>NC_058053.1:23599887-24837387 GCF_020085105.1 Siniperca chuatsi
TCCTCAGGTCACTTTCATTCAATATTTATCTTGTTCCTTGTGTGCATTTACTCTTTCTGTCCTTTCTTTTCTTCCCAGTCATTCCCTATAGCTTTAGCTGATTTTAATTTCAGTATATCACAGCCAGGCAGGAGTTGTTGTACGGGCTGTCATCCTTGCCAGTTGCCAGAGGTGTCAGTAGTATTGTGTATATTCATGCTAAAATTATATCAATTACAAGTTAGTCTGTAGCACAGCAAATAAATATATGCAAGAGGTGTTGATCAGCTGTTCAAGTAGAAGCCTCTGTTTTCACAATGGGAAGCTGAAAAGTTTGTTTCCACTGAAAGTTCGTTTCTACTAAGATAGAACACCACTAAAGTGAAGTGAAACAAAATGTGATGCATAACGACTCTCAGATTGAGGAGAAGTTTGCACTTTAAAAGAGAGGTATATGAAGTTTAGTTAATCAGGCTCTTGCTGCCCTTTCTGCATCTTTTTCTGTCTACAGATACGGCACGAGGTTAGCTTTAAGACTGTGACCCATAAGATCTGCAGCGACACATGTTTCAACGTTTACCGCAGGGCCAACGGGTTGATCATGAACTGCTGCGAGCAATGTGGCGACTACCTGCCCAGCCGAGCGTCAGCAAACCACTTCCTGCTGGTCGATGGCCAACAGAAACGCTTCTGCTGCCAGAACTGCATCAGGGAGTACAAGCAGGTACTGTAGGCCCAACCTCAAGCTGCGGGTGTGTACAATTTGCCTGCTTGGAGCCTACATGATAGATTTATTTATTTCATTCAACCATATCCATTTAAAATTACAGCTGTGCTTTGATAAGCAGAACTTTAATTCATGTCAAAGTTTCTGTTATATTAATTTAGCTGTGGTGACCCCTCCTCCTCCTCATAGCCACTAAACTGGTTAAAATGTAAGTACAGTAAAATGATTAAGCTGGCCTTGTTACTCACCTTCCTTAAATATATATTTTTTTTAAATAGTTGCAGTAACACAAGTGCGCATACTAATAATAGGAAATAAATATCCAAGTGAGACAGCAAATGGTCCTTGAATGAACGTGAGTGAACCAGAGCTCTGTTTATCTACAAAATGTGCACAGAAAACAGAAGGCTGCTGAAATGATGAAGAGTTACGTTCAGAAGAGAAAAAAGTCTATGTGAGGAATTAAAGGGGAATGCAGACATAAGAAACATTCAAACATCAATAAGTTAGATAATTACTGAGATAATTTCTGTTATGAATTGGTGCTATATAAATAAAATGGAATTGAATCGGACGTGTTAATGATGAATTCAGCATTTTATTTGTATTATTCATTTGTCAAAAATAGTTAGCCATCCACTCGGGAGAGACAGAAAGCGTCACAGGAATTTTGAGGATGTTCTTCTCTGCAAATGTTTATTTGCATGTTGGGGGCCACTGAATTTTATTTAATTTTTTTAAAGTACAGGTGCTGTCTTGAACATTATGGCTGATGGAGTTACAAAAATTCACCAGCCAGTATCACAGTTTGAACTTATGTAGGACTAGTAATCTCCAAATGATGATAGGCAAGGTTTAATGAGACATGGGTCACTCACCTATTTCTACCTGTAATATCACTAATGCAGAGTATGCATGCAATATGCAGCTCAGTGCTCAGCACACCTCTAGATGTCTTTTAAAACTCTATTAATTCTGTTATTCAAATTTGACTGAACATGTTACAACTAAATTGTGTTGCTATTCAATAGTGGCCAGAAATTAGAGGTTGTAATTGTATTTGTTGCTTGGCAACACCAGCTTATTGGACACTGTGGAAGAAACCACTGGGTCTGTCTCATTTCAGTGGTATAAAATTCAAACGACCGGCTGAGTGTTAAGTGAACTGTGACTGTGAGCTGCTGTTTCTCTGACATCCACTGTGTCCAGTAAGGAGCCATCCTGTACAAACCTGCTCAGTTGGTTAAATCAGTTGGATGATAGGGTTGGGCCGATGACAGTCATCGACCCCCCAGTCCACACCAACACTGGGGCGCACCCTGACGCATACACTACCACACACTGACAGGGTCCAAAATTAAAACCCTGCCAAGCACCAAATGCAGTTAGATTTTCTGTTTGGCGAGTAAAATCTTGTTACTGAAAGTGCAATAAATGCTTCGCAAGTAAAAAGCCAATAAAAGTAATTTATCAAAACATTTTGCGCTTTAGAACTGATTAATATGTAGGCGATTTTAAGGAGTGTTAGCCAGAGAGCGCTAAAATAAAGGATGGGTTTATTCTAATTATTATAATAGCTCCTTGCGCCTGATTTACTAAAGAAAAACAGCTTATTAAATCAAACTATTTACCATCTAGTGAAAGTATGTTTTAATTTAGGCGCAAACATAAAAATCATTTTTAAATCTATCCGGTTTGCATCTGCCTTGGTAAATCAGGGGTGAGTCTTTATTTGTATCGCAAAACTGAGGATTGAAACTTACAGAGCGAAATCTCCCGTTCTCTCCTAGGAGCCTAAACTTCAAAAAGGTAGGAGTCCGACTACTACGCCTACCAAACTTAAAGCAAAGTGCTACACCTGTCTTAAACAAATAATTCCTAACCGTTAAATATACTTTAAGACCTCTTACTCCAATGAAGAGGATCCATCAGGATTTCTCATAGTTTATAATAATATATTTTTCTGTCTCTTTGGTGCACTTTTTGTGTCTCGCCGCCATGGTGCATGGTATGCTTAGATATTTTGTCATTATGTCTGTTTATGTGTCTTTGTGGACTGTGATGTGAATAAAATGGCTCAAAACTGTTTGATAGAAGCCTAATTGCAAACTCTCTAGAGGTATTTTTAAAAAGCTCAGTTTTTTTTAGCACTTTATGCACTGAAATTAGTTGACATCCAAACATTGTTAATGTTTAATCAGTTAGCTTTATCAATGACTTAATATACTTTTATTGTCATTGCAGAACATTAAGTTGCTTGTTGTTTTAAAGTAATGTTTTCCCTCTCTGTCCCAGGCCCACAGTAAACTTGCGAGCTGCTTGACTTGCAAAACGCTGATAAAGACAGGCGAGGTGCTCCACAGCCTCGGAGCGGGAGGCACCATGGGCTCCTACTGCTCCGTCAACTGCATGAACAAGGGCAAGCTGGCGTCAACCTCCTTCATCAGTGAGTCGCCACACTACACAAGCAGGATGCTTAACAAAACAGAACAGAGCTTTTCTGAACCACAAACTTTCCAGGGTCAGGGATATTAATTTATTTTCTAAGGGCCATCCAGAATGTACCTTTCACTTTCAACCTTTTACAATGTTACAAATTTTTAAGACCAGAACAGGACCTCCAGATAGAGTTCTGCACAGTTTCACAGGTCCCATAAGATGTCCAGCAGATCTTAGCAACACAAGGTTATGTTCTCAAGGCTGCGAGTGAGCAGTAGCAGAAACATAATGAGCATTTGTACGGTAAGGGCTGGGTAGCTTACTGGTTATGTTAATAATTAAATTATTTCCTTATCTGAATGTATTTGTTTTTGTTATATATATTATATAATTAATTTATTTATGTTCTGATGATTGATAACTGACTCGACACAGTAGCAGAGAAAAGCTCCTGTTAACCGGTTTGTCCGCTCCTGATCATTAGTATTCATGCCAGCAAACCAATTAGCGTTACTAAACATTGAATGCATAAGTAGGAGAAACGGTTACTTTTTGTAAAAGGACCTTTTTTTTTTTTAAAAAGTCACAAACGTGTAATAAATGCATTTTCATGTGAGTTTTAACATTTAATGTCTGTGTGTGCAGACACAGAGCCCACATGTCACTTCTGTAAGAGGAATTCATTACCGCAGTACCAGGCCACGCTGCCAGAAGGAAACATCCTAAACTTCTGCAGCTCACAGTGTGTTACCAAGTTCCAGGTAGGGACTCTCTTGTCATTTCAAACCAGAACAAAAGCCACAAATATTGGTTCTACAATTTACAATGGAAATAAAGTGGTCCCACTGGTGGACATTGCATCATGCCCCTTTGATATGTTCTGGATTATTAAGCACCATATTTTTTTGATATACTTAAATGAAAACACCATGTTTCGTGCAGCTTCAGTGTCTCAGCTGCCATAAGGATGAAAATAAGCATACATACATACTAATCTCATGTAATAAGTAGTTTGGATCTCTGGATCAAACTAGACATACTGATAGTTGGTGTTTCCAGTGGCCCATGTACTCCAATGTGAAGTTGTTTGGAGTGGACCCCTTGTGTCCCAATTTATCTACAGTTTAGTAAGGACATAAAATGTTATTATACCTGATAGGAATGATAGTTAAAGTTCCAAAAATAGTCATCAATCATCATCTACTCATTTGAAACATGCTCATGAAAACAGCAGCTCAAAACACAAACACCACAGGTTCCCTCAGTGGAGTTCATGACCTGATTAGTTCTTTAGCACTATGTTGCATAAATTTACATATTAATGAGAAAACTGATTTTCTTGAAACTACCATGAGTCTATTATTGTTTATGATACAGAGTTCATATAATACCACCCACGTGCGAGGACATGTTGTGGGCACTGAGATATTTGCAAGTCAATGTGTTAAATAGCTTCATTAATTACCTCTGTAGTACAACCAGGTGGTGTGTTTGGATATGTCACGTATCAAGGTGCTTATGGAACGGCATTATCAGTTGTTACACACCAGCTGCAAGTCATTTATAGTTTTTCATTTTCTCCATGTGATGTCTTTTTGTTTTTTTATTATTTTTTTTTTAACAGAATGCTACTCTTCAAACGGCCACCAATGGACAGACGCCCCTCTCTACTACAAACAACAGCGTCCAGCTGAAATGTAATTACTGTCGAGGAGCATTCAGCTTGAAGCCTGAAACACTGGAGTGGGAGGTGAGACCATCCTGAGAAGTAATTTTTTTCTTTTTTCACAGGCAGACAGTCGGATGTCTTTTTCTTCCACAAATAATGCTCTGTTGTAATATAAAATCCCATAGACAATAAAACTACATTAAGTTTACCCTAGAGCTGAAACGATACGTCAGTCGACAGAAAATGCATCCGCAATATTTTCATTAATCATTAGTCATTTTCTATTAAGCAAAACTGCCAAAGCTTCTCAAGTGTGAATATTTGCTGGTTTTCTCAGTCTTCTGTGATAATAAAATGTAGTAAAACAAATTTTGGGTTTTGAACTGTTGTTTGGACAAAACAAGGCATTTGAATATGTCAGCTTGGGCTTTGGGAAATTGTGATGGGCATTTTGTTTTTACTATTTCCTGACAAATGAATCATTTAATTGGAAAAATAACTGGCGGATTAACCAGTAATGTTGCATCCCTAGTCTGTACATGATTATGGGACAGGATGTTTCTTCAGTGACAGATGAACAGGAAAAAAAGCGTTAAGTCAAACTCTGTGTGTAAGCCATCTTGTTTCTGCTCTAGTAACACCGTGCAATTTTTCTATTTTTTCATGCATGCAAAGCATACCGCTAATGAATCTTAAAGCCATAATAGGTATAATACATTTATCTGAATGTGTCTTCAGGATAAGGTCTACCAGTTCTGTAGTAAGACATGCTGTGAGGACTACAAGAAGCTCCACTGCATTGTGACATTCTGTGAGTACTGCCAAGAGGAGAAGACGCTACATGAGATGGTCAAGTTCTCCGGGGTCAAGAGACCTTTCTGCAGCGAAGGTACTAATCACCTCTCCTCTCCTCTCTAAGAGGACTTGATAAATCTGAGTAATAAGATACTGATAATATCCCATGGTGGGATTGTGTTGTTGATTGGTTTTCAGTGCTTTTTTGTTTCTAGGTGAGTCTTCAATTGTTTAGATTTTTAGCCATTTTTGTTATTTGTTTGCCATTTTTTAGCATATTTCTTGTTTGTATATCTGAGGTCTTGTATCCAGGATTTAGCTTTGCTTCCGGATGAGGCTGCTTTCCAGTTTATTCATCATCATGTCCTTTTGCTATTTCATTAATTCTTTTTCTTTTGCTTTCCTTTCCAGGCTGTAAGCTGTTATTTAAGCAGGATTTTATCAAGCGGTTGGGTCTGAAGTGTGTCAGCTGTAACCACTGCAACCAGCTCTGTAAGAGAGGTGTGACCCGGCAACTTGGCGGCATGACCCGGGACTTCTGCAGCGAGGCCTGTGCCAAGAAGTTCCACGACTGGTACTACAAGGTCCGCTCATACTCCGTGTATCCTTTTATAAATTAAAACAAATGTATTTGTTTTTTCTGTTAATCTGTTTTTGTGAATGCTCTGAAACTGTCTACTTGTGGCCACTAGGCGGCGAGGTGTGACTGCTGTAAGGTGCAGGGTAACCTGACGGAGTCTGTCATGTGGAGAGCAGAGATGAAGCATTTCTGTGATCAGGAGTGTCTGTTGAAGTTCTACTGCCAGCAGAACGAGCCCATCATGGTCACACAGAAAGGCCCAGAGAACAGCAGCCTAGGTACAAACTGTGTGTGTGTGTGTGTGTGTGTGTGTGTGTGTGTGTGTGTGTGTTTCCTTTGAAAGAACTATGGTCTTCTTATATGACCCTCTTGAGCACATGCTTACTGTTCCATGTAACAAAAGATGCTTTTGAAGGGTCAAATACTAGGGAATGAATGAACGTTATCTGAAGCATAGTGATACAAAAAATAAAAATAAATCATGCCTTCCTGCTTATGTCTCTTTATGTGTCACACAGATTTCAGAATCAGAAATACTTCATTGATCTGATTCTGATCAGATTTTGATTTCTTCATGAGGCAAAGATGTGATGTATTTTGTTTTCCTCTTTACAGGGTATGAAATGCAAGGGGCCAAACTTGGGGTAAGTAAGAATTTGGAAAAGGTATCAGTATCATACAGTTTGCTTTGAAATTATGAAACATTGGTTGTTGCTTTGTCTAAAGTATTTTTTGTGCATTTACTGCAAAGATATCATTAAATTTACCACCAAGTAGTTTTGAAATGTAGTACATCCACTTTAAAATGTGTAATAGTTTTGTTAATAAAATATTTATATTTACTGTTTTGTCAGATTTTTACTTACCTACTGTCCTTTAAAAGCAATCCATTTTATTTAAGTTTCTGTATAATAGATTATGGTTTTGTAAGAGCAGAAGCCACATTTCTGTTTGTAATTAAACCTGTACATTTTTATTTTTTATCTGTGCCATGCTGCAGCTGGTGAACCAGGGTGCTGGGGCGTACTCTGGTGGAGGTTTGGTGAGAGATGTCAAGAATAAGGCAGTGCTCTGCAAGCCGCTCACTCTGACCAAGGCTACCTACTGCAAGCCACACATGCAGAGCAAACTTTTACAGACAGGTAAACGCAGCATCTTACTTAAAAGCATGCTACAAATTGAAATATACAGTGTATTTTTCTTTTTTTTTTTTTCCTTTTTGAATTAATTAGATACTTCACAGGAGAGAGAGAGACAGGAAACATTGTTAGAGGGAAATTATATGATGCAGTTAAGGTACCTTGTCGGACATGAATCAGAGATGTTGTGCAGGGCCCAGTGAAGAGCGTACAATCGCAGCTCAGCATACCAAGACGCAGCTAAAGTTTATATAGCGAAGCAGTGAAATTGGGACATTTTTACATTTTTGTGTTTTTCGACTGGTTCCAGCTTAACAGCTATGTGGAGGTTAACAAAATTCCTGCCACTTGCCCTTCGAAAGCATTACTTCATGACCCATTAATATACATACTGATTTGTGTATATAATGTTATGATTCTGTGTCCATAGATGTAGACGATGGTGTGAAGAGGGAGTATGTTCCTGTACCCATACCTGTGCCCGTCTTCATCCCCATGCCCATGAATATGTACTCCCAGGTCACTCCCACTCCAGTCTCTCTGCCTGTACCGGTAAGACATGATCCTTAGTTCATGAACACATATGGATTGTCCATGCTAAAAGGCAAAAGCTCATCTTGTAAAGGTGTTGACATAGACAAATTAATAAAATATTAAAATGTCAGGCTGCTTAAAATGCACAAACCCAACAATTGTGTTGTTACTGTTCAGAAAAAAAGCAAAAGTAGACATCTACCAATCAAAGTTGTCTGATTAGCTATATGTCCTGTCCCGTCCAGGTTCCTGTGCCTGTGTTCCTGCCCACCACCCTGCAGGGGGCAGAGCAGATCGTCCAGACAATCAAAGAACTGAAAAACAAGGTGCCCTCTGACCCTCTGGAGGCCGACCTGCTGTCTATGGCTGAGATGATCGCAGAGGACCAGAAACCAGGTACGCTCATGTGACGGTTAGATGTCTGAATTAAAACATTAGAAATCAGAGATGTGATGAATACAGTGCTGATGGAAATTCTTGAGATTATCTTTATACATACATATTTTCTTTAAACGTTGAAAAGTGTCAGACATTTAAAAGAAGAAACACACAAAGACAAAAAACATGGTTTTGTGCATGTAAAAATTAACCACCATATATATTTTTGTAACTGTGAGGGTTCATACTATAATTGAAAATGTAACAATTCCTGTCAGTAACACATTTTTATGTTAATGATGACAATTTATTTCCACAGTCTTTACAGGGCCAAGAATTTTTTCTGTGGTGCTCTAACCATCGACAAACCTACACTTAAAATGCTACAGCAATGTCTCTTTCCAAAAACGATGTTCTGGTTACAACATTCCCAATCTAACACAAGTTAGTCCAGTTAGATTTGAAGAAAGCTGCAGCAGATGGTGACAATGAGGACTTACATGGCTGTGTGTTTCAGATGTGAAGTCGGTGAAGGTGAAGAGGGAGCGTGGAGGGGAGGAGTCCTCCAGCAGCAGCAGTTCTGAGGAAGAGGAGGAGCAGGAGGAGAAGGGGCAGCTGGCGGAGAAGGGGGTACAGAAGGAGGAGGAGCAGGAGGAGGAGCAGCAGCAGGAGGAGGACAAGTACGAGTCCGACCTGGACCTGGAGGCAGACTTCCCTCAAGGTAAACGCCTACTGTACATGTAGCTCTAGACCTGTCGGTGCCATAAGTAACTATAGTTCTATAGTATTTGGTATTGACAGGCTCTGGATTTCAAGGCTTGACAGTAAAAGTCAAACATATACTGACTTTGATAATACTGAAAAAAAATCTGCCTTTTTAATCTGTTTTCACTCTTTTTTTAAATTAGCAATATTGTAAAAAAGTAGAAGCATATTTGCTAAGCACGACAGACGCCATGAGGTGACTGTTAACCAGGCCAGGAATCATCATTGAAGCCACAATGTATAAACCCCAAAATCTAAAGTAGTGTTACAGATGTTGTTTCCTGTCTCAGCCTCAGACCCTGTTCCAGTCCTGGAGGGAATGGACGAGGACATGGGCTTCTCTCTACCTCCAGTCCTGGCAGAGGTGAAGGAGGAGCCGGAGCAGTCGGCCCCTCAACCACAGCCCAGAAGACAAGTATGCTCACACACAAACACATATATACATGTAATAAACTTTGTGCTGGCCAAATTAAGTTTACTGTATAGTAATTGGTGTGTTTGTGCTGCAGGGGAACAAGAGGCAGGCGGTAGAGGAGAGCTCAGATCTAGCCTCGTCCTCTTCTCCCCATGCAACAGCCAGACACTCAGAAGGACGGTCGCTTCCTCTCAAAGCTCGCTATGGCATCCATGCCTGGAAACGCTGGGCTCTGTCTCCTTCTGACCAATCAGATGACACCAAAGAAAAGGACAGCTCCAAACCACGTAAGCTAAACCCGATCATTAACTTATTGCCCTGGCTTGGTAGTGTGAGTATGAGAGTCCGCGTGCGTTGCTTGGCTGATAATGCTGAAAATGAACGGTTGGTTGTCATATTTGAAAACATGTAGGATGTGTTTGCTGACAGCAGTCGGTGTCTGTTCCCATCTCCTTCAGCCCGGTCTAAAAGTAACCTGTTGTTGCTGAGTTCAGAGGAACTGAACGTGGCTCTGTCCCGGTTTGTCAGGGAGGTCTCCAGGCCCAGTGGGGAGCGTTACTCTCCAGACAGCATCTTCTACCTCTGTCTGGGGATCCAGCAGGTTGGTACCAAGCCAGAGAATCAAATCCCAGAAACGCCAGCACCTCTCCAGCAAGCCACAAGACCATGTATATAAAAACCAATTGGAAGGTCAGCGGTTCTATCCCTGCTTCCCCCAGCCCACATGTCGAAGTGTCCTTGGGCAAGACACTGAACCCCAAATTGCTCCTGAGGGCTGTGCCTTCGGTGTGTGAGTGTGTGTGAATGATTAGTTACTTTCTTTGGACTGATGAGCAGTTAGCATCTGTGATTAGTGTATGAATGTGTGTGAATGATATGTACTGTGAAGCACTTCGAGTAGTCGGAAGACTAGAAAGGTACAGTCCATTTACCATTATTGAGATTGCACCACATGTCAGTTCATTCAAGATATCTCGGGTAATCCATTTGAAATATTTATTTTCCAAATAGTTTCTTGAAATGAACACACTGGTGTGAATGCAAATTATTTTCACATGTCAACAACCATCTTCTATCTAGTATAAGATGCATAGCATGTAACAGCAGTGTACCCATTTGATCCAGCTGGGGACCTTTTTGTTGTATGTCATCTTCCTGTATTTCCTCTCACTCTCTGTCAACTACTAATAGACGCAAAAACCCAATAACTATTATCTTTTAAAAAATAAACTGAAAGGTTCTTATTTGAGTTATGCACTTGCTATATCTACACTGGAAGGAAGGACTTTGCTCAACAAAGTGGACAGGCATCTTCTTTGTGTCTTTGAAGCATTAAGAACATGACATGGCATGAAATGGTGATCTGGGTTTACAGCTGAGATTGAAGATGAAACGTAGTTATAACAATAAAAATAAAATTATTATATAAATATAATTATTGTCATCAGTCTAATTACAGTGAAAATTTGTATTTTTTTCATCCTCCTTTAATGCTGGGAAGGAACACTGAGGAACAGGAGCCCCTTTTTAGTGTGTCCAGTTTATACTTTAAAAACAAAAGAATGGACTTCCTGCTGGCCAAGGGATTACAGACGCTGACCATGTGATCGTAATTCTCCAGTTCGAGCCCGCCCTTTTGTTGCATGTCTCTCCTTAGTTTCTCCCCTCATTTCCTGTCACACATGTGCCATAAAAATACTTCAAAAAACAATTACAAAAAAGTAAAACAAAGGCAAGTCATCTCTGATCATTTCCGTAATGTTAACAGTAGTGTTGTCACAATACTGATTTTGTTGACTTCCTCTCCATTGCCACCATAAGTATCATTGTTTCACCGACTAAAATAACACAATTGATAAAATTATGCAAAATAGCAAATACATTTTTGATTATAATAAACTATATAAATTCACATGAAGTAAGTATAAGAAATAAGAATTAGCCTTGTTAACTTTCCTTGTTATATTAAAATCCCATCTGTAGTCATTTTGGAGGTAGGAACTGAATTTAGAGTGGGTGTTTCCAGTGGGACAGATGTTACTAGCGCACTGTCTTCCCTCCTGCTCTCACATGTGAGCAGCAGCAGCAGCACAGCATGGCAGCAGAGTGGTGTGCAGGGTTGTCCAAAGTCCTTTGGAGGACAGAAAAATGTAAGATTGACTTTATTTGTTTGTAAAAACTAAGAAAGTTTTAAAGATTTAATTGTTATATGTAAAGTTTTATCAAGTAATATGGCTTAAAACACTTGAAAATGTCTTGTTCCTTTTCTGGGCCTGCTGTAATTTGTTGCTGAACGTCTCTCCCTTTAAAAAAACAAAATTCCTTTCAATAAGCTCAGTTGTGGGTTTTTGCAGAGGTGACTACTTGTGGTGTTAAGATCTTTCAGCAGCAATAACATTTTTGTTCCGGATGGGTCTGAATGTACAGATTTGTGTGTCCAGTGATTATAAATCTTTGCTGTTCACATCCTGAAAAACAGTGACGATCATTTAAATATGAGGACACTTAAGTTTTCATCTCTTAGCAGCAACCACAGATTGCAGCTGGTATTTGTTTGACCTTTATTTATTTTTTTATGTGACTTTTTATTTGTTTGAAGCATCTCCATGCCAAAGGCCGGAAGGATGACTTGTTTAGTGACCCGTGCTACCAGCAGTTTGGCGAGGAGCTTAACAAGGTCCTGAAGGACTGGCAGCCCAGTGTGCTTCCTGATGGTGAGTGCTGCCAATCACAGTCCATGGGCACAGTCCATGGGCACCATCTGCCCAGCACCAAATGACGGTCACTGTTATATTGAATTTTGTCAGATTTTTTTGACTATAAATTTGTCCTACTGGATAAGCGAGTGACTGTATTTTAAATCACCACACAATCAATAAATAATACCTCAACAATAACAATTCAAACAAAAATAGCAAAAAACTAATTAGAGAAATAAAGTTAAGAGGTCAAACTGGATCTCAGTGCCGTGTGGACAACCCAGAGTTTAAAAAATTACTTTCATAACTGCAAAAGGACGTTAATTACACAAATACGGAGCTTGGAAAGAAATCATCCATCACCTATGATGGCGACACTGAAGTGGCAGCATGCAGGAGTGTGTTTGAGTGTATGCTTGTTAGCGCCGGCTCGTGGCACAGTGCTGTTAAACTGTAATGGTGTTCTCTATTATGAGCAGCGTCCAATGATTATAACTCTTCTGCTGTTCACATCCTGATACGTTGTGATTGCACTTTAATGTCATATGAGGACGCTGCATCAACGCTCAGGGGTAAAACAAATTCTCAAGTTTTTTCCTGTTTACACAACAAATAGTAACAAGGTAGAAAATTCCATTTGGTAGTTATGAAGATGCATTTGTGGGATGTAAATGGTGCATTTTAAGATATATAAATAAAATTTAAAAATTAGTTACATTGATACATTTGTATTAATTTTTATTTTTAATGAGGAGATGATGAATATTACTACATCCTCCACTTAATCTCTCTCTTGGATACTGAATAGTGAGCTTCAAACTAAGGATGGTTTATGGATTTTAAAGTGTTTGCTGCTCTCTTCAGGCTCGCTGTGGGGTCGAGTGGAGGAGCAGAGCCTGTGGAGCAGCCGGCAGCTCGGGGAGCAGAGTCCTGCTGCTCTGCTGCGCTCTCTGGTTTACCTGAACACGAAATACTTCGGTCTGCGCACCGTGGAGCAGCACCTCCGCCTCTCTTTTGCCAACGTCTACGGCCCTGATACCGTCCATCCTGTCACCAAGGAGACCACCGTCTGCATCCGCGTGCCTTCCATCTCTCAGGATAACCACGGTGAGGCCGGCAACATGTAAATATTGGGACATTTTTATCAGTTCGCTGATGCATCTTAGCAATATCAGGTTATCAGCCAGTCAGTGTCATCCAGCTCTGATCTAACTCTGCTTCCTGTCTATGCAAATCTACAGTAACACAAGCTGTGTACGTTAAATTTATGTTCAAAAAATCCGCATTTGTCTATATACATTAATCCAAGCAGTCAGACAGTGCAGTCTTTAAGTATTGAAACAAAATATTGTTCTGGCTCTGTTCTCCAACACACTGAATTTGAAAATAACCAATCGCTATGACGTTAAAGTGTGGATAATTTGAGGGTTTTTACATCCACATTGCATAAAATGTATAGAAATGTTAGCCCTTTGCGAACATAATCACCCAGGGTAAAAAGGGCTGATTCATGTTCACCCAATATTGATTACATTAAAACATTACACCCTCAAACCTGAAAGACTGCACTTCAAAGTCATTGTTTCTTTTCAAATCTAATAAGTTGGAGTACAGAGCCAAAACAATGGAAAAACACATCAATGTCCCAAGACTTTTCTTTGTATCAGCACTTAATTTAGTAAAATGACATCATCTCCCCTGCTAGTACCTCCTTTTATCCGCATAAATAATATTAATGTGAAAGCTAAGTTGAATGTGTGTGTACTTGTTAGTGTTAGCGGTTGGGATCTTGTGCACAATCTCGGACACATAATCTTGAAAATGTTAAATGTTTTATTTTTGTCTTTTGGTCCTTCAGTGCAAACAGAGTCTAGGAAGAGGAAGCGTGAGTTGGAGGATGGCGATCAGGACTATGAACCAGACGACTCAGGAGGCTCCACTATACGCTGTCCGGTTAAGCATGAGTGTCATCTATACGACCTCTACAGATCTAAGTGGTGGGTTCAATGCTTTTACTTGACATTAGTAAAATACACTTTATGCTACCATCCTCGCTGCTTTCCCTTTTTAATAATTAAAATGATGGTCTTTTCCAGAGGAGCAAATAATGCAGCAGTTAGAAAAACAAAGATTCCCCTTCAGATAGTCTGAGATACATACGATAGTTAACATCACTAATCTCACGCTCAAGGCGATTCCAAGAGTGACATCAAAACGAGGGCTGTGACTGATGATTAAATGTTTAACAATAATCAACAGATTAGTCTATATGACACAAAATTGTAAAATAGAGTAATGAAAATACTGACAAAAAACTGTGAAAAATGCCATTCACAAGTTCCCAGAGCCCAAGTTGATTTCTTCAAATAGTTTGTGTTGTGTGATCAACCGTCCAGAACCAAAAGATAATCAATTTACAATGATAGAAAATAGAGAATCCCAATTTGAGAAGATAAAAAATGCTTGATAAATTATTATTTTTATTGAAAAATTAATAAATGAATGTACTTGTTGTTTCACCAGTAATTAAAACTAATTAATTTGAGGTTTTAAATAGCAGTAACATTATCTGGAATCAAACATAATTTTTTCTTGCACTGCATAAAGCTCAAGATCAGTTTTTATCTGTAGAAAGTTTGATTTAGGGAGTGTGTTTGTCTTCAGTTGCTCCATTTTGCATCTCTAATTAATTTTAACCGGTTGGATTTCTATGTTTCTCAGAGTCCTGTGATTATAACTCATTGCTGTTCACATCCTGAACTACAGTGTTGACTATTGAAAGATGAGGACTTGCCATGAAATAATCTGTTGTCAAAAGTTTCTCTTAATTATTGAGGAGAAAATTCAGAACAATAGATTCACACTTCTCTCCCCCCCACCCCCACCTCCCCCTTTTGCTCTCCCATCCCTCCTTTAATCATATATTTTTTTCTTTTGTTTACAATACTTTATTTTCTCCATCCTCTGGTTGTTGTCTCTTACCTCTTTTCCTTTCTTTTCCCTTTCCCTCTCTTCTGACTCCTCCTTTTTGCTCCACTGATCTTACTCCATTTTTCCCCACATTAAATTTCTCCCTTTTTGTACGATCCTTTCTCTTTGTGTTTTATTTTTCCCTCCTCATCTGATACATCTCCTTTTTATCCCTAATTTTTTTTTTTATCCTTCCCCTCACCTTCTTTACCTCGTCTTGATTCTTATCGGCTCACTTTCTCTTTCCCTTTTCTCCCTTTCTCTCCTCACTGTACTTCTTTCCCTCCACTTTTGTTTCTCTTCACTTTTGCTCTTTCCCTACTTCTGTCCTTCTCCCCTCCCTCCCTCCAGCCCGGCGTTGTTGCGGGAGCGTCTGGATGTCTTCTACGTTCAGCCAAATCCGGCCTGCAGTCCTGAGGACCCGTTGTGGTTCAGCTCCACACCACTGGAGCGACAGATCCTGGAGAGCCTCCTCACCAGAGTCCTCCTGGTCAGGGACATTTACACAGACAAACAACTCCTGGAGGAGGAAGAGGGCGGGGGTGAAGCAGTTGGGGGAGAGTAGCGGTCGCTTGGACTTCTGTTAGTAGAGCCTGAACAGTCGGCAGAGGAGGAGGAAGCGGACGGTAGCTTGTAGTGTGTGCACGCTCCTCCCCTGTCTTATCATCTGCTCCTCCTCCTCCTCCTCGCTGACATGCTGTTTCCTCCTGGTGAGGGGTGTCCACAACAGGGAACTTGAGATAGTAGAGGGTGATGAAAGTGGTGTTGAAGAGCAGCCCAAACTTCTGCTGATAGATTCACAAACAGAGGAAGAGGTAATGAAGCTAGTGGACAAACACTTAGATTTTCCCTCCAGAAGAGGAGGACAGGCACACACGTCCTGATGTGTGATGGGACCTAGTTGGGAGAAATAGGAGGATGAGGAGTAAGAGTTAAAGGAGGTGGAGCTGTAATTTCTCCTTATGGTCAAACAAAGTTAAATCAGGTAGAAGGCAAATTATCATGGATATCATCATGATATTTTGGAAAGATAGGATGTGCTGTTGTGCGTTGCCAGCAGTTCTGATCTCAAGACGTGTTTTTATAGTGTTCAGACAAGCAGCTTGAAAATATTTAAACTTTGAACAACACAGAATCATGCTTGAACAAAGGTTATCTGCAGCAACCAGGAGGCTACAAGGTGAACAGACAGGATGTCATGGAGTTATTTTCTCTAACTCTCAGCTTCATGTCCTCCTTGCCATCGCTCTGTGGATGGGAAAATGAGTGGAGTGCTTCGGGTAAAGAGAGTAACTTAATTTTTTACAAAGCAAGGGAGAAGGCAGATTAATGGTCTGGGTGAAACCAGAACCAGGAGGAAAAGGTAGTGGAAGGCTGATGCTGTGTCTAAAAAGTTGGAAGTTAGAAATTCCCTGCTGGTAGGTCGAAATTCCATCTTTTGATACAAAAAATACAAGCACGATCGTTTGTTGTTGTTTTTTTTTTTTTTGTTTTTTTTTTTTTAGGTCAACATTCAGCAGCTAATCGTGCTTCTTTGTATTTCAAATACAATTGTTGCACTGACTATGAAAGGTGGAAAGATTCAGGACCCCACCTATCATTGATGTAACAATGTACTTTTGTCTAGTGCTACTTCACGGTTGGGGTTTCAAAATTTCTACTGTTGGAAGGAGGCACATTTCAATCTTCAATTCACTACACCAAATATTTGTTTAGTGAATCTAAGTTCAGTCTGATTGAACTTTTACATTTGAAATCATGAAAGAGGTACTGTCAATTTGCGACTGGGAGCAAATACATCTTGCTCCGTTCTTCATAGAAATAAATGGTGAGCAAAATCGGTTCTGACTGCACCATAAAGGTATGGTGACATTACACTTCCATTTTGCAAATATTCACTCCGCTTCCCATTCACCTTTTATTGAAGCCCGTATGACAGCCAAATTCAAGCATGCGTTTCCTGTTTCGGTGCGATCTCCAGCCGGCTCTGGTGGTTTCGCAGGTCAGAGTTCACCTTTGTTTCATCACCATATTTAGTACGTTATCACACTATCAGACTACAAACTGCAGCGTCGCTCTCGCACACTGCTCTGATCAATATTTAATACCTGCATCAGAAACGTGCCATTACACCCTTTTTTGTGGCCGAGTGCGGGGCAATTTCGTAGGATGGGAATGTTATGTGACCGTACCTTTTTTTTTTTTGCAGGGAATATTGTGAAGTCACCAAACGTGTACCTCAGTGTACCAATAAGAATGGAAAAAGCTGTAAGTCATCCGCCTTAACAGGTTAACATAAGAGTCAGGGAGATGTCAGTCAAGCACAGACCAGTAAAGGGATCTAATCAGGTAAAATAAGTGAAGTCACCTGTGTGGGTCTGTAGCGCCTTTTAAGATAAGATGATTTTAAAAGTGATTCTGTTTAGTGCTGACAGTGTCAAACGCCAATAAGTGCACAATGGAAACCTCCAGTAAGAAAATTTTTGCCACCTGTGGTCTTTTTGTCACATTTTTCACTGCACAAGGATGGAATTTCTGACTTTCCGACATGTCTGGAACGTGCCACACGACCAGCAGCCTCTTCCGCTCAGTCAGGGCGACCTACCATATCCCACATCTCCATTAACTGGGCTGCTTTCATTCCTTCCCATCATCCCGTCACTACTCTTCCTCTGTCAGTACTGCTCTCAGGCGAAACTGTTGTACCACAGAGGACTTCAGCTCAGAAGGGCAGGAGTCAGGACTGATCCCAGGACGGTGAAAGAGGACTTGATCTAAACCTCGTGTTATCTCAGTCAGTCAAACCTGACTGGCTGTGGTGCGGCGTAAAGGCAACTTACCCACATGCTGCGTTTCTTTTATAGGACATTAGGGGAACCCTCATCCATGCAATGTAGCATTATGTGTGTACTAAGCCCAGATTGGGTTGCTTTGAAGTGTAAATATCTCTGAAACAGGACGGTTATTTGAGATGGAGTCAACACAGAGGGACACTGTAGTTTGGGGAAAATAAAAACACCCACTGAAACCTTCCGCTTGAAATCCCGCCTCCCGAGAAGCCTTTTTAAAAAGACTGATTATTTATTTGTTTTTTATTAGTTTGACTGTATCCTCTTTACGTTGGGATGGGATTTTTGTGTGTGCCATTTCCTTCTCAACCGTCATTCAACCTGCTGCAGTCCCTCGCCTCTCTCTTGTCCATTAAAGGGTATCGTGCAGGAACCTGCTAAACATGAAGGACACTGATTATTCAGAGCTCAACAGACTATTTTTGAAAGTTTCCATTCTGCCTTTTCCCCATGTTTGTATTTTCCTGGCGTTTGTTATTCTTGGTCTCCTTTTAATCTTAATATTGATTTAGTTTGAAAACTGAGCACTTAATAAGTGCCCTATTATTCTTCCAAGCTGTTTTAGTGCTAGCACTGCAAAGCAAACGCTTGTATTGTAATAAAGAATTGGTTGGACATTTGAATTTTTTATTTTTCATGAACTAAACTCATGTTTTCTTTCCAAGTTACACTATCCATTGTTAATTTCTTTATTTTTCTATTTATGTGGTTCAAGAAGTACTTTTTTTTTTTAAAACTTTCTATGTTTTGAGTTTTATTTGAATTTGCTTTCTGATTGTTTGAATAAATTGGAGAAAGTGTCATCAAGTTAAAATCAAGTGACGATTATTTGAGGGTTGATCACTTATAAACTTTAAAGAGTGAGAATACTCTGTGATGTAATGCTGGCTAAATTTTACACCAAACAAATGTACGTTTTCACAACCAGTGCTCAAAATATAAGGAACACCCTCCAGATGAGTTTGACCCACCATGAACACAATGTCTCAAATTTCTCACTCACAAAATCAAACATGTCATCTTTGCACGATTCACATCACTGCTCCTCCTGACTGAAGTGGTCTGGGAATCCACTGTTACAGTTTTATTTACCTAAAAAGCCGGTGTTCCTGTTATTTTGTACACTTGACTGTGCATTTAAATGGTCTAGAACTGCAGTGTAACATTTCAGGAACAAAGGTAGTGGATTTAGAGGGATAACATTGGTCCAAACCTTTAAACTTGATTGTGGAAGTTAACAAAACTTACCCTTGATCATAGGACCCTGGTAAAACCTGGCTGATTTTCCTGCTGGACTCGGAGGCAGTGACCGAACCTGCCACAGGTTTGGACCTACAGTAGAAGCTGTTGCTGGCTTTAATGCCTAACGTGAATGTGCCTATCTGTATATACTGAAAGTGAGTGATTGTGACTTGAGTCTGATGCTATGTGTGTGGGCTGATCTGCTGATCTGGTCGTGTTAAATAAATGATTTCATTTTCTAACCAGACTCCTTAAAGATGCGGTTTTATTTGCCCGTAGTAAAAACAGTAACATGGACATTAAAGGGCCAGTTCACCTAATTATAATAAAGTATGTATTGTCCCTAACCCTGAAGTTTGACTTTCATGGGCTGAAATTTTGAGATTGTCTTGTAAACTTATGCTGCTAACCCAATTTAATGGAGGTGAATAGAATCTTTATGCGCTTCTCAAAGCATTAATAAATTAGCGAGTTGATTTTAAATAGAGTAGTTTAAGTGAAAACTGAGAAATGACCGGTGGGGACCTTTTTTTAACCTGGCTGCAGGGATTTGCTCCCGTTTAGCCTCAAGAGTATTAGTGAGGTCCAAAACTGATGTTGGGCAAAAAACGCCTGGCTTGCAGTCGGCATTCCAGTTCATCCCAAAGATGTTGGATGGGTTTGAGGTCAGGAATCTGCAGGCCAGTCAAGTTCTTCCACACCAAATTGGGAAAACCATTTATTTATGGACCTGGCTTTAAGCACGGGGGCATTGTCATGTTCAAACAGGAAAGGTTCTTCACCAAACTGTTGCCACAAAGTTGGAATCACACTATTGTCTAAAATATCATTGTATGCTGTAGCGTTGAGATTTTCCCTTAATTGGAGCTAAAGGGTCTAATCCAAACCAAGAATAACAGCTCCAGACCCACAAAAGTATGTGTGCAGGGGTGTCCAAATACTGTACTTGTAATTTCATCCCTCATGACACGAGATAAAGCAGTATGTCGTCGTTTTCCTAATATTCCACACACTTCCAGTTCATTCAGTTAAGATAATTATTCGCATAAAAGAGACTGAAAATGACACACAACACAAATTCAGTTGGCAAATTTAAAGGGACAGTTATGATCATGTGTCAATGACCTTGTTATCCTTTCTAATGTAAAAGATTATAGAAATATGTAAACCCCAAGAAAACCATAGTGTTTTTTCACCAATGTCCAAATTAAAATTGTTACAGCGTGTTAACGTTGGTCTTCTGACCTTCCTCGTTATCATGTCCCATTTTATACAAGGTGTCAGGCAGATATGACACCGAGGCGGGGAGTGTTATCTGGGAGATGACGGACAGCAGGGCAGAAGGAGGCGTGGTCTGTCGACACCCTGGGGTCAGAGCAACAACCAGGGAGATGAGGCTCAGGGTCACGAGACAGGAAGTCTTGTTGGAAAGGTTAAAGAGGCCAGGATGTGTTGCTTCACTATGCAGGGACTAGCTAGGAGCATGGGTGTATGTAGTTTATAAAGTTGCCTGTAAATGCTGTAGAGCAGAGTGGAAAGATATGCCCCCTTTCTTCTCCCTACATACACTGGAAAACTTTCACACTAGAGGACAACAACTGATTTGTCTTTTGAGGGTCGAAATGTCGCAGTGACCCTGTGAAATGACCTGTGAGAGAAATTTACAAGACAAATAATAATAATTTAGTCACATGTGTTGTTAAGTTGGTCAACTGTAATTCTGCTTCATGTAGGAAGTTTAGTTCTTTTGGGACATAATGAGCTGAATGCTGAGAATAATGTATTTCACGCATGACTGATTTGACTGATGACTGAGCTCATTCTGAAACGATAAGGTTGCTGTTATTCTATTTTTTTCTTACTGTCTGCAAATCTCATGAGCAGATCAGACCAAACAAAGCATTAGTCCTTCTCTCAATACTTTCCAGCCCTCTACCCTGTCTGTGGCACTCAGCTCAAAGCCCATTGGTTTCTACTGAAGACATAAATCCTATATCACATATACAGGTATATCGAAGTTTGTTCATTTAAAAAAGGCTTGGCAGTATTTTCCTAAGACAGCTGGTGACTGTAGGTTTAAGCAAGTATTTGTCCAACAGGAGTAAACAGTACATTTGTTGGGGACTAGTTTCAGCAGTGGATTAATACAGATTTGGTGCTTTAGTGAGTATTTGGGGCAGCAGGACGGTGTATGTGGGATTGAGACAAAATAAACTACAGTGTGTGTGTTCATGGTAATGAAGGAACATGTTACGCAGTGCAACAGTGGCTCATTGATGTGTTTTTAATAGGTTTTGTACAACAATGGAGCTCTATGGCACAAAGGAATACTTGTTACATAGGTAATACTTTGTATTTGTTAAAAATAAGCTTTGTGCCTGAGTGAAAAAGAGCACTGTCCTGTCTCTCCCAATGGGGGGCGCTACGCCCTCGCTGTGAACCCCTCCCCAGGGACTGGCTGAGTATTCGTGAGCTCATGGTCTATCAGCACCACCATCATCACCACCAGACGTGTTGTTAAACTATAACACCCATCATTAGCCGCAGGATGAGCTGCAGCTTTGTTGAGCTTCCGTGACAGGACCCACGTCTGACAAGAGGTTCATCTGCAGCCGGCTGACGTGAGGCGGCCTCCCCTTTCCTCCCATAAGCCCATGCACACCCCACCTCCTCCTCCCCACCCCTGGCCTCGCCCTCGCACCCTCCACACAGAAGAAGCAATGCATGAAAACTCAAATCTTTTGGAGGCTTTAAGAAAAAAAAGGACAAAACATTCCCCCATTTTACCTCACATTTTTTGGGGGGGGGAGGTGGGCGGGTGGAGGCACAAAACACTGTGACAAAACCCAATTTTTTGAAGAGGCAAGCTTTTTTCTTTCTCTGCTATCGGTCAGAGTTGGCCAGACTCCAGTAACTTGTCCCATTGATCTAAAGCTAAAATGGCCCTGTGCGCCGACACAGCCAGGCCTGCAAGGGAGCGGGGTGGGTGTAAAAACATTTTTTCACCCTCATGGGGTTTTTTTTGTTTGGGCTCAATCCCCAGCTCTTTCAGGGGGCATAAAGAAAGCGCTGTGCTCAGCAGGGTCATGTGGGCGAGGCCCGGGGGGTAGACTATAGGCTGCGATTAGGGCCTCTAATGTGCAATGAATCCTCTTCGAATCACATGATATGAACTAATGTCGCCATTTAATGATAAAACAACAGCGACTGGGAGGGAAGAGCCAGTGTGTGTGTGTGTAGATGCAGTGTACAGCTGCACAGAGGACAAGAGGGCAGGAATGGATGACAACTGCATTTCTCAGGTTGTGTGCCTCAACACATGGCGCAGGACCGGCTGAAGGACGGGAAAGAGTTTAGCTGGGACAGCTGGGATGTGGGTTAAAGTGCAAATATTTTCTCCAATTTTCCTTCCCTTCATCCTTTTGGATACTTTTGTTTCTACTAATTTCTTACATGCTGCTGCAAAATGCACCAAAGATGTCCACTGACCCTTTGTTTCTTGAATGTTGCAGAAGTTATAGCTTCTTCCAAACTGAGGATGACAATATCTGGATTTCATTTGATGGACAACTGTCGACCCCGAACAGTGTAACCTTGGCTCTGCCTGGTGGTGAGGGAGAGTGGGGGGCTTGGATTAGGTTAATGGCCTGACCCTATTAGGTGAGCCATAGTGAAGCAGGGAGTGCAACAACCCCTCAGCGCAGAGTCACCAAACTCATCTTTTTCCAAAACGCCCACTGGCTGATGGACACACACACATGCACAACGTTCCCCTTTGAAGCCAGCATCACTTTCCCCTCTTCGACAGCAGCTACACTACTCTTCTTCAGATTGTGCCTCAAAAGTAATACTTGATCCACAAGTTGATATTAAACAGTTAAGCAGCTCTTACGGGTATCCAGTGATGGTAACTTTATTGATTTAAAACTGAAAGATGACAAAAAATGCAATGCATGGTGGTCAAGCTGAAAGACAAACTGTAGTAAGTCCTCCTTAAAAGAACTAAAGGGTGTTCCAGCGTTTTTTAGACATTTATCAGGTGAGATTCAGAGATTTTGTCAAACAGCAGTTGCACCATATACAGTATATCAACATCGCCACCAATCAGAGGATTCCAGAAACACCTTACAGCTTCCTTCCACATTAATGATAATAAACTCTTCCAGCTGGAAACAAGCATAGTACATGTCTTCACTAAGAACTTAGGATGGACAAACAAGGTATATATGATAAAAGAGACAAATTTAAATATATTATGTTGCTACGAATGTTGTGCAAGAACTCTGTTGAAGCTATAATCATGAAAAATGTACATTTTTGAAACCACCATAAACACAGAATATGATGACTCTCAGATTATTAGACAAATGCTTTTAAAATACACAAGCTTTACATCAACAGAGCACAGATTATTCCAAGGAGAGCTCTTAAATCAACAAAACATCATGGGGTTAAGATATGACTTGAAACCTCACATTTGGGGGTTCCCCTTGTCAAACAATATATTACCACATCCCTTAATAAAAAATAAAAAAAAATGCCAAATTGAGATAGTTTTACTGCATGACCCCTGTCCACATGAAAGGAAGAAGAGACGAAGAAAGATCAAACACATGGAAACTGAAGCCGACTGTTTCCAGGTCTGCGGTGAGTGAGCTCTGCTCCTGACAGGTCACACAAGGTCGAAATGCTGCTGTCACCCTGCCACTTTTTACATTTGTGTAAATATTTATTTGCGCTTTAGTTGACCTCTGGAGAGACATGGGGAAGATGGATAGAAATAATGTTTTATACCTTTATTTAGTTTCAGTTTGAGGCATTTAGTTGATTTTTAGGACGAATCATGATGAATGTATCCTGTTTTCATTCAGCACTCAGGTGAAGCCTGCCAGGTGCATTGTGGGCACTGTGTTCATACCCTCGCCTGACCTGTAGGTGTCCCCGCAGAGCTGACCTCTCCTCACATTATTCTCTCATAATGCTCTTTCTCCCTGTGCAGACCCTCCCTCTTTCTATGGACTGACAGTCAAAACAAGCCGTCCCACATGACCGCACACTGTACAAATGCTGCAACATTACATCATTTATAGCATTAACAACCACATAGTGTATGTAAGAATTTTAAAGGGAACTATTTGACTAGATGAGTTTTATTTTACTTATTTTGAATTTTTTGTCAAGTCATGTTCAAACAAAAACCTTTCAAATGTTTTTCTTATCCCATGACACTAAATAATCATAACATATGTGAGACATTTAATTATTTATTTGCTGTTGTGGGACAAAACACTGAAGTTGATGCATTTTTTTCTAAAAGCCAAGTGATGCAGGATCCAAGAGAGCTGAGGCTGAGGGCTGTATAGTAGCTCTGTTTGTGGACACCGAGCTCGTGTCCTCTGTATTGAATCTGGGAATATGAGGGGTGTTAAATGACCTGAGAAGGAGTTTGCATTCCTCAATGACACACAAATTACACATAATGGGTTTTTAAAAGCTGATTCATTTTTTTCATTTTTAAAATTTGGTAACACTATTTGGATAGTCTGCCTACAGAGATTTTTTTGGTGGCTGAAACTATTCTAAGGAGGTTGAGGGGAAATTTAGACTCATGACCTGAGTGTTTATGAAATCCTTATGAAACCCCAACTTCTCTCTAAAAATATAAATCAAAGCACCGGCGGATGCCCCCCCCAACACACTTTCCTCCAGTGACTGAATATTTGCACTATGACTGTTTTGCCTCATTGGCTGCTGGCTTGGCTACTGCCACACTTCTGTACACACACTTATCTGTACCATATAGGCTCTTCCCATATATATTTATACAACTGTCCGTACTGTATATATCTCACCTATAGTGTATTCAGATTTATACTACTGTCTATACTTGTACTTATACCTGCGCTTTATATTTTGGTAACTACTGCACATGTTCATACTGTTCATACAGTATTTATCTTAGCTTATTCCTATCTACCCCTTACTGTTTATTCGATATATTATCACTATGCATATGTACATTACTCTGCACTTTACTGCTTTTGCACTTCTGGTTAGATGCTAAACTACATTTCGTTGTCTCAGTACCTGTACTCTGTGCAATGACAATAAAGATGACTAATCTAATCATTCTTTTCTCAGAAAGTTTGGTTTTCAACAACTCACCTCATCAATTGTGTTTCTAATGGGGTGATTTTGAAAATGAATGTTCCAATTTACAGTTATTGTTGTTTATTCTGTCTATTTTTAATCATTTTGTAAAGAACTTTGAGGTTGCATGATCTGATCTTTAAAAAATGCAGTCACAAGTTTAACAGTCTGGTACCAAACTAGAAAAGTTTCTGTCAAACAAACCAACATCTTTCCATGAGCCAGCGGTCAGGCCTCCCAGAAACAAATTCATCACACTCCTGAAATACATAAAGAGGGCCTGAGGTATTTGTGCTGTGGGCTGAGTGTGAATTTGTTAGCTGATTAAAGGCTAAATTTAGCCTCCTGGCTGCTCTGAGCTGTAGACTGGTGACTCAGTGGCAGACGTTCTCTTTCTGTTGATTTTCCACCACAGGGCCAAGTGGGGCTTTAGAGGGGCCACTGGATTCAAAATGGATCAAAACCACCACTGAAACCACTATCATAAATTTGGGACTTTGTGTCTTTACCCCCTTAATAGGTCAACATGTTATATTGTTAAAGTCTTATTAATTTTTTCAATTAATAAGCTATTTGTGATGAATTTATGGAGATTCACACAAGGTAAATGTAGACAAATGTCTGCAAAACAAGACTTGATATTGGACTAATTGGAATAAGTATTTTGATCAGTTTAATTAACATTTATTGGCTGGTGTTTAGTAACTGTAAAAAAACTACTACTACTACTGGCTCTGACAAGTCTGCACCATTTTGTGACCTCTGAACTTTTTGACCTCACCATCATTCAGCTTTCTAACCAGACCAGTCAACAACATCGAGTTCAAATGACCAGGACCAGCCATCAGGTGCAGGGATAAAAAGAAAACTTTTACTTTCAATAATTTCAGTAAACAAAATCTGCCAATATTTGTTGTTTTCTCTACTGTTTGTAAAATGTAATTATGTTAGTAGACAAGCTTAAACACTGAAAATCCAATCAATGGATCCATTGGCAAAAGCAATCTGTCCACCTGAATTCAACCAAGTGTTTTTTTACTTTACGAAACATTTTGATAACAGGCAGAAACAAAAACAGAAATGCTGCTGTGATGGGTGAAAAATGTCCCTGAAAAGCATTGAGCTCTGTTTGGCCCTGCAGTGGAAACAAGGGCTACTGCCTGAGTGACGGGTTGAGGCCTCCAGTCTGTCGTGCCAACAGATCAACTATCTCCCATCACTCTTCAGCCACTGGACCCAAGAGCCCAGCACTCATGTACTGTACTCTGTTGTTAGACTGAATGCCAAATATCCTGTGCAGAGTAATCCTTCCAAATCCTTGTGCTGTTTCTTTTAACATATTTTATCTCATTATCAAACCTACCGGGCATTTAGTTCTGTTCATCTGGGTTTCTTCACAAAACAATCAGTCAAGGATAATGAACTTGACTACTGAACTGTTTAAAGGATAAAAATATAATCATCTGCATAGATCTTAATTTAATTATGTTTACCCAAAGAGTCACTGAAGCTCAATAAAATATATTTGGTAAAGGATACCAAATATACTGTATCCTGGAATGATCCTTTGATCGACAGTAGCCAAGTTTCCAAATGTAGCACTGAATTTTCAGAAAAGCGTCAAAAAATAAAATGAAAATATATATGTGTTTCCATCCACTACTGTTATGCGAATATTAGGAGTTGGTTCATCGAGATAAATAGCTGGTGGCGCTAATTCTCCAGTGGGGCGCCATTGTACCATTGTGGAAGAAGAGGACGCAACAAGATGGCGTAGTTAAAAGAGCGTCAGTCAAACCTCAAGGTGGGGAAAAAAACGTAGAAAACATAATGTAAACAGTGGAGAAGAAGCTTCTGTGGACGATTAAGTCACATGTACATCATGATTTCTTCACTAAGTCTGTTTCCATTCTACTTTGTCGCATTTTGCTTTTATCGATACACCACCTTTTCCACCTCAGCCAAGCATAAAAACTTTTTAATGATATTTTGAGGTTTCCACTCTGAGGTTTTTTTATGCGCAAATTAAAAATGCGCATTAAAACAGGTGGAAATGCACCTGGTGAAGGACAATAAGTAGGCAATTGTTTGCTAATGTTAGCCATAGAAACCTTGAAAGCCAGTGTGGAGTAGCTGTTTATCTGTAAACTTGTTTTCATGTTTTTTTGTCCCCTGGTGGCCAAAAATGTATTAATACAGGTTTAACGGAATACACCAAGATTTGGAAGATTTGGCCGTTGTTCAATTTAAGCTAATATAGACTCAAAATTAGTGGTAGTTTATTCGCGCCTGTGTTGTACATTAACACGTTAGCATACACTGTGTTGTCTGATAGCAGCCTGTAAGCTAACACTTTAGCATAAGGTGTTCCATGAATAACTGCCCACTGCCAGATAGTAAAAGATGCCAATTCAAAGTTATGTTCAAAAAAAGTTGTTATGATTGAGGTTGAATCATCATTTTTACAGTTTACACAGTTTACACAGTCTCATCATCTTTGGCCATCCTGTGGAGGAGGTAAGTGATCTTTTAGCTAAAACAAATACTAGGTTAGTTACGTCATAGCAACTTATTGAAACATTTGTAATATAGTAGTATATATAAGTAGTCCGTTTTGAAGGTGTTGGAAGGCGTGTTTTTTCACCTTTTCTCACAGTTTTTATGCTAATGTAGGTTTAACACATCTAAGGTGTTGTATTGCTGTACTTGATGAACAGACATGAGATTTATATTGATCTTCTCACCTCACTCAGCGTATTTCCTAAAATGTATATTCCTTTACGATAGCCCAAATACCTTTGAAGTATACTCTAACATTTAGTTAGTCCACTTCTTTCTCTTTGTACGTATATAACTGTCTGTTTTAGCTGCTGCTTTGTTAATGCCCACTGTGCCCAAAGATCAAAACGATCAACAGCAGCTGTACATTTCACCCACCTCTATCATGTATTGCACAGTGTTGTAAATTATCACTCAGCTCTTGTGATGGTGCAGATTTGTGATCGATGTTTGACTCTCAGGTGCAAGACTGACACGCCCGTCTTATTTTAATTATTTCTGGATGTGGATATGAAGTGGGTCTAGCTGCGTGTGTGCGTTTCTGGCTCAGCGTCACATTCTGACATTCGCTGTTGGAATGCAGAGTGAGGGAGTGAGTGGCTGGGAGGTCAGAGGTCAAAGAGTCTACAAAGAGAGTAATGCCAAAGACACTCAGAAGCTCTCCTGATGCTGGGCAGCACATAACCTAAAGAAAAAACAGGAAGCCAGCAGTTCAGATTAACAAAAACTACATGCTGCAACAACAAAACAACTGACAGATTATGTAACTAGCAATAATATCGGAAAACTAAACAATACTGAGGTTAGAACTACAAGTTATCAGATAAATATTCCTCACATCTTCACACACACAGGAAATGAAAAACACATTTCATTACTCGTTATCTTGCGTAGGCTAAGAATTAAATAATAAAATTCTAATTTGTAGGTGAATTTAAAATCCACTGATTCATGTTCAAACAATTAAAAATGCATGACATGCATCAATAATATAAAAAAGCAAATAAACAAAGATAACTAAGCAAATTAAACAAACATAAGAAGTATAAAAATGACTATTATAATCACCAATAACAGTTGGCCGAGTACAACAATATTCTAATATTTGTAAAAGATTCACGTCTTCTTGTACATCTACTTTTTTGAGTATTTTGCGAAGTCAGAAATTGAGGGTCAGTATATATTTCCGACTTACGTATTGTACTTTGACGCAGTTAGAAATTGCAGCTTTTAGAGAACAAGTTACATTTTTGATGGTATCTCTTTATATGCATCACAGTGTTGAATTAATCAACTCCAGAAATCTATATAAAATATTAGATAAAAAATAAAAACAGATATATTAAAATGGACGGCACTCGAGGAGTTTACAATCTTCATGACAACTCATCTAACACCATTCACTGATGAAGACCATGAGATGGGGTGAAAGCCCTGGAAGAAAAGCTAGTAAACTACTATTTCCAAGATCAAGAATGAACTTTCACACGCATGTTTCGCAGCTCCTCATGTGATGTGTCTCTGACATTATGAGATAGCTGGATTATTGTACTTTTGACCCTGAACTTTTGAAAACGCCAGCCTCACAAGCCTCACACCTTTTGTTGTCTATCTACTCAGTTGATAGTTTAATATTTCAGTATTTAGCTGTGCTTTTGAGGTGTGGTGGCCAAGTGGTAAGGCATTACTCTTGTAAATCAAACATCAGGCGTTCAACCTCCATTCATGCCTCTTATTTACATTGCTGATCCTTGATACATCTCACAAAGTTTGATGAATCAGTACATTCAGAAGTTCTCATGGTTAAAAAAAAGCTGAACTTAATTCTTTCCTGTGTTGAGTGTTTCAAGTCGTCTAGAGGCAGGGGTTTTCAATCCTGAACCCTGCAGGTTTTCTGTCTTACTTGCAAGTAATCAGCTGCATCTCAGGTATATCTGCATATCTGCATCTCTGAATATGTGATCTTGTGAGTTTCTATTTCCTATATAACCATGTTCTTCCCTCCTCAGAACTTGAATTTGGAGGACCGGTAAAGATCCTGGAAGTTTACCTGCCAATTGAAGAAGCATATAATGAAGCCATGAATGAATGAGAAGCCCCAAAATTCACTGCATTAACAACACATTACGTCAGAGCAACTCTGAAGTTAAACACACAGTCCATCTTTGACTGTTCATGAGAAGACAATTCTCCAAGACAATTTGGGAAAAAAAGCTTCTGCAAGAATGCAAGTAACAATTTAGAGATAATGGATTGACCGCCTGATTGGTTAGAAGAAAAATCAGCTGGCTCTGAGTCCCAACAAGCACGTATTACATTTTTTTCAATGAAAAAGAGGTAAGGCATTGGTCTTGTGAACCAAAGATCATGGGTTCAAACCCTATCCATACCTTAAATCTGTTGCTAATACTCAAAGTCACATGTGTAATTTCAAATTTGCTGGAATGAAACTGTAGACATTCTTGGCTCATGTTTGAGTTGAACACCACCAATTTTCAGAATCAGAATCAGAATCAGAAATACTTTATTGATCCCCGTAGGGAAACTCTTTGTTACAGTAGCTCGTCTTTACGTCAGTGCACACAGGAGAAAGTACTAGAAAAAATAAACACTATAAACAGGTCAGAAATAAATTAAGTATCCTGTCGGTATAAGTATAAGATAAACTAAGTGTCATGTACCAAGTGGGTTTACTGGTTGGTGATGAAAGTACAGTCTAAAATACAATGTAACTCCTTATGTAATAAATAATATTAATAAGCGGAGGTGCATGTACTGTCGAAGAGTAATTGAGGTATATAGTTTCAGTAGCAATAAATAAAAAAACTAACAGGGGAAAACTAATATTGCACGGAGGTATTACACAGAATATTGCACAATTTATTAATTATGGCGGAGATGTAATGCTCAATGTCCAGTTTAGTGACCTAGGGTCAAACAGACTAACCCTTAGAGGGAGGAGTTAAATAGTTTGATGGCCACAGGCAGGAATGACTTCCTGTGGCGCTCTGTGGTGCTTTTTGGTGGGATGAGTCTTCCGCTGAAGGTGCTCCTTTGCTTGGCCAGCACATCATGGAGCGGGTGGGAGACACTGTCCAAGATGGCATGTAGTTTGGCCAGCATCCTCCTCTCTGACACCACTGCCAGAGAGTCCAGCTCCACCCCCACAATGTCACTGGCCTTACGGATCAGTTTATTGAGTCTGTTGGCGTCCGCTACCTTTAGCCTGCTGCCCCAGCATGCAACAGCATACAGGATAGCACTGGCCACCACAGACTCATGGAACATCTTCAGCATCGTCCGGCAGATGTTGAAGGACCTCAGCCTCCTCAGAAAATAGAGGCGGCTCTGGCCCTTCCTATAAACAGCCTGAGTGTTCTTGGTCCAGTCCAGTTTGTTGTCTAACTTAGGTCTTTATGGGTAGGTCCAAGTAAAGTCACAAAGTCTTCATCTGCAAAATGTAACTTAATAAGATGCATGTCTTTAAGTACCATTGAAATGATAAGTCCTCATTTTTGTGACTCCAGTCCAAGACTCAAGTCTTAAGTCTACCACTCTGCGTCGATGTATGTGGGATTGATGAATTTCATTCATTGTGTAAAGTAAAAGTGAAAGCAAGAACAACAAATATGGTACAAAAAATTTATTTAGTAACAGTTTTGTAAACATTTGAGGTAAATGAACATTTACATCAACTTGTTCTTACAAAAGAATCATTCATACACAAGGCACTTCTCTTGTTTAAGACAGCATTGAAAACAGGCTGCTGTTCTGAGCATTGTGAGATGGTTCCTACTCCCTGACGAGCCAGAGAAATCATGCTCTGCATGAAACGTAAGAGGAGAGAGGTTGGAGGATTCACGAGGATGACGGGCTTTGAACACAACTTCCTGTTGGCTTTGTATGCAGGGTTAGGGAAGGGCCAGCTACCCAGCTAACATTCTCTCAACAGTGGAGTCTGATATGACGTCTAACCAGAGTCCCGACCAGTCTGTGAGAACATACTGAGTGAACACACAGAAAAATACCCCAACTGTTTTTTCTCTCTCTCGATGTTGTCTTTTTAAATGTTCAAACACTTCATTATCTGAGCTTGAGATAAATAACAGTTTCATTTTTAATACTGCCTTTTCTGTGAAGAGCCACTGCGTTTTAGTTTTAAGACATTTTTTCCTTTGAGGATCATATAGATTAGCAGTTTGGCATCAGGCTCTCTCTCTCTCTCTCTCTCTCTCTCTCGCTTTCTCTCTCTCTCTCTCTCTCTCTCTCTATTACTACCAATATTAGCATTGTAGAACAGCAATTTTCTTTCCTAAATGTGCAAATCTTTATCAACTACCAAAATGTAAACTTTAGGGATCAAAAACAAATGCAGATAACAAAGTTTTTTTTTTTGTAATTTTGAACAAGAAACTTGTTTTGGGAAAGGCTGCTTTGTTCATTGTGTAGGTGTATATTCTCTTTGTGTTTCTGTTGGCACTAAATGTCATTTAAGCAAGTGTAAGATACAGTATGAAACATTCTACTTATGGGTACAGATTCTCTTACACCATACAGTACCATCATTTTGTAATCCCCCCCGAAAAATAAATAAAACAGCTGGCACCACTTTACACTGCTCTAACGCCAGTGTATTAACCTGCACATTAACTGCTGGAAAAGTACTGTTCTTATAAAAAACTGTGCACAAACATATTAGTACTTAATCGTGTTGGTATGCCCTGTGAGTGCAATACGTCCAATGCAGATTATTGCGTTTTCACACAGTGTTACTGTATACTCTGCCCCAAAGGTGAACTCACAGGATAATACAGTGGATTAAGGTTGTTGTAAACTTCAACAAAAAAAAAAGCTTCTTGAAAGTGAGTGCCTGGGTTGTGAATGAACCAAACAGCACAGTAACACAACAGACAGAGGACTGCAGCTGCTGATGAATTCAGTTAAAAGTGTGGGTTCCTAAAGTTCTCTAAGAATCAAGATGAACACAACAAAATAGAAGCCGTCAAGGTCGACTGCACCATCGTGTTTTTGATACTTGCAACGCCAGTCATTTTGTCCTTTTTAATCGTAGCTGTTTCGCAATCATAGACTGACTACCACAAGTATGCAATTTATGAGTAAAATTCAATTCAGTTTTAAAAAAAATAGCACTTTTCAGAATAAAACCAATGAAGAAGCACATGAAGAAGTGTGACGGTGAAAATAATTTGCAAAGTAGCTCTCAGTCTTTAGGTGTGATGATTAAAATGGGGGTTGTTGAGGGCGAAAATATCTGCCAACAGTCTAACTAACTAAAATTAGCAGTTTCAAGTCTAACCAAAGAGGTTTGGGAGGTTGTTTGAACAAGGAGAATATTGTTATTCTTTTTTTTCAGATGGTGGCTGCAATGTATTTGCATAATATTTTCAAGACTCTTTGAAAGCAATATCTTGTCGTTTCTGCAGTTAGTGGAGAGCATTTTTCTTTTCAGACATGTTGACTGAAGGCGACGCTGACAGAGGCAGGCAAAAGGGACTCTGCTCCTATTTTCCTCTTTTGTAAACTAACAGCATGGTGGGAACGTTTTGATCTCTATGTTATTGACAATGTAGTGTTCGTAGAGACCCAGGTGCATTCTGGGCATCAAGGGGATGACTTCTACCCGCAGTTTTGACCCATATCCCGTCCACACTGCTCCTATGTCTCTTTATTCTGAGGACTCTGGGCATATCACATCAGACCATTTTCATCCATTCCATGTCAATTACAATATGTATTGTCTCTGTAGGAAGCGATGCAATGGATCATGAGTAAAAGCAAGCTATCCAACTTTGCCATGCGAATTTGTCAGTGAATCGGTGAGTTGTAGGGCTCCACATCCTGGCATGCACAGCTACAAGGAGCACAATACTTGTAATGTTGGTTGATAAAATTATTTCCTGAATGAATTATGTTTAACACAACAGGTGTTTGTTTAGTAAAATTCAGGAAGTGTTGCAGCAAAAGACCTTCCAGGTCAAAGGACAAACGCTGGAACAAGCTGTTGACATGTAGTGTAACATGCAATGCATGTTTGCGCTGCCGATTTGACTGTGAAACCAGATAAATATGATGAACAAGATATTTGAGTGAACTGTCTGGCTACACATCAAATAACTTATCTGTACAACAATGCCAGCCGCCTGCGCTTCCTCCAGGTAAAATAAAAAAAATTCAGTCATTGTTTTGACAAATGATCATTTTCTTTTGGAATAATTAGTCCTTTAGGCTCAACAAAAAGAAGAAAAAAAAAGAGATACACCATGACATCTTCCCCCCAAGCCAAACACGTTGGTGAGATGTGTCCATTTTGATGCAAAATTATGACATCACAATGTCCTTCGCATTATCCACCGCTGTGAATCGAGCCTTCTGACTTTATGGAACTGCATGATCACTTTTTGTGTGCATAAATTAAGACCATCCCAAAAAAAAAAACCTCGCCTCAACTACTCTGCAACTCACCGATTGCACTAAATCAACGACGGCTGCTGATCAAATGCCTAAACATTTTCTGCTATTCTGCTTTCCTGTCTCTTGTCGCCTTGCCTTCTTTTGTTTTTTTGTTTTTTTTGTGTGTTTTTTTTCTGTTTTTTTTTTTGCTTTATGCATGTGTGATTTTTTTGTCTGAGAATCACTGTGTTTGGGGGTGGGGTTGGTGGATGCGGGGTGTTGGTCAGGGAGGGTTTAGGGACATGAAAGGGCCAAAGAGATTTAGACAGCCAGGTCGCTTGGCCTGGCCCTAATGCTGCTGCTCTTGCTGGCCCGACTGAGCCGCCGAGGGTCTGTGCTGACCGTTACTGGAGGCTTGTGCATCTCCACTGTGGTGGTGGTGACGTGGCCTTCCTCCTGCTCGCTCTTCCCCCCACTCCAGCTGCCTGTGTTGGAGGCAGTACCAGGGCTGCTGCTGCTGGAGGCGGCAGTGGCAGTTGTGTTGGTGATGTTGGTGTTACTGGTGGTGTTGCTGGTTGGAAGGAGCAGTGCAGCATTGACGGGCTGCTGCTTCTGCCCATTGTTGGTGCTGGTGGAGGAAGAGGAGGATGGGGAGGGGGAAGTGGCCTTCATCTCCCGAGTCTGCTGCTCGGTGGCCAGGTTGGCCCAGTTCTGCTGCGTGGCCAGCCTGTGATTGTTGTTGTTGCTGATGTAGTAGTGGGAAGAGGGGGAGGGCTTGCGGAGGGACTCCTCCTGCTGGAGGTCGTCCATCTTGAACTCCGCTGCTGAGGGCACGGCTGCAGGCCCCATGGGCGGCAGGAACGCCCCGCTGCCTGCCGTCACATCTGTGTAGTTGGGAGGGTAACTGAGGCTGGATGGGGCAGTTCTGGAGGCCGAGGCCAAACACTCAGGCTCTGCAATGTCAACGCGGCGCAGTGACTCGTGGTCAGGGGCAAACTCATTTGTCATGCCCTGTTTAACTTTCTTCCATCCAAGGTGATAGATCTCTAACAAATTCAGCAAAAGAGACACGCAAGCCACCACAAGCATAAATATAATAAAAATTGTCTTTTCAGTGGGCCTCGATATGAAGCAGTCAACGGTGTTGGGGCAGGGCCAACGTGCACACTTGTACAGGGGCCTCAGCTGGAAGCCATAGAGGAAATACTGGCCCAAAATGAATCCCACTTCAAACAGGGTCTTGAAAATAATGTTGAACACATAGGTACGCAGCAATGCGCCTCTGATACGGATTTTGCCATGCTCGTCCCTGATTGGCGGCTTCTCCTTCTTGCCGCCTCCTCCTCCTCCAGCATCTCCACCGTTTCTATAAAGGAGTTCTTTCTCCTCTTGGAACCTGTTTGCTTTGCGCATCTCCTCCTCCTTCTCTTTCCGCTTCTCCTCCATGCGGACGATGTGTAGCACGTGGCCCAGGTAGATAAGAGTCGGCGTGGACACAAAGATGATCTGCAGCACCCAGAAGCGGATGTGCGAGATGGGGAAGGCCTCATCGTAGCAAACATTCTCGCAACCAGGCTGTTGGGTGTTACAGGTGAAGTCAGACTGCTCATCGCCCCAGACCTCTTCAGCCGCGGCCCCCAGCACCAGGATCCTGAAGATGAAGAGGACAGTCAGCCAGACTTTGCCGATGACCGTTGAGTGCTCCTGAGCGTTCTCCAACAGCCGCCCCAGAAAGCTCCAGTCGCCCATGCTTCAAGATTTCTAGCCTATGGAGAAAGTACAGGCTGGAGTAGACAAAGAAGGGAGGAATGACAAAACAAAAAGAAGAGAAACAGACAGTGTGAAAGAAAGTTAAAGAAATTAATCTGTTGAAAGTACTCAAAGTTGGTCTGAACATTTGTCATTGCAGAGAGTATCATGTAAGGCCTTACCCTGAGATTAAACACTCTACACATACGAACACACAAGAAGACACAAGGACATGGATGAGAGTGGAGGTGTCGACTAAACTCCGACATATTTCTTTTTTTCATAAAACGCTTAGCAGAGGTCAAGGTCCTTATAGAAAACTGACAAGTAGGCGTCGGATATCGATAACAAATCGAAACACAGCATTCGCTTCAAACACAGACGCTTTTTAGCAGCGCGTATACTGTATAGGCCACCTGTCTGACTGAACCCTGGTTCACTCTCTCTCTCTCTCTCTCTCTCTCTCTCTCTCTATGTCAGGCCTGTCTCTCTCTCACCTGCTCGCTCCACTGCCCAGCAGGCATGTGCTGAGATCAACATTATAATGTTCGAAAACAGCATTTAGCAGAGATGGGGCTCTGGTGTGGCACATGCACACCCACACACACACACACACACACACACACACACACACACACACACACAGAAACAAATACTGACACACACACACATACACGCCACCCTCCCTTCCTCTCTCTCTCTGTCAACTGTAATACTAAAGCCACAAGGGATCACATAGAATTTTTTTTACTGTAATTACTAGATAGATAATAATATAATAAGAGAGATTTAAGAGTTAAGTTTTTTAAGTTTCAAAACTCTGAAAGTGGAGATTTAAATTTGAAAAGACTTCATTGATTTGAAAATGTTATTTTCATTATCAAATAATCTTTCAATTTTTTTCTTTGATTAATCAAATTATTTTGTCTTTAAAATGTCAGACAAATAACCATTACCATTCCCAGGGCCCAAGTTGATGTCTTCAAATAGCTTGTTTTGTTCAAACAATGGTCCAAATCCCAAATATATTCAAACACTATTATATAGAAATTAGAAAATGAGCATATCCTCACATTTGAAAAGCTGAAACCAGAGGTTGTATGGCAGTTCTGCTCGATAAATAACTTGATTAATCGGTTATACAAAGTGTTGTCAATAAATGTTATGTTGATGGACATATCTTCATTGCACTTCATCTGTTATTTGATGTCAGATTTAATACTAAGTTTAGATCAGCCATTTAACAGGCTATTCAAACTACATTTGATAAAGTTGAAGTAAAACAAGTTTATATTTATAGATACTAATATCTTGCCTCTTCTGCCCTCTTATGGGATATAGAAAGGTGATAAATGTGTTTTGAGCAAGGTAGAGCCTGTTATTATTCTTTACATCTTTTATACAACAAACACCATTCATACAACAAATTCAACAGACACACAGAGCAGAGGAGAAACTTACTAAAATATTCTTGTATTAAAGGTAATAAATCCATCGACTAGGGTTCACAATATGTATGACACCTGGAAGAGAAAAGCATTAGTCAAACAATAACTCATTTCCTTTCTTTGAGACTTTGAATCAACGGGTTAGCAGGTCAAAACTAGTATAGTGTTAAACAAAAGAACATATAAAAAGTTTAGTGCATGTTTTGATCGAAAATTAACATTTATCCAGATTATAGCAATAACACCTCTAGTTGTTTTTGAAGAAAATTGATAACAGCTGAAAATAGTCTAAAATATAAAACAGTATAATTTTCTAAACACAGTTTCCATTTGAAATACCTGATATAAATGTTGGGACATAAGTAGTGGGGATACTGCAGCAATTTCACATTTACCATTTGACCTTATGATGACTTAAACTCTGAATAAAGTTAGCTCAGCTTCACAGGTATTTGTGGTATTTATGTCGGATGGTGATGAATGTAACATACAGAGCCAGGTTCAAATACAAAGCCATACCTGCCAGGCTGACAATACAGAGTGTGCCAGAGTCCCCAGACGCCCTTTAAGCGCCACAAGCTTTGTCTGGCTTTTGTCTCACTCTTGTGTAGTAAAATTGAAGTAAAACTCTTAATTACCTGATAACATGCCGTTCTTCATTTACTTTACTCCCATTTAAGTACAGGGAATATATTCACAGCAGTGTTTATCCGTCATACCTTTAGACCGGAGATGTCATACTTAAATATGAAAAGCAAATCCATCTGCCATCATTGGTGCCATCATTTGAGTGCGTTGAAAAGCGTGAAGACCTCCCGCGGCTGCAGCGACCCTCCCTCTGTCTCCCTGATCCAAAACCCGCAACCTGTCGCCTCTCTGACAGCTCAACAAACTCTTTTTTAAATGCTGCCCCACAGACTCATTCATGCACAAACTTCTCCAAGCGTGTGGTCAGTCTGGCTGTCTGTCTGTCCCGGGCCCGTTAACTTGCGCAAGGAAAAGTTTTCCTTTGTTGTTGTTAGTTTTTGGAGGCGGCTTGGAGTCGGAGATGGGGCTCGGTTAAACGGAGCTGCCTCCCGTTTCCAGCCATGTCTGGACTGTCACATTGTGTGACCATGCATGAGTGAATCCACAGAGTCATCAGCCTGTCCGGAGTGACACCACGCCCCTGCCAACCTCCCCAAAACCTATCCAAAATGTGCGTAAAAGTAGCCGAAAATGTGCAGAAAAACTTTTCCTTTGGCACAGTTTGTCCAAAACCTCCCAAAGTTCACCGGGAAAAGCAATTGAAAACATTCCCAAAAGTTTGTCCCAAACCCTTCAAACTCCAGCAACAGTCAATATACAATTAACAAAAAAAACTAACAGTAATAGCTACAATATTTTAAGAGAAAAGGCACCATTAAATGGTCACTATGAACACAGGGATGAGTCTATAGACATTAAAACATTTACACCTGATATCTGGTGATTAAAAGGAACAAATTGTGTGTGGGGGGGGCAACAACAATTTTTAAGCATAATACAGAGCTCTCTGGGCAGACTAAAATTTTAGGGCATCACACAGAAAATAAGAACCCCCCCATGTCCCACCCAATGGGTAGCTGCAGGAAGGCATTGTATTATATGAGGCAATGTAAAACACACTAACAGACATACTGGACACAAAACAATGAACCACACAGTTTTGTTTTTACTGATTTATGAAAAAAGTCTCAAACAGCAAAAAGACTTCCAGGATCACAGTGCAAGTGTAATAAAAACAGCTTAGATACAAAACACAATCACAAACATTTATTTCTTAATTTCTTGCTTAGAAAGCCGTCTGTTCATTAGTACGTTGTTTGCTGTTAAAAGCAGACAACTAAATCTAGATTGTGGAAGAAATATGAATAGAAAAATTGTTTAAAAAAAACATCATCCTGGGACTGGAATGATCAGGCTCGTCCCTTAAAAACAATGTCCATTACACAGCGTTGCTATCACAAATGTAGCATCAAAATGGCATTTGGCTGTTACGGAAAGCAAGAGGTCAAAGGTCAATGCAAAGCAGACATAGGCTTACAAAACAATTTTTTTTAAAATCACAAATATTTTTACTAAATCTGCATACCGAGGCCTCCAGGGTGCTTTGTCTGTGATAATGCATGACTTTGCATTTTTTGGATCTTTAGTCAAAACTTTTCTAGCACACTGAAAAATGTCAACATTACAGTTCATGCTGTAACTCCACAGACCTGCATCAGCTGCATCAGTTATGCAATGTCAATATACGAAGCATCCAGATTTTCTTTTTATAATTTTGTAATTGACACGTCTAATTGATTGTCTCACAAATCCCTTTCCAATCTTTTCTAATCAAATCACTATTCTCTGTTCACATAAGGTGAGTTTTATTTTTTTTCAACAACACAGATGTGACTAATCCAACTCAGCTATTCCTGGATGGAGGGAGGACAAAGACATTTTCACTTTGAGATCCGCCGTAGTTCCTCACATGAAGAGGGCGAACAGTGATTAGTGTGGTGGCTAAAATAAGGCACATGCTGAAAGCTGATACAGCCAGCTGGGGTCAGTACCCACCACACTGCAACAACACAAGTCCAAATAACGCAGGAGCACAAACAGGACAACTTCTGAAGTGTGTTTCAAAAAGCAGGATTAAGAACGTTAGCTAGACTGTAACTTTGAAGGAGACTCATTTGAATCTGTCGATCTATGAAAACAACATTTTAATATTGGGTTTAGGGATTGGTCAATAATAATGATAAAGAACCTTCAGGAGCAATCCCATAACAATTTTTGAAGTTGTCTGTCTAACTTGATAATCCTGCCGTTTGAAATAAACTCTTGGAGGGTAACAGTGTCATCAGGGGAAAAAAACAAATGTTACAAAATGCAAAAATAGTGAGTCAAATATTCATTGATTTGTATCTTTAAATCACTACAAGCCTGACAGATTTGGTATCTTCACAAACTTCTTAGAATTCAGAATACAACCTGTTGTTTTAGCACCACTCAATGTTTCTGAATTAATATTTCTGTGACATGTGGCATTTGTTTTTGCCACGTTTTTTCTCTGCAGTTTCAGTTCAAAGCACGTAATTCAGAACTATGCAATATGATCTGTTGGGCAGGTTTAGCACTTGCTGACTGAAGATTAAAAACATCTTGTACAGTCCAAACGTATATATTTAACATATTTTTTATCACCTGGCACGCACAAGTGAAAATGTGCAACACATTCTCAGTGTGTTGTTTAACTCATGTAAAGAAACACTTTAGTTTCACACACTTTCAGTTCAAGTAAAAGACATTCTGATATGATTGAACAGCAAAGAGCATCAAATCTATTAAACCACTGTGGTGTGGTAGGTAAGATTTCACCATGTTATATAAATTCTTTATCAGTGTAATCGTATCCTGTGCAACACACTTCTCGGTAATTATAAACACACAAAAATTAGAAACTCTAGCGTTCTTCATAGAAAGTCATTTAACTATACATTTTCAAACTTAACTTTGTGCTACAGTCACTTGATTCAATACAGCAGGATCATGAACACTCATCTGCTTTTATCAATTACTGTAAAACATGTAGTCAAAATCAAATGTCAGCTCTTGTAAAGTAGACACTAAAACGCACAAATGCACTTGGATCTTTCTCCTGCATTACTTTTCATGACTTAATTTGTTCTCCTTCCTCTACTTTAACACTAAATAAATCAGTCAGTCTTTGGGGAAGGTGTTTGTGCTCTTAAGGGTTTCCACTGTGAACCTCTAGGTGCCAGTGTAGACTCATTCTTCTCTGGTTCAGCACCTGACAAGTCACTCTTGCAATGTACAGCACATTCAAACAACTTCAAACTATGAACAATAAATTAGAACCTCCATCTATAAAGCATCCACTGAATGACAAGTAAGGTGACACTTGTGATGATGTGGACGCACAGATGCAAAGATGCTATTATACTAAATTCTCTGCTACCTGGCGGCTTTTTGTTCTGAGAACACAAACAGGCTCTCAAAGTAACACTCACTGGTGGTATTTCGACTAGATTCAAAATCATACGGTTGTATTATCGATCATTTTCGATTTTTTTTGCATCAGGGAAGAACATCTGACTACCTTTAGTGGCAAATTTGAGGCCATATGTAGGAATACAGAGCAAATATGCATATAATACAGTGATTTCCCTACAAATGAATGTAGAAAGTAGGCCACCCCAGCTACAGTACATACTCTGCTGTCTAGCTAAACTAATTTCTGTTGTGGTAATTTTAAGTTCCCACTCTCGAAATCTGCTTCAGCAGCTGTTAAACCTTCCCATGAGACAATTCTGGTGGATGCTCACAGCCTAATTACCAAACACAAACTATGCAGTTGGAATTCCAGTTTATGCTTTTGTTCTTCTCTAGTACCACTCCACCACTGATGGCTGTCCTTCAACACATGGTCTTGTTGCTGGTCGAATCTGTGGAGCACAACAGCATCTCGTTCTTCTTGTTCTGCAGAAGGGCATTATCCCGCGTCACGCTGTCTGTGTTGGTGTAAGGGTGTTTCCTCTTGTTTGACCTGGACGAGCACCTCAGGAGCGCCTTGACGATGAGGTAGCACAGCTCGGCCACGTTCAGCACCATGCAGATGGCTGATGAGGACACCATGAAGATGGTGAAGACGGTCTTCTCTGTTGGCCTTGAGATGAAGCAGTCCACCTTGTTGGGGCAAGGCCACTGCTCACACTTCACTAGCCGGGGCATCTGGAAGCCATCGTAGACAAAGTACAGTGCGTACATGAACCCGCCCTCAAAAATGAGTCGGAAGAACAAGCTGCAGGTGTAGGTCCACCACAGTGGGCCTGTGATTGGCAGACGCCTCCTCTTCAGTGTCTCCAGGTCAGTATCCGAGGTCTTCTCAGTGCCGTTGGAGGCCAGCATGGTCCTCTTATCCCCACGTTTCCTGTAGGCGACGTGCATGGCCACCAGCAGGGCTGGTGTGGATACAAAGATTAGCTGCAGGCACCACAAGCGGATGTGCGACACGGGAAAGAAGTGGTCATAGCAGACATTTTTGCAGCCAGGCTGCTGTGTGTTGCATGTGAAGTCTGACTGCTCATCCCCCCAGACGCTCTCAGCAGCCAGAACCAGTATGGTGATACGGAAGATGAAAAGGACAGAAAGCCAAATCTTTCCTAGACTGGTGGAGTGTTTGTTGACACCGCCCAGCTGGGCATAGAGCGCCCCCCAACTCATGGTGAGGAAGAGGACTCTGGAAGCTCAGACAACCTGTGGAAGGCAGGAATTCAGCAGAAGGTTAACAGCCTAGAAAACCCAAATTCAGTGTGTTGATGAAGGACGTTTGAGCGTCTACATTTCTCACAGAAGGTACAGAGTTGTACCTCTTGTTGGCCGACAATTCTTAGATTGGCTTTTGGTAGTTTTATGTTTTTGAACAATGTGTAGTAGAAAGTCCCAGGTCTATGATAGATGCGGCACTACAGAGTCAAAAAGGGCAACAAACTTTACAAAGCTGTCACCGGTGTCTTATGTTAGGCCAGTGGTTCTCAAAGAGTGGGGGGCATAGAGCCACTGCAGGGGGGCTGAATATTTAGTTTATTTCAATCACCTGAATTGTTATTAATTGATAAAAATGGAATCCACTTTTGCTGGGGTAGTATCGCTGTTGTATCCCTAAAAAGAGATTTCAACATATGTTACTCTGTATTAACAATGCTAATATTATTTACTTATTATTTAAGTATTAAATCATTATTAGTATGATAACTTTGAAAATGTATTCAATTGTGATCTACTTTCAAAGGCTTATTCATTTTCTCCACTATGCTGTATGAACTTCATGGAAGTGATTTTTAATGTACAGAAGTGGAAATGCTGAAGCAGTAAGGAACTAAGGTGATGCCTTAAGGTTTCCATTAAACCCATCTTTTACCTTATCTTGAAACACTTTATAATCTTTCCTTTCATCTTTATTCTTGCTATTCTTAAAGAGAAATCATTCACTTCGCATATCAGTAATTGCTTTAAAGATGCGAACATTTAAGGCAATTTGGGCTTTTCCGATGTGATTCAATTAATGGGATTTTACCTCAAATAAATGTACAACATCCACGATCTTTCTTTTTGTTTGCGTAAATAAAATAGTCGAGTTTTAATGACATGACATATGCCAGTTATTTGCGATTCAGACTTAAATCATGCTAACTAGTGGGATTACACACTTATTTAAAAGGCCGACTATAATTACTGCTAATATCAATATTATAAGTAGTGGTAGCCTGTTGTTATCATCCGTATAGAAATTAGGGCAAAGTGCACTGACTTCATAAATCCAAACCCGCTACACCTGTATTATAACACCAAGAACTCACCTGTCTCAGAAGAGTTATCCAAAAAAAAAAAAAAAATCAATACATTTCCATCAAGGGAAAAACAAGTAATCCTTTATTCATTTGTGATCTAAAGAAAACAGTTCCCCACGCTCCAACAGAGAGAGTCTAGCTCGATGGGACGAAGTCTGACCTGTCCCGTCTTTTATCCGTGTGTGAGACTCACCTGAGCCTTCAGAGGGTTTTCCTCATCCCTCCTGTAGACAGGGAGGGCGGGGCCAGGCTTAAGGTGGGGCCAGCCAGGCGCCCGTGGAAGACACTGACTCCAAACAGCTGTCACTGGCCTGCTTTCTCTCTCTTTTTTGTGTGTGTGCATGATGACTGGAGTTTCATAATCAGCAGACAGAAGTTTTAGTTGTATGAACATTCATAAGAAAACGGATTGAGTTTAACCTCAGTGGTGGAGCCACAGTGTTTTTCATTTAGATAAACTCAAAATCTAAATAGGTGGCAGCTATAAATGAAGACGAGTTGTGTAATTTAATCATGGTCCTGGTCAGCAGGATCGCCAATTTAACTACTTAACATACTTTGAAGGTCAGGTAGAATAACTAGATAGATATGTTAAACCAGCTTGTATGACTGGTTTGCATTTATTAATATTAGCTCCCTCCTCTTAGCTCTTGTATTTTTAAATGAAATTCAGTCTCATGCGACTTCAACCAAGCTGATCATTTCTGCCTTTGGGGAAAAACCTATAAACCCCCAAATCTGTCTGAAATCAAGTTATTTCTCTTGTCTGCATTACACAACAGTATACTGTATGACACTTTCGACCTTTTTCAGATATATTTATAATATTTATCATAATGCAGACGAACTAATCAGTGCTAATTTCATGTTTTAATATTATGAATAACACATAATGCTTTAAAAACATGTAGAAATATATAAATAGTGGCCACAAAACTGCTCTAGTAATGGTGCAACTTGTCACATTTCATGAGGCCTGATATCACTGTGAAATGAAATCTGCAACATGAGCAGAGCAGAAATGTCACAACAAGCCTGAGTAGCACTTGTGACGTGTTTCCATTCATTGTTTCCAGGGATTCAAGACCTTATCAGAACCATTTAATGCTACGCACATCATCCATTTGTTTTGCTGGAGGGAACAGAGACCACTCCGGTACTCATCCATACATATTTAATATTTGATTTCATACAACATGTTGGATTAAGACAATATAAAAAACATATAAATGTACGATTCAGTTGTTTTTATTAATCAAAACATCATTTCACATTTTTCACAGAATTCATTTACACAGCAGACCGTTAACGTGGTGTGTAGCACCGAGTGAGATGATTGCTTTTAATTCAGTCCCTTAATTGAGTTAGTGTTGAGATTAAGTTGCAGACAAAAAGATAATATATTCTGTAGATTTAGAAAAAAAAAACTGGTTTGAAATTGAATCCCTGCTTCTTAATGGGTAGCAAGCAGCAAGCCACAGTTCTTTCGTAATGTTGGTAATTATGTCCCAGAACTATCCATAAAAAGGCACAAATGTTGATTATCACTGAACAAATGACCAAATTATTCGTCACGCCCAAGATATCACTTATTTAAATCGTTATCAAATGAGATAGTTGTCCACTTAAATCCTACCAACTTTCACAGAATGTTTTTAAAATTTTGCATGTTAGAAAAACCTATTGCAGAGGTCATGGTCATACTGATAATAATGAAATAAAATGTTTAAAGATTCCTTTTGTTCAGTCATAATCAGAAGTTTTCTTGACTTCGGGCCCTGCATGCTGATCTTAGTGCTCCTTCTTCAGCTTGGCCAGACCCACGAGGAGCTGGTCCCTCCTCTCCATCCTGGCCGACAGATGCTGCTGCTCGCTGGGAATCAGCTCACACATCTCCTGTGAACAGCAGCGAAGGAAACATATGTGAGAAAAAGCAGAGCAAAGAATAGAAGGTTTTCAGGTGATGTGACCACCCTCTGACGGCCATATTGGCGTTCCTCAGGAATTGGAAAACAATGGATGAGAACATAGCTGATTGCATTTCTAAAAATGCGCAATAGTAGTTACACAATTGAAGAGATACAGTTAATTTCTCTTTGTTTTTAACTGGAAATTGATCCTTTCAACATGTTTTGTGTTTGGGTAATATTAGTTTGTTAGCCAGTTAACCAGGGAACCACCACTGCTGCTGTAAACACATCTGATTAATACACTGGATAACATGTGTTTAGTATGAGCTAGCTCTAACACAGGTGGCGCAGAGACCGAAGGTTTGATTCCCGCGGTATCTCTGGATTGGTCATGTGTTCTAGCAAACACAGTTGGCCGCGCTTGTGGGGAGTAAAGCTGGTGAGGGGTTTCCATCCTTGTCGTTGCACTAGGGACTCCTCCTGGTTGGTTGGGATGTCTTCACAGTAGTGGTGGAAATGGATGGATAGTGTGAATCTTGGTATGTTTCACCCTCTTGGTGAAGCTCATTGTTGGCAGATAAAAAGAAGAGGCTGGCAACACCAATGTGTTACGAAGGTAGCACGTCTGTCTGCAGCCCTCTACAAGCCAAGAGTAGAGTAAGCTGCGACAAGGACTGCAGTGCATAGAGTAATGGAGATTTAAAACTGGGAGAAAATTAGGGACAAATCCACAAAATTGAAACATGAATATGGCATTATGCCATTTATTTTAATTTGCAGTAGCTGCAGGCCAGTGATCAAAAAAGACCCCGAAAAATGTTATTTTAGTTAATGTTATCTGACCTGACTCTTCTTGAGGTTAGCAGTTGAGTTCTTACAGCTTTGGAGTTGAGGCCAAAGATTACATGTGGATGAACAGAGTTATGGTTATTATGCTACAGTAGTGGATTGAGAAGTTTACTGGATGATTTCATACTTTCTTCCCTGTGACTCCTTGTGAATCCAAGCTGACTAAAGCTGCTGTCCCCTTTGAAGGAGCAAGCAACAAACTTTTAAGTGCCACCTTTCAGACCTAAAAAGGGGGTGAGTGTTTGATACTCAAAACATTTGTCTTCAGTTGATTATTCCTTTAAAACCTAAGAAGTTAATGTGGTGGGATGTTTTGTTCTTGCATGCATCGCTGCCTTCGTACCTTTAACCACAGTAGAAGATTTTGCTCCTGAGTGTGAATCTGTATAACTTGAGTATGAATCAGGACACTGCATAAATACAACTGCAACTTGCAAAGGCAATATTCTAAACTCATGTACTGGCTTATTATCGAAGCAAAAAGCACCAGAAAACAAGATCCACTGCTACTGCTCTCTAACTAGTTGACCTTAAACTATTTATTGCACTGGCTCAGGGTTTCCTCATACAGTGACCTTCTGTGATAGCATGTGACTAAGTACTGCCTACTTAGGAGAGAGCTATTTAGCGCCGGGGTGAGAACTCTTGACTGTTAGTCATGCAGAACTAAAGACGCCATCAACAAACAAACATTCTCTTCATTTGACTGAATCAGTGGGATGAAATCAAAAATCAGGCAACGATATCTGTTTTGATTAAATTCCTTTGATCTGGATAAATAAACTGTTATATTCTACATTTATACAGTGTATCGCAAGTTACCGTAAGTCAACATGTATGGCTCAGTGTCTCGGTTAAAGCATGGTCTCTTTTGCTGCCATCATACTTACATTAATGATGCTCTTGGCTCCCTCGCCGGAGAAGTCTGGTGCAGGCCCAAAGGAGGTCAGGATCCTCCTTATGCCCTCTCCATACCGTTTCACATAGTCTTCCAAACCTGTGGGACGACAGCTGATCAGAGGGGGAAGGCCAGGAATGAGAACATGGGCAAATAGCACAAATCTTATAGCAGTCAGTTCACACATGCATCATGACATATGCCTCATTGCCCCAAATCCTCTCAGAGCAAGTTGCCTCTCCGCTCCAGGAAAACATTGCCATGGTGCTCAGGACAAAATATCACAATTTAAAAAGCTGTCCTCACCTGTTAGGGAGAGATAAACTACAAGCTGCGTTCATGTAAATTCTACGGTTTTGGGTGTCGTAAAAAGACGTCAGTCACTCTGAAATGAGAACTCTCCTTGCTGAGAGTGCATGCTGAATGCCCAAAAACTCTCAGGTCCTCCTTTGAAGCTTTTTTTTTTGTCTTAGTTTAAGTTTTAGTGTGATTTCTTGTAGTTATTCTCTCATTGCTCTCATTGATTAATCTTTAATGATTTATTTGTCATGTAGGCAACAGACATTTGGCTGATGAATGATTTATGTGCTGCCCAAATAAACTGTTAAAGATTAATAAATGAGGGTTCAGGTTTTCCTCCACTCAATGGGCTACACAGAAAAAAAAAAACCTACAACTTCTGCTGTTGGAGCCTTGTTGTATTCACTCAGCTGCAAATGGATTACAATTAATGTTAAACCATTTTTCATATCACATTTTGACATTATGACACTGATTAAGTCCCGAAGTCCTGCATCATACGATTCTCTGATCTCTCTGTAGAGGTGCCTCATTTAATAATTTATGTTTCTGAAAATTAAGACAGTTTCTATAAACCCAAATGTCTGTCCCACTGCTGGTCTACAGCGTTGCTCTTCTTTAAAAGATCAAGAACATGAATAACAGCTGATAACAGCCCTTGTTATGAGCTGGCTGCAGTTGATAGTTGATTACTTGCTAAAATGCAATGTGTAGCACTTTTATATAAACATCCTTCAGCACGCAACCAAATGTTTGTGGATCAAATAAGTGGTTGTGTCCCTTAATTATACTTCTACTACTTATTAGTAGAAAAATGACAACACATAGCTAATGATCTATGAGACAACACACAGGTCCCCATAACAAACAATGACTGGACAAACATATCATAAAGAGGGCCAGAGGTATGGTTTATTGACATGAGGACTAGATCTTTGAAGCAATACAAATCCAGTGTGGAGCAATCTGAAAAAAAGAAACATGTGCCCAAACCACTTCACACCAGCTCTTTAATGAAGGCAGGTCAGAAAGTGTCCATTTAAAATTGTTCTGTCACACTGAAGTGAAGTTTCACACCAAAGATTTAAAAGTGTGACATTATTCAATCAAACTGAGAAAATATTGTAAAAGCTTTCAGTCTTTTCTTTTACCGCAGTTATTCAGACAAAGTTTTAGACCAAATACAGTATGTGACAATGATAACATTTATAAAGTTTCTAAATCCTTTTATTATCTCATGTTTTATCCTGAAGCTAACCTTTGAATGTTTACATGAAGCTTAGTGGGACACACTATAGCACAACAGTGTGGTTGAATGTACCTTCAACCAAACAGACATTGTGTCAGAGGAAGATACATGTGTTATTTCAAGCTTGAAATGAATGTAGCATTACCAGTCAGGACCCAAATAAGCACCTCACTTACTTTGCTGTGTCTCTGGTTTTGTTGGTAAATGGTTTAGCTTTTAAAGGTCGAGTACACCCATGTTTTGAGTCACAAAGACTCTGTAGCCTGTAGCCTTGAAAGGTATCTATGAAAAGTTTATAGCTTGCATCTTTGTTAAGAACAGCAGCTGTAATCAGCCTGGAGTGGTTACAATGGTTTTCAAAGGTCACCCAGTTTAACTGCAAAAAAGTGTCAGAAAATGTCCATGGAAACTACTCCTCTGTTCATAGGCCACTTCTCTGCTGTCCACGCATTTGCTCAGTATGTTCTGAACACTGGTCGCTAGCCCTGTTAGCTCTTATGTAACTATTTTGCATCTGTTGGTTGTAAATGACAAACATAAACAGTTAACTGAGCTAATGACAAGTGTTTGGAATATACTGAGAATAAAGTTGGAGAGTGGAGAAGTGGATCACACTGCAGTGAGTGTTTTGAGAAGTTTCTATGGACATTTTGATGCCTTTCCGTTGTGAAACTGTATCACCATTTGAATCCATTGTAGCTGTTGTGAATCCAAGCTGATTACATGAAGGAGACATGAAGCAGTGACTACAGGCAGTAGGTTTTCAATGGATCATTCCTTTAAAAGGATAACGCACTCCTGTACATGGTTCACAAAAGCCAAGTCATTCTGGCAGAGTAGAAAGAGAGACAGAGAGCCTGAGTGCTCTAGTATCTGATTGGAATGATTTAAGGACGGGAAGTAACAACAGGAGTAGGTCTTAGCAATCTTTTCAGAACATGATCATGCTACTGTTTCCTGAGCAGAAAAAAAAGTCAGTAGAAAGCTTCAGCATTGTAACTACAGGTAAGAGTTGGCACCTGGTTTGAAGGCCGCAATGTGGGCTCTGTGAGTTTTAGATTACTGGTGTGAGGGAGTGCATTCATCGCTACCCATCAAAAGACTGCTTTGTTCTGCCAAAGCGTCCTTTTTCTGTGTGTGTACACAGTCAGGGTTACTCTCTAGGTTTCACACTCCCCTTTGATATTCTCCATCTCTCTGAGGTTTCACTCTCGCTTTCTCTCTGACACACACAGGAACGCCACAGTACGATACAGTAGGGTACGGTACATGTATGCTATGCTGTGTTTGTATTACATGCATATGAGTAAGACTGTATGAAATTGTCCTTCCTTACCAAGAAAGAAATTTCAGCAATAATTACTTTTACTGAACAAAGTTTTCATCACCACTGACCTGAACAATGGTGTTTAACTTTTAGCATGACTACATAAAATCGATGTAAGTATCTTGAAATACCAGAGTGTGGAGATTTTTATTGTAACTAAATGTGAAATTAGAAAGCCAGACTACTCAGTTTGTTTTACCCTAATTAAATTACCCTTTTGTAATTTAATCTGTAATTTAACCCCTTTAACCATGTGGCCCAAGACTGTTGTTGCCTGTCATATCTTTCTTTCTCTTTTCTTTCTCTTCACGTTTGTCACTCAAAGTAAAAACTGCTCAAAACAAAAGCTTTAAGAGGTATGTTGGGTGGTGACCTTTTGTTTATGTGAGCAAAAAGTCCAAAGAAGGAACATTACCTTTAGGTGCATTGAGGTGCATCGTTTCCATGGGACCTATGAAGGCGTAACGCATTCCTAGCCCCTCTGACATCACCAGGTCGATGTCCTTGACAGAGATAATGCCATCCTTATGGAGTAAGAGAAAAGAGTTACAAGCAGACATAAGCTCATTTCACTGACTTGATTTATATTCATCTCTATTTGTATTCCTTATAAAAGGGTACAAATCAGTCAGTCAGTAAATGTCCCTACAGCAGCTTTAAAGACAAATACTTTCTTTATCTGTCAGTACAGTTTAAAGAGCAACCCTGAGAGTGTTTTCCACTGAGTTCCCTGTGTTCCTGGGTGGAGTATTCATTGGTGCTGGTGCTACCAACAAACAAACATAACTCCTGTTTTGATTAAAACTGGAGCTCGAAATTTCGTCTCAGGATCTAAGAACATATTTTCTCTTGCATTTCAACAAAGTCATGGCTTTTTACCCCCCAAGGGTTTTGGACCAACCGAATTCCCTTTGATCCCATCAAACTACTTCCACCATATAAAGTTTCCCTAATCAGCCAATTCTGTGACCTCAGGATTATGTAGGCAGTACAGGGATGAGAGGAGCTGAGGATGGAGGGATGGATGGAAGGAGAGACAGAGGGAGGGGTTCAGGTATCTTTGGGTTAGAGATACCTGTTGGCCGACCACAGAGGAAATCAAAGCTCAGATACAGAGACAGAGAGTAGGGTGAGCAAGAAGAGAGGGACAGGGCCGTCTTTGTTTGGGTCCTACGTCCAACAACGGGCCTGTTATCTGAGCAGAGCGGGACGGTGGGTGGGGTCTTTTCTCCACTGTAATCACTGAGGGCAACCAGCCGCTTTCTCAGCCGCTCTGCTTTCCAACGCTGGCCCTGACTCAAGGACCATTTTCTGTGTGTGTTTGTGTTTGGAGGGGTGAGGGAGGGTCCCTGTTATGTAAGAAGGATCACAAGGCCGCTCTCAGACCACAGGTCTTGACGCTCAATGCCAAACTTCTGGTTTGATTTGATGTTTTGATCTTTTTTGGATTACTGTTCATACTAGTTTTGGTTGTAATTGAAAGTGACACTTACCAGCTGTGTTAGTGCCATAACTAACAAACATTCAGCCTTCTTATAGAGTATATATACAGTGATGTGAAAAAGTGTTTGCCCCCTTCCTGATTTCTTTTTTTTTTTTTTTGCATGTCACTTAAATGTTTCAGATCAAACAAATTTAAATATTAGTCAAAGATAACACAAGTAAACACAAAATGCAGTTTTTAAATGAAGGTTGTTATTATTAAGGGGAAACAAAATCCAAACCTACATGGCCCTGTGTGAAAAAGTGCTTGCCCTACCTGTTAAAACATAACTTAACTGTGGTTTATCACACCTGAGTTAAATTTCTCTAGCCACACCCAGGCCTGATTACTGCCACACCTGTTCTCAATCAAGAAATCAAGAAAAGAAAGATTGTCAAAATCTAGACATCATGCAGAGATCGAAAGAAATTCAGGAACAAATGAGAAAGAAAGTAATTGAGATCTATCAGTCTGGAAAGGTTATAAAGCCATTTCTAAAGCTTTGGGACTCCAGCGAACAACAGTGAGAGCCATTATCCACAAATGGCGAAAACATGGAACAGTGGTGAACCTTCTCAAGAGTGGCTGGCCGACCAAAATTACTCCAAGAGCGCAGCGACGGCTCATCCAAGAGGTCTCAAAAGACCCCACAACAACATCCAAAGAACTGCAGGCTTCACTAGCCTCAGTTAAGGTCAGTGTTCATGACTCCACCATAAGAAAGAGACTGGGCAAAACTGGCCTGCATGGCAGAGATCCAAGACGAAAACCACTGCTGAGCAAAAAGAACATTAAGGTTTGTCTCATTTTTGCCAGAAAACATCTTGATGATCCCCAAGACTTTTGGGAAAATACTCTGTGGACTGATGAGACAAAAGTTGAACTTTTTGGAAGGTGTGTGTCCCATTACATCTGGCGTAAAAGTAACACTGCATTTCAAAAAAAGAACATCATACCAACAGTAAAATATGGTGGTGGTAGTGTGATGGTCTGGAGCTGTTTTGCTGCTTCAGGACCTGGAAGACTTGCTGTGATAAATGGAACCATGAATTCTGCTGTCTACCAAAAACTCCTGAAGGAGAATGTCCGGCCATCTGTTCGTGACCTCAAGCTGACGCGAACTTGGTTTCTGCAGGAGGATAATGATCCAAAACACACCTGCAAGTCCACCTCTGAATGGCTGAAGAACAAAAAGAAGACTTTGTAGTAGACTAGTCAAAGTCCTGACCTGAATCCTATTGAGATGCTGTCGCATGACCTTAAAAAGGCAGTTCATGCTCGAAAACCCTCCAGTGTGGCTGAATTACAACAATTCTGCAAAGATGAGTGGGCCAAAATCCCTCCACAGCGCTGTAAAAGACTCATTACAAGTTATAGCAAACGCTTGATTGCAGTTGTTGCTGCTAAGGGTGGCCCAACCAGTTATTAGGTTTAGGGGGCAATCACTTTTTCACACAGGGCCATGTAGGTTTGGATTTTGTTTCCCCTTAATAATAACAACCTTCATTTAAAAACTGTGATTTGTGTTTACTTGTGTTATCTTTGACTAATATTTAAATTTGTTTGATGGTCTGAAACATTTAAGTGTGACAAACATGCAAAAAATAAGAAATCAGGAAGGGGGCAAACACTTTTTCACACCACTATGTTTTTAGACATTCTGTAAAACCTGCGGCGAAAAGTGTGGGTGATATAAGGAAGATTTTCCAGTCAGTCAGCTGGTGTTTCTGAGCTGTAATTTCAAATCAAAGCAAGTCATAACAACTTATTTTTGCTTCCTTGTGAAATTGGTGGTTCTGGAAGATTGGTGATGGAGTGACTAGTTGCTGGTCATGAGGTGGCTACCATTGGTTGTGGCTTCTTACATTTGTGGCAAAATGGACATGAAGAGGAAAGCCCTATTAGAGTTGCATCTCATTAGGCGGAGCATGATCATATAAAATTTGGTATAACACTGTAATACAATAGGTCTTAGCAGGAAAAGCACAGGTAAATGGCTGCATTTACAAAGCGCTTTACAAGGTTATTACCACAGGTGTTACTAATAACATTAACAATGGCTCTGTTCTATTCAAGTGTCCCAGTAAGTCATGACTGTGTTTTAGTGAGCCAGAATGCACAATACCAGGACCCTGAAGCCAAAGCATCTTAATGGAAATTAGCCATCATTAATTTTATTTACACATGTGCTTTTCCTACTGTGATATGTCAAAATGTATTATGTGAAAAAGGCCAATAGCTTCCTCCATTCTGGACTGGTTGTCTCTGTTCCCTCAAAAGGTCAGCAGTGCAGAGACAATTGGTGCATATCAATTCATAATCATTGGATTCAATGCAAAGGAAGGATTTGCTTGGCCTCTATGAGCGAATCCACTAATCGCTGTAATTCCATTAAAATGAATTGATTTTAGGCTCAAATTTTGCTGTCATGAAGGCTGGTGTGACTGAGCTCAGGAGAAGTTACCAGAAAAGGTCACACGTGATTCTGTACCTATCTTCTTTCCTGCTTGTTCCCATTTTCATTAAGGTATTGTATGTGAAGAGTTTTGACTGAATTGAAGCGTCTCCTCAAATACCACTCATGTTCAGTAACTTGTTCTTTCCATTGTTGTGTCTCATTGCCAATAACTGAAATTATAACAGTGCCTGAAGCGCATGACACAAAATGAGTCACCCACGAAGCATTTTTCAGATCAGAAATTATTAGGAGTGTGTGTCAAATTCGGCTGCATCGTATGACTAGATGGAACAATAGTAATAGCACTACAAAGTTTTCAAAAAAGTAGCAATTAGACAAAGTTCTACACTGGCTACAAAAAATACAGAAGGGTGTGCACCATTTTTAGGTAACTGAAGGGCTCTGATGTAGCAGGATCAACAGATTAAAATAATACTCATACAGCAGCTGAAAGGCAAACCCATTTTATATCATGTTAGGGCTTATTAGCTTAGGGGGCTATATATTATAATACAATTTTAATGGTATTGGCTAACAATTTATGTTGCATATTATGTTGAACTTGTCTTGTTTAATATAACACAACCTAGGAAAAGCTTTAAATGTCTGTTACCCTTTCTCAGCCCTTCTGATATAGCAAAATGGCAAAACTGGAGATAATTTATTCAACAGTGGAAGGAGTTCCTTTGTCAGTTGCATTCTACCCTTTAAAGCAGCCAAGGAAAAACTAAAACAAATTGACAACCATGGTGACTTTCTAATACATCTGTTTTAATCAAAAAGTAAAAATCATAATAATTGAAAAGAATGTGTTTGCTTAATAATTCAGTTCCTCAATTTCTTTAGAATGATAATATGCATCAGAGCCATTTAATTCCCTCACAGTCTACTTTCTTTTTAATTGTGCACTGCTGGGCTGCAATGTCCAACAATTATGAAAAATACTTTCCCATAATTTACATAATTTCCCAGAGCTCAAAGTGACATCAGTAAATAGCTTGTTTTGTGTGACCAACAGTCCAAGACTCAAAGATGTTGAATATATAATGTACTGTAATACTGTGTGTGTGTGTAAATTATATTTTCGATTTTTGCCTTTATGTGACAGTCACAGTGTAGAGAGACAGGAAACAGAGAGAGAGAGAGAGAGAGAGAGAGAGGTACATATGTCATGCAACAAAGGTTTCCTGGTTGGTAGTCGAACTGTGGACGTTGCAGTTATGTGGTATGCGCCTCAACCATTAGGCCACCGGGGCGCCCCACTGTTTGGCATTTTTGCTTGAAAAATAACCTCAACAATGAAGTGATTGTAAAAATTGTTGCCAAATTTTCTGACAATGATTAATAGATTAACTGACACATTGTTGCAACATTAATGCATTGTTAATTGTTTAATACTGCATTTCAACATGTGGTTTTCTTATAATGTTATCCACTTTGAACAGTTTGGATGCATCTCCTTCTGGGGAAAAAGCATTTATTTATCGTGGTTCATTTCACGTCGATGAATTGTAGATGACAGAGTAAACACACACACACACTAAGCCAAAACTGAAAGATGTAGAAGATAAATGGTGTCAAGGAATGGCAGTTTGGTGATGAGAGTGACAGTAGATAACTCCTTTTACTCATGTATACTACAGCCTGGTACCTTTGACACCACGTCAAAGAAAGTTTAAAGCCAAACCAGAATGAACCAGTTTCTCAAACTGTGACTTCACAATGTAATACAGCCAACAGTGACTTACTAAGTTTCTTACTAAAAAGTAGGAAACTTTCTGCCTGCCTGAAGTCTATTCTGCAGTTGAGGAAAATGCCTAGACTAATGGTATTATAAAAGGTTGAAAATTGCAACAAAAATCTAATCTGGTTCTGTTTCTGACTGGAAACTGTTGTGCAGCAGTTGCAGTGCTGCTCCCCTCCATCTACAGTGTAGTAAATCCCTTCATTTTAGACACATGGCCGGGCAGTGGGGCGAAGCTCAGGTCAGCTGGTTCATCTAGTTCACCCGGTGTTGGCTCAAGCAGCAATAAAGATTCACACCTGATCTCAGTCTCCAGTGGGGACAAAAATAGAAACCCCTGCTTGTTATGAAGAATCTGTCTTCTTCTGAGACACATTGAGTAACACCGTGGACATCCAACAGGAGTTAACTAGAGCTAGGCTCACATACTGAGCTATGACAACGGAGACAGACTAATTTTCAAGATTTACCTGTTGATCAACTTTGACAAGAATTGTCAAAAAGACAGAATGATCATTGCTGTCAGACAGGTTTTACCTTGCTTTTAAAATTGTGCCAACAATGCTCAAAATTAAATAACTGTGAGCACTAGACAATTATCAGTCATGGGAATTTTTCTTAACTTGACTAAGCATGTACCAGAAATATAGAAACCAAAACACAGCCACTGCAAGCAGGTTGCCTGTTTTGTCATTGTGCAAGACTTCTCTGCAGGTTTCCATGATTGTGAGGATCACGCCCTTAAATCAGAGACACAGACAAGTTGTATGTTAGGAGACACACTTAGCTGTTTATAGACCCAGTTGCTATTAGTTCAGAGCTCTGTGATTGTATTGTTGCCTCTATTCTTTGTTGTCATTTAGCTTCTTATTTTCATTTCTACTTTACTGTGAACAGTTTGAGGTGATCAGGATGCTCTATGATGCACTCAGCTGGAGCTCCTTCCAGGGCAAAGTCTGATACTTTAACAGCAATGTGGCATTTTTGTCAGCTAGGACCTAAGGCTGCCCTCAGGATTTATTCTCCTCAACAGGAGCCTCACAAGTGAGTGAGTGATCCACGCACGATATGGAATGTCATGTAGATATGAGTCTGAGCTTCCACAGGTCTGTGCGAAGACACAAATATCACATTGTAGATGCATGGATGCTATATTACAGCCAGCACAGAGTCAGGAGGGAGAGGGACACAGAAATCTCTGCTTCATTTCCTTGCTGAACGCTTTAATTCTCAGAAGCCGAAAGCCAGTGAAATGTTCCATCCAGTGACTGTTGCTGTGTTCGGCATTGACTGAACTAACAAGGGCTTTCACCTGACTGCAGGCCCACTTGGCTCATCAGTGAACCAAGAAGCTTCTCTTGAAACAAAGAATCCAAAGTCATTCGAGGAGAGACAGACCAAATTCCAAAAATCTTAAAAAGTCCAAACTGTGACAAATCCAAACCCTTTTCACCGCAGACAGCAGGAAAAGCACAAGTGTAACTAATAACATTAAAGATGGCTCCACCCCATTAAGTGTCCCAGTAAGCCATGTCCATAGATATATACGTGTAGATACCCCATTAGTCGCTGCTGTTCATTGCAGCGATGTGTCAACGTGGCTGCCATATTGGAACAGTGAAGCTGTGGCTCCTAATCCTGTGACCTAGCCTGTTCTGACAGTTTGTGTACATTCCTCTAGTCGACAACACTCAAATCATCAGCCTCTTTGGTTTAAAATATGTCAGATGATCTCAGAAAAGAAGTCACTTTTCATATCATCGTTGTACTGCTTCCATAATTTGATTTTACTATAGAAAAATTAAAATGTTATGCCATTAAAAATAGCTGAAAAAAGAAGAGACTGATTATTTTGTAAATCAGAGATAACGTCTTTATTGCATGTTGTTAAACTACGGAAGCACTGACATGTAACATGTTCTTAATAGATTGATGAGGAGCTGAACTTTGACTTAAATATGTAATTTTAGCAGCATAAGCATTTTCTTTTTGCACATTATTTTCAAATTCAGTTATTACTTATGATAACTGACTCCCCATTTAAATGTTTAACTATCACAGAGTATCCTCATCAGAATCAGAAATACTTTATTGATCCCCGAGGGGAAACTCCGCATCACTCTGCTTTAAAGTTGCAAACATTACAAGAAAATCAACTGGTTTTAGTGGAGAGTTTTATTGCCCCATAATGATTTAAGTGCTGTTTAACAGATTTTACATCTTGACAAGGTTGAAATTGAAGGTGAAATCTATCAGTAACTCATGTATTTTAAAAAAAAAAAAAAATCAGTCTTCAAAAACATGTTGATTTAACCCTACCTTAAATACAGCTAGCATCAAGGCAGAGTAAGTGTTGACTGGTATTCAAAAATCCAGCAGAAGGAAATTAAACTGTTTGTACACACCTCATCAGTAACGACAGTCTTGCACTGACTATTGTGTTCTTTGTTTAAATAATAGGAAAATGCAGGATAGTCTGATGAGTAACAAATAAAAAGCACAATCAAAAGAAACAAGTTCAGCCATGTCCATGTCCATCGTCATGTAAATCATGCAAATCAATGAAAACATTTCTATGCAGGCGAAAATGCATGAATTTTGACCCTACTATCAGTGTAGAGGAAATGTCCCTTCATGCATTCATCCTTCATTAATACTGTAGAGAATTCTTTCTAAAGTGTAAAAAATCATTTTTAGTATGAAGTCACATGAGTAACTTAAAATAGATTTCTGGTGTTTATAGGCCAACAAGTTATTAGACAATCCTTGTAGTGTAACAATATATGTTGTTGCTTGTGTGCTACCCTTCCATGTCGGGTCATGATTCATTTATTTTACAGTCTTTGTTTTGTTCTTTTGAAGTGTTATGACGTTTTGTTGCTCCCTGTAGTTGTCTTACCTTGTGTGTACCTTTTGTGTGTGTGTGTGTGAGAGAGAGGGGTCACAGTCATTGTCCATCTGATACTGTTACACACTGTAACTTAGGAGTACAGTAATGTCAGGGACAAGGACACAATGCACTGATTAAGTTGTGAAAGGGCCACTCTTTGTTACACTTCACCGACAGATTAAAAAAAAAGGGATGGAATAAAGAGGTAGAGAGAGATCCGTGATCCAAGTCCCTCTTTAGGGTTATTATGGCTTGTGTGTGTGATGGCCCTGGAACGAGAGAGGATTTGTTCTATCATACAGTAGTAATTCATCCCCACAGAGGGCAGAGCCAGTTCATTACAGCTTTAAATTATCTTGTAATCTAGTCAACAGTCAGCACAAAGGGATTTTGTTTGGCAGAAATAGCCAACACACCGTCTGAAGAGATTCATTCCAAAGTCAGGTATCCACCACTAACACCTACTCTGACAAACTGATTGCAGGCATTGACAATATTGGTAATAATTATTTGAGTATGAGTTCTGATCCGAACAAGTTCTATTTCTGATGACAGATTTATCTTTAAGGGAAACTCAATTTTACACATCAAGATCAGTTTAATAGTCAAGCGAAGTGCTACTCGGCCTGTGAAAACAATTGTATAAAGTCTTCTGCGACTCTGGAGGTACTATGTCAAATCTGAGAAAATAACCCTGAGTCTGCGTTACAAAATGGGGGCATGCGTTTGAAAGAACATCCACTAGGCAGGGAGGGTTTAATGGAAAATGCTATTGGTTTGAATTATGGGAAATGTAGGAACCTGACTTTTTGGAGCTTGACCATTATTAATGACAAAAAGTCAGGATATCTTGGCTGCATCAATTTGAAAATGCCAAATGCTAAATCACTGCAGTAGCCTTTTGATGCATTAACTGATACATTTCAGATTGTATTTCACCAAAAATTTAAAAATATCTCAGAGCTAAATACTACATATGTGCTGCATCTCAGCATTTTCAGTTTTTACCTGACAGTAAGTCCACATCTTTTTTCACTACTCACAGATGTCAGCCTGTCTCACTATGCTGCTAATTTCTACATTTCTTCTATTTCTTACACGTTTTTATTGTTTCTTTATAAAGTTATATGTTTAGGACTAAATAAGCGACAATCAAGGTAAAAAACAAACATCTTTAGGTATTATTTCTTTTGAGTTTCACACTCAAAAACTCAGCTAATCTGCTTTGTCAGGGCTGTGCAGGTGTGGTTTGATCAGATTTTATTGTCAATGACCAAACAACCCACCAAGTGTCATCAGATTCTGAATCAAATCTTGCTGAATCGTGATTGGTGCACAACAGTATGTGACATCACCTTTTTCAAGCTGAGCCCCGCCCACTTCAAACCAGTGAGCTCACAGAAAAAAAAGAAATACAGAAATCTGTTATTTGTGAAATAACCAAAACTGCAGAAAGTTGTGTTTTCATGTAGGATCCCATCACTCATAATATGAAACTAATTGAGGAAACAAATTTTTATGGCCTATGAACTGATTCTATAATTTAGCAAAATTTCCTCTTGATGGCAATATATTTTTAAATATTCTACACTGGTATCAATAGTTTGATTTTGTCCCTTTAACCTTGATTTAAAAGCCTTTTCAAAAAGAGACCTAGCCAAAACAGCAGGAGCACCAAGAGTTACTGATGGACAGGATATAATAATGATACAAGGCAACAAACATTACAACACGTAAAATACAAGCAAGAGCCTTGAAACAAAGACGAGAAAGAAAATATAATCGGATATTTAGTACAAAAGCTTATGAATCTTCTACAGAAATATCTGCTGTCACATTATTCAATAAAGTTATTTGAGGTAATGGTGATGTCAGTGGAATCTGAAGCCTGAATCACAATGAAATGGCAGACTTCATGCGAGTTCAGTTGAGCTAACAATTGTCATCACACTCATCGTCCTTATTATCATTCTAACCATTTCTAATATGGGTGATCATGTAATGGTGCCTGTCATCAGAGGCTAAAGCTCATTTACTCTCATTGTGTTCCTTTTTGGAAGGAGACCATGGAGATTATAGCAGAGATGAGCTGACAAGGAGCTTCCTCTTTTCTGCCTCTATTACAAAACCATCAGCAGCACCACTCAGCCACACAAAGCCTCCCTGAGACTGAGGAGCTCTTGTCCAGAAATAAAAACAAACAAGCACACATACACTGTGGTGCGTCTAACCTTATGAGGACCTAATCTTAACAACGTTGTAATGACACACCAAAATGTTTTGTTTTTGTTGGAAATTCATATTTAGTATTATATAGTGAAGGCATATAGCAATTCTTAAACATTTAAAGTCAAATGTTCTGATTCAGAATTCATCATTAAACTTGCTTGGTTCACTCAAAACTAAGGAGCTGGTGTTAAGCTTTGTTAAATGACAGTTGTCCTATGAAATGATATTTAGTCAAATAAAAACTTCTTACTCTCAATAATCTCAACCCTAAAACAGCATATTTCTTTACTCTTGTGCAGTAGGTGGAAAAAGGCAAAATTGCTCTTTGATATAATAATTAAAACCTTGACCATGATGTGGTGTTAATGTCATATCAAATATGGGTAAATACAATGTCCAAAAAGGAAAAACAAACAAAAAAAAACCCCCAAAAAACAAAAAAACAGTGGTCCTGTTTGTAGATGCAAACAGGACATGGGATAATATTTTTAGGTGTGTTTCAAATTGTACACTACTGTCAGAAGAAAAGCAGTGCAATAATTGGCCCAACTTAAAAACTTGACTGGTTCACTGACCTGGACCAGCCTCCAGGACTCTGCGATAATGGCCGCCTGCACTCGGTTGAGGGCAAAGCCATCGATCTCTTTCTTCAGACGGACGGGCGCCTGGCCAACCTGAATCAAGAGAAAATCACGTCAAGAATGGCAATAGCTCTTAAAAGACAATACTTGAAGTTGAAGTTATTGCCAGCCTTAGTACACCCAGGGATTTCAACTGATTTGCTTCCTTCCAGTATGTCCTGTGGTTTCCATTTATTTGAGCATGTTGTGAAATTCAGCTTGCAGAGACTTGCAAGGATTTGAGCCTTGCTTGGAATACTGACAAAGATTTGAGAGACCTGTGACTGGATTCACAAACCATGACATCAGATAATCAAACCTAAATTACAACTAACAGACAAACTGACATTGTGAAAAGGTTTGCAAGCTAGGATTCTTACCAACACTATAGATACCATATTACTTCAGCCCTGATCTTTTCATTCGCTCTTCAGTATTCTTTAGGATTCTTTACAGGCCTTCCTGGTTTGGCTTTCTCATAAACCTGATGCCACCGTCTATGATATTGCATCTCACCCGCAGGTAATTGACAGCCCAGGACTGTGTAATCTGGGATCTTTACCTTGGTCATTAGGGCATGGGCGGTGTCCATAACGGTCATTGCTGTCTCTGGGTGAGGTACCAGCTCCACCAGTTTGACATAGTAGGGTGGGTTTACCTGTGGAGCACAGGACAGTCACACATCCTACAGTGGGTATTTCACTGATACAGAGGATCTGTGCCCAAGTGATGTTTCCTCAGGTTTACATGTTTGTAAAAAGCTTGAAAGCCGGCATGTCATTAAGGTTATTGCATTAAAATTTCCATCATGACTTTTTTCAAATACCAGGCCACACTGCACTATGATACACACTGTTACTACCTGTAAACAATACACTAAACTACATTATAACTCAGTACACCATTTTACACTAATCTCTACATTAATCTGTAGTATGCTACATTTGATTACACTATTCTATGGTATGCTGCATTATCCCAGAAAATACTACACAGAATTACACTGTTATCTTAAAGAGTACAAAGCACAATACTACAATAATAGTGCTCATGTTTTTGGGCATTTGGATGACATACATTTTCTTCACCTACAGTTTAGTAATATTAAATCAGACTTCTGTATCCGGTTTGCCAAATGTTTTGTTCTAAACTTAAATATTCTAAACTAAAAATGTATCACTCATCTGATACACTAAGCAAAGTAAAAAAAACCCCCACCAATGTTATCGTGCAAATATTAATGCCTCCAGGTCTGCATAGATAAAAGTTTCATGCTCACATTATTTCTCTTTCCCTCTATATACATGCAAAAATGATAAAATTCCATCACTGCCGTTGTGATAAGGCTGTGATGTTAGTGGCTAGTGATAATGGGCTGAAACAATTTTCATTTCCCAAAAGCAAAATTCAAAAAGGCACAATATTACTATTTCATAAGTAACAAGACACTGATTGCTTGTTTGTAGACATGCAACAAAATAGCTGACTATGGTGAGGCGAGATGGCGATGGACATGCTTCAGTCCAAGGCTGACAATGAAAAATGGACTGTAGAAGCAACACTTTCCCAGTCAAACTGACTGGTCTATTTTAGCTGTGATTAGGAAGTTTGACAACTCTACCAACCATTTACATGGCAATGGCAATTACCATATTTTGGAAGTTAGGTTGTACTTAATCTAGCTGGTGGATTTAGAGAAATTATTTTGTTACAAACCATTTAATGTAACAATACTGATAGACTATTCAGGTGTTGGAAAGACAACGGATCCAGTCTGTATATAAGCAAAAGTGGGTAGTTAAATGAGGCAGATTTGTGTTAATGTTATTGTTACAGTAAACCTGATGACTATGACGAGTGACGAAATAATTCCCAGTCAAATACAGTAAAGGTCTTACAATGTTTTCCAAATATGTTTGACTGGTATTTTTGAAATGTAAACAGGTGTTTATGGTTTTTAACCAAGGGCTTTCAGCTTCCAATATGGCTGCCAGAAGATGGGCTACATCCCCCAAAAGCTCACTTTTGCAGACACTGCAGGATAAATGAGGGATAATTGAAAGAAGGGAAACTTCTAAATGGCTTCCACTTGATATAGCAGTAATGTATAATAAGGGCGGGGTACCTGTAAATACACAATTGGGGAATTAACTAAGTTGGCTTCCTGGGTTTGTAAGTTATTAGATTGAAATAACCCTTTACACTACCCGCTGGTACCAGGACTGTAGCGGCACTAACCGGATGTGAGACGAGGCAGCGAGTCCTGTTCTGTACTTTAGAGAAGACGTTGCTTGGCACCAGACAGGAGGTGGAGCTGCTCAGGATGACGTCTTTTCCCACAAGACGCTCTATGTCTTGGAAGACGCTCTGCTTGACCTCAAGCTGCTCAAATACACACTCCTGGAAAACACACAGGAAAAGTGTACACACATACACAAAATGGATCGTGAAGTCATTGAGAGAAATGTACCATTGCCATCATTTAATTTTCTGCAACATAATAAGTATTATTTCTGACCAAGGTCTTTGTAACACACAGTGCAGTATGATCCTGCTCTCACTTTTCAAACTTTCCTTTGAACATAAAACAAGTCTTAAATATTATGCAGAATAATATAATCTTCAAATCTGAACACTAAACCACTTGCAGTGTACATTGTAGAAACTTCAAAATCAGTAGCACCAGCAAAGCATCACAGTGAAGAGGAGAACTTAGACAACAAACAACTTAGCATTTTGTTTGTTGATAAGCTTCAAACTACTGTATTGCCCTTGGCTTCTGAGATTGTACTCTGATAAATAAAACCAAAACTATCGGTAGAGACAAGTGCCACTAAACACCTATAATTTGGATGAATCTATCCTTTTACTTTGTACACTTTGTCATCAATCTTTCTTTGATCATAGTAAAGATGAAAAATGTAATCATCACAACAACAAATACTTACAAACTATTACTACTATATAGCTTCTGAAAATATACAAATATGTTGAAGGCCAAATTGTTCCCACATTTTTAAAACTGGACAGTTTGGGTCTCATATACTCTCTATAGATGGTTTGATACTGATCATTGACACTGGTAAGTGTACTGTATACAGTATCTTAGAAAACTAAAGGCTACATGCTCTGGCAGTTAGCACCACTTTTCAAAACACTTGAGGTGAGTGAGAAAATAAGTTTTTTCCTGTAATTTGGGTGAATCTTTGACTTTGTACACAAAAATGCTGGAGGCCATATTGTTCTCACATTTTTTAAAACTGGATACAACCAGTTTGGGTTTGTTGTATTTGCCCTGGCAGTGTTGGAAAGGAGTGGCTGTCAAAAGCTGTTGTGGAGTGATAATATGCTCTTAAAATGGCTTTCATCAAATGTGTACAGTTGAACTGCAACAACAGTAACAATGTGATGCTCCAGTGTTCCACTCATTAATAGTGTGAGTACGTAAAAGTTTCTGTTCCAACAAACAACTGCAAGATGTTCTAATCAGACTTTTTTAGATAAAACGCACATCCTATTCTTTCATAAAATCTATAATCTGTTTTAATGTATATTCTCGGGTCTATTTTTATAGTCTACTTTTATTATATAATTCATTTTAGCAATTTCATTTGATTTTTACTAGATCATAAACAATAGATTTATCTGATTTAAGCACTTGTGTTGGATATGGAAAAACAGCTGTCTGGAAACATATTGACAGAAGTGAGAAATGTGAGGAGTGGTACTGTATGTACAGTCTACTATTTAATATTATGTCCTGTGCTGTTCCACTGCACCAAGTATGAGACCGTACAGCTAGCAGGCTGGTATGGATTAACACCAGTCACTGTACGAGTTACTGATATGTTCTGTAATGAATCCGACTGAGACAAACTTCAGTATACTTCCTCTACTCCTCTAGAACAGCCGTGATCAATAACAGGGTGACATTTGCATCAAATGGTGTCATGGTATCAGGAAATGTGGGGATGGCTATCTGAACAGGAAAAGTCTGTATTTCCCTGTTTCTAATAAGTCCTCTATTGTTCCATGTTAGTGAACTCAGAACAGAGTAATGATTTTGGCCCTACCTGTCCCGTTGTACTCTGATCACCACTATGTGCTGAAGAGCACTATTGTCTGCTTTAACAGAGTCAGAGTGCCATACAAGGCACTTTCTTGGACATTTTCTTGGCTTAAAAAGTTAAGTGGCTGTGTTATACAGTACATGAGTTAGGATTAGCAAGTATTCATTGTTAAGTGGGCATTTGTTTTCATTTCCTCACAATGACAAAGACAAGATCAGTGACTTGGTGTTAAAACGTCATGTAATGATTTCAAAAACAGGGCAACTCTTGTCATGACAACCTCTTCCTGAACCTTTTGTCAAAGGAAAGCTCTACTTTTGTTAGTTTATATAACAGACATATCATAAAATGGCTTCTGAAACGTGACAATATTTCCAGAAAGCTCTTTTTAGGTTAGTTAGAAAACATTTAGGTTTTGATTGATTGTGATGGGCCAAAAGGTAAATCTCTGATGAGCAAAGAAGTATTAGAAAGAAAGGTCAATCCAATCAAAGGTCAATCATAATGACCATGGTAAACAGTCATGTTATATCACAAATAACATGTAATTACTCTGAAACATTGTACCTTACTTTACGACATATAAAATCCACAATCGGTCTAAACTTTGCAAAATGCTGAAGCTCAGCTGTGAGACATATGTTACAGTTTATTCAAAATTTGATCAGTGGTGTCTGAGGTATCACACAATATGTGACACATCAATGATGAACCAACGATTTTACCCCCCCCCACCCCACCCCACTGAGGACAATCAGTCATACGGGACAATCAGTAATTTTGAAAATGCCAGAACATAATGTACTGAGATTACTGTAATCACTCCAAAATTTGATTTATGCTGTGTGACCTGGATGGACCAATAAATAAACCAACAATTTAATGTTCCCATTGGGTCACACACTATATACATTTGAAAATACTGCAGTGGTGAGAGGCACCGTGTCCCATGTCTGACTGCATCCGGAATACACGTGTCAAAGGTGTGATGGATGAACAAGTGAATGATAACAACAAACAAATCAGCAGAGACCAATCTATCTTGATTTTAGCATGGTCATGTCTAGTGTGTCACCTGGACAAAGAAGGCTCCCTCCAGAGCCTGAGCCAGGTCATCGTAACTGCTGAGTAGGGCGAGCTGCTGCGTGGCGGTCGGCTCTCCTCTCAGCATTTGGGCTTCCTCCAGCTCTTCCAGCTGCTTCCTGTGCCGCCAACACGGAGTTGAAAGAGGCGGTTAACACTCCCCCACACACTTTCTCCAGTCTCTGAAACTAATTGTCCCGTATGACATGTAACATTACTCTTTTAATGTCTAAGGAATCATTACATATCATCATATCATTATAAAATGTAAGATTATACTTTTCTGCTGCACTAAGTTATGTAAACAGATTGAGTAATCGAGACAGAAACCTTCAGGGTAGACTTTCAAGAAATGTTTGTTTGCCAAAATACATACTAAAATGATCTGTCTGCTACCTAAGGTAGCACAGTAGTAGCTATTAGATATTTTATCAGATGAGTCAGAACTAAACAGGGTGCAGGATTAGGAACAGTCTTCACAGCTTGTTCAGCAAGAAATCACACACAAAGGGAGACTGAAAGACCAGTACAATGACACCCTCTACTGTCTATACGGGCAACTGAATCTCCAAGAGTCTATACAGCTACAGTGTAAGCACCAGAGGCAGTAGCAGCAGATAAGCTGTTTACAGGATTAATTAAAGTAAAATGAATGAGATCCTGGTACAGTGTTTGGTTTCGTTTTACAGTTTCAAGGGCTGCAGATCTTTAAATGTGGTTGTTTTTTCTGACAGTATTTTCCACAGTAGTTTTCACCAAAAGCCCTTTGTCATTCCACAGTAATGTTTAACTAGCAATGACTAGGCTACGAAAGAGTTTCTAGGCCTGAACGTGTTTTTGTCCATGTGTTCCTATACTAAAAGGAAGTCACTGATACTGATCATACAATGTCCATGTGTCTTCTCTGTAAGTGCTGGAAGGAAGAACAGGTTATATTTTGGACAGGACCCTCGTGAGTCATGAGCACATGGAGGCCAGTCAATATGTCTTGTTAATGTTCCCTTCACGTTTTGCAGCCCCACTCAGCTGTTGACTAGAAAGCCATAACAATGTAAATTCCCTGGTGTTAGTGATGTGAGAGCATGGCAACATCTGGTGGCACATAACCGTTTATAATGCACAACGTAAAAGTGGCTAAAGAGTAATTAAAGTCACCCCAAAACTCAGTAAACCTTATTTCTCATCTTAGCCTATGTGTAATCTACCATTCAGTTGTTTTGGTGTAATTTGCTGAGGCTTGGAGATATTGGCTGTAGCTCAACCTGATAACTGGAACTCAATGGACATTTGGTTTGTGGTGCTCAAAAACACCAAAAACAGACTCAAAAAAACAAAAACAAAAATAATGACATAGTTACTTACAATAATCCACATTGTTGACGTGCTCTGAGCACCACAAAGCAAATACCATTCAGCTCTCCTGGATTTGTATAGGTTATAGTCAATATATTTTCCAATATTTCCTTAGCAAAAGGCATTAAAACTATTGCTTTCTGGGTAACAGGGCAAATACGTTTCATTATGTCTGGGTGTTAACTATCCCTTTAATGTCCATGCTTTTCCCATCCTTGAGTTAACTCAAGTAAGATTAGACATTTACAAGCTACTGTGACACGACCCTACTGTAAATTTCTCTGTAATTCAGGGTACCTTTTATTTTCATAAACATGGATTTAAGACTTTTTAAGACATACTTAATGCCAATTATAATGAAAAACAATACAAATTTAAACATTAAAGAAAATAATGAAAACACTATTCTACCTATCAGATGTTGGTCCCAGAACAGCAGACCAAGAAATCCCAAGTTAACATAAAAGTTAGAACATAAATTTCAGACATCATTAGGTCTTTTCCAGACAAGTCATGTAAACTTATTTGTACAGCCCAATATGACGTGCATTGTCTCAATAGGCTTTTCAGGCCCACAGCATCAACAGTTCCCTGACCCAGCTGAAGGTCTCTTAGAGAAAAACACCTTGTGATTAGACAGGATGTAATCTAAATGCAGAGAAAAATATGGGAGCATATCTATAACTATGAAAAGAATCGAATATTACACTAATTAAGACTACAGTACATGATGGTTTATGCTGGACAGTATTGTGTAGTAGGGCTGACCTGATCTCTGTGATGGCCTTGGCAGCCTGTCCTGGTTGGTTGTCATAGATCTTCACATTGTAGCCTCCACTGACAAACACCATAGCCCAGGAGCGGCCTATCAGCCCACTGAAACGCACACACACACACACACACACACACACACACACAAACAATAGACATTTAGGATGTTCACTCTTCACTTTAATCTCTTCTCTGTAATGAAACCGAATCCCATTAAACAATCTATACATTTTGAACATTTAACGTCACAATTGGCCTGGTCTTTTTTTTTTCTTTTGGTCTACATCTTTGTAGTGCTCTGCTTACTGCTGTGGTGTTTCTGCACCATCACCTCCTCCATGGACATTCTTAAATAAATCATGGATTATGTTATGCTGCAGTATCCCTTTTGCTTTGTCTGTCTCCTTTTGTAATTCCCCGCAGTTCACTATTTCTTCCCTACACAGGAAGGTCAGTTACACAGCAAAGGCCCTGCAGGTTTTGCTGTTGCTCTATGTACACACGTGTGTCAGTTTGCATAATCCTGCAGTGGAAGGCCAGTTATTGTGGGTTTTGATCTTCTGGCCTGCATATAATAATATGCAGGCCAGAAGAAGGAGAATTTTGCATGTTAATGCACATACGGTAAGTACCTCTCTAAACGCATGAAAAGAGGAGTTATTATTTGGCCGCGATGTTTAGTATTTACTTTCCAAGTTAAATAGAGGCCAGTTCAGGGGACTGCCAAGTTTAGCTGAGTGTGCAGAAATAATGAGCAGGGCACAGAAAACAGGTTAAAATGTAAATCTAAAATGTAAGTAGGCTCTAATGGTGGAGCCTCAATACAACTGCAAGGTTACTTCATAAAGTGAGTTGAGCCTTGTCTATAATAGCCAGGATTATAACTGAAAAGCTGCAAAATCATAAAGCACATAAGGTCAGGAAATCACCTTAGTTAGCTACATGCCAAGACGTTGCAAACATGCATTCACAATCCTGTATGAGTCACAGCATGATACTATACAATGCAATCACTAAACTAAAATTATATGCAAAATAACTACTGTTACACATAAAATTGCAAATGCAGTTTTATAAGTAACTTTCAAGTTAGCGTCTTTTCTTGCTCACCTGCCGATCACAGTAATGATCTTCGTGTCAGAAGAGCTCATTTTAAGATGTTATGAGTTCAGTTCAGACAAAAATGTTGCATTTCCATCAAAACTGTTGCACCGCCCCTCTATAGTCACGCTGCTAAATATCGGTACGGTAACCTAGAAGGACCAAAGAACCTAAAAGAGTGCAATACACTGCATATCCAAAACACAAAACACATATCCGCCATTAATTAGCTGCTTTTGTTTACTAAGTTATATTTGCATTGTTTAAGATGAAATTGAAATGAAACTGTGCTGGAAACTAAAAAGATAGCGCGGATAGTTTACACTTGTATCCTAGCAACGAATGAAATCAGCTTCGGCCAATTATGTTAATGCTAATTAATGATTGACGCGTAAGTAACCAATCAGAGGCTTGTGAATCGAAACTGTCCCACCCACGTCGCGTTGAATTGTGGGATTGAATCCTGAATCGACAACAAACTATCTTCACCGTTACCTCACATAACGTTACCTGTCTGTTTTCTATATTCGTGAGCATTTCTTTACACCACTTCCCTGGAGAAGGAGAAATGGAAAACGTGCATCTGGCTGCGGAGGAGGATGATATTTATTCGGGTTACAACGACTATAATCCAACATTTGACTTCGAGGTGAGTTATATGTTACAACTTATTAGCTAGCTCTGAAGTTGACAGCTAGTTAGCTCAAAGCCGTTTGCATTCAAGTGTACAGCTATGGTGTACAGCTAACAAGGATGCTACATACGATAGGAGCTGGAGAGGTGGCGAACGACAGCACCAATTATTTAAAATGATCAATTTGCTTGTGTGGGGACAACAACTACTTTTGCACTGGATGGATATGTAAAGAATAAAGACTAATCATTGACCAATTTCAAGGAGTTGGAGAATGATGTGGGCTTCCAGCAAGCAGTGAGGACAAGTCATGGAAGAAGACCTCCGGTGAGTACCGACTGTAGTGTGTGTGTGTGTGTGTGTGTGAGAGAGAGAGAGAGAGAGAGAGAGAGAGAGAGAGAGAGAGAGAAACCGAGGGATAAATTATGTCTTCTGTTTATATTTATTTCACACTTGCTTTGGCAATGTAAACGTATCTTTCCCAATAAAGCCCCGTTGAATTGAATTGAATGTCCTAATTGCACTCTGTTAATACTCATTATGATATTTAATGTCTTTAATTATCCAGATGACTGCCAAATTTCCTGGCACTGCCATTGGAGCTCGGCCTTTAGCTTCTTCCTTTGGAGTAAGTACAATGAAATGGAATAATTTTGAATAAGACCTTATTTGAAAACTTACAGCACTTGCAGCTCAAGTAATCTTGTAAAAAAAAAAAAAAAAAAAAAAAGGAGAGTCCTGCACGTTGCTTTTCTTTTCAAGACTTTTATTGAATCAGCACATCAAACTAACATTCTGGTCCCCACAATTGCATGAAAACAAATGACAGGATAAATAAAACAACATATACTCACAATAACCAAGATAACTATGAAGAGCACTTTGAAACACTCTTAGTAATGAACATGTTTTTGTCTCATATTTGCATGATAAATGGTATTGTCAGGTAAACATGCCTAAGTTATTCTCACCTATCTTATACTTGTTGTTTCATGAAGTCTCGCATACCTATGGCCTCTTCAATGGGCAGACCCATGACTGGAGCTCTGCAGGTGAGCGGGATTGACCACTCAAGTGTACATTTAAGGTCCTACATAGTGTTTATCATGCATTAGTTGACAGTACTTAATCTGACTTAGTCAGTACGTAATGTGTAGTGATTTTAATTTGACCAATATAGGTTTTATAAACATTTGTATGTTCACAACTGGCCAATATCATGTATTTAATTAAAGCTCATTAACACCCTCATATACTGCTCAACATTAATAATAGCTCTGTTTTTGTGAAGAAAAATGTGAAAATCACTATACATTGTGTTTTTTCGCCGTTTACAAATGTGACAGGATGGAGCAGCCCGACCAATGACTGCTGTCAGAGCAGCAGGTTACACCTCCTCCCTGACTCGTGGTGAGTTTAAGGGAATCGCAAACAGAAATAGTCTTTTACAGCTATTTTAGTGATTCACTCTCGCTACATTTGTGATTCTGGAATAGACATAGTTATAGAGAGACAATGTCAGCATGGCACAAGCAGCAGGAAGCAGGAGCGTTATTTATCTTTTTTATTGGTTGTAATCTCCAAAAACCCAAAGAAATTTTGCTCTTTTTATTAGTATGAACCTCTATGTATATCTATAAGGACAATTTGTAATTATGTAAACAATATAGCATTCCTGTTACACTGATAATTAGTGTGATTTATATTTTCAGGCTCAAATTTTGACCCTCTGGGCCAGTCCAGAGGCCCCGCACCTCCACTTGAAGGAAAGAATGAGGACACGTGAGTTGTCACTCTTTAATCTGATTTGTCTGTTTCAGTGTTTCTTTTAAGATTATCCCTGCATCATCCAAGATTAGTGTTTTCCCCTCAGCAGTGTGTGATGAAAAGACCTGTATAGAGGTATTAATAGGTGCTGTATCCCATCTATTAAAATTAGGATCTAAAGATGCATATTCAATCATAATAAGGTATAGTTGTTATATCCAAAGAAAATGTATAAGCACTAAATATGACAACACGACACTTGGTGTTAAACAGTGGAGCTAAAAATAATATAATTATGTTTAGTTAGAAAATATTTTTGACTACTAGTAACTGATAAATCCAACATACTTATGCCAGAGCGTCTGCCCTGATATACTGTACATGTCACAAACTGTATTATGTATTGGGACACATTTTAATTCTCTCCACTATATAAATTTAAATCTGAGAGGGAGGAAAGGCTTCCCTCACTCTTCTAAAATGTAGTTATTACTAAATTGTCTCTAAACAACCACGTCTTGTGACGCAGGTGGAGAAAGGCTCGTGCTTTCAAGCATCCCACATTGTATTGCTGTGTTTGTGGTCTTGCAGGCCTGAGGAGAAAATCAAGATCCTGGAGAAGAAAGTGAATGACCTCATAGAAGAGAGCTGCATGGCACAGAGCATTGGAGCTTTACAACTGGTCAGACACTGTCATTCTTTAACGTCTTGTTTAGTAAGAATAGCTGTTTGGATTTAGAGAGAATGGGCCTCCAAGTGAGGCAGTAAACAGTGATTATATTTCATTGTGTCAGCTCTGTACTCCAGCACACTGGACTCAGTATCCAGTTAAAGTGTATCGTCAGAGGCTCCTTATATTTTCAGTACTTCTTCATATGGGATAACTTACTGAATTAGACAACAGAATGAGTTTTTAATTCATTGTGAAATGCAACAACAGTGCAATCCACTATAATGGATGTCTTCAAATGCTTTCTCAAAAAGTGTTGGCAGATGAATATTTATCAGCCAAGGATTTTACTGGCTTGTGGTATTGTTAATTTTGGACATTGGTGTTGGTGTCACTACTGCTGACCTGTGCATGTGTCTTTGTGTGGGCGTGTGCATGTCTCCCTACTGTATGTACTCTGTATGTGTGCATGTCTTGTGTTTCTACAGGCTCTCGAAAAAGCCAAAGAGGCAGGGAGGAAGGAGAGAGCACTGGTGAGACAGAGGGAACAGTCTGGCAATGCAGAACACATCAATTTAGACCTCACCTACTCTGTAAGTAAGGCTGCTGTATATTAGTGGTTGTTCCAGTGTCTGTAAATGAAATAATTAGTATAAGTATTTACTTCCTACACTCTGAATTGACATCCCTAAGAAGCTTAAGATCCCACCTTTTGGAAAACTCACTCTTTGAGCCTGGTTTTTAGGTGTTAAGGAAAAAAATGTATTTGAGGAGACATTTGGTGATGAAGTGTTGTAATGCTCATTCTTACTTATTTGTCGAATCGACTTACCCTCAACCAGCCTTCTTCTTCAACTAGTGATTTCCTACATTTTCCAGAGTGTGGTAGCTTATCACGAATAAGAGAGAGAGCAACAACCAACACTTTTTCTAGCACTTCTCATGTAAAATGCCACTTGTCCTGTACAGTAGCTGCATTGCATTCTGGTCTGTTTGTTGGCTCGAGAGAGAAACCATTACTGTTTGATTCTGTGGGTGTGAGTTATTTTTATTTTTTTAACTGTTGTTGGTTTGTGCAGAAGAAATGTTTTCTGCTGTCAGACTCCATTGTAGTGTTATCTAGCTGTGATGGCAAATTGATAGTTTTACCAATTACCAACTGGAATAAGAAACGTATTTCACCACTGAAATGCACTCAGGAATAGAAAGTATGTTACTAACAGCTGCTGGACAGAGGAGGGGATGTTTAACCCAAAGTCAGTCAGTGATCAAAGAACTGCAGTCATTTATAAAGAAGTTGTCCTCCTCTTCTCCTCCCAAACTGTTCTGTATTAGGGTGTATTCTTCTTTTTATTGTTCCTGAGTCATGATGTCAAATGTAGCTTTTATGTTCTTTGTTCACTCTACATAAGATGTTTATTATGTTTTTTTAGAGGGCAGTGGGGATTCTACTTCTTTTCATATTATGTGATTTGTAGTTATTTTCATGTTAGACGGAGACACAGTAAAGGAAGTATCTGACAGGATTTGATTCTCAGCCAGCAGGGCACATGTTCGGCTTTCGAGGCAGTGAGTGGACTTCACCACTCAGCTATGTGGACACAGCTCACGGAAGACAAATTAAATTTTAAAGTTAGAGTCTGTGAATCTGTTCCTGACTACATTGCCTGTTTTCCATTATTTGATTTAAAAATATTGTTGTCATTACCAGGTTTTGCTCAACCTTGCCAACCAGTATGCTAACAATGAAATGTACCCAGAGGCCCTAAACAGCTACCAGGTCATTGTGAAGAACAAGATGTTCAGTAATGCAGGTGAGCAGACCACTCAGCTTCATATTCATTACAGATGTGTTTAAACTATGGCTGCCCATGTGAATGCGCCAGTTATGCAGGCAGGACAGAAAATCCTGTGTTTAATATGGCTATAAAATCACAGAGGATATTCCTTACTGTGATTCTGGTCTGACAGTGCAGCACTGAAGTACAAATTATCATGGTAACAACATCCTCAAAACTAAAATAGTTTTAATAAAAACTATACTACTGCATTTTGGTGACTGAAATATTGTCTTTTAAAATGTAGCACACGGATAGGACTAAGCAAAACACAGGAAAACAAAGATTGGAACTAGCACCTACTATAGCTTTTAGCATTTTATGAGAAGCATAAACATGACTGGAACAGAGTCTTGGGCCCTCCAGCTTTCTGGATACAAGCTGTTTTTCTTAAGATCAATCAATAGTTAGCATTTTTTGTGTCAGTATCTTCTTGTGTCTCCACCAATGGTTGAAATATCCCCAGATCACTGACACAAAGACAAACTCATGTTTCATGCATTGAACTTGGCCAATAATTTGAATTATATCATATTGTTTGATGTATCAGTTGAACTTTTGCTGTGGTTTTGCCTCAAACTACGTCTGTGCTGCTCCTCCAGGCCGTCTGAAAGTCAACATGGCCAATATCTACGTCAAACAGAAGAACTACCCCAAAGCCATCAAGTTCTACCGAATGGCACTGGATCAGATCTCCAACGCTCACAAGGAAATGAGGATCAAGATCATGCAGAATATCGGCGTGGTCTTTGTCCGCATGGGCCAATACTCAGACGCCATAACATCTTTCGAGCACATCATGAGTGAGAGCCCCAACATCAAGACAGGCTTCAACCTCATCCTGTGCTACTATGCCATCGGCGATAGGGAGAGGATGAAGAAGGCCTTTCAGAAGCTCATCTCTGTTCCTCTGGGCATCGATGATGAAGACAAGTACATCCCATCTAATGTGAGTTACAGTAATATGTATATTTATAAACACGTAAAAGTATAGTATTTAGTAAACAGGTTATCCGCCTTTTCTGTGTGTGTGAATGTCTATATTCTTTGCCTATCTTCATCTTTCTTGCAAAGCGTCATTGCTTTGGTATTTCTGTACTGCAGCGCCAAAAGATCGCTTGTCAATAAAACAGTATGGATTGTACTGTGATGTCTTTCTCTGTGGGACGTCTGTCCATGAAGTTTCTTTAGTTGGAGCTCTGTTCTTAATCTGTCCAGCTGTAATGGCTATCACTGCTCATGCTAACTATTCAGTTTTTCACTTTTTAGGCTAAACAAACATACATTTACTTTGCCTTTCCTACCTTTCCTAGAATAAGAAATGAAGCAGTTTCCTTAAACTGTATGTAGATGGAAACTCTACAGTTTTCTAACAATTGGCACTTGGCAACTGATTATTTTTTTAATTCTTGAGTTTTTATTTTTATATTAACACCCAATAACACGTGACAGCAGTACAAAAACAGCAACATTTATAAGAACAAATAGTTGCTCATCAGATATGTCAGATATGTTCTCATTTTCTGTTATTCCATGTTTGAACAATAGGTTACTTGTTTGGCATTTTGGTCCCCTTTTCCCAATTACAGTTTAAAACACATTTTCTTTTCTCCCAAAAGGCAGGTTCATTTTCCTATTAAGTAGATTTCCCAACATTTTTGAAAGATCCCCTTTACATCAACTTCTCACTATAGCTTTTTGTCTAACTGCAAGTGGTACTCTGTCCGTCCCATGTAATTCAATATTCCCAAGATCTGTCACAGAACAATTCTTAGCTGAAAATGCTGTTGATTATTAGCTGAAGAAGATTATACTCTCCTGAAGCCTGCAAGGAAATTCCCTTTTGTCTCCTCCAACCTTTCATTGACCAAGAATAAGTTCATCAGATTTTGGAAATTACTCCTCACTCTTTTGTAGGTCACAACAGACCATATACAGAATACTAATATTTACAGTGCTGCAAATTGTTGAATGTGGTTCTTGTAACATCTTAATGTAAACCTTGTCCTGTCATCTCTCTCAGGATGACACCAGCTCAAATATGGTCATCGAGGCCATCAAGAATGACAAACTTCACCAGATGGAGAGAGATCTGTAAGAAAAATCTCACATCACACACTTGTCTTCAGCACAATATGATCATTGTCTTGTCCTTACAAGCCACTGACATATTGTCTTCTGTACCAAAGCACTGACATTTTCTCCTCTTTACCAAAACACCAGCACACTGCATTTTAAATACAAGGCACACTGTTATTTTAATATTTGATTTTTGAACCATTTATTTCCTGAATTCCTGTCTTGTTCTCCCTGTGTACTGTACATAGAAAAATCCTGGCTGAGAAGTTCATCATGACCGCAGCCAAGCTCATCGCTCCTGCCATTGAGACTTCTTTTGCTACTGGATTTGACTGGTTTGTTACTGTTGTGTTTATATATGTGTTTATATTTTCATCTTAACACCAGAGGGCATACAATGTACAGTATAAAAGGACGCCTGTTCCATGACTGTCCTTTGAGGGTCTCAACAACATGATTTTCAAGTGATAACTGATATGTAGGTGTAATTAGACATATCTGACAATAATAATAGGTATTATCTCCATAAATTAGTGTTTCAGATTCCAAATCAAAATTCTCTGTTTTGGGACTGAACATCAAAACATGTCATTGGATGTCTTGAAGGGTTTTCCCTTGGTGCAATTCTACTTAATCAGATTCAAAATTTTACCTCACCCAGTGAGGTCACTCTAAAGGAAAATATGAAAACAATAATGACTGTTGGTCACTAGTCTTAAGATTTCTTTTGTACAATTTCGTGCCACTAAAAGAGGTAGCAGATTGCAGTTTTTCAGATGAGGCCTCAAATCTCAGAGCAAAGTTTGACAACAACAGATTTGCCTCCCTCTCAGAATGCTGCTGAGACTGAGCCAGAAACAAGAATAATTTGTTTTCATATTGTTGATGGGGCAGGTTTCAGGTGTCTCTTGCTGCTGTAGTAAATGCGTATAAGGGTGGCTATAACCCCCTCATCCTTTCCTCCTTCTCCACATTTGCTCTCCACACCCATGTACAGTTATTGTATTTTTTTAAACTAGCAGAATAAGTTTCACTACCACTTAAGAGGATGTTATGCCTATGCCATTTTTTTTGTCCGAACTGAGTAAAACTACCAAAAGCTGGTTGGTCAGCTGTCAATGTATCAAATGGATCAGTTAAACTTATCAGCCACAAATGAACATGTTTCTTGACACTGAGACATATTGTTGTTCTTCTTGTTCTTCTTGTTCTTGTTCTTCTTGTTCTCCTTCTTCTTGTTCTTCTTCTTCTTCTTCTTGTTGTTCTTCTTCTTCTTCTTCAGCAACAGTTGACTGCACCTGGCTTATTGGTCAAATAAAATCAAACAAATAAATTATACATGCTAATTGCAGCAAGCATCAAATGATGATGACATGATACATAAAGTTATACTGTGCATGTATGGTTGTTGTTGTTTTTAGGTGTGTGGACATGGTGAAGAGTTCTCAGTATGTTGAGCTTGCCAACGATCTAGAGATAAACAAAGCCATCACCTACCTCAGACAGAAGGACTTCAACCAGGTGACTGTTTATCTCTTCAGTATAAAGGGATAAAGGGAAATACCACTCAATTTAGGCATCTCACTCCATTAGTCTGTGGTTGTTGCCGCAGTAGCAGCAAAGGAAGTTGAACTATAAACTCCACATCCCACTGTTCTATCTATCCATCTAAACAATGCCTCGTAACTTGCCAGAGTGGCTGTCATAGTAGACTAACTCAACATCTAGAGCCACATCAAAGCTAGTATTTGCCACCTTGTAATATATATTTGTATTAGAATATTTGAGAACATGCAGAATTTTCCCAGTTTAAAGCCATAAGTTCAAACCAAACGTTTCATGTGAATGCTTGAAACTAAAATCTCAGTTATATATAATATAATTAAAAAAGTATAAGCCAGTTACATTAGCGACTAACTTTGCAGAAATACAACATATTTGTTATTTATCGTCATTGTTGTATAATTGTGTTATAAATTCTGAACATGAAAAGGTATTTTCATTAAAGCTCAAAAATACTTTGTGTCAGAGTAGCAGTTACATTTATAAATTGTTAAAGTGAGTGGTATTTCCCTTTTGAACATATGTAACATATGGATGATCTGGTCTTTGTTGACCTTTTTTATATTAGGTTTTTTTGCCATCTTTTTTTACAACGTGTTTCCATACAGTTATTGGCCAGCTTTGATGATATTTTTCAGTTTCAGCCAGGTGGAGCATCATACTAAAATATACCCCTTCTCATTGCCCTCCATTCTCTCTTGCTTTTGCTTTTTTCCCTTCCCATCTGCATGCCTAAGGTTGAGGTATGTGTGCCTTCTGTTACCATGTTCACATTTAGATTGTGTTAAGGTTTTTTTTTTTTTTCCCTGACATGTTACTACATAAGAATGCCATTTCCAAATCACGCCGCTGCCAAGAGAAGTTGGAGAAGCAGTTATTGGTTTATAACTCACAGACCAGTGGGTTCAGAAAATAAATTTATAATGGGTCCTTCTTTAACAATATACCACTGAGCTCTCAAGGAACTGCAACTTTGCCAGTGGAGCTGCTCTGTGGCTAACAGTAGAACAGTGATGACACTTTTTCCAATTAAATAGGACTGCAGTAGCCTCCAGTTTTTGCACTGACAGACTTAACACATATGGAACCCCAAATGTCCAATATTAACCAAATAAAAAGACATTATGAAATAAATAATCATATGAATATATTGTGTAAAATGTATAAATGAACCAACACTTGAAATAATTGAAGAAATCATTAAAACTCTGCTCATTAATATGAAATGTTATTTCATAATTAATTTTCATAATATCTCTATCATTTTTATTTCATTATAGACACTATTTCAAAATGCTCTTTTCAAGTGTTTTTATTTCATTATGGCATTTTTCATACTGACACATTTTATTTCATTTTGGCATTTTTCATGACAGTGGTGTTGTCACGCCCTCTCACCTTTCAGCCAATCACGTACCACCTGCCTCTCTTTAGCTAGCAATGTCAACAAGTGCCTCTGAATTTAGTTAGCCCCTGTTAGCGAGAACAACAACAATGTCATTGTTTTTTTTTAATCAACCAGCTAGAGGCTGCTGCTGTAAATAAACACAGTACACAGACACAGTAACAAAACTTTTGTTTAGCTTAGCTTAACAAGGCTATTAATGCTACCTAGCAGGGGGTATGTAATTAGCTGAAAGGGCGGTGACTACACCACTGTCATGAAAAGTGGCATGAAATACAAGTGTTATTGGGGAAAATGCCATTATAAAAAAATACTTTTGAAAAAGAGCATTTTGAAATAAAAATGTCTGTTATGAAATAAAAATGAAGTCCAATAAAACTCTGTTATTATGAAAATAATGAGGATGAAATAACATTTTATAATAATGAGTTGAATTTCAATAATTTCGTAAATTCACATTTCATGTATATATTTTCCATAATTTATTTATGTGACTATTTCTTATTTATTCAATATTTAACACTTTGGAGCTCTATATACTGTACATCTGATGCATGCGTGTGGTGCTTTTATACTCTTGATAGACAGTGGTGGTGGTGTAACCTGCAGCATCAGTGCAGCTGTAGCCTAGCTGGTGGTTTGTCAAAATGCTAACTTTTTACACACTAATACTGTTGGAAATTCTCCCCAGTATATAATGTGCTTACAGTGGCATAACAACCAATTAAATGCATTTCAAAAAGCTATGTGTCTGAGATAAAAGCTCTTTACTCTGTATATCAAAATTCAGATGGTTGCATCCTGCGATTATCTTTAAACTCCTTAAAGTGTAATGTTTGGATCTACTTTATGGTTTGTGGTGGTTCCTTCACTGGTCTGCTTTATATACTATAGTTTTCTAACTACACATTTGACATATTCTGATATTTGTTGATATTAAGAATATTTATTGAAGGTATGATGGCTCAGCATAAATTATACTAAACACCAGAAGCTTCAGATCACATTTTAAAATTCAAGGTGTGTTTTAAAACACCATTCAAATAAGAATGTTGTTTTTTATGTTTGTAGGTGTGTTACATACTGGGGAAATCAGCTTGCACTTTAAGTTATACAGTATTACTGTGCGCATGTTAGTAAAACTAGCATGTGCACCCTACCCTGACAGTTTTTATTATGTGTTATCAGGCGGTGGAAACTCTGAAGACATTTGAGAAGAAGGACAGCAGAGTGAAGAGTGCTGCAGCCACCAACCTCTCTTTTCTCTATTTCCTGGTAAGATCCTCTCATTGACTAATCAAAAGCCTCTCAGATAACACACATATAAAGAAAAGAGAAGGGGTTGGATTTCCTTTAGAAGCTTAATGCTTGAATTAGATAAAATATTTTAGTATATTTGAAGATAAACTGTCCAGTTCTAAGGATTGCTGAATCACAGCCCCCATTCTCTGTAGTAACCTGCTACCAGTAGATGCTTCCCCTCTGATCTTTCACCTGTTACAGGAGAAGGACTATGACCAGGCTGACCGATATGCTGACCTCGCCATGAACGCTGATCGCTACAATCCAGCAGCACTTATCAACAAAGGCAACACGGTGTTTGTCAAGCAAGACTATGAAAAGGCTGCAGAGTTCTACAAAGAAGCACTGAGGAATGATTCCTCCTGCACTGAGGCCCTCTACAACCTGGGTAACATCCATTTCCATGATACAGTACAGTGGTGGATAATGCAGACATTGATTTATAGTATAGTAACCTTAACACAAAGTGCACATGGATCATTCATTCATGACTATCAGGGATGCCCAAGGAGATTTTTAACAAGATAATGCTACCTCTCATAATGCAAGATTAAGATTAAAGGTGGTCCAAGTTCAGCAGTGTTAAACTGTTTTTTTCCCCTGGTCACAGAGTACAGGCTTGGCTCAAAACAAATAACAATTAAAAACATTTTTCAGTGTTAAATTAAAGCTATGTTTTCCTACAGTATGATTCAACCATCAGAGGTGGGCTCATGACCAGTTTGGAAAAGCAGTTCACATTATAAATGTCCTGTATATCAAGTACACTGTAAGGACTTCATGTGTCACATTTTTCAGGGGTATATCAGTGGGTATCAAAGAAACTTGCTATGGGTCAAAGTTTGGCTATAGACGTATGTAAGTTGATTGACAGTTTTTGGCCCTATCCACTTGTACAGGTCTAACCTATAAGAGACTGAATCGTCTGGAGGAGGCTCTGGACTGCTTCCTGAAGCTCCATGCCATTCTGAGGAACAGTGCCCAAGTCATGTACCAGCTGGCCAACCTGTATCCCACTAATAAGAAGTTTGATTTGTTACATGTGTTGTCTGTGTGTCACGTGGGTTAACTGCTTCAAACTGTTGTACCTCAGTAGATGTTGCTGGGAATGTGTTCATTTAGGGATTCAATCCTTCATCTCTGTCCATTCCCATGTGAGGCTATGTTGGTCCTTGACTCACTGGCTTCATCTATGAGCTTCTGGAAGATCCCCAGCAGGCAATCGAGTGGCTGATGCAGGTCATCAGTGTAACTCCCACCGACCCCCGGGCACTGGCCAAACTGGGAGAGCTGCATGACGGCGAGGGCGACAAGTCACAGGCTTTCCAGCACTACTACGAGGTACGAGAAGCATAATTTTAATGTTTTTCTGTTTGCGGACAAACTGATTAATTTAACATTTCAGCATTGGTTACCTCTGCTCTGCTCTGATGTTGTTGGGTTGTGTTGATGTCCAGTCCTACAGGTACTTCCCCTCCAACATCGATGTGATTGAGTGGCTCGGGGCTTACTACATCGAGACACAGTTCTGTGAGAAGGCTATTCAGTACTTTGAAAGAGCCACACTCATACAGTAAGTAACCACTACTTACAGTACTATATAGCTACTAATAGCATGATAAGTAACAAGCCAAATAGCTCTGTGTAAAATTGATGATACTTTCAGCAAATGGTAGTTCATATTCAACATAATGCCAACAAAAAGAGAGTTGTTCTATCATTTTGAGAAATATCTGTGAAATTATGTTATTTCTACACTTTTACTAGATTAAGTGATTCGTGTGTTATTTCATGTTGTTTCGATTGTTGTCTTAGTCTTTCATCAGCCATGACGATTGTTCTCATCTGGAAGTATTTTTTTTTCTTGAACAAAGAGGACAGCTGATTTTTTATTTATTTATTTTTTGTTAGGTTTTTTTTGCTTTCCAGCTCAATTCAGAATTTACTTTTACCAATCTCTTCTTTACAAAAAATAAGTTCAGTGCAGGGTTGTATGTTCATACTGACGGGATGTCTTTCTGCTGTGTTTCACAGACCAACCCAGGTGAAGTGGCAGCTAATGGTAGCAAGCTGCTACAGAAGAAGTGGTGAGAATGTTCTTCTGTTCTTTACCTTTCATGGCATAGTAAAATAGCATGTTACTGCCTATTCTCTGCCAATTTGATACTGGAAACCAGATCATAGAAAGTAGATTCACTCCACATTGGATTTTCCAAACTTTATCATGTCCATGATCCACAAGAGGCAGTGCTTAGTCATTTATTTGAAAAAGGTTTGTTCTGATCTAGAAAAAGCCTGTCTTTGCTGAATGAACTAGCAATGAGTTCAGTTAAAGTTGTGAACATAGATCCTTTTCTTTTTTCTTTACAGGAAACTACCAGAAAGCTCTGGAAACGTATAAAGACATTCACCGCAAGTTTCCAGAAAATGTGGAATGTAATTCATCTTGTTTGTTACTCAGTTTTCACCAGAACTCTTGACCAACAGCAGATGATTCACTGATCAGAGTGTAAAGAAAATTAAAAACTGTGTTTGTCCAGGCCTGCGTTTCTTGGTGAGGCTGTGCACAGACATGGGATTGAAGGAAGTCCAAGAATATGCCACCAAGTTGAAAAAGGTGGAGAAGATGAAGGAGATCAGAGAACAGGTATATCTCTTTGGGCTGTCACACCTTTACAATTTATCCTGATAGTGGTTCACTCTGTAGGAAGTTTATAAAAGCTTTTACAGTTGTCATCACTCTGTGTACGATAGCTCTTTCTTGGGAAAAATATGGCACACTTAAAACTATGTACTATGTAGTATTTACATTTTCAGTTGTGGGTAGTTATCAGGAATTTCGATTACTAACATCACTGAATAGACATGGAAAACTACAGGAAGTGCAGAAACAAAACTCAAACTTCATCACCAGAAAATCTGATGAAGATGTCACAGGACTGCACACAGTGTTTTGATTGATAGTATCTCTATAAACAGATTCTGCATATGAATGCAGATGTTTCCGTTTGTAGTCCGAGTAGTATTGACCTATCACGTTTGAGCAGGCTGTGGTTGCATGCAGGTAAACAGTCCATGTGGAGAGCAAAAGAAGTGGAACGCATTGGCTGAAATGCAATCTCGAACCCATCGGCTATTGCCTGAAGAAGATTTCGCTTTTTATCAATCTCTGAACTCTAGAGATTAGCTTTTTAGACATTTATCTGCATTCAAATTGGCTACACCGGAAGCCCCGAAACATTGGCCCCAGAAGCTAAATTGTCAGGAGACGATAGCCGATGGGTTCCGAGATTGGATTGAAAGTAGATCTATTGGTAAAAACCACAGTAGTGAGAACTAATCACAATCAAGATGGAGATAAAATAAAAAATATTCTGGATTACCACTAAAGGGTCCAAATGCATCAAAATATATAAAATATATAATTCAGTGTGTTTAATGTGTACCCCCTCTTGAAACCCCTCTAATATGCTGACTTCAGATTTATTTTAACTAACCTTATACAAGCAGCCTAGTTTAATAATATAACATTCAAATGAGGTAAAACATCTGAATAATATGCAGCCACACAAATGACCTGCTTGTTTTGCAGTCATATATTGCAGACCTTTCGTGAGCTTTCATTAATCATCTTTTCCTCACTGATGTCTTGGCGTCCTGTCGTCTGTTGCTGCACAAGAACATGCTGATTGAAAACATGCACATGTCCTTTTGCCATAAAGTGGGTCAGTGGTCACTGCAGCTCCGGATATGCTTGAAAAACATCTTCTATTGATTTTCCATGAATCAAACCATGTTCAGAGTAGAGCAGACACAGCTGTTTGACACCTTGCTGACACTAATACTGGATCATTTAAAAACAGTTGTTGTGTTTGGAGAGTGGTTCACAGGTCTGATGCTACATGCAGTTTGTTTGGGTTGTTCAGTATCACCTGAGACATCTGAATGGATTAGATAAGTGGTTTGATTTTAGCCAGCCAAGATGATTATTGTTGTATTCTCTGATGGTGGATATGAATCCTCTGTTTTCCTTATCAGTCTAAACCCAGAATAACTGGAAACATATGCATGTCCCTAGATTGGCAAGCACTGTTTGCTTGTATCTGATTGGTTTAGACACTTGTGATGTTAATCTGTACATCCTGAGTATTATCCTGCAATACCTGCTTGAATATACTCCAGACTAACATCCTCTTTCTGCTGTATTCCTATTTTCTTTTCTTGTCATTTGTGTCTTAAAAGAGTGCTCCACAGATTTAGCATTGCTCGTCTGTAACACTGTCGGACAATGAACAGTAAAAAAACATAAAACTGATAAAAATCGATGCAGTAGAACCAGAGACATCATCTTTTTTTTAAATTCTGCACATTCTTCCTCCTTATCAAAATCGGGCACCTACATGCAACTCAACCGGCGTGAGTTCGGTCGGAGACTGGGGTGTGTTATACTAGTAGCCGCTAATGTAGCCTTGAGCTGCTAGCCTCGATCAGATATGAGGAGCAGGCTACAGAGGTCTGGTAACCTCACTTCTTTCTAACTTCACACTGCCCAGATTTATTTCATTTTCAAGCTTGTTGTCTTCAGCCCCAAATCACTTGAGGACATTCATCAGACTTCACACAGCTCCCTCTGGAGCTACAAAAGGCTTTATACAACTTTTTTCCCACATATGCAGTAGTACTCCAAAAGACCTATAAACAAACTTTGTAAAACCGGGGAATTCCCCTTCAAGTGGTGATTCCAAGATCACAGGAATATTCTGTTACATCTTGTCTTATTTGTGATTTATGATTTTCACTCCATTCAGCTCTGAGTAAAAGCTGGATAAGAAAATCACCCAAAAGCCCCAAATATCACATAATTTAAATTAATTCTGCTTGCATCCTTATCTTGAAGGATGCAATAACTAGTATCTGTGGTGGCTCCCAAACTTAAGGTCCACACCCAAAGTAGATGACAGACCTGTGATCCCCAAAACTGGCAGTGGTCTGGGGTCAGTCAAGTTTTGAAGAAGGTAAGATTCAGAGTAACGGAGCAGTGTGTCTTGGTCTTGTGGAGCCAGGAACAGATGAGGAGGGTGACTTTGTCAAATCACAACCAGCTGCTCTTAAATCAACCCAGAGACACTGTTGGAGCAGATAAACAATCCTACACACTGACAGAGAGACAGACAGAGCCAGAGGGTTGACTCATTAATCCCAAAATTCTCCAAACTGAATGACAGCGAAAAACAACTGATCGTGCTAATATAACTGCATAGTGTGTGAAATGATGAACGAGAGAATTAATACATGAGGAAGACTAAATCACTGCTCTTTCTGATGTGTTCATGTTAAATGTGTTATTTTATCGTTGGAAATTCCCATATCCTAGTTATTATTTGTATCCATCTTTGTTGCTAAGTGCTCATTGCTCTGGTGTTTCTGCAATGGACTCCCCTTCTAGTTTATTCCACATAAACTGGAAATGTAAGATTTGTTTACATGTGACATTTATACAAATTTTTTCATATATTAATGTCAAATTCCACTTACACAATATACAATTTTATTTCAATGTTTCTGCTTAGCTGTTTGTTAGATGGTATTGGTTTCAAAAACTGCAAATGTCTCTGCTCGTTCATTTCCACATTTTTATTTTATTTTAAGCTTCTTTTTTTTCACCACAGAAATTCTTTAGAATTCTGTTTAGAATTATTTATGTCTATTTATTTATTTATTTATTTATTTATTCATTTATTTATGTCTTCCTCCCTCTTTCTCTCTTCCTGCAGAGGGTTAAGTCAGGGCGTGAGGGCAGTGCCAGAGGTCGGAGAGAAGGGAGAGAAGGGAGAGAGAGCAGCGCCGGGAGTGCTGGTGAGTCAGTAATCACCATAACACACAAGGTTCCTGCTGTGCGTAGGTCTTGAAGTGTCTGGAAGGTCCAATGTATACGTAACTCCAAATTTTTATGGTTTTTAGACCAGTGACATCTAACAGTACAAACCCAAATGTTAAAATTTAACATCTGTGGTCTTGATTTGAAGTTAGAAGTGCGTAGAAACCCTGAACACAACATTTGCCATTTTGTAACACCTGCCGTAAATGCAAAGTCCCTAACACCACATGTTGTTAGTATGGGTAGGTCTGTTTTTCAAACCTTTTGGAACAGTTTTAAATGTGTCTGAAGCACAAAGTTTTGAAAACTGTCAAGTACTAAAAGCTAAAATTGAGTGCTTGCTCAGATGTCAGTTTCTGTTTTAAATCATAATCTTGCAAATTTTAGAGTATTTCATGTAACAAAGTTATTGTACGGCTGCTTGTGTTAAAACAATTAACATTTGAGAAGTTCGGCTTTTTCTGTTAAACAACTAGTTTTGAAGAAAAACATGTTTATATTCCTCAAATTAAGGTTTTGAAAAAAGTATTGTTTTGGTATTGGTACTCGGTAGGTATAGGTATCATAATATTGAAACATGCCCAGCCATACGGGTATGGTAAGCCAATTTATTTATACGGGTGGTTTTAATTAGAATCAAAGCCTATAATCAATACTGATTAACTCCTCCTCATTTTCAGTCTTTTTTGTTCATGTATATCATCACTTTCCTTTCTCTTCTATCCTTTGTTCACACATGCTGCTGGGCAGCAGGCATCTCCCCACCTGTCCTCACCTCTCCTAAGAAGGCCAGCATTATGGGTATACCTCTATACACCACACTGAGTCCTGACCAGAGTAGAAGGTTGTAGTCGTGTTCTGTTACAAGTCTGATTATTTTAAGTCCATATAAGGAACTGTTGTGGTTGTATAGCTACAAGTCTAACTCCATTTAATCCCAAATGGGTCTCTAACAGGTCGAACCCCGTTCCAGGTCAGATTAACGGTCCTCCTTGGTTGACTTAATTCCTGCATCCTGTCCGTAACATTTTGGGAGGCAAAATGGTTCATGTGGAATGACAATGTAGCCTCACATCTTTTGTAGGATAAGACTGTTAAGGAGCCACAGCAGACACCGGAGAAGACAAACTTCCACAGTTTTAGCACTCCTTCACTACAGATCCACAACAAATACAGACACATACTCTAGACTGGCTCCGACACTGGAAAGCTGGCTCATCAACAGATTTCAAACGCAATCCAGACAAACTAGAGAGTTGCCAAAAACTGTAACGAGGCCCAGCTTTGCTCTCTTGTGCAGCTGAACGTCTGTCCTGTAGTGTAGTCATATAGTTTAGTCACATATATGACTACACTACAGGCACCTGTTAATGTGCCTGCTGCTGCACTCTGCCAAGACTTCCATTATTCCCCTGCGTCCTGATAAATTAGATTAGAAAACCTCAAACTTGTGTGCTTTTACTTGTTTTGTACTGCCAAAGCTGTAACTGGATCTGTTTTAAAAAAAAAAAAAAAAAAAAAAAAAAAAGAAGCTTTTCAACATCGTCTAACATGTTTGATCCTTTGTATCTTTGAATATTGGTTATGACACTTTTAAGTTGTTTAACTAAACCCCAAACCCTTTTCTTACTTTCTTACGGCACATCAGAGAAGGATGTTAAAGCAGGTGAGAGAACAAAAGTTATAAAATGCCAACAAATTAGTTCTAATCAGCTCTCATTACACATGCTTGTGTAATTGCTTCTCTCTGTGCTGTTTATGTTTTGTTCTCTATCTGTGTGCAACGATTTTCAGTCCAACTCTGTAATCTTTCTTTCCTTTTTGTCTTTCTGCCGTCTTTTTCTCTGGCTCTTCTGGCTTCATCTGTATTCTCACTCTGCTTTCTCTTTGCTGCCCAGTATCTCAATCTGAGTCTAAACAACTCAGTCCACTGTTGGACTCAGGGAGAGGTATGTAAGATTATCACTGTCATAACTTCATCATAAGTGTATCAGTGTAAGTATCATAAGTGAAGCCGGCAGGCTGTAATATTTTAATATATAGTTTTGCCACCCAGAGCGGATTTCAAACATCTGTAAGTCTACAGCCTAACAAACTGCTAAAGAATGAAACTGAGAATGAATATTTTCTATTTACTGCACAGCAACATGACCTGTCTTTGAAAATAAGGTGACTCGGACTCTGTTAGAAATAAATCTTTATTTTTCTTCCTCCTCTGCAATGAGCTGAGGAACCAAAACAACAAATTCTGGTGCTTTAATTTTCCTCTTTTGTGTCATTGCAGCAACACTAGATTATTATTTTTTTTTTTACGTCATTAGTTTCCATTTTGAAGACCAGACAACATGTATTAGTGATCAGCTAAACTATTAGAAATCAATCACACAAACTCGCTGCACATACAGGTCATTTTGTACTATGGAGCAGTAACATCTTACTACTTTTACATTTAATTTAATATGCCTAGTGTCATTAGAAATGTTTAAAATGTTGATATTTGGTGAAATTTTTTTTTTTTTAAATGAATCTGACTTAACTGTCCATTAGCCGGAGCAGTATCATACAGTCCAGTGATTTCTGTTTTGGGTGGGCGTTCTCTTTAAGGAGCCACATTCCAATATGAAAAACACATGCACAACATAACACCTTCTTCACTGGCCTAATACCAGGGTCTTAAAAGTAAAAGTACTGCATGTGCACAATCGTACTGTGTGAGAAATTAATAAAAATTCTTTTACTACTTAAAACGATCTGAGTGAAGCATACTGCAAACAGCAGAAGTGAGTGGTTAGAGAACAGTTTTCTGAAGGTAAACCAACAAGATATGAAACCTAAAGTATAGTGTTTTGGTCAAAACATCTGAAACTGGTCCAGATATCTTCTGACAGGCAGTTGTGATGTTGGACTGTGGTCGGTATTTGCACTGAGGAGGAGGGAGTATTCAGATATTTGAGAAAACCTCTAGTGCACCTGAGAGTTTTCCCTCTTTTCTGTAAAGTCTGCATAGTTTCAGCACTGTAAATTTTTTGTGTGTGTGTGTGTGTTTGTCTTGAGGCTGAGAGTTTCTTTTTTTTTCTCACGCATCCAAACCTCCGTCATTCTTTGATGTGAAACCACTGTCACAGAGCAAGAGAGAGGTCCAGGGTCCAACATGTGCCTACATTTTTCTTATATTTGTTTTTGAACTTGTTTTTTTTTTTTTTTTTTTTTTATATCACTTAACTTTTGTGTTCCTATTCTCTCTGTGCACATAAATCAACCAATTTAGGCTAGTGTTGCAATATTAATATAATGAAGCAGCTGTTAGTCGGTATTGTCTTTTATATTTGACTCTTTTATGATCTTATAGTGTTCAAAGTATTTTTCCAAATTTGAGCAGGAAAATGAGTTGCAAAAGCCAGAAAGGTGACTCATCCATATTGATCAACGTCTCTGTCAAATCCTTGCAGAAATATTATGGCCATTTGTGCTGTGGAAGCATATGAAATGTACTCATTGCAACTTTAATTGTGGAAACTGTTACACACGATTCATTTTAAATCTGGCTTCCAACCTGTCGTGTCATCCCTCTTTTCCGTGTCTCCCAGTTGTGTATTATAAAAGAGAAACGCCACTGAGACCATCCAAGAAAAGAAAAGAGAAAAACTAGGGAGAAAAAAAGTAGATTTTCCAGCAGAGCTTTCAGTTTGCCATGCAGTTTGTGAGGCCTCGTGTGAGATGTTTGGGATTGTGAGGGAAGGTAGAATATCGGGCCGCCTCCTCCTTCCTGTTTTTTGGCTTTCTGCCTTTTGCTCTCAACAGTTTCCAAGGCTACCTGGCAGCCAGATGTATGCTGCTGCTGTCTGTAATCATGTCTGTCCTTCAGCTCACTAGAGCGATCTGTCAGGCTGTCATCTGAGCCTGGAAAAACACACACACACACACACACACACACACACACACACACACACACACACACACACACACTCCAACATATTCATCACATCTTGTGAGGAGTACCAGCTCTGTCTACAATGATTAAGACCAGAGCTGGTGCTGTTATTCAGCATCTTGCTAAAGGGCACTCAAGTAGGATTCATTACTGTTGCAGGGATTTAACCTGTTACATTTTGGTTGACGGATAGAATCTTGTAACTGCTCGGCCAGTGATGTGCTCAGTTAAGTAGCTAAGCTAAGTTGAAAAAATAGTATTTATGATTTGGTTAAGAAAAAAACCCCTATCCACATATTTGTGTTTAGGAGGGAAATGGACGTTCAAATAGGTTGGTGTGACGCTGATCTGTAGCATATTTCTTGTCACAATTACCAATAAACTACCGACTACAACAAACAAAGTGTGCGAGTGTGTAAAACAAGTTAACAAGCGAGCAGAGAAGATACTGTAGATGGCTTAGAGTAAATGATAAATTCAGCAAACAAATAGGAAAATATAAACCAAGCCTAAACATTGGCAGTTCCAGGATCACAATGTCTTGTTTGGAAAAAATATTGTACCGATATTAACTTTTGTATATTTAAATGTGTTAAAAAAAATATACAGTTTAAAATCAACACATGAACCCATTTGGAACATGTGTGATGCTGTGGGGGTAACGTCAGACAAAAAAAACAGTTGCTAACTACTGTGCTACACACACATACACAGACATTTCATAACTTCCTGTCTCTGAGATAAAAATCTCACATCTCCACCATGTTGACTTTTGAGAATGTGAGAAAAACAAGCTCACTTTCAGTTTGACCTGTTTGAGTTTATCTAGTTGGGTTTGAAATTGTCAAGGATTCCAAGAGTCATGAAAGTTTCTTGCACCATATCTGACATTGTCCTATAACAACAGTGATATGAACACAGAAATGTATGGCAAGTAGTATTGGTCAGCTGTTTGATTAATTGTGATTTCATTTGGGGGAGGAATAGTCTGAAAACTAAGCCATGTAAATTATTCAGCAGCCTACATTGTGTTAAAAACTAGTTAACATTAAGAAATGACGGTTTTAAATACTGAGTTTTGAAATTCAAAATGTGAAAGAGCCTTGCACATGTATATCCAAACAAATGCAAGCTACACTCACATGCACACACAGGGTGTGTGTGCATGTGAGGTTAGATGTGTCTCACTACACAAAACACAAATTGGGCCAGCTTTGAGGAACATTTAAACACCTTTTTAACTGTCAGAACAAATAATTCTGGTTACAACTGATGCTTTAAAAAGGTCATAATTCAGCACATTTGCTCATTCTGAGTATCTCCATGTGTGTTTTGTGCAGACAGCGGCCACAGCAGCAACAGCACTAAAGGAGAGCGGCTGAGCGCCAAGATGAGGTCACTTCCTGCTTCCAATGAACCCTATGAGGCCAGCAGCCCAAAAGAAATAGGTGAGGAAACTTTTCTCTCTGTCTCTTTCTTCCCCTCTATAATCAGTTACATGATATAAGCTATCTCACTTTTTCTCTTTTATCTTTGAACCCTTTGTGTTCTTGAGATTCACTGACACCTCAGCCACCAATCTCATATATTTACATACCAGATAGTCACATAATCAAAATGGTTTTCATGCAGAGTCGGCATCTCTTGCTGCTATTTCAAGTCACTAAAATGCAAAGTTGGCCAACAACAGTGTTTCCCACATCAAGGAGACCAAGAGACTTTTGACCATTTAAAAAGTCAAACAGTGACAGTGACAACTAGAGACAACTGTACAATACAAAGCATCATCAGCATATTTATCTATTTATTTAATCTTGAAAAAAAAATGAAATGGCAAATCCATTTTCCTTCGGCATAGTACTTAAAGATAACCTACTATCTGGATGACTGAAATTCTTCATAGACAGATCAGGGCCTCATTTCCCAAATGCCTCTTAAGGTTAAGGTGATCGTAAAATCCATTTTACGAGCCATAACCGCAACTGAAGACACTCTTAGAAATGATCGTAGATTAACGAGTACCTCCACTCGTAGGAGGCTAACAGCATCTTAAGAAGCTCCAGAGTCAACAGGACGATCCACAAACCATGTTTTATTTGTCTTTATTGTTTTTTTCATTTTCAAATCTATACTTTTATCACGAACAATGTTCTTTGTTAAGTGACGTTTGATGTGAAATGCGTAAAACACGCAAATAGATTCAGCAATTGATTTGTGCATTTGATCTACCAGTTTCTGTCGTTACCGTCCTCCTCTCCCTCTTCTCGTCTAACATATTAATCTCTCTCCTGGCTGATATGCCGCTTTCCTGATGGTATTTTTTCAGGGTCCAAATCTTAACTTTTCTTTTTATTTATAGTACATATTGTTTGCCACAGGCTTATATACATCAGGTGATGACGTGCATATTCATGAAACTCAACTACCACTACTTCATTTTAGTTTTAATGTAAGTTTAAGAGTAACGTCTGCCTCGAGCAGCAGGTAAATCAATCAAAATGTATTAAACTGACTTCCACCCAGTAACATGAATTATAAACTGTTCACTGCACATTCGTTTTCATACTGATTTAATTCCAAGTCTGAAACTTTTCTTTGTGTCCTTTACAACACTTTGTGATGTATGTGTGTGTGATATGAACTAGGGCTTACAGACAGTTAAATGTGCAAAGTTACTTTAAAGTGAATTCAGCATAATCTTCAGCACCACAGACAGCCGACGTTCACAAGCTCTTAATGGCACACGTGTGCACTCGCTCTTTGGGAAGCGCGTTCATAGAAATGCTCTTTAACTTCTAAGATATCGGAAGTAAAACCTGTGCTCCTCTCGTGTGTAGATGCGTCCTATGTGGACCCACTGGGGCCTCAGATGGAGCGACCAAAGACGGGAGCCAAGAGACGCGTGGAGGATGATGACTTTGCAGATGAAGAGCTGGGAGACGACCTGCTGCCGGAGTAGCTGCTTCCACCCTCTGCCTTCACTGCAGAAGGTGGAAGCAAGAGCACAAAGCTTCAACACAAAACCAAAACATTTTAAACTCAGTTCTTCAGCGAAAAACAGAAATGTTACGGGATAAAGACTTTATTTTTCATGGGAATCAATGACGTTCCAGTGGCTCTGTTACTCCACTTCTGAGTATAGGAGTGAGATGTCTTTAGCTCTCTCAGATTGGTAATCTTTGCTTTACATCTGAGTAACTATTATACATATCTGTTTAACAGAGGAAGACCTATATACATTGAAATGCGCGCAAAAAAGAATATATGTGAAGCTGGTTACAGTGCAGTCTGGAACTATTTGGACAGTTTGTTTTGTTTTGGCTCTTTACTCCAGCACAATGAATTTGAAATGAATGAAACAATCACAATGAGGTTAAAGTGCTGACGTTTAACTTTAATTTGAACTTGTTTACATTCATATTGGATGACGTAGGTAGAACTTATAGACCTTTTTGGACATACTGTTCCTCCCAAGGATAAATGGGCTACGAGTTCTGTACTGTTCACCCAATATGGATGTGAACGCCCTAAAACACCTTTTTAAAGTCTTAAAGTCTGCATTTTAACCTCACAGTCACCTTTTTCATTTTCAATCCAGTGTTGGGGCACAAAGCCAAAACAATGAAAAACATATCGCTGTCCTAATATTTTTGAATGCACTGTATGTTTGAGCCTGGGAACCTTCTGGAAAATCCATCAACACAGTATAACAAACTTATGTAATCCGTCCATTTCAGGTCCTGTTCCGTTTTACATTTTATACTTTTTTCCAAAAATGTTTATTTGTATTGTAATGTAATACATATATTTGTTGTTCATTATATTTTATTAATAATATTTGTATGTATTCAAGAAAAAGCAGTCTCATTTGGAGCACATTAACCTTCAGATAAAACACAAACCATGAGGACTGTGAGTTTTTCTGTATAGAAAGCGCACTGACAGTCTGAGTTATTAATGTGAAGTTTCCCTGGAAGGCGGCAGACCAAACCGAAGATTTAGTGGAGGGTAAACTCTATTAAATTAAGCTTTTTATATGTATAATATAATTTAAAGCTTTTGCCTCACATAAATCCCAATGACATAAATTACAGTACACATCATACTAAGTGACACAGAAGAATGAATGCAGCAAGAAAAGACAAAAATGTGACATAAGAGGTTGAACATAAGTAGACTCTGGTGTGAAGCCAGGATCCAGCAGCAGAGCACACACAGCCAAATGTCTGGACTTCCCACTCCCATCTGTTATTATCAGGGCTAGAGGTTTAAGAAGGGACTTTATCTGTCGGTACTTCAGTTTGATTTGGACTCGTTCTGAATGGACTCTGTTCCTGCGCGTACAAACGCTTCCTACGGATTTTACGCACACACCACTGGAGAAAAGCAACAGGAAAACGCCCTTGGTGGCATTTTTCTGTTCTTAAACAGGAAGCGGCAGGTGTAAAACTCCCAAATCGGTAATCATTTCTAATTCTATTAGGCAATTATTACTCCTGGCGACACTGTGGACGTGTTGTGCCAAAATGTTTCCGCGGTTTCTCTGGCAGCGCGCCTGTTCCTCTGTTTCCAAGCCAGGACTGTGGACTGTTAGCCTGCCGCTGACTCTGCAACACTTCCAACATTTCACTGGATTATAACAGAGGAAAGTATCCTGTTAACGGTAAAAGCTGTCTCATTAAAGAAGGTCGCTTGTTCTGATAATCTACTTGTCATCTTTTAAGAAAGCAAGGGCAGAGAAGGCGATAACAGAGCGCGCAGAGAAACCTTTTTCAGTGTATACGCATGTTGGCACAACACCGTACCGAGAAGCGCAACGTGATGCCGCATCGGATCCGCGTCCTGCTGCTGCTGCACCTGGCTGTGCTGCTGCTGCTGGGCTGGCCGGCCGAGGCGGGCCAGGTACGAAAGAAGGCCACCAGGACGCGGTCTTGTCTGGACCTGCCGGAGGAGATCCTGGAGCAGATGTTCGGGCGGCTCTCGGTGGGAGTTATGAGCGCTTTCCATCACGCCCTGGAGCTGGAGCCGCAGGACAAACTCAACCTGACCTGCCCGACCACCGCCCGGTCACCGACCGACAGAAAGACCCGCCTCCCGGTCAACCTGCTCAGCATCTCCCCCTGGGCTTACAGGTGAGTTCAGGTTCAGGTGATCAATTCTTATCTCTGGCCTATAAATTACTTTGGATTAAAAACTACTCACATTCAAACAGAAAATGCCAACATCACAGTGTTTTATTAAAACGGAAAAAAGTAAAATATTGATACATTTATTTGTATTCTGTTTGAATTTATATTCAAAACTTTCAACAAAACCGTCATTAAATTATATTTTGTCATAACTTGTTCAGCTGTGGATACACAAATAATATGGTGTTATTACTAACAGCAGTGTTTAGTGTGTATTTAAAGGAATATTTCCTTCAAAATATGAAGTAAGCTAGAAATAAACAATTTTAACATACAGCAAAAAAAAAAATCTCAACTCGACAAGAACTGTTCATTTAAAAACAGATGCAACAGAAACATCACAGATCATCTACAAAAAGTGCACACTACAGATATTATAAATGCAATACTGTTAAACTCACTTTTTATCACAATTATATTAAAATCTCACTGTGATGTGACAAGGGGATTTCTGTGCAAATGCATTTTTGGCCAGGCACTCACTATTTGTTTTACATTTGGGTAAAATAGCACCCCTTTATTGAAAACATGTTATATTAAACATATCAGAGTGTTGTGGTGGGAAATCAGGAGTATAAATGATATCCTTCAAGTTAGTAATCAACTGAAGCAAAAAGCTTTAGTGGGTTTTTTTTTTCTATATGACCTACAGTATCTCTCCTGGCTTCAAGTGCTCCTCGTTAATCATGCTTCTGATTTGAAATAGACTGATTTTGTGCAGCAGCAGAAAAAAAAGGGACAAAATTCATGCCAATCACCTACTTAATGTCTTTATTTAAGAAAAACAACACCGTGTGAAACTGAAAGTTACAAAAAGTAAACATCTAACAATACAATAATATTTTCCTCCAGAAAGTTTGCAGAAATACTTTGTGTTCATGTGTGTTGACCTGTAATTATGGCATACTTCAGATCATTGAAGGCAGCAATCAGTTTAAAGAAAATAAACTCTGATTCTGTTGAATGAATTTTTTATTTTCAGGATCTCGTACGACCTGACCAGGTATCCCCGCTACATCCCCGAGGCTTACTGCCTGTGTAAGGGCTGCCTGATCGGACCGCACGGTGAGGAGAGCGACCAGTACCGCAGCACTCCGGTCTACGCTCCCTCTGTCATCCTGAGGAGGATGGGCTCCTGCGTCAGCGGCCGCCACTCATACACCGAGATCTACGTCTCCATCGCTGTGGGATGCACCTGTGTGCCGTCGCTGGAGAAGGAGCGGGACGGCCAGAACAGCAACCAGAGCCTGGAGAGAGCAGAGCCCAAAGCCGGACAGCTCGTCTCTGCGGGCAAGAAAGTATGAAGGAAGCAGGGCTGTTGTACTCCAGATAAGTGTTTCTACACCAGATCCACATTTGTTTTCTTTTTCTTCCCCTGGCACTACAAAGAAATTAAGGGACTCTACCTGCAGAGTAGAAGGAGCTATAACAGTCCCTAAACTAGTACACATTGAATATTTGGATGGTAAAGGGTTGGATTTACATCTGTTCATCCTTGAGAAGCTTCAGATCTGGAAACAAATGAGGACTCTTTATTGGCTCTTTTAGTCTAAATAAGACTTCATTTAGTCTTCTTTCATTCTTGGCTTGGTTTTGACTGTCTCTGGACACAAACTTGGAATTGACCTGGACTTGACAAAGATGTCTTGACTACAGTTGTACAAGGATGTAAAAAATCAAAGTACAGCAAACTGAATCTGCACCTGTTGTATTGGCTGGACGGGAGAGAAAGGGCCTAAAAATCCAGAGAAGACTGGTTGAACCAACCCTTCAAATGTCAGTGTACTTCAAAGGACAGAAAACATATTTCACTTCCTTCTTGTATCCAGCCATGCAGATAGTTTAGGTTTTATTTGCTCAGGTTTTGAGAAACCCATCTGAGATTTCTGCACCACAAACCAAATTACATTTTCCTCCATTGTTCTGGGGTGGAGGCAGAAATCTCAGAGACAGTTTACTATCTGCATGGATAGATACCACTAGAAAGAAATAACATGTTTATTTGTAATTTGGGTGGACCAGCCCTTTAAAAAAGCAAACAAATATTGACCAATGGAATAAAATCCCTCATTATTATCAAAAACCTGATCAATGCTGCCACCTACTGATGTAAAAAAACAACTGCAAATTGTGCTTTTTTGCTCTAGTCACAAGGAGAAACCTGAGACTACATTTTATTCTGTTATTCTGACACATTTTAATAACAACTTGTCATCAAAACAACAATTAGTCCAGATGATCGCATTTGTATTTGTCAAAATTCTGTAAAAAAAAAAAAAAAAAACCCCCCAAAACAAACAAAAAATAATCGACTGAGCAGTTGTTAGTGACATTTCTGGACATTGGGTGCATCAGTTTGTCGAGAGTAAGCTCACCTCTCCCAGTAACTGTACAACAACAATTTCCCAGTCTCATTTTGCATTTTCAGGATACAGGAACTGGTTCAAAATCCCGGACACATCAATTGGTTTAACAGCCGGTGCGATCATCAGATCATTAAAAGGCAGTAAGAAAATAAACATGCCTACTACAAAAAACATTATCTTTCCTTTTTTTAATTTATTCTTCCTGCTTCTTTCTTTTTGTTAAATACTGAACAGTTGGTGCTTTTCTGCTTCCTCTGATAATCAAATGAAAATGTAAAAAGCTGTTTAATATCTGGCTGAACTGTTCATCACTCTGGGTATCCGATAGAAGAGTTGCACATCTGCACTAAAGACTCCCATTAAAGTTTCACTTTTGTTTCCCGTCTTTGCTCTTTCACTGTGATGCTAATTTGTATATTGGGTGGGAGGAGAGACAGATCACGCCTGAACCAAATCATACATGATTTTTGAAAAACCCACAAACAATTGCATCTTGTACTGGTCTGTCGCGTCTTGAACTGCTCCTCCAGTGTGCATTCAGCAAGAACATGGCTTCAGATTAAAATAAATAAATCTTTAAACGAGCATTCGGCCTAACTGAAACCCCCTTTGTTTTGCTGCTAGTCACTTAAGGGGCGCTCCTCAATTTAGTATTGTTCTTCCATAAAGTTGGGGGACTCAAAAGAGACACATCTTAAAAAGAACGATCAAAGCGGATGAGGCCAAAATATTCCAACTTGTAGTCCCTTGTATAGCTCCCAAAAACACTGGATCCTACATTTCCCATAATGCAACTTGATAGTGTCTTTCTGTTAGAGCCTTCTGTCCGATAAAAGCTCACATCTGTCAAACTCCACAAGTTCGTAAAAGTCTCCAAACCAAAGCCCTGATAACTACCCTGATGACATCACCATGACATCATCAGGGGTTGACAAAGCACCTCAAGAGCAACAGAAGACATACTGTTTTCACAGGCTGAGTAGTGAAGCATGTCCATCACAATAACGTCACAGTGATGTCTTCAAAGTGCTTGTTTTGTCCAGAACCCAAAGATATTCAATTTAAAATGATGTTAAACTGAGAAAAGCAGCAAAACGTCTCACTGGAGAAGCTGAAATCACTAAATATTTGGCATTGTTTGCTTAATTATCGACTACCAAAATTAATGTCAGTTAATTTTCCATGTATTAAACAATTGTTTTTGTGGAAAGTTACCAAATATTTGTTCATCAACAAGCTTTCTTTGAGTCAGGAGATGTAATCGTTAAGTGTTAACAGAAATGAACACTGAAAATTTCCACTTTCGCTGCGGGTCTTAATGCATTCCTTCGATCCTCAAGACCACAGTTGTAAAGCACTGTGCTGGAAAATGTCCTTCCTCTATCAGGCGCTGTGCTCTGAAGAGTCAAAGTGTCGATCAGACGGAGGTTCGGCTCCTCAGCAGGACAGCAGGCGAGACTGATAGTTGACAAAACAGCGGAACTCATTGGACAAGTTTCTGTTGTGTTTTGGCAGGAAGCTGCACATTTTTAAATCCAGAAGGTCTTTGGCGAGTTTCTCCATGATGGCTCCTGTAGAACAGACCGGACACAAAAATCCGATGTAAAAAGCTGCTCAAAAAACAGGAAATAAGGTGTTGTTGCTCACTTTTCCCACTAAACTTTAGGTGTAACATGAGTGATAAGTCTAAAACCAGTTTGTGTGGAAAAACACAAAAGACAGTGTTTAAACAGCAATGCGCCCACTGCACCCGAATTCAGCTCATTTAAACTAAAACGGAATAATGAGAAACATTATATAACCACATACAAAATCTATACAAAGAGGCTTCAATATTTGTGAGCTAAACAAGACAGTAAGTAGTTAGTTGGGTTTTCAAAGATTTACTGAGCTTTGAATTCAAAGCTTAGAGCATCAGTATTTTATACCATGGGCATAGAAAACGCTTGTTTCTGATTGGCTGAAACAGGACATACAAAACTCAGTTATCGTGTTGGTACGGATATTAAAATCTTCAAACAATACCCAGCTTGCACAACAGGGGAGGACAACTTCAGATCACCCCCCTGAATATTGCAAAAAAAAAAAATATTTTTATACTATACTTATACTATTTTATAAAAGTAATTAGAAGAGATCCTCTCACTTCACTTTACTGCTAGGCAATCTCACCATGCAGTGGCCATTAAAAATGGTACTAGTACCAAACTTATTAATAGCATGAGGTACAAAATCATTTGATATGTTTCCTTTTTCTATTCAGCTTAATCTTTTTGTCTCTGAGCCAACATGAGTTTGCACAATAATTTCTGACAGTGTATCTTAAACCCAGTTTATGCTGCTCGTGTATTATAATAACATTTGTGTCACAGAGCTAAACATTTGTTTTTCTGCAAGAGAAATCCCTGCCAATCTTTGAAAACATGGTTAATGTTGTATTGAGCAAGGAGATGTGTTTTATCCAGCTACCATCTTTGTTTGGATTAGGAAATAAACGTGCAACTTTGGAGACAAGTTAAAAACTTTTTAATCTCTCAGTAGATGGAAAAAAAACATTCATCCAGATGTTTAGAAGTCTCAAAACTGCAGCAACTGTTGCTCAAAGAGTGTTTGGGTTTTTCAAAGAACATCAGATTTATCTAAGAAAAACGTGCTTATCTCTGTGACCTGATAATGTAATAATAATACATGAGAGATACAAACTGGGCTGAGTCAGCGCCCCTCCTCCTCTCACCTGTGCACAGCAGCACTTTGCCTTTGCTCAGGTACTTCACTGTTTCGGCCACTTTGCTCAGACACTCCTCGGACAGGTACGGCGGGTCGGCGAGGACGATGTCGAAGCTCTGCGGAGCCACCCTGGCTGCCAGAGACAGCGGCTCGTTGTAGTCGTAGAAGACGAAGTCGTCGCCATAGGTGGCGAAGCGGCGGTCGTACTCCAACACGACGGCAGACACCCGATCCGAGCCGTCCACCACACCCTGCTTCAACTTCTGGTACACACTGGGCGCGCTCACACACGCTATCCTGCGAGAAAAAGGAAACAAAACATTAAGACACTTAAACTCCTTTTCTGGTTGTGGTTTGTTGCTTTGTGGACTTTAAACGTTTGTGTGTGTAACTGGTCAAACAGAGAGTGAGGACTTCTTTCTGTAGCTGCCATTTTGCACCAATGTTGAATCCATCCATCATAGAAGAGTGAAACCGGTTTCTACACCCACAAGGTCAGAAAGTAGACCAGAATGTACTGCAGCTACAGGACAGGTTGGTTTGAGTAACAAATGCAAACACAATAACATTACTCTGAATCTTTCAGTTCAGTATTATTCTCTTAAACAGGGGTGCCCAATCTTTATTTTGGCTTATGAGCCCTTAAAATGAAGCACACAAGGAAGAAAGCAAAAAGTATAGGAACATCTGAAAAAATAAACAACATTTTGTGGAAAAGAAATGTTTTGGGGTTTTATTTTATTTATTTTTTGTCAAACTTGTTAAGTGTCTCATGACCTCTTAGGTTTATCTTGGGTTGAGAACCGTGTGTGTGTGTGTGTGGTTTTACCTGCCTCCCTCTCCAGCTTCACGTATGACCTCCTCGGCTAACTGAGTTGCTGTCTCGTCACTGTACCAGAACTGGCTCATCCGCTGGTGGAAGAAAAATAAACACACACACTGAACTTTTATCAACAACATGAAATCTTTTACTTGAAGCTGTACGCTTCAACTTCTACTAACACCACATTCATTTACTTTACTGACGTTAAGCTGAAATAAAAGTGAGAACGTAAAAGTAACATTTATACTTAAACCTGACCGATCGTGGATTATTGATCTGATGCAAATACCGACATTTTAAAGTTGAAAACAAATTTACATTAAGTGATGTAGCTGATATTTTTTTAAACATTTACTTTAGGGCTACATTCATTATCAGTTAATCTGTTGATTTTATTTCAATTAATCGATTAATCTGTCTATAAAATGTCAGAAAATTGTGAAAAATTCCCGGCAGAAGTTGCCGGTGTCCAAAGTGACGTCTTCAAATATCTTGTTTTGTCCAACCAACAGTCGAAAACCCAAAGATATAAAATTTTAAATAATATAAAAAGAGAGAAAAGCAGCAAATCGAAACATTTTAGAAGCTTGGCATTTTTGCATGATAAATGATTTAAACTATTAGTTAACTATCAAAATAGTTTGTGATTAATTTTCTGTTTCAGAATTTACGAACCAGTGATCCCAAACAAACGTGGTTATTAAAGTGACCTATCAAAGGTATGTAGTGAGGGCAGAGTTATTTACACCTGAACAATAATCCTGTATATTATTAAGGCTCCACACATCTAACAATTACGTACATTACTCAATCAATGATGTTTTTGATTAATTGTTTAGTTAAAATAATGCCAGCTTCTCTTATCGGCTGTGATAAGTGGCCATGATGTAAGAGCTATAAAACACACTCCTTGTGTTGGTTTGCTCTTCGCCACCATCTCGTGTCAGGACACATCAGAGTGTATTATTGAGCACATAAAAAAACAAAGCAGCAGATTGAGATGCTGGAATCAATTGATTTATCAACTAGTCATGTCAGCACAAACAATTACTCGATTAATCAAACGACTAATTTGATCGTCTGTCATTTATAAAGCAAAAATGCCAAACTTTCCTTGGTTTACTGACATTTTTGTTTTCTATTATAAGAAATGAAACATTCTCTGGTTCCAGTTTCTCCCATATGAGGATTTGCTGCTTTTCTTGTCTTTTTAGATGATGGGAAACTGAATGTCTTGAATCAAACAAGCTCTGTGAAATTATAACCCTCCACGCATCCCCCCCACCACCCCCTTCTTTTTTTACTATGTTCCAACATTTTATTGGCAAAATGGTTGATCAAAAAAATGATTGGCAGATTGATTGATAATGAAATTGCTGCAGCTCTACAATGGAGTCTGGTGGACAAGCTACTGTATGTAATGACGACTCTCTGTTTAAATGACCTGAAATGCTTCTACTGCATTATGAACTCTATATAGTTATTTTGGATATTGATTGAGATATACACCAATACAATATATCTGTGATAAGCCAATCAAATCTGCTGATACACTGGTCATGCTCGGTTGACACAGTAATCAGAAAACACCCCTCGATCGAAGCCTCAGCAGTTTTCTAAAAATGTCTCGTCGTCAGTGTCTGCTAAGCTCCTGTAAACTCACCCAGTCCTCCTCCAGCACTCCCACAGCATACTGGTCTGATGGTGTCGTGCTGTGAGCCGGACCGGTGCTGGTCTCATTGTAAAACTCCTGCAGGGCGGCCAGAGTGTGAGCCGACAGCGTGGGGACGTCATCGTCACTGTCACTCATTGCTGATGGAGCAGAGGAAGACGAGAAGGAGGAAGGGAACAGATGTCCTTTAAGGATGAAGGAGCGATGTCCTTTTTTTTTTTAAAAAAGGAGCTGAAAACCTGAAAGTAAAAGAAAAATCATGTTATTGATGACATTTTTAACTGGTGCATTTAAGCCAGTGGGTAACTTAATAAATGACAGATAATTACGTGATCAATTGAGGTGCGCAGCACACTGATGTGTCTTAGAGCTGGGCAGTGACTCAAATTTATTGACTTGCATTCGAATCCTAAAGTGAAGACAACATGATCATACCGTGTTGGTTTTACAAAACATCTGTTGTCCAAACTAATGATTCTAAGCAAATACTAACAAAATAAGTTACTGAAGATTTAGTTTTAGACATTTGAATAAAAAGCATAGCATTGGATCACAGTTCCCTGAATTGAACATCAATATGACTTTTTTGTTTTTTTACATGTGATATTGCATACGTTTGCCACATGAAAATATATTTAACATCACTTTGTAACTGCACACACAAATTCTGCTTGCTCCGGCCATCCCATCATAATTTCCCGCCAAACCCAAAATTGACCCGCATTTGGTGCTTGGCGGGTGTTAACTTTGTACCCTGCATGTATTGATCTCTTGATTTTGTAGTTTTGTTTATCCATGACTGGTTTTGTGTTGTTGTAGCTTTTTTTGAGACATTGTTTTGGTTTGGTTTCTCTTCCACAAGAGGTTCTAAAAAAGGACTTCAGAGAAAATGAGTGTTACATTAAACAAACAAAGAAATGCAGTCTCGTGAAACATCTACTACAGAACAGATTTCTGTGCTTACTAATAAAACACTCGTCACTCCTTATGTAAAACAGCCTAACTTTATACGTGTATATTTATTTATATACAGTGGTGGAAGAAGTACTCAGATCTTGTACTCAAGTAAAAGTAGCAACACCACAGTGTAGAAATACTCTGTTACAAGTAAAAGTCCTGCATTCAAAATGTCACTTAAGTAAAAGTACAAAAGCATCAAAATATACTTAAAGTACCAACAGTAAAAATACTCATTATGCAGAATGGCCTATTTCAGAATACTATACATTGTATTATTGTATTATAAATATTGATGCATTCATGTGTACATCGCTTTAATGTTGCAGTTTGGTAAAGGTGGGCTACTGTTAATTACTTTATATTCTGCTCGGTCGCTAGTGAATTTCTCCCCTGGGATCAATAAAGTTAATCTATAACATTACATCATTATTTATTTGTTGATTATGTTTTGTGTGATTAATCTGAAGCTGCAAAGCAACTAGTAACTTCTATATGTTAAATAAATGTAGTGGAGTAGAAACAGAAAGTAGCAGAAAACGAAAAGACTCAAGCGCAAGTACCTCAAAATTGTACTTGAGTAAAGGTACTTCGTTACTCTCCACCACTGTTTATATATGACAGTCTGACACAGACTCTGTATGTTTGTTGAAAACTTTCTTGGCTGAAAACTACAAGCAGTTCTGACTAGCAGTCTTCATTTATTCTGCTTAGCGTCTTTAACGACGTGTTTATTTATTATTCGTTTTATTTATTAGCGTAGGAATCACCACGTGTGGGGAAATGTCTGATGAATGAATGACAGCAATGAAAAATGATGTAAGACTGTTGAACTGCCAATCGAACAAAGTTAACTTCACTGATGAAGCGTATAACATGGCCAAGAGTTTTGATATATAGCACAAAAGTGAGCATACCTGGTCAGAAACTGGCCCCGATGAGCACTTTACCGCTGCTGTGCTGTGAACATGAGTGGCGGTAGTCGCGGAATGATGACGTAGTTTCAGAAACTACGGCTCTCGCGGAGGGACAATACAATCGGCCGCGCGACACGCTGTCAGATTACATAACAAGGTGGTGTGATCTCTGTCTACCACACTGTCTTTACTTAATTTTTAATTATGACAAGCGGACAAACACATAAGATGTTTATTTTTCATCTGTAAGAAAAACTCTTCAGCTGTGTTTGTGAATTTAGATTAAACCTGAATTTGGCCTTAAATTGAATAATTATTGTAGAGGGTCTGGCAGGCTCATTTAGATACATACAGTAGCATTCAATTTTCGAGAAATCAAACACTGGACGCAAATTTAAAAAAACAAACAAAACAGTGATCTGCAAATCCTGAAAGGTGCGACAATATCCAAAAAATTTAAGGCTTTAGATTTAGTTAAATCTTATTTCTTAATTTCAGTCTCAGAGGCGTGGACAAATAAACACTCGGTTGCCAGTTTATTAGGTACACCTAGTTAAAATTAATGCAGTCTATTACAACAGTCCTGCAATAAATCCTACATTCATTAAGTTTAAAATGTTCAGTTATTAGTTATTTAGCCTGCCGTCATTTATATAAACACCTTAGAAACACCTGTCAGTATAACACAACACAACAGCTTCCACAAACTACAGCCTCCAAAATGACCATAAAGTTGAATCAACACCTCTCTTAAACAGTTTCAACAAACACGGAACATTATAACTTTCATGAAGGGAGGATTTCTTTCAGGACCGTTGTAATAGACTGCATTAGTTTTGGCTAGGTGTACCTAATAAACTGGCAACTGAGTGTATATTTTACCTGTGTTAAAAATGTACAATTTAAACAGCTACATCACTATATTCAGCCCCAGTGATTGATATGACATATATTATATATTGACATATAATTGTAAATCTTTTCAAGAGCATCTACTCACTGTGTGGCAACTTTTCTCTTAAGATCTTTGCCTTTTGCTTACAGGTACGCACCGAATATCAGGTTGGGATGTGCACACACCAACTTATGAAGCATTAAAATTGTACGTAGAAATAATCAAACGCTCTCAGTTTAAGTTGATGAATCCTGCAGACACCCTGGGTAACTTCTGTCTAAGCCAGTGTCCAGTCTACGATTGACTCTGCCTCACTAAAATGTATTTTTGTCTCGTGTTGGGTTTTTATAAGAGGAAGAGAAAACATTAAAATTGTGACACCAACGTTAAAATATTGTTTAAAATATGGAATTTTATGAATCATTCGATACACAGAGGAAATGCTCGGAATATTTACAGCTCTCAGAATCGATTTAGTTTAAAGTTCGGAGAGCAAGTCCAGATCCTTTGAGGTGGATTCGAGTCCCTTGTACTTGTGTCCTCAAGCAAGCTGATATTTTACCCCCAAAATCCTGCTTCTGTCTTGAAGAATGGCTGCCAACGTAGCTCGCCGACTAAATATCAAATACTTTGCAACAGACTTGACACGTGTAAAGGAAAATGCAGAGGCCAGAACATTTTATACAATAAGTTTATGTACACTTTTACACTTCATTAACAAAACAGCCATTCTACAATAACCAGGATAGTGCTCTGAACGAGGACTCTGTCTCCAACATAATGCTTCAACAAGTGGCTCTGTTCCTTTTTATTTGGTTTGTTATTGCTGTCCTTCAACTCAAACAGTCTCTGCTTCAATCCAGTGTGTGTTGAAGAGTGATACGCTGGATGTGCTGCTGTAGAAAAATACTACTGAAATTAATCTGCTAAACTTTAGAGGCCGGATCCTTCTCGGGTCCTTCTCGCGGGGCCCTCATCTGTCTGGAGGGAGGGGGGCCGCAACATAATACTACAATCCAAATAGAGAAGACATATCAAACCGCAAAAAAAGGTCAACGCAGAGAAAGTTGCTCCCTCTTTAGCTGAATTCATTAAATGTTACAACTCATACAACTCTTCCTGTCGTCTACCGGCATATAAAAACATTTCAGTTGTGTTTTGTTTTCTTGAACATACATTTCTCATGGTTTCTGATTTGAAAACATTACGTGTATATATATATATATATACATATACACACACACACACACACACACACACACACACACACACACATATATACACACACACCCTTTAGTGAAATACAATCTGATTTTGGCTCTCTTTCTTCAACGCCCTCCTGTGCTGTGTGGTTCAGCAAACCCCAAACACAACCTTTGTTGTCATGGCAACATTTCTCGTGTGTGTGTGTGTGTGTGTGTGTGTGTGTGTGTGTGTGTGTGTGTGTGTGTGCGCATCTGTTGTATTCTTGGTGAATGGCAGGCACAGTCGTTATTTGTTGTCAGTCGATGTATGACATGATTCCCACACACACACACACACACACACACAGAACAATCAGCAAAACAAAGGCACTCTGGGAAGGATTGGGGTGGCATGTGTGCGTGTGTGTGTATAAGAATGGAAACCGTTAAAATGAAGTAAGTGTGTGTGTGTGCATGGGGTTGCCATGGCATTCTTGAAATAAAATGGCCCCTCTAATACCATCAACTACAAAACCTCACACTGGAAAAAACTCCAATTTTCAATAACAGCAACTTGTTTAAGCCTCAATGTGACTGTGTGTGTGTGTATGTGTGTGTGTGCGCTCTGGCAGCCTCCAGGTACATGAGGTGGTCGGGGAACAACACCGTCAACAACATCAGCTGCTGCTGCTGCTCCACCTCTCATCAGGGCAGCAGGGCAGGATCCTCCGACTGAGTCCGTCTGCTCTGCAGTTCAGTCTCCATGGTTACCACATCATCATCATCATCATCAAGTCTGTCAATCACGCTGGAGGGGAGGAAAACCAAAACAAACAAAAAAAAAGAAATCCGAGGAGGTGAAAACAGGGTAAACATTCAGGCATGAGATGGATTCCCCAGCAGGCAGAGAGACAGAGAGGTCCTCAGAGGCTTCCAGCTGTCGCCTCTACCCATAGTTCTTAGGGATGAAGCAGGGGGGGTCTTTGATTGGTTGCCTTTCAAAACGATGATTTGAGGCGGAGTCGGTTTCCAGTGGTTATTTCACGCAGAGCAGTCCGCCCACGTTGGCCACGAACTCCTCCAGGCTCTTGAGGAAGGCGACCTTCTGCTTGCGGTCCATGGTGGGCGGCGTGCTGCTGGCCGTCAGCTTGTTGAAGGCGTCGGCCAGCCGCTGGTAGATGACGGCGTCTCTCTGTGAGGAGAGCAGAGTCTCCACCAGCTCCGAGTACTCCGCCTGACAGAGAGGAGAAACACACCATCAACTCAGGGTCAAAGAAAGCTCAGAGATTCATAGTAGAGCCAATACTATCAGCTGATAAGTAACAGGTGTCTCCATACGTTTATTTTCAAGTGTAAAATGTCCCGCTCTGTACATAACGTGGTCACAACTGATCAATAATAAAACGTAAGGGATCCATAACAACATTCTCCCCTCATTTCATGTCATCTCTCGACTGTTGACTTCATAATAAAATACTTAAAGAACAAAACGTATGTTTCTATCATGTCTTGATGTAAAAACGAGTATCAGCTGATATATTGTTATCAGATATAAATATTGACATTGGCCAAAGAAACGGCTGGGTCAAAATAATAATAATAATAATAATAAAGATAAAATAATCTTCATTGATCCCGAGCAGGGAAACTGAAGTGTCACAGCAGCAGAACTACAAGAACAGATGCATAGATCAAGTATCAAGTAAAGTGTGCAAGTATCTATAAAAAATCTGAATACTTTATACATTACCAACATCTACTATATAAAAGTGAAGAACTCATAAATAAAAAAAGGTACTAAAAACAGTTTACAACAACAAAAATAGTGAGCATGAAGATTATTGAGTTAAAAATAAAGTGAGGAGGCAAAAAAGTTGCAATAAAAATTAAATAGAAAAAATATTGTACTTGCTGGTTTGAAATTGGGTGGTGAAGTGTTTGCAGCTTATGACTGATTCTGTTTCTTTTTCTGTCTAATAACTGCAATACTGTATTTTTTACTTTATTATTTACCTTATTATTGTCATTTTTATTGTTGTATTAATTTATCATTTTTACTTTTATCAACTTTTTTTGTTGTGTTCACATTAGTTATGCATTGTGTGTTCTGTGGTACTGCGGTCTGAGTTATGTGCTGTGATGCAGACCGGACACTAGAGGGTGGTGTTGAGAGCCGCTCAGACCTCACTTATAAAAATAGTGTTTACTTATACCTACATACTTAAAGCTTGAGTGCAGGGCTTTTACATATAAATGGACGTCCGTTACATTCAAGCCCTCGTTGCCAAACAAGTTCACACAATGCTGATTAAGCCTATCACCGCCAGGTAAGTCTCTCTGTATTTCACAGAATACAGAGTTTTTAAATCTGGTGTCTGTGGCGACATTCCGGCGCTGGCGCAGCGGTAATGATGAGTTTTATGCCAACCAGCAATGATTTGTTGGTTTTGATTTGATTTGCCAGAGTGGAGTAAGCGGGGAGTAACCCAGAGCCATGCATAGAGCTCCGCGATCCGCCATTGCTGTAAAAAATAAAAGGTCCATTGGAGAGGATGTTTATTATTGAGCACTGTTTATTGTTTATTTTGTTTATTATGATTGTATAGTTTGTGTTAATATGCTTTGGCAATGTAGTATTGTATGCAGTCAGGCCAATAAAGCCACTTGAATTGAAACTGAACGGCGTTGACGCAGCTCTACAGCAACTAGGACTAAAACTTAAGAAGCGTCAAAGAAAAGTGTCTGATGCTCCAGATAAAAATGAAACTCAGCGTTCAGAGGAAGGGTTACTGTCAAAAAAGAAAGTGATCGGCGGTGAGGACAAACACGGATTGGTGTAGCTTTAGCTTTTCTTTGTTGGAGCGCAGAGTGAAGAGAAGGGACTGAGGGCAGATACAGATGTCACGTTACTGCTCTTGGACAGGTTGGTAAAATATTTGGAGTAGGCATTACTGCTATTACATTTACTCTACCTAAATAATGGATTATTGTCTTGGAACTGTGGAAATGTCTGTATTTCTGTGACTATTTCTGAACACGAGCCTGGGGCGAGCTCACTGTAGGCATACATCATAAGCATGTACCAACAGTGTTTGTGTAATTACTCCCACTGCCACAAGGGGGAGACAAAAGTTCCGCACTCCTGCTTTAAATATATTTGCATGACAATTTTCCACAGTATGCCCGTTTGATTCATAAAAATACTCTGGAGAAACAAGTTGTGTTTGATCTCAAACAAGCTTAAATCCTTTCAAAGTTGTATAAGCTATTTGCCTTCTAAACAGGATGTTTAGTCATATTTAAACCTGGACCACTAATAGAAGGACGACTTCTCTTGTGAAGACATTCAACATATATCTTTTTGGTTGTCTTCACAGTTGCTGATTGCAACAATATATCAAGCAGGAAACTTTGTCTGTTGTCTATTCTGCGTTTTACCAACAACTACCTGATACTGGGTTTCAGCCCAAGGTACAATAATTGTGGATTTTACCAGAGGACAACTTTATAAATGAGGCCTGCTTACAGGAGAAATCACATCACAACTGCACAAAAGCTCAGACCATCAAAAAGAAAACGTTCAATCATCTTAAAAGCCTTCAGGTGATTTTGCAAAGCAACAAACCGACCAATTGTTCAGTGAACACTATCCAGCTTTCTATGAGCTGATATCTCAACTTTCAAACCTTGTTAGTGATGTTATTTGTATTATATTTTTTATTGTGAGCCGGCACTGACCCACAGGTTGAACCACTGGAGCATCCTGGTACTGACAGGTGACAGGTGTTATTTACTCACCTGGTGCAGGCACACGAGTGTGTAGAGGGCTTCTCCTGCTGCCACCGTCATCTCTGTGTTGTGTTTTTGCAGGACCAGCATGTCAAACACCAACTGGAACCACAGACGATGGTGTGAAAAGGAACATTTATTATAAAGCAAAAGTGTACATCCAAATTAGTTTTGCAAGAGCGTGGATTCAACAGTTCAACAGCACGTAGCATCAACAAATAACTCCTGATGTTTCGACATTTTGGCAAATACGCTTATGTTCTTTCTTGCCGAGAGTTAGATGAGATACCACTCTAATGTCTGTAAGGTTAATATGAATCTACAGCCAGCAGCTTGTTAGCTTAGCTTAGCACAAAGACTGGAAACAGAAAGAAACAGCTAGCCTAGCTCTACCAGGACCTTAACGCAATATACATTTGTTTTTTTAACTGTACAAAAACTTAAGTGTAAAACTGCTATGTTGTAGTTGGGAACTATGTGCCAAACTACTTGGACTTCTTGGAAAGAGAATAAGCATACGTATGTTGTTTTCTCAGGGTAAAATGTGCTTACAAATCTGTCGTTTTAAATATTTAAACTCACCTGCTCAATTGTGACTCTCTCTTTAATCTGTGTTGTGTTTTGTATGTCTTGTTTCGGCAAATTTGATCATTACATTTACAGGTTTTATTGTGGTGAAAATGCAGCCCAGCCAGGTGTGTGTGCTATACCTTGAGGAAGTGACGGGTGGCGACGAAGAGAGGCGTGTCCTTCTCCTGGTTTTTAGCGCACTGCTCAGCCAGAGGAGACAAAGCCTCCAAACACAGCTGGCTGATCTCTGAACTCATCCTGAACACAGACGTTAAGGAGCAGAAACAACATAACAATTAGCTCTTTTTCTGTCGAGGGGCTCATCCACAGCTGCGCTGGGCAAATTGGCAGCTCCAGAAGGAAGCAAGAGGCAATACGTGACTAATCTGAACGCTGATGACCCGAAATCGAGTAAATTATTATCAGTAGGTAAAACTCTTCTCTACGGCAGACACATTTAAGATTCAGGCTATTAAACAATATCTGTATGAAAAATGTATCTTTTCCACATCTTGTGGTAAAAGCAGGACTCACTGTCACCAAACTTCACTGAAAAGTCCAAGCACCTGCAACTTTACAGTGTGAAATAACTTTTTTGAAGCAAACGTCTCTACTAAATAGACGCTTCTAGTTCTAAACCAACCCAAAAATAATGTGAGAGGTGTAACGCAAACTGTGATTGAACATGGCGATTTTCATTTTGACTCTTTACTTGAAACAAAGCTCCTAGGACTGGGGATGGTTTGAAATTTTGCCGATACAATACCTGAGTTTCGGTACAAATACCTTACTATGGGAAATATAACTATTACTACTACCCTTTTTTCCCCATTTAACAAAAGAAGACAAAGTTCCCAAATATTAAATGTTCTCTAAACAAGCAGCAGTAGAAGAAGAAAAATGGTAAAATTAACCTGAAACGGTCTGATCAGAGATAAGAAAAAGAAGAACATGAATCTCAATCACTTTCGGTACTTGACAGTTTGTGCTATGGGCACATTTCTGTCAGTACCAAAAAAAAAAAAAGCATTGAGGCTCAATTAAAAGCCACTAAACAAGAGCATCAATTGGCTCTAATAGATCAATCATAAACCAATACAGCAGACACACACATCCACAAACACAGTGGGAGGATACGAGGTCATTCCCAGCTCCAGGGAGAACATGAGGCTTTTGAAGAGGTCTTCAGGCAGCTGTGGGATCTTTTCTGGAAAGATCTCACAGATGAAGGTGATGAGCTTGTAGTACTGGTTACACAGAGAGGGGAACTGGAAAACAACAAGATCAGCATGAGCTCATAGAACACGTCATCGTAACAGATCCAGCCCGATGGGGGACACTGAAAGGAAATGTGTAGCCTGGATCGTAGATGAAACACTAAAAAACATCCATGTAGTTTTACCTTGAGCAGGTCCTGAGACATGAGTGGAAGAACAATGTTGACACCATAGAGAACCACATCTGCGGCTGATACTGTCCGATTGGACGCCGGTGTTCCCTGGTCTTGGTTTCGAAACACCTCGTCTAGAACACAGAAAAACTGAATCTCAAGCAACTGAGGCAATATGAACAAGGCTAAGGACTCTAATTGGCTGTGGATTTCTCCTCTTTACATTGATATTTAAAGACACATCCAGCCAACTGACCGGTGTCGCTGAAGTCGATGAACTCTTTGGAGAGCAGGTTTGTGAGCAGCTCCATGATGAGCAGCAGGTCCTGGTACTGGTCCTCCTCAGCTGTGGCATCGTTTCGCTTCCTGCTCTGGTTGTTTTTGGAGTAGACCTGCAGCAGCGTCAGACATACCTCATACAGCTTCATGGACTTGGTCTGGATGAGGAGAGAGGAGACAGTAGTGACAGTTAACATCTTATTCTATAGCTACATGGACCTGAAGCTACAAAGAGTTCCCACAAAATTCACGTGTTTTGGGACCAAAATGGCTAGACCTCCTGGGTTTTATTATTATTTTTTTTTAGGGTAGACAGTCTGTTCCCTACCATAGTTGGACTGAAATGCATCACATATTTTCTTGATTAGTACATGAAAGATCTGGTATATTCTAGTAGTTGACTTATTTGTAAAATTCCTTAATCCATTTTCCAGGCGTCCTCGGAGAACTGATAAAAGCTTCTAGTCTGATACACAGCTTCCTAATGATATTCTAAAAAGCCATGACTAGTTTGCCCCCTACATTAGTCTAAGTGCGTCTCACACCCCATCTTTCCTTTTCTGTTTCCTTCAAGCATACGTCTTTTCTTTCCCATCAACGAGGAACCACCTGAGGAAAACTGTGCCTTTATCTTCAGCTAAACCTGAGGCCAGACTATTACTATTATCTTACACAAGAAACAGACAAAACGTAACAAAAAAAAAGATCAGAGGTGCACGTTAAAGCATGTAAAATTTGTCAATGCAAAGCCACCCAAATTGCTTGTATCAATATACAAATGTTTCATTAATTATAATCTTATTCAGCCAAAGTCAAAGATGAATTTCAGTTCAGTGTCTTTACTGAGAAGAAAACTGACTGATGAATATCTGTTGATAAATATTAAACTGTTACTGATTTGATTCAGCCATCTTTTTTTTGTAAATCTCTCAACTAGTATCTGCACATTCAAATCTGTGCAAAAATCTTATTTAATAAGCAAGCTTTTGGTCAGAGTGTGGATGTTTTTTTCATTGAGTTTTGTAGTCTATATCTCCAGCACCTCAGCTAAGTCTGATACCGAGCGTGCAGTGTTTTTTTCTCTATTTTTTTATCTCACAACTAGTGACAGAACATCCCACAGGAAGCAGATCATCACATGTGTGAAAAACCTTCATCAGCTACGAGTTAAACACTGGCAGCTTTTGTACAGACTGTACAGTTATGTGCAGTTACAGTACCAGCTGCTCAGGCAAGCAGCAAATCATTACCTGCAAAATACTTTTAACTTAAAACATTATTATCTGCAGGTAAAACAGTGGAAGCACATTTAAGATGTGTCACTTACCTCTCCCAGGTAACAGATCTGCTTGTGAGCCACTTCCACAAAAACCTCAATGATGAGGTTGATCGTCTCAGGCGTGTTGCTGTAGACCTGAGTAACAAAAGCAAAAGTCAGATGAATGTCATCTAGATAGTTACAGAATCTTTCATCACAAACATTTACACACTGACTAACGTTTCAAGGCTTCTTCTTAATTTTACTGTGCAAACATATTGGAAGATTCCTTTGAACTGAGTTTTGTTGGCTTGTCTTTTGAGTTAAGTGCTATATATCAGTTCAGGTCTGTCAATTCAATGGCCCCATTTGACATGTGTGGATCTAACCTTATTGCCGTACTCTAAGCTTACACAGGAACAACAACTGACTTCGATTCACCTACCCAACCTGCTCTTACCTCCATGAGACCGATGCAACTGGACAGGAAGTCCATAAGAAAAGAGAAGAGCGAGGCCACGTTGTCGATCTGCGTCGCCTCTGCGATGCCGCACAGCGCCTCTAACGTAGCGACAATCTCCTTTTTGACAGCTTCCTCCTGGCTGATCTGAGCAAAGTTCTCTTGGTTGATGAGGTTGAGGAAACGCTGCTGGAGAGGGTGAAGCACCTGGACGGACAGACGGGAGGAGAGAAACAGGGAGTCTTAGGTTCATTTACGAATCAAAATGGACTCTTGCCTCGACAAATGTCTGTAAGGTGCTCAGATAGGACAAACTGTATGTTATCCTAACCTACGGTCTTCATGTCGCCAAACATTTTGAAGTAGCCTGTAGAAATGTCAGTGGCTATGTTCACTTTATTTTAAAGTTAATTAACACATTTAATGCGACTATTTTAGGTTTTTAATTGCTGTGGGTTTTTTTTTCTTTTGGCAAGTCATTTTAAGAGGCGGTTTTTAATATTCAGTCTACAGTCTTCGGGCTAGACCTGCAGCAAAACAGACTGGAACTTCTGACTGGTGTTAGCCTCAAACTGAGTTATCTGAACATCAGTTATGACATGTGTGTCAAACTAAATCTGAGTTGCTTGAGTAAACAGGATAAAAGTGATTTCTCGGTGCATGTGAGGAAAGAGGAGGCATGTAGAGATGTAACAAAGGAGTTGTTTGATCAGTTGTTGGGTCCATCTCCCCTCTTCCTCCTCCAACAGGGCCATCCAAGTTCAGGAAAAAGCAGCTGCAGGAGCCAACAGCTGCCGTCTCGCTCGTACACCCCCCATAATTACTCTGGAGTCATTGTGGCTTTGCACCCCCATTTACTACTGTCAGCCTATTAAGACAAAGGCCTCCAGGATCAAGAAAAGGATCATGTTATACACACGGGAGAAAGACTCCATGGGGGAATATTATCGACTACATCCATCACTCCTCCTCCTCGGATCTGACTGCAGTCTGCAGAGCTCTATAACTCTGAAGAGGACAAACTAGTTTTGCAGGATGTTCCACTTTAAAAGGATAACTTCATTTAACTACAGCTCTTATTTTAGTTTTGGTCATCTTTTTTATCAGTTACAATAACATTGCACTCACTAAAGTAATGGCTGAGATCTAGGAACGCAGCGCCATTGCTACAATAAGGTCCAACGGGGCAAGACAAGGAGAAGTCAGATGATGTAAACAGACTAGATTATCTAAACCACTTCATTTAGAAGCACAACTGAAAGTGAGTGTACCTGAAATGTTGGTAATAATCCTTCATTGCACAGCAAAACTGTGTTGTTTACAACAAACAGTTTGGGTGACAATTTTACTGCTTTTCTCTTCCAAATAAGTTTGACTAACCTGGAGATTTGTTTACAACCTGTCTGGACGACTCACTGTTCATGTTTCTGGCCCCTTTAGTGATGTTGCAGCTTTCCCAGATCTTTAGCTCACTGAGTACAATATTTTTAGTACAAAGAGAACAGACCATTTAAAAGTACAAAAATACGTCCCAAATTGTAATAAATCAGAATAGTATTTTAAAACACAGCTACAGAAAACAGTCTGGACATTTTAGTTGTTCTTGTAATTCTTCTGCTCTGTTTATAGAGTTTAATACATCATTTACAGGCCTTATGTTTGCCAGAATTTTACAGCTGCTGAGTAGGTGTGATGGGTCTCCATGCCATAAACAGCTGCTAACACAGAGAATGGAATTAGTCTGGTTTCACAAAATAATTTACAGCCCCATGATGCTTCCCGCCTTGTACCTCTTACTAAGCCCAGTGTTATTGCTAAGTGTCACTGTCGTTTCAATCGATTTTTTAGACTTTATTTTTGGGGCATATTTGTCTGCATTAGATATTTTAGACTGGAAGAGAGACACATAGTTTTTAAGTACTTACTGTCTTTATTATTTACTTTAATCATTTTATGTGTGTATTTATTACGGGCTTGTTATAAGGGTATTTTCTTTATTGATAAATGAATTAGTGATTAGAGCCGAAGCTGACATCTTAAAATTTCTTTTTTTGTCTGACCCCAAAAAACACCAAACATATTAGACTTACAATGACATACACTCAGAAAAGCATCAAATTCTCACATTTGAAAAGCTAGAACCACAGAGAAGTAATTTTCTCTTGGTAAATGACTTATAAAGATGATAAAAACTGTCAATTAATTTTCTGCCAATCATACATGTATTTGATTAATCAACTAATCATTTGAGCTCTTATTTTTTTTTACGGTACACCGTCATACACACATTACCTCGGCCCAGTATTGCTGTTTGGTGTCAGAGTCCATGTGTGCGAAGCCCCCCAGGACCAGCGCTTTCATCAGAGACCTCTGCACGGAGCTGGACAGCAGGTGGAGGGGAGGGCTGCGGCTGGCAAACTGCTTCGCCAGGTTCCACCAGCTCTCACACTGCACCACGATATTCGCCCTGAGCAGACAGGGAGGCAGAGTATCTGTTAGTCTGTGGTGTGGTAGGATCGGATGTGACCCCCAGCAATCTGCAAAAACATCTATACTTATAGATGATATTACCCAAAAGGCATCAGAACACTTGTTCCAAACCTTTTTGACCATGACCACTTTTAACAAAGAAATCTTCGTTACAATCCGCATATTGCTGTTGTCCTCTGACAACTTTCTCAATCTAATTTGGTTGATTTCCATGTTTCCTTCTTGAGTGAAAGACGTTTCTCAAAACATTCTGACCACTCTCCTAATTTAACAGAGTGCATTTTCATTTACCAGAAAACAAACTTGTTTTTCCTAGCTCATGAAAAGTTGACATTTTAGTGACAAAAAGTTTTCATCCAACAGTTACAAGAGGTCAATGATTTCCCTTTTTAAATTGTTCTATATAATATCAAAGCAAGCCAAGAGGCTTAAAACAATTCAGTATATTTGAAAAAACAAACAAAAATGCCATTGGTTGCATTATAGGAAAAGTATTACGCAATACAAGTCAGGATATATCGGTCTCAGGATTATTCTTTTGGTCAGAAAAAATGCCCATCACAATTTCGCAAAGCGACATCTTCTAATGTCTTTTTTATCCAACCAACAATCCAAAACCCAAAGATATTCAGTTTACAATCATAAGTCTAAGGAAACCAGAAAATATTCATATTTGAGTTGCTAGCACCAGAGAATTTTGGCAAGTATCAAAACAGATGCCAATAAATTTTCTGCGAAATCGACTAATTGTTGCAGCCCTACATCACTGACCTCTCCCTCTTCTCCACCAGCGTCACCAGCAGCTCCACGGTGTCGTTTGCCAGCTCAGCCTCTGAGCTCCACACAGACAGGTTGTTGATCACCTTCTCCAGAAGATATCCCACAATCCACTGGGCTCCCTCAGTGTCTGCACCAAACGCTGTGCTCAGGGGGATGCTGATCTGAGGAGAGACAGGAAAACATCTGGTTTATTGCTATTATGGAGAAAAGATATTACAAGGACATACTGCAGTGTGCGATATATCTTCACACGTGCCATCACTGCTGACAGTGATGGCACGTGTGAAGATTTTTATATGTTTTATGTTATGTAGAGGTATGTCAGCTATGGGGGAACACGAGAGAGTCTTATACCTGCTCGTAGAGCTTCTCGTCCATCAGCAGGTACGTCTTGGCCCATCGTCTGAGGAACCACATGATGTCCTTTCCCATCTGTGGGCTCAGCAGCCCTGTCAGACTCGCTCTGGTTGCCCTGGACTCAACCTCTGACGTCCGCAACACCGCTGACAGCAACCTGTGACAGAAGAATATCAAAGAGAGTAGTTGGATTTAAAGTTGAAATATGGCAAGGAGGAACATGGCAAAAGAAGACGACATGACAGATGAAGAGGATAGAAGGCAAAACAAGTAGGAAAATGAAAGGTTAGGGGACAAGATAAAACGATGCAAAGGCATGAGAACAGGGGGGTAGTAGTTGAGAAGAGAAGGTCAAAAAATTAAGACTGAAATAGATTAGATGATACAAACAAGGTCATGACAAGACAAGAAGCTCAGCAGAGAGACAACAGTATAAAAGCAGCTGGGAGCAGCTTTTTATTCATGAGTGAACAATAATTTTACATCATTTTGGCCTTGACATCACAATGTAGGCAACAGTAAAGCTACATTTATAGTTTCTGCATCTGTGTGGCCGCAATGGTGAGCGTAATATAAGTTTCATCTTCATCGTCCGGTGGCAGCCCGAAAAAAGTACAATGCCGACAGACGTGTGATCATGTAATTTTCTGTAATCCTCCCATACAGATACATTATATTAATTTAGCTGGCGCTTTTATCCAAAGTGACTCACAATAAGAGCATTCAAACATGTGGATACAACCCAAGAACAGCAAGAATCATGCAAAAAACATCAACTTCATCAAATATGCTGAACTGCTTCAAGTGTTAGTGCTACAGACACCCACCCACGTCTGTTTTTGGACTACTTTCATGCCTTTATGTGGCAAATAAAGCCCACCATGGAGTATTATACAAGCCATATCACTGCTTGATTGAAAAAGAAAACTAGCAAAGATCCCATTTTCATGAATAATCTTAGAAGATTTTTTTTTGTTGCATATATGTATTTATTTATGTATTCTAAAATGTCTTGTAGGCCTTGATAAATTAATGGAAAACACACGTCTCTTAGTTTTTTGTTTTTTTATTATTAACTCGTGCCGGCTGCCATTGTTTTGTCATCATTGTATTGTGTATATGTTTTTTGTACTGTACGTCATGTAATCATGGTCTTGGGTGAATAAAATCTCAAATCTGAATCTGAACTCTGGATAAATTGCAGCTGCCGCAGGTGCAAATGAAGAGGGGCTGGTTCAAAACAATGACGCCATGTCAGTAATTATGGCTTTAGTCAAGATAATATAGAACAATGAATATTTAATCAGAGGTGCACTGCGAGGATGAGACCTTTGTGGTGTAATTAATAAAATAAAGTTTCGGTTGTTGTTACGGAGGGAAATGTGACAGTTAATTCTGATATTGATTTCAGGTCAAATCATCCACCCCTACAACTAAATGATCAAACCTTAGTAGATAGTCATCTTGATGCCCTTTGTGTGTGTGGAAGAGTGGGCCTCACAAAGTCAAGTGTGCACACACACACACACACACACACACACAAACTATAAAGGACAGAGAGACAGAGGGCTTAAAGCAGCTTATGTCGAGGACAGTGCACAGTTCACATTGTTTGCAGAAAACAAAACCACGTTGACATTTACGGGGCCGGGGTTGGCCGCTCGCTAGTAGGAAACCTGATGCCATCGCCCACTCGTCTCTGCAATCCTCTGCCATTGCTGTCATCCCACACACACACACACACACGCACACACACACACCTCGACATAATGAACAATCTAGAAAACACAGGGGCTCAATGACCTTCAACAGACAATGTCAATGGCTGCTGTGACTATCTATTGTCGTCACTGTGATTATCTGTACACACACACACACAGACACACACGCCTGCGTGCACACACATACACTCAAACAGACAAGCATCCAGTGTAACAACAGCCCTGAACCGCACAAGGTTTTTAACAGCACAGTCACATACTGTCGGGCTGCACAATTAATTGTTGTTAAAAAATTACTCCTATCTGATAACAGCAGCTAGATACGCTTTGCATCCCAGAGTCCATTTTATTATATGTTGGTGTATTTTTTAGAGCCATCACTTTGTACTGATGTTCAACAACCACAGAGAGAGAAACCCATGGTGCACGAGAACAATTTCTAAACCCGCAGAAACAGACCACAATGCAATGCAGGAACAAGAGAAGTTGTGTTTTAAAGGAAGGTGCCACAATCAGAAACACACATTTCTGCTCTTACAGAAAGTGCTGGCTGAAAACTATTTTTAAACGTTGGAAATGTCATGGGCAAATAATCATTCAATGACTTTTATTAATCAGCAACACCTTTGACTGCACTGCGGATACATTTTTATAATTTTGAGCTGTAGTTTTTCAACAGCAACAGCAAATGCCATGTCCATTTCAGTGCTGATAACTGAAACCTTGTTTGGCAATTGAAATGTAGCCTCTGATTCCAACTAGTGATTATTTTCATTACTGATTAATCTTATTTTTCTTTGATTAACTGATTAATCATTTAATCTATAAAATGTCAGTCACATTTTTCCAGAGCCCAAGCTGACATGTTTTGTCTGGCCAACAATCCAAAACCGAAATATATTTAATTTACAATGATATAACAAGTAATCAGCATTGATAAACAAGGTTGATGATTTATGGATTATAAAAATTGTCAAATACTTTTCTGTCAGATGCTTAACTGACTAACTGAATGTAAGAATGTGTGAATGTGTGTGACTGTAGCTGTGTTCAGAGGCTGACATACACATAAATCCACATGAAACAGGTCAACATGGCCTCATTTTAATCAACAGAAAATTAATCTACCACAATTTTGATAACTGATTATAATTGTTTAAGTAATTCATCAAGCAAAATGCAATTTGAGGGGGTCACCTTAGGCTCTGGAAAATTGTGATGGACATTTTTCACTACTTTCTGACATTTTATAAACTAAACAACTGATTGAATCAAACAAAATAACCAACAGATTAATCGATAATGAAAATAATCACTTTTTGCAGTTGTACTTTGAAATGTTTGACTTTACGAGCTCATGAAGAATGCCAAATTCCACTTTAATTTTTGGTCCGTGAGGTTAGGGTAGAGGAAGCTCAGGCTCTGAAGGACACACCTCCATGTGTCTCATCCTTACACAGTTTGTGTGAAAGTGAGCCCATGTTTTGGGTCACCCCAGTGACAGTTTTATAAACCACAGAGGGTCATTGTTACTGTGTTTTACTGGCTGCACATTCAGATGGTGTTTGAGTGTGAATGTGAAGGAACTAACCCAGCTTCAGCTTTATAGGACAATAACTGTGACAACACTTAAAAGTCCAACTAGCCTCAGACAGCGAGGAAGTCTATTCTGGGCCAGTTTTATTGGGGTCTGGCTGGTAAAGTGAGATGAACTGTACAACATCCAAGGACTGCTTGACACAAAGAAGTGCCATCTCTTCCAATACAACAATTTGACAGCAGTTTGTCTGGTATTTGAGTCAGCTTTATTATGTCAGAAACACATTTCAAACCTACTCTGCATACTGTTTTTCACAGATGCTTTGCTTAACATTCCTTCTGTTACACAAATTCAAACCGGAGACCTTCACAGTCTTTTTTTTATGTTGATGAAGCAGCTATTGTATGTCAGAGCAAGTGAGGCTCAAATTCCTCTTCCATCTTATCTACACATATTTTCTTATTTAGTCTGAAGATTCAATTGGTCGACTTTCCAGTTGTAAATGCCGGATGCCAGTAAGACTCATGTCGGACAACTTTTCAGTAGTTTCAGTCCCTACGAAGCCTTCAAACCCAACAAAGGATAAAAACATTACTTACAAGCTCATGAACCCTTAGTTACCAGACAGAGCAAAAGAAACCAACACAGCGCAGCAGCTTTTTTGTACAATGCAAAATACAAAACTTCAAAGTTCTCATAGGTCTTTTAATGGCAAAAGTAAAAGAATAAAAGCCTTAACCTCAATTCCTTGAAATTTGAGACTAAAAGAAGGCTTTTGAAATTTAGGGTTTCTATAGAACACTATTATACTATATTCGCAAATCAATATGCTTCCAATTGCCAAAACGTGAACTAGTTCATATTTATTTTATATTTTATCTACTCTCTCATGTACCTGTTTAGAGTCTTCAGTGCAAAAGTGTTTGTTAGCTTGGCCAACATCACAAGTCAGACGACAAAACAAAAGCATTTCTCAGCACATCTTATACATAAAGCACTGGATTCCTAAGCGGATATTCTTATTTTCTCAGCAGCATCTAAAAGAATGTCCAAGCCACGTGAGCGCTACACAAAATAATCAATTGAAAACGTTATATCAACAGAAACAGTACCTGATGACTGAGTCTGTGCGGTTGCAGCCTGGTATGGACGAGGCCTTCTCCCCCGGTGACCCTAGGATCTGCAGCGTCGTGTTGATGTCCACTTCTGTCGAGTGTTTGATGGAAAACTCCATCACCTCTGAGGGAATCAACGGGGTTTCGCCCTGAGGGTCGTCTGCTAGTAAATACCCTGGAGAGTGCACAGACAGATGCAGATGGTATGTTACAGCCCGTTCACTCTGTTGATTTTTTTTGTTAAAAGTTTTGGGAAAAACCTAAAATATACAATAAAAAAAAATTAAAAAAAGAAGAGTAGATCATCATCATAGTGGGTATCGAGTAGAGCTGAAACAATTAGTTGATTAATAGATTAGTCAATCAACAGAAAATGAATCGATCAATTGTTTTTTTTAAAGCAAAAATGCCCCAAATTGTCTGTTTCCACCTTCTCAATTTTGAATATTATTATAACATAACATTATATATAATATATAACATCATATAACATTTCTTAGTCGTCTATGATGGTAAATTGAATATCTTTGGACTGTTTTTGAGAGGACATTTTTCACAATTTTTTTTAGACATTTTACAGACCAAACAATGAATTGACTAATCAAGTAAATAATTATCAGAATAACTGATAGTGAAAATAATCGTTAGTTGCAGCTCTAGTATCCAGCTTTGCATCAGAATAAAGTACGAAAACATTATTGGTCTTGTCAACATGAACAGGTGCGATATTTCTCAGTGGTGGGGTGTAAAGTCTGTTTTCAAAACGCACAAATGTGCCAGTTTCCATATCTCCTGAACATTAAAAGAATAACAATAATAAAATACAGATTTCATCTTTAAAGACGGCTCCTTTTGGCAGTGGCCCACTCAGCCTAAATAGTTAATGGTGAGGAATCAGCAAAGCTGCTTTAATGCCTACGCCTTTAATGATTCTGAAAATGCTGATTCAAACAATATTGCATTAACACAAACCCACAGAACTGGGTGGAGTTCTGTTCTTCTGTCATATTCACAAATAAAGTCAGTTAAGTGGAATATACTGTACTGGAAAAGTCATTTGTGAACACTATAAAAAAAAAGCCATTTTCTAGTCCATTAGAACATCATACGGCTTTTCATTAACTTTTTCAGTGCCTTCAGTACTTTAAGTGCATTTGTTTTTAAACCATGTGAAACCTTCATGGAAACTGAACCCCCCCACAATGACTTTACAATGCTCTGCAGGAAAACCAAGTCACTCAACCTGAGGTAATACAACATTTATTAAAAGATCTAAAACTTAAACACAGTATAACGTCACACTCTGTCCCCCCCAAATAAATAAATAAATAAACAAGTATATATACATAGTGTATATATGTTTGGACCCTGTTATACTCGACTGCAAGCCTAGTTTAAATTTAGGTTTATAAATAGTGATTTTTTTTTGCGAGAACTGTTTAATTATATTGCTTTTTTCCCCAGTAACTAATAAAGTTATCACTTACTGTAAATATTATTTTACCTGATTGTGTGTATTCTAAAATCAGTCATTTTAATTTACATATTTAAAAAAAATTCTGTACTCAGCTTCTTATACACACAATGAGACACAGGGGTAAATACATGTCACATCTAATCCATGTAGTGAGTGAGATTAAATTAACTGCTAATGAACAATAAAATCCTGAGTATAGAGGCAGGTGTGCAATCAGAAACATTCAAATGCAAAGGGAACATAAGCAAGCAAACAATTACGTCTTCCTCAAAGATGAATGTGCTGAGTCCCAACTCTTCTTGTGTCAATCCAGGAAATTGATTAGGAGATCAGAAAACTGTCCTTTTTTTTTAAAAATTAAAAGACACAAACAAAGTTTTATGTACTGCTGCTGACCTGACACCAGTATGAGCCAGTGGATGTCCTCATAAAGGTCGTCCAGGACTTTGCGGTCCACTGATCCGGGGTCAGATGAGGCCATGAGGTGCTGCTGGGTCCTTTGGAGTTGACCGTGCAGCCGTGTCACCCGGTCCTCCAGCAGGCTGCAGGACGAGGTCACAAGACCAATGTCAACACAAACACAGTTTCTGCCACCTTTTGAACTCCAACAGCCAAGATCACACTAAATCTCTGGTGAATTTTTAATAATGCAAACTGTATATAGATTTTTACAAAAGGTCAAACATACTGAGAGAAAATCAAGCTTTGGAACATAAATTTTTATTGCGCTTTGAGTGAGATGAAATGTCTTAGTCACAAAAACTTTTAAACAATTGTTCTTTCATATTATAGATACAAAAAATGTGAAAATAACTTTATACAAGAATTTAACAAAGTCTGCCTTGAGATATGAAGTACTTGGTGAGTTTAATGCGTTTACCTTGTGAGCAGGGGGATACAGTGGTCAGCGGCCACACGTCCCAGCATGCCGATACTGGACAGCTGGTCAGAGAACATCTCTCTGTCGTCTTCCTGCAGCTCGTTGATCTCTTCCTCTTCATGAGACGATATGCCATTCACTGACTGAGGGGTGGGAAGGTGAGCGGGGTTCAGGGTTTTATGAATTGCAAAGAGAAAGTGTGAAAGAAAAAGGAAGTTAAACACGTCAGGCGGAGGAGGACAGAGAGTGGTCAGCTGAAAACACACTTCAATGTTCTGCATTTACACTAAAACGCCAAAATAAAGAATGCAGAAATATCCTCTATTAGCCATGAGGAGATCCAGTATTATAAGATATGCTGAAATGAATGGAGCCGAGTTCTTCACTTCTATCCTTTAACACCTTTTACAAATCTTTAGGGTCCACTTTCAACTTTTTGAAAATGACTTGCCTTCCTTCAGCAAAATGCACTGTGTGTTTCATTAATAAGAGGTGAAACACAGTAGTAATCTCACCAGGTTCCGGGTGCCGTCAGGCGCAGCCAAATGACACTGGATGTATGAGTTGAAGACCTGGACTGCCGGCTGGACGAAGCAGCCGCGAGGAAAATGCTCCTCGTCCTGGACGAGCGTCAGCCACGACTCCAGCAGCTTGTCGTAGGCCTCCATGTAAACCATGTCGTCTTTATCCAGCTGAGCGAGGACAGTAAGAGCAAATGTATGTTGGCAAAACAATGACAACGATTTTTTATAATGAGACTATTCACATCTCTTGGTTCTGTTGTCTTTAATGACTGAGTGACAAGTGGTGTGATGTCTGTCGTAATGAATTCAGGAAGCTCATCAACACCAATAGCGAGGCCAGTGGTTCCCAATCTTGGGGTTAAGATAAATCTGAGGGGTCACGAGATGATTAACAGAATAGGAAAGCAGAAAAAACATATTCCTGCTACACAAAGTTGTACTTTTTTTTTTAAAGAGAGAAAAAAATATTTTCCTGTAAGCTATGATTTTTTCTTGTGAATTGTTGGATAATTTTACTTTTTCAAGACTGTAAAAAATATTCAAATAAGAAAGAACCAAAAGATCCTGAACACTTAAATCACTTGCAGTCAATTTACTGCAGAAGACTGTCTGAATTGCAAGAACTTTGTAGTAAATAAAACAAGAAAATTATTATTTGGATGAACTGGTGACCAACACTCTCAAGTCAACTTTGCTTCTATTTCAGGAGTCACAAGGAAAAAGGTTGGGAACATTTTATTTGTGATCAGAAGAAAACGGTTAGTTGCTACAATGTTAAAAATGAAGCCACAAATATGACCGATGTTATATTTTCTCCACATATCACAGTATAGTAGTATCTCAGCTCAGCTTGTGATCTGGTTTCAAAAACATCAAAATCAAACACCTCTGGGTTCGTTCTCCAAGATGAACCCTAATTTAACTCACGACGGGACTGAATTCAATGAAGATGATATGATTTTTTTAGAGGCAGATGAAGGCGTTATTACTCACCACCTCCTCTAGGGCGGCACTGCGTCCAAACGAGCAGGTGAGCAGCGTGAGGCAGTTGATGAAGGAGGTGAAGAGGTCGCTGGGCAGTGCCGTTAAAGTACTTCTGGGGAACATGGTGATCAGATTGGAGATGATATTGGAGATGCCCACCGCCTCAGAGTCCTCGATCTCAATCCTGGGAATGGAGATAATAAAATGTGATCTAAAGATAAGATCTGACTGATTCCTGATCCTGATATAAATAAAGATAGCTCCAAATACTTTATGTAGCAGACTTTTTTTTAAAAATCATTACAATGACTGATGCTGTTGGGACAATCAGGGTGAGAAAATACCACCAGCCAAATGAAAACTTAGTACAACGTGTTCTGTAGTTTCTTAACAAAACAGTGATGATGCCTTGTGAATTTTAGAATCCATCTGCCACTGGCATTACATGCAGCGGTAAAAATCAATTTCCTTTTCTTGACAGAAAAGGTTAAGAAAGTCCAAAGTGCTTCTTTTCCATTTTCGATTCAAACCCGTGCTTTGGCCTGAGGAAGGACAGTTTCCACTCTCCAGGGTGAGGTTGAGGCTAAACTGGGGTCACTTTCTAGTTTCCCCGCTGGTGGCTGAGGTTTGGAAACAGGCATGAAAATTGATCCAAAACTCGTGGGCAACTTGACCCTGAGCAGTTTTCCACAGCTGCATCTGAGGTTATTTTTATGGTATTTCTGCTTCATAGTACAGTACACAGAGTACAAGATGACAAGAAGACTGTAATTACACTTCTTGTTTTAAAGAGACTTTTATCATCAGACGATGCCATGAAGCATGAAGTGACAGGTCTGGACATACTAAAATCATATTTTGCTCACATATTGTTGAATTTTAAAACCAGATATAAAAGTGGCTTGTAAACTGAATTCTACACCATGTGGACAAATCTAACCACAGTGCCTGTACAATCATTGTGAAGAGATACTGAAGGAGCACAAGAAGAAGTAATGCAACCATGTTTTTAACACAATTCAAGGCTCAAAATTAACAAAGAGCATTTAATCAGGTGTCAAATGTTGTTTAACAAGACCAACAAACTACAGCCTAATCGCCTTGTTGTTGAAATGTGCTATACAAATAAACTTGCCTTGCCTAGCAGCGGTGCTCTGAGGTAGGCTAAATGCTAATGTCAGCACGCTAACATGCTCACAATGTTTAGCAGGTATTGTTTACAATGTTCATTATTCTAATTTAGCATGTTAGCATGCTAACATTTGCAAATTATCACCAAACAGAAGGTACTGCTGAGGCTGATGGGGATGTCTTTAGTTTTGCAGGTGTTTCTGATTCTGATAAATCAATTTTGACCTGCTGGTGGCGCTTAAGAGGCTTCATCCTCTGTCTGTACAAAATTTTATGGGAATCCATCCAACATGCCAATAAGAATCAAGAACATTCAGACTTCTGGCTGCCCAGTTAACCATCTTAAAATCCCAACTTCCATTAATTTCTCTATGAAATCCTGTTCTGAACAATTCCTCTGTATTTGAAACAAAGTGCTCTGAATTTCTCTGAAATGATGCATCAACAAATGATAGGACTGTGTTACATTACATGACAAAACTGTGAGCAGGCAGAAGGAGCAGAAACAAAAACAAATGTCAAAATTCACTGTGTGAGAGAGATGTAAGAGGAACAAAGTTGGGGGGGCCTCCAAATGAACAATAAAATCGAGAACAAAACAAGTCAGAATCAAGGAAACTGGGCTGGAAAGGCTTGTGTGAAACTTTCTAATTCAAAACATACTTTACAAGCAATGTGTCTCTATAGTTGCAGCACTGCGGGGCAACACCACAAATGTATACAACCACCTAACACATCAGCACAAAATGCATTATCCTATAATTGAGCTATCAAGGCCACAAAAACTACCAGAAAATTGCTCTCTCTGACCACACAAATATCTACAAATGTAACCCCATCGTGCTGTTATAGGCAAAAGAACATTACAGAGGCAATATTATTAATGATCCTTAAAAGTTGTCATATAAAATCCTGACGTCGATTTGTGTGAGTGAGAATTCTCATTTTATCTTTAACTCTACTCATGAGTGCATGCCCCTCCACTCAGCTAGACGCTGAACCAAACACGCTTAAGAGCTTATATGATGCATATACTGCAAACCTGTTCAACAGTCACAGTATCTGCCTCGAGGCATTTTCCAGGGTTTTCTACATTTCTGCTTAGTGAATTAAATAAAAGTGTAAATATGACATGCTACTGACGCTCAAGAGGAAATCCTACTTTAACCGCTCTACAAAAACACCACCCCTAAAGATTTCTGTATATGTGTCTTTTTTGTGTTGCCTTTGCAGCACCAAAATAGCCAAAGTCTTAATCCTGAATTTGTGAACTAACGCACCTCTGCACAGTCAGTCCCAGTTAGAGAGCAACATTGTGTGAGAGAGGCCTAGCTAACCCCTATCAGATGGAGTTAAATTGCGAGCAGAACTGTTCAATCATTGTAGATCGGCCATCCCTCTCCGCATGGTTTTCCGATGAGGCAATTGGAAAAAAGCTCCAAGAATAGGTGATTACAGACAGAGCAGGAGAGGAGGGAAGAGAGAGTGAGTGAGTGAGAGAGTGAGAGAGCGAGCCTGTGAGAGAAAAGAGAGAGAGAGAGACCCCTACTCACTGAGTCATGTGGTCCAACAACAAGCTCGTCTGCACATTCAAGTGTTCGTCTCTTAGTTATTTATACATGTGAGTGTGGCCGCTTGATTCAGACCTGTTTCTATTAAAAACCTCTACTAACCTATTATTTCTATATCACTTTTATTAAACAATTACAGGAAGCAGTTATGGCCGCAACATGATTAAAAAAAACTACAATGAATAGTAAAATATTAAAAGTAGGGCTGGGTATTGAAGCTCACTTTTTTTTGGTACAAATGTGTCTGTAGTACCAAATATCGGAAACAGTCAAGTACCAACAGTTGGCATCGAATGTCTGGTCAGATTTGTACGCTTGTTTACTTATTCTTTGAACAGACAGCTACAGATTTAATTTGGCAATTTTGGACTATTTAATTTAGTGTGGCTGCTTATGTTTTGACAACATTTAACATTTAAGAAATTGTGCTTCTTCTTTTAACTGAAAAATCTGTTTTATTGAAAAACATGTTTTGGTATCTATACCCAAACTCCAGTAAAATTTCAGACCCAAGCCCTAATTTAAATTAATTCAATATATTATATAAATAATTTATATTAGGAATTTATCCTATATAATATACAATAAATTCAATATACTGCATGCACCGAAAGCCAGTTTACAGAGACGTTTTAAGGAGGACAGAGAGATTGCAGAGTAGTTTAAAAAGTTGGGTCATTCAGGCCATGATGACAAAATAGGTCAAATCAATTTCAGGCTTTATGGCTGAACAATAAAACCCTAAATTATATTCTAAGAGCAACTGTAAGCCAGTGGAGGGATAATAAAAATGGGGCTAATGTGTTCTCTTCTCTTAGCTATTGTTAAAAGCCTTGCAGCTGCATTTTGAACTAACTGTAGACACTTTTGTCCTTTTTTTAATGAGTGCAGAACATAATTAAAACAGTCGAGGCAGGTTGAAATAAAAGCCTGAATAACTTTCTGAAGGTCAGTGGGAGTCTGAATTTTTTTTTCCTTAACTGATAAAAGATGAAAAATAATCCCTTCACTTGTTTTTCTGAGTCTTTGTTTAATTTCTGACAGAGGGTTTATTTTTAGTTTGCACAAACCCAATTTCTCATTAACTTCCCCTGTCAAGCTGAGGGGGTTATATCCTCATTGAGCAGGACAAAATGAGACTTCCAACATTTTAATTTCCTCAAAGCGATTTGTTGAAGCAATCAGGCTGCCAGTATCTTCAGGATTGACAGGGAGTTATAGTTGAGTATCAAAAATAAGGTGTGAAAAATAATTTTGTCGAACAGTTTTAACGGCTAAATTGTATTTCAACATTAGCTCCTTTATTTTATTTAGTGCTCTTCCACTAGGGAAAATGTGCTTATTTTCAGTTTAAAAGAGGAAGTCCAATCATCAGAACTCTCCAATAAAAGATCAGGTGTGAATAGAAGTGAGGAACAAGTCTTCATTAAAAACATTCAATCAATGTTGACATTCATAAAGTCACACAGATTCTTCTTTAGTAGAGACTACAGCTGAAATAATTATTTTATAGACCAAGCAATTAATTGTGAAAATAATCGTCAGATTAATCGCTAAAGTAATCGCTAGTTGCAGCCCTAGAAGAGACTCCTTTTTACAACAGAGGAGTGAAAAAACACAGGAACAATTGGGGGAAAGTTCTTGGCTCTGCTGCACTTAGGCATTACTAAAATGAAAGGGGAGAGTGTTTCCCATTTAATTTTTTTATAGCTGGTCTAGGACTCAAACTGGCGACTCTTTCAGTCTAAAATACGGCTTCTCTCTTAACCTTTAGGTAAATGCCGCCTCACCCTGCTGCTAAAAACAGAGCAGTAATCTCTTTTAATGCATCTTCCTGAAGCCCAAAACACACTGATTCCCTGCACCACACACAGGAACAATCAATATGCTCCAAACAGCCACAGGCTCACACAACTCGTAATGTTTCACAAGGTCACACGTTTTATTTCTTCACATGACACCTCTGCTAACAAGCAGGCGATACAAAAATCATGGACTGAGGAGGCCCTGTGGCCACACACCTGCCCACACGAATTCAAACGTAATGCCAGGAAAACCATGTCAGTCATGAATCACCTCGAGTTATAAGTTATAATCTGGTTAACATATAATATTGGTTTCTTGTGGTTTTATTTAACGTAAAAGGTAAACATATAGTCTGTAGGTCACTTTGGTAACGATTCCCTGAAGCAAGACAGTTGAGTGTTAGATTATTTCAGCTGGACAAGTGCTGCATTACCTCTGATTGGAAGCTCTAATTACAGACTCTTGATTCACAAGTCCAAAATGACACCTCTGCAGGATGTGACAGAAAACGGCTTTATAGTGGTAGAAAGGTTGAGAAAAGTATTGAGGAAAATTGCCTTTGAGCTGAGTTTTGGGGGATGAAAACATTTATTTCCTTTGCTCAGAACACCCAGGTTCAGTACTGCTTAGTAAGGGGGTTTTCAGCAAAATAAATTGAGCTGAACACTGGAGTACACAGACAATTTATTCTAGTGGAAACCTATTGCCATTTTGATGCATCTGCTACTTTATGAGTAATGAAGGCGCAGTAATGCTGAAACAAGGGCAATAGCTAACTTTTTTTGGTCAACAGGCCAAAATTCACCACCCACTTTCACAATATCACCAGTCAAATCTATATTTAGATCACAGCTTCAAATCTTCGACCACAAAGGTTAACGAAAGATCTGATTTTATGCCTTCATTTGATACGGACAGCTGAAGAGAGACAGGAAATGGGGGTGGGGGGGTTGACATGCAAACGGCTGCGGGTCGGACTCGAACCTGGGCTTTAGACTTGAATCAGCTCTGGTTTCAACCCATATTCATGTTATATCCGTTTCAGTTTTGGAGTTTCCCACTTTTTTAAAAGAATATCTAGGAAAAAATAATGTTGTGTGGCTTATTTTGTCATTGAGAAAAATAAAAGTGACAAAATAATTGAAATGTAATAGCATTCGTCACAATTACATGTTTAGATGACTACAATTTCTTAAATTTTGTATGTAATTTTCATAAATTTTCTAGGCAATTACTGCAGTTGTGATATCAATATATATATATATATCGTAATACAGTGAATTTTCTGGAAAATCAATTGAAAAATTGTCAATGGATAAAAAGAACCAGATGAGAAACAGATGTCTGTTTTTGGCTACTACAGAAAACCTTCATCACATTGATGCAAAAATCATTTGATTTAATTGATTTGCAACATTGCTCACACTGGTCTAATATAACCAGTATAAAAAGTATAGACAACATATCATCTCACTGAATATATATATAGTCATACCTCCCAACCCTTCCTAATACATAATATTTTTGAAATTACATTTTGTTGTTGATGCCTGATGCTTGTAATTGATATACAGAAATCAAGGATCCAGTTACCAGATGGCTTCGACTCCACTAGAAAGGCCAGGTTATTTAAATAGGAATGTAGTTTTAAAATTATAGTGAGAGTTATGCCACAATTTTCAATAGTACTGAGGTTCATAAAAGCAGCACTTCCAGCTAGAACTGTGAAACAGGCCACATCAGTTTCATCATAAGGGTCAGGCAGCTCTATATTAGATTAAAGGACAAATACTGAACGATTGTAGGATTGATACACTTAAACACACCCACACTCAGTATTTACCAGTGTTTGAGTGGTTGCTAGTTGTGATTTTTTCCACTCTGGTTGTCTCTGTGAGAAGAATAAAGGCATAATTTGATCTACTTTCACATAAATTTGGTTTTAGAGGAAATTGAGAAACATAAGTTCCTGGTTAACTTTAATTATTACTGAACTGGAAGACAAGCTTTTCCCTCTCCAGCCAGTTTCCCATAGAGTGTACAGATGCTATAATCAGAGGCCATTAAAAACACAGACTCAACAAGCAATCCTTCCTGTAAATACAGCAGAAATGGCACAGTATGAGTCACACTCCTGCTGACATTGGCCTCCATCACTTGTTGAGTCTCTGAATTTAAGAAACATGAAATCCTTGAGATACTGGAGGGAGATAAACAGCTACTGAGACTGTAGTCAAGGTAATATAACAGCAACTGTGCTTACTGATCCTGCTTTATGAATGCTACAATATATTCACTTGAAATGGACAGCTGAGCTTTTAGAAAAGCATTAAATTTAGATTAAATGTGCACAAAAGGCAGATACGCAGCCTTTATTACACAATCTACATCTGAGCTGTATCTAAGATTAAAGATAATTTTTGACTAATCTGCTTCTATTCATCTACAACTTATTCTGTGTTATTGGTGTTGTTTTAATAAGGGAAATCAATAAAGGAAAATGCTTTTACATGCATTAACTTCAGTAGTACACCACACTTCAGCAAGCAACTTGATGTGATTTTTATGCCCAAAATGTCTTTATTTTTCAATATATCCCTGCACAATAACATTCATTTCACAAAGGGAAAGCAAATTTATTATAGTGCAGTGGGTGTGTAATAACCTGCATCCCCGGGGGAGCTGCTTTCAATAGGCAGGTTTGAATTAATTCCATCTGTTGTTTCTAAAGCCTCACCTGTCAGTGTAGTGGAAAGTATGTGAAGGTTTTGCAGATTACTTGCCAAATTTTTTCAAAGAAAGCACGAGAAAGATAAATGTGATTGATGAAAACAGTTGAATGACTGCTAGTATCAACTGGAACAAAACTGCTGCTTCAAAAACAATTCAATATTCTCTATTGAGGTTGATTTACATTTAAATCAAGCAGGTCCCTGCTGTGAGCTTTTGGTTCCTTAATTTGGTTTCTTTTGGAATTGTGGATTTTGTCTTTTGTCTCTTCACAGCCAATATGGACAGGAGGAATGATTACAGCGAACAATAACTCAAGTCAAGTCAAGTATTCTGTCTTGTTAAGACAGACTTGGAAAAAGTAAAACAAACTTAAACCTATCCTAAAAGTAGACATTCAGTACTATACAGCACAAAACCTCACATTTCACTGATAAACACCCTTAAGAGAAACACTGTACTGGTTCATTCCTTAAAATTTAACGTAGAAAGGGTAGTCACCACAGTGTGTTTACCTGACAACAAAAGACTATTTAATCAGCAAGCTGGAGTATGTTAATTGAATAGGATGCCAAATAATAGCTTGTACTTTGCCACAAAAGGACTAATAACTACAGAAAGACCAAAAGCAACATTTAACCTACTGTATGTCATGATGTTACAATAACCAGAATCCCACATGTTATCTAGTCTCTTTACAATATGTCAGTAAATCGCTGAGCTCAACTTAAAGGACAATGCTGACACTCCTCCAGAGAGAGAACAAACTCTAGAAGAAAATACAACTATACACTAAAAGGGAAATGTCAACACCTGCGTGTCTCCTTTTGTAAATAACAAGACTAAGAGTCTACAGTCAGGCTAGCAGCTTTGTGAGGTTGCACTCAGGCAACTCAGCTAAATGTTAACATCAGCATGCTAACACGCACACAATGACAATGCTAACATGCTGATGCTAAGCAGGTATGTTTACTATGTTCACCATCTAAGTTTAGCATGTTAGCATGCTAAAATTTGCTAATCAGCACTAAACACAAATGGACAACTTTTGACCTGATGATGGCGCTTGATGAAAAGTCAGCGGATTACCAAAGTTATTACAAGCCAAATCCCGAGGGGAACATGAACATCTGTACCAAATCTCATGGCAATCAATTCAATAGTTGTTGAGACATTTCACTTAAAGCCACAAGTGTCAACCTCATGGTGGCGCTAGAGTAAAAGTAAGGGGATCACCAAAGTCATTAGGATTCATCCTCTGGGTATCATGAATGTCTGTACCAAATTTAATGGCAATCCATCCATTGCTGTTGAGATATTTCAGTCTCGACCAAAGTGGTTGACAGACAACCGACGGACGGACGGACAGACCAGCATTACCGTTCACAGCCCTGCGACTAGCATGGATAAAAAGGCTTCAACAAGTATATACAACATGACTTTATGACTTTCATTACTTTACTACTACAAAGCACTGACAAATTGTATGTTCAGCTTTCCAGCACAGTGACACACTGACCCATTGATCATGCTGAGTAGGCCCTCCACTAGGTGGGCCAGGTAGGAGACCTGGGCGCTCTCATCAGGGAAGACAGGCCCGTGCATGGAGGCCAGCTGGGCCAGGCACTGCAGGGAGTCCTGGGCCATGTCCGAGTCCTCCCGAATCTTCCTGTGTACCTGCAAGAGGAGAGAAGAAATTTCTGCCTCAGTTTCAATGTATGAAAGATGAATCAAGGGTAGAACTGCTACGTTCCACAATCCTCGATGAACCAGCAAGTATACTTTGCATATAAGTTGGAAATAAGTGCACTGGGAAAAGGACAGACAGACTAAAAATATGTGGAAAAACTTCTGCACACTGTCACTTTTAACAATTTGCTGCAAAAGCACAGATCATTTCAGTCTTGTCTTCTTGCCCACCTGCAACATGAGAAGAGAAAACAAGGACAGTTTCCATTTTTTCCCCCCTTTGAGTATTCCCTTTTTTGTAATAAAGAGAGAAAGCTAGATCGAGCAAGAAGTGAGGTCTGAGTCAGTGTCTCAAATCCTCCCTGATTCTCATGACCACCTGCATGACTGCAAGGCATTGTTGAATAAAGATAACAGCAGTAAAAGTCCTAAAATGCTAATACGAAAAAACACCTAGCAGGGAATGTGTGTTTATAGATAAAAGAAAACAGAGGAATAAGCACAAAAAACATTTTTAAATGGTTGCCTCATGTGGTGCTTTACTCTGAGAAAACATGTATGATGGCTCCACAGGAGGTCGGGGGTCAGAGGTCACCTACAGAGCAGCGACCTATTCAGCAACAACATTTGAGCACAATTGACAATGAGGTCGTTTAAACCTGTCTCCTTGGCTCATCTGTGCCTGTTTGTAATGTATGTATACATTAAACTGTGCTAATTGATTTTCAAAAATCAAAGTCTTTGTTGAATTAGTTGTGGTACTTTATGGATTATATACTGAATATAAGTTAGATATATAAGTTATATTTTGTGTTTTAAATTTTTAAGGATGTGTGAATTATCAGTTCTGAATTTGTATTCAGTGGTAATGCTTAAAAACTGAAATGTTAAATATTTAAATTTTATTTGGCATACCTTAGTGATCTACAGTAGTTACCACCAGTAATAATTTCCTTATCATAAGTGACCACCATGTGCTCTTTGCTTTAGTTTTATCCAATGGCTGCAACAATTGCAACAAAACAGATGACAGGATTTCTGCAGTGCTCACCAAATTGAATGTAAGACTTTTTAAGACCTTTTTAATACCACATAGAATGCAATTTAATCCAGTTTTAACGGCCATACCGGTCTAAGAATGACGGAAAATCAGTCACATTTTTGTCAGTACTTCCTAACTGTATATAACAGTAATTCCTGGTAATATAATGAATCAATTCTGTCACAAATTTGGACCCAGATAAGCGGCATAAAATGGATGGATGGATTAACCAATTAAAGAGTAATTAACTAATTTAAGTTTTTGCAAATGCTGATACTATCCCATCACAAATCAATGAGCTTCCTAGCTACTGTGGCTAGCAGTAGTGATTTGTGTTGTGCTACAGGTCTGATGGTGTTGACTGAAACTCCACAAAAAAGGATTGAACAGCCTCAACAATCACTATTGCACCAGTCTCACTTATTGTTTATAGGTGTATAACGTTTACTGAAAGCCTGCAACTACATACAAAAATAAATAAATAGAACTAATGTCACCGTATATGGCAGGTAGAAAAAATATTCAAGACCTATGTAAATGAAATTCAATACTTTTTAATACCTTCTAAAGCCTTTATTTGAGGGAACTGAATTCAATGCTTTTAAACGCTTCAATCCCTGCAGACATGAGCAGGGATTTGTCTCCTGCCTGTTTATGTCTCTGAAAGGAGAAACAGGGACCCAGGTCACATCTCCTAAATACAATGTGTGAAAGAAAACTGAATCTACAAGTGTTGATGTTGCCCTGATGCTCTAATGATACTATTCTGCTTTTTGTCAATGAAAATTAAAATAAACTGCAAAGAATACCACTTTGAAATAGAAAAGTCGTAGGCAAAGAACGAAAAGTGTGAACCTGTCTCATCCTCCTGTCACCACTTTAAAAAAACAGATCATCTGATATCAGGCAGGATTAATACTCACTGGTGTAACCCACTACCCAGCAAGCTGAGGCAAAGCGAAATGGCGAATTGATTTTCAACACGTCTGTCTTCAGACACTGTGACCCCGGTCTCAAACAAACAATCACTGAGCTCGTCTGAGCCCACAGACAGCCTCAATCAAACCCAGAGTGGAAGGATCCGGCTCCTGATGGAAAAGATCTGCCCGATTCAGTCTCATCTCAGTTCTGAGCTTCTGTTCAGTTGTGGGATTTGGGGGTTTGTCTGTGCTGAGCTGTCACACTCCGACAAGAGAAGAGGCATTGTTGGTTTCAATTGTGCACACGGACAGACACACAAATACAGCAAGGTAGCAGCAGTGAAAGCACTGCGAGTCATCACAGCCTCTCAGCAACATGTTTCCACTGACGGTACTATGTGGACGCCTGGAGCTCAACTGTCTTCCTCCTGGGAGCTGTGGCTCTCTTCTCAGCCAGTCCGAGCTCTTTTCCTCTTTCTTCTTCTTCCCCCGTCTCTTGAACGGTCATCCTCTTAAATCCAGAGTGAGTGCTTCTTCACCGGCTCCACACACTATGCCAGCGCATGGCCCCATTGCAGAAGCAATCAAACTTTCAACCTCCCTCTCCTTGTTGCTTCTTCTTCCTACTCCTCCTCCTCTCAAATCCTCTCCCCTTCTTACTTCCTCCCCTCCAAATTCTTTCCCGCTGCCTCTCCCCACTCCTTCCCTCTCTCTGCTCTCCAGCTGGGGTGCCTGGTTAGTCGTAAGCCACGCTGCTGGGAAAAGATCTCAGATGCTAACGTAGCGTAGCCACCATAGTCTTTGCTGCTGCTCCTGCCCTCTTCCAGAGCGTGAAGTCATCCTCTGGAAGAGCTCAGTGAGAGGAGGGGGAGGAGGAGGAGGAGGAGGAGGAGGAGGAGGAAGAGGAGGAGGGTGACGGGTGAGTGAGCAAGAGAGAGAGAGAGAGAAAAAGAGAGAGAGAGAGAGAGGTGGGGTGGGAGAGGTAGTGCAAGGCCAAAGGATTGAACAGCGCAAGCTCTGAAAAAGCAGCTGCACCAGTGAATGATCCACGCGATGCCAGTAATGTCAGTCGCCTTGAGTCTGACTATAGTTAGAGATATACAACGGGTGTGTGTGTGTGTGTGTGTGTGTGTGTGTGTGTGTGTGTGTGTGTCACTATGCGGGGAGTGGGATGGATGGAAGGAGAGAGAACAAGATACAATGGAACATTTTGGGTATGCAGATCAGATGATAGTAGATTTTGCACACTGATTAATCAATGGATTTGGTAATAGCAAAGCATTAGTTGCTAATTCGGTGCTTATTAAAGTTTGCTTTGGCAGCTGACTTCATACAGAGTACCAGTAGGCTGAGAGTGGAGAAATAAAAAGGGCTTGGTGTGGTTTGAAATCTTTTTGATACTAGTGTAAGCGGCAACCTCTGGGGCTGAAAAGTGAAGACAATGCGGAAATGCCTTAAACCTGCATTCTTTCTAATGGCCAGCAGGGGGCGACTCCACTGGTTGCAAAAAGAAGTCCGATTGTATAGAAGTCTATGAAAAAATTACCTATTACCTCAGTAAACACTTTCCTAATGAGTTTATGGTCTCAATCGCTAGGTTCAAGACTTCTGCAATACAGCATGATGATGATGCTTTAGGGCGTGGCTACCTTGTGATTGACAAGTTGCTACAACAGCAACCTGTCAATCAGGATAGAGGCGTAGCAATGCGTATCCACGGCACTGTGTACATTTAAAAAGCAATTAACTTGTTTTTGGGTGCTGTCCGTGTTTTCGTCTAAGAACTTTGACCCTTTCACGGTGTGTTTTCAGTTCATGAAAGTTAACTAACATTTTGGTCGCCTAAAAATGTCTTGTTCAGCATTCTGTTGTACTAAAAGACACTCTAAGGAATCGGCTGTTAATTTTTTCCGGTAAGTAACTACATTTTGTTTTAAGCCTGTTTTTCACGAGCCAGCTAACAGATAAAGTAAATTATGGATGCACCGTGCTAACCTAGCTGGCGTTAGCTATATATAATTAGCTTATAATTTAGCATTTGCTATGCTCCCCAGCTCAACCCCCTCGTCCAAATATGGTTACTAGATGCAAAAACCAAGATGGCAACGGCCAAAAGGCCAATCTCGAGGCTTCAAAACGGTAGTCCGCAATCCAATGGGTGACGTCTCAGTGACCACGTCCACTTCTTTTAAACAACCTATGTACTAGTGGTTACTACGATAACTGAGTTTCGGTACCGATACCAAAACAATGCATTCTTTGATACCTAATTTTGAGGATTATAAACACGTTTCTCAACATAAACCTTTTTTTCCATTAAATGAAAACAGCATTCTCAAACATTAAATGCTGTCTAAACACAAGTAGCCGGACATAGAATGTAGCCTAAATAAAATAGTCTAAAATTGGCAAAATTATGATATAAACAGAAACTGTAAAAGACCAAAAATTCTTGCCGTCCTTGCTTGAAAAATGACTGAAACAAGATATCACTTATCAAAATCGTTGCAGCTCTAATTCAGTGCCAACTTCAGGTACTTGGCAGTTTTTTATAGTCTGTGCTGCAGACTAGCCAAGTTCTGAGGCTAACAAATCTCTTCTTAAATCTTTTCTCTCCATTTTTTGTTACCAAAAACGAACGTTGGCAGAAGATTATATCAACGTTAGCTAATTAACACATATTCCATAAGTAATTTTCTAAAACGTTACTCTCTCCAAGTTGATGTCTGCACTGCTAAAGGTCACTTGTTAGAGGAAGAAACGCTACTCTATGATCACAAGTGGACTGTGTGTTTTTGCAGTTCAACAAAACCAGAGTGGTGTTTCCTCTGTCGTGTAGCTCATGAAAAATGTGCTGAGCTAAAGAAAGAAGGGTACACCTGTTATTTCAATGTGTCACATATTATACATATTTAATCAACTTTTCATAACTTATGCAGCTAATCTCAGGTTGTGAACATTAATTAAACTACAACTCAAAACTGCAGTGTTTCTGCTGTCTGAGCAAAAAAAAAAGAAGCTGATAAAAGCTCAAGTGATTCTTTGAGTTTAGTTATGTATAACTTTAATTTAACCTAAATGCATTTGATAATAGATTTGAAAAGCAGACCCGATACTGGATTCAGATTCAATAAAATTATATTGAACCCCAACCTTACTGCAGACACATTTTGGTCTGTACCAAAAAAGTATTGGGGTTCAATACCCAGCCCTATTAAGGTGAACGAATATAACTGGGGAGAAAATAAAAGGCAATAGGTAATGAGGAAGAGAGCCAAGCGAAGAGAAAGAAAATGAGCTAATGAGGTGAAGGAAAGAGGATGAAGAAGGAGATGAGAGAGAGCTAGACGATAGAGGAGGAGAGAGAAGAGGGGAGTGGGAGAAAGAGGAATGATATTTATAGAAGGAGACAAAGCCTGGTGTCTGTTTCCTCAGGAGGCCCAGAGGCTCATCTTTCTGTTTTTTCAAATCAGCACTGTGCTTCCAACTTATTGTCTTTCGCTCGCTCTTTTCCACCATCACTCCCTCTCCTCCTCTCAGATTGGGTTACTGTCTGCCTGCAGGCCAAGTCTGAAGAGAATCAGCCTCTGCTGCAGCCTCATCAGTCCCTGCACTCCACACTGATTGTGTTTACTGGTAAAACACAAAATGCTTTACTGTGTGTGCTCTTGTACTTCTATCTTTGTGAGGACTAGGGGTAGGCTTCTATCACAATGTATCATTTTACAACACTATAGCGATATATATCATAATATAGTAAATTTTCTGGAAATTCAATTGAGAAACTATTTATCGATAAAAATATCCACAATGAAGTTCTTGGCTAATCTAGTGAATGAAATATTGAAAAATGTACGTATTTTATCACAATGATGCAGCAATGCTTCAATATATATAAGTGGTGGTACTCCTTCATTTGCAACATTACCCACAGTGTGCTAATACAAGGTCTTGTTTGACAAATTTCTATCGTCTGACAGTATATAATGTCATGTCCCTGAATTCTAGTGAGGACTTAAGACTTGGTTTTGGGTTAAGGTTAGAATGACGTTTGGGTTACAGTTAGTGTTAATCTGGATTTATACTTGATGCAAAGGATTAACAAGAATCTTGCCGTAGATATTTTGTAAGTTTCAGGTTTATTGTCATTGTCATATGGATTATGGTTATTTTCCCTACACAGCATGGACAGATCGAGATAGACATGGACATATATCAGTGAAAACAGAGCAAAGTGGATTTGAGCAGGCCATTAAGACTCAAGGTGGAATTCCATCAGGGCCTGCAGCGTTCTGAACTTTGAGAGATCGAAAATCATTATCCACCTCCCTCTCTGTCAAAGATGCAGTTTGTGTCTTGCATTGGTGAGTCAGACAGTCTCAAAGCATGCATAAAAACAGTTCAGCTCATCAGCTAATAAAATACTGTTGTTACTGAGAACACTGGGTGTGGGTTTAAAATCAAAGTTATTTCTTGTAGGCCTTTCCACATATTATGTATAATAATAATAATAATAATAATAGTAATAATAATAAGGCTGTACTGTGCTTTAATTGTATTCCCCACAATAACTGTGTTTATATTCTTTCATTCACTTTGTGACACAAGTGATGGTGGGAAGGCCTTGTGTCATTACTGAATGTAAAACCAATGCCGTGCAGTCGCCATATTAACATTCTTTCATTCACTGTTATTGAGAGCAGAGATTGCAGCGAGCAGAAAGTTTGCAGTGATGTCTTGCTAGATGTGTGTTACTGACAAGAAGCAGTTAACTGAGCCTTTCTTCTGCTTGTTTCATCTTGTCTTCACTTTCAACATCTCCTCCAGCATCAGAAAACACAAGCAGCTCATGCTGACGAATCAGTTGTTTTCGTCTCCATGTGGTATCACTAAAGCTGCCACAGACCCTTGTAGTTACACTTTTGAAGAGGCCACATGCATAAATTCTGTTCTGTAGCTACAGTGTATCTCATTTACACACAACTACTCGCACACACTGTGTGTGTGTGCATAAAAAATACGTGGGTTTGTGTGTGTGTGTGTGTGTGTATGGACGTTTATACTGGGTGAGCAGGTGGATGTGTATTACTGTTGTGTGTGTGAATAAACGCATGTACAGTGTGGTGGGGTGTGTGCATGTGTGTTTGCAGTGTTACTGTAGTGTGTATGTCCATTTGATGCGATGAAATAAACCAGATGCATCCATAAGTCTTGGATGTGTGTGTGTGTGTGTGTGTTTGTCTGTGTTTGTAAGTGGGTACACTCAATCACAATTTGATGCCGCTCTCTAATCACTGAGAGCCAAACAGAAACTAAAAACTCAGAGATACACAAACAGACAAAAACACACTGTTGAGGCCAAAATTACATATGCCTCAGCTTGTGTGTGTTTTTTTGTGCACTCTCTTTTTCTTCTTCTTTTTTGTTTGTTTGTTTGGAGTGGGGGTGTGCACTATGTTCACAAAGTGTTAAATCGACAACAGTGGAGTGTGTTTATTCTGAAGGGGGCCAACAATCACCGAGGTCCTTTTCCTTTTCCTACCATGGCCCATTTATCCCCAAACCTCCTCCTGCAAACTGCATCCATGTCTCACTCTCTCTCTAAATTGTATTTCTGTGTTCCATATTTTTTCTTTATCTCCCTATAATATATATATATATATATATATATATATATATATATATATATATATATATATATATATATATATATATATATATATATATATATATATATATATAGTCCCTTTTATTCCTGCATGTCTTCATTCACTTTCTCTTACCATAACACTCTTTTCTTTTTCTCTCAACTCTTCTTTCTTTCATCTCTTCCAATTTTTTTGTCCTCTCCCTCGTCTGTAAATCCATCTTCCATCACTCCATCCCTGAATCTCAGCGCTGTAACTGTCACCAGCTGAAGTGGAAAAGGTATGAATGCTTTTCAACAAAAACGCTGGGGGCTAGAATGCAGATTAAGCATCATTTCAGCAGCAAAATGGCTACTACACACTGCACAAATATTGAGCTGATTTCCAAAATATGTGTTTGTCCTGTCAGTTGGAAGGGAGATCCAGACCACAAGCCTGGTTAGGGCAATCAATAATGATCTGGCTCCAGTGTTATCTCATTGGTTTGTAAATTTGCAATTATTGTCAATGAACTTGCAGACTGACCCATGCTATCCTTGTGACGTCAATCATGTCTGATATTTAAAACATAAAATGTCTCGATGGTTGCAGGACCAATAGCCATTGGTTCTAAAAAGCTATTGTAAAATGAACCACTTCCTCTCATGCCGGGAGCTGCACTTTTTTGTTATCCCGCTAACTACAGGAAAATTCCAGTTTATTAAAACATGGGTCTTATATTCATAGTTTTGGCCATCACTTCTATTAGCTATGATATTGCACTCATAATTGCTAATTGCTGATGTTTGACGGTCTGACAAATCCTAAACAAGCTAACAGTTTTATCAGATTATCTAAAAACTTTAATTGGAGATCAAACTGGTGAGCGCACCTGAAATATCACTAATAATCCCCTCATCGCACTAATCATCTCTCATTGCACATGAACACTGTGCACACACAACAACGGCAAGTCAAAGTTTTGGGTTTTTTTTAAAGATTATTTTTTGGCCTTTTTGCCTTTATTTGATAGGAACAGCTGAAGAGAGACAGGAAATGTCGGCGTGAGGGGGCATGACATGCAGCAAAGGGCCGCGGGCTGGATTCGAACCCTGGATGCTGCAGTAAGGATTCAGCCTCTTACATGGAGCGCACGGCAGGTAATGTTTAACCAGGAAGTCAGTCTGTTAAGTCTGATGGATGTTTAAAACAGACAGTTTGAGTAACAATTTCATAATTCGCCTTCTTTTGTTTCAAAATAAGTTTGGCTAACCCAGAGGTTTTCTTAAAACCTGACTGCTTCTGTTTCTTTTCTTGTCTGACTTGTTTTTTGTGATGTTTCTGTGTTCCCAGACCTCAGCATTTAACTTTTTATTGATGGGCAAAACTACGAAAATAAAAGCCAATTTCAATAAACCTGATTTATCCTTTACTAGGAGAAAAAAAACAACAACAACCAACCAACCAAACCTTCTGGCTGCAGAAACTGACAGCAGCCTTTTGTTCACAGCACTGATCAGCGAGAAGCACTGGAGCCAGTTAATGGGAGACTGACAGACACCTACCCACAGAGGGACGGGGACTCCCCAGAGCCCCTCAACAGGGTGACGAGTGTGTGTGTGAGATGGGTGGGTTACTGCGGTTGTTAACAGGGGCCCCTAATCCTGGGGCCGGGCTCTAATCCTGCCACTGGTCTGTTGTGGACTGTGACCCTGATGGCGCGTGTCTCTGAGTACCCCCCTCACACATACACTTACCCCGGCCAACCTGTTACCCCTCACAGCTGAGGAGACACAGCAGCTGAGACAGCAGAGGACCCCATTAAATTGAATAAATACACACACACACACACACACACACACACACAACACGCACACACAACAAGGAAACACACAGGCCCAACACACAAACATACACTACACAAACTGAAATTGACACAATCAAGCAGAGACAGATATGCGCTAACACACACAAAAATGCACACAACACAATCAGGAGGATGCTGTAACACACACACACACACACACACAGACACACACACAGACACACACACACACACAGACAGCTGACAGTGCCACAGCAGCCTTACAATAACAAACAGTTGAGCTACTAGAAATACCAAAGCGAGAGATGAGACTGGAGGCCTGAAAACTGAAACCAACACAAAACACATCCTGCAGATTCCAGCAGCAAAGACAACAGACTAAAAAATGACAAACATTTTTATTCATGTTAAACTGCTTGGACTGGCCAATCAAATCCTTGATTAGTGCCCCTGTGCTTTGTAAAGCAAACCTCTGATTACATTCACTGTTTAGAGCCAATTACAGTTATTTGTGATTGCTTTGTGAATTCACTCATAACAATCTGCTGGAAGAAAAAGGACTCTCAATGAAAGGTGATTACCAGGCACAGCGATGGAAAAAACTTCAATAAGCATCTGCAGATTGTACAACAAAACAACTATTATTTCACCCGTTCTAAACAGTCTAAAGTAATGTTATCAAAATATTTGGTGCTAAATATGTGTTTGTGTATTTTTACTTCAGCTTTGCTTTGTTTATTTTCACTTTAAACCACCTGCATAAAAGTAATAACTGTAACCAAGGAAGAAACTTTCAACAGTGGTGAATAACCCAGATGTTAAAAAGAAACAGAGACACTTTAGGAGGATTTAGAAGATATTTTTGTCTCCTAATGCTGAACAAAAAATGCTAAACAAAGGTGAAGAGATGCTTTTCCACATAGAAATCCACCACTAGGAATTATTTTTGGGGTTTTGCCTACAGTACATACAGTATTTAACCAATAGAATTAAATAACAATAGACTGTGACAAAATAAAAATTACATGTTAATGAAATTATGTTCATTTCATTTAACTGCACAAGAACATAAAGTGCAAGTTAAATGTCATGTTCAAATATCATTTTTGTTCCACATCTTAATTTGCAGAAGATTTTAATAAACATTTATTAATAACTTATTTTTCTTTATCACAATGCAATTCTACTGAAAATACTGAATCCCTGTTCAGTCCTGCTTTTAAAACCATTTAGGTTTCCATATTCAAAGGAGAGGCTCTCTTCAAAACTGGCCTCTTTTGTCTCTACAGATACACTGAAGTGTATTACAAAGCATTAGAAGTAAAAAATACTTCAAGATAAAGTGACTGAAACAGGTTTTCCAAAGTCCTTTTTCAAAAGCAACAATAAAAACAAAAACCAGAGCTTCCCTTGAGCATCTGTTAAAGAATACACTAGCACTAAATTGAATGATTCAATGAAAAACTTGAACCCCATTATTAAAATGGTCTAATGTCGGATAACAAACACAAATCCAGACAGTAAGTTTCTGCTTTCTGTAACTGAAGAAAAACATTAGCCCCACAGGCAATGACGAGATGTGATTTGAAGTTAAACAGCACTTCATTTTACAACATTAAAACATGGCACTGCTTTTGATAGCAACACAGAGCATTCAAATATCATGTTATGTAAACCGCTTTTATGAAGTACTAATCTTCACCACCAAAGTACAAGTATAGTTAAGTTGATTAACAAGCTTAATAGCCATTGAGAGGACCTATTTTACATCACAGCATGAGAGATCCAAAAAGTATGCTATGTTAGGCCTTTCAAAATAAAAAAAGGTAAAAATGGTGCTAGAGAAGCATTATTTGGCAATGAAAATATGTACTACTGTATAGCAGCAGTGGAGCTCACCAAGACAACTTCAAACAAATAGTGCCAGAAAATACAAACGGATCTGTAAGTTCTGATACTTGGTGCACTTGAACACACCTTTAAAGACTACAGCCAGCAGTGACATGCTGACATGTTCTTCACCTGCTTTCGAGGAAAAAACTGTATGTACTCTCATTATATGCTCTGAACATAAATTGAGAATATGCTTTGTGTTTTGCTTGTGGAACAACAAAAGGTAAGTAAAGTAAAAACTGCACAAATCACTGATTCACTGAGCTGAACAGCAGGTCACACAGCTCTCAACATGTTGAATCATCCAAGCAGCCAACGATGCCCAATGCTTTTCTACGTTTAGTGTGTGTCAGGGCCCAAAGGGCTAAGTGAGTGGACCAGTATTTGGCAATGTGGAGTAACTCACAGTTGACAGAGTCTGTGTAGTGTAGAAGTAACAGGGTGTTAACTGCAGAGTAGCATTTAACAGAAGTCATGTAGGTCGTGCGTAAGTAGTGGCAGGTAAGAAGTGGAGCAGTATATGGCAGCAGGCAGCTGAAAGGCTGAATAGTGGAGCAGTATCTGGCGATGGGCAGCCAGAAGGTTTGGATGGATGCTGAATGGAAGAGGAGCTGACTGGTTTGTTCCACACTTCTCTTCCACACCGTTTGCTTAGCCAGCGTGGGCCGCCTCTTTAAACACACAAGTCACTGCACAAAAATACACATTTACTTCACCGGGCGGTCCTCTGGACAGTAACACAATAACACGACCCCACTGCAAAGCACCCATAAATCTACTTAATGGTGCGTCCAAAAAACCCACAAAACTAGTAAAAACTTAACATGTGCCAAAAAGACGAGGTCCAGAGAGATTTCTTTGCCCAACTTGAAAAGGCAAACTGTCTCTCTTTGTTTATCATAAATAAACCACCATCTAGAGGTCAGGAAAAAAATGAATAAGAAGAAAGGGTAAAGCAGGACACAAGGAAACTCTAATGGAAATGTATGAGACAGAAAGACCTTAACTTTGAATAACCTGAACAGCGACCTCCCTGACAGAGAGATATAGACGGATGGAAAACAGAAGGACATACATACAGACAGATGCAGATTAATTGACAAAGTACATCAGCGAGCAAGGCATCTGCAGGTTTTGTCAAGTAAATTTAATGGTTTTCCTTTTTCGTAATGCGGTTTAAAATGAAATGGAGGGCAGATTTCATCAGTGAAACAAAGGCAAAAATGTAAAACCGCTGTGACCCGTACAATGTCAATGTCACTTGAAAAAAATGTGCAGCAAGAAAGCACAACTTCAAAACTGAATACTTATATAAAACAGGTTTTAAGATTTTTAAAGATGTAAATTAAGTAATCAGAGACATATTAAAAACTTTTCAGAACCTGCAGATACTCTGAGAAGGATAAACACATCAATGATGGACAGGATACTCACTGTGAAGAAGAGGTCCATGACGCGGGTGTCCAGCAGCGCTTCCCTCCAGGACTCCGTAGGCTTGAGTGTGACGTTCTGCGTGGCCTCAAACATGGCGATGTAGTGGCGCCCCAGTGACCCGCCGCCAGTTAAGGCCAACAACAGCATGAAGACGAGGAGGAGGAGGAGAAGGAAGAGGAGGAGAAGGAGGAGGAGGAGCGCCACACTCAAAAACACCAGCTCCTGTCACTAAGCTCCCTCTCAATGGGTATTTTGGTCTCTGTGTGTGAGTCTTTGGTTTCCTGTGGCTGGCAGTAGAAACTTGTTAGTCACTTGTTAGCTAACACTCCCTCTCATTAACCCTGTCAATCTTTATTCCACAAAAGTTTTTATTTTTATTTTCTCACCCTCCCCTCTTTGGTTGCTTTGTTTTCTTGTCCTACCCTTCCTTCTCTTTCTCCCTCGTCAGCTCTTTATCTGCCACAGTTTTCACTCACAAAGAAACTCTTGCCTTCTTTCTCACCCACTTTGCCTCACCTCCTTCCTCTGTTTCCCCAACTCTCTGCCTTGTTCCGATCTTTACCCTCTGACTCGCCTGACACCCTCTCTTTCCTTCTTGTCCTCTTGTTCACCTCTCTTCCTACCAGCACTCCCTCGTTGTGCACTCAGATTTCTCTCCTCTGCTTCCTCAAGATCTTAAACACAAAAGACACACTCTCACTGCAGCCAATCAAGACTCTGCGTTGCGCTGCCTCTTTGTCCACTCCTCTACAAGACGTCCTCGAGACTCCTTACTGCCCTGAAACACCCCCTCTTCCTCCTCAGCCAATCACTTTGTCTCTACTCCTGACTGCTTTCCAAGACCAAAGCAAGACTGTCTTTTTGCCCACATAACAAATACACTTAACACTTATGTTATCACGCTTTCCTCTTTTGAAGAAAGAAGAGCACTCTCTTCTCCCTCTTGACCACTTTCAAAATGTCTTTTTCTTTATCCTAACAAGATGCTGCCTCTCTTTGCCCGCACAACACATTTTCGTCTGATTTAAAACTTTGTCTACAACCACAACACAATCATACTGTTCTAAAAACTAAAACACGTTTTCATCTTAAATCGCTTTCCAAACGTCCCATTTCTCCTTTCTCTCAAACAAGTCACTTTCTCCATGCCCCCACAACACACACACTGTCTCCTTATTTAAGACTCTCTACACCCACAACAAGCTTTTTCACAAACCCACAACACACCCTTTCTCCCCACGCAGCCACAACACTTCATGTCCTTCTTCAAGTGTCCTAAACACACCCACAATATGCTTTTTCCTTAGCTCATCAAGAACAATCTGTTACTACTCCTTCCGCTGTCTCAAATGAGGCTTTTATCACTCCTCACCCTTACAACACACACACACACACACACACACACACACACACACACACACACACACTCTTTCCTCAATCAAAGCATAGAAAAAACCCACACTCTCTTCACAAACCAATCAAGATTCAACACTTCTGTTAACCACCCTAAAACCCCTTTTTCTTCTTGTCCTTACAACATATACAATCTCCCGATGAAGGCTTCATGCCGAAACAAGTCAGCAGATTTGTCAGCCTATCGATTGCAAATGAGGTGATTCTTTTGCCGTTTTTGTCCTCTGGAATGTCGCCCTTTTTCCTGACTTTGTTTTTGGGAGATACAAACATTCAATCTCTCTTCACTCTTAACTCACTAAAGAACAACCAATCAAAACTCTTGTTCTCTCCCTTCCCGGCCTCGCAAATACTCCCTCAATCGCTAGCCTCAACAAAACAAACTCTAAGGACATTGAAAAAACCTGAGACACAATCTTCCAGCTATGAGTGAAATATTCAAACTAAGGCTGCAACAAACAATTATTTTCACTATCGATTAATCTTCTGTTTATTTTCCTAATTAATCGTATTTTTTTCTATAGAATGTGAATAAATTGTGCAAAATGCCCATCACAATTTCCTAAAGCCTAAGATGACATCTTCAAATGTCTTGTTTTGTCTGACCAACAGACCAAAACCCAAAAACATGTATATTCAGTTTACAAAGTAAAGCAGCAAATCCTCACAAATAATAACTGGAATAGAAAAAAATGATTAAAATGAATTGTTTTAGCTCTAATTCAAACCCAAACCCATTGAATGGAAATATTTTAGATATCGTGTATCATTTTATTAATAGTATGTTTCTCTATATTTCAACCTGATTTATTTGGTATATTTGGAAACTTTTGAATCTCCGATGAAAATAAAAGTTCTGTGGGTTTCAACAATGTTGCAACAATGACTGAACACTGGTGGATCAGTGGAGTTCTAAGGGTTTATCATACTGGATGGATTATTTTATTGTCTTCTATTCAGGATAATGGATGGAAGATGCTACTTTTACAACTACTAACTAGTACTACTACTACTACCACCACAAAAACAACAACGGCATTTGTTTCTTTGTGCAGGTTTTGTGTCGATATCTTACTCTGCAAATGTTTTTTTCTTCTTTTGCTTTTTGATTGAAAAATAAATAAAAATCAAACATTAATAATGTGTCTTCCATCACTCAAAACACATAAAAACCACACAAAAACGTGTCACTGCCCTGCGGCTTGGTGACAGCAGAAGGAGAAACTTCCAGAGGAATGTTTGATCAAAGCCAAACAGCGGCAGAGGCCGGCGAGGTCACGCATTCCTCCGACACCAGCCCACAGTCACTCCCCATGCACACACCCCACCACAACACACCACACACTTTTCGGCACAAAGGTTGGCACCTGTCTAAGGGTCTGTGGGGTTGTGTGTGTGTGTGTGTGTGTGTGTGTGTGTGTGTGTGTGTGTGTGTGCCTGTCCAAAGCTTGGCTTTCAGGCCTCGTTAAAAATAGTCACGGTGAGGCAGAAGACCTCTAACTGAACCTTTCTGAAGAGAGAAGGAATGAGATCGGAATAAGTAAGGAGGGTGCTGCAATATGACTAAGTTCATGTTTATTTGTTTTATCCCAGAATTTAACTATTTAGTCCTGATTGGAAAATGTCCTGATTTTATTTTTTATTTTTAAACTTTGTTTATTCTTTCACTTGCTTTTAAGTACTCTTGGCCTGCAACTTTCATGTCTGTCTTGAAGCAATTTTCACAAAAGTAACCAGGTTAAATGAAAACTTAACCTGGTGGGCTTTTACCTTGCAAATCCCTTAATATGAGGACAGAGAGACACACATGCGAAGAAATGAGTGAGTGCATATTCGGTCCTGCAACAAGTGGGACTGACCGAGTCCTGCAGCCTGCAGACGGAGGCCGTCTCTGCAGGAAGGGGCCGCCTCGGTGACAGAGGTTGTACAAACCCTCCTAAAGATCATATGACTGAGACAAAACTCACAAGAGACCTCAGGAACGATAACTACACAGCTACTATTATACACAGCCGGACAGAGACGTAATATGGGTCTGACAGGTTGTGACACCAAAAAGATAGAAATGCTCTAAATTTAAAATTAAGAGCAGAATATAATAAGAATTTCAATATTCAAAATACTTTAAACTGATAATTTAGATGAATGGTTGGTTTTATTTGTCCAGAAGTACAGCAAGGGCACTAAAAACACATAGTCTTTAAGACTTCAAATCGTAATTTGATAACACAAATGAAATAAGAGTACAGAATACAAAACTTTTAAGGACTTGTAAGCAGCCTGTTGAGATGGAACAAACAAGCAATTGTGATAAAGCCAGGTATAATATATTTTCTACAATACTGCCATTTCTGAGATGAGACGAGCAGTAAACTGAATATTTTTCGCTTTTGGACTATCATAGAAGACTAAGACAACCAGAAAATGACTAAAACTAAATTCAAAAGTATGCAAAAGTATTTACTGTTGCATTAAAGACACACTGAAGACATGTTCTGAGGTATTTCTGTGTAATGAGGTAATTATTCAGACTGCCACCTGTTATTACTTTTATGTAACTCTTGTGTGTTCCCTGTGTTTAAAATAAATAAGCACTACATGCAACATCCTGACATTCATTCAGTTCTCACTGTAACTATCAAAACATTTATGTATTGTCCTGAAAACAACTCGCATGAAGTGAAAGTTTACACGTTGTCTCCTGATTGTTAAGTGTTCACTTAGTTTAAGTTTAAGCTCTTGAATTTTGACAACTTCGACCATGCTATCTATTCTGCTTAAAAAAGAAAAGAAAAAAGAAGGACTGCATATGTGTGTGTGTGTGTGTGTGTGTGTGTGCGTGTGCGCGCGCGTGTGTAGTGTACATGCCTCCAGGATGAGTAATGTGCGCGGAGTGACTAGGACATGTGGCTGTGGTTTGGTGGGTTTTTAAAAGACATCACCTGCTACTATCTCAACCCTTCCAGCAGGCTCAAGAATAACTAATGTGACACGTCAATTTTCCACTGGAAAGATAAGACGGACTGACAGATAAACAGACTCACAGGCACACACAAACACATTCAACTGACCTAATACACAGCCAATGTAAACCACGGACCACAAAGAGTTTAAATCAAACACAAGTGAAAAGATTCACACACCCTCAGTTCTCACATGCAGTTGTCAAATTTGCAGCCAGACAGACACATAAACACACATTGTAAAATCTTAATTAACACCAGCCACCAGTCAAATACCAATAAAACTGCCAAAGTAACTGGTGGATCAGACAAACCTACCAGCAGCAGAGAAACAACCAGCATTTCAAGTTTAATTTCCTGCCCTGATTCTGTTTATTGTGACCAAAGCAAGCTGACTTTTTATCGGCTCCACATCTTCAGTGACAGACACCTGGCCGTCCGCTATTTATGGTTTTGCATGTGAACCTTAGCCCAGGTTGTGTGCATCAATGCACAGCTCTCCACTTCAAAGCATGAGGGAACATAGTTGCAATAAAAAGCCATCATTCTTTCCTTCATGGGCTGTAATTCAGCGTGCGTTGCTAAGCATAAACTAACCACATGACTATAAAACAGAAAATGTGGGCTGAGCCCTTTCTGAATGTACAAGAGGCTGAATTATGTGGACCAGAATACAACAACAGAATATGTCAACACCAACATTTTATTCTTGTCATCTTTGTGGGCTTGTTCATTTTGTTACCACATGCTAACAAAAATGGACTAGCTATTAATTAAACTCTAGTGAGATTTTCAGACAACTTGGTCAGCTTCTTCACAGATTTGATTCGTGTCACTTTGTCACAAACCTTATATAACAAGACTCAGAGTCCACAACCACGCTACTCAGGCACAGCAGCACTTTGAGCTAACTGCTAACGTCAGCATGCTAACACGCACACTTTGACAATGATAAGATGCCGATGTTTAGCAGTTATAATGCTTACCATGTTCACCATCTTAGTTTAGCCTCTTGGCATGCTAACATTTGCTAATTAGCACTAAAGTGCAGCTGAGGCTGATGGGAATGTCATTGGTTTTACAGCTATTTGGTCACAAACCAAAGTATTGGACAAATTCAAAATTTGACTTGATGATGGCGCTTTATCACCAAAGTTATCACAGTTCATCCTGAGGGAGACATGAATGTCTGTACCAAATTTTGCCAATTTGTGCCAATCCATCAAGTAAATAGTTGACATATTTCACTGGATGAGTGACAATTTTGACCTGGTGATGGTGGCAGATGAAAAGTCAAGGGATCACCCAAGTAATTAGTAATTTCCTCAGCTGTGCACCATGGATATCTGTGCCAGATTTCATGGCAATCCATACAATAGTCAAAAGTCACACAACACATTTTTAAAACTACACGAACATTAATGGAACGTGTGGGTGATCTGCAATAAATGGGCTAAATTGTAAACACCCCTGGTATAGTTTATTGAGCCCTTCTACAACAAATCAAATCAGATTTCACATACCCAACTCCTCTTTCATCAACAATTTGCAGACGTACAAAGCACTTTACAGGTCAATTTAATAGTATTTTCATGACCACCTTAAGTAGACAATCTCAGCAATCTTAACATTTTGGAGGCCTGAGCGACCTTCGTGCCTGAGGGTTGTGGATTAACAAGCTTCTCCTGTATCCTCTATTCATTATGGTTGATCCTGACTGAGGATGGACCCGCTGCACAGGAAGACTAGCTGAGCTTCTGCCAGCGGCCGTGCGAAGAGCGCAGCGCTATGTTAAGGCGCGTGGTAGGGTTTAAGTGATATATCCTGCCTTAAGTCTCCCCTGCAGCCTCGCCATGTGAAATAACAGTCCAGGAATACCTCCTCACTGGCCCAACCCCTCCCTTTCATTTCCCATTTCCTTCTACTGTTTGCCCCCCCCCATCTATTTAGACAGCAGTTGTCATTAATTCTCCCACTACTGAATTAAACCAATAATATATCAATTATGCTACTGTGCTCGATGCCAACTTATTTCTTTGAGATCAGAAAGTGATAAGTTGTGGATGAAGGCGGCGATTTAGACCTCAGGTTATTGGATGTGAGTTGGATTTTTACCTATAACAGCCTGCCTCCTTTTTATTTCAATAACAAGTGGCATGTATATTAAGAGTTGTAGGAAGGAGAAATGAATAATATGGCAAATAATAGTAAAATAAATATTTACTACATTCATTTAAAATAATAATCTGCAATTTTCACGCTTTGTTTTTGGCTTTTTTTTGGTTGCTAAATGCTCCTTGATGGCTATTGCTGCTCACGCCAACTCTTTGGTCTTCTTCACTGTATTTAAGTTAAATTAGAAGCGTAAAATGCACCATCTCCTGTGAGACAGTAAAGAGGTCAGACACAGCAATATTTAGAGCCATAAATGGGAAAGCCTTTATGAGCTGGATACTATTTGAATCACTGCAGCAACACAGTAGAAAATTAACATGTACGTCATAGATGGTTACTTTAAATCTCAGCAATCAGTGTGCAAAACACACGCACATCTTTCATGTCCAGGTGCTGAGTCCAAAAGAATTGTAGATACTTTCTGAAGAGCCGGTTTGGGCTCGAAACGTTGCACTCTTTCAAAATGTAATAAAGAAAAATATATATTTTATTAAAAGGGAGCATTATACAGTGTTGCAAGTCGTTATAGAACAGAAACTATCTACTTTAAATCGCACACAACTCATGCACGAACTGAGTATTACCCATCTGTATATACCCCCCCCACTTGTCTTGGTAGTTGAAGATTCTCCATACAGGTCAGGGCCAAGGCAAACATCCAGCATCAGCTTACACACTCCAAATCCTAACCTTAACCTCAGAGCTAAAATACCTATAAATTGACCTCTGAACAGCTAATGAGAATTCTGAGCCAGGCCGAGGCAAGTGTTAGGCTGACAGTCGGCTCTTCAGCACAAGAATAACTTCTAATAAGGCTGCTGGGGGTGATTGTTACTCAGAGAAGTTAATGCCGCTTTTATTACGCCTCACTAAAAATAAGGGAAAAATTGCTAAGCTGGAGGTCTCTCTCTTCTTCTCTTATGACAAAGTATATGACTACAAGTCAAGTTAGGGACAGAAATTAAGACAGCGTCTCAATGGAAGAGACATGCTTTAATTTGAAACAACTTGAGTTTTAGTGAGCCGATACACCATGAAATCTACACATTCCTCTCTAGTGAAGAAAAGGACAGATGGGATAAAACGAAATGCGAAATTGCTGCAGAACAAAGTGCCACTGGCTATTATAGCAACACAATTGACAGAGATGAATTTAGAGATACCCTCACATACCAAATATATCTAAACAACATAAAGAGGATCCAGATATGTAGACTGATCCATCAGAATGGAGGCAGCAGGGATGGAGGGTGATCTATCTGTCAGCTCGGACAGCCATTTACAGCACCTGACTGCTGCCGCGGCCCTCGAGGCCTGACCACGACCCTGGGCAGAGTCAAGACTAGTGTGGAGTGACACAGTGTCGTACCGACGCCGGGGAGCGTGCTTCCACCAGATGACACCAGAGCCGTGGGGCCGGGGTTCAGACGGCGGAGAAGACAGATGACATGCATGCCGCTCGGTTCGTCTGAGGGAGGGAGGCTTTTTAAAAAGGGTCTTTGAGCTGGTTGAGGAGTGTGTGAGTGGTTGTATTCACGTGTGCGGCGGCTGTCAGCCACACAATTAAGGAGAGGCTCCCTCATGCCCATGCTGGCATACGTTAGCATCGCATCACACAGGCGTCTTGTGACACTTGCAGACAGGCGGCCACACTCATTCAGGCCTCCCAACAGTCTTCATCAAGCTGTTCTCCTTTTCAACAACAGCCCAGACACTTGATTTAAGAATTCATATGCTATTTCTATGGCCCAAGGTAGTCCATTCAGCATTTGTGACAACTCAACATCAAGAAATCAGAGAACTACAGCTGTATTTGCATGCAACTAGTACCTTGGGGAAACCTAATTTCATTTATTTATTATACAGCTATCTTTGCTTCACAGTCATTTAAATGTACTTAATGATTTTGTAAGGCAGTTCATACTAAACTCTTCTAAATAAATTGAAAGAGATGTGCAGTTAGGTGTGGGTGATGTTGACAAAATCTTGTTGAGGTATACTAAATTGGTGGTATTGTGTATTTTCTGGGAATTTAACTGAAAAGCCATGTATTAATTACCCTAGGGGAAAGTCTGGTTTTGGCTAACTCATTTAAATAAATACCCAACAAATGTGGGTATTTCATCATATTAATGCAAAAATCCTCACATCCAAAACTGCCATAAAGCAGCCCTGCTCATTGAGTTTCAACATTGCCAACAATGGCCAAATAAACCCTGACATATAAAGTTGAAAGTCACCTTGGTATAGTGTAAATGGTACAGCAAAATCTCTCACGATCACGGTTTATATAATCATGCACTTAATCGTATGCAATGCAAGCAAACTTATCAGTACTGAAAAATAAGACCTCTAGTAACTGAGTTAAAGATATTTATTATTCAGTTATTTTATATTATTTTCAAGGCGAAAATTTCCTGCTTTAACCTCAACCCGAAAGGTCTCTTACATGTACAGTCTCTGCTCTGGTGGCTTCATATACGTATACCCAACACTAAAACAAAATGAAACTGTTTTATAAAAATTGACTGCAACAGCTAATACATACACACAGACACACACAGAGGATTTAAAAGTGCATCTTTGAGAACACACACATATCAAAGTGAGCGTGCCAGGCATACTAAGGGGAGCCTCAACAAGCCAAGGCGGGGGTGGTGGGCTGCTGGAATGATACGGAGATGGACACACAGACACCTCTTTGAAAGTGATACATGGCCCTGACTGGCAGCAAAGCGCCACTCCAGATCCCCTCAGACAGGCAGAGAGGATGCCAGGCTGGTTGGGATTTAGGCCGTAATGAGCCTGGCCGCACGCACACACACACACACACACACAACACACTAAGTGCCTAAGTTTGCTCAACAATGCGACCAACTGCAAAGATAACATGGATGTGTGCACAAGAGACGAACTACAAAGCAAAACTGATGGACAGATATGCATTCCTGGGTATCACATATTTGTAGAGCCCCCCCCCACCAGCCATTATGCAGGAACAATGCATACTTATGTACACAAAAAAAAACCTCATGTATATTCGTGCAAATAGGTATATATGACCCTTTTCTTTTAATCTAAAACCAGTCCATTAATGTAACTAATACAAGTGGTGCGATGATCAAATTACACAAATCTGCATTTCAGTCATATCAACTAAATTACTTGTAAGCAACACTGCACTTTGACTTACTTCACTCCAACAAAGTCAAACAGTGAAGTAGGTCTGCAAAAGCGAATACCACAGACACTGAACTATTGTATGTTTACCTTGTATTAACCTCCAAATACTGTAAGTTAGATAATATGTTTGGGTAAAATAGTTAAACTAACCTGATCATCTGACTGCTTTTGTTGCGTACACAACTGACTTCTGTTTTGAAATTAATTGATGGCTAAAACTACAAACATAAAACCACTGGGATCGTCCAAGTTTTAAGATTTTATTCTGTGCCCCAACTAGGTGAAATTACTCTGTAAAAAAACCCCCACTGTTTTTCAGAATAACAAATATTCCAACAGCCATGACAAAAGCTGCACTTAATGTGTAGTTATGTTGGTAACTGGGACTGACCTGTTTTCCGTCACCATACTTATCCAATCATATGTCAAGATCTATAAATTGTTAAATTTATTATCCTGACCTTTCCAGGTATAAGAATCCTTGTTAGCCTCTGACAAAGAAAGGATATGATTGGGTGGCAGGAAGTTCCAGCTGAGGACCTGGTTGGCCAGAGCCAGGTAGCGCTGGAAGACAGACGACATCTGGGCGTTTAGGTTTTCTCTGCGGCTAAACTCCTGCAGCACCTCCATGGTCAACATAAAGATCTGACGCAGGCCCTCCTCCTAGAAGCGAGGGAGGGATGGAAGAAGAGAAAGACGGATGAATTCAGGAATAAAATGTGATACATAAAGGAAAAACCTATTGTCTGTGAAGAGGTCAAAGAAAAAGAATGAAGAACAATGATCCCTCCTTTTACAACTTTACTGCTCGTGAAAACAGAGAATAGGAGGTGAGGTGGGGAACAAACCTGGAACAGACGCTTGCAGCTGCCGTGAAACTCCATGCTGAGGCCGATGCTGCTGGTCTTACTGGAGCTGGAGAACTCACTGAGCAGTGCGGTCAGAATGGAGCAGGCCAGTGTTTGCTGCAGCAGAGAGGTTTGTGTGATCACACAGGTCAAATGTTATCCAAAGAGTTATGCTGGAGGTTAAACTTGAGCACGGATCATCAGTGAAGACCCAAAAAGGAGGGACCTGAATGTGCTTCATGTGGAAAAACTGGCACTCTGTCCCAATTCAATACTACATGCTAATTCCAAGCAAGTTTTGAATACGAGTATGTCTCACTGGAAAAACTATAATATTAAGTTTACTGAAAAAAGTCAGTATGCAGCTTGATTTTTTTTAATGTGTGCTGTTGCTGCACAATATTGCTCCACAATGCAATGCATAAAGGAAATGGAGCAGCTGATCACAGCTGCAAAACATTATACAAGTTGTGGTGAGACAGCTTAGTGAAGATCTGAGAAAACAAAACTAAGTATGAAATCTTTGGAACAACATTTTATTTTCTCTTTTGTGGAGATTATTTAGTAGTGAGTCACAGTGAAATTGACTTCTGTCAGTGCACATATTGCATAATTCCCTGTACAAAATAGTAAAGTATATTGATTTTCTTTCTACACTAACTGCAAAAGTATGCTAGAGCACAATGTGTACTGTGTACTGTTGGTATGTAGTATAAAATTGGGACACAGCATACATTTCTGTTCTGTTCTGGTGCACAGACACCCACTATTTGGAAAAATGACAACTCTTACAACCTACTCATGGATAAATGATCACTGGTAAGAAGGTACACGCATGGGTTATTACAGGACAAATCATCATAAAATCTATTCACATAAAGCTAGATAGTTGATTCAAGAATATAGTTAGTCCTGAAAGGACCGAAGATAAAACCCTCAGAGTTTATTGAAATCATCATAGAACAGTAGTTACATTAGATTTTTAGAGTGCCTTTAGGACTGTAACTGATTATTTCAGTATAGATTAATCCCATGCCATAAATAAGATGGATTTTTTTTCCCCAATTAGACTAATCGAGTACTCCACTTATTGTTTAAGCATTAGTTACTTCATCATCAGACAGGGGACACCAGATCAAAATTAGCCTTCTTGGCTAACTACAGCCCATTCCCTATTTTTTTCTGCCGATTAAAAGGGCATCGTCCTTTCAAAACCAGCTAACTCACTCGTATTAAGTGCTGAATTTTAATAAGGACGTTTTATCAAAACAGAATGCATAGTATTTTGGAAGGAAACGTTTCATATAGTCTAATTGTAAACAGATTTTGCCCTCTGTGGTCCAGATTCTGAAGACTGAGGGATAATGCAGTTTAGGAGCCCAAAGAAAACTACATTAAGTGATTTACTGTTCACTTTTTTCCTGTCTGCTTTTGTGCATCCTTATCAGTTAAATCACCTACTTTAGTCTGTGATTAAAATGAAACCAGCCCTTTCAGCCCTCCACAGTACATAGTTCCCCCTTGTCTGGTTCAGGGTTTGGTTAGGGAAACAAATTAAATAGTGCCACCTACTGGATTAAGAGGAGATGTCCAGTTTGCTTTATAATACAGAGCAGCATTGAGACAAAGTCATGCCAATATATTTTTACAAACAGGAGACAAATATTTTGCCTTCATGTAGCTATATTTCATCAGTGTGCCGAGTCATATACAGAGCATCTTACATATTCAGTCTTAATGTTTGCAACGTGGCTTCATCTTTTTTCCATAAAAGATGCACTCTAGCACCAAACACCAAAAGTCTGTTATAATGAAAATGCACTTTGACAAAATGTATACACAAAATTGATTTGAGTGCATGAGCAAAGAAAACAGGCCCTCAATATCATACTTTCGTCTAACCACAGGAACACGCCTGGAGCTTCTTTCCCAGTACGGCATTTGTGCCATTTTTTATTTTCAGACTGAGCTCTCTGTAATCTGAGCCAGATCCCATGCAGGGAGTCTGTAACCAGGGCACAAATGTCCATCAAGTCACAAATATAATAAATATGATCAAAACTTTAACACAGTTTTGTTAACAAGTGTTCAATACACTCAACAAGTTCTACCATTCATCTGCAGCTATATTTTGGTAACTGTTTTGAGTCTGTTTATGTCTTCTGTGACTATAAGAACAGGACAGGAGGCACAAAAAAGGTGATGCCAATTCAACTGTCAAACCTCATTAGCCCACCCCATTATTTGTATCACCCATCACCTATTTGAATCTAAACTTGTGGCATTTGACACAGTGGCAAATATGCGATAGCGATAGTTCACAAAATAGTTGCATATGAACCATGTGCTCCTGTGCTTTGTTTGTGTGAGTCTATGAGTTATATGGGTTTTCCTGAGACCTTGCTTACGTTTCTATAAAGTAGAAAAGTACAAAAAGGGAAAATTGTATTTATTTCTTAAAATGTTTCATTTTTAAGCCTATGTCACATTTTAGAAAGCTGCCTAAAAGTCACCAACACATAATTATTAACTAATTTAATGTCAAAATGACGTGAACAATGTGTCTACGTGTGATCCTGACAGTCTTTGTGTAGTCAAAACAGAAGAAACTGTAAATTCTCTAAACTATATGGATTAAGTTGCCTTTTCCTCACAATTTAACAATACAAGCGCTGGTCTTTGAAATTTTGACGATCTAATGTGTCTTGCATATGGGTGAAAAATAAAAAAAAAAGCTATGGTTAAAAACTTATTTTTGTTGCATTATTTACATTTCTAAGTCAGTGCACTATGGAATATATATATATATATATATATGAACAATGTTTGTTCATTGTAACAAACATTCATCGATTAAAATACATTATGTACTGATACATCTGTATGTCTGTCTCACCACTGTGGGATTCCCGCTGCTGATGAGCTGTCCAACCTCGTGAAAGATGCTTTTACAGTTGATACTTTTGTCTAGAGAGCCCCTCTTCACGATGACCGCCACAGCCAACAGGATCTGCTCACGGACATACTTCTGGAGACTGGAGGAAACAGGGAGAAACTTACAGTAAATGCAACAGATATGAGGTTAACTGAACACTGACCATCAGCAGGGATTGGGAACTGTAAGTAAAACAAAGTAAAATAGAAATGTTGTGTCTGAGGGTTCAGTCACAGCTGCAGCTTATTTTCTTTGGCCTGTATCACATGGAAACGTTAACTTGATTGCATTTTTGTGTTCGTTTTTAAAATAAAATCACACTGTCTAATCAAACAAAAGTAAACAGGAATCCTTCTAGCTTGTTTGTTGAACAGAGTTTTGGTAACCTGTCACTGCACCAGGTCAGAGACTTTGGTGGATTCCAGTTTCTGTAACTTGCACCACGCATATCAAATTAGTCTGTGCTCTTCTTCTCTGCTGTTTATATCAGTGGACACCTGAAAAAACAGCTGATTATGAGCATCAGCCAAGACTTTCTATGTATGAGGACCTGCAGGCTATCAGATGCCAGTGTCTAACAAATTTTGCACATAAAAGCTTGAATTATTGGATCAAATTGTGTAAAAAAAAATCCAATTACGTTGGATTGGAACATTTCAGGAATCTTGATAGTTAGAAAAACTCAATTTCAAATGGCATCAATATTACTTGCACAAACTATCAACCAAACAAATGAACTGTTGTTTATTCAGTACATGCATGGTGCGATACACCCAGAGTTATATTTTTTTATTATCTAGCTCATCAAAAAGACTATAATATATCTGTGGGATTTGGAAGGCTAGTTGATGAATATTAACGGATCTTGATTTACTTAGCTGCACAATTTTCTGTGCTTTAGATTTATGTAACAGGAGATGAAGTCTATCGATGTTGCAAATCTTACCACTCACCAATGGAGGTCCATAAAGGTCATACATATTTAATATTCCTGTAAGACACACTCAGGTTTAATTACTCCTCTTTCCTTCTTTCTTACTTGGGTCTCTGTAAAACGTAGGTGAGGAGGAATGCCCGGAGCGACTCGATGCTGGTCTTTTCCAGCAGGATCCACTCCCGCACCACCGCCTCCATGATGGCTGTGGCTGCCTGAAACAGCACATAGTCCACCTTACTGGTCTCTGGAGAGGGAAAGAGGGAGGTGCGAGAAGAGAAATATAAGGAGGGAGCAAGATAAAGGAGAAAAAAAAAAAAGAGTAGTTTAAAAGTCATGGGTTTAAATGGATAGCTGGGAAAACTCATGTTCTGCTTTGTGAGTGGGTACACTTACTTGCACACACGTTTTCACATTATATGTAACTAACTTGCATTTACGTGTATTTGAAAACCCAGATTAATGTTTTAGTACAATAGAGGCATTTACATGCTTTGCAATAGAAAATAAAGTTCTATAAATAAAGTTCTATCTTATAAACCATTTAAGGTTTTACATTATTAATGATCAGAATAAGATAATACAATTTTATTCATGCTTTACATTATAATGCAAACAGCAACAAGTTACATACACTCAGTTGTCAGTTTATTGGGTACACCTCACTAAAACTAACGCTGTTTAATATGACAGCCCTACAATAATTCCTCCTTCTTGAAGGTTATGATGTTCAGTTTTTGTTGAAATTGCTTTAGAGAGGTGTTGATTCAACTGTATAATCATTTTGGAGGCAGTAGGCAGTTTATGGTGCAGAGAAAGTATACAGAGAGGTGTTACTAATATTTAGTCTACCCTCGTCGATATAAACATGGTGGACAAAATAAATGAGCACTATATTCTGCCTGTACGGGGGTTCATGACATTAAAAATGTTTGGGTTATACCCAAACACCGCAGTAGAAGGTTTGTGATCAGAACATCAGCGGCTGAAGCCCAGATTGGATGGAAACACTTAAATTAAATGGAAGTAAAGTGAAATTGAAACACCTTCCTTCCCTTGAACAACTGTAGATGTGCCGTTAAGCACTACACATTACGCTTATGCAGGTCTCAATTCTATAAAAAAAGAGAAGTCTTCCATGGATAAATTCATGTTTACAAAAAAGATGTAGGTTAAAACTAAGCTATGCAGGCTAAATGATTAAGTCAGTAGTTACCTAAGATGTGCTTGCAGATGGCAAAAGGGGATTTGGATTTCCTGAAGGAAAGGAATATGTGTTCAGCATGCTGCCTCTGTTCTGTGCTGACCATGGAGGGCGGTGCCTGTAAAAAATAAAAACCCACACAAAACAATTAGCATTAATAGACGTTAGTTTATTTCTACTATGTTCCAGAAAACTGAGTTCCTACATTTCTCCGAACATCTAATTCAAGTTTACATTTGTGATTTTAAAAGATTTTGTTGGTGGAATATGCTATTTTAGTCAATGAGAAATGGTAATAGTGGGATGGGTTAAACTTGTTTGCACAGTGCTAATAGACTCCCAAGAAACGTGTAGGGTTAGGGAATGAAAGGTATGTGCTTTGAAATGTGCATATAATAATGAAAACACTGTACATACGCGACATAAGTTTATAGATTTTACAGTCAACAGCGATATCAACAGAACTCAAACTACAAAAAGTCTAAGATCCTCAGGACTTCCATTAGCTTTATGTTCTCCAAATTTGTGAGTTTCACAAGACACAGGTTTAGCTATGTAACATTATGTCTTTGTTTACATTGTAGTATACATGAATGCATATATAGGTGTTTGGTGAAATTGATTTCCTGAGGAAATGTTCCTGCTGAGCACAATGAGCACAACATGCCATAAAATATAAAATGTAAAAGACTTTCTATTAGCAGTCATATTTTAAGACAAAAACCCTGACATTTCAGGTATAAGACACGACACTGCTCAATAACATAAGCTAATTTTGTACTAAAATGTACTCATTTTGTCAAGTAAAAAATCCAGATGAGATAGACGTGAGAAAGCACAACACATACACAAACACACACACAGACTTTTATTGAGGAGTGTCGCCATGATACAGCTCAGCAGGAAAGTCACATTCCAGGCCTAATTGCAGTAAAAGCAGCTCTGCAGCTGAAGGCAGCAGAGGAAAGAAAGACCCTTTTATCTGAGAGAGAGCACACACACACACGCACACACACAATTATGAGATGGCAGACACACAACAGGCCATGACTTATATCAGAATAATATATATATAAAAGAAATAAAAAGACAAAAATCTAAATCCTTGATGACAAGAAATTTTAAAGCTGCACTAATGAATATAATTTTATATTAACAATGGAAAAAGTTACTATGTGTAATGTGAAAAGCTTCAAACCAACAGAGAATCATCACTGGACTCTGAAGCTTCTGACTGAAGCAGTTTAATGTCTTTCAACTAAGTGTTTTGATTTTAAAGCCCTTTACTGTTTTGGTTCAATCTCATCGCTCTCATCTGCGTCATTTTCAAACAAAAGAGGCAGCGGTTTTCAACAAAAATGGTCTGTTAAACCCGCTACACACCACTTGTTTTACCACAAAAAGCAGACAGAGTTTGAGACTAGCTGGCGAACATAGTGGACTACTTAGCAGCTAAAGAGACAGATATTTCCTTCAGGAGTTGGTGGAGACCAAAGCTAAAAGGAGAGTAACTACCGGACTCACATTCATCAAGCGGCCAGAAACACAACTCCAAATGAATGATAATGTTGCTTTGTGTCTGCTAGGTGTGCAAATCAACTGTTTGCTAACACGATCGCTATAAACTTATATTTTATATGGTGATAGTATGTCAATGTTGTGTTTACAACTTGCTGCACTGCCCAAGTGGCCCAAAAAAATTAAATTAATGCATCACTTCTAAAGGCTATGATGCAACTGTATTGATCCAATGTGTACAAATCAATCCCTTTGGACTTTATTGTGATTGTTTGTTTGAATATATTGATCATAACTGCTGTTTATTACAGCAAGGAATAACTACAAGCCATACTGGTGTTTTAAATGTCACCAAATATATAACAGTTTTATTACAAATCAAAACTGAATTGAATGAATTTCACATAACTGTCATGTAAATATTGACATTTTTGCATATCCAATAGTATGGACAGCATTACAGAATTGTGCTTGTACCCTACAGACTTTGGACACACTCATTTACCAAACAGGTGAATTTCACTCACAACAGAGAGCCAACCAATGACATTTTACACAAAATGTTCCGAGTCAGTCTGGGAAACCTCTATGGTAAATATCATGCACTAGTGGAATATGCTTTTTGCTTGACAGGGAAGATACTACAGAGTCCTACTCTGCTCTAAAATCCTGTCATACTAGTAAAAACAAAAAGCAAGATACTGATGGATACAGGAAAATCCGAGTCAGCTCCCCACCCTACTACTACGAATATATATTTCATTATAATATAAACTTGATTGCAGGACAAGCTAGTATAAAGGCTGCTCTAATGAGCATGATCAGTTAGCAGAGGAAAAAAAACAACAGAGGAAATATGTCGAAATGTCTGTGTAGGTATAGGAAATCATGAAATCAAGTCGATTTGTTGTGAAAATGTAAGAGACAATGCCGGGTGAAATTTGACCTATTAATTCTAGTCGAGTACCAATTCACAATATCACAATTTAATTCGATATGTTACAATGATTTCTCGGCTGAATACAACTATCAAATGAGCAAAATTAAAAGGTTCTGTACCTGACAAAGTGTGTCTGGCATTTTAATTTTCAACATATTAACAGGCAACTTTTTAAAAGTAGTGTAACTGAGACTTCAGAATTAAAGAGTTTATGCAAAATCTGTGCTTAATGATATAACAAGATGAACCAGAGTCTTTGGCCCATTTGTTCTGTTCTTTGTGTATTATTTTGTGTGATTCCTACAGCTGTCAGTACTTTTGATTTTTGTTAATGTATCTTAAGGGTTGTATTGTAAGTGTTTGTTTGGTCTGTTGACCGTGACATCAGCATGATGTAATCAGTTTAGTGCCAAATATAACGTATACCTCACCCTCTGTCATGTTGACCATTTGACTGATGAGGTCCCTGTAGTGTCGAAATGTTGCCTTTTTCAGTCTAATAAAGTTTTGGGAGCTATAATCCTGATTCACTCTACTTTAAATATCTCAGACTGACTATTCACCATGTACACGCAGTACCCTTGCTAAAATTGATGTAGCCTAATAAAACAGTCCTGCAATAATAATTATAATAATACTACATTCATGAAGGTTATAATGTTCAGTTTTTGTCAAAACTGTTGTAGAGAGATGATGTAATTTATGGTGCCGTTATATCAATGAGGGTAGACTAAATATTACAAACACCCCTTAATATAATGCAATAAAATTCAGCAGCACCGCACTGCACTGTTCAACTAATTCTGAATAAACTGAAAGCCTTGTACTGAAAGGTACAAAAATTACTGTTACGTCCCTGCTTAATCGAGACACTAAAATCTGCACATTATGGTTCACAATCCCTAACATAATGCCAGACAATCAATGATAAACATCAACACTGCCCAGCTCTGAATCACATCCATTCAGAAGAAATCTGCTGAATAAAATGTACTAAACGGGGAGTTCGTATCATATTTAACAGCGCAACAATGTCCACAACTGTATATCAAAATTTCTGTGTAGGTACGGGAAATCACATATAGGTTAGCTGCTGTTAACTTAAGAAGACTATTCTAACGTAGTAATTACTTAGAAGTATTAATTTTAGGCACGTAACCAATTCACAATCTGATTGGATATGTTAATGTATATCTTGTGGCCGCAATGTCCGCGGTTCGATTCCAGCCGGGACCCTGTGATGCAAGTCATCCCCCCTCTCTCTCCGCTCATTTAATGTCCGTCTCTTTACTATTAACTGTACAATAAAACAAAGAGTACGAGTACAACACCTGAGATGAGATTCAGAATAAAACAACGGAGTTCAGCCTTGAGCCATTTCAAGTGGCTTCTCAGCAGCATAGTAGATGACAGATATCAAAAAGCAGTGCAATGTAATAAAGTCGACCTGAAACAGATATAATGTCAGACTGACAACCATGGTACTTTGATTAAATAGTTAAATTCACAGTTTATATTAAATCAAGGGCCCTGTACTGAAAACAAAATAAAATATGATGAAGCTTGTTGTTACACCCTTGGTTAATCTGGACACTATAATGCACACATTGTGATTCACAATAACTAAAAACAGTGCCAGGCATTGCTAGCCATCCATTCAAAAAGACACCTGCTGACTGAAATGTATAGCACTTGTATCACCAGCCATGTGTGTGTTCACATGAAGCAACTAATCTGTCAGTGTCATATTTAAAACAGGGCAACAATGTCCAGTTTAAAAACCATAACAAGGGAATGCAAACTGGCAGAAAGCAAGAACAGATTCTAGCTAGCTTAATTTTTCCAATACACAGACTCCTGACATGCACATGGTTAGCCACTTGCTCTTAGCTCAGTCTTATATTCAGTCTAATTTATTCTAATGGAAACTGGAGAGTGTTGAGAGAGGCAAACGCTTGATGTAAATGAGTGTTTTAGGAGGTACAGGATAAGCTAAAGCTACAGACTGAGTGAATCAACAGCGTGTTTATGCGAACAGCACCGGGATGCTCCAACTGTCTCCAGAGTGCAATAAAACTCGACGTAACGTTAACGGCTGGAAGGGACGGCGACACGAACCGTTGAAGTTTCTGGGCAACTGAGCCACATTGGAAAGTGTCCAAACGTTGGGGACTGTTTTAGGGTGGTGGTGGGTTATAAGAGGAAGGAGGGAAATGAAGACGGGGTGGGGGATTTTGGGATGATGAGCGGATTTTTGCAGGATGGAGCCAGGCAAAGGCAAAGGCGCCACGCATCGCTCACATATCGTTTCTGATAACAACTCAACACATTCAACAACCAAAACCGGGAAGAAACAAACAACCGCGGGAGTCCCCAACCGCCAAACTCCACCCGAGACAAAGTTAAGATATATGTGCCGCCCCTCTCATGGCTACAAAACAACGTTGAATATCTCACCATTAAAACTTTGGCAGCGCTTTCCAGCTGTGTGATCACTTCTGGTGCACCGACCGCCGCCATCATCGTCGTCCCTCTCCAATGACGCGCCATGCGCTCTGCATTGTGGGATTACTGCGCTGGTACCCGGCAGGGTTGAACCCATGGATCCATCCATGCGTTCAACACAGTAAAAGCGTGGAGGCAGCGGGTTATGTGATCCAGAGAAGAAGAAATATTCACTCTACTGTCAAACTCAAGACGTGATTTATTTATTTTTTTTAAAGTCCTGCTCGCTTTAGCAAAATATGACTATAGGAGTTGTAATTGTTTATTAATTAATTGATTAATTAATTAATTAATTCTTCTCTGTGTGTCTGTAATGAATAGACACTATAATGATAAATATTATAAAATGTAGCTATGTCAGACACGTACAAAAAGTAAAATAAAGTACAGAGTAGTAGTGGAAAGTAAGTATCCATTTACTTACTAAGTATAATTTTGAGGTTCTTGTACTTGATATTTCCGTGTGATACTACTTTTTGCCAGTGGTGGGATGTAACTAAGTACATTTACTCAAGTAGCCTACTGTACATTGAGGTACTTGTACTTTACTTGAGTCTTTTCTTTTCATGCCACTTTCTACTTTACTACAATTCAGATTGTAAAGTTTACTTCACTACATTTATCTGACAGCTTTACTAGTTACTTTACAAGATTTTTGCACACAAAACATACAAAGAGCTTATAAAATATGTTTTGTTATAAATTAAACCACCCAACAGTTTATAGGCTAAAATGATTAGTTGATTACTCAATTAGTTGATTGACAGAAAAATAAATTGATAATCATTTGAGTCATTTTTCATGTAAAAACATTCCATGGTCCCAGCTTCACAAATGTGAGGATTTGCTGCTTTTCCTTTTAATTTATTTTTAATAATTTTGAATTTTGTACTATTGGTTGGACACAATAATCATTGCGAAGGTGTCAGTTGTGACGACATTTCTCACTATTTTCAAAATAGGTAAAATAGAAAATAATCATTAGTTGCAGCTTCATATAAAATAGTTAAAAATTGCTCCTTAACCAACTACAACAGTAAAATCCTGCTTTTGCATGAATGCATGAGTAATAATAATCTATATAATAATAATAATAGTATATCAGTCACAGAGGACATTTTTCTGCATTATTATTTAACAGCTATACCCTGCAGAGTAAGAGTTCAGAAAAATATGATCCATAGGTATAAACTACCCAATTGTATACATACATAGATTTAAAAAAAAATCAACAAATAAATGATGATGATGTATTATTATAGGTTAGGATAAAACTTTATTGAACCCTGGGGGGAAATTCACAAGCATGTATGTAAAATAATTAAAATTAGCCCCATCTTTACTGTAACAGCTGTAACAATAAAGTGATGTACACATTTCATCAATAGTTATAATCCAGTGATACAATATAATATATATTATTCTGAAATCAGCCATTCTGCATGAGTACTTTTACTTTTGGTACTTTAATATAATTTCTGTCCATTTATTAAAGTCAGATAAACTATCTTTTTCAAATAATAGGGCATGTAAACTGAATTCAGATGGATTTATTCTGCAGAAATGTAATCCTTCCTTGTATATTACATTTAATTTACATGGTAAACAACAGATTTCTGCTCATGAGCCCAATTTTATTAGATAAAAAAAAAAATCTAATTCAATATGTGATCTAACTCCCAAGCTATGACAGGCCTAAACCTAACAGTTAGAAATGATAAAGTTAACATATCACCTTCCGTTCGCCCATTAATGCACTGAAATAAAGCACACTTCCAAGTTGGTTAATTTAATTTATACATACATTTTACACACAAGGACTGTGAAAGCATTTTTACAAATTCTCAGTTCATACATAAATGTAAAAAAGAGATAGCTGTCCACATTACATCATCTATAATACTGTGTAGACATGGATTTTTGAACATTAGCACAAGGGAAATTGAAAAAAAAAGGGGGGAAAAAGATACAAAAAATATGTATATCTGTATAAATATAAATTCAAGAGTAACAGAATTGTATCATACGTTAAGGAGCATCAAAGGCAACAAGAGGCTCCTTAGAGTAAAAATACAAAATGAAAAGGATACACAAGTAAGTCTCGTGAAGAAATCAGATCAAGTCAGTCAAAGATTGTCAGTCATCACTCTCTAACCGTAGAAACAGAAAACAAAAACACATCCAGGAAACACCTCACACACTTTGTGGAACTCACACACTCTGCAGAGAGCTGCGGCTCTCGTTATAAAGCTATTTTTCACAACGCAGTCCGTCCTGGTCGATGCAGATTGGCAACGCAGTCAATGAGAGGTTTAGAGAAGTGGAAGGACGTCTGGTCAGACATGTGGACCAGCTCAAAGAAAAACTGGATGGGGAAGAGTGAAAGAGCAACACCTGTCTGCCTTAATCTCAATGATGGTGGTCCATCCAGTGGTGCTGCGCTGTAGAAGTCTGGTTTATCTGGGCAGCTCACAGGCAACACTGGCTATGTTTACATGCAGGATACTGGCTTTAGTCCAGTTTAAGCCGCCATTAAACACATTCATGACAAACAGCAAAAAAAAAAAAAAAAAAAAGTTCTTTCACATAGTGATTACATTAGGTTTTTTGTGTATCCATGCGACATATCTGTCTGTCTGTTACATGAAATTCAAAATCTGAACAATCCACCTCAATTAAATAAAACCAGCAGTTTTATACATTTTAACATGACCTGAGTTGCAACATTATACAGCGGTGAGAACCCTGTTTCCCTTTCCTAAAACAATATGTTGCAACCAGAAATACATTGAGTTACAGAAAAGTGGCATCTAAATGGTATTTCCATGTGACCTTAAGGGAAAAAGTCAACTTCAGATTACAAATCTTATCAGTCTTTGAGCGCAGGAGTTGTAATTTCTTGTTTTGCCCACTTTCCCTCAACTTATGCCTTATCTAATTCTATTTACTGTAAGTTACTGACTAGAATAAGAAGAAGATGCATGTAAACAAAGCCAGTGTGAATGTGAAATGTCAACTTCCCCAGATCAACAACAATAACAGGTAAAAGAGGTCTGTGAAAAGGAGACAGTAATAAGAAGGCAATCGTTTAAGATTGTGCTGCTCACTTTAGAAAAAACAAGGCACATTTACAGAAAAAAACAAAACAATCAAATCTTCTGTAACAAATCTGATCCACACATTTTCCATCATTCTGCCAGTTATGCATCAGAGAAGTTCTGACTTCTTTAGCATTCCCAGTCGTTAAGTCAAATTCAGAATACTGTTGGAACCGTTCAGTTTGACACAAAGAGAGCACTGTTCACTGATTGTCAATAAGCAAGAAGGTACTGGGTGATAGTGTCGTCTGCTGGGCAGCAGAGCTCTAATACAGAACATAGTACAGGTCTGTAGTAAAAGTACAGAGTTACACAACACTCAAACTTGTGGTCATTTCGGATAAATAAAGAAAATGTACCAAACACTAACTCTTTGTTGAAGTTTAGCCATTTGCAGTTTTGTAAAATAGAGAAAGCTATTCATTCTTTTTTTTTTTCAAATTACATTTCCTGAAGCCAACCTGCCTCGCTCCACCTCTTCTTCTAACTTGTATCTACTCTCTTGCATCTCTTTCTGAAGCAGAATCCTTTACACCCTCCTCTCCTGCATCCAGGGCCAGCCTGTCTGCAGAAGGCGAAGAGTCTACCACCGATGTTCTGCAAACGCTGATCATCACTGTCGTCTCCTTCGTCATCGAGCGGCGACTCACACTCCAACATTCAATAAGAAAGGCACAAAGCTCATTACTTTCAAAACCCAAGCATACTCGGCAATTAAGCCAACACTTCTTTAAGCCACAACAAATGAAAACAGGTACACGTTATAACAATTATAATAATAATGTAAATAATATTAACCACAATAATAAGCAGCATGTTGTAACTGAAAAAAGAAAATATATATAAACCAATATATTTGTACATTTCAGTACTAAACGTTCAAAAGGATATTAAGTGTTTAGAAAACTATATATAATGTATTTTTTTGTATTGCACATAGTCATACTATCACGTTTGCTGTTGTAAGAACATGTTGCTTTTTGTTTTCATGACTGCCTCCAGAAGACAGAGGAGGCTGGTTAAGTTACAATGCAACTGTGGGACTGATCTTTGCAAAATAGCTGTAAAATTGTGTATCTTGGTGAATGTGTGTGTATGTGTGTGTTAGAGCTTTCAATCTCAGTCTGAAACCAACTCAGCCCCAACCGACCCGACGGGTTCAGGCCTGTCCAGGTCTGGCTCTGATGTCTCTTAATTTTCATGAATCAGGTTGGGTTTCATTCCATTCATCAGTTCTTTCCCTAAAACAAAGATTGGGAAACTATGTTTTGTGCTAACAAGTGAGCAATCTTCCCCCCGGTAAACAAGAATCTGAACGCAAGAAAATTTTCCATCTGATCCAATTCTTCTCCTCCTGTAATTTATGAGTAGAAATTCACTGCATGTGAGGCTTACAGCGACATTTCTGGTTTTAATCATGCTTGGGCTCAATAAATGCCACAGTGGTTTAGTCTTGGATCGGGCGAAAACAGAATCAGGCTTGATTTCTAGAGCCCCATACAAACTCTACACATGCTCTTTGTGCCTGTGTAGGTTAAGCATTTTTTGGAGGTGAGCTTTGAAATGGTCAGTTAGGATAGAGAATCGGTAACAGGAAACATTTTTTAAACACAAGGATATTTGTAACAGCAACATCTGAGGGATGAAGGATCAGACTCCATCTTTAGGACAAAACATTATACCAAACTACAGCTGGCACAAAATGAGGCAGTTGCAGATATATATGATTGATGAAGCAACCAAAAATATTTTGTTTGGTTAAATTGAGTCAAATTTTTGAAATTTGATCTGTTACAATTGTAGAAATTTAAACTGTAGACAAAGTAATATATCGAATTTGAAAACTGAATGCTGCAAAATACGACGCATTTTCTCTCTCACACCACAAGATGGCTGCTAAACAGTTTCTCTGTGGGTGAATGCTCATCAGAGGAATCTGGAAGACTTTGTTCGTCCATCTAGTCTGAGCCAACTTCTTGAAACGTCAATATGGACAATGAAATCTACCTGCAGAGAACTTTTTCACCCTTTATGACTGAGCAAAACCTGTACTGGATAAGTGTGCGTGAGTGTGTGCATGTGCATGCATGTGTCTTTGTAGCTTATTTTGCAGCAGCTGTGAAATAGGCGTGTTGCTTATTCAGTCCCCTCCCTGCGATCAACGAGTATACTGGTTCCACTCTTCACATCGCCCTGTCCAATATTCGAGTGTAAAGCAGCTCAGGTAGAACAGGAAGTGTCCCACGCTCACCGTGGAGGTGTTTCGTCGTCCGTAAGACACAAGGGTGGAAGGAATGGGACAAGAAACCGCTGGAAGAACCAGAAGCAGTCCTCGAATTAGAAATCTTGTCTGTGATTCAGACATCCTTACATTCCCAAGAATATTAACTACCTCCTTTCAACCTGTACAGTTTCTGAGTCTCGCTCTTGTAACCGCATATGCTTCACCCTTGATGCAGTCAGTCACATACAGAATGTTGTTTTTTGGTCCCGGATCAGGGGAGTTTTGTATTTGAAGTCATTGTGGACGCACTATAGATTCCACAAGGTGGCGATGTTCATCAATCCTGCTCCTGCAACTTAACAATCACACCTGATATGCATAAACACACACAGACACACCTGTGTAGCATGCACACCTCTACACACAGACACATACGCAGAAGAAGAGCAGTGGCAGGTGGGAGGGTCATGAGCTGAATGATGAGCATTAATTGGCAGTAATAGACACACGTCGCTCAGGAAGCCTGTCAGTCTGCAGCTCTAGACGTACACCGGTTCACATCCCTCCCCCTGCTCTCCCTCCTCCTCTTCATCGTCCTCTTCCTCCTCCTCCTCTTCTTGTTCCTCCTCCTCTTCTGGGCCCATGCAGGTGGCTCCGGTGATGCTTGGTGGCCCATCGCTGGCCTCAAGCGGTTTAGGGTAGCGGAAGGGGCAACCGTTGTCGTCGAAGAATCTGCGGAAGGTGAACTCGTAGAAAGCGTGCTCTGGGTGCTTCCCATGCGGGGAGCAGAGCATGTCCAAGGCGCGTGTGCTGTCCCCGCTGTCACTCCACGCCCCAGGGCCGCCCTCCTCCTCCACGGGGTCAAAGTTGGATGTGTCCATCGGGTGGGCGATCTTGGGCCGGTAGGGGGCTGGTTGCTGCCGCAGATTGCTGGAGAAGTCCATCTGGGCGAAGAAGGGGTGAGCCTTGATCTCGCCGGCGCCATTAGCACCAACACGATCCTCTGCGGAGCAGCAGAGACGGCCGATGATGTCGACGGCCTCAGGGCTCAGTTTGACCTGGGCAGGCACCTGCAGTGTGCTCTCCCAGTTAATGACCTGTGGAGGGGAGCGACACAATACATGAGGTTACCACAGCTACAGTAATGTCAGAAGCAGATGTTATACTGATATAATTAATCTGTTGGATTCACATTGGACGTTGACCTTGGAAACAGTAGTTGACTAATACTGTACAGTCTCACCACTGGGTTCACTCAGCAGCTGTTCTGGAGCTTTTGATTGTATCACAACATGTTCTTCAGATGGAGTTTGCCACCAGTTTGCCCAGTTGTCATAACAATAAAAATGTTTGAATTTCCATTTTATTCTCAGGACTTTTATTTTCTTTTATTTTTAGGCAACATTGTATGCTGAGGAAGATCGTGTGATTAGACTGAAAGCTCCAGAACAGCTACTGAATGGACCTTTTGGGTTTTTTTGTAGTCAGCTGCTGTTTCCAAGATCAAGAATGAACGTCCAATCTCAATTTTTGAGCTAACATGGTCAAGAAGTCCTTAAAGTAACTTGAACATTTACGTTTCCATGACAACTGGGCAAACTCCATCTGCTAAGGAAGACTGTGTGATATGATCGACAGCTCCAGCTTGTCAACTACATCTTTGACTCTTTGTATTTGACTTGTCAGGGTCACATTATTCCAAAAACAGCTTGTGACTCCAAAAGTGTACGGCTGGATACCACAAGGAGTATTGGGACTGTTCTTTTTTAATGATTTGGCTGAACTGACCCTTTAACAAAAAGGTCCCACAGACTCAAGAGGAGCTCATTTATTGGACATGGTTGTGGTAGCCTGTCATCCCGCCGTGTTTGAGATAATGCAACAAAAAATGTGATTCCACTTCCTGTAACTGTAGCTGAGGATGATGTCTACAGTGTGTCATTCACCTTCTCTGTTGTTCATAGAAGTCTGAATATAAGTCCAGCAATCTTTGTTCTTCCTGGGCACTGTGACGGCCCTATCGGCGGCTGACACCATACAGTGTTTTGATGAACCATGTTTATTGTTATTCTGGTTTACATTATGACACTACGTTAACAATTAGTGGTCATAGTTTTATCAGATTGGAGTTGTTAATATATTGTACCTAGTTTTCTCTTTGTTTCTCCACATGCTGCTGCTGAGTCGACTGCCCAGTTGGAGTTTGAGGTAGCTTTTTATGCTGAAAACAGGAAGTGGAAGGAGCCAACTCCCGGTGCTGGTGCAGGGGAACTCCAAAATACTTTCTTAATGAATGGGAGCATGTGGACATTCCTTTTGGGGTTTGGTGGTATTAGTTTTCAGTATTTACATTTATTGGTTGTTGCGTTTATTTTGGGTCTTTAATTGTATGGAGTTAGGTTTCTCTTCTTTGTGTTTGTGTAGGCTAGCCTATGTGTACATATACCCCTCTTTTTGTCTCATTTGGGAGGTTGGGTTTGTTCAGTTCAGACTTCTGCTGCAGTATTGTTTTATTGGCCTTAATTTAGTTAAAGGACCCAGATTTAGTACTATGTTATTGATACTTCTTTTTTTTGCTGATGTGTTTTAAACATTTGCAACTTTGTCTTTTCTATTGATTGAATGTTTGATTTGGCTAAATAAAAAGCCTTAACTTTCCAAAATTATCCTTGCGTATCCTTAATTAGTTTATACTTTTTAAGCATTTTGAATACTTCAAATTAAGATATACAGTATGAATTTACAGCATTTTCATGTAGGAACTCATTTCTTTCTACCGATGCTTTCTACATGAACGCTTTGAGCACCACAAGCCGAGTGCCATATAGTCCCATTATATTCAAAAAATGCAGACATCTCTACGGGTGATTTCTCCAAAACTCGGCAACTCACACCAAAACAATCTAGATGGATAAATAGCACTACAGGTAAGAGAAGATATGTATTTTTGATTTTGGGGTGAACTGTCCCTTTAAGCTCACCAAAACAATTCCGACCAGTGGTGAGATGTCGCTGTTGTGTAGATTTGGTTCATCAAAGACGCTAGCAAAGCAACACAGTACATAAAATAAGCACAGCACAAATGTCAGTCGGACCACCGTGTTTAACTATATTTCTATACGTTACAGTTGAAAATGGCAACAGAAATAAACAAATGTTCCGATTTTGCATATCTCTGCAATTCAAATCAACTGCCAGTCGTCGACCCGGAAGTGACTGTTGTTGTTAGCACGATGTCACGATGATTCGTTCTGTAGTTGGAGTCGAAGCTTAGCGCTTCAAGCTAGACAACAATAATGTGTAAGAAACCCTCAGTGCCTGTAGCCCAGCCCAGGTAAATAATCACCAGCCACCACTTCTATCTGTCTAATGCGCATAAACCCACGCACTTTGGAGCAATTTCCTGTAATTGGCCTGGCCTGCTGCGACTGAGCTGATCCCGGGACACCAGGCTGACATTCATTCATCCATTGGTCAATGATTGAATTTCTAAATCAAAGTGGGGATATTTTTCTTCTTCACTGACCTTAATCTGAGTCTCTGTAGGTGTGGGGGCCAGAAAGGGCGGTTGTCCCACCAGCATCTCAAACAGGATCACTCCCACGCTCCACCAGTCACACAGCTGGGTGTACCCTGCACGCAAGACACAAATATCAGATTAATCTGTAAGTGCTCTCACTTTAGAGACAAACATACTGCAAAGTCCAGTATTTTACATATTTGTACAGACACATATGTTCTATTGTGTTGGCTCTATACTTCAGCACATTAATCTGAAATGAAACAATGACTCTGAGGTTAAAATGCTGACCCTCAAGACTGGCTCAGGGTGTTAGTTCCACAATTTTTCAACCACAAGTAGGTCAAAAACAGGGATACAGTTTCTACTGTGTTCACCCACAATACCCTCAAATTAAAGCTCAATGTCAGCACTTCAACATCATAGCTATTTTTTATTTTTACATTTACTGCGCTTAGTACAGAGCTAACACAAGAAACAAATGTGTCACTGTCCAAATATTTATGAACTCTACTGCACATGCAAAACATGCTGCATGTCTAGGGTAATACTTATATTGTGAGCCAAGAAGTAAAAGCTTACTCTAATGTTATATAGGATAACAGTAAACTTACTAAACTAAATGCCTAAAATAAAAACATAGATTTGGCACAAGGATACTTTTGTCACAAAGGATTTGAAATTAAAGGAAAAGGAATTTTAACCTTATTTTGTTTAAATAAATTTGGGCAGATTAAACAAATAACTATGTACACGCATGGTCTGAAATTATTAGATGGCAAATGCAAAAACAAATTTGTATTTGGTTGATAAATCAGTTAATGTCACCTGTCACAACAGGTGCTAACCTTTTGACATGATAACCTTTGAATTCTTCAGCCTCTGGCCCATCTTCATACTGAATCCCTGCTGGCCATAATATGTACTCTCTTTCCAGCCATGAGCTAATCAAAACAGTGGCTGTGTGAAACAGGGTCCTGCCTCTGCTGCTTCTCTACACAAAACAGCAGCATCTAAACTCTTATGTCTGGATTGTTAAATAGCCAAACAAAAAAGGTTTTCAGTTGTCAGACACTTTATTTCAGATATTATCTGCAGCAAATATTCATCGTATTCTCACCCACCTTTGCGCAGCAGCACCTCTGGTGCGATGTAGTTAGGTGTTCCGACCAGGGAGTGAGCCAGGCAGCGCTGGTGCTGCCGGTTGGCGCGCTGCTCCAGTGTCATCAGCCGGTCGCCGCAGCGGCAGTTAGACACGTCGTCCCAGAAGTCACTGGGCTCCATGCTGTCCTGTCTGACGTGGCTCCCTGCAGACAGAAGAAGGGGAGCAATGCTGTTAAACTCCACACAGAAAATACATAATGACACACCGCCTGGATTAGCTGGATGGGAAAGGTAACACTCTGAACTACTGCCAACTGAGCAAAGCACTTAATGGCCAGCAAAGAAAACAGGCTGGACTTGGTAGCTGCCAAGTATGAATGTGTCTGAAAATACACCTACAAGCTCATTTAATTTTGCTTGTACATGATTTTTAAGATAAGACTATCAAAGCCAGAGGATACGGGTAAATGAATGAGATATATATGAAATATGATTTTCCATTAGAAATCAGTAAGATGTAGTTCTGAGAAAAATCTGTGAATATCGCTTTCATTTGTGCACTGGATAATACAGTATATTGTTACATATGGGTTGCATGTTTACAAAATCCATTGAATCCTCATAGAATCTCTTTAAAACTGTGTTAAATCATGTGTGTATGTGTATGTTAAGCTATTTTGGCCATATAGCACCAGTAGAGCACTAAACCATGATCACAAACTGCCTCACCTTTCTGGTAGTACTTGGAGTTGTGCGTCCAGCGGAAGCCCGTGCACAGGCCAAAGTCCGTCAGCTTGATGTGTCCATCCAGGTCAATGAGGATGTTGTCAGGCTTGATGTCGCGGTGGATGAAGCCCATCTTGTGAACGCTCTCGATGGCCAGTGTCAGCTCCGCCACGTAGAAGCGTGCCAGAGGTTCGGGGAAGACGCCCATTCGGATGAGCAGGCTCATCATGTCTCCTCCGGGGATGTAGTCCATGACAAAGTAGAGGCTGTCGCGGTCCTGGAAGGAGTAGTAGAGACGTACCACCCACTCGTTGTCTGCCTCCGCCAGGATGTCACGCTCTGCTTTCACATGGGCCACCTGCAAGGACAGTACTTACTCATTTGAGCTAGTTTACATAACAACATGTCATCATCAGTTTAAATAACTGCAATAATATCCACAAAAGGCACAAACTGGCTGTGCCTTGTTTGTGATGGATCAATATTGTATGAACAAACATGGTAAAAAGAGGTGAATGCCTCCACGTAACTGGTATAATTACACAGGCCCGAATTCAAGACTTCTTCAAAACAGTAATACTGCGTACTGTATGAACAGAAATGTATTAAATCACCTGGTTGCGGTTGAGGACATCTTTCTTGCGCAGTGTTTTCATGGCATAAAGTGCACCGGTGTCCACCTTACGCGTAAGACAGACTTCACCAAAGGCACCTATGCCCAACGTCTTAATTTTGACAAACATGGACTTGTCCATTTTGGCACGGCGTAGCCTGTTGTAGTTGGACTCTTTCTGGTTCAGCATCTTCCTCATCTGTTCCTGCTCTGCTTCCGATAGGCCAGCCTGAGCAAGACGGACAGGGGTTGAAGAAAGACGGTGAGGGGAATAAACAATGACAACACAAACCTTTCAAAAGCAGTCTCAGAAACAACTTAAAAAACAAGTTCATTTTTCATTTATAATTATTAATGACCAAGGAATGTGGCATGGGCTGAACCCAGCGCCCTGACCTTTGTTGTCAAATGTAACTAATTCTGTTGCCCAACTGTCTGGGTCTAGCTGTGGTATTTTTTTCTCCTCTGAAAAGGCCTTTCAATCACTTTAAAGTATGTCAAAAGGGCAGAGGCCAGAGTCACGACTCAGTACAAGCTTGTGCAAACACAAGTGTGAACTCACTGACTTCTCATTTCAAGGTCTTGTTTTTACCCTGTAAAGCACCTTGTAAACCTTGTTTTGGAAAGGTGCTATATACATGAAGTTACTTATCATTATTATTATTATTATTGTTGTTTAAAAAAAAAGTCCTAAGGGAAAATTATATGGATGACAACCTCTTGGACATCACTGCGCTGTACAACTCATTACCATTCTCAGATCCAAGAACTATACCAGTGGTTTTTCGGGTTTTATCCCATTCATTTCAAATTGCTTATACATTACTCCTGACCATATTCCAAGGCATGTTGATGACTTTCTTTATTGATTTTCAACCTAAAGACAGCCAATGGTTTCATTATCTTTCAATGCACCATGAAAATCAACTTCCAGAGACTCAAAGCTTGCTGGAGACAGAATAATCTTCACATTGAACAATATTTATTTGTCTAAATTTTACTCAGTTGATGCAGTCCAGGATGTCTGAAAACTGATGGATGTCTGCTCTACTGAAATGCACCACATAATACTTTAAATTTGGCTGTTTTTATAAAAATGAAAAATGTTGTTGCTTGCAAAATAGTAGATACTTACATAATCTAAGTTTGACACACAAAAATACATGTGCCAGCCATGTTTTCCACTACAATGGATCTCAAGCATGTGAGATCCACATGAAGTCTCTTGAAGCTGATTTTTAGATTTTATTGAAATATACTAAAACGGCTGCCTGGAATTGATCACACAGAGCATACAGGGGTTATGTGCATTGCTGAAGGGAGCTCAAGACACAAATTTTAAGACTTGCATGTTCATTTTCAATAATTTTAAGTTCATGGTCTGCTTAACCAAGAGGCTATCTCAGTGATTTCTGTTTGTTATTAAGATGATTCCACAACTAACGTGAGTTTGTAAAGTAGAGCAGGGAGTTCAGTAAAGGGCGGTCTTACCTTGGACATCTCTTGTTCCAGCTGAAGCCTACGGTTCAGTTTCTGCTGGTGGGTCTTCATCACATTCTCTATATGCTGTTCCATGTAGAACTTGAAAGCGAAAGGTGAGTAGGTCTTGATGCGTGACTCTCTCTTCTCCTCATCACGTCCATTCTTCCTCACCGGAACAGGTGACGTCTGAATCTGCTTCTTGTCTTTCACTGTTTTTTCTCCCTTGCCCATCTTTGTCTTCTCTTTCACCTGCTGGCTCTCCTCTGCCTTTCCGCTCCCTCCACTGCCACCATGTGTGCTTCTGGCAGCAGGGTTGCAAAGGTCCTGAGCTCCACACATGGCTCCGGGTCCTTCCATGGCCCCTGGCTCGCCAGTTGCCCCAGACATGAGCAGGTTTTTGGGGTAAGGTGGTGGTGGGCAGCGTGGCTCCTGAGCAGGCTCAAGAGAGTAGGTCTCCTCTGGCATGTAGGCCAGGGGTTCTGCTACGTCCTGGGCCTGAGCAGTCATCCAGCCGGGGTGACATGGTCCCACAGCCGTCTTGGGCTCTGGCCTCATCACACGGATACTCTTGACTGGCTGTTGGATGGGTGGGGATGTTACAGCCGTGATGGTGTTCGGAGGGCCCAAGGAGGGGTCCTGTTTGCCAGATGTGGGGGGTGCAGCCATAGCAGGCCGGATACCATTGGGCCCCGCAGAGCGACTGTTGAAGGAGTTGGTTCTGCTGGGGACGCGCACCTCCCCCCTGAATGGGCCCTGGGGCTGGGGTTGCCTGGCTGGAGGGGCCCCTTCAGGACCTGGAGGTCCCGCCCAGTGGTGCTCATACAGGTCCAGGTTGAGGCTGGCCCTGGATGGTGTCATCAAGCCCTGGGGCATATCGGAGAAGTCAGGGCCCATGGCTGCCACCCCACCTGGGGATCGGGACATCATGTGGACCTGGTGGGAGGTGGGGCTGGCCTGGCGTGGGTGGGAATGCGGGGGCAGGTACAGGTTAGCTGGGTACCCTCCCCCTCCTCCTCCCGGACCGTTCTGGCCCATGGCCCCTTTCCCCTGCATGTTGACATAGTTATCTGGGGGCGCCATGGGGGGCGGTGCCATCTTGTTCTGGAAGGAGGCAGTCCTCTTGACTCCATAGGCTGCAGGCTCCATCATGTGCGGCCTGGCATGGCCGTAGTCATAGTGGGGGCCTGGGACAGGGCCCCCTGGTGGCTGAGACTGGAGCTGCAGAGGCTGGCCAGGGACATTGTAGCTCATCATGGGCCCGTGCTGCTCCATACTGCCAGGGTAGCCCTTCTGCTGGGCCCCTGGAGGGTACATGGTGTTGGCTGGGTTGCTTACTGGTGGATAGCTGCCCATACTGGGAGGGCGACCCATTGGGTTTCCCATTGCAGGGCCCTGTGCTGCACCAGACGGGGGCATCATGTAGTTCATTACAGGGGGAGCGCTCATGTAGGGTCTGGGCATCTCACCCTCAGGGCCATATCCACCTGCCCCCTCATACATGGGAGCTCCCATCTGGTGGTACGGAGGCATGGGACCCGCCTCACCTGAAACCTCTAATGCAGGTCGGTGGTCCATTGAGTTTGGCATGCCAGCTTTTCCTGAAAGGACAAGGAATAAGATCACTCAATATATTAAATAATAATAGCAAATTGATACAACTTGTTGCAAAAAGTAATTAGATCAATAAGCATATACTGTAAATATATCTACTGAAGAGAAATGAAGAGTATATAAAAATCCACTGGCCAAAGTCAACTTATTGTGGTTGCATTTGTACCTGGTGAAGTCTGCTTGATGACACGGACAATGAGCTCATTGTGAGGGTCAAGGTACCCCATTTTGCTGATGTACTCTAAGGCCGCTTCGATGTTCCTACTTCCGGTCTGCTTCAGTGCCCGCACCGCCATCTCCTGGGAAGCACACACACAAACAAAAAGAGATGTTGAGAAACTTATAGATACCATACTTTGACACCCCATTTTTTTCATTTAACAAAAGAAGCCAAGGTTTTGAAATGCTTAATGTTGTCTAAACACAAGTAGCTGCACAAGAACATTGCCTAAATAAAGAGTCTAAAAATCTGAAATTAATTACACAAAAAAATACACAAAGGCATGTGCATGCCTGCAACACACACAATTTCAAAATGTGGATAATCTGCCTTGAAGGTGTCCATACACCCAACATAAAAAACACACACATTTAAAAAACAATAACATTGGCCCTGAGGTTCTCAAGCACCTGCATCCTCTCCATGTGGGGTCACATACCAGTGACTTCCTGTGTCTGTCACAACAACACACAAAAAACATACCACCAAAACGAGCTCAAATGACTATTGGAAATTGGAATAAGAATTTCTAGAAATGGGAATAATTTAAAATGTAGAAGGATGGAAAGTTTACTATAAGTTTTTATTGCTTTTTGTTTATGAGGTGAAATACACTGACAATTCCACAGTGAAAACAAACAATTTGAAACTGAAAAGGTTATGGTAGAGAAAAACGATGAGCGAACAGATCCTTATTTGGCAGTCAAAGAAAACTCTGAGCCGAGACAATTATCATACCACAACATAATAATTTGCAATTATTTAGGCTAATGTAAATGATTCAGTAGTTGTAGTCTAGCAGCAGGGTGTGGTCCTGTGTGTACCTCAGTGGCACTAACAGACAAGCTTCAATGGAAATGACCAGAAACAGCTCCTTTTAACAGACTGCACTGGTGTTTCTGAAAGTTTTAGCTCATGTAACACTAACTGCATAAACTTTATATCACTACCCACTATTTTCCAAAGCATACTGTAGTATTTTACATTTTTGAATGCATTCTTTCTTCATTTCTTGGGTTTTGTTCATTTCAGTATGGTTTAAGAACCCACAGACTCAAAACTTCCTTGAGACTGATCGCAGTGAATATCATGTCACATTTTCAGTCACAGTTATGTTGTCAAATTGTGTTAATGAAATTCAAAGCACTGACTGATCTATGCTGTGTTGCCAGAAAACCAAACACAGAAGACATGCAATAACACGTGGATATTGTGAAAACGATCATGGGAATTTGGAAGCATACTGCATTAAAAGATTCCAGTTTGGCAGCCAACTCTCAAATCTTGGATACAAGAGTTTCCTGCCATCAATAATGCACCACCCAAATTATTAATGTCTAGCTGATTTAGTTTGCATAAGATACTAAAAACACTAAAATACCATAATAAAAACGAAATTGTGTGCGTATTTTCAACTGAATTAAAGTTAACTGTGTTGTCAAGCAGCTTCCATAACTTCTCTTGAAGATCTATGCATCAAGTTAATTGCATTCTCCTTATTCTTCATGTAAAATGGCATTTAATTTAATTATTTGCCTTTTGGCTTGTCTTCCTCCTCAATCATACCTAAAGTGGGTCATAGGGAGCTCATCCCAGGCTCAAACAGGTGGGTCACTGAAAAAAACCCCAAAGGTATGTAGGTCACCTATGTGAAAAATGTTGGTTAACCACATTGGCATTTTCTATTCATCAGCTGCCGTGCAATTTATGATTAAGACAGAGCAGCAAAAATGTGAAGGAGGAAACATGCAGAGCATTCCTTTTGCGTTTACGGCCTTTTATTAAACAATGCCAATCATTCCTTTGGTTCTTGTGTTAATGTAAAGCAGGAGATCTTAAATGCTTTTCAGCTCAAATCCATTCAACCCCCCAGACAAAGACGCCTTAACATGTACTTAGGTTGTGGAAAGACACATAAACCAATTGTGGCTCTGATTTATAGTTTGAAATGTTGTGATTTATATCGATATAATAAAAAAGGGAAATAAAAGCCAAACTGACAGTTTTAATGGCCTTAAGTCATAGTCTGTTAGCTGCACCATTGCTACAGAATATTACATGACTCAAATAGCTCATTGTAGTGAAACTGCACAGGCAGTACCCTACTGTGTTATATTGTCCTTTTGTGTGATGCATAAGGATTTGCTGACAATATCTTAGGCTGTATATTATATACCACTTACTGCACATGATTTCTGTTCAACCGAAGTCTGTCCATTATACAACAAAATGTTGTTTCATCAGTTTCCATTTAACTACTTGCTGCCCGTGGGGTAATATCTATTTATTAGTAAAATCCCCCTTAATAATAGCCTTTCTACTTAAATTCACCTCATTAGTGTTCTTCATGAAAACACTCTTGTTTATGTTGTGTGGTAGTACATTGAGTTGATCTGAACAGCAAATCAAAATTCCTTCAGATAGTGTGGTGGGGGAACAAGGCGAGGAACGACTGCCTTTATCTTTATGAACTTCCTGTCTTTTTCACAATAGTAAACATGTAAACAAACAGGATAGCAGAGAGTGAGATGAACACAACACAAACTCTGTCTTTCCTTCTCCGACTGAGCGACCCACACCTAGATGAGGAAATCCCCTCAAATGGCATATGACCTCACTGCAAAGACATTTCAACCCAGACCTCTGCCCGGCCGCTCTGACAGAGCCGCCATTCACCCCCGACACTCAGGTGCCCCTGCTGGCCACACGCAGTAACAGCAGCCACAAATGAAAGTCTTCTGCCTTTTATAGATGACATTAGGTGGATTTCATTATTTGGACAGTCACTCAGAGGGCCTGACATTGTTAAATCCTTGCGATAAACTATAACTAACTGAGGGTGCTTTGGATGTAAAACCTACATACGTGCATATTTATTACTACATAGTCATTAAAATGTTATTTTATTTTCTAAGCATTTAGCTGATTCCTTGAGTAACTTCACATTAGGGCAATAGTATGATAATTGTCAATAACTGAATCCGCAGTATCTTAAGCATATAGTTGTAGTTTTACACCATAAATATAAAAAAATGGCATTCTACTGCTATTATAACATTACAGCATTATCATTTATGGACTACCGCAATGGCGTTTCCCCTTCTCTTTCCAAAAAGACCATTAAACATGTGCAGCACATTCAGATTGCTGCTGCCAGATTCTTACAAGAACCAGGAGAACTGAGCACATTATTCCTACTCTTAAATCTTTACAACGGCTTAAAGGCCATTTTAGAAGATTTTAAAGTGCTGCTGCTAGTTTATAAATCATTCAGCTGGCAAACGTGCCTCAAGTCACAGCCAAAATGGTAAAAATGCATTTATGCTGCACACAGATGAAGGCAACATGATGTTCTTCAATGTGCAGCAACTTTAGCTGCTTTCAAACCAAATTTAAAAACTCTCCTGTTTTCTTCTTCTTTTAATGAATTTTCTCTGGTGCACTTTTTTTTTTACTTTAGTACATTTGGGGCAACTTATTATTGAACTGTCACTGCACTGAAACTATTTACACTCATTGCCAGTTTATTGGGTATACCTAGCAAAAGCTAATATGATCTAATACAACAGTCCTGCAAAAAACAAAATCCTACATGAAGGTTATAATGTTCAATTTTAGAAAGGTGTTGATTCAACTATATGATCCTTTTTGAAGGCTGTAATTTGCTTGGTGCTGTGTTACACTGACAGGTGTTTCTATTATACTGTCCATTTGGGTAGGCCAAATAACAAAAACGGCTCCCTGTATAATGCTGTATATAAAGGCAAAATAAAAAGGACTCGCATCAGGATCGGGGCCAAAAAACGTGATCAGGACATTCCTATTAAATTGATCTATTTTAACTGATTTTATTTTTCTCTTCAGTTATGTTTTAAATGTTGTTCTAATGTATTTTGCCTTATGTAAAGCCCTTTGAATGGTGTCTGTGTTTGAAATGTGCTATACAAATTAACCTGCTAGACCTTATATGTAATATTAGCATCTTTTTTAGCATAATAAAATAATAATAATAATAATAATTAGCATTAGCATAATTTTGTAACCAGCTTCAAAACAGTTACTACCATGAGGGCCTCGAAGGTTTTTTATTGTAATATCATGCAAAGATGTATTATGTCATCTGACAACAGAAGCAACAACATGTCTTTGCCATTAGAGTGCAAGGAAATGCAAGAACAGCAAGTTGTAGCCCTGTGTAGCCATTTTGTGCCCCTTTTACCAGACAGACTGGCCAGCTTTATTTGTTGGGAGGACACTAAATCAAACTTAAATGGTTTAAAAGTGGGACCATGCCGCAAACGTAGGCACAGTCAGCTCTCAAAGCCAGGAAATACCAAGGCCACACACTCTCTATGCTTTCTGTAACGTGTGTGAGTGTGTGGTGTCTATCACAGGGCGTCTATATAAATACACTACTGCATGCAGCATGCACACGCCTGCTTTCGACCCCTCCCATTGCATCCGCATGTTCATACACACATACATAACTACATCCCTGAACCCAAGACTGACCATCCACACACACACACACACACACACACCACTGTTTATACTTGGTTTCCTGTGTGTACGTGTATGTGTGTGTCTGTTGCATTCCTGCGAAGCCAGTAGAGAGTGGTGGCTGCCAGTAATGTCACAATATGTCCTTCTCTCGCCTGTTTCTACCTTGTTTGCTTTCCTTCTGCTTCTCATGCGGGCCATTTCAAATTCTAATTTGCTTTAATGGCATGATGAAAATTAAGTTTTAGAATTAGCAAGTTGTACATGGTTTACAATGTGCAAGTATAGTAATACAGAATACATTTTTGGGCATTTCTGCCTTTATTAGATAGTACAGTATAGAGCTGAAAGGAAATGAGGTGAAAGGACTTGCAACAAATGTCCCCACCCAGACTCTAAACAGGCACATTGTGATTACATGGTCAATGTCAAAAGGCTGTGGTATGCTCAAAACAAACTAGTATGAACAAGGTGGATGGCAGAAGTGTTTTAGCTGTTCTGAATGGCCGCACTCGAAGGTGGGGTGAAAAGAGAGGGACAAGCCACGATAACTGTTCTAATGGGGATAACGGCGCACACTTTCAGACTCCTTGAACGCATTCATAGAGTTTCACTCAGTTGTACACACTAAAAGAAATAATTTTGTAAAGAATGAAAACAAAAAGAGCTTGAGGGAGAAGGTCAAACCCTGCTTACTTTCTCACTTTCATACACCTGACCAATCACAGCAAGAAGAGGGTGTGGATGTCGGATTTCGAAATCCGACAATGTCAGGCACAGCCCTCCCAATTCTGACTGCTCCAATTTGGTTGGAGTATACTGACGCCTTTAAACCCTATGGCCACCAAGACCCATTCAAGTAAGACAATAAATGTTTGCATATTACTACATAGTGTACAATAATGACAGAAAAATAAATAATTGAAAAAAAAAAACTATATTAAGATGAGATACAGTTTAATGATTAAATGTAACAGTACTGGTGATATTTAAGATTTATATAAAATATATAAAATTTATATGACCGCCCCCAAGTTCAAGATGAGTCATCAAAAATATTTTAATGTTTTACAGGAAGAGAAAAGAGGCATTTTGATACAATTTTGAAAAAATACAAAAAATAATAATTTTGTGAAAACATATTTAGCATCTAACAAGAGAAACGAACAGCTGACACAGGGACAGGGATTAGGATTCACTGTCTTTGAATATTAGCTGCCTTCTTCAAGGCATAACCGAAATGTCAGTGCATTTTACCTGATTATTATTAATTATTATCGCGTGATAATGGTGAGACCCATAGAAGACAAGTTTTCCTTCTCTGCTGTCATGATCTCTTTTTCCCACTCAATACATTTTATCTTTTGTTTTACAGAATAGTAAACCAGTATTTGTAATAAGTATAAAATATTTGGTTTAAAACATAACCTCAAATATCTCAGCTGACATTAAACAGTTATGAGAGAGTTATATTAAAACTGACATATTTATTGAACTATCAAAACACAGGAATACTCTGCTTTTTATTGTTCGTCGCTTCCTCTCTTGGCTCGTGTGTGTGTGTGTATGTGTGTGTGTGTGTGTGTGTGTGTGTGTGTATGTGTGTGCCTGGTGACCCCGGCTGTCATGGCGACAGATGTTCCTTGCTCACATTCCTCGGCCCAGGAAGCAGGAATTCAAGCTATTTGCATTCAGGATAGTCTTTCTCCCATTTCTCTCTCTCCCCATCAAAAATATCCAGGCCACATTTGTACCCTTGTCATAATGGTTGTGAGCCACAAGCCGCCGAGTTATCCCAAACGCATAATCACCAGCCTACAAACTTTATACACACACACACACACACACACACACACACACACACACACAAACTGCTCTGACAGACTGACATAACAACACAGGCTGAGTTACACACACACACACACACTCTTTTTCTTTGCACGAGGGTGACAGTCAACAACATTATCCAGAGTGTTTTTTGATATTAGTTGTCTCTTTTACCCAATTCTGAAACACATTCCAGCTTGGGACCCTGCAAATCAAAGCCATATGGAGGACGTTCAGGAGCAGAGTGCAGATGGATGGACATGCATCATTTCCACACAGAGAGCCATAAAACATGCGTCTTCCTCCCTCCTCTTCCTCATTCATGGCAGTAACGTGCAAAAAGCTCCTGCAGACAAAATAAGTGCACGACAATGCTTAAGCAAGGTTACACCTTACTTATACGTTATTACAGTGTGAGTCGAGGAAAGCCACGTCCCCTACCCCAACATACAAACCATGAACACTAACGAATACACTGCTTCCAAGTCACGTCCTGTGGCCTCATCGTTACATAAACACCGCAGTGTTTGCTTACTCACACGTCGAAGGCTTTAATATGCTTAGCATGCACCGGATTCCTGCCTGGCCGCAGTTTGTCCTGTACATACAGTAGAAGGCCTGTGAGGATGGCCGAGCAGTTTAGGGAAGGAAAGTGCTGAACGCACCCTCCTTCCCTTGATTTCCTTTCTTTCCCTGTCATCTCGATGCGTGGCATGCCACCCCCACCCCCCCACACCCCCTCCCTCGCTCCCCCTCCAAAACATTTCCTCCTTTAAAAAAAAAAAAAGAAGAAGCGATTATGTAACGAGCCACATTGCTCTGTAATTTGCAGCTGGAGAAGACGGGAGAGACGAAGAGTAGGACGAGGCTAGCTGATAAGAGTTGGGCTGAACAAATGGAGATGCGTCCAGAAGAGGTGAAGGAGAAATTAGGTAAGGGGTGTTCAAGGACATAGTAGCTGATCTACGGCAGCCACGATGGCTCTGGAATATGCTTGAAAAAGAAAAAATTGAGACCAACAATTGGCCTAAACAAGTGGCCTAAAAATGGTGGCTGTTTCTCTGTCAGAGGCAAAGTCCATCACAGTAAAGACGTCCAGGGCAACGGTACTAATGGGTTATTGATGACACACAAACATTAGTACAGTTAAGTGTGATGAGAGAAAGGTCGAGAGGTGTGTAAAGACACTTTCTAGTCCGTATTCAACATGTTGAATTAGCATCAGAGGCAGTTGAGAGAGAGCTCTCTGATTGGCTGTTCAGACACCTGAATCAGTGATTTCACCCATTCAAGGCAGGTTCTTCTTACTATTTCACCTCCGCCTTTTCCTTTCTTTCATCAGAGCAAAGTAAAGGAAAAGACTTTACCGAAAAACATTTTATCAGACAGTAAGAAGAAGTAGTGGTGTGCTTGAGGACTGATCCTTATGATCTTTTATCAGACATATTCTCAAACCAGACTTGAGTGCAATAGGGAACACAGTGGTGTGAAAATGATTGCCTATTTAGTTTCGCTTGTCTTTCAATGATGTTTCTTGGATTATGAAGTCAGATTAAGTGTTGCAAAGCAGTTGATCTGTCAGCCTTGGTCAGTGCTTGTTGTTTGAGGTCAGTTTGGAGTGTCAGGGAAAATAAATCAAACCATGTCAAGAAGCAACAGCCTCACAAACAAGCACATAAAATTCAAGAGTTTTTAAAACCCTTTTAAAGCAGTCTGAAATTGAATTTAAGACCCTTCAGACCACCAAAAATGTAAATTATTATTATTATTATTATTATTATTATTATTATTATTATTTTATTTTATATGTATGTATGTATGTATGTATGTATGTATGTATGTATGTATGTATGTATATATATATATATGTATGTATGTATGTATGTATGTATGTATGTATGTATGTATGTATGTGTGTGTTGTATTAGTACATTATTTAAAGATTCAGTAAGTGAAATAATATGAACAGTTTTGTTTGCAAAAGAGCAAGAAAAAAAAAACATTCACTTCAATTCTCTAATCCATATTGATTACATTGTACTTTTGTTAATATTGAACAGCCTTGTAAACAAACTCTGTTCTGTGCTCTCACATCGTGGCATTTATTTTGGTCTAATAGGCTTTGAATTTGAAATTATTTGAGTGAAAACTCTGCCTGAAGCTAAAATGAGTATTGGATTCTTGATTACTCACATTCTTATTGGTACGCTATTATTGAATTCACTTCAATTACGATCGATCAATCATTCACTGTAATTAATGTCAATCAATCAAAACAAACACAAAGACTGCAGTAGAGAGTCTGACAGACCAGAGTCAGAGGGGGAGGAGAGGCGACGTGTTGGGTGGTGACTCGACTGCAGCAGAAGGAACTGTTCCACCCTGCTGCCATTGAATGTTCACTTCCTGTTTGTATTGACTGGGCCGGCACTGCTCTGGGGCATTTACAATGGTGGCAGCAATGGATGTCAACTAGAAGCCGGCAGTGAAGCCGAGGAAATGGCTGCCAATGGAGCCTATACGTTTTTCAGTTTCTTCTATCATCTTTGACAGATGTTTGAAATGTACTGGAGGAGCATTGGTGTCCAAAATGAACTTTCATGCTCTCCTGCCAGTATTTTTTCTTGTTAAATTATTGTATATACTATATTTCTGCATTTCCAGAGCAAATAACAGATACTGTGTGAAGAGCAAAAACAGCAGGTTCAGATTTGAAGTGGCCAATATGACAATAATATTGAGTTGTGAGACACTATACATTCAGGCAATGCCAACAATAATTTTGTGAAAATGGAACATCTCATAGATTATGCCTTTTGAAAGCTTGTTTCCTAATAAAACATGTAATCCAGTAAAGTTTAATGTCTTCAGGGTCAGTAAAAGATAAGTCCATTTGAAAGACAGGAGAAATTATTACCATTTTAAGATTAAAAATACTATCAAATATCGACATCCAGATGCCAACTTACAACTTGCTAACATTACATTTTGATGTTGGGTATGTTTTTTCATGTTTAAACTCTTACTTGAGAAAATTCCACCACTTTTCAAAACAAATAACATAAGCTCCAAAATGCTCAGTAAAGTCAAGCCAGAAATAGGGTTTCTTCTCTGAGCTCCTAAAAGCACTTTGGATACTTTCAACTTGTTTTTTGGTATGTTGATCCTCATGTTGTCTATTTGGTGTTCTTAAAACAACCATGTGTCAACTAACACACTACTAACCATCCAGAGAACAGATCAGCAGGCAGCCAATCAGGGGCCTGTTACAGATGACATTTAAATCTTACTGTCTCTAACAGTCAGTTAAGAGTCAGTTTGGTGAGTGTTAATTACTGACAACTTTTACCTGAATCTTAGCCCTAGTGGAACTAATCACAACTTCATTTTCACAACTACTCCTGAATAACTCGATTCCTACAACAAATTACTTAACAGTGGTGGAAGACGTATTCAGATGCTTTACCTAAGGAAAAGTACCACAACAACAATCTAAAGTATCAAAGGTAAAAGTACTCATTGTGCATAGGAATGGCCCCTGAGACTGATATATTGTCTTTGCTTTTTAATCTTTGCTTTTTTTTAAAATACTGGATAATTTGACCTCAAACAGTTATTTAAAGGAAACCATTTGAGAAGTTTAGAGGGGAGATGCCCCTTTGGTGGAACCGCTTACAACTCATAGATATCTGAAATGTGACAAGGGGGCCCAGACTGCTGGTTTAATCTTTAACAATGCATTGTATTTTAAAAGCATATCATATGTTTCCTATGTAAACTTTTAATCTGAAAAGTAACTAGTAACTATTGCTGTCAAATAAAGTAGAATAAAAATTAAAATATTTGCCTCAGAAATGTATTGGAGTAGAAGTATAAAATAACATCTAATGGAAATACAGTACTTAGTTACTTTCCACCACTGCTACTAAAAACTCTATAAAGTACCATGTTGCCTTAATCAACGTCACACCCAAGTCTCTATATCAGATTTCGAAACATACTTAAGTATAAAAATTTGCATGACTAAATTCCAGCCATCCTGTTAGGGAACCAACCAAGGAAGCTGAAACCTGACTGCCAGCCTGCTGAAGTGTTACTGTGCAAATCACTGAATCAGTCCTGCAGTCTGCTTTTCTCTAAGTGACTACCGGCCACCTTAAAGAAACATGCAGCCGAAAAGTATGACGAAATGATCACAGTACAGTTAAAAACAAATCACACTTGCCCAGTGAAACAGATAAAGTTGCAGGGGAAAAGAATGAACTGCTGTGCCCACTGACCCTCTAACGGAGCACACAGTCGGTCCAGGCATGTAAGACGGGGAAGCAAGACGCAGAGCAAAGGCCCTGCTATCAGCAAACACCCAACAAACGGCGGGTCTTTGGCTGTGATAAGTTGAAATCGATTTGGCTTGGCCCCACTGCCTCTCCCTGCAGGAGCAGCCTCATAACTCCACTGTAGCGGGGAGGATTTCTTCGTAGTGCTGTGCATGGGCTTGAGCATTCTTCACATGCCGAGCTCCATCACAGGTCCCGTCCTCTAACCACTGGTGTACCAAATCTAAACTGGACCAGATGGCATTTTGTGATGACATGCTGGGATTCATTTATTTGGCTTGGTTGCCCCTCAAACCTGCCTCATTCAGTTCAGTTAGAGACATTTCCAAGTATGCCTTTCAACAGTTCCCAAAGAGAAGATATTGAATAACATTTTGAGGGTTGTTTTGGCTGCTGGTCAGACTATGCATGCAGTAATTAGTGCACGTTTAGTGTGACAGATTTCCTCATTCATTTCCAGCGAATCCTGTACCAGGATAAATCTCTATGTGGTGTCACGGCATTTAATAAGCTTTCAAACTGGACTTAGTGGTTCATATTTCATCTTCCAATAGTAGATAGTAGCAACAAACCCACACCAACGCAATCCTCCTTTCATTGTTATTGATATTGTTGAATTGAAAGTGCCCTTATTTTCAGCCCCAATGTCACGACAAGATGCAACATGATGAATTTCTGTCTCCTTAATTAGCACTTCGTAACAGGTGCGATGAATTGTTGTAGTCCACTTAACACTTTCAGTGTTTAAAAGTATAAAATCAGATTTTTGGGACATGCACCAAAACCATTTCACATATTAAACTTCCTTCAAATCCTTGCAGATGTAACTTTTAAAACTCGACTTAAGCTGTAAATATGGGAGATGTGTAAAAGTGTGGAGATGCACTATAATGTTGTGGTTTTATGTTGACGTCAACTCTCCCTCAACTCAAGGGAAGTGAAGTGACCCCTGATTAACAGTATCCACATGATGCCTTTAGTGATTCCTGAGGCTGAAGGTTTTCCCATGGAAACACTCTCCTTCCTCACTCTTCTCCTGAGTCGTTTGATGGCGCTCTTGCATGACTCAAGCAGCACGGAGGGAGTAAACGGCAAATGCTCATGCCCGCGTTACGTAACCACAGCGCAGTACACTTGGCAGGGACGACTTGTATTGTATTGCCTAAGAGTGTATGGCACTCTTGACTGCTTTCATTAAAAATTCCTGACTGAAGGAGGCAGAGCGACTTCGAACATCTGAGTGAAGTGGCTTTTACAGCAACAGAGCAACACTTGCTAAGACACACACAAAACCAACATATTCATACACTGTACTAATACACACTACAATACGTCCTCTGTTTCTCTGCTTCTTGTGAATGTCTCACACATTCACACACAGCAGGGGTGTAAAAATGCATCATGGAACAACAGTTTGCAATACAAAAATGTGACAATAGCATAAAGGCAATGAAAGATCAATCACAATAGTAACTCAATCTAATCAGTTATGATTCCTAAATGTTACTTATTTGTATGGAGGACTCAAATAAAAATCATCCATTAACACTGCTTCCTGTAAATCAGAAAGTTTGCAGTTGTAAAAACATGTACTCCTAAAATCTAAAATTAGATTTAGATTTTGAAGTTTTGTTTGTGGGCAACTGACGTGTTTGTTCAACCAAGTTGACATTTGTTCTTTATCTTTTATATTTTACTTTAGTTTAACGAAGATAAAGATTTGTTTGTTAAATAAAAGCAGCTTAATGTTTTAAGGAATTTTCTTTAGGAAATTCTATTGCATGCATTTTCACTTCCTCGTAAATTTTCTGGAGACTCAACTGAGAAGTTTACAAATAGAATATCCAGTTAATCTAATATTACCACAAAGCAGTCTCACTCACTGATTTACAACATTGCCTGCAAGGCACTAATACACCTACTGGTTTAAAGGGATTGTTAGCTTGGTATAAACAGTCTAAGAAAAGTGCATCAAACGAAGCACATTATCATGCACCGGACTGGACCATTCACTCCTACAAGAAACTGTCAAGACACAAACCCATATACGCACACACGTGCACGCTCTCTCACACACACACACACACTCTCTTCCTCTCTCTCTGGCTCACCTGATCACAGCCGGCGTTGACCAGCTCCTGCAGCATCTGCCGGTTGACCTCCCCAGCGCCTGCAGGGTGTCCTGACCCAGAAGATGGGCCCGACTCATTGGCAAAGGGCATGAGGGACTTGCGGATTTCCCGCAGGGCACTCTGGTAGTTGTTGAACTTCTGCGGGGGTCGGAGCTGCTGCTGTCGGCTGGCTGTGTCTTTCCCACTCTTGCAGTCGGCCCCTCTGCCGCCCTCTGTCCGGGAGCTGCCCCCGTGCAGGGCCTGGCTCATCAGCTTGGCCGGCTGCTTCAGACCCTCCTTGATCTCCTGAAGCCTCTGGCGTGTGTTGCCCACATACGGGGCAGCTGGAAAAGTCTTGGGCCTCATGGCCTCAGTGCCCAGGGCAGGCCCCTACTCTAAAAGGGAAACACGCACACTGGCACTCACTCCCCTACACCCTCCAAAAGATCCCTTTCAAGCTGGCTGACCTAAATAGATAAAGAGTCTCCGGTAGCACAGATTGGAGGCACAGATTTGGGAGTCCTCCTCTGTGTCCCTTATTTTTTTGTATCTCTCTTTGTGTTTTTTATTCCTGCAGATGCTGGTGGGCTGGATGCCAGTGAGGTGTGGTACTACAGGCATTCCATGGTGTGTCTTTCAAGGCTCAGGTTCGAGCTTATTCCAGGAAATACAGCCGGTCACGAGGGCACCACGGAGCCAAACCATGATGCTGCCAATCTTCGCCTGTGGAGGAAGGGATGGAGTTAGAGCACGGAGACTGTGGTCATGCATAGTGTTCATGTTTTTCTTATTTTCTAAAATTAAAGCAAGCACTGGGCAGCTTACATCTTAAGCACAGGAAAGTTGTGCTTTTAATTAAAAAGACCAAATATAGAAGTAGAAGTGAAGCAGAAATGTTAACGGTTCATCAGAAAGGACACTGCAAAAGGGTCTCAGACATTTTGCTGTAATAGAAGGTAAAAGCTTTGGAATTTTAAATATGTTGTTAATCAATACCCTGCTACAATGCAGGGTATTGATGAACTGAAATAATAAATGTACAAAAAAAATACAATTTCCCCTATCGGGTTTTATACAGTTGTGTGGCACATGAGAGGTGGCTGACGTGATCAGCTGATATCTGGTATTTATGGTAGTCTTTTCCAGTCTGATATCAGCTTGACTTTAATCTATATGTCACAAACTTCAAAACAAAATGACTTGATTTTAACTAATGGTTACAAAGTATGGCAAACATCACATGGGACCGGTTTGAGACTGGTATTACCTGGAAGTCAGATTCAGTATTAGTAGTGCATAAGCAGGACTGATGCATACCTTATGCATAATTCAGGAATGCTAGGGGTCATAAAACCTCACCTGCCCCCCTCTGCACCCCATCAATGCATAGCTGTGGTTGCAAAAGTCAGCCCGTCACTGCATATTTCTGCTACATGGTCATCGGTAAACACCCTTGTGAGAGCACAGAGATCCAACGTGGGGTCAAAAACCAGCAGCCCTCCCTGTGTTAGCCTCTCTGCCTGTGATGCTCCCCTGTGATCAGACATTTAACACCATTTGACAGTCTTATCTGAAGGAACATACTCCACATTCTGCCACAACAGTGTTACTCCTTCAGGGCAGATGGGATGACGTGTGGAATAAATGCACATGTTCCTGTCAGGAGCCTCACGTGAGGCTTCGCAGTCCAACGTAAAACACTTACGTCTTGGGTAACACAATGAGATAGATGTGAGGTGTTTGGAAGGCTTTTGCAGCATTAAATAGAGATGACGAGAAGACAGGGAGCAACAGTATTATAGATAATAAGCACAAAAATTGAAACAAACACTGACAGACTGTGGCACAAGTTGTATTTGGTTATAATTGTGAATCCAAAGCTCATGCCGATACCAGTGTTTCTTTTCCATGTTGAAAGCCGACAGTCAGCAACTCAAAAGTTTACAATTTTCAAACTTTAAAACAACCAAGATTCAGTGTTTCCCACAGGAATTTAATCTTGCCTGGATGGAAACTACTCTGAAAAAGAATGTCGACCATCCTGAGACAATAAAACTCCTCAACGACACAATTCTCTTGGGGTAACTGGCAAGATAAAAACACGACTAAGAATCTCCAGCCATGCTAGCCGCTCTGTGGGGCTGTACTTAGGCACAGCAGTGCTTTGAACTAAATGTTAACATCAGCATGCTAACATGCTCACAGTGGTAATATGCTGATGTTATATGGTATAATATCTACCATGTTCACCATCTTCTTTTAGCGTGCTATCATGCAAATATTTGCTAATTAGCACTAAACACAAAGTACAGCTGAGGCTGATGGGAATTAAGAATTCGTTTGGCTGGTATTTGGTCAAAAATCAAAGTATTAGAAATTTTGATCTGACTTTTGATCACGCTTGATGAAAAGTTAAGGGATCACCAAAGTTATTACAAATCATCCTGAGAGGGACATGAATGTCTGTGCCACATTTCATGGTAATCCAACCAATAGTTGTCGAGACATTTTACCAAATACCAAAAACGTATATACGTACCATAGACTGTATATAAAGATGGACGAAACGTCGCCACTTCCTCCCATTGTACAAAAATGAAGCCAAAATATTCCAGATATGGGAGCTGCCATTTTGCGCTGGTGACGTCATTTGGAGCCAGTGTCTGCGCAGTAGTGATCAAGACTGGAGCCGCGGTACAGAGGTCCCGCCCATAGACCGGGCTGACTCAATCGCAAGCAGGCCTCAGCTGTCAATCATGATGTGAAACCCCTTTTCTATAGCATCAAATAACTAATTAAAACCAAACTTATCAGAAAAATGAACACTTGAATATACATCAGCGTGATAAGAACTACCTAAAATGACAGAAACCATCTTTGGGAAAAATGTATTTGACGTGTACTTTGAGTTTTTAGTTTGGATCATGTCCCATCTTTTAACATGGAGGGGGCGGGGTTTATGACCTTTACTGCAGCCAGCCACCAGGGGGCGATCGAGATGTTTTGGCTTCACTTTTGAGGAGCTGTCATGTCGTCCATCTTTATATACGGTCTATGGTATGTATGTGTTATGTCATGTTTGCTAAGTTAATGAGCTTGAATGCAAGTGACAAAATCAAAATTGGAGGAACGTCCCAAATGATTGAGGGGGAGGAAAGATTTAATTTTTGCATTCACTTTTCACCATTTATTGGTTGGTTTTTGTTCCACTTAAATGTTTTTCTTTCTTTCTTTACATTTGAGATCCACTTAAATAAGTCTCACTTTACTAGCCAGGCAATATTTCTTGACAGAAGAACCTGAAACTGACAGGGAGGTTGGTTTCCTGTCCAACTGAGCAGCTCACAAGCTTCAAATATCTTCCTCAGCCAGAGAAGATTTCCGTTTGGCTGGCAGGTGATGTCTGTTCTCCAGATACCAATCTGGTTTGTTACCTACGTGGAAAAACTGCCAGCCACAATCATTCTGGCAGGTTTTGACATAGCTGTGGTTTTAAAATCATGTCTGCGATTCCAACCATTTTGTTAAGCAATTAACCTTTAATTGATCTGGTTGTGTTTCAAAAAGTATGACTGGCAGGTAGATGAGAAAAAGAAATCCACCCGATTATTTGAGCCACAATTATCCAGACACATTATTGACGAGTTGAAGGCGTTTCCGCCACCAAATCTGTTATATATCAGGACACCTTTCGTGCTTATATCATGCCCACATACCACAGGCATAAATACATTTTAAAAATGTGTTTGTAGTATGTTTAACCCATGGCTATGTCTGTTTCAGTAGTGAGAGTTAGTTTAATACATTACTGGTGGGGCGCTGGATTCATTTCAGAAGTGAGTGGGGGCCAACAAGTGTGTGTGTGTGTTTAGCGGTAGATAAGACCAGAGAATAACCCTTGCGATCAAAGCCATATTACTTAGATGCGGCCTTGACATTGGTGACATGAGAAGGCAAACCTATGATGTCATCTGTTCTACAGAGACAAATGTCAGGTGTGGCTAAACGCATCAAAGACATTAATCCAAAAGCAGTCTCAATGCATTGCACCAATCACAGTTAAACCTAATACTTCAAGAAGCTGCTTTAAAGTGCAACAATGTACGTGGTGCCTTCATTTTAGTGCACGACATACATGAAATAATCAATAACTCACCAAAACAACTTGGCACCTTTAACACCATCAGCGCCTCCATCAGTGGCCTCAAACCGCTCCGCCCCACTCGCTGGACAGCCAGAAGTGTGGGGGTTACTATGAACTATGGGGGCGCTCACAGGGAAGCTGTAAAGTAATTACGAAAATCCTTAAATTCAAATTAATCGATAAAATTAATTTATCGCCGAGCTCTACTTCCCAGTAGATGCAGAGCAGTACTGGGATCATGTCATGATCAAGTAGCCAAACATAAGAAGCCCTTGAACTACACCCCCACTCGCCCTCTCCCTGGCAGTCTATATCCCTTTGGGCCATTTTTAAGAAGGACACAGCCCTCACTGTTTGTACAGATAAAACTTTGTGTAGACAAAAACATGTTTTTTTTTTTAAACTGAAGGGCGGCACCAAGGGTGCCAAGCTGCCTGAATGTTGCCCCATCTCTGGGATCTCTTGCCTCCATTCCTGTGATGCTTTAGGCGCCATGTCCGACCAATGAGCATTCCATTCCACAAGTAACTACAAGTAACCTCATACCATTGAATCATGGGACAGTCTGTGCTGACCAAAATAAACCAAAAAAACAAGAATTATGGATGATCTCTGTCTGGAAATAGGCTTTGAAGAAAAAAAAATGTGCAAAGACATTGCTCTGCTGGAAACCACAACTCATACACATCCACAAGCACACTTCCCTACTTAACCTTAACCTTCAAAAATATATACAATGCCTTCTCTCTACTCTGACCTGACTCTAAACCTAACCTCTGACTCTAAATTGGACCACCCTCAACCTGAAAATGGGCAGAAACATTCAGTTTTGCACTTCATGCTACAAAAAAGGTGCACTGATGTGTCGACTCATCTTAAAATCTTGATTTGTGTAAAATAAGTCAGTTTAAAAAGTCTGCAAGATGGTAAAGATAATTCCACTCGTAGTGGCGTATTTTCCTGAAGTTGACGTTTTTTTTTAAACGAGAAAGAAAAAAAACAAAAATGTCACTTCAAAAACTATGAAATATTCTTGCCTTCAACTGATTTTTCATACGTTTTTGGGGAAAACAACCACTCAACTGAATGTCAAAGTCAATGTGAAATCACTTTAACCTGCAGTTCCTCTAATGGCCACTAGAAGTTGACTCCGAGAAAACCCCAAAGTGAAAACACTTTGGCTTTAAATAGCTTAAAATAATCTAAATCACTTCTTCATAGTGTGTATCTTGATGGTGAATTCTTATTTAGAGAATTTTAAAGCTTAAAACAGGGATTCATGTTTTGGGTTGTTCACCCGACCTCAGCTCCACTAAGACTTCCTCCCCGCTGCCAAAATATACTGTAGTTTTTTTTGTTTGTTTTTCTCCAAAAAGACCAAATTTGCCCAATCTGACAATACTGGGGTGGGGAAGAAATATGTTCTGGTTTGGTCGGCACCAATAATCAGCACAAAATATTTGGTAACGCGAGTACTTCACCGGTTAAGTCTGATCCTTCTCGACTGCTGCCAGACTTTATGAGTGCTGCCCAGATAATATCTTATATATAAGAATCTTGACATAATGTCTCTGCTGTATTTGGGAAATTATGGAGGAGAGGGAAAGAACAGAACTTCCTATATGAAAACTGTGAAGCTACAGGTTTAATGGACAGCTGAGATGAGGGAAAAGCTAGTGGCACAGACTGCCTCAGGTAACATATCTTCTAAGACATATCATATGTGTACAGACAAAAGAACAGTTGAAGGAAACTCACTGCAGTTGAGAGAGAGTGCATGTGTCTGTATGAGAGAGAGAGAGATCAGCCTGTGAGTGAAAAACAAAGTTAAAGTGGTGTGTAACACCCCCTGCAAAGATGATTTAAATATATTTCTGTGTGTGATGCACTATTGTTTATTTAATTCAGTGTGTTTGCAATTCTCCAGTGTATAAACTTACATTTCTCCTTACGTGTGAGTGGATTCTGTAATCGGAGCCCAGGTTAACAGAAAAGATGACAAATTTAACTTCAGCATTCAAAACATCCCTTGTGAAATCTACAGGTGACGTCACGGACACTGTACCAGTGTTGTTCTACAGTCCACGGCGTTCACAGACCTCCAGAAACAGACACACATGCGCATCAAATTCAACCCAGGCTTTGGCACAGCACAAGCACCAGAGCCAGAGTTTGCATCTAGCGGACACAGTGGCTGTCTCGTCCCAAATTTCACCAAGCTTCTTCGCTATTTTGCCACCCGGTTTGTTGTTTTATTTTCAGAGAAAGACCTGGTTACCTGCTGGCGTACAACACAATGAACAACACAGCTTAAACGGTTCCAGCCAACATCTGCCAGCATCTGTCTGTAGTCCGGTGGTGATTTCCCACTGCACTCATCCCTGTGGTCCTTCCCTGACAGATGCCTCTGCACTGCCTGACAGAATTAAATCCAGCTGTGGCCTGATGACACACTGTTGCATCAACATAGCTAAAGTATAATAGGCCTAATTGTTTCAAAAATGTGACCTCTCGCCTTAGGAAAACACACTGGCAGGAACATAAAGTGTCTAAATAAAACGTGGGTGTTGTGATTTGGTTTGCATAACTCAGGCCTGCTGCTCAGCATTCAGAGGAGGCAGCTGGCACTATGTACCTGCAGCCAGGTGAGTACTTAACAAATCAAACACCTGGACTGATAAGACCAAGAAACTGTTGGCATTTAAATGTAGCAAAAGTGTGTCAAACAGAAAGAGAGACTGTGTGTTTGAGCATAGTAGTAGCAGCACACCTGAATGAAACACATGGTTGCATCAGTGCCAAACTCTGCAGGCCTTTAGGCTTGGAATCAAGTGGAAATAGCTTATTCAAAACAAATGACCTGCATGCATCCTGGCCATTTTTTCCACTTTAATTTTTTATCCAAACAGACTCATACTATTTCTCCCATTGTGTTATCTGTTTAAAATCCAATATCCAATCACTTCAGGGTTAATTCGGAGACATTTATGTCTCTTTACAGCCTGTTTTTAACTACATGTCACAACTGTATAGTTATTATAGAGTTGTGAATGCAGTGTTGCTCTAAAACACTTAAATGAGCCCGGGCTGTTCTGATACACAACATCAGGATAGCTCCTGGATCTCCTTGACTATAACTGGACATGGAGTTTGGGACCCTTAGAGGTCCCTATATCGGGGTCTGCAGCAAAAACTTTCAGCATAGCTGCAATTACTTGAAATTAGCACCAGGGGATAATGTATAAAACAGACTGTTCTGTTTAGAAGTTTACTCCACATCTGTGCCAAAGCTTTAAAACCGTTTCAAAATGGTGTCTGTGTAGTAAGTCTCGGAAACCCCTGGTTTAAGGTCCTGTGGCCTTCCCAACTGTATCCCAGGCTGGGGCTGGGGGGCTGAGAGGAGCAACACCAGAACATTCCTATGCAGAAAAAGATTGGGGTAGTCCTGTTAACCCTAAAATAGGTTCACAGTGAGAGGGGAAAGAAACCACTCCGTTTTCTATATCTCTCACTTTAAACGCAACCCGTGACGGAACTTTTCCCTCAGCAACAAGTCGTGGAAATAAGTTACACCACCACTCCCCTCCCCAAAAAAAAAAAAAAAAAAAAAAAAAAAAAAAAAAAAGTAAGTCTCAACTTACCATGTGATAGAAGGAGCAAGAATAACTCAAGACTGGAGAGTAAATCCCGTGAAACGAAAAACTTTTAAAAGTCCCTTTCTCGGTGGATGAGCGCGTTCAGACAGCCGAAGAGCTCAGTGAAGACGGAGGAACTGGGTAAATATGATGAAATGAGCCTCCATTTTCTCCCCAGACTCCAGGCAGGATCAGAAATGCAGCACAAAGTTGGACACTCACTGCATTGTTAACATTCCACAGGTCACGTGAGGGACCGACGGACGTCAGCACTGAGCCGAAGATCGTCTATGAGGACATGACTCACTCCGTCGCTTTGTTTTTATTTCAGCTAGCCTCCTACAAATCAATAGCTACCCCCACCACGTTCACTTGCTGTGATCTCAGCACTAGGGATCAGTAAAAAAAAAAAAAAAAAGTTTTTTGTTTTTTTTTGTTTTTTTCCTAGAGAAAACTGCAACAGTAAATGTGAGCTACTTGCTAATATTAGCATTAACCTTTTACTGTGTTCTTCTTTTAGAGTCCACAACCACTGGTGGAAGAAGTAGGCCTATTTTTGGATCTTTTACTCAAGTAAAAAGTAGCAATAACACAGTGTGAAAAAAAAATACTCTGTTGCAAGTGAAAGTCCTGCATTTAAACTCTTACTTAAGTACAAAAGTATTAGCATCAAAATATACTTTTAAAAAAGTACCAAAAATAAAAGTACTCATTGTGCCGAATGGCCCATTTCAGATTAATATATATTATTGGATTATAATTAGTGATGCATTAATGTGGACATCACTTTAAGGTTACATCTGTTGAAGGTGAGGCTCATTTTAATAACTGTATATACTACTTGGTAGCTTAACCTATAATAATACACCATAAATGTATTAGTTGATTATATTTTGTATTAATAATCTAAATCTGCAAACTAACTAGTAACTAAAGCGATCAAATAAACGTAGTGGAGTAAGAAGGACAAAGTAGCATAAAATGGAAATATTCAAATAAAGTACAAGTACCTCAAAATTAAGTACAGTACTTGAGTAAATGTACTTAGTCACATTCCAACACTGTCCACAACAATATCATACAAAATACCAGTTTTTTAAACAATGATCTAAATATGTATCTAATGTCAAAGCTTAAATTCAATTGTCTAAATTGTGAATTGTGAACTTTTACTGCATTATTGACATGATTCAAAGGGCTGAACTTCTACACACAGTGACTTTAAAAAAGCAACAGAGTGAGAGGTCTTGGTTTTTTCTCCTCTCTGACCGCACATATTCTAGGCGGGGCTTCCTCCAATGTGTCTCTCTCTGATAAATCAAAAAAATATCAGTACATTACTCAGTCGCTCCTCTCTGGCCTTGGAAGGAATCTTTACCAATGAGCCAGGGGCCATTAATCAGTGTTGATGCAAATAAGGGCCTATTATTAACTGTCACAATGTAACCACTACATTTAAATAACTGTATTCGCACAAAGATCGCAACTCCTCTGTGTTGAGGAAGAATCAAAAAGGCTGTTGCATTTCCCCAAACTTTAATTTTTCAGTCACAGAGGCAACAATGAAGAAAAACTGAACGAGAAATTGAAAACTTTTAGAGATTACACATCATGGAAGCACATGCACCCATAACAATAAAATGCAAAACAGCAATAGAAATGTAATGTGAGATAAACACAGATAGCTTGGAAAAAAATATTGGGTTTACAAAAAAAAAAAAACACGGACATGAACGTTTTGTCTGTGAACATGTTTCATTTACCTCAACCTTGAAACTCTTTGTTTATTTTAGAGTAGGAGTTCATGCAAAGTGAACCATCAACATCACTCGCTCTTATATAAAACCCAAATGCAAAGTTGTGTTGCTAGAACATAATAGAGACTCAACCAGCATTCATTTCGCAATTTGCTATTAACTATTCTTAAAACTAGTATTTGGCAGATCTCACCTGATCACAATCCTCTAGTACACAGGAAGTGATGCATTTTATGCGTTCAGAAGCAGCAACTGCAATAAATAAAATAAGATCTTAGTTGTAAAAAGTTGTCATAGTACCCATCACTTTGACTTGCCTTACGTTGGAAAGGAAGCATGTCTGTTCATCAAAAAAGCACATGCACTACTGAAGATAGAAACTGCTTAAAGAATATTTTTCCATCAACATTAGTAGTGCTGATTAATTTCATGTTTCTGGTTTGTTCGGAGTAAACAGAAGACCGACTGGGTAGTTAAAGGTCCAGGATGTAACATTTAGGAGGAGCTATTAGCAAGTACGTTTTCCTTAGTGTATAATCACCTGAAAATTCGACTTGTTGCGTTTTCATTACCTTAGAATAAGCTGTTTTTATCTACAGAGGGAGCGGGTCCCCTTCCACGGAGGCCGCCATGTTGCACCGCCATGTTTCTACAGCAGCCCAGAACGGACAAACCAATCACTGGGTCTAGATAGGGCCTTTCGCGTTTTGCGCGAGTTTCGCAGCCACCATAGTTTCTCCTACATGTTTGGAAGGGGAGGGTGAGGCGAGCGGTATTCAAATGGTTGCAAACAGCAATTTTCACCGCTAGATGTCACTAAATCCTCCACACTGGACCTTTAACCTCACCAACAAAGAAATGAAGAAAAAAAAAATTAAAAAAAAGCCATCGCAGGCAGAGAGAAAATCTGTTTGATGTGAGCATACGTTACGAGCACAAGACAAACATAACTGGTCAGGAAAGACATACATGGAAGGGAACATTCAGCGGCCTGAGAACAGAAGGCACATTCCACTTCGGGCTACCATGGCACGCCTATCTGAACCTCACACTGCTTATGAAGCAACACCTTCTGAAGCCAGTTTAGTCTCTCTTGTTGTAACCAGCTTCCCATCGTGTGAAGAACCTTTCCCCAATTGATTTTGGGCCCTGAGCCAAAGCACAAGAACCGCTGTTGTAACGCTTAACCCCTCAAAACTTCTCTCTTAAGAGATAAATTGTAATCCATGTATAATTACTTATCATTTGGAATTTATACACATTAAATGGTAGACGGATGAATAATCTAAAACATTTCTTACTGTAGTCTACACACACAAAACTTGGTGAATAATGATAAGGGATGCTCTGTTAACATTTGACTGTTTATGCATGTCTAGTTGAGTAAGGTGTCTAAAGCATATTGTACGATGTAAAAATAAATATTTGTAGGAAAAAAAAAAAAAAAAACGCAGGCTGATTTGTAACAGCAGTACCAGCTTTACAAACTAAGGCACCAGCGATGCAGGACAACAAAAGTCGCATTTCAATAAGCAGGGTTTTGTTTTACGCAGGTAACTCTGAAATCATGAGATTTTTTCTAAAGATACACTGTACAGATCTTTCAGTTTGTGACTACATGTAAGCACATATCTTAGCTTAATTTGACAAACTATTAAAAACATAAAAAAAATGCACTTCAATGGCTGGTTAACAGTTGTTGAAAACAGCCTCCAGCCAACAGAAACGTCACGTCTCTGTGGTTTGTACTCACGGTCCAACAACAGTTTAACAATCAATCAGAACAGAACACATTGAACAAAGCCGATGAGAATCAAACAGTCACAAATTAAATGTACATTCTCCAAGTGTTGAAGCTGACATGCTCATCTGAACAAAGTGTTAATTAAACCTCCTCAACAACACTTCAGTGTCTGTGAGAAAAACAAAAAACAAACTCTGGTTGCCTTTGGGAAGTCATTCCTTTTAGAACACATCTCTTTCAATCACTTGTAATGATACTTTAATTCACTATGGCTGTAAAGAATTGCACAATGGCGCTTAATTTCAGTATTCAAATGCCTGCCTATGACGTTTTTATGACGTCAGTGGCCACAGAATAATGAGTTTGTCCTGCTCCCTGCTATGTGATGTTAGACCAACATGTACGTATGGAAAATGACCCTGGAAACAACAGTAATCGTTCCTTCTTCACCAGCACAAAGAACATCTTTTATAAATCTCAAGCTTTGTATTAAATACGACAGCTTAACCATTTTAGCGAACTGGAATACTTAAAAAATAAATAAATAAAAATAAAAAGTTACCTGCACAAATATCTTTAAACACTAGTTTGGCGTGGTAAATATTGACATCATTGTTAGTTATACAGCCGAGGTTTGAACCTGGACAAGCATCCACCTGACATTCCATGAGCGCTGTATTGTATCTGACCTGTGGTGAAAACTAGTTATCTTTTTGGTCCATTTCTGTTATTTTGCCACCCAGCAGTTTAAGTTTCTGTAGGGAGGGCTGTTTATTTTGTGTAAATATTAACAATACCAGTAAACCGCTGTTGAAGAGGACATCTGCCATTCAACTGGGAAGCTCTTATCGAAAAAAAAAACAAAACAACAACCTGGAAATGAGTTGTGTTTCTACAAAGCCAGGAAGCACAGCAGATAAATTAACTCCAGACTCTGGCCATATGGTAGTAAATTGGTGCGTGGGTGGTATGTTTGTCTGTGCTAACAGGTAGCTAATGATCCCGGAGTGACTGTATTCTATTGTTATAAAATCTAGCTGGCAGCCAAAAAATGTGCAAAAATGCCTAAAAAGGTTAGTTTCCACCCAATAATCCCTCAAAACCCCCATTAACCATGACATGTTTCTATCTCTGCATGCTGAACAGGCAGGAGAAACTCTTATCCAAGAGCTGCATTACTATGCATGCTGTTCTTGTTGCTTTAACCTGTGTTATATCTCTTTGTATTGTGTGTACTGTTCATGATATATAAGCAGGGAAGCGACAAAACAGCTGGTTTAACCAACAAACCCTCTTTCTGCAAGAGAGGGAGGAAGTAATCAGTGAAGTCAGCGGCTGTAGTATTTGTTCGGGATTTAAAAAAAAAAAAAACTTAACTCTTGCATGGCACAGGATTGGATTAGTAGGAACATTGACTGCACCACCCAATCTGCAGTTTATATACCTCAATATTTACAAATGGCTAATGCAAACTAATTTTTAAAAAAAGGTACATTTCACTCACAGGTTGTCATTCAAAGCCTAAATAAAACATCCTTTGCATGCCTGCCATTCTTTGTTAGTTGAGTTGCATAACTTAATGACATCACATCTTTGCAATGTGGTTTCTGGATTTGGGAGAGGTGCTCTTATTTCCAAGTACAAACCAACCTAGATAACATGGAGTCACATACACTGAAAGTGTAAATTAAAGTAGGTAAGTATAAAATCAATTTTCTGTAGTAATCATGTAGTGATGACACAGGGATCTAGTGGGAGAACATGGAATAAGGTCCAAAGCAGTAAAGGGAACTTAAGTGCCTGACCAGCATTAAGGAGCACTAGGCATTTCTGTACGAATCACTCTAGTGGAGTAGCAGAGATGCACAGGTTGTTTAAGGCACAGGCAACTTGCACAATCTTATCAAAGGTCGAGAGGTTCGACGTACGCTCAGAGGCCGTGGTGAAGGGGCTCTCGACAGGGCCTGTGAGCATGGCGTACCTCTGTTTTACCATGGAGATCACCCTCTCCACATGCCTCTGCACACTCAGTGCCTCAGAGGAAGTATCAGTCTCTCCTTGGTAGCTGGCAGCTATTTTAAACAGGGCTCCGCGGGCGGCCACAGAATCGGCGATGTCGAGATCGCGACTCGCCAATACGACATCCCCTGGAAGAAGCTTGCACAGAAATCCGCAGCCCTCGGCCAGGCTTTTGTCACTGACGTTTCCCAGCACGCCCCTAGAGACGAAGGTGACAACGCCTTGCGGAGCCACACCAATCAGATACTTTAACACATTATAACTAGTCCCCACCCCCTGAGAGCTTGCCACTGTCCTCTGCTGTTGTTGCTGCTGCTGCTGGTTGCCCCGGGAAACCGGCTCCTCAAAAGGCACCATGAAACAGTCTATGATGACAGCGCAGTCAGGGTGGGAGGTGCGCAGAGCTGCCGGCAGGTTTTTCCGCAGCTCGGCTCTTGAGGGCCAGAAGACGGCTGTCGGCACCAGAGTGGAGGACATGATGTTGACCATCTGGTGCACTGTTCTGGTTACCGTGCCGACTTTCACACCAAAGCGGTAGGCCAGGTCTTGGTTGCGGAGGTCCAGACGGAGACGCATCAGTGTCAGCAGCAGCTGCTGGAACTTTGAGAGCTTCATGTTTTTCATCCCGTCCATGTGAGGTGCCAGCAGCCACATGACCGTCTCTAGGACAAAATAGTTGGGTAAGCCAGTGTAAAACTTTACTTTCTCTGCATCGTTCCTCAGGGAGTTCTCAGTGAGGGACATTTTCTCCACAGACTCCCTGAGGGCCTGGTTCTCCTTCTTCAGGGCTTTCAGGATGTCGTCAAAGTTAACTGGTGCATCTGGCGGTCTGAGCAAACTTTCCTTTCTTGCTGTCACTCACAGATTCATCGTCATCGTCTTCATCAGTGCTTAGGGAAGAGGACCCACTTTCCTCCACAATGGCCTCCTGCTCCCTCTCCTCAGGATGCTCTTCCTGGCCCCGCTCCCCCACCACAGGCCTGCCCTGGCCCTGCAGGAACAACAAGGCATTGGCCGCCTCCACACGCGCTTCCTGCTTGTCCAGGATCTCCAAGGCACCTGGCTCCTTCATCTCTGGGGATAAGGGAGCTGTTGTGAACACAGAAGGAACATAATCTGGCGAACGCGGATTCTTCACCTGTTTACCTGCATGTGGAAAAAGAAAATGTAGTAAATGGGGAAAACTGTCTCTTTATGGCACTTCCCCCAGTAACAGTCTACATTAGTCAGTAGAGTTCGAGGACAAATTGTAGTGGGCAAGCAGCCATGTTTTTCCCCGCCTGAGCTGGTACATTGTCCCAACTAAAAAGAGCAAAATGAGCAGTTTGATAACAGCTGAAAGAGCAATAGAGTTTTAGAGTTTAGGATCTGTGTAATGAGGTTACTCGTGGGTGTGCAAATGTAGGGCCTATTCTGATTTTTAAATTATAGCTCCAGTTATGAACAGTTACTATACATAAGTATGATTTTGCACAAACAAAATGTGAACAGTACATTGATGAAACAGGCGGTAGTTTAATATCATAACAGGACCTAAACGTTACAGTAACCTCATCTAACTTATCTTATTCTTAATTACTTTGTTGTTAAGAAATACGGTCCATCTTACAGATAGGAAAAGTCTTCATGTCATAAATTAGAGCGCCATAACCTTTTGTAGAATATTGTTCAGACTGTACCAACTTGGGGAAAATAATAACATAACAATTAACACCCCTATACAGTGAATCTTCAGCTGATGCATCCCTGAAGTTTCCTTTTTAACAATAGCATGGAAAACCACAATACTAACAACTTGCAGACACCAGACCAAGTAAATTATGAAACAAAAGATGTTAAAATAACAGTACAGTATTCCCACTCTTAATTATGTTACCTTTTAACTATTAACTGAGCAGACTTTACAGTCTCTTGTCCAAATGAATTGAAAACATAACTGGCAGATGTCACAAGATGTGAGTTAATGAAATCCATGTAGCCTACCTTTTGCAACAAATCGAGTTTAGGTTTGATTATCAGTTAATCTCAATATTTAAAGCTTCACAACTGCAAATAGTTTTGGTTTTCTATTAAATATATTAAAACTGATTTATTTGAGGTTTGTAGCTGATGGTCAAATTAAGTCATTTTAAGACTTCAATTTGGTTTCGATAACTTAAGAAATAACTATTGGCTAATCAAAAAATAATAAATTAATCGATAATGAACATAACTTGACATCTTAAAAAACAAACAAACAAACACTCACATTAACGTCTTAATCAAGTGTATTACTCGTTGCAAATACGCCAAATATGACCCTGTACCCACTAAATTTAATCAAACCAGAAATCTTTAGAAATAATAATAATCCACTGACAGCAAAACTAAAGAAAATGCATTTTGAATATCTCCGTTGGATAGATTCCCATGTGGAATTCCAGCAACATAAATCTGACCCGGAACAAAACAAACAGTGGGATACTTTTTGTTTCAGCGTTGTACTGCATGCATACCCGAGATGAAGTGAGTACTACACAGCCTACTGCCGTCGTTCGGAACCCAGCCCTCGCGGTTCACAGCAGCTATCCAGCGCTGCTTCCTCTCGGGGTCCCGGGGGAAACGGTAGAAAGATAAGGTGGTGCCTGGTGTCCTTCTGTTCCTACAGCCTGCCACCACACATGTGTGAACCATAGTAAGGCCACGGAGAAGCGTGGAGGTGTGTGTTGCTATTTGTTGGGTGTTTTGACTCCCAAAATGGTGGCCGACCAGAGTTGGGGGGGAAAAAAATGTAGTACCGTCACAAACGGTCGTTCGCATTCACCGATCTAATTGGACCATCTTAGGGCGACGTCACTGAAATGCGACCATTACTCGCGCGGTGCCGCAACAACGTTAACGGCCTGAGATGATAGTAAATCAATCAAAATATCGTGGAAAACACCAAAATATGTTAACGATAAGTGGTTTCGGGAGTGGAATAAGAGGAACTAAAGAAAAAAAACAACAACAAATAAGTCGCAGCCGGAGAAAACGATAGCGTAGAGGTTAATAGGCTAGCTTAACTTAACTAGATGTTTAGCTAGCTAGATGCAACTACACGCTAACGTTACCGTGGTTACGTCGACATTTAACCAAATTTGTATACAAATCAATGGTTGTCGAAAATGTCACCGTGCTGCAGTGTAGCTGATCTCGGGCATAACACATATCTGGCTTTCATTCTCAGCAGACAACCATGCCTCTGCTGGCCATTTAAAGCGTGAAGAAAGAGTGTGGTTCTATTGATCCCGACTCACGAGTGAACACCTAATGGTCTTCCAATGCTGTGCAAGGAGGAATGTCACTGGTTTATTTTTTGCAGCCATATATTCACATTAATAAAGACCAAACTTTACATAAAATATATGGCCAAAAGTATGTGGACACACAGGTGTCCTGTGTACTTTTGCTCTGGGGCTGTTGCTCATGTTCTGAACTCGGCCCCATATTAGTGTGCCAATGAAGGGAAATCTTGATGCTGCATCAGACAGTGATTTGAGATTGAAAGTTGTTGACCTTGGAAACAGAAGTTGATAAAACAAATCACACCACAAGATCCAATCATTTTCTGGAGCTTTCCAATGCATCATGATTATTAGATGCAGTTTGCCCAGTTGTCATGGGATTGTAGATGTTCACATTTCCATTTTTCTAAGCACTTTTTAGGACTTCTCATGCATACTGGCATAAAAGTCGATATTGAAACAGTTGACAAAACAATCCAGGGCAGATTTCATTGATGTCATTCGAATCACTGAACAAAATTGGAGATGTGTACAGTGATTTGGAGGTCTGGATAGACTAAATCCAGGTTTGAGCTGTGGTAAAGGGGTAAAATATCTGTTGCTTTAAAATTTTGTGAGCATGTTTTTATATTTATGTGGCAGAATCTGTAATGCCAGGGGATCCACTGGTCATTGGAAGTCAATTGTTACGCAGGGACCATAGAGGGAGACTTGGCATATTGTAAATCAAAGCTTTCCTTTTTTAGCCTTTATTATTAACACTGTAGACTGTTGTTCAGATCATACACTTATACTTCTGTCATATTTTATCCATCATTAGTTCAACTTTATTTTAAAGTTAAGTATCTTGAAGTTTTTAATGTTACACTATTATACTACTATAATAGTCTTTAGACAGCTAATTTATATATTATGTGCAGTAATGTGTTATGATTTGATTGTATACAGGTCAGTTTGAAATAAAAAGAATAAAGCCACAGAAGTGCAAATTACTGACTAGCCACGCACTAGAACCATTTACAATCTGGGATACAAAAGTTATCAACCTTTCTCTGGTAAAGTTAATTACTCAGTGTATATTGATAGAAGCACAAGAGACCACCAGCATCTCTGTAACTTAAAGATGGAGATACTAGCAGGTTTTTGTGAGTCCAGATGACACTACATTTGGACAAAGTGTAATGTATCCAAGCAGTCTTTAGTTGTGTGTGCTCAGTTTGTACACAGAGGTGTTCCTGGCTCCTCCCACATGCTGCAGCCTCTTGAGCTCGATTAGACAGAGGACGTACACAGGGGTCTTGGTTCCAACATTGGTAATCCTTCTCAGCTCCTCCATCTGAATCTCTGTCTTTTCTCCTGCAGAGGGCACCACAGAACAATAACAGATTAGATGCATCAGACAACTGCTAAGTCCAAAAAAACAAAACAAAAATGCTCTTATAGGTCCTATGTTTTTTGTTTTTTTTGGTAGTACTTCTTGTTCATATATTAGTTTGCTGGTATACCACTAAAATAAATAAAAAAAAGTCAGATATATCTGTAAAACATGGCTTTCTGATTTATTTCATGTACTTAATCATCTTGTTTTGGTATCAGTGTTGTCTTGACTGGGTTTTTGAGTGGCGGAAGGGTAATTTTGTGAGTACAAACATATTAAAGCCAAATAAATGTTGGAAAAAGAAACACTCAAATTAAACTGCTCTGCCACCAACAGTTCGTTTCAGGTGAACTTTCTGTTGCTAGTGGCAACAGTTCCATAGCAGTTTAACTGACAGTTCTGTAACCAAGGAAACGCTGTGAGGTATCTTTTTTTACTCTACAAATGCCCTTGTCGGACCATTATCTCTAGGTACTCCATTGGTTATAGCCATTTTGTGGCGATTTGTAATTTGAGATAATAAATTAATTTCACTGCAAATCAGGTAGCCATTATAATAGCTAGCTGTCTGAGGCTAATGCCTGCTAATAGAACATTCTAGATAACCTAGGTCAGGGGTTTTCAAAGCAGGAGGCGGCATACAGTTTCAAGGGAGGCTCAGAGACTGAGGATGAAAACAATGTTCATGAAGGATTTCTAACAGATTTTTTATAATTAGATATCAAAAAGGGAATCATGCTCTAGCATTGCCTAAATATCCCTAAACGGGTTAAGGAGATAGTTCTGGGGAATTCTTACTTACCTAGATCCAGCCACTGTTTTGTATTTACATGCGGTTTTAAATTATGTCAAACAGCAATATTAGGCTATTTTAACTAAATTGCTGGATGTCTATGGGATCAAGTAGCTGCTACATGATCCCATAGACATGCAGGAAATGAACTAAGCTAAAAGGCGGGCACGTTTTTCTCAGCTTTGTCCAAGGGGAGGCCCCTGACCTAGGTTAAGCTAGGTACCGGTTAAATTAAATTACTGTTAAGCAAATTGTTACGCATTTTACTTCTGTGGACTCAATATGCATGTTTACTAGATTAATTACTCTGTTGTAATACATTACATTTATTTAGCTGACTCATCCAAAGCGACCTACAATAAGTGCATTCATTGCAAAAGAGACAATAATTGGTTTAACAGGTTTGTGAATCCAGTTCTTGTTACTGTACAAATACATTGTAACACCTTTGGTGCAACTCTTGTTCACAGTGTCTGATCTTTTCCTGATTTGTAATCACCATCATTAAAATGTGTTCAGTTTTATTTAATATTGTTGCCAGTTTTCCCTCCAGCGGTAGCGACCGCTTGCAGTCTGAAAGCACCTTTAGGTCGCTCATTGTTAGTCACTCAGTTAACACACAGTACATGATATTAATTACCATGTGGAAAAAAAAATAAAACAATTTACATGACAGTTAAATATACCACATGCATTTTCCTGGAGTTGCACTGTGGCTGTTAGATGTAAACCAACTCCCAAGGTGAAATAACCTTGCTACTTGAGCCTGTACAAGCAGCCTATTACATCACACTAAGCATATCCAGCTTTTGTGGTCACACACAAGGTTAAAGGTTGTAGCCAGGTGTAGGTGGCCCTCTGTAGACCAAGGTCAGTTGTTATAGAAGAGTTTATTGATCCAGGTGATGTGGTTAATGCCCCAGCAAGTGTGATATCAGAGATACCATGTAATACAGCCTTGTGGTGTAAATTAACTCCTAAGATAAAATAGTCATGCGTCGCTATCTGATCCTTCTGAAGTAATGGACTGCATGACATACTGCGTATTCTACTTTCGTGGTTATTTGTTGGGAGGGATTATGGCTCGACTCGGGCTGTGGAGGAGCACAGACCACTGACTGGCATGGTCAGCTTTTTGTATTAAATACTATATGCAGTACAAATGGACTATACTACATGATCGTCTATAGCTCAACAGGAAAACGTCACCAACATGGACACGTTATTGGTTCCCTTCATTTAACACTTGCGTACGGTGGCCGACAAGGGTAAACGCACTGCAACTTAAGAAAACACATGCAAATAGACAAAATATAAACAAATGAAGAAAACATCTTCATCAATTTGACAGCAAATGCGCAGCATTTAGAAAACACTGCAAATACACAAAACGAAAATGGAAGTGTTTCCAGAGGACACTAAAAAGGTTTGTGACTCACAAAATCGGGTCCATGTCATCCTTAATTGTTTTTCTGTAATTTTGTTTTGTAGGCTACCGTTTCTCCACTTTGCATCTTTGATCTGCTGTGTGCACTTAGCACGCAGATTCAAAGAAAAAGTTTGCAAGGCATTTGTGTAACAGAAAATTAAGGTAAATTTGAAGGAGTTTTAATTTATTATTATTTTTTTTAAATGGAAAACTACTGATAATCAGAGATAATAACCAGGTTCATCAGTGATGACAGACGGACTGTAGCCTGTTATGAACGTTGCAGTGACCTAGTGCACATATATAGGGTTTCCTAGGTTAATATCGGTTATTGTTGCGCCAGAACTTTTCTAATACCAACATCAGGTTCTCACTCTAACATCCAACTTGTCTTTCTCATGTATCCAATAGCACATTAATGTATGATTAGTCTGGAAGTGGTTCCAAAAACAAAAATAATGTATTTTAAAAAAATAAATCCTTTAACTTTCAACCACTTAAACAAGATATTTAGACAATATCTATACAATTTATTAACTTTGATCATAAGTACTGTAGCACTGACCTGGACACTCTGCCATGAATGTGTTGATGTTGTGGACTGCCTGGTTGAGGCTGTACAGACTCATCTGCCTCAGGTAGCTGGGTAAACTCTGGAACTCGCTCTCTGACACCACAGACAGACTCACAGCTCTGGGAAGAGGACATGCTACAATTAAAATCTTGATAATAAAAAACATAAAAAACTTCAGGCATGAATGATATCAGGACAGCATAATTAAAGCAACAAGATGGAAGGAAATAAACGTTAATCTTGATTAGAAACAGGACAGACAAAACTAACCTGAAAATTCCCAAATCTATTGAAAATATAGATAGAAATGATACATCCCTGAATATCTTTAATTACTTTTCTTTTACTCAGCAACAGTCTGATCTGGTCTGCAACTTTAGTAGGGAGATTCTAGATATCTAAAAGCATTTCTTCAAAGTGGATCAATCCCTGGTTGGAGGTAAGTGGTTTTCTGAGTTACGTTACCTGTTTTTATCTTTTTCTGGCCTGACATGTGGGTGTGCAACCACCGTGGCAGTCTTCTTCACCTGAGCCTGGGACCAAAGCTACAAAATATAAAGAGACATCATAAGTGAAAAAAAAAGCACAAAAGAAGAATACGGCAGGAAGGTTGAATCTTACATATTAAACATTTGGTTTTGGTGTTCTGGATAATATGCCAAACAAATCATGAGATAAATCTAAAGGTTGCTTGGAAGGCAGGGAAATAAATCTCAATCTGAATACTTAAGGTACAGAAAATATAGCAATACAAAATGTCTTTGTATTTGTAGTAATACAAATATAATCTTTTTGGTTGTAAAATGTGCTATTAATAAACAAGACTTACTTTACAGATGTCCTGTGTAACAGAGCTGAGGTCTGGCATCTCTGGGGTGCTGGGCTCTTGGTAGTCCATCCACATGCGAGGTGTCCCCAAGCTGAACTCCTGGGTGGGTCCGTCCAGCTCCAGACTGTTGACAGTGGGCTCCTTGGTCACCTTTTCATGCTCACTAGTCTTCTTTGGCATTTTTGCACTTCTCTGGAGGTAAATATGAGACAGTTAAAAAGGCAAGCAAGCATTAAACAAAGAAGCTCAAGTTTATCTTTTAATATGAAGTCCTTATTTCACTGCGCAGTATCAGTAAAATAGTATCAGTGAATAGTTATCAGTAAAATACAGCATATTGATAAAATGATACTTAGCAACACTTTATTAAAAAAACTGATTGCAGATTTTATCAATTTGCTATTTTTGTTGTAATTTGCTATTCTGAGTTGCTGTTCCGTGTTGCACTTTGTTACCTTGTTTTATCTTAGTCGTTTACAAGCTTTTTGTGAAACCGAAAACACTCTGAAAATTTAAAAAAATGATTCAGTTTCTTTGAAAAGGTTATTTTCCTATTTTATGGCTATATTTTTCCTCGATATAGTGTAATATGATGGTCCGTAGAGGACTGTCTTACCATCAATATCATGGCCATTGTATCGTGACTGTAATGTTATCGGAGATACCTTTTCACTGACTGGATTAAAAACTTTCTCAAAATACACAGTGAAAACAAATAAATAATCCACAATACCTCCATAAAAATCAAATATTGTTCACCCTGCTGCTGTCTGGCAAGCGATACAGAAGTATCCGCTGTCGTACCACCAGACTACAGAGCAGCTTCTTTCCTCAGGCTGTGAGACTCAACTCCACCTCATCCTCCGCATTCCACCATAAATAAATGACATGGAACTTATTGTTATGCTGGTTTTGCATATTACCATAATATAATATATGTATACAAGTAACTGTATTTAGTTTATATTTTTATTCTATTCTTATTTTAAATAATTGTATATGTTCTGTGTGTGTAGCATGACGGGAGCTATAATTTTCATTTAATTGTGCAGCCCTGTGTTGTAGAATGACAAAAACAAATGTACCTTGTACCTTGAAATATTGGATCTGTAAGCTACATTTAACCACACAGAGCAAGTGATTTGTCAGGCTGTAAGGTAAGAAATTACCACAACCCTCAAACCAAATAGTCGTGAATTATTGGCTGTGACTGGAAAGACTTCAGCAAATCACCATTCTTCAATCACATGTCCCCTTCGGTTTTACTAAAAAATTCATTTCAAGTAAATTAAGTAAATTTTGGGATGAGCAGTCAGTGTGACTTGTGGCTAAAGGAACTTTCCTTTGGTCTTACACTTTGTAAAGAATTTCCCAGAACAGACTCCAGGTTTGGCATCTCTGGCATCTGTTTGTCCTCCACATCCATCTCTGGCACATCGCATTCCCAGGTGCGTTTGGAGCCGGTTGCTCCGTTACAAGGAGGGGTTGGAAGTTCAAAGGTGTGGCTATCATCATCAGCTTGCATGTTGATAGGCTCAGGCTGCCGTGCACTCTGCGAACACATGCAAAAAAAGGCACAAACTCGGAGCTGAAAGGTTTTGTGTTCTGCGAGTCTTGATGAGGAAATAAAGAAATACATTTTTAATCACATTGCTACTGGCTAAAACCGATTTTAAGATGGATAAAAGAGAAATTTCAAAAATATACATTTTATGTCGCACATACACACACACACACACACTCATTTATACCTTTTTGGTGCTGACCAGTCGGTTCACGTATGGGGTTTGAAAGGCTGGGACCTCAGGGGTGGAAGGCAGGTTTCCAGGGCAACCGGGGGATTCTGGGTCACCATTGCCCTGCGCAGGTAAGGCGCAGTGACTGTTTGTCTTTTTGATCTTGAACCCCGGGGTGCAAAACACAGGTGGCTCTGGGGACTCCACGTTGTTTGCTGAAGGCAGTAAGAACAATGTGATATAAAGGGGATAGCAAAACATGTTTCATTTCAGTGTTTTCTCTTTTTTTTTGCAAGGAAGATGGTGGCATAAGTTTTATGTCGTCTATTTCTTTAAGTATAGTTTTCCACGTTTAAAAGCATCTTAAAGTGGCGGTGTCATCCTCAGTAATATTACAGTGATGTTTTTAGTATCTTTATCAAATATTCACTCATATCAAAACCAGAGTTTCTTTAAAAAAAAAAAAAAAAAAAACCTCTTACCTAGTATTGTGACCATTTAAACCTTAGGAATACAATTCCATTTTACATTTTCACTACAAGTAATTTTTGCAAGACAATGATTTAAGAGAGCACTTGTAGAAAAAAAGGTTACTTCCTAGCATAATTACAAGCAACCTCATGGTAGAAACGTAGAGCACTGACAAAAAGGTAGGGAAAAGATTGATGTGACTAGGGCTGGGTAATGAACATTAATACTTTTCTGGTACAGACCAAAATGTGTCTTTAATTTTTTTAATAAATAATAATAATTTAAAATACTACTACTACTACTACTACTAAAAATAATAATTATTAGAAAGAAAGAAAGAAAGAGAAGATGCAGCAGAAGAACAGATTTTTTTTTTTTTTTTTTTTAAATGCTGTGATTCCTGACTGGTTCACTGCTTCAGCTCCTCCACAGGAAAAACAGAGGTAAAGGTCAGTTAAAGATGGTAGTTAAGGCTTAAATTTAAGACATCAATGCAGGAGGAGGAGGAGGAGGAGGAGGAGGAGGAAGCTCTAACAGTTTCATACCTTTTGTCTGCAAATTCTCCATTAGAGAGTTTACTGGTGGTACAGGCATTTCTTGTGGTGGTCTGTTAAAGAAGAGGACACTCATAAAGCAGTAATAAGCAGTGACTATAGACTCTTGAAAGATCTCTAGTAGTACTGCTGGCTGCAAATCCTGCGTGTTGCCAGTAGAGGTCAATAAAGGTTATGATTACGTAACGCACATTATGCTCTACCTTTGGGGCTTTTCAACGTTCTTCCGGAACAGATCCATAGTGAAGTCGTTGTTCAGACACATGGTGTGCTCTGAGATGCCAAAGTCATGCATCTGAGGTGTCTGTAGCTCATCGTCATCCATCCGCAGGGCACATTTGGGAGTTAAGGGCATGGGTGGCGGCGCAGGCGTGTTGAGAGAGGGGTGAGGGAGGCTCATCTCAGGCATAGGGGGAACTTCAGAGCACCACTCCGCCCCAGCCAGCGTTTTCTTCAGCTGCATCTCAGACAGACCGAAGTCAGAGAGCTGCGGGGTGCGCAGCACGTCAGTGAAGGGCGGTGGTCCCACTTTTGGAGACGATGAGGAGTGATTACCTCCATCCTCCTCCTGGCTTCCCTCTTCTTCTTCTGCTGAGTTAGTTTCATTCTCATCTGCTGCTTCATCTTCAGCCTCTGTGTAAGAGAAAATAAAAACACATTTTGAGCGCATCTTGTTTCCTTAGTGAATAGTTAAGAAAAGTAGACATGATAACACGTTGCACTGCAGTACATCATCAGTAAATATCAATGTGTTCATAAACATTTCTTTACAGACATAATTACTTTCACAAACAGGTAAACTATGTTTGACTCCCGCGATACAGCTACGGTCATTACTTACTGGTTGGTCTCTGGGCGTCTCGGGGAGCTTGGTAACCATATTTTTCCCAGTGTCTCTTCAGTGTCTGGATGTCCTTAGAGATCTCCTGTTCCTTCGCTCTGGAGGCCTCAATGAAGCTGCTTACCATATTCTCCTGTGCTTTCTGCTGAGCCAACTGTTCCTGGATCTGCCCCTGTATGGGGACAGACCGGAGTCGATCAGTACACTCCTTTCAAAAGTTGCCCACAGATTTGTGATAATATTCTTCACAAAACTGACATGTGCTATAAAGATAGTGTGTTAGAAACAGGCTGAATAATACATAAAAACCGTTTACACATACAAATTCTTGTGGAGTAAATTCTTTACAATTTATAAATCATTATTTAATCTGCTGCCACTTAGCACTGCAGCTAACACTATATTTTCCTAACAACAACAACAACAATAATAATAATAAATATGTCGATTAAACTTTTTGGTAGCGTTATAAGTAAAAAGTTATAAGCTATATTGCAGGGTTATTGTGTTGGAGTGCGTTCTATACCGCCGTCACTCTCATGCCAGACTCCATTTAAAATCTGTCAGCTTTCTATCTCAAGAGTAAACGCACTTATCTTGACTCAAGACCTCTTGGTAGTCGTTAGGGGGTTATTAATTCTGCAGGTAGCTAGAGAACCAGTTTAATTTGATAAAATGCCAGCTTTAACTGAGTGTTTGATTCCACCAACATCATGTCAACGGAGCGTACTCCATCTAATAAGTGGCTGCTGGGAATGTGATACATACAGGTATCGCGCTTCATTAAAATATCAGATTAATAAACAGAGTTTGGTGTACAGCTTTCATCGCCGTACCTTCAGGCTCCCGATTTCACAGTTCAGCTCGTGATATGCTCGCATCGCTTTCGCAGTGGTTTCTGAAATCAGAATGAACTCGTATTGACATATGCAAACTAGCTAAATGATTTATGCACGCTTTACAGGGGCTGAACAACAGTCTTGCGTGTCGGTGTGTCACTCACCGCTGTCGCCGTCGTTGTTGCGGTTCTCAAAGGTGTGCTGGAGCTTGGCAGTTTCTGATTCTAGAGTCACCGCCAGCCTTCTCAGCTTGGTAAAGAACCGCGTCGTCGGGTCCATTTTCAGATAAGAGTCTGAATTATGTAAAAATGCATTCAAACACTGTCAGACAAACTCCAACAATTACACCGCCGAACGAGCCGTTTGTTTACCTTTTTCCTGTGACAGAAATAAACGTTTCTATTTTGGCGCCTCTTCCGGCTTTAACAGGAAGTGTCTTCTTCTTCTTGGATTTTAAGCGCTCGGCCTAAATTGTTTCATTCGCGCCCCCTATGTTGACAGTTGGGATTTTTTCTTTTCACAAAACAGGAATATTGGAAATAAATAAAGTAACGTTTCATACAACGTGCCTAGTGACTTTTATATGGTTATATAATCTTAATGATCTTTTGTGGATCATACATTGTGCATCTTGGCATCCATTACTGGGGGTGTTTCTGCAGAATTCAAACTTCTAAAAAAAGATGCCCCATTATTGGCAAATATGAATTTAATTGCAATATTTTGAGTCAGGTTTAAATAGAAAATGTATTTTGTTTTGTAAGGGGTGAAGGGTGTATGTATGGTTTGCATTGGCGTATTTGGGTGTACATTCAAATTGACTCCTGCTCAGTCAATTGTGTTGACTGAGTAAGTCAGTCAACACATTCAATATGCCTCAGTAATAGTTTCTGTCATGTTTTTCTCCATTTTAAATGCAGGTGTTAGTATTCCTTGGCTCCACATGTCAGGGAAATAACCCGGATACTGTTAAGAGGTTAAATAATAAGGCCTTGCTGCCAGAAGATAGAGCTGTTTTTCAGCAAACAACAGAGGTCAGGTAAATTGACCTCAGTTTAGGTTTAGATTTGCTATGCTAAAAACTGCCCACACACTGACAACATTTCATTCGGTGCCTTTCAACAGATTACAAAACCGAGTAGGTGCAGTGACACTAATCAAAAACTCAAAATCAAAAGAATTTAAATGGATTTTCTACAGGAATTGTCTTTAACTTGTTTTCTTACAGCTTACTGTTGTCCATCTAGTGATTAATACTGTTGCCTTTAGATTTTGTTGTATGATTTGTATGTTGTATGTTGTCTGGTAGCTCATATGGAGGACAATTTTAACCAGAATTAAAATTAAAAGGGAAAATTAAAAGAGAAAATGGTAAATATTATTTTAATATTATTATTATTTTTATAATATATATCCTATATTCAGGATAATCAGGCCATAATTAAAAGTAAAAGGAAATAAAATACTGAAATGACAAATTGATATTGTGAAAGAACAATTTGACTCAGACGGCCCCAATGGTCCCGAGACTATGGGACAACAAAAACAGTATATCTTGTGTGTGAGACCAAAGCCTAACTCCACTGATTTACACATCACAGTGGTTTACAGGTCTTTGTGAGTGCTACTGCACATATTAAAAAGTTGTATAAAGCCTTTTGTGGCTCCAGAGGGAGCTGTGTGAAGACTGACAAATTGCCTCAAGTGATGTCACTTGAGTCAGTGTTGGTTGGGTTTGAAGACTACAAGTTTGAAAATGAAAAAAAAATCTGGGGGTGTGGCGTTAGAAACAAGTGAGTTTACCAGACCTCTGTGGCCCGCTGCTCATCTCTGCTTCATTACTTAACAATAACAAAATATTAATTCAAAATTGACCTGTACAGCTCATAAATATTATTTCAAAATGTAACAATGTACAGTAAGACTGATCATAAGGGCCTGCGTTTCTTTTATCTTAAATCCCTACAGATTACATGGATTACACTCCTGTCAAGTATCACTTTTCCATGCTCCATCCTCCTCTCAAGTTCAGAGAGAGCTGTGGGTGGAGAACTCTTATCAGATTAACTGGTTGTTCAGGAAAGTGTATAAATATTGGACAACTGTGAAGGTCAGTACAAACCTGCACACTGAACAACCGAGGTGAGTCAGGTGAGAACTCAACAGGTTTCAACAGTTTGGTCTGGTAAATGGGTTATCAGAACAGTGAAGAGATTTACACAAATTTAAGTAATTTCTAAATAATGGCAAACGTTTCTTACACCAGTTATCAGGAATGTGGAGTTAACGGTTCACTTTCTCCATAGCTAATTTGTCAGAACGCAGCTCTGGAGCCATGGCGATGTTTGGAAAGGTTTTGGAGCCAGTGGGCTACATGCAAACTGTGAGGTTAGTTTGTACAAGTGCATCTGAATATCTCATGGACTGCTAAAAATAAAACAATATGTCTTCCAAATAAATTTCCACTCCATATGTAGAACCCTGTGTGTGTGTGGTGCTCAGGGTCCTGGTCCAGGGCATATGCTCCTATCTGGGTGGCAGCGCCACAGCAGAAGAGACTGAGGTGTCCAAGAAGAACCTGGACCACATCGATCAGGAGCTGGGAGCATCAGGTCATGGCCTGCTGGATGACCAGGAGGTCCACCAGCTGGAGGACGACCTGGCAGTGGTCTACTACCAGCTGGGCACAGCGGTGAGGAAACTGTCCCTGGATCTCATACAGTTATACTTAGTAGAGTCAACTATGTGTCTGGGTATTTTGGAGGGTAGTCTAATGTCAGCTTAGTAAGTTGGAGTGCTTTATTGTGTAGGTTTGGAGAGGGTGGAGCAGCTTTCACAACTTTCCCACAGTGCTGCCAAAGTTATCAAATCATATGCAGGTATATAATGCCATGTGTACTTTGGGCGTTTGTATCAGTGCTGAAACAATTAATCAATTAGTCGATCAACGGAAAATTATTCAATGACGATTTTGATGATTCGATTTGTCATTTTAAGTAATTTTTTAAAGACAAATTCCAAACATTTGTAATGACGTGGGTTTTATGAATTAGATACTATGTATAGATTGTGGGATCAAAACTTTCATTGCTAGTTTGATCTACAGTTGTCTGAGATGAAACTGTCCTTGAACAGCCTTGAGATCCACTTTCTTACTCCCCCATCAAGTTGGAAAAGAAACAAAGGGTGAAGGATTTGGTAGCAGTGACAGAATTAAAGCTGAGCAGTGTTCTGGGACCTTCTGCAGGCTAATAGAGGAAAGAAAACGAGTATATACAGCTCATTTAAATGCAGCGCTAGATTTGGTAGTTTTATTAACATGGTCAAGGGCTCTTAAGGCGGAGCTGACCTTGAAGAGTAACAAACGCTCTGCCAGTTTTCCTGATGTGTGACTGTGACATGAACTCATCATGCTAAGCGTATTATGTAAATGTAGATATGTGACCAGATGTATGATTGAAGCATCTGTTTAGTTCTATTAGAGTTAGTATTAGCAGGCTCATGCTTTTTATTTTCTGTTAAATTATTTCCGTTAATAGGAATCCTTTCACTGAGTGTTTATTTCTACAGATTCCTTAAATGTAGTACGGAGTACAGAAGCCATTTCACCTCAAGTTTTCAGGTCATTTTCAGTGTAGGTTATTTCTGGAGTGAGAATATGGAAGAAAATGTGACTCTTGAACAGCGAAACATGGCTAAATGTAAGTGCAAACAAGCTGATATTCAGAAAAAAATCAAAAAACAGCAGGGTGGATTAAATTCTTGTAGATTCTGGTTCGTCTTTTCGTAACACTTTGGCAGGTAAAGGTCATTTTCAGGTCTTCTCATTGTGAAAATACATTTGTATTAGACATTGGGTCCATTTTAAAAACACTGAAGATGTCCCATGGAGCCTTATCTTAATAGGAAATGAGGTTTGTTGTTTGATATAGTATGAAATTACATAACTCTAAATAGGTAGCCTGAAACCTGCAGATTTTAGGGATTTTAGGAAAGTGCATCAAATGAACCCAAATCTTAAACCTTAACAATGATTGTATGTTGTATTTTTAACATTTTATTTTCAAAAACTAACACCTAATATGAATAGTGTATCAATGGTGAGGTGTTAGTGTGAGTTAAACTTGAAATAACAGAGAAAAGTTATAATTCAGCTGCTGTGAATGGGGGTGTTGTCTCAAAAAGAGACGCAAAATCACCAGACAAAAGACGACTACAAAGAGACAAAATTACCACAAAGAGACAAAACAAAACCTGTGTTGCTGTTTTTAGTACACTGAATAAACAATGTAAGTTTTAATAGTTTATTATTGAGAAGAACCAGGGCTTTAAATTTGAGTCTTAACACATTTTTACTTATTTTACAAATGTGCCTCCATTTTTTAAATCTGTGACAACTGTATCTTAAGAGGAAATTCCCTCACCACTGCTTGTTTCAGGTGAGGGCCCAGTCAGACTTTACCAAGAAGGAGACGGAGGTGTTCCTGCAGTACGTGCAGGACTACCGGCTGGAGAGGCAGCTGACAGCTCTCTACAACCGTCTGATGGGGGTGTCAGCGCTGACCGACCAGCCCACGCTGCTGGAGGTGCTCATACTGAGCCGCAAGCCCAAACGCTGGGAGCTGAGGGAGTTCTGCGTCAAGGTTGGTGAAGGTGTACGGCACAATGTGGAGGGGTGGGGGTGGGGAGCCTTTGTGTTCAACTCATCTCCCTAGAAGGCTCATTAAAGTTTAATTCTCTCTTATTTTACAAGTCATTATACAGAAGCACGCACCAGTGCTTAACACAGCTTTACAGCAGGACGAAGTCTGAGGTGACACAGCAATCTAACATCCTTTTGTGCACAAATGTATACACACACACAAACACACAATCAGAGGAAGAAAAATAAAAGAAAGAAAAACATTCGCACAAACAACTTTTTAAACTGGAACTGAAGTGCAACTGATCTGTCATCAATATGTATTCTTCATTACATCAGATCCAAGAATTAAGAAGCTATTTCGGATGGCATTTTATCAAAATATGCAAATACACTCAATCTCCCTGTGGACAAATTTATAAGAAAAAAAAAGCACAGCTGTATAGGATTAAATATTCAGTTTTCAGATCAAAAAGATACATTTGACAGAAAAACATAGAGGTCCTGTGGGGAATGAAGCACGCTGCATCTATCTTCTTGGTATGAAAATGAGCTGAATATTTAATTCAGCAGAGCTGTGACCTTCTGTTGTCTTTCTTTCTTGTGAGCTGAGTTGGCAAATTCCCTTTTGCCTACACTGTTGGTACGGGAACAACCGTTTTTTTATCCACTAAAAGGAGCAACAACAGAGTACTGCAATGGCTGAGCTGCTCAGGCTTTAAACTTAAAATAGAAACTTCAAAGCCTGAATACTGTCTTCTGTGTGAAACAACATTACATAACTGTGATATCACAAGTTTGAGACCCACAAAAGCCACACATATCCCTTTTTGCATAGGGTCAAATAGAGGTTTCGCTCCTATTTCTTATGGCGGGGGGGAATTACAAAGGACTTGATGGTCACTGTTTAAAATGAAAAGTCATGCGTCCATTAGTCCATCTGTCCTAGTGCCCTTCAGCAAGACACACATAATGACTGTGAGAAGAAATTGACCTTAATAGACACTGCGGCAGTCACAGGCTTGTTCGTTATGTAAAAGTAATTATATAATTAACATATTTGCGGGCATGACCTTGGTTGGACCATCATTTACCCCTTATTACACTCTATATGCAAGATCGTTTTAGGGGCAGTGTAAAGAATTTGCAAAGTGGTTGTCCATTCAACACAGCTGCTGTTGTGTAAGGATAGACTTCATGTTTTCATCCTAGAAACTGAAATCAGTCCAGATACCACTTGTCAAGGGGCTTTAGGGTGTGAGAGAGCCAGCCTCAGTGGATTAGCCTTAATGCTGAAGCAATTTCTGCTTGAAATTGGTGCTGAACGAGTGATTTGTTTGTGCCATGCTCCTTTCAAGGATTTGTTTGCACTACGACCTGATTTGCATAAATGCACTGAGTAGTATAAAAGCCGAGTGCTTTCACTGAGGCGCAAAGAATTGCTAAATTTGCCCTCAGTGTGCTGTCATAGTCAATCATAGTGAAATTATCCAATGAACAATTTGATACAACAACCTGACTGAGAAATCTACAGTGCACAGTCGTAGGTTTTACTTAGAGAAGGGCAGCATGTCGAACTAACTAGTGATCAAAGTCACCGCTGTAAATCATGTGTCCAGGCTGGAGAACCTGACTTTGTTAAGCAAAGGCACCACAGCTTCTTTAACCTTGAAGAACTTATCATGTATAAACATGTTGTAGGTGATAAGTTTATGTGCCATGCTGTTTTTTTCCCTCCTGATGGCACAAGAACGCAGACTCTTTTTTTTTTGTAAATCAGACAAAATCCACGTACGATACGATACAAATGACAAAACTGAAATAACTGTGCACCCGTTCAATTTAAATCTTCTGTAACGTCACGTTAAAGATCTGCAGAAAGTGACAGGCTCTGTGTGCTAACCTTGGATAACCTTGCATAGCTCTCTCTTTTTTTTTTTTTTTTTTACAAAGAGTTTGTGACATCTGGGTGGTTTATTTTGAGGAAAGAGTCTCACAGGGCCAAGTGTTCACTTCAGTTTAAGGGAATGAGCCAGTCATAGCCAGCCTCTGTTCTGCAGTAACGATGAGATTTGGAAGCACTTTTAAGTTCAGTGTAGTCGAAAAAAATCCCAGATGGGTTGTTGTTCTGCTAAAGACAATACAGTGTCATAAACAACTCATTAAAGCTGCGCTAGGCATAATATTTATATAAACTACCCCTGTTTTATCAGCTGAAATTAGTGTCTTAATTAGTGTCCCACTAATTAGTGTATGCAAAAGATTTGTCAAAATGATGTTCTGGTGTTAGGTACAGCCACTTCCGGGAAGTGACTATCAAAACCTGAAATCTGAACTTTTTCTAAACAGCAGCGAGCATACGTTCTGTTCAGAGAATGCTGAACTCACCATTGGTAGATGTTTTCCTGCTGTCATCTCCTTGATGTGTTTAACATAAACTATTAGACCAGCTGGGTCGGTAAAAGTGAACATACTGTGTGTAGTTTGCTTACGTCATATGATAGCTCTTTTAGACATAAGAACTTTTTCAGGAACTCAAATGTTTTACAAACTCCAGAAGTTGGCTTGCATTTCAAATGCAGCAACCTGGTTTCAGTTTTGGTTCCTGGGTCGTAGTTCCTGCCTTCCCAAAAATGTCCAAGATAGTACTTTCCGATGGCTTAGGAACTATCAGAGTGGAGACAGCAGTAGAATATCACTGACTGAACAAAACCATACCACGATACTGCTACAACTTGTAAACAGCATTCATTTGGCCTGCAACCATCCACTGGTTGTTTCTAATGTTAATAGTGTCCACAGTGAGAGAGAGAGAGAGAGAGAGAACAAGAGAAATTAATCTTAACTTTATTAGCTAATTGTTTCAGCTTGGTTAGCTACGTACAAAAGCAGAACAATAACGCAACAAAAACACTCAACAGATCGTTGTTACTTCGTACACAGGAATCAGCATCAAGTCTTGCAACACAATTTATGAAGATGACAGATAAAGAGACACAATGACTTGTGTTGCATGAAAAAATTTCACCTTAAACAAAGATTTTCTGTGGTTCTTCAGATGCTGTCGAAATGAAAAAGGCAATGTGCTAATGGGACTTTTAGTTCCTGAGGCTCCTAAATTCTGGGACTACTTGGTCAAAAAGGCCCATTAAGGGATTTCTGAGTATTTAGAACACTTATTTAAAAAAATCACTTCTTTAGAGCAAACAGTTTGAAAAGTTGCGATGCCCAGCTTTAATTTTACCCAACACTATTTGAATAGCATTCATGTGGTAAAACCACCCATCTGGTGCTCCCTGCAGGGCTAAGCATATGTTCTAAACTATTTTTGACCACTGTTTGAAAGCTCATGCTTTCTCCTTTTCCTCCTCTTACTCTCAACAGGTAAACTTTGTCCTGGGCACCGGTCTGCTGTGCCTCTTCACGCAGGCTTCTCTGACAGGCAGAGACCAGGCTCTACTGATGAAGAGCTGGTCTGACCGCATGGGTGCCCTCTACAGGAAAATGAAGAACACAGGAGGCCGCTGTTTAGGCTACTTTCTGGAGCAGGCACAGGAGGATGTACGGCAGCAGCTCCACGAGGCCGTGCAGAACCGCGCACCCCCTGAAGAGGCAGCGGCAAGCATCCTGAAGACCCTGGAGAAGAACTACGATTGGCTGCGCTGGGCGGTGATGCTCCACCCTGCCGTGGGACCCATGGAGGACGAGAAGGACGAGGGGACGTTGGAACAAAAGGAAGAAAAGGAAGCAAAGGAAGGTGTGCTGGAAGAACAGCAGCCCAACAATTTCCTTTCTGTGTCGTCTGCAGCACCAATCCCCCATGTGGTGGCGTGCTACCGTGACACACCCACTTCGCTGGACAAGAGCCGCATCCACCAGCTCATTGTGGACCTTGAGTGGAAGATCCCCAACCCACCACCTGAGGTGTACGCTTCCATCGAGGAAGACCCGGGCAGGGCGCGGCGTTACCTGGCCTCACGCATGCTTAAGAAGCTTCAGGAGGGGCTAGGATCTGGTGTGGCCGTCCACGTGGTGCCGGGCAGGATGGAGATGAAGTGCAACTTCCCTCCAGCCTCCTACTACCTCTACGAGTACAAACACCGACTGGCCTCGGGCACCGTGTGTGTGTTTGGATGAAAGCGAGAGGAGGAGGAGGAAACAACCTGCTGTTCTCACATAGATGTTTCATAATCATATTACAGTATCGGCTTTATTTTTGTTGTTTTCACAGTGGCATTAACATGTCATTACTTCGAAATAAATGTCATTTTAGAAAAAAAGAAAAATGACATACATGAGTTGTTTTTTTTTAACCTTCCTTTAAGTCAAATTCCAGTTTATTATAACTTGGGTCTTATCTAAGCCATCCTTAGAGAAACGAGTGGCGTGGCTCCAGGGATGGCAATGTCAGCCCCCCCACACGCACACACTTTGGTCCAGACTGAAATATCTCAACAAATATTGGATGGATTGCTTGAAATTTTGTACAGACATTAATGGTGCCCAGAGGATGAATTGTAATGACTTTGGTGAGCCCCTGAATTTTGTATCTAGCGCCATCATGAGGTCAAAATTTCTCTTTGTCCAATACTTTGGTTTATGACTAAATACCTGCAAAACTCCACATTCCCATCGGCCTCAGCTGTAATTAGTGTTTAGTGCTAATTAGCAAATGATAGTATGTTAACATGCTAAACTGAGATGGTTAACATGGTAAACATTATACCTGCTAAAATATCAACATGTCAGTATTGTCGTGAGCATGTTAACATGCTGATATTAGCATTTAGCTAAAAGCACCACTGTGTCTAAGTACAGCCTCACAGAGCTGCTAGCGTGGCTCTCAAAGTATTTGCTGAGATCCGAGAACAGGGTGACTTAGCTACAACAAAGTCTGAACAGGGAGTGAACTGTGATGGATGTTTGAACAGTTGGGTAGTAATTTGCCTTTGTTTAAATAAGTTTAGCTAACATGGGAGTTTGTTGTTTGACTGCTTGTGTTTCTTGCCCAGTCTTACTTCCGTTTTAGCAATGTTGCTGTGATCCCAGATCTCAGCAGTGAACTTGGTGAGTACAATGTTTTTATAGATAGGAATGATGGCCAAAACACCGAAAATAAAACCCAAGTTGTATGAAACCAGAATTTCCCTTGAAGGCGTGCTGAATATTTCGTGTTTTGTCACTAAGATATGCATAGACTTTGCAAACATCAATGCTAAATCGCAACATGAACAAGGAAGCATAGATCAACGTTTGTCTTTACTGTTGAGGTCTTTGTTTATTGCTGATAACTGATGGATCAGAAGACAGAATAATTCCCATCAGAATGAAAATGGTAAATAAAACTGTCTAAAACTGTCCATTTCATCAGTGAATAAGCGTCCAACTCGTGTCCACATGAGGAATCAGCCACAGTCTTGTCCATCATATAATCACAATGTCCTGGAAATACCCATATCTCATGTCCTTTGCATACAGTAAAAAAGTCCAAGTACTGTTTTTGGTCTTACACAAGTCCACCATCAGAGTTGAGCTGAATAATTTTTTCTAAGTCCTTCTTGACATCTGGGAAGCCCTCCAGCGTCTCATGAAAGTCGTCCCAGGACAGAGAGAAGCACTGGCAGTCGGTTAGTGCCTTCACTGTGGCCAGATGTTTGCCTTTGGTCAGCACGCATGTCTCTGTTGTACACACAGAGGGAACCACAAGAGCGTGGTTAATGAGAGCGAGTAAACCCTAATGACAGGGATGAGATCTGACAATTAATCCTAAATTAAATAACCAGACTTAGCTGAGTTGTTTCGGGAAGCCTGCTTAGCTCTAAACGCTGCAGAGGTTTGCTGCCAAAAAAGATTAGGACCTGTTCCCACTTAAAGCCTGAGAATTAAATAAATCCCCCAAATTGGAAAAGATAGATTCATTCACTTTGGTTTGACAGTGATAAAAAAAGAGCTTCTTGCTCACCTATGCAAACAAACAGTAGCTTGCAGATGTGTCCAGTATGCGTGTGTATGTGTGATGTGAAAAAGCAATGAATGCTGGGCGATGAAAAATCAATTGGAAACTTTCAAATCACACTATACCTTCCAAAAATCTAAATCCAAACTCACAAGAATGGATCAGTTACTTCCATTTCACAGTAGATATTACCAGTAAATCAAAATATACTTGATGGGAACTAATTAACATATTAAATGTTCACATGGCAGTTGTTTAATCTCCCCCTATTTTTCCCCCTGTCTTAACCTGTTCCAGCCGCTCTGCATAAATTAGTTAATACTCAAATCACCTACCTCTAGTGGTATATATCCATTCAGATAGATTTGGTTTTATTTGTCAAAGCTTTGAAATATCAGAGATTTTTTCCCCAGTGCAATGGAGGGGAATGGAATTTTGTTTGCGGTGCTCACAGGACCAAAAAATGACAACAGTAACATAATTTCCTGGAAACATTATCCCTGTTGCTGTAGATAATCCACAGAACACACTGTCAGCTGTTTTCATAGGGACTGTTTCTCTGGTCGAAAGTAGTTCCAATGAAAACTGTTCACAGTGAGGTCTGTGGATTATCCAGAGTATAAGTGTTCTTATGAGTCAGAAAACCGACAGATTTTTAAATAGAGTTTGGCATGATTTCCTTAGGAGAGACAGCAGCATGCAATGCTCTCCAATCCACTAGCACTGCAATGTACCACCTTTATCGACACCTCTCTGACACAGTTTCAACAACAATGATTTTGCAACTTGGAATACTAATTATATTATTATATTTATATATTATATTATGTGGATTATAGGGATACTATTTTTGGAAAAAAATGTTGCTGCTCCATTTTTTAAAAATAGTTGTTCAATGCTTTACGCACCACAACTGAAATTCCATTTACCTCCATTGTATTGGAAGGAGACAGAAAAAGGAGGTGGATATTTCAAGATCAGGACAAAAATCAAAACCTATCTGCATGGTCAGATACTACTAGAAGTGAGAAAATATGTTTGTTTTTTTTGTAATTTCAGTGAACTGACCCTTTCCATAGCTCAATACAGAGGTTTATACACTCAAGTATGAGTGTTAATTTAACAACCCTAAACACACATAATGGTGAAAAGAACAAAACTCCACAGGGATGACAACTGAGCAGACTCCATCTGCTGAGGAAGACCACGAGATGGGATTGAAATCAGAAAAGGTTAGAAAGTGGACCTTTTTTTGGTCAAATTCATACTTAAACCTCCAGTGATCTGATCCCTAACTATTTACCTGCAACATACAGTATATTTCACAGTACAAAATATTGCTAATGTATAATGCACCTAAATGTGTGGAAGTTCAACACAATGGAAGCTCAAAATGTTAAAGGGACAGTTCACCCCAAAATCAAAAATACATATTTTTCCTCCTACCTGTAGTGCTATTTATCCATCTAGATTGTGTTAGTGTGAGTTGCCGAGTTTATGAGATATCGGCCGCAGAGATGTCTGCATTTTCTGAATATAATGGGACTATATGGAACTCGGATTATGTGGCTCAAAGCGCCAAAGAAATACATTTGACAAACTCAACAGCAATGTCTCTTTCCAGAAATCATGACCCGGTTACTCAAGATAATCCACAGATCTTGTTGTGTGTAGTAGGAACAGTTGTGTCAGTAGAAAGAAAATAGTTTTTCTAATGTATTTGATTTGGCGCTTGGAGAAACACAAGCTGAGTGCCATATGTTCCCATTGCATAAAAAAAATAAATAAATGCAGACAACTCTATGGCCGATATCTCCAAAACTCGGCAACTCACACCAAAACAATCTATGGATGGATGGATGGATAATTAGCACAACAGGTAAGTGGAAAAATATGTATATATATGTCTTTAAGACAAATGAGCTTGTAGCACTTTATTGTTTCCGTTCATTTATTACATTATGTAATACTTAATCAGCATTGTTGTGTACTTATTGTACTTTTGCTTTAGGTAAAACAGATGTTACTAAGAGTTTTTTTTAAGCAAAGTGACTTTTCCTGAATGACCTGATTGGATTTCCTCTTGGTTCGGTAGTATTCTTCTAGAGGCATAAACAATCTGCTTTCCAGCTAATTGGGCTGAAAACTTTGTGGGAAAAGTTGTAAAACACATTCTGATACATTTGTGAAATTCCCTGATGTTCTTTCACTTCCTTCTCCTCTCCCACTTCAAATTTCCTGATTATCGCTGTCTGGAAATCACTTTTCAAATCACTGAATGATATTCCAGATATTCAATAATCAGAGTAAATCCAACTCACCTCCAAAAAAGTCTCCATCACACAGTTCCCTCTCGTAGGAATCAGTCTCCATGAGGACCTGGCCGTGGTCAATAAAGAACATGCGGTCACCTGGGACGTTCTGTCGGATGATGGCGTCTCCCTCAAGGAAAACCTCGTACTCCAGTTTGAGGAGGACGGCGTTGATAAAGTTTTCATCTCTGTTCTGAAACACAGGCACGTTTCTTAGCAGCCGGCTGCACATCACCATCAGGATTTGCTGAAAAATAATTTAAAAAATGACGTTACAAATATAAGACCAGAAGGAAGAAGATTATTATAAAACATGTTACCTCAAAAGAAAAAAAATCAATAAGATGAACAAAGACCCAAAGGAACAACAACTTAACAACATTAAGTTCCAAGCAGAACCTCTCAGTACTACAGATGAACCACAGCTGTACCTCTTTGAGCGCTGAGGACACTGTGTCCATGACGTCCTTCTCATGAAACCACTTCCCTCCATAGCGAGCCTGGTAGTAGTTGTTGATACGAAGCTGCAGCTCTGGTGGCAGCTTCATGAAGGTCATGTAGTGCTCCAAACGGCTCATCTGTGGAAAGTCACAATGTTTTCAGGATCCACCTCCCATCACATGATACATGACACACAGCCTTACAGTGCTGTGTGTCTACTCAAGCTGCATCTAATCCTCTATCATAGTTGCATAGTTTCACTTTCCATAACTATGTAACTGCAAATGCTAGGTGTGAAGGGAATATTTGTATGTTGGCATTTAAAATTACTTAATGTTTACATCTTTGCATGTGTTTTTACTACAAAACTACTCTACACCTTCTGTAGGTCTTTCATTTGTTCATTTTTTGATGATTACTGTGTTTTTTTGGGTTACGCTGTTTTATTTTGAATGGCTGTTTTCCAAATGTACAGAACAAACTAACTAAACGATTGACTTATCACCAAGCCCTAAAGGCAGCAGTCATTAATATTCGAGATGTAGAATTTGTGCTGTGGTAGAAAACAGGCCACGTTATTAAAAAAATAATAATAATAATTCCCGAACTGGCATTAAAATCTGCTATTGCATCTGCTATTTGTTCCCAGTGGCTGCAGGCAAACTAGAGGGATGAAAGGGTCTTGCCACTACTTCATAACTTTACTTTACTTTTTCTTTTCTTTTTTTTTTCTCGACATGTCACTCCATTTCTTATCAAAGATTCAATGGGACATGGTTATCTTAATAAATATGCAGTGAAAAAAATAAATAAGTGATGAAATATATTAATAATACATTAAACAAATAAATACCACAAGAAAGAAAGATCAACTCAGTTATTTCTGTTCAGTGGTGGAAAGCATCTAAGTACATTTACTCAAGTATTGTACTTAAGTACAATTTTGAGGTACTTTTACTTTACTTGAGTATTTCCATTTTATGCTACTTTGCAGTTCAGAGGGAAATATTGTACTTCTTACTCCACTACATTTATCTGACAGCTCGAGTTACCAGTTACTTTACAGATTGGTTTATGATACTGTGCTAAAGATTAGACTATCCAACAGTATATAAAGTAGTTCAAATATGCTCCACCACCACCAGCTGTAACATTAAAATGCTGCTTATATATTAATGCATCAGTAATAGTATTCCCCTAATATGATATATATAATAAAACAACTCTTTGAAAGGGAGCATTCTGCCCAACAAGTACTTTTACTTTAATACTTTAAGTACATTTTGCTGTTAATACTTTTTGTACTTTTACTTAAGTGAAATCTTGAATAAAAGTACAAAACTTTTGTAACAATTAAGTAAACAATATGTAAACAATATGAGTACTTCTTCCACCGCTGTTTCACTGAGTACAGTAACTTACTAACTAACTAACTACTACTGAGCTGTATTTTCTGATGAAGGATAGTGTCACCCATGAGGACCTTGCTCTTGTACTCCTTGGCCGCTGGGTCGACGTTGGCAATCATGGTTGTAGCGTTGGCCACGAGGACAGTGTACATCAGACAGCCGGACACCATACTGACCATGACGATCCACATTTCAACATAATCTGGAGAACAAGACACCGACACACCAGCTTGTTTCATGTGAAATGGTGGGTATTTATATCTGAGGGAGAATGTGATACGCCTGTGCTTTTTTTAGGGCTGGATAAAAGAAAATCTATAATTCTCACTTGTTGGTGCATCCATGGAGCCATAAGAGAGAGCAATCATCTGGGAGAGAGCTCGGAAAACTCCCCAAGAGTACTTCACGATCACTGTGGCATTCTGGAAAACATTTTTTCATCATAAGTGATCTGGAGCTTCACAACAACAATAACAATACATTTTCCCAGGAATTTAAACTACAGCATGTGGTATAGATGTTTAAGGCACCACTAACTGTATTTTTAAAATATGCCCTACAACAATTTCACACTGCTAACAGGCAAACTACTGGTGATACATTTTACATTACTGAATACGTTATAGGTTTTCCCCCTAAAAATTGCTTAGAGTCTGTGGTGGAAGCTGAAACTAAGAGAATGTTAGGTATCTTTGCTTGAAAAATTACTTCGAAAATCGTTTACTAAAATAGTTGACTAGATTAATTTTCTACACGTCATTCACAACACCTCATCAACAACCATCATCATTCACACTCAGTTTGTTTAGATTTAGAGTTGTCTAAAGGTTTGTGAAATAAGTTTCACCATCAGGTTTTCTTTCCGGACCCAGCAGTCAGTGGGAAACTCCTCCAGCATGGGGACAAAGTACTGGATGCAGCCGTTCCAGTGACACAGCAGGAAAATCATCATGAACAAAGATAAGATGCGGAAGAACAGGCGGACCACCTCCAAGTTCGCATTTGACACCTGTCAGAAAAGAGATGACAAGAAAGCATGTGACTTGGCATTTGGTAAGCAAATCACACACACTGCAGGACGTCCTGGTAGCTTGGTTGGCTGAGATGTGCGCCATATTACAGCAGCATACTGGGTCCGGTCTCGGATCAGCCATGTCCTCTCCCAAGCCTATACTGTATATAAACAGTATATAGTCACTCACTCACCAGCACACTGCTGCGTCAGCAACATCAAAACTCCCACTAGGAATAGAGAACGACCTCAAAACAATGCAACAATGTTAACAGCTCTGGTGATCAAAGTTGAGTACAATATGGATAGAGTTATATTGGCGGCTGTGACTTAGTGGTGGAGCGGGTCGTCCACTAATCAGAAAATCGGCTGTTCGATCCCCGGCTCCCCCCAGCCTGCATGTCGAAGTGTCCTTGGGCAAGATACTGATACTACCCAAATGGCTCCCGAAGGCTGTGGCATTGGTGTGTGAGTGTGTGTCTGAATGAGCATTAGTTATTCTTTCTGACAAGCAGTTGGCACCTCACATGACAGCTTCTGCCATCGGTGCATGAATGTGTGTGTGAATGGGTGAATGTTGACATGTAGTGTAAAGCGCTTTGAGTAGTCGGAAGACTAGAAAGGCGCTATATAAATGCAGTAATAAAACAGAGATATTGCACCCAACTACCACAACATACAAGAAAATACAGAAAAGCACACCTCCAAAACTCTGGTTGAGACATTAATACAAAACCTTCAACACCAGTTTTAATAAATGGTGAAGCACTTGACTTTGGGAAGAACTTCACTTATTTAGACAGCCTTATCAGCAAGAACAGCGGGACATAAAAGGACATCAATGCAAGATTGGGGAAAGCCCACAACATCTGGAAGTCCAAGCAATGCAGCCTAAAAACAAAGGGTCATCTATATGACAGCAACGTCAAGTATGTACAGTTCCAGGTTGTAATAAACTACAATGAATGCCTGTGAAGGTTATGTGGCATCTTCTAGCCTAACAAGACCACAACCTTGGAATTATACAGAAAAACCAAAAGCAAGAACATCATTACTAAAATATGGCCGAGGCGACTGTGATGGCTGAACTACTCTATTCGAATGGAGGCAAATCGCATCCCAAAGGTTGTGCTGAGATGGACTCCTCAAAGCAAAAGAAAACCTGGAAGACAAAAACCGACCTGGCACAGAACTGTGACGGACGAGCTAGCCAAGATTAACTTAACTTGGGGGGAGGCTCAACGTGTTGCCAGGGATAAGGAACGATGCAGGGAGCTCACTGTTGCCCTTATGTCCCACAAGGGATGATTCGTTAAGTAAACATATTTGTCTGTGTGAAATTAATAAATCAGTGAGGATATAAAACATTTATTTAAATTTTCCAAAGCGAGAGGGTCCAGTAACCACCACTACACCAAAACATACACCAGAAACCATTTATTTCAGCCACTAGTAGCCGATTAAAGGCTTGGAGTTACACATAAATTCCAGACAACATACACTATGCATTATCAAGATTTGTTCCAAGATATATTGTGTTTCATTATGAGATTACTATGGACATCATCAAAGTAAGTTTGAGATGTCCTTTCCAGACCTCTGATGTTTGAGCCCAATGTTTGGGTACGTGCAATTAGAAAAAGGCAAACTCTATTAAAAATTATAAATACATTGTTGAACATGGAGCAATGTGTCAGCTCTTGTTTCACAAATGACATTGTAAGCGTTCAAAGTCGGATTTTCCATTGGAGCCAGGTCTGGTAAGCTATCTGCAGGTAGGAGAAAGGTTGATTGAATTTCAAACATGAGCTTTGAAGACTGTCTGGCTGTCTGAACTTACTTTCTCCACTTCGTTGAAGAACCTGACCAATCTGGACACTCGAGCCAGTCTGATCAAGCTGAGGATCCGCACAAACATTAGTATCCTCATCATCTTGTTGGTCTTGGAGGGGTTGTCATCGTTATGGTATTGTAAGTCCTGGGATAATAAAATACAGATGCTCAATTATCAATGGTATGCTTCTTGTTTAATTGATTTTATTTCATTAATTCATATTTTATTATCATTGAATTTACCTTTCAAATCATCTTATGTGTTTATTTTATTGCCTTTTCCTTAGTATTTATTGTCTGTAAAACACCTTCTTAATGGTCTGAGGGCCTCCATAAGTTTCTAATTTTAAACCATGACCAAATAATGTAAAACTAAGTGCATACTGACAGAACTGACAAATACTGCAGCATGCTGTTGGCTGTTTGCTGCTTCAACAGTCTATTTATTATTACCGCAAACAGCAGTATGTAGCCAATTGGGAAAGCAGCTATAACGTCCGGTATGAACCATGTCCTCAGGTAACTGACTCGGATCCGCTTGATATCCAGAATAGCTTCCTGTGAAAGAGAACAAAGCAGCAGATTGAGCAGATGGATGAAGATGCTGTGCAGCACGTGCCACGATCACATGTATAATTTAACACTTGAACTGAACCAATATTTTGGGAGTTTGTCTAAAATTAAGAGAGACAGTGGTGTCAAATGAGATTAGCAGTGTGCTCAAAGAAAATGAACATTAATATGACGGTGTCGTTGAATTGTTGCTAAAGCACATACATGAATATTTCAAACAGGCAGAAACCGACTGAGAATAAATATGGCAAAACCAGATGCTCGTGCGGTCCAGAGTAAACACCACAGACAGGAAAAACACCACAGATGGGCCATTTGTGATTGGCAAGATAGAAGTCACAAAGCATGAGCAGATGAAAATAAACAGGATATAGTCTCTGCATAATACTTAATTGGAAATGTTATACTTCTCATTTATCCAATACATCATAATCCTTGTTATAAAATCAAACAGCAGGTGCCAATTTCGCCCATGTCCAGGAGCTGAGGGGGGGGGGAGGTTTGTTAATCTAGCCTTTCGTGTATTGAGTAGATTACAGATGGGGCAGAGATGGATTGTATGTGCTTGCGCAGGGATTATAGTCTTCCAGATTGTGTCTGAAAATAGAGTACAGCCACTCTCACCTCGCCGTCCTCTGCTATGATGCCCATTCGGAAATTCAGAGCCACGTCTATCAGGAACAACGTGTCTGAAAACACGTTAAATCCTTCCCATGCCAGCCCGCTGTTTCCGTCCAGAAACGCTATCTCCATGGGAATCCCAATCAGGTTCAGAAATGTGATGGCCATCATGCACATGATGTAGTAACTCCTACAGAAAAAGATCACAAAAACATATGTGAGCATGACGTTTGAGTGGGCCTTAGATCTTGTTTCCCATGTAGGTTTTTAGTGGAAAGTCTCAGTTCATTTGCCAAAAGGACTCATTAGACAGTCATGCTGCAGCCGGTAAGGCAAGCTGATTTATGCACACTAAATACTCTGATACTGTAACTGCACATCTCCTCAGCCAGGGTTCGATTGCCAGGCTCAAATAACTCTGCTCTCTGATCCCAATTGTTTCATTCCCTCTCTGTTTTCACTCTATCTGATCACCTTACTAACTAATAATAACTGCACGGATAATGCAAAACCAGCCATCTGTGTAAACATGTTCCTAAAAGATCCACCTGTTTTTTTCCTTCTAATCCTCCAGGATCATCTTGAAAATAACTTCACAAAACTAGAATTTCTTGAGTGATACTGATTATCAACCTTCAGTTGTTCTTTTAGGTTACTTGTTTTGCTTTAATGTTTACTTGCTCTCTACATTTTATACTAATTATGCTGTATCTCTTTCTCCGTTTTTGTTTTCACATTTGTAATGTGATTTCTAACATGCTTTCAGAAGTGCAACACAAATCATTCAATCAAAATCAATTATTGAATTGTTGACTAATGCTTAATACTAATTAGTAATGCATTATGGAAATAATATGGAATGGAGCTGCAACTAATGATTATTTTCATTATTGATTAATCTGCAGATTATTTTCTCAATTAATCAATTAATCTATGAAATGTCAGAAAATATTGAAAATTGTCCCACACAATTTTGCAAAACCTATAAATATTTAGTTTACTGCAGAAAAAGACAAAGAAAAACAGCAAATCTGTAACTTGATTAACTGGAACTAGAAGTGTTTTGGATTTTTTGATCAGTTATCAAAATAGTTGCAGATGATTTTTTCAATTAATCCACTAATCATTTCAGCTCTAATATGGAGAAAAATAAACGAGATACGATAGTACTTCATTAATCCCTGAAGCAAAATGAAGCAAGTAATCACCTACAAAAACTTACAGAAACTACACAAGTTTTAAAGGAACGGTCACACTAAAAGTGGAGGTGGTGCCTCTGTACAGGACTGGCCTGAATCTATCAAATATATTAAATACCTCATGAGGCTGAACGGGTGGATGACAAAGACTCCACTCTGCAGCTGTCGCATGCACTCCTTTTCCACGGCCATTTCGCTGCCGTACACGTAAAGGGACTGTCTGTTCAGCTGCGGGAGAAGCAGGGCTCTCCATCCACAGGTGGCTGTGGTGCATCCCACGGCGGGACCTTTTAGTTTCTCCATGGCCCGACTTCGGTCCCCTCATCAGCCGAACGCACAGGCCATCCTCCCTCTGCTGCTGATGCTGCTGCTGCTGCTGCCTCCTCCTCTTCTCAGGACAAGTGGAGTCTGACTCTACCAGTCCTGACCTCCCCTCTTGGTCACAAGGTAATTTTCCATGAAGGCTCCCAACCTCAGGGCTTATTGAAGCTGTGTGGAACGATGTGAGTGGATACCCGCCTTTCTGCTCCCTCCCTCCCTCTCCGTCTGCCTCTCTCTATTTCTGCCCCCACCCCACCCCACCCCAGCCCTTCACTTCTTTTCTTTTTCTCCCAGCTCATCAACTATTCAGTATCTGTGTCTCATCTCCACATGAATCAAGCCATGTCAAGAGGGTAAGGTCCAGCTCACATTAATACTGAAGACAATGGCATGTGTGTGTGTGTGTGTGTGTGTGGAGGAGATCACAATTATGTTTTTTGTCATGTGAACTAGACATCTGGCAGCGTGTGCAGGAACAAGTTCAGTCCTGGCCATCTTTACCAGGGATGTAATTAAACACTGTACTGTGTTACCTGATACTGTACATATGCTTGCAGCTCTGAGCCAACTCCTGTTTTGTTTGTTTGCACATTTCACATCAGTAACAAAACAAAACAGAAGCTGAAATATTTCATTTCAAGGATTACAAAGTAGAAGATAGGGATTTTATTCAACTGGATCGTTTTACATTGTTTTGGAAGGTTGGTAGGATTGCAGCAAAGTTTGAAAAATTAAAAAAATAAATGATATTACAGGATGTAGCAGCACAGTGGGATTAACTGAGGAATCATATCAGTGGGTAAGGTGAATTACTGGCAGCTTAGTGCATGAGATGCGTCTAATAATGTGAGGGACATTTAATGAGATAACTGTTTTTTTTCTTTCATCTTTGGACCATTTTTCCCGTGAGAGGTACAGGAAACACTAGAAGTGGTTTCATGGAAGAAAGAAGACAGCTTTTCCTACTTATATATAGATCAAGTCCACTGGCAGGGTGACGTCTTTTTTGTTCAGAGTTTGAGGTCGGATGAATTGGTGTTGGAAAAGATGTGCTTTATTCTATTTTTTGTGAGCCCTGTCCAGGTGCTCACTGTCTCTTGACCTGATGTGTGTTCTGAAATAGGCTTCAGCCTCTTGTGACCATGAACAGGATAAAGCTGTTTAGAAAATTGTTGGATGTCATACCTATATCTTTTAGTAACTTTTAAATGTTAAGACTTAAATCCAAGGTATATTTTTCAAATTATATTTAAAAATCAGATCTGGCTGAGTGAAAGTGGACTGTGAGGGCCGACTTTGGGCCAGACCAACTTTGCTAACAATAAAGTCTTCAAAACAGGTTGACAAAAATGACAAAATAGGTTGTTTTTCATTGCCTTCCAAAACAACCCATATGATCGTTTCAAAAACTATTCATATGAGTATTTTCTGAGCTGCTACCGATATGATTAAGGTCTGGTTAAGTATAAGAAACTAAAAGTATTTGGTTAAGGTCAGAGAAAGATTGTGGTCATGGTTAAAAGAAACCAATATCGACTGGAGACAGGATGCAAACCATGGTCTTGGGTCAGACACTTTGACACGCTGCTTCTGTCTTGGCTTCTGTCATTACTCGCGTGACCACAAGAGGTTGCATGTCAGGAAAACATAAACATAGGTAAGTGTTTGAACAAACGATCAATGCTGTCGAAAAGACAGTCTACCCTTGAGTACCCTAAAAAGTAGCTGCATGTTTCAGTTACTTTCGCGGACTCAATATTGGACCTCTCTAAAGGGTCTCGGCGTCATTACCACCCCACAGCTCACCCTCTTATAGGGGGCTTTCAGACTGACAATTGCTACCCAGCAAAATAACAGACGTGTCTGTGTTGGAGTGGACGGGTCTTTTGCCTTTGTTGTTTCAAAAAACATTGGTTATCGCAATCCACTGTCAGATGAAGCTACAGTGCGATCCAGTAAAAGTTTGATTAGGTTTTTTCTGGAGCAGTGGCTTCCATTGTTTTGTGTGTTGGTATGTGACAAGTTCTCTGTTCCAACAAAGGACAAGGTTTATTACACAGTACATGGGCGAATATTTAGTCGCTGCACAGCAAAAACAGATCAAAGAAAGATAGACAACGAGTACTTACACCTCTGATTTCCTAGATGCTGCTGTAGGCTTTGTGCACACAGAGGGTCAGGACATGTAGGACTGTGGTCCTACACCGCTCCTCCTTCAGGGGGAAGATTTCTACAGGGAACACCAAAACAAAGATATACTTCAGATAAAACAGAGTGAATTAAAGGGTATTTCAATGCCTCTTGTATATTTTGCATTTGTTTTTTTGTTTTTTAAGTGCGACACTATATGGATTCTAATCCTGTGGAAAGCACAGCAAAGACTGCAGCAAAGTGTGTTTCATATGGAGGTGCATATCTATCACACAGTACAGAGCAAATGAACAATATGCTTACTTGCTCATTTATCTAGCACACAGCTGGCCCTTAAACTAGAATAAGTGAGTCAGTGCTTCTGCTTACGCACTGCTTTGCTGTGCTGACGCACTGTAAACCCAGCAGACATATGAAAACAAACACATACCTTCAGTATTGTAGGACAGAAAATGAACATTTTTCATATTACAAAACTCCCAAGCCACTGTATTGTATAATCTACCCACCAGCAACAACATTTTATAGCATAGAATATGATCTCTGCCAAAGTAGCTGATAGTGTAGAAAAACAGCAATAATTCTGTGTGGTGGCTAATGTTAGATTTTCAACTCATACAGTTCTTTATTTTTTAATTATCAATACAAAGTATAGGCACTTGTACATGTACACATTTTGATATTTCACAGGAACACACGACAGTGTGGTGTTGAATCAATTATCTTAATTGTTTAGTCAACAAAACATTGACAACGACTTTGATAATAAATTAATCATTTAAGTCATTTATTAAGCAAAAATGCTAAACACTGTCTGGTTTCAGCTTCTCAAATGTGAGGATTTGCTGCTTTTCTCTGTTTTATATCATTGTAAACCAAATTTCTTTGGGGTCTGGACTGTTGGTTAGACAAAACAAGCACGGTAAAGACATTACATTGTGCTTTGGGAAATTGGGATGATTTGTCATTTTATAGACTAAATAATTAATCAGAAAAAATAATGGACATATTAAATGCTGTAAATAATACGCATCAAATTTTGATTAGGTTGCGGCCTTGTCACAGTGATCTTATTATCCTAGCGTACTGACCTGTGTAATACCCAGTGGACAGGTTGGAAAGTTATCAATATTACTGTGGTACTGCTTGAACACCTTTCCAAAACATAATATAAAAGGAAGCTAGAAATATCAATAGTTCTGTATTTTTGTTGTTAACACTTGTGGATTATGAAATACTGACACAGCATTATATTTATAGCACTTCCTCAATGACTAAGACATAAATTAACACACTAAAACACTGAACAGTTAAATAACGCAGTATTTTTACAACCCACCTCCAAAGTCGTACCAGCGCCTGCCTCCATCAGGACGGACTCAGCCTTCATCATGAGCTGCCGTGGCCGCTGAAGATCATGTGCCCACTGGCAGACAATGATGTCACTGTGCAAGAAAATTTCATACTTTCTGAGGGTGATGATGGTGTTGATGAAGCTGATGTCTTGAATCTCAAACGTAAACCACACTTGTTGCAAGACAATGTGGCAATTTCCTCCAAAACAGAATCAAATAGAAAAAAAGGAGGTTTAGCATATGTTTAATCATTTATCACTTTGTACTTGAACCTAAGACAGATTTGAAGACAGTACTCAACGTGACCTTGTAGCAGGTTTGGTAGTAGCTGTTGATGCGATAACGCAGTATTGGGAAGCTTCAATGGACCTGTGATGCAAATTCTGCTGAAGCCCAACAGGGAAGCGAGCAAGACATTCAGTTCATTTGGCAGTTTAAAACAGGTATATCTGAATTTTTATATTATGATACGTGATTAATGGTGCAGTAGCAGCAACTTCATCATTTTTGAGCAGCAGAATGATGAATTTTCATTGTATAAATTTTTTATAGGTCAGGGAAAGTTTGGGATTTGCGGCTGTGTGTGTGTGTGTGTGTGTGTGTGTGTGTGTGTGTGTGTACTGGCTGGGTAGGAGTGGAAGTGAGCAGCTGAATAGATACTTTAGAAAGATGATAATCTCATGTTTTATGCAAATCAAGTGTGACTGTTTTGTTTAAAATGATAGGAAGTTGGTTACTGTTGAGTTTTTTAGTTTTGAGGCAAAAAAAACAAAAAACAGGAACATGTGGTGTCACAGGCCTGACCGTTAACCTTTTAAAAAATGTTTTAATCACTCAATTGTAATTGAGAAAAAAAGGTTATATACAATAAATGACTTTCACTGTAATGTGGCTTTTTTGGCTGCAACCAGTCTTTTTTGTTTTAATAATAGGTCTTACACTTTTACATATTTTTGCAATATAAAATATTACATTTCTATATTTTGATGGCTAAATGTTATGACAATTCTGTAAATCCCAACCTAGTTTGCTACCTTTTCCTACAGGAATGCAATGTCTCTTGCACATATGAAGCTGTCTTGACACATAATTAACTCATGTAAACCCTTAATATATGTTTTTCATTTTATTAGTCATTTTTGTTTATTTTATTTGTATTGATAATTTTTCTTTTAAATGTTATTTTGTGTTAAGTTATTTGTTCAACTGCAAATCTTTTATGGTAATTCCTGGTATTGTGTAATGTCAAGCTTTTGTTAAAATAACTGCACTAGTTTGTTACTGTGTGTATTCTAACTTATAGAATAGTTATATATAATTTACCACCACTTTATTCAAAATAAGGTCACTTCTTTTTTAAGGTTTTTGCAAATTTAAATGTCTTTGTGTGTTTGTTTTCAAGGTCAAAAATAAACTTAACAAAACACCATTTATCAAGTCTAGAATAGAGAAAAATACCACAATACTCTTTTAACAAACTTACTGTTCATTCATAGATGCTCTGGTCACTGTATTTGTCGCGGTAACGTGTTCGCTTTCTTGTAAATTGTTTCCTTCTCTTCCCGCCTTTGCTACAAAATACTACATATCCCAGAAGTCTCCCTTGACGCTTGTAATCACGTGACTTGGTATAAAAAGCGAACACGTGATCTTGTTCTCTCCGTGTTAGTTTCCTGGTGAAGGTGAAGCGTCCGCTAGCGTTTACCACCGGCCTCCATACGAAGTAAGTTACGTAACATAGATTAGCCTCTGCATTGGTCAACAGGTGTTTTAAGTAGTGCATTACGTTTTCTGTCACTTTAATCGTGTGCTTTATCTGCCATGATACAGGTAACAAGCGTCTATGGGAAAGTTTTTATGGCAAATTTTAATGTCATCACAGTTAGCTAACTTTGTGTTAGCCGGCATGAGCCTTATGCAATGGCTCCTAACCGTTAACTAAAGCTAACAACACACCGAAGCACATGGTGGTCCTATTCAGCGTTTTTCCGCCACTCTCACATGTTAAAGACTCAAATATTTCAAAATTAAAATCTCGTCATGTAGTGACCTTTTTATGTAGTGCATGATGTGTGTGTGCCGACCAGTTCATGCTTAGCTAACGTTACATCAGCCCAACCCCTTCAGTGTCACTGTCTGGGTATAATACTATAATAATATCATTATCCGCATATCTGTCGGCTATTAACGATTAATCAATTAGTTTTTAAACTTCAACACTGAAGCAATTTGATAACAATTTAGGCTGTCATAAATTCGCATTTTTTACTATAGTCAGCAGATTAATCGATAATGAAAGTAATTACAGTTGCAGATGTGTTTGCTAAATAAATGACTTAACTGAAGAGTTTAATTATCTAACTAACGAATTCACCAATAAAAATGAGTCTACTCTAAGATACTAACAGGATAAAAGAAACTTAATCAAAACAGTCTTACAGGTGATTTACTAGTGTACCTAATTCTTCCCCCTCTGCAGGAAAAACTGGTATGCTTGATTGGTATCACTTAAACTTTCCTACATTATATTAGTTTATTACACCAGATTTTTGTTTACTCTGAATTTGTCATGATAAAAAGCACAGGTGGTACTATTAACATTAATGATGGCCGTTCTACTCAAGTGTTCCAGTGAGACTGAATGCACAACACCAGGACTGAAATTTAAGCAGCTACATGGTTTCAATTCCTTTACACCTGTGATTTTCCTGAAATGTTTGTTTTCTGTGGAATAAGGCTTTTTGAATTTGGAAACACCCGTAAATGAACGAGGGCTTGTCTTGTATTCTGGAAAGTGGTAATAAAATGCACTCATCTAGTAAAAGTGTGCCATTGTAGGGCCAACGTCTGCTAGTCAAGTGAATTAAATAATCTCGTTTCTCTAGTTCAGACAGAAGATGTCGACCGTGTCTGCTGCCAGCATGGAGTCTGCTGCTGTGACTGGGGACACTGAGCAGAAGAAGCCACTGAAACCATGCTGTGCTTGTCCAGAGACAAAGAAAGTCAGGGATGCTTGGTAAGTACCTTGCCCAGAGAGACAAACGCTTTCCTTGTTGCTAGTGAGAATATTTATTGATGCCTCTGTTTTGTTTCCTCCAGCATCATTGAAAAGGGAGAAGCCAGCTGCACAGACCTGATTGAGGCACACAAAGATTGCATGAGGGCGCTTGGCTTCAAGATTTAACTATTCCATTTTGTGTGCGTGTGGTAAGTATCAAATCCAAATGTCAAAGGCATGCACAGCTTTATATTTAGTGTCCCATCACCTTGTTTGCAACTAACTTCTGGGTCGTTTGTATCCCTCAGCTGTTACTGATTCATCCATTGCCAGCACAAGGTGAACTACCAGACTAAACACCACTGCACTGGCATGCATTCTAATTAAGTTAAAATCAAGAGTAATACAAAACTAGATTATAACTGAGTCTTTAAAATTATGGTCATGTGTGATTCTCTGCACACACTGCAGAGGTCAGAGGGTAATTTTTTAGGGGCATGAAAAGCAGTGTGGCAAATAGTGGTACAGAAATACTTTATATTGTAATGCTAATAAGATTTGGTGAAGGCCAGACTCTGCCTTTGCAACATTAATCTGACCTTCAGTTTGTGTAAAATGGGCTAATGGAAGTCTGATCAGGCCAAATGGCCACTAAAATGTCCATTTGCTCCTTGACATGTGCCGCATAGACGCATTGTTAGTAAATTAAAAGATGCAATTACACATGTTTGTTGAAAGGTCTCTGCTCATGCTTTAAGTGTGACCTCCTGTAATTAAACAGAATAGTATTTGGTCCTTATTTCATTGGTTCCCTACAAAATTATAACTGGAAACAGAACTTAAACACAATTTGCATGCATGTACTGGTGACAGTGACGGGGCTGACAACCTAAGGCCAACTTGAATTGAGTCACTCTGGTGTGTAAATGAGTACCTGCCTAACTACATTTAATTTAACCACCAGACTGTTTACAGCTTCAGTTTCCTCTCGCTAGGTCGGTTGTGTCTCTTGGCGATTGCTGATTTCATCCATTGTGCACTAACTGCACTATCAGACTAGAACATGTAAAGAGGTGCAGAAACGGGAGGTGGAGCAAGTGTCTGATGTGCTTACATGACCACATAAAACATGCCTGAAGCCAAGTGGCTCAGCTCGTGTTTCAGCAGCTTAAATGGCCTGGCATCTTTTATGTTCACTTCCTTTTCTAAGGGAGAAGTCTTTAGGCTGGAGGAAATTTGCGTGTTCAATAATGTATTAGGTCCTAGCTAAACCACTTAATGTTACTGTTAACTGAATCTAACAAGGCCTCAGCCTTTGCTCTGATCTTGTGGTGTTTTAATTTTAAGTTGGCATTTAAATTTTAAAAGCAATGAAGAGAGTATAAGTGTAGGTCTCAGCTGTTTATGCTTTAATACTGTTGCACTCAATGTAATAGAAATTTGAAATGCTCATTGTTTGATCTCTCCTGCAGTGTGTTGCTGTGCAAGTGGAAGACGACCCTGGATATGCCCTTCTTTCCCCGTGTTATACCTCGACTGGAAGGGAAATGTGATTATGATGCACTTAAGATCTGATGGTTGATTGTCTTTCTGTGAAATTGTTTTTTAAAGTCTTCTGAATTTTACAAAATGTGTAAATCTATTATGCTGTCTGAAATTGAATAAAAGTCCTATGCAATAAGACCCATTATTGCTGGTTTGTCATTTTGGTGTAGATTAAATACATTTAGAAGTACACTTAGAAAGTATTCACAGCGCTTCACTTTTTCCACATTTTGTTACAGCCTTATTCCAAAATGATTAAAATAATTTATCAGAATTCTACAAACAATACCCCATAATGACATTGTGAAAGTTTGTTTGAAATTGTTGCAAATGTATTAAAAATAAAACGAATCATATGCACATAAGTATTCCCAGCCTTTGCCATGACACTCAAAATTCAGCTCAGGTGCATCCTGTTTCCACTGATCATACTTGAGATGTTTCTACAACTTGATTGGAGACCACCTGTGGCAAACTCAGTTGACTGGACGTGATTTGGAAAGGCACACACCGGTCTATATAAGGTCCCACAGTTAACAGTACCTGTCAGAGCACAAACAAGCCATGAAGTCCAAGGACTTGTCTGTAGACGTCAGAGACAGGACTGTATCGAGGTACAGATTTCTACAATTTCTGCAGCATTGAAGGTCCCAATGAGCACAGCGGCCTCCATCTTCTGTAAATGCAAGAAGTTTGGAACCACCAGGACTTTTCCTAGAGCTGGCTGCCCGGCCAAACTGAGCGATCGAGGGAGAAGGGCCTTAGTCAGGGAGGTGACCAAGAACCTGATGGTCACTCTGACGGAGCTCCAGCGTTTCTCTGTGGAGAGAGGAGAACCTTCCAGAAGAACAACCATCTCTGCAGCACTCCACCAATCAGGCCTGTGTGGTAGAGGGGCCCGACGGAAGCCACTCCTCAGTAAAAGGCTGGAGTTAGCCAAAAGGCACCTGAAGGACTCTCACACCATGAGAAACAAAATTCTCTTTTGCCTGAATGGCAAGCGTCATGTCTGGAGGAAACCAGGCACCGCTCATCACCTGGCCAGTACCATCCCTACAATGAAGCATGGTGGTGGCAGCATCATGCTGTGGGGATGTTTTTCAGCGACAGGAACTGGGAGACTAGTCAGGATCGAGGGAAAGATGAATGCCGCAATGTACAGAGACATCCTTGATGAAAACCTGCTCCAGAGTGCTCTGGACCTCAGACTGGGGCGAAGGTTCACACAGCCAAGATAACAAGGGAGTGGCTAAGGGACAACTCAGCGAATGTCCCCGAGTGGCCCAGTCAGAGCCCAGCCTTGAACCCGACTGAACATCTCTGGAGAGATGTGAAAATGGCTTTGCACCGACGCTCCCCATCCAACCTGATGGAGCTTGAGAGGTCCTGCAAAGAAGAATGGGAGAAACTGCCTAAAAATAGGTGTGCCAAGCTTGTAGAATCATACTCAAAGACTGGCTGTAAATGGTGTCAAAGGTGCTTCAACAAAGTATTGAGCAAAGGCTGTGAATACTTATGTACATGTGATTTTTTGTTTTGTTTTTTATTTTCAACAAATTTGCAAAGATTTCAAACAAACTTCTTTCACATTGTCATTATGGGGTATTGTTTGTAGAATTTTGATGAAAATAATGAATTTAATCCATTTTGTAATAAGGCTGTAACATAACAAAATGTGGATAAAGTTGAAGTGCTGTGAATACTTTCCGGATGCACTGTAAGTATTTTAATCATCTCAATTCATCTTAAGGTTATGTATTGGAGGTCCATTTTCTGGGTGAGCGGCTGCTTGCCACAGTTGCTGTCCCTGGTATGCACTTAGGCTTAAAAATAACTCTGCCCCTGCAAAGTCAATACTTGGCATATCTGCATTCTTGCTCTGTAGTGTCACTTATACTGAAGTGTACCTGGTAATGGACATGTAGTTCTCACATTCACAAAACCTGCTGGAAATGCTACAGCAATTCTGCAGCAGTTTTAACTAACTGGTTTGTCCTCTACGCATGCAACGGTTTATTAAGAGGGATGTTTGTTTTGTTTGGGGGGGGGGCCTGCATCTTTATGAAGTGACTGTCCATTTTCTAGCCATATTTTAATTTTCCATGTACACAAGAGTTGTGTACTTTGTAGTTAAAATCCTTAACCACGCCAGTTCATTGTGACCTTCACATCAAAACAAGCACTTGACCCACTCCTTGATTTCATTTTTTTATTTTTTTATTTATAGACAAGTGTGTCTCTGAAAAGCAATTAAAATCCAAATCCAACTTGAAAGTTACAAACACGGCTATAACTGCATTATTTCCCTCTGAAATGTAGTGGAGTTGAAGTATAAAGTAGCAGTAAATACTCAAAGTACCTCACAATTGTACTTTCCACCACTCCTAACAAACTGAAAACTACAAACTTCCCAAAGTGGTATGGATTTCAAGGCTGTTGCAGATGTTGTGTCCACCTCCTGTGTTGTATTTTAGTGTACCTTTTATGAGGTATGGGAGTTTTGTGACCAAGATGTTGCAGGTTTAGTGTTACTGATTTAAGACTAAAACAGAAGGTGTGGTACTTTGTACCACAGATATGTACTGTAGTATTTATTGGTTTAAATTCCTCTTGTAGTGATAGAAAAACAAAGAAATGGCCATTGTTTTAAAAAAATCTCCTAATTTAACTGACTACTGTAGAACTGATTCTTATTTCTGTCTTTCATGTTGTTGGCAGCGTGTAACTCGAAAGCTACAAACACTGCTATAACGTCAGTCACTTATGGCTAAATTTGAGTTTGTCAGGTATTTAAAATATCTCAGTCACCACTTTCAGAGTTTGGGATACAAATAACAGCTCAAAGAGCTAACACACTGGGAGCATCAGTTCAAAAACATTTGAATATCAATAGAATCCAGTAAAATGATGGTCATGACAAATATTCACTATGCAGGGTTTATGAATAGAGAGTTAAACATTTTTTTGTCAACTGGTAAGTTATTTTGTCTATTACCTGTTGTAGAACAGTTGTTTTTGACACAGAGCTTTATTCAAATACCTTCAAAAACTCTGACGGTTCAGTCATCGAGATTAAAGTCAGCAATGTGTAAAACTCTGTTAATACTCCCAGTCACTATAGGTTTACAAGACACCTCAAATGATATCAGATCCATGATGAAGTGCATTTGTTTTCAAATAATTCTACAAAAATACAAAATAAAGCCAATACCAATTTACATAACTTACATATTCAGATTTTCAAACTTTTGACTACAACAAAATGAACACGTGTAATAAAGCGTGTGTGATTGTAACCTAAAAGAAAAACTAAAGTAAAGACTAAATTAAAAAGTCCATCTTGCCCTCTTTTGCTTTTGAGACAGTTTCAACTTTTTATAGTCTGTACACCAGAATATTTAATGATCCAGGTCATTAAATGAATTAATTAACTTAATTAGTACTTACAATACCAATTCTCATTCAATTCCCACATCACACAGCTTGTACAATCTATTTTCCTCCTGAATATTCTTGAATCTGCCAACTTCAATCGTTTCAGGAAAAATACTGGTCTTCTGGATAGGGCCATAATTTTGCTAAATTGACATTTACGTCTTTAATTTTTTATTTTGACGGTATGTATTCTATTATTATATTGGCTGTTTATTGTCTTGCTCTAATAAGAAAAAGAGAAAAACATTTTATTAAGAGATGTCCCTGTGAGCTGTGAGTCTCCCCCTGGCTGAAAGGACAGCCGGATATGTGAGGCGGTGGTGGTGGGTGTTTATACCTGAAATCTGACCTGCACTGTCACCCTTCTTGTTTCAGTGTTACTAAATATGCACCGGCTGAACTGCTCTCTTCAGAGTAAACTGGACTCAAAGTTTGGGTGAAGGAAGAACTGTGTTGTAGCTCTGGAGGAACTTTTCTTTTTAAATATGTGTGACACATTTGAGGCTCAGTCTCTCAGAGATATTTATTATAGTCCCTCTCTTCCCTCCCATTTCCTGCCTCTCTCTCTCTCTTTCTGTTATGTTAAGTAGCAGGCCTGTTTTCTGTCCACCACTCTTTCCTCCTTGGGTTTCAATTCCAAACATGGTTATCCTTCTAGGGCTCTATCAACACCCCCCTTCTCTTCCAGCTGTTGGCTCTACCGTGCAGGCTGGTGGGTGAAAGACAGAGACAGAAAAACACAGCAAGAGAGACGATAGGAAGAATCAGAAGGGAGAGACGGTGCCAGAGGAGAGAGGAAGGGACGCATAATGAGAGAAGAAGAAGAAACCCATTCCAGCTGTGTTTCTATAACAAATAGAGCCGATGTGAACAAATAGATGTGAACTTCTTCACATTGAAGAATTTTCCACTGCACGTCAAGGGAACAAACATTTACTTCTGACATTTTTGGTCAGTATTAGCTGTTTATTTTTTGATCAAGCTTTTATTCAAACAAAACATCTAGTTGTAATTGATGGGACAGAAATAGCACCAAGTTTCATTGGATGAGAAGTCGTTTTGGCCCTTTTTAACTTTCTTTCCATTCGTTGTGCATCAAAGGCCTCTCTTCAGCTTGTCATTTTAAACATGAACACAGACAACTCGACTCTGCTGGACAGCTTGTTCTTTGCTCCTCTCTGCGATGGCTGGACCAACAACACAGAGGGAGCCATCTACCACTTGGGCAACACCGCCCTGTTCCTGGGCTACATGGGAGGCAGTGGGGCCTACGGGTGCCTCTTCATCTTTGGCTTCCTGACTCCGGCCTTCGCGTGCCTGACCCTGTGGGGCTGGCTGACGATGTGTGGCCTGGACGTCTTCACCTGGAACCTGCTTCTGCTGCTGGCCTGCTTGGCTCAAATCTGCCACCTCCTTTACCGGCTGCACCAGGAGGGCATACGCAATGAGGAGCTGACCACCCTCTACCAAGCGGTCTACCTGCCGCTGGGCGTGCCCGTCCAGGTGTTCAAGGAGATCGCAGGCGCCTTTGAGAACAAGGTGGTGGAGCTGAAGGCAGGAGAGACGTACGCTGTGGAGGGCAAGACGCCCATCGACCGGCTCTCCTTTCTGCTGTCTGGGAGGTGGGAAGTGTGTGCATGTGGGCATGTGTGTGTGCATCTACACACCTGTACTACATAATGCAAACCACCACGACTAACTGCCTCCACAAAATAAAACCAACACTCTTGAGTAAAAGTAGCAATACCACAATGTAAAAATACTTTATTACAAGTAAAACATTGAAAGCTTTTCTTAAACCTGCAATAACTGATTTTTTCCCCCACTTAGAGGCAGTGGAAACAAGCTGTAAACACAACATCTCACATACAGTATTTTCACCTTTGTTGATATGGCGCATGTGTTTATTTACACATCCAGCAGTCGTGGAGCAACATTACCATCCATTTAGAGTCGTGTTTATGGCCGCTCACGAATGCAAGTCCAATATTCACTCTCTTTATAGCTCTGTTTTTGGTCTCTACCACCTCCTGAGAAAAATATCTGGCTCTTTAGCTGCTAAATGCTGCACTATGTTCGCCAGCTAGTATCTGAGTGTGTCTGTCTGCTGTTTGGTGCTGAGCAGGTAGTGTACAGTCAGTTTTTTGAGCTTTTTCTCTGAAAAGAGCTGCCTGCTGTGTCTGGAAATTAAACGGATGAGAGCGGTGAGAGTGAACTGAGCAGAAAGATGCTAAAACACTCCGTAAGCTGACGGGGTAAGCTGTGGGTTCATGAGCAAATCCTTTCACATTACAGGTAGTCATTTGATCCATTGTTAATATGAAAATATTGATCATAGCTGCTTTAAGTCAAAGTACCACACCCAACAGTGATGTCAGTGTACTGACACACCCTGTACACTTCAACATCACTGCAACAAATTAAACTACTGGAGGTCAGCAAAAACCTTTGCTGGTGTTGAGTTATTCTTAATTACCAAATTTCAAAGTATCCATTTTGTATGTTTTTATATTATATTATTGGATTATTATGAATGTGTAAGATGCTCAAGGTAAAGCAAATTTTATCTACATACTTACTTTACACTTTTCTTCATGCATCCTGTTAATAAGATGATCTTATGTTTTTATGTTATGTAAAGTCCTAATCCAACTATAGCTATCAGGTAAATAAAGTGAAGCGAAAAGTACATTATTTCCATCTGAAATGTAGTGGAGTTGAAGTATAAAGTAGCAGTAAATGTAAATAGTCAACTAACGTACCTCAAAATTGTACTTTCCACTACTGACCAATACTTCTCTGAGACACTCAACAAAAACTGAAAACTACAAACTTCCTAAAGTGGTATGGATTGCAAGGCTGTTGCAGTTGTTTGCATTATTGTACAGATGTTCGTGTTATTGTGTCCACCTCCTGTGTTGTATCTTGGTGTACCTTTTATGAGGTATGGGAGTTTTGTGACCAAGAAGGTTAAATGTACTTCTTTCTTACTTTTCCCATTTTTTGGACACAGTATGTTGTTGCAGGTTTTAGTATTACTGATTTAAGACTAAAACAGAAGGTGTTCACTCATTTGTACCACAGTTATATACTGTAGTAATTATTGGTTTAAATTCCTGTAGTGATAGAAAAACAAAAAAACACCCATTGTTTAATGAAATCTGTAGAACTGGATTTCTATTTCTGTCTCTTTCATGCTGTTGGCAGCGTGTAACTGTTACTGGAAATATATCCTCTTCATCCAAACATCCTCACAGTAGAGCCGCATTAGATTTCACAGTACTGGAGCCTACACAAAAGAAATGCTGTAAACAGAGTATTTTTGGCTGTGACTCACCAGTGTGCCGTCCCTCTGCACACTGCCAGTTAGTGAAACGATATCTTTGTACTTGGGACAGGAGTGGATGCTGACTGCTCCTCTTACCTTGGATTAAATGTTGGCCACGCTGCTGACAGCTCAGTGTACAAGCCAAATTTGGAAGAACAAACAAACAAACAAAAAAGCTAATAATGATTTTGGTGGCTTGTTGGATGAGTTTGTCTTCTTATCTTCTTGCTCATCCTTATTTAACTTTCTGACAGACTGGGTACATTTTTTCAGATTTAAAGATTAGCATTACTGTTTTTAGTGTGTTACTGCTAAATGTGTTACTTAAAACATTTCCATTAATCAACAGTCTCCTGTTTGCTATGACTACACTACATGGCCAAAAGTATGTGAACATGCAAACATCTGATTCTTCAACATCTCATTCCACAACCATGGGCAAGAAGACTTTTCACAAGATTTTGGAACCTGGCTGCAGCGATTTGCTCCAATTCAGCCACAAGAGCATTAGTGAGGTTGGGCACTGAAGACTGGCCCGCAATTTATGTTCCAGTTCGTCCCAGAGGTGTTGGGTGGGGTCGAGGTCAGGGCTCTGTGCAGGCCAGTCAAGCTCTTCCACACCAAACTCAGAAAGCCACTTCTTCACACACCTGGCTTTGTGCACGGGTTTTTTGTCATGTTGAAACAGGAAATGGTCTTCCCCAAACTGTTGCCACAAAGTTGGAAGCTCACTATTGCTGTCACCAAAATATAATATATGCTGTATCGTTAAGATTTCCCTTAAATGGAACTAAAACAGAAAAGCAGCCCCAGACGATAAGACAGGAGTCTCCGCATACTTTTGGTCACATACTTGTGTATGTGCCACAAAGTACAGTACCAGCTGTACAGTGACATTTTTAGCATGGGGCTCTCCAGTGGAAATCCCTTCCCCTGGAAGTGTAAGTGCCATACGGGGTAATTAATACACAGCAAAATAGCTGTTAATTAACACCTTTGTTATGAAGAGTCTAAATAAAGACTTCTAGTAGTTTTAAACTGCTACAAAGAGAGAGCATTTATCTGAGTACAGAATACCAGTGTCATTTAGACTTTTAGTCACCTATATGTGATTGTCTATATCTGTATTGTAGATCTCTATCAGTTTATAGTGACTTGCAATTAGACTTCTAACTAAATGTCATTGTTTTATCCTTTGTAAGTGCCTGTCCTACCTTACAATTGGCTGCTGTCCTGGATAACAAAGGTTAAGCAGTAAAGTTTGGAAGAGAATAGTTTTTTTTTAATTTTTTTTATTTCTTGCTGTAGATGTCAGGTGATTTATATGAAGCAGATCGTTTGCAGCACTTAAATGACAACATTCAACTCACATTGAAAAAAGGATAAAACAGAAACTTTTGACGTAATCCAACGAAGGCTTAATGATTAAGTGTTCTAGTTTATCTCCCTCTGCAGAAGTTATTTATTTTTAAAATAAAGCTGCCTTCTGAGGGAGGTATGTCCTGATGTCTTAAACTTTGATTTCTGCGTGCAAAAAGAATTCTGACAGAAGAGGAAACTTGGTATTATCAATTTATCCAAAAGATGTTCTACTGTTTAAGGACCTCTATAGTCTTCAGTCCAAAGCTGCCCTGGCAGAGATATTCATGCTAATAATTACTTCGAAGGTCTTGGATTGGCACTGCAGAGTGACCTCCAGCTCTCTCTCTGCTCTCATTATCTCTTCTTAATCCCTGTCTCTTTTTTTAACCTTTTATCTTACTCTCTCTTTTTCTTTTAGGATCAATGTGTCTTTGGAGGGCCAGTTCCTGCATTACATCTACCGCCACCAGTTCCTTGACTCTCCAGAGTGGGAGTCTCTCAGACCAAACGAGGAGGGAAAATTCCAGGTATGGGCTTCGACATGCAGTTAACTAGTAGTAGTAGTAGTTTCTGTGTTTTAACAAAGTAAATTCAATAAGTGGATATGAGGCTTGAAGTCCCAAGTGCGGCAGAAAAATGTTAACTTGAAGTACTGTCAATGAAGGATTTGGAACAGGAAACCAGACGTGGATATCAAGTTGTCTTTTGTTGCCTTTTATCACGACTCAGCATCTGACTGATAAGCTGAACAGGGGAAAGTAGTTGTCCGCTTGTCTTTCACATATCCTGTTGCTTTAGATTAATTCAGTTAAAGAAGAAACGAGGCCTGGAGGTCATGTTGGACATTTAGGGTTTGTCTCCAGGCCTAACAGGGTTTCAAACAGGAAGGCTGTGCTGGGTACTGGATCAATGAAGTCAACGATTATTTTCATTATCAATCAATCTGCTGTTTATTTTCTGGATTAATGGATTAATCGTTTTGTCTATAAAATGTCAGAAAATAGTAAAAAAATGTCTTGCATTTTTGCTTGAAAATGATGAATCGATTATCAAAATAATTGCGGATTATTATTCTGTCAATTGACTAATCGATTGATTAATTGATTATTGTTACAGCTCTAAATAGAAGAATTACATTTTTAAATTTGACCACAATGTCTTAGGTTATCTGCAGTGTAGGTTTCAGGCCTTTGCGTGTACCACACTCTGCAAATCACACATACATATAATCAAGAGAATTAATGAAGTGCATCATTAGTATTAATCTAGCCAGACAACTGAGCTGGCCGGCAAAAATATGCACAGTTTGGGGAACAACTTAGGTTTTTCCCTTTAATATCAAAATCAGAATCCGAAATACTTTATTGATCCCCGAGGGGAAACTCTTTTCTTCAAAATGAGAAGCTGGGAATATTTTATGCAACAACATGAATGAACCCTCCAACAGTGAATTCAGTCTGGCCTAAATGCTTTTTTATATTAAAACTGGTGTAAGAAATGAGTGTTTAAGCTTTTCAAGGGTTAAGTTAATAACTGAAAGTCGTTTTGCGTCAACCTGCGAATCACAGACTAACAGACAACAAATCTGAAACATACTGTAGGTGAAAAATGTGTAGATGAAAGGTTTGAAAAAGAGGAAGCTTTGTGCTCGTGACCAAAGTTAACAAAATGTATTTTCATAAAACTTACATAAATGCACAGAGTGAAAATACAGTACGTGTTTTAGGGGATTAATATTTCTTCTTATATTAAAATTGGACATGGCTCCATTTGCTTTCCTGCTGGAGTTTGAAGATTGATGCCACTCTTATATCTGTCTGTTAAGTACGCAGCAAGAGCAAGCAGACAATTATCTTAGCTTAGCATAAAAACTCAAACCAGAGGAGGAGATATAACCAGATATAACGTGCTAATTAGTGATTTTTTTAAGATTTTGGTACACGTAGGCAGATTTTTTAAACTTTGGACATAACCAGGTTAGCCGTTTCCTCCTGCTTTCAGTCTTAATGCTAAGCTAAGCTAACCACCTGCTGGCTCCAGCTTTATACTTAAATGATAAGTGGTATCAATCTTCGCATCTATCTGTATAAAGTGTATTTCCCAAAATGTCTAACTATTCCTTTAACATCACATTGACAAATGATTCAGAATAGAATAGAAAAGATGTTGAAATTTGCCCATGGCATCTCACCAAAACACATTGTGTGTTTCCCTGATTTCTAACAAATGCGTGAGTGCATTTCTTCCCTCATGAAACATTAGCTGTTAGCATGTGTTAAATCTTACATTGTCTACATCCATGTTTACTAGCTAGCAGTCTTCTTCCCTGCGCATTACCACCACAAACTGCTGATCAGGGAAATACCATGAGGCCATGTCACACCCGTGCTTGTGTGCATGCATGATACAAACAAAATGGGGGCCCCCTCATTAAAAACATTGCTCCATACTATTACTAGTGGTCAAAAACTCCACAGGGTACCTTTAAGACATTGATATTCAGATGTTTCATTCATACTCCTCAGGTGACCCTGACAGCAGAGGAAGACTCCCGCTACATCTCATGGCGCCGCCGCAGCCTCTATTTGCTGATCTCAAAGGATCGCTACATTGCCCGTCTCTTCTCCGTCATGCTGGGCTACGACATTGCCGAGAAGCTCTACAACCTCAACAACAAGCTCTACATTAAGAGTGGCGTGCTGTTGGACATCCGTCTGCCCAGCCTCTACCACGTGCTGGCCCCCTCCTCGCAGGGCAGCGAGGGCGGAAGTGGCAGTGGCAGTGACGGCGGATTCGCCAAGGAGCAACAAACTGAACAGCAGGGAGAAGACCCAGTGCCGGACTACCAGAAGTCCGTTCCATCCCAGTCCCAGCCCCTCCAGCCTCACCTGCAGGGACCAAGGAAGACCACCCTGGATAAACCCCAGGCCCCCCAGCATGACCCCTGGGCGTCAGACCCGGAGCTGCCCACTGGTGAGGACTCCACCAGCCTGGTCCTGGAGGACTTTGCTGATGTGGGGGGCTCCTTAATGGATTATGGCAGTGAGGGAGATTATTTGAGGTAGAGGGGAAGGGTGCTGGAGCTAACACACTGGGTCACCACTTAAGCTACATGTAAGTACCTCACCTGGGTGGAGAGTGGTGTGGGGGCGGTGTGTGTGCATGGATGGCTTGCGGTGCACAATTCTTACTAACTCGGCTTTATAGTGAGATACAGTACTGGGCTGGGCGATAAGGCTGAAATCAGTATAGCATTAATATGAATATTTTTCTGATATCAACTTACAGATTTATGACAATATGGCAAATGCAATGATGGAAAGTTACTAGCTATATTTATTCAAGTATGGTACTTAAGTACATTTTTGAGATAATTCCATTTTGAGTATTTCTATTTCCGCTACATTTTAGAGAGAATTAATGTACTTTTTACTCCACTACATTTATTTGACAGCTATTAGCATATTACAGCTTATTACTGTGCAGACTTAGATATTACGTACAAAACATATGATCATCTTAAAAAATATGATGAATTATTATACTTAAGCCTATTTAAAATGAGATCCACTTCAACCATCTACAACATTAAAATACTGCTTACATGTTAATGGACCAATAATAATAAATAATAACACTCCATTTTGCATAATAAGTACTTTTACTTTGGATACTTTAAGTACATTTTGTTGATAATGCTTATGTACTTTGACTTGAATGGAGTATTTTTACATTGTTGTAATACTACTTTTACTTAAGTGAAAGTACTTAGTACTTCTTCCACGACTGGACAAATGTATACACGATTATACGTAAAATAGTAAAATTGATGAGGTTCAAAGTTCAATGTTGACCTTTGAAACAGTAAAAGAGAAAACAATCTCAACACAAGGTGCATTTATTAGCTAGTTCTGAAACCTTCCATCATATCACGTGATCTTCATCAACAAATGTGCTAAAAACAAAAAAACACAAAAATTGGAAATGTGATTGTTTAAAACACCATGACAACTGGGCTCCACAAACTGTCTGCTGATGAGGATCATGTGATATGGTTGAAAGTTTATATTACATAACAGCTATTAATTGGACGTTGTGATGAGACTGTTTTCTCAAACGTCAAATTGATGTTAAATACAGTAAATTGTGTTCAGTGCGTAAAACAAAAAACAACTGAATTTTGAAATACAACTTGCTTGCAACTAATAATTTGGACCAGAGAATTATTATCAATATACAATAATACTGAATTATCGTCCAGGCTGTGCTGTAATGTTCTTAGATTAATATAGTTATTTTGTTTTCTGGCTCTTTTGCACTTATTAAATTTATCTCATGAGGATCTGCTCTGGCTGCTTGGTCTTTTGCATTTAAAAGTAAACACCCATATATTGTTAATTTGTAAAATTTGTTTTGATTTAAAGGTTTTTCGGGAACTACCAAACTATTTGTAGCTATAGATTGACATTAAATGGTGGCCAGAATTCTCCACATGCTGGCTTCCTCAGTTTTGCGAATATCTGGATTATTATCATCATTATCATTGTTTCAGACAGCTGATCAGGTCCTGTGAGTGTCTGTACTGTGTGTGTGTGTGTGTGTGTGTGTGTGTGTGTGTGTGTGGCTGTACTGTGTGTGTTGGATGAGTAGGGGTTCGATACTGTAACTAGTTAAATCAGCGGTGAAGTTGGCCGGGCAGCAGCTGTGTTCTTATCTGATGAGGATTAGATCTTGGATTTTTAGGGGATGTTCAAAAAATTCAGTGCCATGCTATTAATCCAGTGTTCCCACCCTTTGGCTGTCTGTCTGCTAATCTGTTCATCACCCCCCCCCCGCCTGCCCTCCTACCATCCATCCCAAAAGCAGCCCTCGCTCAATCGCAGGTGGTGGATCACATTTCATAGCTGTATAGTGGGGTCAGTGCCGGGTTTGGGTTGCAGGGCGGCTGTGAAGCAGTAGGTCAAATCTGTCACAGACAGTAGTAACACAGCTTCAGTGCAGAGGCCAATGACTCAGACCACAAGTGGTGGAAAATAACCTACATTTACACAAATACTGTGCTTAAGTACAGTTTTGAGGGGCTTGTACTTTACTTGGGTATTTCCATGTATGCTACACTTCTTCTCCATTACATTTCATTACATAAAAAAATAAAACACAATGTAGCCTTTTGTTAAAAGGTTTTCAATCTTTTTGGTTTGTGACCCTTTACAAAAATAGCTGTGTCTAGTTGGGGCTCCTTGTGATGTTTCAGATGTTCATGAGTTGTTAGCAGGCAAATAATGAAAGAAGTCAAATTATCCAATAATTCACAAAAAAAGAGGGTGAGATTAAAGAAAAGTTCAATTAATACAGACTGGGTATCAGAAATGTTTTTTCTTCTTTCCAACCCCATGAATCATCCCGTGACCCCTCAGATTTATCTTGGAGGAAACCTGACTCCTATGTTGAGAACCACTGAACTAAACTACCTGACTTTATAGAAAGTATTAAAATTAGCTAACTGTATAAAAGGTAGATAAAACTAGCTAGCTGTTACACCTCAAGCAGCTACAACAATAAAATGCTGCTTACACACTGATGCATCAGAATTAATCTAATAATATCATATATCTCACATTTTTCTGCAGAACGAGTACTTTTACTTTTGATTAAAGAGTTTCCCCTCGGGGATCAATCAAGTATTTCTGATTCTGATACTTTATGTACATTTTGCTGATAATACTTCTGTACTTTCACTTAAGTAGGATATACGAAGAAAAGTCCTCTCTTAAAAACAGATACTTGTGATATGTCTTGCATTTATGGGTCCGTATGTGTGGATGACCAGCAAAATGTCAACAGTTAAAGTGGAATTACAGCAGAAAATATTTAAAAAAAAATCAAATATATGTAACAGCTGTCTGGTTTTTGCATCAGTCCCTCAGAATTAAAGCGCAAGAGTGTCTTTCTAGAAAACATTCAACACAGCAGATTTATTACGTGAACATAGAGAAAGTACAGAGTCGATATTTGGTGTGTGGTTTCTGAGTCTTTGCAAGCATACACAGTGGTGACTGGGGAGCGACAATGATTAACACCCCCAGGGCAAAGCAGGCAGCAACCCTAGGGCCCTAGACACATGCCTTGAGGCAGCTCTTACATTTTTATCCTTGTATGAGGGGCCCCTATGTCAAAATCTAGTTGTAATACTTTTAAAAATTCTGTTGAAATTATGCTTACATTATGAATATTCTTAAATAAATTAGCATTTAATCAAATCATATCTAAACTAAAATGTGGGTTGGAGGTCTCAATTGGGAACCATAGCTCATTTTTGTCCCAGGGCCCCCTTAAGAGTTATCCCGGCCCTGACCCCGGGGGAAACAGAGCCAGAGCCTACTGGTGTTGTTGGGGCTGATAAAATCACATCTAACTTCGCAGAAACATTTTGGAGTTGATGCATCAAATTCATTGTTTTTTTTAGAAACATGTTGTGTTGTATGATTTCATATATTTAACTTTGTTTCTAACCTTTACATAACACATTTTCAAAACCACTGACGGTGAATTGTGTAATGTAAATAAATACTTAGCTGTGAATCGGGAAACTGGCAATTTTTTGCTCAAGTTGTTTCACAGTTTGTTTAATAATTTGTCTTTGATGTGACACAGCAGCTCAAAATGTTTTCATTGTCATGCTATCAGGACGTCATACTTTCATTCTTAACCGAAGCTTCGATGTTGTCTGCAGGAGGTGATAGTGACGGAAACCTACCACCTCGATTCCAGAGGGGCAGAGCGCCGCTGGCTCCTACCGACACTCCCAAACTGTGAGATCAGTCTCTCCTGGAAACACTATATTATTTACAGTATAGCAGTATGAATGTGTCACATGTCACTCCTTATGACTCGCTCTCTGTCCCTGTTCTCACCTCCCACCTTTAAAATCACAGTTTGTGTGATAAGACAGCCAACATGAATATATTTTGACAATCAATAGTTTTGGCTGATATTAATCTCTATATTGATTTAAATTCGGGCCAATTTAATGCATAAATGACAAGTGTTTTGTGCTGTCTAAAAAGATTTAAAGTCTCTGAAGCAGCATTTAGGCCACCATGAGGCTCTGAAATCTGCATGTTGACTTGCAGATCCAACATTTAATAAACTGACAATCAGTTGACCTAATTTAAATCATAGTTACACCGTCATGACACCGGAGCACTGAGGACAGAGGGTCAGCCTTCACCTTGTTACTTACCAGCACGTTAAATGTCTGAAATGTTATTTTATAAAAATGGATTCTGTGATACTGAAACAGATGAATTTGGTTTTCATCTCACTTCTATTTGATGTTAGAACTATGATTGTTTGATCTGGACTTCACTTCATGTGATTTAATGTTAAAATTCGACTTTTGATGTTTTTTTTCCACAAATCACTTATATTCAGTGTTTCAAAGAGTATTGATTTAACTTAGTAACGTCACTACACATTTTCTGGATCTGAATGATTTTGACGAATTTGGTCAGCAATCAATAAAAAAACAAACATTATATGAATTAATGAATTGAGGATGTTCAACTGCTTAAAATCATATATTTAGTTTTGCATACCTCAAGAACTTTCCAGACCTGTGTATGAACACTTTAGGTATACTTGGCAGTGTAGATTTTCTCCATCACTTCCATGTTCTGTTGGGCATCTTTAGTTTATTTATCTGAATGCACCATGACTTGGTTCAGTGTCAGAAATGTATGCTATCTAAGAGCTTCTAAAAGCTTCTTGTACTGATTTTCAAAACAACTTACTTCTTTTTTGGTGATATATTGGATGCCTGTAGACCATGTTTTTAATTTTTTTTAACTAACTGATTATTTAATACAGACGTATATACTGTGAATTGCGCTGAATTTGTCTGTTATTGACTTCCAAAATAGAGAGATGGGACTAAAATTAAGATGTCAGTGTTTTTAAAAAGTATTTTCATGGGGCCAAGATTTCTCCATAAAGCTCTGTGTGTGCAGTGAAAATGTAGTTTGTTTTCTGTGACTGTCTACTTCCTGTCATACCTGTCACAAGCCCACTCACCACTGAGTTTAGAGCACCCTGATTATACTCAAAATGATTTATGCATTAGTAGCTGAGGAAATCTCTTTTACTACAGAATAATATTCAAAAGATTCTTCCAATGCCAGTTTTCCCTGTTTATTTTTTTCTATTTGTTTTAGATGAGCAGCAGTTTTGATGCAATTATGCTAAGTGAAGATTTTATTCCTGTATCTAACACACAAATGTAATTATCAATAGAGAAAAGCAAAGCATACATATAAGTTTATTGCTTGGCTTTAAAAGACAAACTGAATTCAGCAGCATTCAGTAACACTAAAACTACATTTCAGAATACACACCTGGAACATCCTAACACCAGATTATAAAAAGAGATTTCATTTCTACAAACACTTCTCAGATGTAAAAATGAAATATAAATGTACTATAGATCCAGTCATGATGTTGGAAGATCAGTAGATTAGCCAAATAATAAAGTACGACCGGACTGAATTTTGTCACTTAGTAGTAGAGTGATAGTCTGTATAATATTAGCTTACTCTCCAGAATAAAATATGGTTCTTTGGCTCCGCCCACTGAGATTTAACTCTGATCATTTAATCTGAACATTAAACAAGTTGGTGAAAATATGAAACTGGCTTCATATTGGTACATGTTGGTGGGTGACTTCATTGTAGACGCACTGGGTGGGTTTATCCCCCCCAGTGTATTTTGAGTAGATCTCTCTCTTTAGATGAGGCCACACACCTGCACAAAGTCATGTGACCACGGAGCTCCTCGTCTGACATCGATGTTGTTCACACACAGCGGCTCCTCTCGCCTGAAACAAAAAACACACTTAAAAATGTAATTTAAATGTTGAACTTTTTCTTAAAAGTGAAAAAAAAAAAATCTTGAATAACAGGTAAGACAGCCTTAGAAAAACATGGTTACTGGACTAATGTGGTTCAGGTGGAGCTTCTACGTCCATAGGCAGGAAACAGGGGGGAAGAGAGAGGATGACATGCACGGGACATGGGACGTCGCGATCATGTGGTATGCATTTTATCCACTAGGCTACCGGGATGCCCTGATTTTCATTGTTTTCCCTGTTATTCATCAGACATTTCAGTAGATCGGTGTGACAACTAAATGTAAAACAAATATAGTAGGAAATATTTTATGCCATATTTGGTTCGTGTCTGGCCGGGGAGCTTTCTCCTCTCACTTCCTGGCATTTCTGTACTGCCATTTCTCATTACTTACTGGCTGACATATACATCACCTGTACAATATATTTGCGATAAGCTAATATTGCAATAGTACCTATAATGTCGGCTGATTTATCTTCTGTTTGTTGCTAACATAATTAGCAGTTTATAATTCTTGCAACTATTTTTGTTTCAGTTTGTCAATCATGACCAAGTAATGTAATAGCTAACTGCACAAGCGACAATCAGTTGCATTTTACCATTGGCCAAGATATGGAAATACACAGCTTCTAAGTACATTTACTCAAGTACTGTACTTAAGTACAATTTTGAGGAACTTGTACTTTACTTGAATATTTTATGCTACTTTATACTTCTACAAAGCAAATATTGTACTTTTTACTCCACAGCATTTATTTGACAATATTAGTTACTAACTACTTTAATCAGATTCAGATCATTAATACAAAATCTAAAATCAACTAATAAATTATGATGTATAATTATGGATTAAGCTACCCAGCAGTATATATAGTAGTTGAAATGAGCCCCACCTGCTACAACATTAGTGATATCCACTGATAACTGTTGTGAATCCTGCCGTGCTTCATGAAGGAGCAAATGACAAACTTTTGAATGCCACCTTTCAGCCCTACAGGTGATGAGTGTTTGATATGCAAAACACACTTTTTTTGTGGAGCATCCCTTCCATTGCACCTGTATTTCAGTCAGCGCTGCAGACAAGAATCTACTCCTTGTATAGGCTATTTCATCTCCTTACGTGGCTCAACACAAACAGGCCTGTAAGCTGTTTGGTTTCCCAAACCTGTAAAATGATTAACAATATACAGAAGAATAAAATCTACCAGGAGGTGGTGTGGGAGCTTGAACAGAACAGCGCGGGTGTGTGTGTGTGTCATGTTCAGATAGTCCTATACTGTAGGTACTGTACCTGAGAGAGGGGACGTCAGAGAGACAGACAGACTTGATGTGGATGTCTCCCTGTCTATAGAAGCGAGCTCCGGTGTTCTTCAGCTCAATGGAGTCGATCTCACACAGAGCCACAGGGTGAGCCAACATTGTCCTGTACACTGTTGTAGCCGTCTGACTGCAATACACACACACACACACACACACACACACACACACACACACACACACAGTGCATGTAAATAATGCTGTCATAACCACACAAGACACACACTTTCAGATAATCAACATTCATCACAGAGGACAGTTATTGCCTTCTGTATTTATTACTGAGATTTAATAGAACTACAGAGACTGCTACATCTCCCGCTGTTTTCCCTTTTTTTAAATCAATAAGGTGGAACATAAACTCAAAGTTCTCCCCAACTTAGTTTTGTTTTTTTGTTACACTTCTTATTTTAATACAAACATATAAACCTATTATTGCAAGAATGTAAGTATCCATACAAGGTAAGCAACTAACTTATTCAATCTTGCAATAAAGTACAAAAAAAAAAAAAAGAGTCCTCTTGAACTCAAGTGAACCTGTGCAGAGGCACGTTTCCTCTCAACATTTCTGCCACTGTATCCTGCACCTGGCCAGGCCTTTAAGGTGACACATACAGTACCTGTCCTCTCAAAATAGAAGCTGCCTGCTCAGCTTTTCTGAGAAAAAAAAACAAAACTGGAGTCTGTCAACCAGTGCTGAACAAAGGGAGTCTGTAAGAATGCTGTCACACTGAATTTTTCTCTACTTCTGCTTTGATGTCAGAGTCTACATTTTGTTGTAAGTATTTGTAATAATATGTAATAAGGATTGTGGACTAAGTAAATCTTTAGTTGGACTTGTTTGCTAAACAATTTTACACGTCACATTTCTGAGTGTTGATTTCCATGATTTCAATATAAAGAACAAGAAGTCATTTATCATTTTCTCATATTCATAAACATCATAGACAGTTAGCAACAACACTCATCTTGTGAGGTGTTTCTGGTATTTAACCTATCTTCATTGATGATGTGGACAAAATAATAGAACCACCTGTCAGTATAATGCAATACAATTCTACATCCTCCAAAATGATCATACAGTTGAATCAACCGCTCTTTAAACAGTTTCAACAAAAACTGAAAATAATAACCTTCATGACGGAAGGATCTCTTGCAGGACTGTTGTGTCAGACTGTATTAGTTTTAGCTACCTGGACCTGATTAACTGGCAAGTGTCTGTATGATCAAAGACGGTTCATGTAGACATTTTTGAAATCAGATTTGGTGCCAGAGGACACATTTTGGAGGGCTGCAACTAACGATTATTTTCATTATCGATTTATCAGCCAATTAATTTCTTGATTAAATCAATTGGGTCTATAAAATGTCAGAAAATGGTGACAAATGCCTCACATTGTTATTTTGTTTGACCAACCGTCGAAAAAACGCTCAGATTCAGTTTACTATCACGTAAGCTATAGCCAAGGAGTGTTTGACATTTGTTTGAAATATGACTTCAACAATTAACTGATTTTTAAAAAAGGTTGCAGATAATTTTCTGCCGATTTATTTGATGAATTGTTTCAGCTGTAAAATTTTGATTGAAATTAGAAAATGAAATGTACTAAAGCAGTTGCTTTGACAATATGCAATGTGGCATGTTTTCATACTGTAACAACAACTCGATCACAGAGAACCTTTTTATTATCCTGAGCTGTACACTTCTGGAAAAGTGAAATTTGTATAAAATTGATACGTTACAAAGATGTGGTACCTACAGACTGAGCCTCTGCTCTGTCCCCAGGTTTTCAGTCCTCAGTGTCACCGCCACCTCAGCACTCTTATCCAGGGGAGAAACCTCCAGCTCCAGCAGGATGTGATGAGCTGAGGAACAACAACATAGTGGGAAACATGTATTTAGTAATTACCTGCATCTACCTACGACATATATAAAAACTCTTGATTGTTGGCATGAAAGTAGGGTAATATGAAACATTAACAAAGTAATTAGCTCTCTTGAAACATCAACTGACAAAATACCAACATTTTAGAGAATGCAAAAATCAGTGTGTTTGAATTATTTAACTATTAAACATGAACAAAACATTTCTCCACATAAATTGTAGTTTACTGATTAGCAGTTTAAGTTTAGGGCTGCGCAGGCCCTGATGAGCCTGATGTAGAAAGTTTCTGTGGGAATATGAATATTACCACTAAAATAATTACAGTCTGAGTCTACCCCATTAATAAGCTTTGCCTTCATGACGAAGGCAGTAAAGTCTTGTCCCTGCCATCCAGGGAGGAGCTTCTGAGAGGAAAGAGAGGAAAGTAAAACTTGAGATCCTGATGGACAAACTTCAGGGTAAATTGAAAAAAGAAAGGAAATTGATTGCAAGGAATGTTGGCTCTGCTTGGACCAGCACGAGAACTACGGTGGGTCTACAGCAAAGTAGGAATAGCACCAACGTTGCGATGCAGAACTTCAGGTCAGACACATTGACCTTGCCAATGCTATTAATAAATGATCCTACAGATACGACCAATATGACTTTAGAGACTAGTTTTGGGAACTTTTTGCATTTAAAGTCCAACTGACATTACATTTAGTCATCCCTTTTTGTAGTCAAACATAATGTCAGTGTTTTTTTTAATGTAATTTTATTATTAAAAAAGGAAGAAAAAAAAAGTTTTTGGGGAAATATCAGAAATGATTCTGGAGGGGCGTATTGTGTCTGTGTTTGTGTTTGATTGACAGCAGCTGGCAGGCTGCCAGAGTGCCGGTGTTACACCGTAGGGAAGGAGAGCCCAAAATAAACAAACTTACGCTGTATCATGGGCAGATAGCATGTTGTTTGAAGAGTAAGGATCACACCAGCATCTAACCACACTGTAGTGACATTTACAGGTATGTTTACATGCTGTTTAATGAGCTGCAGCTGAGCAGCTAGTTAGCTATCTAGCCTGCAAACCGACATTAGCAGTGCAATTTTCCCTGGTGAATGTTTGGTCAGCCTGCACCCTGTAGAACAAAGAAACTGTGTGCACACTGCGTGATCAGCAGAAAAGTACTAGATGAGCTGTGTTGGCTGGTATTTGTGATCTAATCTCACCTAGACATAGACTGATCTGCAGTTTCCTCAACACTAATGTGGGTTGTTGTGTGAGTCTGTGGCTCTTGTGTTGTGTAGCAGGCTGCTGTCTGGCTCAGTGTAACGTTGCTGCTTTATGCAAGATTTGATCGGCTGTATCAAAATAGTCTCCATCTACGTAGATGGATACCTAACGGAGGTCCATCGAATTAATGCAAAACTAGGGGGCGCCATCATGAAACCAACAAATATAAAATATTAATTTCTCCCTTTTGGTTTCTGATTTTTTTCTCAAATGAGAATACAGAACACGTGATTTACAAAGCAGATATGTATGCTGTAGCAGCCAAAAATGTTTTTTATTTTATTTCAGTTGGACTTTAAGTGGAGAGAAGATGGCAGCAGGCTATTAAATATTAGTGTGAAGCAACTGAGTCTGGTTTATATGATATTTTTAGGGGGTTGATTGGTCCACCACTTTGATTCAGAGTGAAATATCTCAACAAATATTGGATGGATTGGCATAAAATTTGGTTCGTACATTCATGGTCCCCAGAGGATGAATCCTAAGGACTTGATCCACTGACTTAGTGCCACCAAAATTTTACTTTGTCCAATACTTCGGTTTACGATCAAATACCTGCAAATGACATTCCCCATCAGCCTCAATCTTGGCATTGAGAGAACCAAAGATTACTTTCACCTTTGCTGTAACACACACACACACACACACACACACACACACAAACACACACCAACACTCACTGCAAAAAGGTGGTGAAGACGTAGTGAGGAGGAATAGCTTCTGCTCTTTGGGAATTGGAGATATGGCTATCCCATCGTTTTCTGTTAAACCTGAAAACACACACACACACACACACACACACAGAGTGAGTGAGGTAGGCCTATTGTACATACGTCACAAATCAAAAGGGCTCCATGTACATTAACTGTGTCACTGTATCAGCATGTGTTGGCGTATCAGGGGTTGAAATGATAAGAAGCTGCCAAAAGCTGTCGCATGATGAGAGCTGCTGCATGAGTGCAGCCTGATGCCATATCGACTGGTGATACTGAGACCTAACAGAACGAAACAAGCTGCCAACCTTATGTTCTTACTCATCCTGTCTGTCCCTCCCTGTCAAAATGGAAACATCCATTATTATCACTGTACTTTTCTTGTTTCTGTCACTTTCATTTGAGTTGTTCGAATTCGTACATATTTTGCTGATTCAGTGCAGCAATTTGCTACAAGGTAATATTAAAACTGATTGCTCTGGTTCTCAGTGATAATCAATGAGACACCTTTAATGGAAACCATTGCCTCCTCCGGCAAAATTGAAAATGGGTTTGTCATTAGCTAACTACTACTACAACTACTATTGTCTGTAATACTGACATTACAGCCACTACTGCTACTCAGAGTGATATTTGTGGTCAGAAAATGTAGGAAATTATTCATTTAGATCGCTTAAAAGCAGTTCCACACTGTTTATAAAAATTTAGTTTTGATACATTAATTGACTAATCGTTTCAGCTGTACTTGTATAAACTGTTGGATAGTTTCATTTATAACAAAACATCAGATTGTATAAGCTCTTTGTATATTTTGTCTGCAGAAATCTTAATGTATAAAATAACTAGTAACTAAAGTTGTCAGATAAATGCAGTGAAGGAAAAAGTACAATATTTCCCTCTGAATTCTAGTGGAGTAGAACGTGGCATGAAAAGAAGTTACTCAAGTATAGTACAAGTACCTCAAATTTGTACTTAAATACAGTACTTGAGTAAATGTACTTACCACCATCGAAGATATGTAGTAACACTGCAGCAGCAGTACTGGTAGTCACTTGTAACTTTAGAAGTTTAGCAGTAGGACGAGCATTTTATTGGACACAAAAGGACACATGACATGCAAACACTTGTGTCTACTGACACAAATATTCAAGCTTTCCATGTTTAAAGGCATTAATACATAATGCAGAAAATAACAGCTGTTCATTGACACATAGCACATGAGTTGCAGGTGTATTGTTACCTATAGTTGGACATGTCCCCCTGAAGACGCCACAGTCCACACAGCGTCCCTTCAGGAAGTCCTCATAGCTGAAGCATGGGATCCCCATTAAAGGGCATGAGCCGTTCAGCGCGCTCATGTAGACATGCAGCGCCCTCATGTGGTCGCATATCACATAGCCATACACTGGAAAGTAGACCAGAACTGACAATACACAGAAACACTAAGAGAGCCAGATGTCTGGAGATCGTCATTTTCAAAATTATAGTCATTTAAAAATCTTTAGCCTGAGCTATACTTTAGAGGACACAACAGCCAGCAATTTAAAAGCAACAAATGCAGCTGCTCTCTTGCTGTTAGGCCCCATCTTTTTAGGTTTTAGTGAGTGCTGAACCTACTTGAAGCAAACCTGGAGCGGGAACATCCAGTCTGGTCCTTTCCTCCGTTCAGAAAGAAGTCCACATGACCGACAGGGATGGAAATGCCAAAATCTGATGCAGTAGAAAACCTCATTACCTCAATACTGTCAACATTTTCCCGCTGCAGTGGTGCTTTTTATTCTTCACTGTAAACACAAACCCAATGTTGAAAAGGAAATTTCACCCTAAGAAGAATTTAAATAATTTGGATTGTCAAGTATAGGTCTACAAACTAATAATTTTGTTTTTAGCATTGTATGTTAATCCACCATGCCTCCACTCCAACCACACTACCCCCCAAAACACAATATGTCACTACATTGGTACACTGTCTTCAGAATATGTGCATACGATTGGTTGGTGAAAACATGGACTGATTCAAGCAAGACTATATGGTGCATGAACTAACGGTCATACCAGACCAAGTTTGACTGTAACAGCAAATCCACTCAATGTATCTGAGTAAGTGTGCGTTTTATCGCTTATGAATTCAGCTTTTCATTTTAAAAAGAGGAAGTTTGTGTTATTCCTTCTTTCAGAAGTTACATAGTCTCACTAGGCAATTAGCTTAATTTCTGTATTTAGCTCTACTAAAACATGACTACCTGTAAACCCTTTCAGAAGAAAATGCCCACTTTGTTTTTTAGTAAAGTGTGACATTACCGTCCCACTTCAGTTTATATATTTCTCATGTTGCAACACATATTCAGTTGCTCATACTAACTGTTGACCTTTCGTACACAGAGGCAAATCTGCTTCCCAAGGCTTCTATTGTAAACAACAGTAGACATTATGTTTCCTCAGCCTCTAGTATTTGGTGGAAATGGAAAGAATCAGCATCATTTTAAGGCTTTATGGTAAGTTAAAGTTGTCTCACAGTCAGTGTCTGTGTGGATGGCATCAACAAACAGAGCGTCAGAGGGGTCCAGCCGGTCAGAGGAGTCAGCGCCTTTAAACATGGGTCCCGCAGGGTCGAGGGCTGGATGACAAGGACAAGGAAAACTCAGTTTGAAAGATAAAACTGATCTTTGGGAATAAAAGGATGGCATGGAATTCACATAATTGGAAGCTAATAATGCAAGAGGATTATTTTCCTTCAGTACTCTGACAATGAAAGTGTTGAATGGCAGTTGAGAATCTTTTGTGAAGCATACTTTATATTTCCATTTTGAAAAACTCCACTGAAACTTGAATTGTGGCCTTTAAGCAGACAGTGGTTTGTTGTAGTTCAATGAGTTTATGTTTTAATACAAAGGCAAAGTTTTTCCCATGGGAACTTGGTTTTTGATTTGGGTTTCTTGGTCATAGGTTGAGCCCTAAATAAAGTCTCTGCGGCTGCTGTTGACGAGCAAAAACCACTGGGGTGAGGTATCTACAGGATTGAACATCGCTTTGTGAGCATGAACGAGCTGCTGTTTTTAGAAATTAGCAACAGTTGAGATGCATGGCTACAGGAACAGAAAAGTAAGTAAGTAAAATAATAAATCATATAAATATATATATATATATGGATTTGCACTGATTCTTTACATAGATTCCTTTGGACTTAGTCAGAAACCAAAGGAATCCAAGAGCAAAAATCACATTCAAGTAGTACTAAATAAAAAACAACAACAAACACCTCATTGTTGATATATTTTTTTTATGTAGAAGTCTTGCTGAACTGATGTCTTAACTCAAACTCTCTTTTCCTGTCATTCCCTCTTAATTTGATGAAAAGGGAAAGCAAACAGAAATGCTCTCAAGGATGTTTTGTAGTTCCTGAATTTTCTGGTTGTTAAAAACACTTCATGGTTATTAGTGAAATCTACGGCCAACAAAACAGGAATCATTTTTCTCAGTACGTTGCCATTTTAGGTTGTTGTGACTGAAGTGAGACAGGTGTTCAAGTGACGGTTTAATGATTGTTTTTGATTACTCTGAAACAATATATTTGATAATTTTCCAAAATGTATTCTTGTTATGACAAAATTCCAGCCGGCAGCTGTGGCTCCTCTGAATTGCACTTACATTCAAACTCACACCCACATCACCACTCAGACAAAAAGACCCGATAAACAATTGAACAGTGGGGTATTGTGTTGGGTGGTGTGTTCTGGGGACGAGGTCACTGTGCATCTCCCTACAGCCTCAAACGGGTTCTTATCAAAGTGCCGTTGTCCTTTGAAGAGCCCTGCTGATCTTCCAAGGTCACAGTGAAACACATTCGGGCTCTGCGAGACTCCTGAGCTGTGGAGAAATGATCAATACTCCATGTTACATGGACGTGATCCGGACTCACCTGTGATTCTTCCTATCTTCCCCTCAAACAGAGTCCCCACGAAACCAGCGACATGCGCCCCAAGACTGACCCCGATGAAGTGGAAGGACTCTAGTTTGCATCCATGTTTCTGTTGGACAAGACAGTCGAAACCGTAGTCATTTTTACCTTCACCTGTGGAAACTATGAGTTAACTGTGTGCTAAGCTGTGTCTTTGTTTTATTAGAGTACATAAGAATCTGTCAAGTGCAGTGCACAAAGTAGAATACACATAGTATCTTGATTATACTTTTCCTACGGCTCCAGAGGTCCAACAGGACTCCATTACTCCAGGTTTCCATTATTGAAATAGTCAAAATTTGAAGAAACAAATTTATTTTGGGAATCTTTTAAACACAACTTCAACTTAAATAATAATAAAAAAAACAAACTTGATTTTTACACAGATATATTTTGGCTGTATTGCTAAACTAATTGTGTATGTCAGTTGTGTGTTCGAATTGTGTTGGTTTGTGATTTTGTGTTTGTTCACAGGTCTCTTGAAAAGAAGATCCTGATCTTAAATAAGAATACTTGTTTAGATAAAAAATTAACTATATAAAATGGACTTTAATTAGCTATATTCAAATATTATGTACCACTAGTATCAACAATAGAAATGGAAGCAGTGTTTCAAAATCAAATTAAATCACCCAAAAAGAAAATAAGGTAATTTATTCTCTAGTGTTTTTCTCACCTGCAGCTGGTTGATGATGACAGAGATCTGCACAGCCACCTCCTTGTAATTCTCCACCACCAGGTTGTATGCGAAGGAGGCGCTGTAGACCCAGTCCACCACCAGCACGTTCACATCCTGCACCCTGAGCAGGGCCAGGGCCAGCTCCTTCACCCATGACGGCTTACTGCCCAGAGCCCTGCGGGGGTAGAGTCGGATCAGGGATGGTGGAGAGAAGCAAGGGATGAAAGCGAGGAGTGATAGGTGGGAGGATGTAGGACAACATTCACAATCAATTATGTCTAAAAAAACCAAAACAAAAAACAAAGCAAAGCTGGTGACCCCCAAATCTAAATTGTCTTAGCTTCTAGGGGAAGCCTCAAGATGCCCATGAAGGAGCTGTGCATGTGCAGTTGTTGAATAAACAAACAAAACAAAAAAAAGATAAATGAATATTTTCTAGTGTATGCTGTTTTTGTCCTGCACCTGAGAGGGGGATGGAGATGCACACTGTTCACCTTCAGTTAGTTTCTAGTGTTTCTCCTAGACTTCACTTTCGTTATTAGTTTGACCATTGTGTGAGACTGAAGCATGGCCTATTTCTTGAATTTATCCTTTATACTTTGTGTGAATTAATGCCAGTGAAATGAAAAATGAAAAAAACAAACCCCAAAATGCAATTGAAAAAAAAAAGTCTTTAAATGTTTAAACCATGACCCCTAGATTGCAAGGAGAACAAATAATACACTGCACATCGCTTATGTCAAAGAAAGCAAAAGGATCTGAGAGTGAAATTAAAACAAACAAACAAAAAACAACAAGTAATGGATATCTGATTACATGTCTGCACCCTTTGTTGTTAAAAAAAAAAAGATAGATCTTTATTGCATACTTGATGGTGGACATACTTAGAGATCACATCTTGACTTATGTGGCTGAACGTAATGTGAACACGTACTGTATATTGTCTCATCTGTAAGTTATTAAGACATTATCCCCGATCCCATCATCTATATACAACCCAAGATTGCCTGAAGTTACTCAAGATTTTCCTTTTTTGTTCTAGATTAACTGTATCTGTCATTCCTTTAAAGCCACAGCTAAAGCTGTAATTATAAGAACAGTGCTTTTACTTTGTGGGGACTTTCCCAAAAATGACTCACAACCTTGTTTTTGTGAGTTTAGGTTTAGGGCTTGGGTTTTAAAGGCCCTGAAAACTTGGTTTCAAATCTAGATTCATTAAGAGTTTAACACTCAAGGTTTTCAGAGCCTTTAAGGGTCCTCTCCTCACCTGTACCCGTGGATGATGACCTTGGTTGGGCGGGAGATGTTGAAGTAGGAGGGCTGCTGTGCGGTAGTGAGAGACTCCTGGTTGAACGTTTGTGCACAGTCCACGTTTCTCCTTGTCAGCAGCAGGTACTGAACCTGCAGCTTGACTCTCTGCTGCCGGTACTCCAGCCAGGTGGTGTTGTTGAGGTCGGCACACTCCTCATCCTCCTGCCTTTCATCTACACCTGGTCGACCAGAAGGACATAATGTCATATTCACTGGGCCTGAATTTTGAGTGTTGGTCTCATGCATCACACAACAGCAAACTCACACATGTTGAATTCAGACAATAAAACATGAAATAACAGCTGATATATGGTGTATCTGACACCAGATGATGGCACAACAAAATGTTAGAGTAAGGGGATAATCTGCAATATCTTCCTCCTGTCTCTAATAATATACAACACTACATTTAAATATACATGTTAAATGAAATATAATCAGTTGGGTGACTGACACATTATGGTCAAATTATGTTTTTTAGGAGACTGTCAAGTATATTCTCATTTGTGATACTGATATTCATTCGTACAAAACAAACAAACACTCATTGTATCATTGTTTTTAGATTAGAAGGTCCTGATTTCAGTGTATTTATTATTCAATGTTAAACTCTGTATTCAATAAAAATGGCCAATAAAAGGCACATAAAGTACTCCACTTAATGTCCAACTGTGCAGTCAAAAATCATGTCAGATGTTCAAATTTATTATTCTTCATTTGTGAATTGAATTCTTTTAAAAACTGAATTGTTTCACAGTTCAGTTTTACAGTAAGTACTTAGTAATCACAGTATTATTGTGTACTGAAAGGAGTTTTACACAAGTTCATAACAAAGTTCAATCCCTTTTTCATCTCTTTCACTTAAGCATCTTTACAGTTATGTTTGGAACTATTGCATGAAAAATACCAATCAAAGTGATGCAGAAGAAAAAATCTCTTTCACATGCCACTTACCCACCACCAGTGATGTGATGTAGACAGTCAAAACACAGAGGAAGATCATTTTGTGTTCCCAAGGCATTTCTGCAGCAACAGAGAGGTGAATGGGGAGAGTAGCTGCCTGGGAGCTTTAGTTAGTGCTTAACGGTGCTCAGCTGCTCTGATAAGCCCCAGATTGGTGGATGGAGATCAGCTTTTGGTTTGGGAAAATCCCAGCTCTGTGCAGTGCTGTAACTCTGGACCGACTACACAGCCTTTAACTGGGAAACAGTAGGCAGTGACGCATGGCAGGAACCCATATTAAACAGTCCAAAAGATTCCACAAAGAAATGTTTCCAATGATCCTAGCAGAGTTCGCTACGTTTCTTTTCTTGTAAAGCTCCACTTCAAGCTTGAATGGATCCACAGCAAACTTTCCCCTGTCCTTTCATTCAGTCATCGCATTTGTCAGTGGGTGATTCTTTATTTTTTTCCCCATACAGGACTTGTACTGGGCTGACAAGTGGTTGAAGCTCTTTGCCTGGCAGTGAATCCATGACCTCACTGGTGTTCAATGGCTGTTTGTTTAAAATGCTGGACTCTGGCCTGGCTGCCCACTGGCTTGTGTGTGGCTGCGCATGAATCTGTGTGTGTGTGTAATTGAGAGAGAGCAAAGAGTGTCACAAAAAGTGAGGAAGGGTCACCCTGTTGTGTCTGAGAAAAATCAGTCATTAACTGATTCATTGTTCCGCTATAAATGCTCTTTTACGTAATCAATGCTCTTTGTAAATATGCTGAAAAATACTCCATGGTTTTAACCACTTAAATCAGTTCACTGTTTGTGGTTTTCTTACTTAATGATCATTGTGGATCTTCAAATGGTTGTTAGCTATGAATGTGATCTTGCCTCTATCATACAAAAAAATGTAATCCTTTCCAAGGAAATGGGTCAAGGGTAGTTTTTGCACTTGGCAGTTTTGTGTTAATCGCATTATATTAAAGAACTCTAAAATAAATATATTTTGACCATTAAAGGTGGTTAACATGTGATTCTGGAGAAATCCAATATCATGACAAATACCATGATATAGAACGAATGACGACACAGCAAGTAATGAAACGTTAGCTAGGTTGTGGGTTAGCAAACTGTCTCTACAGTTGCTGCTGCGAAGCTAACAGCCAGAGAGGATGAGATGGTTTCCCAGAGCCAGCACAGCAGCTCCAGACAGCGATGCTCACAACTCTCGTGCTACTGTAGCTAACATCACCACAACAACATATCTTGGCAAACTAGAAAGTAAGCTGAATGTCCACAAGCAAGTCATTTATCATTACCTGACGCACAAATCATAGCAGGAATAGTGTTGTGTGGCCCGGTCTGAGCCACTTTGTTTATTTCCCATTTACAGAGCCAGGGCTGTGTACAAACAAAGTTTTTTCAGTGCGCACACTGAACGGACAGCCAGTGGACCACGAGGCAATGTTTGCTGAATTTGACAAAAGGACATGTATTGGTTTAGAATCACGTACCTCACCTTTAATGGTAACTTTGACTCTCTACTAGCTATACTGAAAGCTTACCATTCCAAAAGTCTGCTTGCTTCAAACTTCAAAGATAAATGATGCAAGGCAAAGTGTCCTTTGGGAACAATGAAGTTAAAGTTGATGAGCGCACAGTAAATAAATATATAAACCAATTATTAATGAAAATGTATGAGTAAGGAGACTTTTCAACCATAAACTTTAATAGTATACTGTAATGGCAAGAACATACAAACTCTCTGATATAATAACATGCAGATGCTATACGTAATTGTTTGGCGTCAATACTTGATCTGTGTATGATTGTTTGGACAGCGTGATGAGAACAGTTAATTGATAGTGATGATATGGAACTACAAAGCATCCTAGTGACTGTTATGTCCAGACTTCGGGGATACTCTTCTCCCCGGGTTGAGGAGCCTGACCCTGAAGACTGGATAAATAACTGATGCTCTTTTTCCTCTGTACTCAGAGCAGATTATACTGATGTATGTTTTTGCTGCTGTGAGTCCGTCTGCAGACGCTTGAAGTAAACCTACAGAAAGACAAGTGATTGCCTTGAGTGTTTCTTTATTCCGAAGAAATTGCCACTACAATACATAGCAGATTGCCATACAGTACAGGAACAACAGGTGATATTAAACTTTCATGTCAAAGTTAAGCATTTTTAAGCTTTTAGCGTTTTGTGAGTCCTATCCTCCCCTTCCTCATAGGTTTAAGTTAATGTTGCCTACTGTGATGTCTACCATTAATCGTCTCTCCTGAGGTCGAGGTAATTATCTGTAAAGACAAATACTGAAGAAACACAGAGTGAATGCAGCTTATCTACAGTTAAACCCCATATGTGTAGGAATATGTGACTATGGCGACTCCTAGTGGTAATATCAGATAAACAAACAAAAACCAATGCTAGACATCAGAATAAGTTGAAAGATGCTGTAACAACACAAAATGTCCACAAATGGTGCTTTTAAAGAAACATTTACAGTGATGAACACTATGTTTTTAAATGCCTCTAATGTGCTTCACATTTAATTTCACTAAACTTTTAATTTTAGTTTGTCGCTGTAGGAAAATGGTGTTATTCATGCATAAAAACACATGGTCACAAACAGACATAAACCGATAATGTATAAACATACTTATTGTATTTTTTTACAGTGAAAAATCATTTAAACTGCAGTTTTAAAATAGTACTAATGACTAATGACTCACAATTGAGAATGACTTCCGGATGGGAGCCGAAACGTCTTGATTCTGAAAACAGCGTCCAGATGACTACGACTGAAACCTTTTCTACGACTAAGGACTTTTCATTGATTATTTTGCTCTTATTCTTTCTCTCTCATTTGGCAATTGTGAGGCGAGCCATTCAATGGTGCGTTTGCGTGCTTCCTCCCAGGTATACCTGGGGGTGTATCCCAGATCCATCTTAGCCTTCTGATACGAGAAGCTGAACGGCGTGTTCAACATGGTGATGAGCTGCTGGTTCATCGGCGGGACGATGCGCACGAAAGGTCGGAGCATCATGCACAGAATCTCCAATATGAAACAGACCACATAGAGAAGGCGGAGCGGCAGCAGGAGTTTCTCCTGAATGTTGAAGCCCAGAGGTGACATCATGACATGGTTGAAGTCTGAGTAACTCACAGGTGGTGTGTCATCAGAAATGAAGTAAAACTTTCCTCCAATAGCATTTCTTTTTTGTGGATCTTTGAGGCTGCGGGCTGCTTGGAGGTGGGCCACAGCCACGTTGCCCACATAGACAGGATTCACTCGGGCCTCTGGTAGAGACATACGAAAGAGAACGTCCTTGTTTCGTATACCGTCACCCATATGGCCCAGCAGGAATCGGCAGCCCTCCCCATAGATGTACATAGGTCTGAGGGCGCAGGTGGCCAGTCGGCCTCCATTTTGAAGCACCTCGCTGTGGGCCTGCAGGGTTCTCTCCTCAGCCTCCCTTTTGGTCTTGCTGTAGGCAAACTTCAGAGCACAGTCGTAAACTGTGTCCTCATTGCCGTTGATTATGGGGTCACCCTTGGGGTTTGGTCCCATCACCTCGATGGTGCTGGTGTAGATGAAGGACACCACGTTCTCTTGAATACATGCCTCCAGAAGCAGCTGCGTTCCTGCAAAGCAAAAATGTCCACATTGGCAAAAAGAAATCTTAATCCCTGTTCATCTTATCTCAGAGGAGGGCAAACCTTTCTTCTGGTGTCACACCCACAAGAAAGTCATCAGATTAAAAAGACGACAAACTCATATTTGAGACTCTTCATCTTTGCATTGGGATATTTTAATATTCAGGCCAGAAACTGCAGCAGAAAACTAGAAAAGCTGCAGCTAAACTTTTTAAACTGTTTTATAGCAGGAATGGCTGAAGTTGAAACCTAAGTGGTCGTTACTGTGAAAGTGTTGATTTCAAGTGTCAGTTGAAATGGAAGTTAGTATGGAAGCACTGAAAAGAGTTATGAAGTCTATTCATGTTAAACTGATGAAAGGAACTGAAGTGTAAGAAGTATAAGCATAGTGTAACCGCTGAAAAGAGTTGAAACGTCAGTTAAAGTGTCACAAACAGATGCTACTGTCAGTTCAAGAGTAAACACTGAAAGTAGTTAATGTTAGTGTCAGCTGAAATGTAAGCAATGAAAGAAGTTTGATATTTCATTTGAAGTGTAAGCACTGGAAAAAGTTGATGTCAGTAGAAGTGTTAGTTGAAGTGTCAACAGCAGCTGAAAGCAGCTGTGTGAATTAAAGTAAGTCATGAAAGCAGTTTTAAATCTAAGTAGAAGTGTAAGCACTGAAAGTCAGTTGAAGTGAAAGCACTGAATGGAGTTGAAGTGTCAGGTGAAGGGCAAGCAATCAAAAGAGTTCTGCTTTATCTGCGTCTATATTTATTAACTGTATGTAAGTATGTATGATTTCTTGATAATTAAGTCAAGAAATTAAAATAATTCAATAAATTCCAATCTGTAAGTGTGAAGTCTCCCAGTAGAGCTTTCAGTGGATTAAAATGACTGGCTTACCTTTGACATTGACCCCATATAGCTCACTGTACTCCACCGAATCAATAACGTCAATGATGGATGCGATGTGGAAGACGATTGATGCACCTCGACAGGTTTTTCTCAGGAAATCACTGTCTCTGATGTCCCCCTCGAACACACTCAACTTTGTGTCGCCTCTACAGTCTGACACACAGTAAATCAAGAATAAACTCTAATCAATTAACACAATTTAAGGCTTGGTTATTTGATATATAAAATACCAATGTCTACAGTATTTTCTTTTATTGTCTTTTATCCTTAAATAGAGTTATTGCTGCTGTCACTTGAAAAGCTGTAAAGTAGTCAGCAATAATATTAAACAGCCTTAGAGTGGAATCCATCTGTGTTTAAAGTTTATCTAATGGGTTGTTAAACAATTACATAAACCCAGTGGTTTCTGAATGTGTTTAAACCAAAGACCATTATTTTAGGTGATGATAAGATAGGAACCCCAATAATCAATATCTTTTATGTTATTAGTCTGTAATTGCTGCCTAATTTGGCTGGGACACTCTTGTAAAAGAAATATTTTAAAACTCAATTAGGTCTTCATTTTTTTAAGTAAAAATAAAACAAATGAAACTAGTGGCATTGCAAAGTGTTCATATGATATCAGTATTGTTAGTTTTTACTACAGCATCATAACATATAGAGTAAATACTACTACATTCTGATTTATTCTATCAATGGAGACATACTTCTCCCTGTGCTTTTAATGTATTTCATATTTCATCTGACAAATTTCATGTGTGCTGCAGAGAGTAAAAAAAAAGATGAATAGTTGGTAGGTGGACAGAATTTACCCTCCAGAGATTGTAAAAGTTGGGGCTGTACGTGTTTGTCCAGCAGCCGAATCTCAGCCATTTTCTCTTCCTCTAGCAGCAGCCTCACCAGCCTCTTTCCCAGGAATCCACAGGCTCCCGTCACCACACACACATCACCTCTCAGAGACATCGCAGCTTAATTCTCACTTGGTATGAGGACAAAAAAAAAAGTTTTAAATCCTGCAAACTTCTTTTAAAATGGACCTCTTGAAGAGCTTCTTCAAAAGAAAAACCTCAAAGTGGAAAAAACAAAGAATAAAACTTTTGTGTTCTTGGATGTTTCGAGTTCTGTCTGTGGGAAAACGACAGCACCTTCTGCCCTCCCAGCCTGAGCCCTTCCACTTTTTGTGAACCCAGAAACTTTACTAGAAAAAACGAATTATTTGCTCCAAGGCAGTGTGAAAAAAGGGATGGGCTCTGCTACTTCAGGGTGGAATGTGATGCTTTCTGGAGCTAGACAAAGCAGGAGCTGGAATGTTTTATATGCCAAGGACAGATGCTGTTGAAAGATGCAATCTTTCATTTAAAGGAGCAATGTGTAGGATTTAGTGACATCTAGTGGTGAAATTACAGTCTGCAATCATATGAATACTGCTCACTCGCCCTCCCCTTTGTAGAAGTAAACAGTTTTAGTTTTATTTTTCGTCATGTATTCTCTTTGATGAAATCCTGTCTATATGACAGTGAGCTCTGTGTTTAGATACACTATTTTACATCAATTAAATCTTCATTTACCTGACAGTGAGCTCTGTTGAGATACATTAATTTGCCTCGATCAACAGACCTTTGTGAGTGAAAACCCTTTGTTGTATTGTGAGGAGAGCCTTTTCTACTTTGTGAAGCAGTCTTGAGCCTATGCAAATCCCCTCAGACAGACTTGTGAGTTGGGTCTTTCAGATGCTCTCCTGCTGGGGCTGACACAGAATACACATCTTGGGTGCTGGTAATTTTAATGTCTCTTTTCCCTCCTCAGAGAATTTGGCTTAGCACAGCCCACACCTTTTCTTTAGCTTGTTGTTTCCTGTAACCATGTATATAATCCTAGTCCAGAAACTCACTCTGATAATGAAAACACGACTCTTATTTCTGCCAATAGATCCTTCCAAATGTTACATATTGGACCTTTAAATGGGAATGCCACTCTGGCACAGGGGGTGGGCAGACTCAGCATGTGACACAGAGCAAAACATGATAGGAGCTGAAGGGTTAATGCATTTTTTAAAGACACCTTGGAAGAAGTACTGAGAGCATTTACTTAATACCACAGTGAAAAAAAAAGCTCCATTACAAGTAAAAGTCTTGCATTCAAAATCTTACATAAGTAAAAGTACAGAAGTAGTGGAAGCAAAATGTATTTAAACTATCAAAAGTAAAATTAAAAGTACAAATCATGCAAAACAGCTTAATTCAGAGAGTTATATTTATCATTTTATCATATATATATTATTGGAATATAACTGATTCATTGATCATTGTAAGCAGCATTTTAATGTTGTCAAGGTATAGCTAATTTTAACAACTCTGTATGCTGTTGGGTAGTTTAATTTATAACAATGCATATTTTATGTTTTTTGTGTAAAATCTTGAACTAGTAACTGTAGCTGTGAGATAAATATAGTGGAGTAAAAGGTACAATATTTCCCTTTGAAATGTAGTGGAGTAGATGTATAAATTATCATAAAATGGAAATACTCGAGTACCTCTGTACTGTTTTGCTGAAAATACTTTTACTCAAGTACAATTTTGAATGCAGGATTTTTACTTGAGTTTTTTTACACTGTGGTTTTACTACTTGTACTTATGTAAAGGATCTGTGCGCTTCTTCCGCCACTGCTGATGAACCAATCTCCTCAGTAAGGTGTAGTTTCATGTGACATATCCTGAGATTTTTTAAACACTTGCAGGTTTGCTTGTAGGTTGCTACAGAAAAGGTTTTTGAAACTGTGTCTGTTGCAGTTGGCTGCTATTTAACACTTCCATTTGAAGCAGAGTCTCTAATTGTTTAAGCCTGCACACTGTGGAGTTTTTCTTTCCCTTGAACAAAACTCAGCTTTATGTAACACCTTGTATATCTTAAACCGTTGTCTTCAAAGTGCCATACAAGAGCAGATGACAAAAGGAGATATTTGCTTTTCAAGGTCAGACCCTTTTTACTGCTTTGTTTAGAAATTCAGAGGAATAGTTTTTACGGGGTTCCTATAAAAGGAAAGATGAGTAGATCAGATCTGTACTCCAGTATATTAATTAAACTAAATACTTTCCACTCCTCAGGAAGGTACAAGGTTAGATCAGCCAAATAAAACAAGATTCGACATTTCAAGGTGACATCTGCCCGCCAGATAGCCAAATATGTTTTCCCTCGCACAGTGATGAATTATAGTTGGCCATGGTTTGCTCAGTAAATAGTATACTGGGTCATATGGCTGTGTGGTGGAAACTCTCTCTAACCAGTATTATCATCTTCGTAAACATCCAGAATAACATTTGGGCTTTGCTTTTCCTACACAGTTTTTAAACAGGAGCCTAAACATTTAGTCTCCTAATGTTGAACCATATCTTTTTTTGAAGTTCTTTTCTATGTAGATGATTTGCTTTATTTGAATTAAGTATAAGTACAAGGAAATTAGGTCATAGTTATACTTGATTTGTACTTTTAGTAAAACTTATTGTATAGTAAAAGTTACTGCTAAAGTGGATTCAAAATAGCTTTGGGCATCTTTTCCAAAAGAAACATCAGTTATCTTGTAATTTCAATAATTTTTTATACATCACATACTCATGTATATCAGTCTGTCTGCCATTCAGTATTTTTAGTCCTTGGCATAGCAGTTGATATCACAGCTGTCTGTTGTCTTTATCTGGAGATGAAGGATGAAGTCTCAAGGGTAGGTTCATCGTCACTCACTTGCATCAGATGTACCAAAGAGTCGGTGCGTGTTCATGTGTGTGTTAATATGCTTGTACACCTGTAGCTGAAGAACTTGCAGGTCCTCTTGGTGTCTTAATGGATGATGAAACTTTGGCCTTCGCTGACAGTGAATAATGTGTAACATGAAAATCATAATCAACATTTTATTTTAATCTTAAAACACTGCATATCAAAATTATAAATATACAAAACAAAGCAAACATTTATTCATCAGTTTTTCCCCGCTGTGACAGTAAATGACTGAGCTAGCGTTAAAGCAACAAGGTACAGCAGTATAGAGTATAAATATAGAGGCTTCTTGCTGTTTGTCCTCAATTACTTTTTAATGAGTAATGACTCCAGATCTTCTGCTCTTAACCATAAAAGAGAAGAAACCTGCTTTATTAGTCTTTATTGAGGGAATTTCCTCTTTCTTCTGTACAGTCCCAGTTCAAGTTCTAAATCATAATAAAGACATGTTGTCTCATGACTCCTTCATCTTTCATTATGATATGAAGAGAGCTCAGTTTATTCCTCTCAGCTTGTGCGTCATCATAGATGACAGTTCTCTGACATGCTGGCACAAACTCTATGTCAGGCTGTAGTTACACAGACTGCACTTGTTATCAAGATAAAGTCATCATTGTTTTTGATTAGTAGAGAGTAATGAAAAGATAAAATAATGCCAGCTTTATCCTTTGATAACATTATTTCCATGCTGAAGTCTAAAGCTGCGTTTACACAAAAAATCACTCAGGCCATTTACTTTATTGCAGTGAAGAGATTGCTTTGCCTTCTGTCTAACTGATCCTGATTCCTTTCCCTCAGAGAGTCAATCTGATTTAACTTTGACCTGAAACAGCGAAACCCAATGTCTAATGAATTCATGTCCAGCCAATTTGAGAGGGAGGGTAAGGTTGACCTTTCACTGAGGATGTATTGAGTGTTTCCTTTTACATACTGAAGAATGAAAAAACACAAGCAGCAGAGCAGAAGGGATGTTGCATGGCTGACAATAAATGCAAGGACAGCAAAAGGTACTAAAGACAGTAAAGTGTTTGATAGAAAGGTGTAGAATTTTCACACTGTTGAATGCTAATGTTAGCTAGCTAATTATTCGTGCACCTTCAGCTTGTGTTTGCAACCCACACTATTTCCTGTTTTGCCTTCCTTTCGCCACAACATGCAGGCAAATTTTGTCAATTCTGGTCTGACAGTGGCAAAACTAGGAAACCCCCTGTCTGTGGTGCACGATCAGCTTTTAGCTGTGGACAGTGGACACTCTTGTATCTGAGCCTCATCCACTGAACCCTCCGGTAGATGAACTGTCATCGTACAGGCACGAATCCCCCCCAGAGGCTCCAGCACGTTGAACACCCTGTCCCACACGTCCTGCTCTGGATCATACCGCTGCACAATGTCAACCATGCATCTGCTGTTCCAGGAATACCCTCCCACCACGTAGATCTGCCCGTTAAACACTGTCACACCAACGTCGCTCTGGCCCCTTGGCATTGGCGCCACCACTGTCCATTGGTCTGTCTCTGGGCTGTAGTATTCGCAGCCCAGGACGTCGTCGTAGTCGCTGCTCCCTCGGAAGTGATTCCCGCCCATGACAAAGAGTCTGTCTCCCACGGTGCACATGCAGTGCAGGCCACGGAGCTCCATCATGTCGGCTCGTCGACTCCATGTGTCATCGACAGGATCGTAACACCAAAGCTCCTTCTGGAACGTGTCACGGGTGATGCCACCTGTGTGACAAAAGAGAATCCAACAAATATTACAGTATGTTAAAAATATTCCTCCATAAAAGATCTTACGGGTACTTTTTTTTAAGTACTTTTAAATCTTTTTTATAACAATTAATTAATTATTATCAATTAATAGTCATTTAGTTGATAAATGTTAAAAATAAGACAAATGCTCATCACAAGCTACCAAAATGTCATCAAATTGGTCACTTTGTTTGACCAGTGGCCAAAAAGAGACTAACATGGTGGATCGATTATCCAAATAGGAATGAACTAATCAATAAATCAACTAGTTATTTTAGCACTAGACTACAGTATACTGTATGTCTTTTTTAAAAAGATTATTTTTAATTTTTTTATTGGCTTTTTTTATAGGAACAGCTGAAGAGAGACAGGAAAAGTGGGAGAGAAGTATATATATATATATATATATATATATATATATATATATGCATGATGAAAGAAGCACACGTCATTGAATACTCTTGCAATGTGTTTTTCAAGTGTATGTATAAAAGAAGTTGTGGCCGCTTCCTGTTTTAGGTGTGAAAAAGATAAATCGATTAATGTGTCACGTACAGATGTCCATTTGATCTGGTCTGGAAATGTTCTGTACATCATGAAATGACATCATGCAGTGAAACATGCTGTATTTTCTGATACTGATCTTATTTCTGATCTTATTCCTTCTACATAGTTGTAACAGCAATTTAGAAACCTTGAATGGGGAAGAATACACTTCCTGCACAAGTAGATGTAAACAGCCACCCTACATTTTTAAGAAATTATGATACAGTTCAAATGATCACTCACTGTTATTCCTTGCCTTGGCACCCTAATACACCATATTTCATGGAAAAGAGTGTTGAATCAGCTTTACTTAGAAGAGCTGATAACACGAAAAGAATGTCCTTGACTTAAAGGACCAGACAGTGTTTTAATGCCTTTAGCAAATTAACTACAAGTCAGATTGTGTTTCTTTTATACTTTTGATAAATTTCCAAATCATTCAGTAAGTTTTTACAGTGACTTCCTCCCATCTACACAGGCCTTGCTGTCACCACACCTGCCAATGGCAAAGGCAATAAAATTTCAAATAGGGAGCTCGAAAAGTCTTCCTTTGGTGTATAGGAAGAAATTAAACATATTAACGGGCTACAACATGCAAAAGCACATTTTCTGGTCTTTTAAGGACTTCACAATTTCCTTTTGCCATATAGATGTTTTGCATTGTTATGTTTTAAGCATTTTAAGTCAGGAACTTAACTTGTAATCATGGTTGAGGACTGAACTATTGTACTTTGCTACATTTTAAGTCACATCTATTATCTATCACAGATTGTAAACTGTGCAGCCTCTCCACGAGCATTGTCTTACAAGAATGTAGACTAAGTATAAGATTAAATGCTCCTTTATCAGTGATAGTAGCATGGTAAATATTAACATTTCTATGGGCCGTGGGTCTGAAAATAAAGTGAATTAAGTTAATCACACAAATCCTTACACACCTTTTTTTTTTTAGTTAACTTTGAATACAATGACTCAGTTATGCAGAACCTTTTCATGTGTGCACAAGATATACTGTAGGTCTTGTACAAAAGATAATCACTTGTGCGCACAAAATAAAGAAATATCATCTATCAGGACTTCAGGGTCTCTAACATTCGCAGAATCTGTTGCTTTTGGTGTCCCATCTCGTAATTGTTTTCTGTTCACTTCACTTCAGGCAGATTTGCCAGTAATCCTTTCATTTTGTCTTTCATGAACCTTTAAAAATCTGAAAAAAGCAGGTCTCTCTTTTACCTGCCCCTTCATGTTTTGGCACTGGTGCACCTCAATAGCTCTATTGCTGTCCATTTTGCAGCTCTGTGCAGCAGTGCAGCAGCTGCTGTTAGCTCATTGCTTTGGTTATTTCAGATTGACAAAATTAATACATATATAAAATACATTATATGCTTCATATAAAAAAAGTTGGAGCTGCTTCCAGTACAGGAGACATTCAAAATTAGGCCAGAAACAGTTCATAGTAATGTTCATGTTGAGCATTTTCTGCAAATATGCCAAGCAGCTGTTTGTGTTAACATGTTAGTTATAACACTTTGATAAGATAAATGCTCACTGGTTTGTATTCTTAATCTTTCTCTCAAATAATGGTCCACAGTCGCTCAGTACATTACGTGCATACCTACATATAGATATGGAAAAAATACATTTTAAATACATTTTCCTTTTAACTTTAACCTTTTACTTACTTAACTATGGATTGTTCATATATTTTATACTGAGCTTGAGTTTCAACTCAAAAACTGTCTGCTGGAGGGAAATGAATATGTGATGGAAATACAACATGCGTTACTGGTAAATTATACATTACCAACGCATTATAGCTTTTGAGAGTTGTGGGGTTTAAATGTGTTGCAACCACAGGTGTTTGTGTTTCCTGCTTCTCAGTCCTTCAAACTTATGTTTCTCCTCTCAGCGTGAGAAACCGATTTCCTGTCCAAGATTACTAAGCAACCGACCTGCAACAAGGCTGAAAACGGCGCATGAGATTATGCTGCTAAACAGGAAGTGGTTTCAAATAGGTCAGCCGAGCAAGCTTTGTCTATAATTCATCTTGTCAAAATGAAACCTTTTGTCGCTTATAGACAATCTCTGCAATAACAGTTTTAGATGTGAATGAAAATGGGACTGGAGTCCCAAACTGATGGCAGGGCTCCTGTGATGGCTGATTGAGTTTCCATGCATGGGGTTTTTTGGTGATTCCACTGTCAAAGACCTAAAGCTGAAATCAGTCAAATGTTTCTGTTTCCTGTGTAAAGTGTTATGTGCTTATTCCAGAGTGTTTGTGGCATTTTAAAGCACTCCCATCAGGAAGGAGCATCATCATTCATTTTAAAGGTATCCTGTGGAGTTTTTGACCTCTTGTAGTGCTGTTGAGCAGTTTTTCTATGTGTGGGTCCCGGTTTTGTTTGTGCACCCTTCACACGGGTGTTGCTACACATTCCTGCCAATGGTTTCACACTATCTCACTGATCTACAGGTGATGGTAATATACCAATATATGCAGCAATGTGCCAACAAGGGCAAGAAAGGAGAAGACTGCAAGCTACTAAACATGAACATGAGTGCAGGTTTAAAAAAAAAAACTCATTATGTAAAGATATAGTTACTCTAGATGGCATCGCGCTGGCCTCCAGCACCACCGTAAGGAACCTCTGAGTTATCTTTGATCAGGATTTATCCTTTAACTCCCACATAAAACAAACTTCAAGGACTGCCTTCTTTCACCTGCGTAACATTACAGAAATTAGGCACATCCTGTCTCAGAATGATGCAGAAAAACTAGTCCATTCATTTATTACTTCTAGGCTGGATTATTGTAATTCCTTGTTATCAGGCTGCCAGAATAAGTCCCTTAAGACTTTCCAGTTGATCCAGAATGCTGCGTTACAAGAACTAGGAAAAGAGATCATATTTGTCCAATATTAGCTTCTCTGCACTGGCTTCATGTAAAATCCAGAATAGAATTTTAAATCCTTCTCCTCACCTACAAAGCTCTTAATGGTCAGGCACCATCATATTTTAAAGAGCTCACAGTACCTTATTACCCCATTAACACTGCGCTCCCAGAATGCAGGGTTACTTGTGGTTCACAGAGTCTCCAAAAGTAGAATGGGAGCCAGAGCCTTCAGCTATCAAGCTCCTTTCCTGTGGAATCAGGTCCCACTTTGGGTTCGGGAGGCAGACACCATCTCCAAATTTAAAATTCCTCTTTGATTAATCTTATAGTTGCCTCTTAAAGGAAGTTTTTCCTTGCCACTGTCACCATGTGCTTGCTCTTGGTGGGATTTGTTGGGTCTCTGTAAATAATATTATATTTTATATTTAATTGAATTGTACACCTGGCACAATGAGCTGACTGTGTCATTACAAGACTGTCCTCACCAGAGAAACAAGTCATTTGTTGAATCACTTAAAATGACCTTTGGGAAGGTTTCATCTATTGTGTGAATAATGACTGTCCTCTCTCAGTAGCAAAGGGAGAAATTGCATGATGTTGTTAGACAGCTGTAAAAAACCATAGTGAGGAAGTCAGGTTAAGATGCTTGCCATACAAATCACGTGTCATCAACACTGGAGACTGTGTCAAAGTTGCTTCCCCTTGTCTATGAACATTCAATGTTGGCTTCTTTTTACCATGAGGGCAAACTTTCTGTAACTCCAACCATGACCACATAGTTTTTGCTAACCTTAACCAGACCGTAACCATGGAGGTTATAGAGAAAATGGTCATATGAGTCATTTTTGAAACAGTCATAAGAGTAGTTTCGGAAGGCACTGACAAACGGGTTTTTTTTTTGTTAAGTATGAGCACCTCACACATTTGTTCATGGTTTGCTGTACCTTTTGACAAATTGTATAATTTTGGATGTCTTATTAAATAAGCAGCATTAACTCTGCTGGTGTGCTGTTTGAAAACAAAACTTGAAAACAAAACAAAATTTACTTTGAGCCACTGAAATCTTAGTTTATTTTAGGAAATGTATATTAGATATTATCTCATAGCAGAAGTAAACTAAACAATAGCACTTAAAGGTGTGTTCAGACAGACCATGAAGAAAATGTTAGACGCGGTGCGATTACATTCATAGTCAATGGAAAGATGCATGTGGGTGTAAGTTGAAAATGTTACTACTTTAGCGAAACATTTGCACTTATCCCGGGGTTAAACAGTGTTTAACAGTGTTACCTTACCTGAGATGTACATGAGGTCACCATGAACTGTTCCAGCATGTCCATAGTGAGGCTCCATCATATTGGTCACAAATGTCCACTCATTTTTCTTCAGGTTGTAGCACTCCACCGTGTCTGATCAAAGTGACAGAGAGATGTTTGGGGTTGAATTTTATTTAAGCATCAGTTTATTTTTCCAAGGCTTATTTTTCTAACCCTGAGAGTTAGAGACTAGTTGGTGAACATAGTCCAGCATTAAGCAGCTAAAGAGCCAGATATTTCCCTCAGGAGTTGGTGGAGACCAAAAACAGAGCAATAAAATTGTGAATATTGGACTTTAAATTAAATGATGATGAAAATGAATTATCATTTGATCAGCTGACAGTAGTAAAAGCAGTACTGACAGCAGTAGTAGAACAATAATTATTAGCAGCTCACCAATCTCTCCTGAGGCATTCCTTCCTCCGACTGCAAACAGTTTCCCCTTCAGAGTGCTCAGGTGGAAGAAAGTCCTCTTCTCATTGAGTGAAGCAATCTGAAGCCACTTGTCGAAGCGCGGGTCGTAGCGGTAGGCACTGTCTATGGCCGTCTTACCCTTGGTGTCATAAGTACTCTGGCCTGAGAAGTCAACAAGAATCAGTGCTAGAGTGGTAAATAGAATGGAGGATAAATTATAATGTGTGTCAATCATAATTTTAGAAAAGCATTCGGTCATACTTTGAGTCTTGATGATGCATGATGTACCATGACTTCACCTCCAAGTGGTTTAACGTAACTTATAAATTCAAATTCAAAGTCTTTACTTTGTTTAGATCCACAGTTCTTATTTACCAAGCAAACCAGGGCTTGCCTTGTTATGTTTCTGTACGCTAGGATTTTCAAGCTTTCATGCTTCTGTTAGTCTCCTATCCTTCAGTTTGCATAGACCAAAATTGACATTTGTGGATCCTCGATTTGGTGTTTATGTGTTTGTCCCAAATTAAATACCCATATTAAATGAACAAATGCAGTTTTAATTGACTACTTGATGTGAATATTGCCATGAGAGTGTGCAGTGTGAACTGTAGGTGCTCTGACCTCCAACAATAAAGAGGAAGCCGCCTAGAAGAGCCACACCATGCTGGTAACGCGGCACCTCCATGGGCTTCAGGGCCCTCCAATGGCTGGTCTTTTCATCATACAGCCTCAGCTCCCGGCTCACCACCAGCTGCTGTCGCATCACACCACCCAGTGCCAGAATGTGGGTGGCCTCTGAGCGTATTTGTGTCCGCTCAGTTTGCAGAGCAGGCTGCATGAAAGGCATCATCTGGTAGTTGCTGGCCTCCAGCAGAAGGTTCACACAGGCCGTCTCAGAGCGCATCATGGAGTCTCCTCCCTCTTCATCATCCTGGGAGATCTGAATCAGCTCATTGGGGCTCATCAGTGGGAAGCGAATATGGCGCATCAAGGCATAGACAGAGGAGCGGCGATTGGGGTGGTCGTAGTCCAGCCATCCTCTGGCGATGTGGTAGAGCTCCAACTCAGAGAAACCCTCCAGGGAGTTGCTGGACAGAGCGTTGGCCATGCTGGTTACAGAGAGGTGGAGGTAGCGACCACACTCCACCAACGCTGAGAGGTTCTGGCTCACAAACTCGCCTAAGTTTGATACAACAAAGATGATCAACACTGATGATCATGACCTCCACTATATTTTAGTTTTTGAACCAAAAGGATGCCTAATACACTAAACTTTAGTTTTCTTACTGTATGTTTTAATAATAGAAAAGTGGGTATAAGTAATGGTTTTAGGGATTGCTGAGGATCTGAAGAGTTGAACAACTCCAATACAGAAGCTTCAGCCTCATTTATGTATTTATACAGATTTAAGAAAGATTGTACTTTTGTTACTGTGCTCGTAGATCAGTTTCACAACACTCACCTATATTCAGCTGAACGTCCTCCAGAAGCAAGTCTGTGGCGATGTGCTCAACCTCCACACAGTTCTCAATAGTGAGCTGCATCAAAGAACAACACAGTAAGGGAATAAATTAAAATAATATGAAAATAATTATGGCTATTATGACTATTAACAATCACATACATCGGTCACTCATAAATGTCTTTTATTCTGTACTGTATAATTGACACTGAGAAAGCGAGTGCATTAAAGGACAGTGAAGTATATAGCTACATTGGAGGTCAAGCTCATTAAGCTGCCAGAGGGATCTGCCAGCTTAATGAGCTTGACCTCCGATATAGCTGAATATAAAAACCTGCCATTAATGAATTGATTGGTGTGAAACAAAAAAACCTCACCTCACTGCTCAGAAGCTGATTACAGAAGTTCAGGACAGGCATGACCTGCAAGAAGTTTGCAGCCTCCAGTGTGTCCTGAAGATTACCCATGTTGAGGGTGACTTTGGATGTGTAAATGAATTCTATAATGTTCTTTAAACCCAGCTTAGTGACCCCATGCAGCTTTATCTCTCTCATTTCCTGCTCCCTCATGCCTCCTGAACAAGGAAAAGTACAAAGAGACAAAGTCAAGGTGAATGAATGATTTTGCATTGATTCAGAAGATATGTCTTGTGCAGGCACGATGTCAAAGTGTACAGTCAGCAAGATACAAAGACACAGCTGACAATGTAAAGCCTGGCTACTCAGACAGTGTGTGGACAATAAAACTACTGTAGTAGTAATTGTGGTGCCAAACATCTTCAGTGAAGCTGTAACCAAAAGGAAGTTTAATGCAGAAGTGAGTCAGACTGCCAACAAGTCCTTCCTCTTTTTTTTTTTTTTTACTATTTGAGAATGTTTATCTAGAAATGAGTAGTGGCACCCTGTATAAGCCACAGATTAGAATGTGTATTTATTTATATTTTAGCAAAGCTAGTAGTGTAGCTGTAGGGATAGCAATGTCAGTGGTAAGGATCTAAAAGTAAGTTCTTCATTTTTCATTCTGACTTTGTTTTCTGTTTTCTAATCAGCCTTGCAGCCTCACAGGGCCACTAGCGTGGCTTTGGACTTAGTAGTTTTGTTACCATATCGGACGTGATGTGGTGTTTGTGCTAAGCCATGTGAGAGGCATGGCTCTAGGCTCTGCCGGTTGGTCCACCACTTTGGTCCAGACTGAAATAGCTCAACAACTGCTGGGTGGATTGCCATGAAATTTGGTACAAACATTCATGGTCCCCAGAGGATGAATCTGATTGACTTTGGTAAATGCCAGACTTTTCCTGTTGCGCCACCAGCAGGTTGACATGTTTGGCTTTTAGGGAAATTTCTCGACTACAATTAGATGGATTGCAATTTTGGTACAGACATTCATGTTCTCCTCAGATAATTACTTTGACCTTTACTTTCATTTCTTAACTTTTGATCTTGCGCCATTGTGAGGTCAAAATTTTAATTTGTCCAAATACACTAATATTTAAATACTAATACAAATTAAAAAAGTAGCAAATGTTAGCATGTTAACACGCTAAACTAAGATGGTGATAGGGTGACAATGGTTAACATTATACCTGCCCAACATTAGCATGTTAGGATCGTCACCTGGAGTATGTTGGCATGCTCACTTAGCATTTAGCTCAAAGCACTGCTGTGCCTAGGTACAACCTCTCAGAGCTGCTAGCATGGCTGTAGACTCTTAATCTAGTTAATACTGTAGTTTTTGGTGAATTCCAAAATGTGTTTTTAATGTTTTGTCCACCCAAATATACATGTATATCACACATAGTGTTGCTGTTCTGTTGGGTTGAATAGTACATAGTAATGCACTTGTCACTGAGTGTATTTCACCATGTCTTGAACTCAAAAACCCAAGTTTCCTATGTTTTCCGCTTTCAACCTAACAAAACAGGACAACTCACCTGTGAACATAGCCTTGAAATAGTCACTGGATGACGCCATGATGACTCTGTGGACTGGGAAAGTTTCCTTGCTGTCCCCAGGAACTAAGATGACATCACAGAGAGTCTCATCTGCCCGAAAAGTATCAAAGCCCTTGTGGGAAAAACAATATTTGTCACGAATAGCTTGGCATGTTGCATTTTTACATTATTAAATCACTATCACAATAATGTTGTTTATTGTGTTAATGGTTTTATTGTGTGATTTGGTGGGTAATATGCCATATGCATCAAACAAGAGGACCAAAAAGGAGGAGGACGCTTTTCTTCCAGTGAAAATGCAGAGGGGACAGAAAAAATTATCGAAGAGTGAAGGATGTTTACCATTTTATCAGTTTAGTGTAAGAAAAATTATTTTAAATGAAGGAAATAAAATCCACTTCATGACAGGAGGTATCATGTTTTAAGCAAAATGTAGTTCTTATATGATAACAGATTATACCACTGTGGTACCATAATTTATGTAAAAAGGGACATGAAGTACCTTCAGTGTACTATAGGCAAGAGGGCCGGTGTACAACTCCACCATAAATTGATGATTAGGGTGATGGAGCACCTTACACCAATTGCAGAATTTGAGGATTTAAATAAATGTTGAATGAGTTTCTCAGCTTTTGTAGAAAAATTGTTGTTTACTTCCATATTTGTGCCCCAAAATAAGCCATTCAGTTAGTTAATAAGTGATAAATATATACCTGCAACACAGCTGCTCCATGTTCAGGGCTACTGAACACCTTGGACAGCGGCCGAGAGGGAATTTTGGGCTTTGTGGCTTTGTCTGGGCGTTTAGGTGGTATTTTCATGGGTTGGGGGAGAGGAGCCAGAGCCTGAGCTGGAGCTGGAGAAGGAGCAGGGGCTGGTGGAGAGGGCATGCCATCTATCAAACCCAAATGGAGAACAGATACTGAGAGATGAGGAAAGTCATGATACTGTTGTTGCTGCAGGTACATGGAACTGCTAAGCTACTGAAGAAGTATTAGCAAAAAACTTGACTTAAGTATCAAAAGTAAAAGTACTCAGCATGCAGAATGGCCCCTGTCAGTGTTATATTATTGGATCATTATTGATGTATTAATATGTAAGTGATATTTTAAAGTTATAGTTGGTCAAATTGGAGCAAATTTTAACTATTTCATTTACAAAGGGTAGTTTAATCTATAATAATGCATCATATTTAATAAACTGATCATATGATGTAAAATCTTTATCTGAAAAGTAACTACTAATTATTGCTGTCAAATAAATGTAGTGTAATGTACTATAATTCCCTCTCAAATGTAGTGGAGTAGAAGTATAAAGTAGCATAAAATGGAAATACTCAAGTGAAGTACCTCAACGTTGTCCTTAAGTACAGTGCATTGAACACTTTGGATACAAACCTCATAACCATGAGTCAATTGCTTCTTTTTCTTGTATCAGGTGGGGTCAACAATTACAATAGAAATCGAAGCCACAGAGAGCCAGTAAGCACACTCACCTTGGTGAACAGGCAGAGCAGGAGGTCTTTCTGGCTGAACTGGGGGTCTTGGAGGATCCCTGGACTGATGCCTGCTGCCCAGGCGAGAAAATCTGCGGCTCAGCCTCCCTGGCCCGCTGTCGTCTCCATTTCCCCTACAGAGGAGGAGGTGCAGGGCACTTCAAGAGCAATTTGTGTATATTGTGTCATTTTGCATCCCCAACAAATTGACACTAGGATCTCCTTGCACTGCAATCTTATTTTGTGTGTGGTTTCTGAGGCATCAGGTTTTCCTGAATTATGGTGTTGAGCTTGCTTCATGGATTTTATATTATGAACCTATTATGTAAAATCAATTTAATGCAAATGAGGGCAAAACTAAGTAAGCTTTACAAACATGTTCCAAGATATATTTTGAAAGTTTCGTGAACTGTTTTGGCAGTTTTACATGGTAGACTTTTATTCTCGGAGTTTTGTCTCTCAGCACTTCCTCTTAGGTTGTGGACAAAATATCACTTCCTTCAGGTGCATTGGCAGACACTCACTCCTTACATGGCCCAAAGTCTAACTTTAATCATCTCTAATATGAAGCATTTGATATATGGAGTTTGTTTCCTGTTAAAAAGCCCAGTGCAGGTTACAAAAGTCATTGCATCTGTTTTGTATTGTGTGTTCTGAAAAGGAGGAACCAGTGAACTATTTTCAAGCGAACCACTTCTCCTCTTGAAACTGTTTCCTACCAAGATACGCACATACATTAAGTCCAGGTAAAATAAAAGAATAAAAAAATAAAGAAAAGTCTCAGAGAAAGAAAATTCGACAATTAAATGCTTGAATTAGTTAAAGATTTTAATTTTTCGTTGATCTGACTTCTTTTTTTTTTTGAAAACTGACTTCAACTTTCTCTTAGATTTTTTTTAAATGGATAATTAACTTGATAAGCGTTATATGTAGCCTAGCCAAGCAATACAATTCAAAACACAGGATTGGAACCTGCTGTCACTCTGAAATTGATTGACAGGTCTTGTAATTTACTGAACAAAAGTTTTTGATGTTTTTTTATGATTTTCAAATGTGTTTAAAGGCAGAATAAGAAGGATTCGTCAGTTGCTGTTTATAAACACAAAGTTGGCCCCTCCTCCCCAGCTCAGACTGAGAGAGAGTTAGAGAATGAATGAAGAGTGGGAGCAGCATTAACAAAGCAGTGAATCAAAGAAATAAAACGTTGTTTTCTGATTGTTTCACAGCGGTTACGTTCTAAAGCAACAAATAAAATCGCCCACATTTCCGCACAACCCTGCGGGAATGAGCCAGCTTCATCCTGTCCGCTGCTCCCTGCAAACAGACACACAGACCTGCAGCTCTTTATACATCCATAGTCTGCATAGTCCGACCTATCTCCACACTTCGTTTTAGCGCTGTGCCAGCGCTGGAGATACATCTATAACACAGACCGAGAGCAGAGGAAAGACGGAGACAGCAACGTAACCTGCTCGCTACGTTCGAGTTCCGACCCCACAACCTGTTATTGGCTGGAGGCTACACACCACTGCCCAAAGGTTGACGTCCAGAAACATCCCGAACACAGCAAACTAAAAAGAAACTAAGAAAATACAGGCAGAGGGCAGCGTCTCTGCAGATACAGACACCGCCACACAATTCTAGTAAGAGAGGGTAAAAAGTGATGATTGAGAGGGATTATTTTTGTATGAACCTGTACATTGTTTTTTAGGAAAATCCTACTTATTCAGCCTTTAAACACACCATTTTAATTTTAAGCAGTTATTAATCGCTGTATTCAGTGTACATTCTTTAGAATTATAAGTATACAGGAATCCAAATGCCTAAATATTTATGTGAAACAGTTTACTTTAAAAGTACTTAAAAAACATCATCTTTATAGCATGGGTTCCTGTCATTAAGAGCATTAAACTTGGAAACGTATTGTACAGTAGTAGGGATCCAAATGGATGTTGATGATTGAAGCTCAGATATGATAAAAACAAGGAAATCAAAGACTTTTATCTTCTGTGATTTTGTTTCAAACCTCAAGAGTCCAGTAAGTTCTAAATTTAATAACACCCCTAACTAATTTCTATGATATATTATACAAGGGTGTTGAAATATGGCAAAAAAGTGCAATTTCAAGAGGAGAAATATTGAAATATAAAAAGGAAACTCTGAAGTCCAAAAAACGTCTTACCCCATTTCATTGGCCTCTTGGGGTTGAGGACTGTTGTTGCGCTGGTGAGACTTCCTACATGGCGATAAAAGAAGAACTTTAGTGGACAGAAATGGACTTTATGAGCTACACAGGGTTGTTTGGTAGTAAAGAGTGCGCTGTTTTGACCCCAGAAGACGACATGTGCAGGAAAGGTTTTCTGACCTACGTATGACTTATAATCAGATTTTCACTTTTGTGCATTCATGCTAATGCAAAAATATATCTTCTTCTGTAAGATGACTCATCTTTGACCCTAATTTTGTGTCTCTCTCAGACATTTCATACAGAGTTTCCTCTGTGTGAAGTCAGTCACCCTGTTTTGAGGTTGTCTTTTTCACAGCGTGTCAAACTCGGTGACAAATTCTGTGCGTCTGATGTGGCCTCGCTTGTTGGCAGACAGTACAAACTTCACTGAACTTGACATCAGACCTTTTCTCAAACTTTTCAGTCTCCCAGTTAAACTGTCAGACCTTTCTCAGCCAAACAGCATGTATGTCTTATACATATGTAAGACAAATTATGTGAACAATGACAATTCTGTGAGGTTTTATTGTATTTGCTGTATTTGACAGTAAAGCATTAATTTCCCACATCTTCGAAATTGTAATCTGACACTTCAGGTAGTAGCGTGTTTATCTAATGATAAATGTAGAGGCATTGTGGTTGGCTAAAATGTTTGATATTTTGTAAGCACATTCAGCTCCAGCAATATTTGGTATCATTTGTAGTAAACACCCGACCTGTACCGCATCTTGCAGTTACTGTTTATTTTATGTGTGTACTAAAAACATACTCGACACATGTTTAACGTTAATAAGACCAGTATTTCATCTGGTATTACAACTTTATCTATCTATAATAAACAGGCTTATTATTAAAATAATTACCAACACTTCTTTATACTCAATAATTATCTACAATATACCATGTACCACATTTTTGAGTATGTGTTGTCACATTCAGTTACCATTATATAGTTATTTATTATTCCTGTTGCAATTTATATTGTTACTCTATAACTGCAGTGCATTGTTGTATGTTATCATTAAACTGTTTATAGGACCCACAGAGATGTCATTTCTGTGATCCTATTCGTCATGTGCTTGTAGTCCGAGATACTTCTTTGTTTGAATTACAATGACAGTTGTTTATATACCATTTAAATAATACAGTATATTATATATGAGAGAGCATATGTGCTGGATTCTCCTTCCTAAAATGGTGACACTTCCTCCCACACATTAATACAGTGACAAATTTGTAGGTACTTGATACTTCAAGTAAATTGAACTTACATACTTTTACTTAAGTAAGGTTCTGAATGCAGGACTCTTACTTGTAGCATAGTATTTTCACAGAGTGGTATTACTACTTTTACATCTTCCACCACTGTGTGTAGGCCAAATGTGTGAATGACTTGTTTGATCATTTTGATAATGTATAATAGCGAAACTTGGAGTCATTTTGCTTTTACCAAGTGTAGGCCACCAGTTTTCAGTCCCCCTTAAATCACCTCTTACAATAAAGTTGACGTGCCGTGAACACATTCAAGCCCTTTCTCAATTTTACAAGTGTAATAACGCAGAGACACAGTAGCTCAGTGCCACAAATACTTTCAAAACAGAATTAAAATGAGTGAAATGAAATGCAGCACTTCCTGTACTGCTGAAACAGAGCCATATGAGCACACACATATGCATTTGTGGTACTTTATTGTCATGTACTGTGCCTGCTGGTGCCTCACATGGAGCCGGATCTAAAACATGTACAAAGGGGACACCTGTGGGTGACCTACCTGGAAGAAATCCTCCTCAGCAGACTGGACCCAAGGCCTCCCTCCAGCCTGTTCGTCTAACCAACCAGAACTCCAAGAAGAACACAGAGTAGAAAATGTCTGCTGCACTGTGGCTGGTAGGAGAGTTGAAGCCTCTTAGTGAACATCACCGTTTCTATGCCTTAACCGAGACCTCAGTCACTTCCTGTGCTACTTCTCTTTCTCACTGTCTGCGCGTTTCTGTATCTTGACGCTCCCCACCCCAATGTGTCACACTGTTAGTGAAATAAGCAAAAAGTTTCACAAGCTGTTTTTAAGGTTTTGAGTTAAACATATAGACACAGTAGCAGGCCTTCGATTACCTACGTGGATAAAACAAGCATGATAACCAAAATGGATATAAAATAGTTCATTCTTACATTTTATGGTATTCTCATGCCTTTTGCTTGATAAAAATGGAAAACATTTAACATACTCAAAATCCCATGCAAAGACAACAGACAAAATGGTATTTTGACCTTTTAAAGTGGGATATGATAGTTCACTGTGCTTTCTAGATGCTGGTGGGAACCTGACAAATCTGAAACCATGTACAATCACTGATCAGGTTAGTTTTTTTGTCCTGTTTATTGGGATAATCAGATTATATTATATTAGTTTAATTAGAGATTTAAAACACAGAATATTTTCATTCGACACACATCTTCAAGATCTCTCGATCAGACTATTGATAAAAACTTCTCCTGAATCTTTCCTGCATGATTGTGCATGTAAATTTCCTTGAGTATACAGGTGAGAAACAAAACCAAAAGACAGACTTCTGCTATATCTGTTATTGCCTGCTAATAATAGATCCAGAAAAGAGTAAACAGATCTTCATCACCTCAGCTGGTGTTTATTCAAGCACCGGCAGCATCTCAAACTGTAGTGTATGTCATTACCAGTTGCATTAATTACAATAAAACCAAAAGTTTGTTGGTTTCACGAAAAGTGTGTCCGTCCCCTCCAATCCAAAAGCCAAAACACTTTCATTATTCACTTGCTAAATCTGCCGCTGGCCCTCAGCTTTCTCAAGACACTGTCTCACTCTATACACTCTTGCATGAATACATATTAGATATCAGACAAGTAATTTCCAAATTATGGAAGCTGCCTGCATGTTTCATATTTGTGTTTAACATGATAAAGTCATGAGCTCTGAGGTGAACATCCTTCAGTTTCTTTGTCAAGATGGAGTCTCAGGCTCTTGTTCAACACTGTTGGTTTGGTTCAGTAGTGAGTCCTGTTCAGTGACTGCTGTTATTGTCCTCAGTGCTGCCCTCTGCTGATTTATTAGAGTTTAGAGAACTGAATGAGGTTCCTGTTGATTTCTGCCACGTTCCTGCAACCTGGATCAGATAAACATAAAAACGTCACTATTGCTGTACTTATTTTGGCACAAAGATATTAGCATGGTTACACTGATCACTTTTCAGTTATCTCTTACCTGATAAAGCCATGGACAGACGGAACTCATCATTTAAGATTTGCAGTACTTCCCTCACTCCTTCCTCACCCTGAAAGATCACACAGGACCCATAATTACTATAAAATACATAACACAATCTGTAATCTATAAGCTATCAATAAATCAACATTAGTTTTAAAGATGTGATTGTTCTTTCCTACTGAAAAACTTTCATTTCATTTGACAGATGAACACTTATTAATTTCTGTAAAGTCTGATTCAACATCCCACACAGTAGGGGTGTTGTTGATTTTGGTTCTGTCAGCAAAAGATACAGTGCATCAAAATCTTGACTTTATGGATTTCATTGAGTTCAGACAGTATAACAGCTCTACAAGTTGCAAACGGTAACTTAACTGTTTAATTCAAGAATATTTATAGTTTCATGTAAACCTTACACCAAGGCGCTAGCTCCAACAATATTAGTGATTTTCAAGGATGAACTTTAGCTGTCAAAGAAAATCAAGGATAGTATGTGAAGCCTGTACATGTGGGTTAGAAGCTAAACAGGAGAGGAAATATGTAGCTAGATAGCCAGATAGGTATCAGTAATAATATTTTAATGAAAAGAAACACCTTAATGTGGTTGTTGGGCTCCACAGATGAATTCATTAATTTGGGTGATTGTTAACTGAACTTTTGTTTTGTCCCATTCTGCATTCTCTTTTGTCCCACAATCCTGAGAGCTATTGAACGCAGCATTGGCCAGTCTGACCTGTGACCTGGATGTCAACAGGTCAATAAAAAGGTTAGCAATCATTTGTTCTGTCTCTTTTCTCGTGGCTTCACCTCCAGCACGGAGCAGATAGTTGTCTGCTACCACCGCTGTGTAATCTGCTTGGGTGCAGAAACACGCAGCACAACCGAACCCTTTGATCGTACAGCAGCGACGCAAGGACCTGCAACAAAGTTTAGCGCCAACAGCTATTACACAAAGCCTGCCAGCTAAACTTTAAAAGCAACTAAGGAAGTAAGCGCCAAGTTAACTGTAAGGAGGACAATAGACAACAGACCAGGTTCCACTCATCTGCATAAACAGACACCGCAAAGGAGACTGCATCGGACCGCAATTCTTCCTCACCTGGCCCGTACACAACCAACGGACCGCCGGCTAACGTAGCAACACGTCCAAAGCCACCTCTTTCCCTCCCACGGATGGGTAATGTAACAACTGGGTATAGCATGGAGTAACAGTGTATATAGCTAAGCAAAGGACTGTTTAACTTTTGTACATGTGACGTCACACCCAGTGGAGAGAAACTCCTGCTGCACAAGCTTTCTTGTTGTGACCATGTACGCTCGTGCACACGAGACATGCGGAGGCAGAACAAAAAAATACACACACATTCTTTTGCTTGACGGCATCTTAGATCCAAGCAGCCATCTTGGACGCACACGTACACAAAACTTTGTTCTGTAGTTTAGTATTTAGAGTTAGTCTTCATATTGTGTGTTTTTGTTTTGTTTATCTTTTAAATAAATGCTTGTGTATAATTATGCTGGTTTCTTTAATGTTAACAAGAGTGAGTAATTTGCCAGCCTCTTCTATGTTGAACTCCAAATCCTTCAACCTACTAGTTATTAATGGTCATTTTGGTTATAGTTATTAATTTAAATATTAATCAGAGTTCCAAATTGATAGTCTAGTATATTTTATGAGACTCAATAAATTAATTGGCTATCATTTCTCTTCCTTAAGAAGAGTGGTACCCCTGAGGACTATTCATTAAAGTTATTTATGATTATCCTGATAATTCTGATAGCCATAATTAGTTAATCACACCTACACAAGTGGGTGCCCCCCTTTAATTATTGTAAATCCCAACATAGTTATAATCAATCTCAAAACACACACACGCACACACAAAGTATCACACAGTGATTAGTGATGTAGTTTTTACCTTGTATGCAAGGCCCCACACTGCTGGACGGCCAATGAAAACACACTTGGCTCCCAAGGCCAGCGATTTCAATACATCACTTCCTGTCCTGATTCCTCCATCCAGATAGACCTCGATCCTACCCTGCACTGTGTCCACAATCTCCGACAGTGCATCAATCTGTTAGCAACAGAGGTGAAGCTATAACAAGGACAACATACTTTATAGCAACAGTGCACAGGCTGTATGCCACACAAGCAACATTTCACTCTTGTTTTTTTTGCCTTTATTACTAGTGTAGCTGAAGACTGGAAAGTTAGATAGAGAGGGGTTGACATGCAGCAAAGGGTCACAGGGTGAATTCAAACCCAGGCCGTTGCTCAGGACTCAGCCTTACTGCATGCTCTACCAGGGCACCCCAACATTTCACTGTTGAATTTCTCTGGATGTATAAAACCTCTTGAAGCCCACCGGGTCACCCGCTTGAGCTAGTTCTAAGCTGCTTAGATCGGATACAAATATAAATGTTTTAACTTTTGTCAATATGTATACATGCTACTCATTGCTCTCTCTCTCTCTCTCTCTGTGCATCGGAGCTAGATCAAATGAATGATTCGTAATTTATATGTTATTTGGTAGCCTAATTTTTATACAAGTAATATTCATACTGGTTTAAATAAACAATTTGATAGTATTTCCCATCTTTGCTGAGCAAGAGTTTTGTGTGAAAGGAATTAAAGGCTTGTCCCATATATAAACATGCTGAGTTCAGTGATTGAAGCAAATAAAAGCCTGGGCTATTAATTTAAGTTTTACTGTATGTTTCAGGACGCTAGGTTCAGTTGCTTGCCAGTTATTTGCCACTTAATTTAGTTAACATATATTGAGGGATGTAACACTGCTAATGCAGCGTTAACTTTGTGAGAACAAATTGTTGTTCCTAAATTACATTTTTGCTTGGTCTCGCCCTGCCTTTGTCTTGTTCATGAGTTGGTCTCTGTTTAGGTGGTCTTGACAACAACACTGCTTAAAGGAATAGTTTGACATTTGGGGAAATACACATGCTCTCTTGCTGAGAGTTAGATGAGAAGATTTATACCACTCTGAAGTCTGTATGCTAAATATGAAGCTGAAGCCAGGAGACGGTTAGCTTAGTTTAGCATAAAGACTGGAAGGTAACAAAATCCGCCTGTAACTTGTTTGTTTAAAACAAAAATGTGGATAAAAATGACTTTTTGACTTGTGCAGGACTATTTCACACCCACACAGTGTCTTCCTGGAGTCTCCGCTAGTTACCTCAATGTGGCAACCTCAATGTCGCAACCTCAGTGTGACAACAAATGCAAATTATTCACTCCGCCTTTTGCAAGCAAGATATAATGAGTTAATTACTGAGCTTAAGAGGTGCTGGCTGGTACAGTTTTCGGAGTGGTGTCAATGTTCTCATCTAACTAATCTAATTTTGTTGCTCCTAGTATTACTATCACTTGCACTAATCCTGCTACTACAGTTACTACTAGTAAGGGAGAACTACTACTACTACTGTGCAGTAATGTTTTCTAATATCTTGTATTTTTAATAAGCATCCTGCTACTACCACTACTAAAGCCACACCACTACTGCTACTACTTCTCTGGCTGCTCACTTCTGTATTACTACTTCTTCTTTTCTATTACTACAACTACCAGCATTACCTCTACTTTTACAAATCCTATAACTGGGTTGTGTCATTGCTGTTGCTAGCTGACATGGGTATACACTTGCATCCCCTTTTATAAACATGAAATTAGAAACAAAATGATCTTTAAGATAACTTGGTCAGTAAGTACCGAGGCTGGGCCTCCGTCCAGCTGTCTCCCCCCATGGTTTGACACAATGATGCCCTGGACGCCATGCTCCACGGCCAGCTCAGCGTCCTCCTTGGTCAGGATTCCCTTGATGATAATAGGCAGGCGGGTGATGGACTGCAGCCAGTACACGTCCTTCCAGCTGATGGAGGGGTCCAAGGTGTTGGCCGGGATCCCATATTCCTCTGGGGCTGCTGTCTCCTGCTTAAAGTGCATGTGGTAAAAGGTTTAACTGCTGTAAGTGTCCATTTGATGCACAAATGTACTCTGGACTACTACTGCTGCTTGTACTTTTACTGATAATGCCTAAACTATTGTTATGGGCAACTTTGACACTGCTGTTACATGGAGTTTGGATATTTTATATGTATATATATGACTTTACACAAGGTCACACAAGTAATTTCTGGTGCACAAATACTTCCTGATATCACTTAAAGTGTCTCAAGCTACATGCTAATATGTATATAAACAATTAGCAGTTAAATTAGTGCCAAGGTACTTACAGTAGATGAACAACAATTGTATCTGAAGTTAACAAACTAGAAATGTAATTATATGGCAGCGAAATGTGTATAAAATTATGAACAAAACATCTATTATTTTACATCTGATGTAACAGTACAAACATAAAAAATGTCAACTTGGGTATGAATATTTCCCTCAATATAAATATGCAATATTACATCAGTGATGTAGTGAATCAAGCAGTCTTGTCTTATATATAGAGATAGAGATAGAGGATAGTTATCATCTTGTTTGACTTGACTTGACTTTTTTTTGTCTTGTCTGCTCTTGTTTAGTTTGACCTTGTTCAGTCTTATCTCTGTCTTGTCTCATTTCATTTTTTCTGCTATGTGTTTACATTTTTTAAATGTAGAATATGTTGGAAAAAAAAACTGTTACCTGAAACACTCCATCAAAGTTCTTGACCTTGAGGTGTGGTGGCAGCTTGAATTGGTTTCGGATGTCATTGCGGCGCTTTCCGGTGTAGGGGACGTCGACGGTGAGGACCAGGGCCTTGTAGCCGAGCCCCTCTACACGGTGCACAATCTGTTCTGACAGCTTCCGGTCCCGGTAGACATACAGTTGGAACCAGCGGTAACCGTTTGGTGCTGCTGCCACAATCTCCTCCACTGAGCAGGTGGAGTAGGTGCTGGTGATGTAGCAGGTGTTGAGTGCCTCTGTGGCTGTGAGGTGGAAGTTGAGAAATTATTACTGTGGTCACTGAAGATCCAATACACATGTAGATCTGAGAAGTTCAGTGTCACAGTAAGCTACATAATTTCTGGGTACTTATGTGCCTCAGACTTGACAGAAATGTAGGAGTAATTGTCGACTTGTCACATGGCAAAGTGAACCACCAGTGCTTTTATTAATTAACTGTAATAATTAATTTATTATTGAAAACTCAATTGACCAGTTATTAGTTGAGGATTAAATCAGCTTTAAGAAAGATTCATAGTGATATTGGGTGGATTATTGTTTGTACAGATAAAAGAAAAAAAAGAAAAACAATACAATACCTTCCTTACAGCGCAAGATTATTGCAATCTTATGCTCCCATCTAGTGTTGACAATGTATACTAACATTATTTTTGGATAAAAACCTTGTGTCTCCAAAATACAAACTTGTCAGGAAAAAAACATCTTTTTGCGTTATGACAAGGTCTCATGATCTCTTCTGAATAGCTCCATTTGACAAAGGGCTTTATAAAGGTTTATGAGTTTTATAAGCCAAAAGCTTTTGTTCTCAACCAATGCAGGAGCTTATAACCATTCAAAGTTTAAACATTAAAATCATCATTTCTCTAACAAAGCATTTGAACTACCAGAAAGACATTCTGAATCATGTTAATAGTTTTCTCCGCATACACCTGCACACACACACACACGCACACACAAACAAACACAGTCCTCACCCCGAGCTGTGGCCACCTCTCCTTCATGCCAGGCCAGGCAGTGAAAGGCAGTAGGTGCGATACCAACTGGAAAGCTGATTTCTGTCCCCTGCACTGTGGTCCGTGTGTCGCTCACTGACACATCCCGCAGGATTCGAGGCCTCAGACGGATCCTGAGTGTGAAGTACAGATGAACATGCAAACAAACAACAAATGTACGGGGGGGTGTTGTGATAGCTGCAATGGTATTAGTTGTATGACAAAATCTCTGATGGTTGACAAATTTATATTGTTTCACACTATGTATGGTCATATTGCCCAACCCTAAACAGGAGCTTTACTTTAAATTTAATTGTTAGAAAATGGCTTAGAAGGTACATCTAGTGCATCTTATTAGAGTAGTCTGTCATAAACCAATTTCATGCAGCATGTAAAAATTTGATATTTATTTGAAATAAAACAACCAAAAACCTTTATCTAACATTCACATAACATTAACTTCAAAATGTATAACTCTTAAATGTTATTTTCCATTTAATTATCCTCATTTGGAGACAAAAAAACTTTAAAAACTTTACCTAACCAAACCAACCTGTGGACAAAACATTGCAAAATCTTAATATCCAGTATTGTAAAATAAAGCCATTCTTTTAAGAGAAATCCTTTGTGAGATGACAACATGTTGTTTTTGCTGGACAAGTCATATTTCTTTGAATAAGAAGAGACAACTCTCTGGGATTCTGTTTTCCCAAAGCTATGACTTGAGATTATCTTTCCTCAAACTTTATTCCTGCTGGGGAAAATTTCTAACCTGACAACAAAAAAATATCCCTAGTAACAGGCTTGTTGTAGCAAAAACATATACGTCCAGAACCATCACAGTGAGGAAAAGCAGTCTATCAGTCTTTATGGAGACATTAGGAAAGCTAAGAGGAATGCACGAAGGAAAGTTCTGACAAGATAAAAAAAATCATGACCCTGTGTCTTTGTCCCAATGGTAATGCAACTTTCAAAACAGTTCCTTATTCACTACAGGGGGTTGGAGGAACTGTGCAGCATCAGCACAGGGTAAAATGCAACTGCCTGTTAATGATTATAAGGCATCACAACCACACATACTATATATACAGAAATCATTTACAGCAGTCCAAAGTCCACAGGGCTTTAATTTTTGTTTTGCCTTTTAACAGGCAGTGTCCCCATATGATCTTTAGTTTCAGTATTAAAACTATTTAAACATAAGTTATGTCAGCCCCCGATTGTTAATTTTTATGTTATTCAGCACATCAATAGAGCAAACTGAGTTTAGGTGGGTTTACACTGTTGTGTACACATGTTGTATAATAGTCATATGCCATGAAAAACATTGTTTACTCTCTGTGCTGGTACGGTTACAATCAAAAAGAGAGCTTTTAAATATTCAAACACTATTGGAACGCTGTATTTGTGATGACCTTGAATGGCTGGGTAAATGTTATTTTTCCTGCTGTACCTTTTGTAAGCCAGTAGATTGTCATCCCTGGTGCAGCATTCATCTGCTCCAGCTGCATAATAATCCCAGGTGGCCTTTGAGAGATGCTCCTTAGCATACTCCTCAAAGTCCGTCAGGCATACCATAGCCATCTCTGCGCAGCGACCCCCCTCTCTGCGTGAGAACAGAGATGCTTATTGATATCAGCATGTACAATAAGACAGCAGAAAAGGAAAGAGATAATCAATATAAATTATTACTGTTATTGAATAATCAATAAAACATATTTCAAGATAAGTCATTTCACCATATGCAGAGATTGCATGAATAATAACTGACTGAAAACTTCAGCATTCAAAATATCTCTTTACTCAATGCTAAACACTGCTGACTTTGTAAAGCATAATTACTTATTTATTTCCAGTCTTTACCACAACCAGTCACTTCTCATACTTTTTATCCATCCAGTGTCATCTGGAAACTGGATTTGTTGCTTTGCATGTGAAACAAATAGCTGCAAGCACCAACAGCGAACACACACTTCAAGTTCAAAATGAAAAAAACGACTCTACATGCAAGAACTTACAGCCTCGAGACTTACCACAAATGATTGCTCTTTCATAAACAAAATCCCCCACTCTCACATGACACAGCCTCCATGAGGGACTGAAGTTGCAACATCACTGCTCAAACTGAAACTGCCCTCGGATCAGCAAATGTAGTGCAATCACGTAGTCAACAGTCAAGCAGCTTCCACACTTTGACATCTGAGCAAGTAAAACGACTGTTTTACTTTTAGCTTTTCTATTTGGTTTTAAACAGAGATGAATCCTTGTGTCTGTGTCAGTCCTTGTGTCCACTGTGTTGCTTTTGTGTCAGTCAGAATCAAACTTTCATAAAGCCACTATGAAAGCCACTGACAGTGAATGTGACCTGAGGACGACCCCTGCTCTTATTGTGTTTACACAAGCTGGAAATGTGCTGATGGTGACTCCAACTATAGTGAGGACAAGAGGCGTCTGACATAGTACTCTGTGGACCAGATGGTACATACAGTAGTACATACAGTGGGCATACACATTTACACGCTGTGTACACAGGCCTACATGCTAACACATACACACAGGGGACACTGCTGTTGTCATGTGAAAACCTTGCAACTCTTCTTTTAGTAATCGTCACATTGGTAACAATTTAAAATAGAAAACACTGAGTTCAATCTGAACAATGTCCTCACTGAGGAGTAAATAAAAAGTGAATCATTAACCACACTTTGTCTTTTGCAGATCTTGAAACTGCTGCTCACACACAACAGCTGGAGAACATTTGGTCAGGACTACCTAGACCTGGAAGATGTGTTCAGATCCTTATTGAGGTAAACCACAATACCACAATGTAAAAATACTCCATTACAAATAAGAGAGTAACAATGCATCTATTCTATATGCAGATTTTATAAGTAAAGTAACCACTACATCTGTCAAATAAATGTACAAAAGATATGCAGTGATGTACAGTAGAGGTATAAATTAGCATAAAATGGAAATTAAATACAAGTAAATCAAAATATTACTTTAGTACCATACTTAAATTTACTTAATTATGTTACTATCCACAACTGAAGCTTTGACGACACATGTTTTTGTGAGGGAATTTGGGTACCAGGGGTGCAGTTTACATTTTCTAATGTAAAGTTGTACACACTGGAGGCCTAGAAAAAAAAATTTAATTAATTACATTTTTCCTTAGCTTTTAGACCACCCAGTAGTGGAAACTCTGGGACATAGACCACCAACAGTTTTTAAATGAATAAAAAAAAAAGACAAAACATGGAAAACATTGAATGTAATAGATATTATAATATACAGACTTTTATCAGGACTTGGAGGATAGAGTTTTTGTGTCCTTTCATTTTACAGCTGTCTGTCCAGTTCAGTCATCCTTAAAAAACTAAATTACCATTTCCTCCCTGGACCACTGTCTCCACATTGTAATAGACTTTTAACGTTGTCCTCTACCTCTATTTTTCGTAGTTGCGTAATTTCTTGTCTTGTGTAAATTTCCTGCATGATATAAGAACATGCTGTCGTGTCTCAGCCTCATGGCATAGATCGCAAAGGCCTGTTGGATGTTTTCCTATGATGGAAAGTGTACTGTTAAGACTGCTGTGCCCAATTCTCAGCCTGCTTATTATTACTCGCTCTTTCCATCTTGTTCCCCTGCTTCTTAACACATCTACTCTGATTTGGATTGAGTGTAAATGTCTCCCCTTTATTGCATTATCCCAATGCTGTTGTCACTGTTGATCTGCTTTTCTCCACACTATGCTTTTCCCCTCTGATTTTGCAACAGGTACCTGCAACGTCATCAACATCTAAAACAAATCTGCCGGCTGTTGGTGCCTTCAAGTGAGGCTGTGCTCATTAAATGACCGATTTATGTGGTATTCACAAGTCTGTAAGTAAGTTTGAGACATTTTAGCACCCCTGTAAGTTACTTTTAAGTTTACTTTTGCATTTTTGTCTCACTTTTTTGTTATCTACTAAATCTACTGATTTAGTTTCTAAACGTGATGTTGCAATGCAGAATCAATCACATATTTAAGCTAGCTAGCTAACCATTCACAAAAGGATAACCAGAGAAGAAAGTTCAGAAAGTTATAGAGTATCTTTAGGATAACGTTACAAGGCCACCTGTTAAGCATATGTGTACTCAGTTGGTGATTTGTTCTCAGTAGGAGGAGAGATGGAGGTGGAGGGGGTGGGGTGGTGGTGGTGTTGGTGGGGGGCTTCCTTGTGCCCATTTTTTTCAGAGGGTAGCCTATCTTTTGCCCCTTGAACTGATTTTTAGGGGCATTTACTAAACTCTGAAATAATGTATAATTATTACATTATATTGTCAAATATACACCCAAAGATTTGTTTTATTTGAAAAATGACAAGTGAGAACATAAAAAAAAAAGTTTATGAGTATTTAAGGCCACTTTTGCTCCAATCTCTGTACATTTCTGACCAGGCCTCTGTCATGCTGCTGCCACACTTTCTCTTTCCCCCCGTCTGCTGTTGTGCTCCTCTACACGAGAGAGAGTAAGAGAGACCCGCATCTGCCCGAACCCGCTTCTGTATAGCTTTATTATATTAGGATTGCAGGATTATCACATAGGCCTAGCCTTATTCTTGATGTTATAATTGCAGTTTAATAGAACTGCTATCAAGCTAAATAGCCTACATATTTTGTGTAGGCCTATTCTTTTACTTTTACAACTGAACGACCCCTCTGCCTCTGCACTCTCTCTGCTACTAGGGGATGGAGAGGGGGGATGGCAGGTTAACAAGGGGGATGCATTTTGGTCATTTTGCTGGCATCCCTCCTCATCCCCCCTCAAATCGCCTACTGTATGTACTCAATGTTATATGTCAAAAATACCTCACAAATTCAATTTGAACACTATATATCAATGCAGTGTGTAGTATCAATTTCACGGTATTCTGTTTTGACAGAAGAAGAAGAAATTAATTAACATTATTATTACTACTATTATTTTGTACTAACAGGACCTCAATGGACATCAGTGCACCTGCGACTTTGGAAAGCTATAGCCAACGTGAAGTGGGGAAAATAAAAAACAGTAAGTGCAATGTTTGTCCTAAGATGAAATAATCAAATAATGTGTTTGTTTTCTGTGATGTTCCTGGGCATGTGTTATCACAGTCCAAAATTAGTTTTCATTTTTTCCAGAGAGCAGCTCCTCATGAACAGTGTCCATTTACAGCACTCTGCAAAATCAAGTTAGCATGCATGCTATAGTTGATTAAGTACACTTAGTTTGATCACTTTTCCAGTTTGAATGCTGAAAACCCAGTTCAAATTAAAATAAAATATCATAACATCATAAAGGCTTTATCAAAAGTCCAAATTAACTGAATATCGGCCTACTACATCAACAGACTGAGTTCATTTATTCGAATTAAGTAAATTCTACAAATAGCTTCTAGAGGCAACTTTTTGGGTAAGCCTAACTTTTCCCAGCTTTCTAAGTGTGAGGGTTTGCTTAATTTATCTGCTTGATATCATCATTGTAAATTTAATATTGTGGGGTTTTGGATAAAACAAGCTATTTAATGATGTCACCTTATGCTTTTGATGGGCGTTTTCACTTTTTCTATAATGCAAAAAATATTAATTGATAATGAAAATGATCATTAGTTGCTGTTCTAGTCTTAAGTAAACTGAATAGGCACCCATAGAGGGTGTTGGACTCAGGCATGCTGCCTTCAGAATGGAAAGTGTAGCTCTAGTTCTACATATACTTAAATGCCTTCCCTAAAAAATCAAAACAGCTGGAGGGTTTGTGTAAACTGAACAGAGGATTTCCTGAGGAAGTGCCTTATCCTTGTTGAATGCATGAGTGACTAGAAAAACAACAAACATTGCAATGAGCCCCTGGAACAGTTGCTTCACGACGTTAAGAGACAGTACAGGTTTGCTTTCTTCCACTGACAGTGTGTGTAGCATGTTAGCTGTTGTTTCGTTGATTGAAGTGGTCTGAAGGAGAACCATTTAGTAAAACCTGAGTTAGCAGTTTGTTGAACATTTAGATTTCAACTGATAATGATAAACACATTTTGCCATGATCCTAGTGTTTACTGTAAAATCTATAATTTTTTAAGTTTTATGCTTTAATTTTATTACAAAAATGTTGTCATTCTCACCATCAAGCAAAACTGTCATGGTCCATTTTTACCACTCAACAATCTGACTGATGATTCATTTTACAAGTTAAGTTAATTTGTAAATTAATTGATCAATAGAAAAGTAGATACATTAATGAACACTACATAATTAAAAAAAAACATTATCAAGTGTAGTAACAAGGTATATAAACATTCATTAATGTAATTAATGATTGAACATTTTCACGAATGATTTGTCTAGATAATGAAATAAATAGATCTTATTGTGTCTGTAGTTTACAAGGGTTTTTTCTTTCCGAGCATACAGACAATCCAATGTGAGAACAGGCAGCGAGGAGATGTGTTTACTCACAGATTACAAGAGCTCATTCTTTCTTAGTAGAACTTCCTCTCTCCTGACAGACTCATAACCTGTGAACAGTCCACAACCAAAACAAAAAGCACACGGGTTACCATTACTGCTATTTACAATACTACTACTACTACTAGAAACTACTGCTATTACTGTGCCTACTGCAATGAGGATTACTTCTACTGCTACTATCAATACCACCTCCAGTACATGAATTTTGAAGTCCCCAATCTTGCTGTTATCATTTCTACTACTATTACTGGTACTACTATACAGTATTTTTTTTTATTTTAAGATGTATTTATAGATGTTATACAAACATGAATTGAATCATAATGATAAAAAACAACAACAAATTACTGCATATGTGGGAATGTATATGTACATACAATATATATGTGTATTTGTTTTTTTGTCCTTTGTTCTTTCTATTTGCTCCATATTACTCACTTTTTATTTCATTTCCTTATGCCTGCCTTTTGTAAAGCACTTTGTAAATTGATTTTGATAAGTGCTATATATATAAATGTTATTATTATCATATTATTGTTATTATGTTTACTCTGACTAATCTGGAAACTACTACTAGTAGTATTACAGTTACAGCAACTACTGCTACTAACAGTAATATGGTAGAGAAAGACGAACACAGTTATAGCGTGTACTTTATTAACAATCCCTGTATTTAAATTATACCTGGACATTTACGTTTGTTTCTTTTTGTATTGAACAAAGCATCCTTACACTAGACATAGTACTATAGTACATACAGATACCGTCATCCTGTAAAACCTTTCTAGTATAAACACTACAGTATAAGCTTTCAACTATGAACACTTGAGGGCAGTGCGATACTGAATCAAAGTCCATTCTTAAAGCTCCATTTAACATCTGTAAAGCAGTTAAACACAAGCAGACTTTCATTTAATGTGTGTGTGTGTGTGTCGGTACGGCACACTACACACTCAGTGTCTCTATAGAAAAACTAAAAATGACCTCTGATGTTATGCCTGTAAACACAATAAATGAGTGCAATGTTACACTACACACTGTACAACACTGTACACACCTGCTGCTGGTCTGTGTGGGCTGTGTAAGGTTAAACTGGAATCTGTTATATTATAAGGTAATATTTAAAACCTCAGTTTTACTGGATTTTACTTTTGATTTTACTTGTTAAATAAGCCTCATGAGAGTTCTTGAAAGTTCTAATTATAAAAAAACAACTTAATATATGTAGAATAATTTGCTCTGTAATATTTGTACTCTCATATACATGTAATTTAGTGGAAATACTTTTTGTTGTCTCTCACTTTAAATAAAAAAAATACAAAATATACTACATTTTTCTGATATTTATTTTACCACCAGGTGTAATATTTTTCTTACTGGAATATTATTTGTATTATTTACTGTAGGTTTTTTTTTTTCCAGTGTGGATGGATGTGTGTGGTAAATGTGAGCTTCTGTCCTGTCCATAGGCTGTGAAAGGTGTCGGTCATTTAGACCCACTGAATGGCTGCTGAGAGCACATTGTCCAGGTGAATTTCTAGAATACCTGGTGTATGGTATTTAGTGTGCAATGCTAAACTAGGTGAAGATTTAACCAGCTTCAGTTATATAGATTATTTGTTTTTTGTCACACAGGCCTGCTTACGTTTCACTGGTTAGGAGTGCTGCTCATCACCAGCAGATAAAAACATCCTCACACCTTGTTGCTATTATTCATTTATCTGGTGGAAAATCACTGGGTGTCTACATTCGGATTAAAGGTAAACAACTGAAAAAGTAGAATCCAATAAAGTACAGCTAGTGAAGTGGATAAAATCAGTGTCTTACCTTAATCTGAGCTATTTGGCCTACAGTACGTGGTTGTTCCCCTCTCATTTGACAGGGTCGTGTCAGAGGGCAGTCCAGCCCCCCCACCCCTCTCCACCCTCACAGTGTGATGCTCCGCCCACAGTGGCTCAACACCAGCTAAGCCTCTCGTCAGCACTCTGGGCCCCGGCCTCTCTGTGTGTCACCAAAGGCTCGACCAGGTCAATTGTTTGTAAGAGCAACAAACACCTCCTGTTCTCCTTCCTTACTTCTCTCATTTTGTTCTATCCTCCTTCATTCCCTCCCTTGCTTCATCTTTCCTATCTTCGTTCTTTTCTCCCTCACTTCTTCTCCCCATCCTTCCTTTCTTCCCATCAACCCCGCTTTCCTTTATTTTCTTTATTTCCTGCCTTTACCCTGCAAATCGTTGGCCCTTCCTCCCTGGATTTGTATTATTCATGAATGTCTTTGCATGTGTGTTGACATTAGTTTGTCTAAGAGAGTCATTCAGTGTGTGACTGTGTTTTTGTGTGTGTGCCTTTGAGAAATGATTGTACCAAAGTTAAATGAATGACCCAGTTACTCTTCATTGCACAAACCAAAATAGCTAAATAAACTCTAGCTTTTATTTTGATAACTCATTAAGTATTTTTCCTTGAAGCTTTTAAAGTGTGAATGCCTGACATTTCAACCCAGTCGCCAGAATAAAATGTAGCCATTTTACGTTTCTGCATCCCGTGGATATGTTGAATCTCTACGTTTTAAACGCTGTGGTTATGATCTGGGCAAGTTGGTTTTGTTGCAGCAAAAACGGCTACAAATGTCCGGTTTTGTCGGTTGAAACGGGAAACTAATAGTAGTTTCTGCTGCTTTTGCAACTCCAGCCATCTGAAACTACGTCACTTTCCATATGATAGGTAGGCTTATTATAGAAATGTTGATATGATACGTATTATATGTTTTAAAACGTAGACATTCAACGTATCTGTGGTTTGCAGAAACGTAAAATGGCCACATTTTATTCTGGTGACTGGGCTGGACATTTACATTGTAGTTGTTCAAGTGTCAACCGCAGATCACTATATTAAGGAGTCTGAAAGTAATAGACTTGATCCAACTCTGATAAATGATGATAAACTCTTTCTGGAAATGTCAAACTTGTCAAGTGGAGTGTGGACTTTGACAGGTGTTTTGAGGGTCTTTACATATAAAACACAGATGTCCCAACCTTTGATATCATGAGCTTGTTATGTTAGGGTCCCCATCGTAAGTGATGGATCGATGGCAGGATGTGAGAGAAAAGGGTATGAATACCACAGTGTCTCAGCTCACGAAACAAAAGTGCCTCGAGAAGTTGTTCAGGCATTTTAAAACAGCAGTGGGGTGCAGTGATGTTAAATTCGATTCTCCCACTCTTATTTCATTATGGCTTTTGAATTGAATTTACTCTTTGTAAATGTAATATCTTAACAAAACCTGGCTTCTTGAGAGATGTCTGTCTTTCTGTGTGTGTCTCTGAATTTATGTGTTTTATTTTGGCTTTAACACGAAAGGCTGTGAAGGTGGAGCCAAAGGCTAAATCTGATGAGTTGGACCTCCGTGGGGAGGTGTGGGTGTTACCTGCACCAAGAGGAGGTGCAAATTGTGTTAATCCACAGCTGGCCTCGATGCCTAATACCACGGAGTTAGATCTGGCTTCGGGGCCGCCGTATTGGAGGTATTGGACTTTCAGCTGAGTGGAAAACCTCTTCCACATGCTGGTTGAGGCTCTGCCCCGAGGCTGCGGCCCAGCACGCTGCGGCACATGTGTGTTGAATTGTCAAGGTGTTATCATGCCCTGGCAGGCTCTGCGCTCCTCCACCTCTGTCTCAACCAGGTTTATTATCAGACTAAATACAGCAGAGTCTGCAGACACGGGCCGCAAATTCATGCAGCCTTTCATTCGACTCTGCAGCAAGGCCTAACCTGATGGCTGTCCATCATAGTTTTAACTCTTCACACACAGGCCAGAGAAAGACGCTGGAATTTTATTCATGTATTTATTTATTTTTTTAAGATGGAAAAAGAGCAAAGTAATGTTAAAGGAAAATACATCACCTACTGTGGCTCAGTTAAAAATGAGATAAAGATTAGGATTATTAAAAATATCTGTAATGACTACAGTTTTGATTCTGAATCAGTAATGCAAATACAAACTTGAACCCTTTGAAAATGACAAGGTATTTTTTTATGTGTTTGAGTTATATGAGTTTGTGACCCTGACATTTATAACTGAGTTAGTCACATAAATCCATTATATTAGGGCTTACTTATGTCTGTGTGGTGTTGTTGCTTGAAAAGGATCCTAAAAAATTTCAATGGTTTGTTTTTCACCTGAACACAAGATGGATGGATATTAGACTTTCTCTTACCTCATAGTAAGAGATAGTTTTGGTGTTGGATTCAGTCTTACACAGGAAAACATCCTAAAGCTAGAATTATAAATGAATTGAAGTCATTTTTAAATGTTTTTTTTTTTATGGAGGAGCTGGCTTAGAAAAGCTTTCTTTGGGATTATGTAGCTGCAGCATCTCTGTGTGTCAGTGGAAAGCATTGTTCAGAGAGCCAAAGCAAAGGCAAAGGAGCGAACACATCAGTGGCAGTAAATGTCATGTTAGCGGCTGAGTGATGGATGTCCAGAGCATTTGATGTCTGGGAGAGATCTGAGCGTAACTCACAGTCCGCAGTCACGCCATTTCAGACTCTATGATTCAATCCATACACACTGGCAGCGGATGATTTGCTCACTAGCAGGGGTGGTGGTGTTGGTGTGAAAGTATCATTTGTGCTCAGTTTTTTCCCTTAGATGAGGGAGGTGCATGTCGTAATTTGCGTGAACGATTCCTCCCCGAAGAATGCTTGAAGTAGTGAAAATTGTGAGTGCATTAAAACATTAACTTTCACTTGGGTTTCCATGCTGCACATAAACGCTGTTTCCTCTTTACAGCTTCTTTTTGTAGTCTTTAAGTTTCGCTTTTTTGTGGTAAATGAGTTTTGTCTTTGTTCATGTGTCCAGAGATTGTTTGGAGCCCTGTCCTGTGAAGTTATGTAAAAGGAACCTGATGCCTTCAAATGGAAAAGCATGCTTTGTGCATGTGGACAGAGTAGAAGTCAGTGTTTTCCAGGAAAGGGTTAGTTGGACATGACATGAAACAGGAAGTAAAACAGCTTGTTGAAAAGTAAGTGCGAGAGAGTCAGTGTGATGAGAGGAGACATTTAACTTATTTCACTCAACTTTTATTTAATTTTCTTCTCTTGACAACAGGTTTTCTAAGTTGTTCCTCTTTAACCTCTTTGACCAGAAACTTAATCCTGAACTTAGTTATTTTAGTTGCTTAAATGTGAATTTTTGCCAATGAAAATGACATATTCAGTGTTTAAATTATCTGTGTCCAAAACACATAATATGTATTTTGACATGATACTAATTTTGCTCATTTTCATGTAGCTATATTTGATATTTGTCATCAGGACTTGAAGATATGTGTATTGATACAATATATATCCTAAATTTGACCTTTCTGACCACTGTTTGACTTGTTTGTACAGTACATGTTAGTCATCCTTTGTGGAAGCTCAGTACGGATAGTTAGCTTTGTTTTATCCATTGTGATGGATAAAGGATGAATCGGCGTTAAGGTGGTTTACCCATCAATCCATTAAGTGTAGACCAATTATCAGCTAATAATTTTGTGGAATCCCCAAATGGCATTCAAAATCTTTTCCCACATCCTGTATAGTGTTTAGTGTTTAGTCCTATAGTTTTAGTTTAAAGAGGAGCAGAGTTTTGACAGCTCGACATCTAGTTTGGAAATCTGTGGCGACAGACAGCAGACAGAAGTCAAGACAGTTGACCATTCTTTGTATTGTTGAAGCCGACCTCTGTGTTGTTACAGTTTACTGTCATCTCTTATTAACACTGAATGATATCTAGTTTGTCATCTATTACTAATCTGAATGCTGCATCAGAACATACAGAAATGGCCTGAGGGAAAGTGTGTGTGTGTGTGTGTCTGTGATACTTCATAGCTGTCCACCACAGCTGGTTGTGTTGAGCAGCTTCACTTCTTCAGTGCCTTGCTTGACTGACAGCAATTATGGAAGAAGAAGAGAAACACTTCTTGTTCACCTCCTGGAAACACATTTTCTCAGCCCATTTCTACTTCAAACACGTCTCTAATCAAGTGTCTCCACCAGTCTGTTTTGTAAAGCACGAGTAGAAGGATGTCTTTTTCAGTTCTTCATTTTAACCTCCCATCCTTATGCATGCTGCCTTTTCCAAAAATGTCTGAACTTGAGGTAATTTAAGAGAACAAATCCAGCAAACATATCAAAAGTTAAATGGCTTTATCATGATCTTATATCTGAAGTTTTCTAACAACTGCAATAATATGCCATAGTAGAGATTTGTTTGTAGTAAAATATCAGCATCTAAAAATGTAAATGTGGATCTGCCAGACATCTGATTTGAAAGTAATTAATGTCCCGATGAGGACCAGATCTGGTTGATACATGTTTTCACAGTTTTAATGATAGAAGCACTTTAATAATGGCTTTAAAAATACTATTGTAGACAAGTGGACAAAGTAGTCCCTGTTTTTGCATTTTTGGATATTGATATTTTTATAAGCAAGAAATCTCCAGTTCAGATTCAAGTTATTTAAATTATTCAAGTAAGGAACTGTGACTGGTCCTGCCTGCAAGAGTTTGCACTTTATGTTAGGTGATAAAAAAAAGTTGCAGAGTTCAAACTAAACTAAACAAGGTATGCTTATCTTTTATTAAGAGAATTGTCAACCTAACACTTAAGGCCAACATAAATGTTTATAATAAAATGAATCAGAGCAGCCAGTAGTATAAAAGGTTGTATTTTATGTGAGCATAGATTTAGGTATCTGAGATGTAGCAACTGTTTTCCCCCTTTTCCCACCACCATGATGTTTATATTGCAACTTTCCTTGCCTATGCTGTGCCAATCAAATGATTTCCTACTTTCTGTTAGCGGTGTGGAGTGACAGATAATGCATTAAATCACTGTTGAAAGTAACGTGACTGATAAGTTGATTTTGGGGTGTTTGCAGTGTGGGCACAGATGAGGAAAGTGCCTGCCAGCAGCTCGAGTCTGTCAGCATCAGAGACTGTTTGCATGCGTGCTGTTGTCATTCTGTTTCTCTCTGTCTTTCAGCAAAACACTCTGCAGAATTATTACTTATTTTCTCCTAGAAGAAATCATGTTCCATAATAAAAAAAGAACCCTTTGAAGTTTGGGGGGTAAAACTCGTGTCCAATAACCCCGCTTGAAACTTTGTGTCCTCATGCCTGGCTGTGTGAACCCTTTTACTGGGGTGAATTCTTGAACTTGCCTTGGGGACACAAAGACTTTATGAAAATAAAAAGACACATAAAACTCATGGTGTGCAGCTCTTCTACTTCATAATATGTAATAAATACTTTGGAATGATTCTTTCTGATCATTGAAAATCCAGCAAGCTTTGATTTAATGCGTCTATGAAATAAAAATGGGATAACAATGCTCTCCAGCTTGCCCTCTTCACCGCCTTCTTTTCTTTCTTCCACGTCTTCTCTTCTTTTTTTCTCATTATCTGAAGACTTTTCATGTGTCCTCGAGGCTCATTTGGAAAGCTTCATGTCCAATCAGTTGCTGCTGAAAAATGAATCCACTGTGACATTTTCTCTAATCAGCTCTCTCCGAGCCCCCATTCCCTTCGTTCAAATTATGCAAATCACAGCGTAATAACCTGAGCAACTGGAATCAAACCAAACTCCTTACTCATTCCTGCTGCGTTTTTTGTTTGCCTCTTGAGGGGAGGAAGAGGACACAGGCAGCATATAGTACACGATGGGATGTAGCAAGACGCTGTGTTGCCAATATTCAAATTGGTTGTCTACATCTGCTAGTTGCGTGAAGTCTCTGACCTTCACTTCTTCTCTTGGCTGAAAACTGGATGTTGAACAGAGACAGGCAGGTATGCTTATTTGTCTGTGGATACATACGTCCATACACCCATGGCAACATGCATACACATACAAATAATGCCTCTATGCACTTGCACACGCTGGATAAGTGCAGCTGCCAGAGATTCGGCACTGATACAAAAGTCTCCGATTTTACTGTATACCTCAGAGAACAAAGTCGTCTAGAATTTAACGGGCGAAACCTTCATTTCATTTTTATTTCGTAATCTAAAGCAAAGGTCAGGGAACTGTCTATCTTTCAAGGTCTGGTTTGTTTCAGAAGTATCACAGCACTGGGTTTGATCTTATGCTTTAAATCCAAGCCTTAAAGGATGTGACAGGAATAATATTATCTAGATGGAAAATTCGACCTATGATGCTTTGGGAAACATAGTTTTAGATCACAAATACATTTTGGTGAAAAATAACAAAATAAGATCTACAGTAGCCTATTGAAGTGCTTATAAACAGGTTTGACCCTTTCCAAGCTGCTCCAAAAAGCTGATTTAGCATTTAGCAGTATTTTTTTCAAGTCAGTGTTTCCCCCTGGTTGTTGTTCTTGTCAGGGTGGAAACACAGTTTTTATAAAACCCTAGTGGGACACTAAACGTATTTGAAACACTGAAATAAAAAAAGGTAAATTGGACAGTCAGTGAAGAATAACCATTATACTTTAATTACTGCCAATATTAGCAAAATCTTTGAGATATTGTTTTAACCCAAGTATGTGGTTTCAGTTGTAGTAGATTATTTGTATTTACATTTTAATTGTGTTTATATTATTAGGAATACACTTTACTTCCCAACTACCATCACTTTGGGAGTATTCATTCCAGCAGAATGCTATGCACATCTATTAAAAACCCACACTCGAGCACTTTAACGCTGTAACTAATTATCTGTTGATGTAAAAGCAAAAACCAAATATATATTGCAGCTGTGAATACGCTTAGCATGATCTGTTCCTTGCGGAATCACACACGGGGCTACTTTGGAAACACATTATGCTGTGTTAATTCAGGGGAAAGACGAAACATTTGGGCCAAATGTATCCTCTCCATTACCAAAGTGATGGAGGTGTAACATGCCTCATTTAGGAGACTCATTATGAAGGTTTGGAGAAATTAGTCAAATATAATGAAAGCCACAACACAATGCATTACTCTACAGAATGTGAGATTGTAATGAACACCAACATTACAATCTCACAGGAAGAGTGACAGGAAGGACAGATGAGTTGAGGTGGCATGTAATATGTTAAAATGAGCAATAATAAAAAATTAAATACCCATGTCTGTTTGTGTTTCTGGAAGTAAATGGCAGAAGGCATCAGTCTCCACACTGGTCCATGCCTTCAACAGGCTGCTGTGCAACACTAATCTGTCACAGGATGGACACAAAATCAGACACCTGATTTGTGACAGCTGCACATAAAGAAAGACCATCAGCATTTCTCAAAGCCCAATCAATCTGCAGACAACTGGAAAAGTATATTTAGCTCAAAGAGCTGAGCGGGAAGTAAATATTTTTACTGGATTTTTCCATTTAATGATATGCAGCAGATGTGGAACGAGGCGAGAGGCATGGGAATCACTTTACTGACTGACTGTGTCACCGCCAATATGAAACCAGTGAGACACAATAACAGACTTTCAAGTTAGCAAAGGTTAAATATGTTTTACTGGGGCTCTTGTATGTATGAACCCAAGACCCTTCATCCCCAAATAACTAGGTTTTACAACAAAAAGACTACAGTTGTTTTTGTCAAATCTGGGCCTTTGATTGTATGGTTTGGCAGAGGGGACTAAGGATTTGTTATGCATTACAGACAGTATGCTAAATTCTCATTTTTCCTACTCTGATGAAATCTGGACAAATTGTGGGCTTTTCTCAGGACCAGTTGGCTTTGAAAGGGTATGCATGTGCACGCATGTGTTTCTGTGTGTTAGCATGCATGTGTGTGTGAATCACTCAAAATAAGGTCTTTGAATCTCCCCTACGGCCGTCACTAAAAGTTGTCAATCACCTCCTCTTTTAATTCCAAAAAGATGAGTGCTCACATGCTAAAGCCCCCCCCCCCCGCCACAGGCTTCGGCACTGTCTCTGAAGCCTGTTGGTCTGCCCCTCGCCCAAAATATGGAACCAGGGTGCCGGGCACACAGAGCATATTTACCAAATGAAAAGTGGCGCCACATTAGTTTTACACATTTTCTGTTTGATTCAACAAAGCATTAAATCCAGAAAAATAAGCCATATCAGATAGCAAATGGAAAGCACAAGTGTTCATGTATTTTAAGTAAGGGTGTGTGTGTGTGTGTGTGTATGTGTGTTTGTACCCCTCGAAGGATGAAGTGAGATGTTGTGCTGTACTTGTCTTGGCTCTGGGGGTGTTTCATTTAAGAGCTGTGTCTACACTACAAAAAAATCATCAAGTGTCCATTTTAAGAAGTCATTTAATCCAATACAGAGAGCTGCAATCTTACTTTATTGAAGAAAAAACTTCTGATACAAAACAGCTTTCTGCAAGTATTATCTTGTGATCTGATCAAATCTTCCTTTTGTTTAAAAAATAAAATTCTTATAACAGGTAAAGCTGTGCTGAAATAAAGTGGAATTGTTAGTATGATTTTCATCTTTTGCAGCGTGGGGAAAACATCGACTCTGTGGGGACCAACAGCTCCAAGGGTGAAAAGGAGACAGAGAGAATGAAGGGGCCACTTTGCCACATCATCCCCAAAAGACTTTGTTTCCATTGTCACACAAGACACATTACATGCACAGTGTTTTACTCTAAGTTTGCTCTAATTATCTCTAAAGATCTTAATGTTTATTATCATTCCAGACGGAGTTCAAAACAAAGGACAAAAATCTCCCTCTTTGGCATTTTCCGTCACGCTTCTCTTCAAAATAAACAAGAAATGTCTGATAATAAATCCCAAAAAGAAACACTTCAGTGACCAGTTCAGATGGACTCAGATCTCAGGTTGTGAAATACTTTTCAGGAGGAGATAGAAAGCGAGAACAAGATGGCGTTGACAGATTTATATGCACTGGAGGGGTGTTGTAGGCTCCTCTCCTTTCGTACTGCATTCCGTTATCGTACCTGCAACGTGGCCCTTGGTTTCCACCTGCCATCTACAGTAAGATGCCCCCACCTGGCCACCCGGTGTCTTCACTGACAGGTGAGGACAAAGATCCTGCAGAGAGGGAGGCTTTGCACGTGGCATCAGATTTAACAAGCTGTCACCAGGCTTTAGTTGATGTAGAAGTGATGGAGAGTTTAAATGTGTGCGCACGTGTGTGAGTGTACCCGAACATACAGTACACCCAAGCATATGTACACGTGTGTGCATACATGTGTGTGAATGTGTGGGACACTGCAGAAACACAGGAGGCGCCTGGACCTGTTTCCAGTTAAAAGCAGAAGCCCCCACAACAAAGGCCCTGGCCGGGGGAGTCGTAACGAGGAGAATATCATTTTTCTTTGGCCTCTGTGATCTGCCATTCTTACGTTTCACTTTCAAAGCTCTGCTCTCTGGCAGAAGTCCTCAGCTCCGCATCTCTGATGGAAAGAAGGAACACTGCCCTCCGCCTCTCCTCTCCTCACCTCCCTTCCCTTCTTCCAAAAGAAAAAAAGAGAGAGAAAGAAAGAAATGAGAAAAAAAGCCCACATGCCCGTCTTACTTGCCATGGCTGATAAAAGAAGCATGGATGTGTTGGAAGCCATATTTTTCTGTCAGCCCGGCTCTGAGGAGATCCTGCAGTAATCCTCCGACACGCAATTTAAAGCCTGTGGCTTCCTGGTAAAGATCTCTTTAGGAATCCTCTTCTCCCTTCCCACAAGGGGAAAATCACAGAACTTTTCATCCTCCATCTCCTGCCAGCAATTACTGGAGATGGCCAGGAGCAAGGTGGATGTAGTGGAACTGCTGAGGGGGCTGACTGTGGTTGCACTGTGGTGCTTGAACTTTTAAAGAAACATATGAATGTGAAAGAAAACAAAACCAAGCCAGTACTCTCCTGAAATAGAAGCTTTTTGATCTCAAGAGACCATCCTGTTGAATAAAGGTTTAAAAAAATTACCAAAGGATAAAAAGGTATGACAGTGAAACTATAACTCCTATCTGTCCACAGCCCTGAGGCACAACGTTTATGTAAATCATTCCACACTTAAATTTGCTCCAGTCAAAATATTAGAGACAATAATCATAGAGAAGAAATGTTTGGACACTCTTGTTTTCTTTCTGCCACACAGTCTACAGATGGGTGACAAATTAAAGTAAAAACTAACATAAAGTGTCTTAGTATGGAGTCAGGCCACCACGGGCCTCCAGAACAGCTTCAGTGCTCCTTGCCAAGTCTGAGGAACACTGTTCCTCCACAAGCTATTCCCTCATTTATATATACAACCTTTATTTTATCATCTCATTGAGGTCAAGCTCTCTTTTGCAAGAGAGACCTGAGTACAGCAGATAGAAAGAAAAACAAACATAGCCAGACAACAAAAGGACATATAGCATCAGAGACAGTCACAGACATCACTAAATAGATGTGAAGATGAAAGTTTATGTTACAGCATTTGGTCTTATCGAGATGGTGGTGGAGAGCGTTGTCTTACATGCTGATCCAAAATCTTCCAAAGGTGTGAAACTGTGTTGAGATCTGGTGACTGTAAAGGCCGTAGCATTTTATTCACGTCATTTTCAAACTTACCAAACCATTCAGTGAGCCTTGGTGCACGGAAGCATCTGTACTTGAATATGTTTCTCCACTCTTTTATTCAGGTTTTCCCTTTAATTTGTCCTCCGCCTGGTACCTTTAAATGCAGGATTTCGTAATTTTTACATTGCTTTTCCCCCAAATCAACAGTTTGTTGGGAGTTGGCAAGTCGCCGCTCCTTACCCACAAAAGCCCCTTATACTCCCTTTAAAAAAAAAATCACAAATCATCACTACTTTACCACAATAAAAGGTCTAATCAATGCACTTATCAACAAGCCAATCATCCTAACTTGACCCACAATTTTTGTTAAACCTTTTATTTCACCACAAACACAGGAATCAAAGCAGAATGTTTAGCACTAAGATGGCTTCAATGTGCAGAACACAGCACTTAACCCCTAACCTGTTCCAGCAGTCCTGACCTGACAGCAACATGGCAATAACAACTGAGAGTGCAAGAATGAAAATAAAAATAGCCATGGTGTGACACCATCATTTAAAAATCACAGTTAAATCATTCCAATTTTTTCAGTGTGTGTTTTTATTCACAGGAAACAGGTGATGTGATGGATTTGTCCACATATTATCTCCGAAATCATGGCTTATGAAGTGATCACCTTAAAATTACATAGTGCGTGAAATAAACACACAAAATAACTAAATTAACATCACAATAACTAAATTATAACTGACTATGTCTGTAAACAGTCACCTAAACACAAGGGTCTGGATGCCTAGAATATTTGCAATTAAATTGCATGAATCAATATTTTTATTTTAAAGGGACAGTTCACCCCAATATCAATATCAATATCAAAAATACATATTTTCCCTCTTACCTGTAGTGCTATTTATCCATCTAGACTGTTTTGGTGTGAGTTACCGAGGTTTGGAGATATTGGAACTATCAGTAGAAAGAAAATGAAACTGCTCACAACAAGGTCTGTGGATTATCATGAGTAACCGGTTCATGATTTTTGGAAAGAGACATTGCTGTTGAGTTTTTCAAATGTAATTTTTTGGCACTTTGTGAGAGATGTAGCAGGTGGTTTAATATGTGTTTGTAACAGTGCCATTATATAAAAAAAAATGCAGACATCTCTACGGCCGATATTTCCTAAACTTGGCAACTCACACCAAAACAATCTAGATGGATAAATAGCACTACAGGTAAGAGGAAAAGCATGTATTTTTCATTTTGGGGTGAACTGTCCCTTTAACAATGGATCACATGACTATATAATGTGGAAGGGGTGATGATCATGCCTTTCATGTGTTGAGCAGATCTGTGATTTTGACTTGATGCCCGTGGTGTGTGTGTGTGTGTGTGTGGGGGGGGGATATTATTCACTGAGCTGGTATTTATGGGCGGAAGGAAAGCGTCTTTGATAGAGCGTCTCTTTAGTGGTTTTCAAGATGAGATGTACTCATGTCCTCAACCTCTTGCCTCTTCCCCTCTTCATCTCTATCTTTATTTCCCATCAAACAAAATGGGAAACCTCTGAAGCACAATGTATGCACATATGTGTGTATGTGTGAGAAGAGAGAGAAAGATCTAAAAAGCTCTGCTCTATTAAAATGTTAAGAGGTTAAAAATCCTATTGAACTTCCTTTTAAAAATCTTATTGGACAGTCGGGACCTCATCACATTATTAGACATCCAAGAGGTGTGAAGTGGATGTTTATTCAAAGGGAATCTCTGATCAATTAAGAGTGCAGAAAGCACACCCTACCCTAATGCCATTTAAGTTTTATCATATCCGTGCTTCCTGTATTTTACATTACTGTCACGTTCTGTTCTGACAGGGTTTTGATGTGGAGTCAAAGCTTTGAAAAGGATTCAGCCATGTGTTGCTGTTGTTGTTGTTGTTATTGTTGTAACTGCTGAAATCCATCCAGCATATGTATCCCACATAGAAGCCAGATAAAGGGCCGGCACTGCCTGTGTGCCAGTTGTTGTCTGCGTTACGGAGCTGACTCTACAGGGTTCCTCCTCGCTGGGAGCTGGTCCAGCCTTGAAGGCTTCAGGGGGAAGTACAGAGGCTTTCATGCTGTTTTAACTACAGATGTAGCCGTCATACAAGTTCCACATTTTACTGCTCCAGCAGCATGGAGCAAAAAAAAAAAAAAAAAGAAGAAAAACCACCAAACTGTGGCACTGCCCCCAAGTGGAAATGTTTGGAAATTCTTCTGTCTTCCCAGTCATTAGAAGAACTAATATGGACAACAGATGATTAATTGTGGTACAATGAGTGGCAGCCATTGTTTGATTTTTTTACTTGGCTGTCTCATCAGAATTCAAGAGACCTTTTTCACAGCAGAAGTTTTGACTTCATAGCAGGAAAAGCACAGGTGAAACCAATTTCATTAAAGATGGCTCAGTTCCATTAAGTGTGCCAGCAAGCTGTGCCAGTGAGGCAGCATACAAAATGCCAGGGCCCTGGAAATCACCTAAATGGAATGCACTCATTATTAATGTTATTAATTACACCTGTGCTTTTCCTGCTCTGACATGCCAAAATGTTTGCTGTGAAAAGGGTCTATAGAAATGGTTTCTGGTAACTGATCATTACACTGAAAAAGTATAAGTGACAACTTAGCAAACTCCGTCCACTGACATGAGATGCATTTGAAAGCTTGGGAAAAAAACTAGTAAGTGGGTCTTGAGTTTTGTCAAACTATAATGGATTTAAGAAATAGTCACTTTGGGAAATATGCTTATTTTGCTTTCTGAGAGTGAGATGAGAGGATTGATTTCTATATCAATTATGTGGTTAGCTTAAGGAGCTAACCACATACTTGCTAAGCTAAGCTAAGCATGTAAGGACGTGGTTAACTTAGCTTAGCATAAAGACTGGAACAGGGTCAAACAGCTAACCTGGCTCTTAACAAAGTGAAAAACAAAAATAAAATAAAATCAAAACCAAAATCTATTTTGGTTTTGGTTGCTGTATAGGCCCCATTGCACCAGCCCTGACAACCTCACTATGAATACAAGACAAGAAATAGTTCCAGCACGTAACTCCCTGTGAAACCAGAAATTATCATTTTCACATTTCTGTCTATGTACAGATTTAACAAACAATATAGCATGTTAATTAGTGAGCTTTAGATGTGTCTGTAGGCATATTTTCTCACTGTGGACAGTGAGTGCTATTTTTCCCTGTCTCAATCCTGTATAATAGGCTGGGCTAAACACATCCTGACTCCAGCTCTCTACGTAATGCACAGATATTGATATTGATCGCTTCATCTCACTGTAGGAAAGACAGGAAGAGTATTTCCCAAAATGTTGAACCTTTAACTACCACTCGGCATGTTAAAGAAAAACAAAAGAAAACCAGGCGGTGTTGCATGTATGAATGTAATTTGTATTGGATAATGCTGCCATACAGGCTTATAGCTGAGTTATGAGCCTTCTGATGTTATCCCAGACCTTTTCTCACATCTTCTCTTTATCCGTCTTTGTTTCTCAGTTTGAGGTTTTTATAGCAAAGCTCACAAAAGTGTAAGATGCTGCAGCACAGCCAAAAAATCTCACACCTTGACTTTTCTGTACTGTAGCCTGTTGTTCTGAAGTTCTGTTCCTGCTGCTCTCTCCCTCTTTTTCTCTCACTCACCCAGTATTGTAGCTGCCCAAACACACCAGCATCCATACATCTGTACAGCAGGTTGCTGCAATAATACTAGGTGAGTGTTGGTGTGTGAGAGAAATAGAGAACGGGGATTGTGTAAATGATTATATGATGTCAATTGTAATGAAAAAAAACATTACCAGAATACTGAATTTGTGATTAAATTAGTGATGCAAATTAGGCTAAAAAGTACCAGTACCTGTTTATATGTTGTTGGATGATTTTATGTTTGTCAGTGTTTTTGCCATATACAAAGAATTCAATGTATATGAATATTTCTCCTTACAGTACATTTATGTAATCTAAATCAATATCAGTTTAAAGCAATTAATAGTAAATACATAGTACATAACTGGTAACTACAAGGATATTCAAACTCGTTCAGACAAACACTCCTCAGGCATATTATTCTCTTCTTCATTGACATTGCCATGAAAGTCATTCCATTCCTAGAAAGTAAGTGAATTTTTTCATGTATAATTATGACTTTCATCACCTTCCTTACCATTTTTTTTTTTTACAGTTTTTCAGAGCAATGACCCAATTTCCTCTTAATTCAATTAATTATCATTATTTTTAATGATCATTTTATTTAATTATTACTATAAATATTTTTAGTTCTTTTAAAATGAATTCAAAATACAGGATTGGCTATCACTTCCAAACTGATTGATAGCTCTTTTAGATACTTGGGCACTGAAGTAGAGAGATTCCTTTTCTCAACATTGTGACTTTGTGTACAAAAGTCCCAGCAGCGCCTCTTTATGCTGAAGAAACTCAAGAGATTCAAAGTTAGGAAAGGCACCTTAACAGCTGTCTAGAAGTCACTCATACACATTACGTGCTGGTGCAACTTTCTCTTTGTTAAAAACAAATCAGCTTTCCCACATCATTAAGCAGGCTAGTAAAATAACAAACATCACACAGCCTCGACTCTCAGATCTGCACTTTAACTCAGTTCGACTGAAAATAATCCTCATCACACCCCTTCCAACTCCTCCCAACATATTGTCGATAGAAAGTCCCCATGGCCTTCAAAAATCATTCATTCCAACTGGCATTATCATTATAAACAAACAGGGAATGAAGTGCACACTAACATCTACACATTTTTTTCACTTTGCTACTTCTTGTGCATTTGATTTCTTGTACATTACTTGATTTACTCTAAATGTACGGTGTGATTTTTACTTGTAAGCCACATCAAAGACAAATTTCCGTTTCTTTGTAATGAACAGCAAAATTTTCTGATCTAGACTGTGATAAACAAACTAACAAAAGACAACAACTTCATCCAAGTTATTAATGGTTTAGACGTTTTTAAATCAGCGTGTGTTGAAAACAAATGAAGAAAACATGCCTCACTTTTTATTATGATGGAATGAGTCAACATAGCCATAATTTATACAGTGATAAAAATTACTGATTGGGTCTAAACATTGGTATTTGACATTTGAACATCATTAGAAAAACTGTAATATCCTCTATCCTAATAGTCTCTGCACATACTGGTAAGAAACGCTGTCTCTTAGCATCATCTCTCTCTCTGTCAGCACAAAGGCGTCAAATTAACAAGTCGGGGTATAATGCAAACCAGGAAGGAGGTCATTCCCAACTCATTTACACTGCTAAGGAGGGATAACCACCGTGAGAATCCTGGTTCCCCGTGTAGGAAAAAAAAATCTCCCCCTGGTCCCTGGCCCCTGAGGTTTGGCCGCCCCAGTGAAGTGAGGAGAAAGCATCGAGATTGAAGCCAGCACCTGGGGGTCTGCTGTCAGCCGAGGTGAGGGATTGTGGGGAAAGGAGACATGGCAGCTTCCTCTTGGCTCGACAGTGGAAGCCAAATTACAGAGAAAGAAAGAGAGTGCAGAGCCTTGCTTCATCTGTCATACTCCTCTCATCTCTCACTCTTTTTTGTCTCCTTCATCTCTCAAGCTCTTCAACCCCCCACCAGCCCCCTGCCCCACTTCTCCTTCCTCCCGCTCTCTTTCTACTGGATTACAGTGCAAAAATATAATCCAGATGATGGCTAACCACAGATCGTTGGAGAGCAGGGGGAGACGACCAGAAATCACCAGGCCTGATAATCAGTATGTGTGTGTCTTGATTGCGTCGGCCAGTTTGGGTTGATATTCATGGGGGAGCTCTGACTTGTGCAGCTCTCTTTGGTTCGTAGGCTGATGGTGCTGCTGACAGCTTGAACCTCTGCACTGAGTTGTGGAGTTGTGGACAGTTTCCAGGATTTTGTTTTCTTTCTCACTTTCTTTTTCCTTGATGTCATACATTTTTCCTTTATCAAGTTTGCATCTCTTTGGTAAATGGTATATGATTTACACTTGATTTAAATTTCTTGTTTATCTTTTTGGTTTTGATGTAATTAGATGGGATTTTTGAGGCTGATACTGATATCAATATCAGATAATGATATATCGGGCGATAATCTTTTTTTATACATAACAAACAGTTTTGATCCCTTAAAGTTGGTTATAAAAGAATTGTGACAAACTATGTAATGACAACACTGTGTCTAAACTATCTCAGTCATATCTGTGGCATGCTGTACTGTAATTTCTTGTTACTTAGTGGCCGACAGTTAAGCTGATCCCGATATATCTGTTATAAGCTAAAGTCAGATGATAATATCAGCCCAGCCGATGTATCTAGATTCAAGAAAATTCTTTGAAAAGTTTCACTAAATAATATTTCCATAAAAGTTTTTTTGCTTAATATTGTAGTATACCACCACCAAAACTGTCACACAGCCAACTCACCTCTAACACACAATACATCCATCCATATACCCTCACTGCATTATTACTGCTACTAAACAAAACTACTGGTTTTGTTGTTGGATTTTGGCCACAGACTCAGTACAGTACAGGTAGTAGTGTTATGTACGACCTTTGTCACCCTGACCTTGCTGGGTGTGTAATAAATGCTCGTACCATCTCACTTATTGCTTCTTTTACTCTTTGCTCACATGCAAATTCAGTGCAACAGACCTCTCATATTTTAATTTGTCACAAGAGGAAAAGCACAGGCGTTGTTAATAACATTGATGATGGCTCTGTTCCTTTTAGGTGTTCCAGAAAGCCATGCCAGTGAGCCAGCATGCACAATACTGGGCTCCTGGATATGGTACACCTAAATAGACTGCATGTTAGTTACACACAGTCACAATGTTAAATTACAGCAAACACTTGGCCACATTATACATGAAATATTCCCTTCAATATCTGACAACATATCGAAACCTGTTTCAGCTAGTGCAAGTTGCTCGGTAGTTGGATTTAACGTATTTAAAATAAACCAGAAACATTAGACTCATCATTTCTAGTGTGGAAACATTTTCATGAACTGGGTAAAGTTTAAACCACAGTTGTATTCTAGTAATCATCAAGAGAAAGTGTGTCAGATCAGTTTTTCTTTCTCTGTCAACGCTCAGTGTCAATATACTGTATTTCTCTCTTATCTCTTATCTCCTGTCTTCAGTCACTGCAGTGTGTGTGTGTGTGTGTCTGTGTGATGCTGACAGTTCGCCTCTCTCTTCTCCATTTCTTGACGACCGGTCCTTCCTGGTGTTGACACGCACATCTGGATGACGGCTTTGAGGTCTGCAGTCTTCATCAGAAATCAACACAAGCCATCAAGTCTTATTATACTTTGGGCTGTTTTAGCCAGACAACCTGTTGAGACTCCAGTCACTTTTCTGACTGATAGTGCTAAATACGTTGCTAAACGGGGAGCTGATTACAGTAACTGTCTTTGGTGTTAATTTCACTGTTTTTGTCATAGCAGTGTCACATTGATGACATTAAGGCAAACAAAATGGAAGCAAGATACAATTAAGGCAGGGATCATAAAAATAAAAATAATAAAAATGCGCTCAATAATAATTGTTAAAAAGTAATCAAGACAGATTAAGTAACACTCTCTTTCATGGCCAAATTGAAACTTATTTTGGTCTCCTTCATTGAATAATCTATTGAACATCCAATTTCTGTAAATTTAACTAATGTTTTTGAAACTAAATCTAAACCGAAATTAAAACCGGGTAATCGAATTTTGAAATACTATTATGATATACTGAAACTTAAAGAACATTTTTTTGATTTCCTTCTTAGTTTCTTTATTTGTAAGGCTTGTCAACATCAATATCCAACAACAGGGAAGTAATGGAGGCAATGTAACGCAGGCCACTCCACCAACATTTACCACATACAACAGTCAGGACGAATGTTACTCGCAGAAGAAGTGTATGTTTCAGATCAACGATCTGAGCCACCAAATTTGTGGTTTAGTGGAATTTTGAAAATAGTTATATAAAGTAATACTAAGTGCTTAGAAAACCCTAGAATGGCATCTTAATTTCCATCAAAAACATTTGTTCAAAGATGGAAAAGAGAGAGATGCCTTAAAGATAGCTAACAATACCACAGCTAGCATGATAGGAGAAAAAGTGATGAGCCAGCAGAATGAAGAGTTTTGCGTTAATAAAGCTGCTGTGGTCAGTCAGCAGAGGACAAAGGAGAGAGAGAGAGACTGCTGACAGGGTTTGTTCAACAAGGAATGTCGGCCAATTTATATGTAAAATAACCTCTTCACCCAAAATGCCCAATGTGTTTTTTCAGAAAATTGAGTTGAAGTTAAACTGAAATACAATTGTAAAGTAAGTAATCAAATGAAATCATTCAGAAAAAAAATTAATTAAAGCTGATTAGAAAATGATCTGAAAATAAAATGAAATTTCGAAATCATTTAGAAAACAAAATTAATTTGAAAATAGTAGAACTAGAAAAACTGTGGTCAAGTTTCCATTTGATCTTCTTCTGAATAAGTGAAAGAACCAAGCACCTCTTGTTTTGATTTGTTTATTTAATCTTGATTTTTATCTAGATTTTGGAGCAGCCAATAGAATCTATACTTATAGCCATGTGGCCAATACCTGACTGAATATTCCTGTGACTTAAAGGTGTCAATAGGTCTTTGGTAATTTGATTACTTGCAAATATGTTTGGGAATTTGCACTACTAAAGTATCAAGTGGTCCTGCATTATTATATAATCAAATCTAGTTCTAACATCTTTCATTTAATTTTATCAAATTACCACAAAACTAACTGACATACAGAAAACCTGGCGCTAGGTAATATTCCATTATAGGAGCACTGATTCGTTTCTGCTTCTCTGTGCATCTATAGTGAGCCACCAACAGGTTAATCCTGTGACGGCTGCTATAAACAACATGAAATTACTGAGAGTTGTAAAAAATGAAACTAAATGTTTGTGACCAGTTTTTAAAGATTAAACAGTGAACAGTGCAGGTTCTCTCTCTCTCTCTCTTTCTTCCTCTCTCAACCCAGTATATAAGTGTTTTAAATCTATGATAAATACTGCTCTGGCCTGCTTCCTCTCTCTCTCGCTGCACACATAGCAGAAGAGCCACGCTCCTCTCTGTGGGTCTGGTTTCAATTTCTGGAAAATGAAGAGGTTGTGAGAAGGAGAGAGGAAAAACTCCTGCCTTGTAAATCCATTATTGTTCAGGATATATCAGAAATCCAGCTTTAATAGCGCTGTTTGTGTAGGATCTACTCTCAATCCCCCACTATATAATCCTATTCGCCGACCAAAGCTTAGCTGCACAAATAAACACGGTAATGGATCCCCTCACATATAGCAAAGAGAAGAGGCAAAGAATGAGGCACCCTTCGGCCCAATCTTTTCCAGATGGCACCAATAGATCACATTATTTACATCAGCTGTGCTCAGGTTCCCAAGGCAACGCTGCTCTGTTTTACAATCTTTGGTTCAATGACCCGAATCTTTTCTGTTTTTTCTTACCCGGGCCTTGATTAGTGCAGAAGAGATGGATCTTCTTCGTGGAAGAGTACGCTACTGATGCACAGATGTGGTGTCACTCCAACGCACCTTCTCAGAAGGATAAACCTCCCGTCTCCCACCTCCCCCCATATGGGATTCCTTATGATATTCAATCCTCAAGCTAGGCGTGCATTCTGCACTGATCAGCGCGCATCGTTTCCATTAGCGTAGCTCGCTCTCCTTCGTTCACCCGTGAACTGCGGTACGATCTTTGGGACTCATTACCCCTCTGCTCTCAGTGTGGTTACGGATAGTTAGCTTCGTTCATGAACCTTTAATGTTTCTCCTTGTCTTTTCTGCTCAGAGATGAGCAGCCGGGTGGATGAGGATGTACGCTGCAAAATCTTTCCAGCAGGCGGAGAATTCTACATGACAAAAAAATCTGCTGGTCGAACCCCAGTTGTTGTTTGTAAGTTAACATCCACTCTGCCTGCCTGTGCCATTTTAATCTGTTTCAAGAGTTTACGAACATGCCAAACTGTGGTGACATAGAAAAACACTGACACATGCTGCAGGGACAGAAGGATCTCACTGAGTACAAGAGGTCAAAGTTTTCTTTGCTGGTAGCAGGGAGAGGATTCCTGTGAGGATTTCAGCTGCCAGAAGCATCTTTTGCTTGTTTATCAAAGGTTAGTCAGCTGTGGAGTCTGGACGCAGCATCTCTGAAACCTTAAAACAGCATGAAGGTCGTTCAGCCTCATGAGAATGGTTCAAAGCTGTTGTATTTTCCCTTCCATCTGAACTGGAAAGGTACAGTACTTTAGTAGTCGATGCCACGGTTGTGGAGGTCTCTCTGAATCTGCCAAATCTCACTGTCTTCTTCCTCTGCTTCTTCTTCCTGGCCGGGAGTCAATCCTTCAGGCTGTTTGCCTCATGCGTCTCTCCATTTCTAGCAGCAAGGGAGACGGAGGAGGCTGGCGTCGATTTCTGACAGAGGAGAGCAGAAAAAAATACAAAAACAGAGAGGTCAGAGGATGTTAAGACCTGGTAGCTCTCCAGAAAGTCTGTGTTTTCTGAGTCCGATTTGTTGCTGTGTTGTTGTTGTTGTTGTTGTGTGTGTATACTGTGTGCATGTGTGTGTGGGCATAAACAGTTTAGTTCCTGTGAAATATATACCAATTTTTTAGACTGCAGCTCTTAAAGATTGCACCATAGCCCACCCTAATTATGCAATTTGATTTATTAGTTTATTTGTCAGGGATGATGCGCTTTAATCATCAGGAAAACTGTAAATGAGTTCAGAAAAGGAACAACAAACATCAACAAATCATCAACAACAAACATGCACAAAAAGTAATAGAGGGGATTAGTGGATACATACATTACTGCCTTAAAATGATAACAATTAACTTAATTCTTAAAGCACCTATTACTGTATCTATATGTGTATATTAACAATGGATCACATGACCATGTGTATGTAAAAGGAGTTGCACCTACAGAGAATTATCACCTGACTTTGCAGTTCCCCTCAGCTCTACATACATTTATAGCGTCTTTCAGCTCATTGTTTTGGTTCTCTGGCCTGTAACTTTACTGTTTTGGGTCCTCTCACTGCTCTTGTCGTTTTCAGCCGCAGCAGGCAGCTGTTTTCAGTGAAAAACCTCTAACGCACTGTACACTATCTGCTCAGCAGCAAACGGCATAGTGGAGCATTTATCTGGCTAAAAAGCCAGATATTTACCTCAGGAGTTGGTGGGGAGCAAATACAGAGTTAAAAGGAGAGTGAATATTGGACTTACATTTGCCAGGTGGCAGAAACACCACTCCAAATCAGTGATAGTGTTGCTCTGTATCTGCTGGATGTGTAACTAAGCAACTGTTTGCTTGCAAGTTCACCATATCAACTTAAAAGGTGATGATATGTCAGTGTTGCGCCTACAGCTGGTTTCCGCTGCATCCAAGCGACGAAAACATCCGTTTCTGCAGATTTAACTAAATGAATAATGAAATGAATATATGATATCACAGGTTTGAGTCGGTTAGAACAGAATTTACATACAATAATAAAACTCTATGTATATGTGCAGGGGAGGAAGGAAGCCAACATGAAAAAAAAAAATTCAGTGAAGTGTAAACAACATAAGAACTTGTTTTTTTGTTGTATGTATGTATCATAAGGCAATGGCTAGGCAACATTCAGTACTTAATAAAAGGCCAATAGTGGGACAAGAGGACATCAGCACGAGTTGAGATGAACATTATTGATCCCTGAAGAGGAAATAGTTAGAGTGAAAATTATGGATGATTTGTCTTCACTGTGCAAATATAGAGCTCCTGTGGGCTCCGAACAGTCTCACTATGTTCACTATTGACAGATTTACAGAAGAACATGTGTTAGCAGTTTTCAGATATACAAATTTACAGTCCAGTGCAAGAGCAAATGTGCATCACTGGCAACCTTACTGCTGGAATTGTGCAACCTTTGACAAAGAACACACTGATCAGTGTTAAACTCCCTGGTCACTCAGTCCAAAATCGACCATACGAGTGCCCCCCGCTCCCGCCTGGAAAAATTTACTCAGACTGCGCGTGTTCGATTCCTGGCTCGACCTGTGCTGTCATATTTCTCTCACTCCACACGTTCCTGTCTTTGCGGCAATAAAAACTAATAAAACATTGCCGAGAAGTGGCTGTCCACCTTCCAAAAAAACTCAATTAAAACAAAACAATGAGCAGTTACTGCACATTATTCATTCTGTAGCTCCCTGACAGGGATAAATCATTCCGTTTAATGACAGATTGGTGCCTGATTCAGGCAAATATATGAAGTGGCAGTGAGCTGTTTTGAGCAGATGTAAACTGAAGAAGAAGAGGAGGCGGAAGCTGGAAATGTAATTACAATTAATGTGGGTGGGTGGGAAGCCGCTGAGTTCGGACAGTAAGCAGAGTCTCGTCAGTCTGCCCCCGGATGGTTGCGGGTGCGAATCCCTTGTTGCTGAGGCTGAGGAAGGCAGCTGAATAAACCCAGCAGAGGAATGTAGAGGCTAGAGACGGGAAGCAGAGAAACTCATTACAAGAAAGCTCTGTAATTTTGAGGATGTGGGATTATGTGGGACATGTGCTTTGGAAGGTTGGATAGATACAAGGGATCGACCACCTGCCCGTCTGCCTGCATACAGTGCCTGCAGTTATTCTCTCTCTCTCTCTCTCTCTCAATCACATTTTAAGTAACTAACAATAATAAGATACCTCTGAATTTGAAAATATATATATTAAATTATATATTAGTATATTATCTTATATACATAAAAATATGTTCAGAAAACAACAAATTGAATAAACAGTTATATAATGAGTAACCAATTTAACAAGATATATCAATTAAATATAAATTCAAGTTTTATTTAATTTCTATAAAAATAATATGATATGCTATCAATAAACAATACAATACAAATAAGATTTAAATGGCTAAAGTGATATTATTAAATAAAATAGAAGCAAATACAAATTTAAAATGTATGTTATTTTTATAGTTTTTAGTATAATAGGAAAGATAATCTTCTGTAGTTTTTGCAGTCAAGAGGTGGGGAATAGACAGCACAAATCTTCAGTTTAAACATGACACATTGAAACCTTTATGATAGTTTTAACTGTAAAACAAGTGACCATAAAAGAAAAGAGAAAACCATCAGTCATACATTGTGTGTGCTCTAATTATGCTGCTAATTATGCATGGTATAAGTTGGATTTTCTGTTTTTGCTCTGACTGTCTTTCTTCGAGTGGAGGCGCTTCCAAATTGGCCCGGGAGTTTGAAGAGTCAATTAATGAGAACAGCTGTAGGTTTACAGTACCTTTAGCACAGTATTAAGGAGGAAGTCAGGTGGGGATGAGGAAGAGGAAGAGAATCAGAAGGGTTGTGCTCACACTGCAGCTTAAAGTGTGCAAATTATGAATTATTGTCTGCAAATAGGCTTAAATGTTTTTTTTTAATCAATTAAAACTCTCATTTTTATTTGTTCTTAATGAATATGTACTCTAAAATTGTATCTGGTCACATGCAATATGTTACTTGTATTCTCAAAATTGAAGCCAAAATGCTAAATATAACTTCATACTTTGATGCCTGAGCAGCATAAGCAGGGAGGACAAACATGGAAAGACCGTAAAATATAAGAGTTGATGGGGATTTTGGTGAGAGAACCAACAGGTACAAAAATGGTTGTAATTTCTGTTACAGGACATGAAAACACTGGCACGAGTGGATGACGTGATCTGTGCTCGAAGATCTGTGCTTACACAACAAATATGCATCAGTGGGTTTTCTTAGGTCAGTGGGAGGTTAAAACTGTTAATCCACACAATGTGAAGCAGAGCTAAAAGTAACTGCTCGTTTAACAGTATTTTTTACGTACTGCCTCCACCTGAAAAGGGGAATTTTGCTTCAGCCATTAGCATTATGCTACATACGCTGCTTTTTTGAGCAAAGTGCCTGGTGTTCTCCTGTGCATCATTACACATATAAACAGTTATTGTCACTGCAGACAATTGTCATTTAATCACTGGTTTTTGGTTACATCCGAGAATAGTTGCCATACAACAGTCATTCAGGGAAAATAAAAAAAGAGTACAACACCAACTCGGAGTTCAGCATGAAGGTCTGCAGTGGGAGAAAAGAGAGACACAAATGAGAGGAAGTTCCTGGTGGATGACCTATAATTTCACAAATGAGGAGCATGTTTGTGTCACACTATCTCTTCTTAATCATGTATCTGCTCATAAACATGTCTGCTGGGAAGCATTGGTGTCTCCTCTCATGGAAGCGAAGAATTACTCAGGTCTTTTCATGTCGTTGGATGTTGTTTCCAGATGGAACCACACATGGAATCCCACACTGTTGGACTCCAAAATAACTTTTGTATTTTTACATCTTTGATAGCTAGTTCGCCCTTCTGATCTACACACTGAAAAACTGTCTTTGTGCTTCTTATGTAGATGGATAAGCCAACTATTTCAGTGCATTAAATATATAATTTTCCCAATACTGTGTATTTCAAGAGAAAAGACAATTATTTAATAGAAGGCAGTTCTTTAAACACTGCAATTGTACTTTGGAAAGGCTCCAAATATATATCGCAAATCAGGCTTCATGTTGATGTCTGAATGAAGACCAGACCTGTCAGTCAACTGTTGATCAGGCTAGGTGAAATTACATACAGTATGTCTCAAGCCAGTGCCTTGTTAAGCATTGCCAGATCAGAATAAGCAGAGCAAAAATTGTAATATGGAGTTTTGAAATGAGCTCAAAAGCTATGACCACAATTGGTGCAAAACCGACACAAATCAGTTGTGTGGTTTTGATCCAGTTCAGATTCCATTGACCTGAAACAAAAATGATGAAAAATGAAAAAAAATTCTTTTGAATACACCTTAATATTTCAGTACCTTTACTGCTTCTTCTACTGTAGACAAACCATTCGTGCCACATTGCACCTAACCGTTACAGACCTCCATAGTTTTAGCAGAGTGTTAACAGCGGTCACTCTGCTCTGCCTTCATCTGCGCGTCGCTCGGTGTTCAGTGAACCTGATCCTGACTGTGGCTCTTCGTGCTTGTTAGTGTGTTTGCTGCTCCAGCAGGACTTGACTCAACATCCATCTGGGCCAGATCCCCTCAGCCTGGGCTGCAGCTGGGGAGTACACACATCAAAACACAGACACACACAAGCACTCATTGTGTAGACACACACACACACACACACACACACAGATTTAGAAAGATGGCAGGCACACACTGATCTCTCAAAAACATGCTTACTTACACACATACATAAATACACCACACACACAAACATACTCATGCATGCAGATACACAAACATGTGGAGGCTTAGTACATTAAAAAAAAATCCGAATTTTTTTTCATTATGAAGTGTTTATTTCTCATAATTATGCCTTATTATGCCAAAAATATGAGAACCCCCACCCCCCTAATTATAAGTTACTAAGTCACATATGTTACTGTTTTTCCTGTAATTATGACATCATAAGTCACATGCATTACTTCTTTTTTCATTGTTAACAGATTTTGTAATTATGATTGCATCAAAATTACAGATATTCTCTGATAAAGTACTTCACAATAAAAGATAAATTTAGTTGTCTTTCAGATTTAGTTCGTGGTCAGTCTTAGTGGCAGAAATGGGCCACATAAACAGATAACATCACTCCAATCCTGCTTTCAATCCTGAGTCAATATTAAATTAAAACCTTGTGGATCGTTAGGCAACTCGAGCCATTTAGTGTTACACTTCATAAAGTTTAGGGACTTGCAAGAGACAGATTTTAAAAAAGAATGGGTAAAGTCAAAGCAGCAGAGATATTCTGACTTTTTGTCCCTAGAGAAGGTCAAGCTCCAAAAACCATGGATCCCATAATGTAAAGAAGACATTGTACAACTGTTGTCACAGGCTGTGTAGATCTCTCCTTCATGAGTAAACTGACTTTTACATATAAAATCTGTGGAGCGCCCCTTTAATGTGACAATTTTGAGGACCTTTACACTGGACCTCCTTGAACTGTAGATTACTGATGTGGCTCCATTTTGTGAAATGCATTTGTAACTAATTTCCTGGTTTTGTATTGAGCAGATAGTGACACATAATGACCCTGTTTCATATGATATCGTATCTGCAGGTCTGGTTTTCCCAACCTCAATTCTGAAAAAGCTATGTAATTGTCCTCCCGTCCCACAGGACCCCTGGGACCTCCAATCAGATGCACAGTCAGACTCCACATACTTACATACATTCACACACATAGATGCACACAAACACAACCCAGTAGACAAACAGACATGTACTCATTCACAAACACGGATGAACACAAAGACTGCTGTCTCGCTGCAGTTTTTCTGATTTCCACAGTAAATGCGAGGGCGGTTAGGCTGAAATGTAAATGAAAACAAGCGGGTTTGGTGGGGAGATGGCAGGCGGTTCCAGCTTTATGACTTCAGTAAAACAAGCCTCCGTCACACACGCTGAAGATCTGACGTGCTGACAGCAGTGATGAGGCCTTGAAACAGATATTACACATCTATTACACATGTGAGCAGACCCATACACATGCACTAAAACATACACTTACATATGTGCCAGTCTCTTCCTCACATATGCACACACACGGGAAAAGCGAGGAAGAGTAGAAATTTACAGAGATGGCCGAGATTTTGGGTTAAATGGAAAAAGGTTTACTGTGCGTACAGCCAGCGTAAATGTATCTGACTAGAAAACTTTGAAGTTACCCACCAACCATACAGAAAAAAGTCATGTTAAAATTAGAACAGATTTCTGAAAGTTTTATAATGTTTTAGAAATAATTTTAACTGTAAATTGTCAAATCATGGCCTTTATTTACCTAAAATGCAGAGAGCATCTTCATTTGAAACTGCCTGATGTTAAATGTCAGACATTTTCCCTGTTTTCAGTACAACAGTCATGTCATACTCACCACTCTGCTGCTCTGAGTTTCTGTTTTTGAAGAAATACTGTTCTCTCTCACTAATTAATTTCAGTAGATTATACTTTGCAGTTTTTATGTCCAGTGTTTTGTCACTGTCAATGAAACACACACTTCATGCACAGATATTTCACATTAAAAGCCAGTAGCTCAACAGGCAGGGTTTTAGCGTAAACATCTGCAGAAAGTATTTTCTTCACAGTAGCTTAACACCAAACAAACAAACAAACAAACAAACAAATAACCCCTCCTCCCCCGACAAAATAGAAAGGAATGGAATTAAGAAATGTGTCAGCAATGAGTACAGGCCATTTTCATTTGGCCCCCATGAAACACATATAAGAGTCATACCATTGTACTGCATGACATATTACTTCAGTGTAGTTTCAAGATGCCCTACAGACATGTTTTAAGACATGTAAAAATACTCATCTTACACAAAATAACATCTCCTTCACTCAACAAAAATCCAGAATCTATGAATATGCAAATACTTTTCATTTTAAAAGTTTAGCTGCTGTACACAAGATGTCTCCTACTTCACTGAGAAGTCCATTCTCGGTGATGTTACAAAATCCTGCTTATACGCAGGGCCGGACCTAGCACATTCAGTGCCCTAGGCAAGCGCCTTTCAACAATCGTATTTCAATCCATTTTGAATGCTTCTTGGATGCATTTATATTTAGCTTTTTTCAGATCAGATAGCTGTTCAATCCGCCCAAGACACATGAAGTGACTGAGTGTAAACTGGGTCTTAGACAACAATAACGTTCTGACAGGGAACCATATAAGCTGTGTCAAGCTGTGTCTAATCATACAAGACTCGTTGCTGGATAAATTCGTTGTTGGTTTTAGTGTCTTCAGGGGAAAACATGAAATGATGCCAGACTTGTTTTGTTATACTTTATTGGTATTAGTTTACTACATTAATCACATCATTGCTCATTTCATAAGCACCAATTCATCATATTTTTACAGTTGTGGGTGCATTAGTGCATGAACATGAACATGCATAGAAAACAGCTGTAATAAAATGAAACAATAATAAAATAAAAATAAAAAACTTAACAAGTGTGTTTTAATACAGAGAAGCCCAATTAACTTTTCACATGAAAGCATAGAAACAAATTTCTAATTACATGTACGCTTTTGCACACATATACGAACATACATACTTTTACATATACTGTACGAACATGTACACATCTAACGTGCACTTACCCTCTCATTTCTTCCATTACCTCCATGATATCAATTTACATGTCACAGTCATTTAGGCCATTCTGTTTCAAAATAGTCAACCTTGGCTCAAATTTTTCAAGTGATTTTCATTTTACGTATGTCTTCATTAGTGTATAATCACCTGAAAATAAGAATCGTGTTTTCATTACCTTGTAATAAGTTTCATGACCACCGTAGTTTCTCCTACACGCTTGGAAGGGGAGGGTGAGGCGAGCGGTATTCAAATGGTTGCTAACTGCCGTTTCACCGCTAGACGCCACTAAATCCTCCACACTGCTCCTTAAGTCCTCATCATACTCACCCAAAAACCCGTTTTATTTGTCCCTTCACAAAAGCATTTACATGTATCTTTGCAGAAGCATATGTAAGCCTGAGGCCCACATGGTGAGTCCACTACAGTAAAATGAAATCAATAACTGTCAAATAGTAATAACTAATAGCTTACTAGTTAATATCCCCTCTGATACTGGGAGGTTTGGGGTTTGACTCCGACTGAAGTCATGCCTATTTTCTCCACTTAAAAAGGGATACCCTTTCAGCTCTGCATGCTGTGGATGTGGGTGTTGGCATTGTGGTTATAAAACGTGATGAAACTTTTGTGATTTCTGTGGGAAAATAGAGCAGAAATCCTGTCTCGTAACCATCACCATCCATCCATCCTGTTAGAGTGTCGTTCAGAGTTACCTCCCTGCAAGCTACTCTAGATTAAAACATCAAATGTCAAAAATATAAAATGTCTTTTTTTCTCAGATTTGTTCATCTGAAGCAGGTTCCTGAAACAGAATACAAATTGTTTCACATGTATGTAGAGCAAATACCATCAACCTCTCCTTCACTCGTTCCTGCTTTTAAATAAGAGTAAATTAGGTGTTATAATGCTGCGGCTGTTTTTAGTAGCTGCTGAGAAAACACACACACACACACACATGGACAAACACATATTTGTACACACCCGTCGGACTTGCTGATGTTTGGGCAGAGTTTATTCAGTGTTCTAGCTCTTAATCAGTCATCAAGGTTAAGGGGAAGCAGGCAATGTAAGCAAACAAACACAAACACGCACATGCGCGCACACACACACACACACACAAACACAAGCTAACTGGATAACAAGGTCACATTTGGAGATCAGGATTTACTTTGGCCCGTGTTGCCAGTCTTTAATGATTAAATCATCTATTGGTTCAGGTTTTCGTTACTCTGTGTTAGCACATATCTTTGGGTGAGGGAGTGATGCCAGCTTTGACTAATGTCTTCTCATTTTTAGGCAACTTTGCTGGCAGATTTTATTAGCTGTAACTTGCAAGTCATTTGCTGTGAGTTGGTTAGAAACTCAATTTACTGACTTTTTCATGTCTTTCAGCTGACTTATTTGAAAATCAGAAGCCTACAAAAGGGTCTTAAATATGCATTCAATGACCACATACATGTTATCATGCTAACATAGTGTAAAAAAGCAGAAAAAGACTGAGAAGTTGACAGATCTCAGGTAAAAAGTCATCATCCTCACCAGTTGATGAAACATGCAGAAGACATGGAAACAGAAGAGCGGGATTGTTCTTGTTTTGCAGGGTAGATCTAGTCAGCCCCAGCTTTATAGTACATTATAAGAAATAAAGATCTAAGATGAGACTGTCATTGCTCCCTAGCATAAACTCATTCAGATTCTTGCTTCACAGAGAACACAATTGTGAGATTTATGATTTATTGTTAGTATTTTCAAACATCATGAATCAAATGAGCAAGGTAAAGGGCTTTTTTTTGGATGAGTTTTGTGAGTGTATCTCAGGTATACTTCCTCAAATGCAATAAAGAGCAGGACAGAGCTGCTTATGTGGGACTGGCTCAAACTTAGTGGTTACCCCCTTGGCTTTGGGGTTTACTACTGTAGGTAGTGAGATTAGCCAGCCATGTTAGTATTAATGGTTTATGACAAACACACAATTTAATCCAGTCCTTACACTTGTGCTCTTGTATTTTTGGTTTAGGAAGGCAACATCCATCCTTGTTGTTTGAATTATTATATTTAAGTCAATAAATCAACTAACCAACAAGTTACAAATTCAATATTCAAGATTTGCTTTATTGTCCCACTATGTAGGAAATTTGGAATGGGCTTCCACCAATGTTGCATCCATAAAAAACATTCATCATACATAAAAGAAAGGGTAAGAAAGCTAGAGGTTACAAGAAACATATCTAAGAACATGATAATACAGTAAAAAAACATACACTGATGTTAAATACATAAAAAACTATGGTACAAATATCAATAAATGAGTAAAAATAAAGTACTGTTGGATTCCATATCGATTTCATTATAATTGATCTTGTGTGTGTTTGTGTGTATGTACATGTTTGAGTGAGGTTTTGTATGAGTATGTGCATTAGCCTGCTGTTGATTTGTGCGTGTGTATGTGTGTGTGGTTGTGTGTGTGCGTGTGTGCTATCGAGTTTATAAAATTCCTAAATAAAACCAGAGAAACACATTGAGATTGCATAAAAGCAGTGAAACAGATGAATAAAAAAAACAAAAACAAAATGTTTAATCAAAACTGAGTTTCTCTGCATGACTGTATAGAGGGACATCCATTAAAAAGTGACACACATTAGTTTTACTTCATGTTAAGGAAAGAAGGAAAAGATGACCAAATGGAGAGGCTGACTTTGGGAATAGTGTGGTCTCAAGAAATTACACTACAGGGAAAACAAGGAAAAACTCATCCAAATTGAGTTTGTCTGCGTGACTTCTAGTTGCTTTGGTGGGCTGTTGGGGGGAGGACTGCGGGAGAGAGGGGGTTCATATCCAAAGAGACAGTCATTATTTTTCACGTCACTGGGAATAAATGAGCGCTGTCAGGCTGACTAATGACTGGGTCTCTGCTGCGGTGGAATCAGTAGAAAGTCTCCGTCTACCGATGTCAGTCATTTTCTTATGGACCCCGGCGCTGATGGATTGTAGGATCTGGCTCTGATTACACGCTACACTGGCATCCACTCACCCCCCGATCCCTTTGTTATTTTGGAAGCGGGTAATAAACACACATACAGCAGACATACATGCATTCACACACATGCAGATACACGCACTCGCTTCTGCTCTGCAGTCTTCATCAGTTTTGACACTTTCTTCAGACCTCAGCTCAGTCAGAGGCTGCGTGGCAGAAACCCCCGGAACACACAGCACGTCTGGTTCCCAGAAAACTACACACAAAGCTCTCAGTTACAATTTTTTCATTGTGCTAAATGGCTGATAATGGCTTTGAAGTACACTCTAATGACATAAAGTATGAATGTATGTTTCTACCTCCAAAAATACTCGCATTGCAGCATTCAGACTGAGCAGATGCTTTTGTTGTGACTTTTATTTTGTGTTAATTTACTATAGTCACTCTAGGAGGAGGGACATCTTCCTCCTGACAGGAAGCAACAGGCATGTGGGAAATGTGGCTGTAATGTTGAGAAACATTTATGACAGCACTGGCGTGAGATAAAAACTGTGGAGTGGACTCCGTTTTTTTACATCAGTTACGCTTTAATGTGGAGAGATATCTGCTGCCAAGAGATTTTTGGCTCCACCTTAACATGATGGAGGTGAATAGAATTTTCTTTGTGCTGTTATTTTCATTAATAAAAAAAAATAATGTGCAATGTGTCTTTTCAGAAACAGTGTCCCCATTACTCTGAATAATCTGCATACTTTGATATGAACAGTTTTCATATGGACTATTTCTAAGGTTCAGAGTAGTTGCAATGAAAACGTTTGTTCTGTAGATTATTCAGAGTAACTGGAACAATATTTTGGAAATGAGACACTGCTGTTTTTATTGCTTTGAATACTACAAATGTTAAACAGTGCAATTTATTTTAGATTCCATCCGATAAACCTTCTCAAATTAAAACTAACTGACTGTTGTCAACAAAAATAAATTAGATTCCTAAATGAACATGGTAAAGGTTAGCAGAGTCTGGGCTACTCATATAAATACAAAAGTTCAGGTTATAGACCTTTGAATTGTCAAACACAGGTGTACAATTAATAATGTCTCCATTCCATTTAGGTGTACCACCTCAGCTCCGTCTTACTGCCATAGCTTATTGGGAAACGAATAGAATATAGTAATCATTAATTTGATTACCAGCACTTACACCTGTCTATGAAAAGTCCATGTTTGTTGTCAACTCACATGCTGTAGTCAAAAAGTGAATTATCAAACTGCATGTACAGTACTTTTAAACACTAATCCAAAACTCAGTAAAATAACAATTATGTTAGTAACAATAATAATAATGACAGTATTCATACTGACGCTGAGGAAGTGTCCCTTTGATCTGTTGTAATTCTGTGTTTCACCCTGTCTGCCCCCCGACTCCTGTCCTGTCAACACTGTAACAGGCAATGAGACAAGGTGCTGAAACAGACTGCCTCCCTGAGGGACCCCACAGCCCCCACTGCAACCCCTACTTTTACACACACACACACACACAAACACACACACACAGATCTTCTTTGCTTGTCCAGAACACATACACACAGCTGAATGTGATTGACAGGATACAGAGACATCTCCAATCAGGGGTAGAGAGAGATCAATACAAATGAAAGAATAAAAAACATCTTTTATGTTTTGATGATGAATTATTTTTTTATAGATATGATGACTTTTATTGTGTCTGTAAGACTCTCAGATATTAGTTTTTATTAAAAGTGTCTGCATTTGAGCACTTTTAACATTGCTATCTGCAGACAGAAGACACACAATTTCATTTTCTCAAGAGCAAAATTTGAGTGAAATGTTTGTATTTATTTATTTTTTGCAACTTCTTGTCCCCCCCCCACTTTACTTTTTACTATTTTTTGTCTCAATACACTTTATAGTGACTATTTATGTTCATGTATATAATATATTTGGTACTTTTTATTTTAGTTCTTTTCATGATACACTTGTATATAGTAGATGTTCATAATAGTATTCTAGTTTTTAAACGTTTTTTTAAAGTTACTTCTTTTTCATCTGTCCTTGCACTTCTGCTGCTATGACACTTTAATTTGCTTGCGCAGGATCAAAAAAGTTGATCTTATAATATTTTATCTTATCTAATTTATTATGACTATCAATAATAATTGTAATTTTTCAATGTGATCACTAAAGCTTGCTTTTACTCTGACGCTGATTGTCTTTGTTTTTTCTGTTATCCTGTGGATATCCTTATATCAGCATCATAGCACAGAGACAGCACTGGTGAAAATTATGGATGACCTTCTAATTGCATTAGACAATGGACTTGTCTCTGTACTTGTCTTGTTAGATCTTAGTGCTGCATTCAACACCATTGACCATCACATCCTATTACAGAAACTGGAACATTTAATTGGCATTAAAGGAACCGCACTAAGCTGGTTTAAATCCTATTCATCAGATCAATCTTAGTTTGTACATGTTTACGATGAATCCTCTGTGCACGGCAAAGTTAGTCACGGAGTTCCGCAAGGTTCTATGCTTGGACCGATTCTATTCACCTTATATATGCTTCCTTAAGGCAGTATTGTTAGGAAACACTCCATAAACCCAATTATATCTATTGATCAAGCCAGATGAAACTAATCAGTTAGCTAACCTTCAAGCATACCTTAAGAACCTGGATGACCTGCAATTTTTTATGTTAAACTCTGACAAACTGAAGCTATTATACTGGGCCCCAAAAACCTCTGAGACACATTATGTAAAGATATAGTTACTCTAGCTGGCATTGCCCTGGCCTCCAGCACCACCGTAAGGATTCTCTGAGTTATCTTTGATCAGGATTTATCCTTTAACTCCCAGATAGAACAAACTTCAAGGACTGCCTTTTCATCTAGTAACATTGCAAAAATCAGTCATCCTGTCTCAGAATGATGCAGAAAAACTACTCCATTAATTTGTTACTTCTAGGCTGGATTGCTGCAATTCCTTATTATCAGGCTGCCAGAATAAGTCCCTTAAGACTTTTCAGTTGATCCAGAATGCTGCGGCACGTCTACTTACAAGAACTTGGAAAATAAATCATATTTCTCCAATATTAGCTTCTCTGCACTGGCTCCCTGTAAAATCCAGAATATAAGTCTCCAAAAGTAGAAAGGGAACCAGAGCCTTCAGTTATCAAGCTTCTCTCCTGTGGAATCAGCTCCCAGTTTGACACCACATTATTTTATTAATATTAATATTACCACTACCATTACATTATTATTATTTACTTATTACTATCGCACTCTCTCTCTCTCTCTTACTCGCTCTTTTTATCTCTCTCTCTGTCGCTCTCTCAGCCTAACACAGCAGCGGCAGATGGCCGCCCACCCTGAGTCTGGTTCTGCTCGAGGTTTCTGCCTCTTAAAGGAAGTTTTTCCTTGCCACTGTCACTATGTGCTTGCTCTTGGTGGGAATTGTTAGGGGCCCTGTAAATAATATTATAAAGAGTAAGGTCTAGACCTGCTCTATAGGAAAAGTGTAATGAGATAACTGCTGTTATGAATTGGCGCTATATAAATAAAATAAAATTGAATTGAATTGAATCCGTCTCATTTTACCCCAACCTGTACTTGTAGCGCCTCTTTTGGGTTTGTCAGTTATATAATAATTATATATAATTATATAAATTTTCCTCATGTTTTATGAAAATCTGACCAGTCATTATCTGAAACATGCGTGACCAGTGGAAACATAATTCCTCCTTCTTTAAAATCAGGCCTTCATCATTTGAAATAGTGTATGATAGATAAATAGATCCCCAAGCTTTTATAATACGAGATGATCACGAAGCAGAGAAGGTGGAGGAGAAAATAGAGTTGCTCTCTGTGCCTCTGTGTTTGTTGACGCTCTGTCGTCTTTGCTGCATGCTGATGTCAGGTGACCTCTGACATTTCAGTGACATAACATCAGCAGCTCTGACACACATAAATCACTCTGAGTGAGCCTGAGTCTCTGCTGGGAATCTGCCAGCCAGCAGCACTAATCAGATGCCTCATGAAAAGTGTCCGTTCCTGTGGTTGGAAGCAGCTTTTAAAAACGAGTGAAAAGTTCATGTTCTACAACAGAGTTCAGGCTTGACAGTGAGAAATAATAGATTTCTGCTAATCATTTATGATACAATATATGATATATATGACATATATGATAATATACAAAGTCTCCTGCCTGATGAACCTAATGAGACACACAGGGGCCAACCGGTGGAAAAACAATGATTTATGAATACATGAAGAAAATAATAAGTGAAGTTGTAATCCATCACACCCAGGCATTAGCACACACAGTATACACTCACTTTAGTTCAAGTACAGATACAGACAGAGATAACGCCTAAAACAACCAGAGATATCAAAAGGAAAGCTACCTTCAGTAGAAACACTAAAGCAAAATCCACACAATTCTATACTATCCCATGGTATATATTGTTATATCTCCCAAACCTAAGTACAGACATACTGTAGGTGGGGATGTAGATTTTGTACACACATGCACATAGAAATCCCATGCATATACAGTATATACATAATGTAGACACAAATGCATTGACATGACAAACTGTTTCTCACATGCACAGTCACACAGATTAGTAATGAAATCCAGATTCTCCTTGGGGAAGCAAACATTGCTTTACACAAAATACTTTGTCCTGAATGTTTATTATGCTTGCCGAGGCTTCCCGCTCTGAGAACAGCGGGCCGGTGAGGGAGTGACACTGCATGCTGTGTGCGGTCGGTCCGACAATTCAATCACTGACTCGTTCTGTTCACTGCACAGAATCGGACTTTATTATTTTTTTTTATCCCTCTGGCAAAATTTTCAATCCTTCCAGTGATCGACTCATCTGTCTGTACATCTGGTTGATTGTCCATCCATCCAGGATGTTGTTCTTTTGTTTGTCCATCTGATTTATCCATCATTCTGTCCATTCAGCCAACACATCTTCCATTTGTCAAGGTGTCTGTCATTCTGCTAGCTGTCCATCCATCCATCCATCCATCCACTTGGGTGGTGGACGTCCTGTGGACTCCAAATGCCTGCAGTGTCAGAGGGGAGATCCTGTCTTTCAGCATCAGGATCCAGAGTCCAGAAAACACACACACACACACACACACACACACACATCTTTGGCCCCTCACTCAGCAGCCCCCCACCCTCCCATCATGCCTTGCCTGGCTGTATTATGACAGGTGGAGTGTCGGTCGCCACCAGCCGGACTTTCCTACCAGCATCTCTCCTCAGCTCAGAAGGGCTGCTGCAGAAAGTTAGTATGTGTGAGAAAGTATTAGAATGTGTGTTTAGAAGTTAGACTAACTGTGTGTATATATTTACATATTCTATGTGAATATGTACTATACATATTCAATTATTGTATGTATTACATGTGTTATGGCTGGTCTGGTCGAAGGAGATGAAGAAGCATGAGAAGAAAGAGGGGAAGGAGAGACTGAGAGAAGGATGAGGAGAAGGAGAACAAGATAGGGTGAGGAAAATGATGAGCACCAGCAGAAGAAGAGGACGACAAGGCAGAGGAAGACAGTGGAGACAATTATCAAGAAGGAGGTGAGAAAAGGGTTTAAGATATAAAGTTGGGGTGGGAGAGGAGGAGCAGCAGCAGGAGGTGCAGAGAGCTTGTTGAGGATGAAAAATGAATCACCCTGATGGGAAAAGTAGAGCGGATTTGTGATGAAAGCACAAAGTCTTCACTCATCACCTGGACGGCCTCTCACTCCTCTCTGGAGATCAGACTGCTGAGTGTCTGTTTCTTCTTCTCTGCTTCAAACTGAGTGATGGACAGTTTTTAACGCTTTAATTCCCAATGAAACCAAGACTGAAAAAACCTCACCACATTTACATCCTGAAACCCATGTAAGCCTATCCGTATACAACAGTTACATCATGCTGCAGTAGTTGGCATTATGTAAAAAAATATATTTATTACTATTAATTTATTATGACTCAGATGAATCATAAAGTGTAGCAGCAGCAGCAGAGAGTGTCCCATCCTCACTAACTTGCTGCTGCAGTTTAAACCTTGTTGGTCTGAGTTTGGGGTCTGTTTTTTTTTTTACGTCATAATCTGCTTAATTTTCTTCGAGATAAATATGCATGTCTTTACTCTCTGACTGCTATAACACAACATTGATTAACTGTATATGTAGTTCTTAAATCTTTTTGAGCTCTCTGTGTTCTGCCACACAATTATGATTTTTACATTTATTTCTTTATATCATAAATCATAAAAAAAATTGTTTTTAACCTTTATTTAAAGGTACCCAGTGAAGTTTTTTTTAAGCTCTAGTAGCTCTATAGAGCAGTTTCTTAATGTGTTTGACTCGTGCATGCTCAGTCCTGCCAATGGTTTTATACTATTCCACTGACCAACAGGTGGTGGTAATGTGCCAGGAAATAAATGCACTAACAAAGGCAGGGAAGAAGAAGACTGCTAGCAAGTAAACATGCATGTAAACAATGTAAAATGTAAAAATTGGCTTTGTTTTATAAGAAAGGAATGCATTCAACATGTTTGTTAGAGCTCAAGGATACACACAATGTGATGAGTACACAGGGCAACTTTAACTGTACATTTTTTGTCCTCTTCTAGACTTTTGTTAACACTCACACTTTTGCAGAAAATTTTGTTTTCTTTCCTTTGTTAAAAGTACTTTTTAGGCTGTTTTTAGTTCCTAAATTGTGTTAATGTTAGTACACCAGTGCATTGTTTTTTACTGATATGACACCCTACATGACTTAATATACTGTAAAAATACATTTCTTCAATATAGTTTGAAAAAGGTTATTTGGATTTACTGATGTAAATGTATTATTACATTTTGATGAACAATGGCTTTAAATTGTACTGCAAACAGCTATAACCAGTAGGTGATTTGAGGGGGGATGAAGGGGGGTGCCACCCCGCTTGTTAGCAAAATGACCAAAATGCATGTCGGGGGTCATGATTTGGTTCGCTAGTCATGGGTGAACGAAACAAACCGAGAAACTCTATCCCCCCTGTTAACAATTAACAAATCGCCTACTGGCTATAACGTTTTCCATTCTGGTGGATGCTTTAATCCAAAGTGCCTTTCACCACCATGAACTGTACGCTTAAATGTTTTATCATTGTCATCTCGCGCCTAGACTACTGAAATTCACTCCTGGCTGGTCTGCCTACATTTGCCATCTAAACTCTGCAGCTCATCCTGCAGCAGCTCGGCTGGTCTTCAACCTACTCAAGTTCTCCTACATTACACTGCTGAGAATGGCTCAGGCCCATCCTACATCCAGGACTTGGTCAAACCATACACCTCAGCCATATATTTTACCATAAGACTGACACATACACATCATTGACATAATGCTTTCCCTAGCCCCTTACCCTAACCTTAACAATCACAACTAAATGCCTAACCTTAACCCTTACACTAACCTTAACCTTAACCTAATTGTAACCTGTACCCTATAACCAAGTCTTAACCCTCAAAAAGCAGTCTCTATCCGTGGGGATCTCAATTTCCTTCAAAGTCCCCATAGGTTAGTGTGCATTCAGGTTAAAGTCCCCACTGGGATATAAGAAGATGAAACACACACACATACACACAATAAATGAATACATAAATAAAAAGCAGGCAAATCCCACTCTTCTTGATTTAAGGGAAGGAATTTCTCTTAGAAGAAAAGAAGAGGCAGAAGAAAAAAGAAGAGAGGAGACGAAGAGCAGGAGGACCAACCTCTACTGGGTGGCCAGGAAACAGGAGCTGAAGGCTCACACACACACACACACACACACACACACACACACACACACACACACACACACACACACACACACCAACAGGCATACAAACCCATCGCCGACCAGTCAGTCTCTGCTCCACCGACCAGATCTCCCATCATCCAGGCGTGAGAGAACATACCGGCTCAGGGCTCAGAGCTCAGTCTCAGCGCCTCGGGAAATAATAATGAATATGGAATGATAGCCTGTATTTTGTGTTGCAAATGCAACCAGATGCAAAAGGTGGAGGGAAAAAAATCAGGAGCAGATGTCTGAGAAACAAGAGGTCTCAAGAACTGTGAGCAGCCAGTGTGCCCTGCAAACATATTGTAACCCTACCCAGCATGTAGCATAATCACTTATAGTATGTATATCGCCACTTTGTAAAGAGGGAAGGTATGGAATAGAGGCGTTCTGCAGCTGCTCCCTGGGAAAGTTCAGTTGTTATGGACGCAGCCAGGCTAGACACAACACCAGCCAATTAACATAGAGACCTCAGACAATGAGGGAAACAACACATGTCTGACACATTTCTATAGTCTACTTGTACATGTGGTGGTGAGAGAGTGTGTATTTGCATATCTTCCTCTTCCATAGGCTGCACAGGGCGCAGACATGCATACAGAACAGTGCAGGCAGCTGGTGTACAGTTCAGCAAAGAGAATAGAAGGTCCTGTATAGTTTTATGATGGAAGACCCAGGGGTTGAGTTTTCTGAAAAGACACATGAATTTAGGCAATTGTCTGGAAGATCCTTGTTTTTTAACTTTTAGTGTGATTTTCATTCTGTCTCCATTTTATTGGTACCAAGAGCTAATGACTGTGGTGTTTCTGCACTGCACTTTATAGAGCAGACTTGAATTATATAGAAAAAAGCACCCAGACAAGTGAAAAGGCAAATCAATTGGACTTCAAAATGTAATATTACTGTTATATCAATCAGTAATCCAGAGTGTATCTGATATCTATCCAATGAAACTCTCACACATCGATACTCAAAACTAAAATCTGTAACTTTCTGCATGGTGGTAACCTTTCTCTTAGAAAGAAGAAGCTGCCTCAAAAAGTGTACCTAAAACTGTGATGACAGGTACAAGACAATTGTGCCATGGTGGAATGAGGAGTGTGGCTTGGCTATTAAAGAAAGAAATAGGGAATAACGACATCTTGGCAGGAAATCTGGAATAACGACATTTAGGGTAGAGAATACTATAAAAGTCAGAAATAATCAAGGTAAATGTAGGAAAGAAGATGTTATCTTTTCTAGGTTAAGTTTAGGTCATCACTGCTACGTTGTATACCATGAAAAAGTCAGTGTCAGATAAATGTGAGACTTGTAACTGTAAGGAAACTGTTGAATATGTGCTGATGGGACGTAGGAAGTTCAGTGTAGAAAGAGAAAGACTGAAGTGCAGAGTGATAGAGATGGGCAGGGAGTGGAGCATCAAAGGCCTGTTAGAGACAGGGGATACACCCTTACAGGTTCAAAGGGCTTTATTAAAATATGTAAAAGAAACAGGTTTAATATCTAGAATATAAATTCTTTATGAAGTTTCTTTTAATTACTCTTTTTACTCGTCGTTTGTCAAGATTTTGGTTAAAGTCATGACATTACACGCTCCGATACAGTAGGTGGCGGCATGCACCTTTAACGTGGGTTTGTAACCCGCCAGTAAAATCAAAAAAGACGAAGAAGAAGCCCTTTCAAAGCCACCTTAGTATGACGTCACAGTCCAAGATGGCGCTCCCCTTGCGGACTAACTTGAAACATCTCTTCAGATTCATTCAGAAGTTTAATTCTCCGAAAAGATTCCTGAGCGCTGGGGCCTGCACAGAAAACAAGGTACGTGCTGCGGTGAAAACACTGTCTTAACGTTGTCTCAGCCATTTCGTGTCTCAGCTCGAATAAGAGATTTAAGAGTCTGGCTGCACACAGACTGAAACGGTTCTGGGTTTGTTGTTTCTTACTCTCTGTGCCCCCCCCCCTGTTTACCCACTGGAACAATGTTAAATTCAGTTTTCATCTTCATACGTTAAAAAATCATGTTTCTTTAAACAATTGTGATCGAGTTTTATTTAAACTCGTGCTTTTGGTATTTGTCTCTTCTTGAAAACAGAGTGGAGGTCATCTAGTTCATTAGTTATTTTTATTAACAAAGTATTTGAATTAGTAGTAACCTTTTGGAGCAGATGTGAGAACAGACTGGCTGTTTGTAAAGGAGCATGCCGGCTGTTAATGATCTCAATATATTCAGTAAACACGTCTCTGATGTCTCACCAGTGGTCAGCTCCATGTACAGAATCAGAATCAGCTTTATTGGCCAAGTATGTGTACACATACAAGCAATCTGACTCCGGTGTTTAAGTTGCTCTCAATGTAGCCTACTTACACACAGAATAATTTACAGGAACATAGAAATAGATATACAGCTAAAAACAAGGAGAAACAAAGCTGAACAAAGATAGGTTAAAATTACGCACATATAAGTAGTTGAAAAAATGTGTGTGTGTGTGTGTGTGTATATATATATATATATATATATATATATATATATATATGTATATGTATGTATATATATATATATATATATATATGTATATATATATATATATATATATATGAAGCAGCAAAGACCAACAACATATAATGTCTATATGCAAGTCACAGTGTTTCTGTAAATTGTAAACAAATAGCAATGGTGCAAAGGAATAAATACTGAATGGGTAATGTAAAGTATTACATTATATACACGAAGTGGGTTGTTATATACAGTATATGCATGTATACACGTCTATATACAGTATACAGTCCAGTGAGTAACGTGTACAAGACATGTTAATGCTGACTGACTTACAAGCAGGCACAGAAACAAGATGACTGTTTTCAAGATGAACGGACTTGGCACTTAAAGTCTAGTTAATCTTGATACACACACTGTGAAACATGTTTAGGCGTGTGATGTGGCAGGTTGACGTCTTCTTTAATGCTACAATGTCGGTTGCTGAAATGTTTAGAATAGCCATCACACCACTCTTTGAGTAGGGTCATATCCTCAACCCAAGTGTGTATTACTACATATATAGTATATTCTGAAGCAGGACTGATAAATTGGCTGGGCCAATATATCGGTCGATATTAGCTTGTCGCAGATATATTCGGTATCTTTGTATATGTCAGCTGATGAGTAACAAGAAATTATTATAAGTATTTAAAGCCAAAGATGTGTTCAAGGTAATTTAGCAACAGTGTCACCATTACATAGTTTGTCCACCAGATCGCACTGATTAGTTTATTTTTCAACAGTACATATCTTGGTCGCAATTCTATAATAATTTCTTACATTGCACACACAACAAAATTAAATCACGTCATGCAGCTCTTCTCCAGTACTCAAATTCACCAAACGTTTTCAGTTTCATGCCTTCATAAGGGTCATCGGGATTCTTTAATAATCAAATTTAAGGAATCCCTTTCCCAAACTTGTTGTTTTGTTATGTCTTAAAGTACAACAATAAATATCAACTAATATATTATACATTTTAATATAAAACTCTCAAATATTTCAATGTGTGTTGGCCTCAAAAGTCTAGTATCAGATTGGTTTTAGTCCATTCTTGTTTCTTCTCTCTCCCTGTTAAATGGATTTAGTGTTTTAGTAGGTTGAGACGAGCTCAGCAGAACCTACACATCACTAATTCATAATAAATCATTTTCATGCTTCTACTTTTAAAACGGAATATTTGCCTGATGAAGCCCTTGCAGGTCGAAACGTTGCACATATAAAAACTTGGGAGCTTGGACATTTCAGTTTGCTGACAGCTTCTCCTTTTTCTTTGTTGCTGATTTTTGTCCTGCACCTGCACCCAACGGGAGTTGGATGTGCACACTGTTCACCTTTTTTATTCTGTGGAGTCGGTCAGCAGCAGCAGCAGGCTGAGTGCAAGAATTAAGTCATCCAAAGTTTCTCCTGGGCAGTGAGCCGAAGCGCAGCGCAGCACAAATATGCAGTGGAAAAAGTAGTATTTTTATGGTTAGTCCTAGGGCTGCAGCTATCTATTATTTTAGTAATCGAGTATTCTACAGATTATTCCATTGATTAATCGAGTAATCGGATAAGAAATACTTTTGCTTCATTAAAGACTAATAGTAAATATGCAAAAGAGAAAATAAGACAGGTCTCTTAAAATTAACAACTAATTGGTTTCCTTTTTAGAAAGATCTACATTTTTATTGCTTAAATTGCATACAATAATATTATCTGTCAAAACTAAACTCATTTAGTGCATTTGAGTGACGTATTACATTCTGGGTTTTAAAGAAAAAAACAATCTGAAATCCAAAAACAAACACCTTCTGCTTTAAAAAGGGTATATATTCTTAAATTTCAGAACTACAAGTTTCAACCTAACTACAGCTCAGGCATAACGTAAGCCTTTACTGTCTTCTTTGTGGCATTTGTAGGAGGCAGAAACGAGTGGACAGGAACTGTGACTATCATAATAATAATAAATAACATGAATGAAGCTCAGGCTTTCACAAAATCACTGCAGCATTTTATTTTCTGTGGTTAATATCTTGAACAAAACCTAGCTAACTTAGGGACATCATAACTAGCCACCACAATGATTGATGTTAACTAGCCGTTACATATAGCCATAATTAACGTAGCATACGTTCTTTACTAGCCTTCATCTACCTTGTGTCGGGTCCGCTCTGTGGACTGGATGCAGAGACTGTAACGTTGTGCTTTCTGCTGAGATGCTGAAGCATAGACGTCGTGCTGTTGTGGTATGCTAGTTCAGTTTTACAACAGACACACTAAACAGAGTTTTTATGGACGTTTTCTGTTGCTTTCTCTGGCCTGTCTCTTCTCTGCGCCCCTCGCTATTTTCTTTCTTCCTCCTTTTTGTAATCTGTCAAATCACACCAAAGACGCTCTGAACCGACTCTGATCACACAGTGTAAATGTGTGCGAAACACAGTCTCTTCAAACTGTTACTGTTACATACAGTAGAGAATACTTGTGGAATTGTAGCAGAACATTTTAGTATTTAAGCAGCTGCATTTAGTCTGACAGCAGAAAGAGTTTTCAGAGACTTAAAAGCTCAACAGTAAGTGTCAGCTTTGGTGTCAAGAAAGGTATTCTGGAAAATGGAGGAAATAATAAACTAAATAATAAACTGAATTGGACTAAACAAGGCAAGTTGAAGCAAATCGTGGTTCTCCATTAAAGCAATTACAACATGTCATCACATGAATTAAATGTGATACATTGATTCTATTTGACTTTAGCTGGCTTAGGTTTTTACAAAACCACAAGATGATATTGTTGTTATTCATTATAATGGATTTTTTTATGGCTTATGGTTCCTGCATGAGTTTAAAACCCAGTTTTTTTATTATTCTGTTGTGGGCATTTCCTTCTCAGCTCTGAGTGGCCCATCACATTCTTAATAAAAACTTATTAAAAGCTTTCATTTATGACTTTTTTCCTTTTCTATCTTGAGTTTATTCGGTGCACTTTCCTTTCCTAGTCTGGCATGTGACATCATAGTACTCCTTGAGTGTACCTTTTTTACTTCAGTGGATTCAAGAAACAGGCCTACTATAACTCAGCTTCGGGTTTCCTATCATTGCACGGCTGCCTCTGAGAAGCAAATGGAGTGTTAAGGCAAACAACGAGTCCCCTGGCACACATAAGAATAACCAGTGCGTTTCAGTACAACAACAATGCTAATTATTGAGCTGTGCAGTTTAAAACCTCAACCATTTGCCCAAAGCCCTGTTGCTGGTTGATGTACGAGCTGTAATACAGTATGCACGTTCACCGCCGTCTCGTCTGTATTTTGTTAAGGCAAAGTCTCTGGAGAGGCCGGAGAGGTGTGCGACGAGAGGGGAGGAAGGGGTGGAAGCAGGGGACTCAAAAAGCATCACAGCAGTGCTTCATTACCAGCAATAACATCAGAAATGAGGTGTTGGTTTTCATTTGTTTTAATTTTCTCCAAATGTGGAAGGCTGAGTGCAAACACCAGCACGCTCACAATGCCCTGAGGTGTGATGTGCGTCAAACAAGACTCTTTTTGGACGTTTTTTTTCTGCACTGGAAAATGTGTTTTAAAAAGTCACTGAACCTCAACAGACTGACACAAAGATGAAATGTGACCTTTGTCAGATGCTTTGAATTTTGAGGGAAATGTTTGTGGTCTGTGGAGAGCTGTGGTTTGCTTTTTAAAATCTTGTCACTTGCAGTTAAAATTCACTGTTAATGTTTGCTCATAATAGCAACTATTTTTGAGATAACCTGTAGTAATTTGACAAAAGTTCAAAATTGCAGTCTGGTCAGCTCTGTTTTTTGCAGTCCTGAGTTGGTTTTCACAGTAGATGAAAAGATATGTTTTTTTTTTCTGGTATATTTCATAGAGAGCAACATCACAGGCGAACTTGATATTTTACAGATCAAGTTCAGGTTGATTGTCACAAGGCACAGCCGGTGTGATAATGTCTTCAGTGGCTCTGGAGTTTGTCACCTCTGAGAAGATAACACCAGTGATGTCATCAGGGTTGTCATGGCTTGGAGTCTACCAATTTATAACAGAAAGCCTGTATTAAAAACTGGGAGTATGGATTTTGAAAGACATTTTTTAAAAGTGTTAACCAGGCACGGAAGGTCTAATAAAAGACACTATTGAGTTGCATTATGGGAAATGTAGGATCCATTTTTTTTTACTTGTCTATTGTGAGTTCCCAAGCTTTATGGACGAGCAATACTAAATTGCCAGGTTACCCCTTTAAGTTTATGAAGTACCAACAATAATACCCATCACAAGCTACTGGAGCCAAAAGCTCTGTCTTCAAATCCCTTTTGTATTACATGCAGCTAAAAAAAACAACTAAAAAACATATTTATTTACATAGTTTTCTGTAATGACTAAAATGAACCACAACTGAATGTCTGCAAATCATGGGAAATTCTTAATGTCTTAAATTATGTGAAATCGGGTCCTGAAGTATTGAATGCAGAATTTGTTGTCTTAAATTAACTTTATAGAAGTCCTGCAAATGTAGTGACATCTGTTTCACTAATATAGCACACAATGTATTTCTAGTTTTGTTTCTCTTCTGAAATCTGTTCTCCATTTTAATTGCCATATAGTGGTCTCAAAAACTCTTGAATCTAAATTGATAAAGCTTGATGACAAGGCAAACTAAAAACAAACAAATATTTGATATCTTGACCAAATATTTGCTTTAATTAACTAATAATTTCTTAATGGTTTATGTGCTGCATAAATTAATTTAACCTGAGTAGTGAATTTAGCCGTTGTAGTGTAGTATTAGAATTGAAAGGTTTGTACTCTCTACAACCCTACTGCCTTACAGTAACCTCCAGCCTTATGTCAGCTGTAAATACAGGGCTCCCTGTTCAGCCGTCCCTCGCCTGTGGTCCTGTTATTGACTGATATCAGTCATGTCAGCCCCGGGCTCCAGGAAAGAGGAAGTGACTTCTAATTTGCCTCTCTGTTCTCCTCGGCTCCAAATTCACTTACTCGGGTGTCAGCTAAAACCATTAGAGCAGCTCCCGCACCACATGGGAGAGGCCTGCGAGAGCGAGGAAACATGGCCTCCCCTTTGAGGATGTTCATTAACTGCCCTATTTATTTTCAACTGTCAGAAAAGCCCGCTAATTCTCAGCAGTCCCGTCTGTGTAATTAGGTCTGTCGTACTCATTCTCCAGCCAAGGCCCTCACTCAGACGCTTTGCACATTACACATTTCTTAAAACTATCCCACATGTCAACATATTCCTTTTTTAAAACTCATATCTAGCTAAGTCGACTTACAGAATCAGTCTGTAGCTGTGCGCCCACAGTGGTGCCTGGGGAATCTTCCTAGTTTTCCTGCGTTTTAGTCCGTGCCTGATCCAGCGCCTTTTGCTGAGCGTCTGACATTTTTTATTAAAACATAGCAAGTATCTGGTAACGTACCATTGAGCTGCGCTCAACAGTCAACAGGTTTATGCTGCCTTTGCAGGGGGAAATTACAGAGAGGCTGCTGGTGGAGGTTTGCCGTGAGTGTTACCATAATTACATATTGATAAATTTATGAAGTGTGTGCCGGTTATTTTTTGCTGTGTTGTTACTTTTATGTGTTTTTCGGGTATTATTAGCTCTCCTGTCAGTCATTTGTTTCCTGCAAGTGAAATAAAATTAAACATGCCCATTGTCAACACAGAAGGAGGAAGTGGTATAATGAAACTATTTGAAACAATTTGGAAGGACTGAATGGAAACAAGTAGCTCTGGCATGAATGTGTTTGTCTAACTGTGAAAAACGTTACATATGAATTTAGCTAGAGTTTGCTTTTCCAGCTGCACACAGCTGCTTTACATGTGATCATGGACATATTGAAGGCAAGCTGCTTTGGTTTTAACAGGCCTGAACAGTTCAGTTTTAGTCAGTGATACTGCTGTAGATAATATAGCTGTTTATCACGCATGATTTGTTGAATTTAGATGACTGTCAGTAGCTATCATGGATGAGTGTTGTTGGCAAAGCAGGGGGTCCCAACATAGAGGGCTCAGACAAAAAATAACACAAGGTCGTCTGCAAAAAAGGTGATCTAGCTCAAGTTTTGGCGCAACGCCATCCGGAAACACACAAATACATACAAGCTCACATTTCTTCTAGTTTACTTGTTTCACATGTACGGCGTTATTCTAGTGCTCACCTCCTGATCAAAATAGAGGATAAAATAATTTCTGCCATGATAACTTGTTTTAAAAACCTGTGATTACTGCGCAGTGTTTTGGTGTCTGATAAACTACAAACTCATGGATCTTTTACTCAAACTGGACTTCCTGAATTGTATTTCTGGTACTTGAAGCAACAGGGGTGCAGTGCAATGTTTGGTCTGAATTCCCCCTTAAAGAGATTCTGATACAACAGATTTAAAGTTCATTCTTCACCTTTTGAAACAGTAGTTGACAAAACAATCTTACCACCAGGTCCATTCAGTAGCTGTTCTGGAGCTTTCGATCATCACGCACGATCTTCCTCAGCAGATAGAGATTTTACGTATTGGTCATGTAACTGTAAATATCCAAAAATTCCATTCCTCTGAGCACCTCAATGTTAACTTCTCAACTTTTAAGCCAAGATGGACAGTAAGTCCTTGAAGTACTCAGAGAACTAGTTTCTAAATCAGTTGTTAGTGTCACATTGTGTAAAGTTTGTACTTCTATGGATTGAATGTGCGCATTTTACACTTGTGTGCAATTACATCGGCAGGTAATATGATACCGTAGTTTATACAATATCAGTTGTCGGTGTTTGTCACTTCCCATAAAATAGAAAAGTCATTAAATGTTTAGTTTCTAATGAGCCAGATTACAGCTTCCTGTCTTGAGTAGGCACTGCTCCTCTTGGTTATCCCCCCCCAGGCCGTATTGAAGCATGGTTCCTTCAGAAGCTGCAGCCTGTTAGTGCTGGAGGCTGAGGCTGCCTCCCCTGCCTGGTTATTTTTGGAGCACCGTCGGGTCCTGTCTGCGGGGAGTGCTGTTTTTGAAGGGCCTCCAGTCCCATTAATCAGCCGAGGGACCCCACGGCGCGAGCGGGCCCCGAGCCCTGGCCCGCCACACTGCAGCGTTCTGTTCCTGTACCCCCTCTCTCCGCACAGTGTGAAACTCAGAGGAACCTCATCAATCTCACCTGTCCCACACGTCAACCGCAGATTTAATCAAACGCTCCTTTTGGGCCTTCCCCTCTGCTCCCCCTCCAACACACTCACTGGGAGGAAAAAAACAGAAAAAAACAGCCTAAGTCTTGACTGGGCTATAGTCACACTTTTATTCTTATTTTCTTTATTTTACCGTATTGCTTCCTCCATCACTTTCTTTTTTCTTTCTCCTGCTTTGTCCACCACTCAGTTTCTTAGTTTTGTTGCCTGTATATGTTTATATGCATTCATGTGTGTGTATGTTTTTCTCTGTGGTTATATGCACTTTGTTTCAAGCTGTGGTGTGTACCCACATTGGCTAAACACACACACACACACGCCCTTTTAGGAATAAAGGGGGGTAATACAGTAAACCCCATTTCCTATTTGATACCTCACTGAAGTGCAGCTCTGTTGGTCGCCAGCGTTAACAGGTCCCAAAGTGAGAGAAAGACAGAGATGAAGAAAGATACAGAGGACTGGGGGAAAGTGTGTCAAGGTGCATTTCAGCATGATGCTGGTGTTAATGGGGTTGTGTGGGGCGCCCAGGACAGAAGAAGAACACTGGATCCTGTGTGTCTGACGCCCAGCGGGTGAGCCACGAAAATCCTCCATCTGTAGGCCCATCTCGATGCAGCCACGGTCAAATCTGGAGCTCTTTCCTGGCCCACAAAGAGCTCATGGTAATTCACAGCGGGGCAAGCAGCGATGCTCACGGAGGTGCTTTTGAGATGTGTTGAAATTGGCGCTGTAAAATGGCGGTGACCGTGGGCCCCGCTCATCAGCCCCTTGGTGAGAGAGATGTCAGTGGGCCACTCCAGGACTCCCAGGCTCTGATATGATGTATGAGCCATTAAAAGCAGCCCAGAACAGATCTGAGAAGAGAAATCCATTGTTTTGCAAGTCCTAGCTCAACTAAACCATTGCTGTGATTAATAACATTAAGCGGAGTGAGGCTGTGGGCCTGGACATGCTCGAAGCTGCAACTGCTCAATAATAATAATGGCAGATATCAGGTCTGCTTTTAACACTGTCCCCTCACATAGCATGCTTTAGCAACACCTCGAATGCAACCATTTCTTATAGTGACACCGAGTGGAAGATTGGGTTCCAATGAGCAAAAACAACTACTGAATGAAGGAAACAAAGAAAAACCTATGAGACAGTTTGTGAGATTCAGTTTAGCGACCAGATGTATAAAAGGTTGAATTGACTAAAAACCCTGGAGGGTTTAAGAAGTGCATGCAGAGATGGAATCTAATATGCAATGTTATTCTTTTAGGCTGTTTGTCAGTTTGTGTGTATTTGAAGTTACACACCAAGCAAATTAATTATGCTACTTCAAGGGGCATACATCTGTGAGTCCATATATGATTTAACTGTTCAGTGTGAACATAGAAAGCTGACAATTCAACCTACAAGAATAGTAACATCTCTGCCCAGTTTAACTGTGGGAGTTGAAACAATCCAAATGCACAGCTTCATAAATCTGGCAAAAACAAAAAATGTATGCATATTTCTAGTTTTATGCATCTGATCCCAGTACTATTTGTCATTGTTACACATTCTTCTGTAAGGATGTAATTCCATTGTATCTTGTGCTCACTTAAATGATAAATCCAACACTTGTCATTCAGTTCCCACAATGAAGTGGTTCCAGGGCTCTGGAAGACTTTGGAGAGAAAAGGGAAATGTTGTTTCCATGGATCCTGGAGCTGAAAAAGTAGAAGACAGTCTATTTGTTCTCAAATGAAGTGAATCAGCTCCAGTTGGCTATTGTTTTCTATTTAATAATGCAGCTTGTGTGTAGGTTCTGGTCATGTTGCAGTTTTTTTGATGGGCTGTCTGATCTTTCCACCAGTGTTGTTCCTCGATGTGAGCTGTCAAATTCATATGGACAGACACCTTCACAGCTTAACTGATGTTGATGTAGGCAAAGACACGTGCGGACATATGTCTATGTTTGCACATGACCTCTGTCCCTATGGAGATTACCACACACATACACGCGCAGACAAATGAACACATATTCCCGGAAAGGTACTGCAAGTGTGAAAACATTGCCTTTTAGTGTATGTAACCTTCTAGCTGTTGCCGTTAATGTCACACACACATGGTGCGTAATGCATTCAGCATATGGCAGACGTGGATGAAGAAAGCTTTCGCCACCTTAGCGACGATGTAGTACGGCAGCCCCGTGCCTGTCAGTGTAAAATATGAGGATAGAACAACCAGCGTTTCCCGCGTTTGCTACGTGTCATCAACAGGCATCCAACGCCTGTGAGACAGAGATGGAAAGAGAGGGAAGTGAAGAGACAATAGGGGAAGGCAAATGACGCTGCTCACCAGCTCTTTTATTTGATTGGACAAGATGAGATAGTATTTTGTTTCTATTGAGCCTGCTGTTTCTTAAGTTTGTGTCTCAAAATGTTTATTCACGTCAGAAAAATGTACTTTTTTTCGCCATGCTTTTGGCCTGCCTCTAGGGAGGTCGTTCTGTCAGCTGGTTGGTCTGCCGGAGGTCCACCATTTTGGTCCAGACTGAAGTATCTCAACTATTTTTATACATACATTCATGGATCCCAGATGATGAATCTTAATGACTTTAGTCATCCCCTGAATTTTTCTCTGGTGCCAATGGGAGGTTAACATTTGTGGATTTGAGTGAACTGTCTCAATTACTATTGGGTGGATTGCCATGAAGTGTTTTACAGTGGACAGTCATGCCCCCCTCTGAATGAACTGTAATAACTTTGGTAAACTTTTCATCTAGAGGGTCGAAATTTTAGTTTAACTTAAGTTTATGACTAAATACCTGCAAAATTGACATTCCCATCAGTCTCAGCTGTACTTTAATTTTAGTGCTAATCAGCTGTTTGCATGCTAAGACACTAAGACCTTGAACATGGTAAACATTATACTTGCTAAACGGAAGCATGTTAATTTAGCTCAAAGCACCACTCTACTTAAGTACAGCCTTGCAGAACCGCTAGCATGGTGTGATGGTACTGAGAGTGTGGCCAAAAGGCAACATGCTTGGAATATTTCATCCAACATATAACAGTGTGTCAACAGTTATCTGCCCTAAAAAGCCAGACAAATTGTGTCTGATCCTGTTTATCCCCCTTTTAAAGAATTCATAAAACTGCCCTCAGGAAGACGCTATAGAGCTTGCAGGAACCAAGAACATTTCCAAAACGGCTTTCATACCAAATGCATTAACTGCTAAATTTGTAAACACCATTCACACTGAAACCAATTGTCCATTATTTTTGTCTGTACTGTGCAAGTTGTGTTATTTATTAATGCATGTATTGCGATTTACTATGATGTCTTTTTAAACCAACCTGTGAAGCCAAAGGCAAATGTCCACATTTGTGGATAATAAAGGTTGTTGTTGTTATTATTATTATTATTATTAAAATAAACAACTCAACTTTATATAGCAGTCTGAACACAATGCTGTTCAGCACAGACAGTAAGAAACAAAAGAAAGGAGAACAGTGTACATATAATAAAAATAAAAGTACTTGATTTCCTGTATTCCAGTATAGCCAAATTTTAGCCCCTTCTTTTGTGATGGTTTCAGGTATTTATTAAGATGTTTAAATGTGGTTACAAATTTTTCAGTAATTTGAACTGCTTGAGGTGCATTTGATTTATCTTAGTGGAATTTTTAACAAGCCACAAGGTGTCATTTCACCTCCATCATATGAAGTCAAGCACTCCACAAGTATTTGAATGCTGTAATGAATTAATTTACACAGGTTTAATATAATCCATGGCCAAAGTATGCTAGATGATAGTATTTTATTACTCTTGGCTTTGCAGTGCAGTATTCATTACAAACATTAATTGCTTTACAACATTTGCTGTCTCCTCTGTCATCATGTGGTAGTTGATTTACTTCCTTGTGTAACCTACTTTCCCTTCCAACAACTATAAAGGCACATGTTTAAAGACACTTTTCTCTGACCAAAAGTAACACGGAGGTGTCTGGCGAAGTAGCATTATGCGTGATAGCGCGATTGCCCAGTGGCTAGTTAGCTGTGGCGTTGACTCTCATTTGACACTCGATTGGCTCAAATGACACCATTACCATGTCTGCATGGCTAATGGCTTCCCCTGGGGAGCGGAGCAGAGGGGGAACATGCGTTTGGCGTGTCAGCTCGAGGTAAGAACACACATGAGCCAGACTCGGGGCCCCATCCGCATCCAAATCAATCCTGACACCTCTTAAGAGTCTCTCAGCATCAATGGCACTCCAGTGCAATTACCCTGTCGGTAATGACATAAGCACCCAGTTCCTTCCTGCCTCGCTCTTGCCTGCAAGCAACCAGCTCCCTCAGGCCGGTAGATGGAGACTTTGTAGACCACGCTGGCCTCAGAACAGTTGTCATTTAATCCCTCAGGGCTGAGAGATGGAGAAGCCCTGGGCAACACTGGTGAGAGAGCAGCTGTTAACTGATCTCAGAGGCTGTGCCGAGCCTGTCCCTCAGTCAGATTGAATGTGATGTAGCTTAGCTAGCTGTCGAGATAACCGATTTCTCAACAGTGACTGAAGAGGATATCCTCTGAAAGCTTCAGGTTTTAATGATTAGTTATGATAACCTTGAAGACTGCAGCTGGGGAACATATGATCGCCAGTCAGATTTGAGGTGATAACACAGAGATCCCATGGGTTTTGTGGGGAAACGTTTTCAAATGGACTCCTCTGCCCAGCTGTTGCTGTTTACAACCCATCCACAGATCTCACGTCAACCTAAAACAAACTTAACCTCATCAGAATTGTAGGTAATTTTCTTTGAAAGTGATTAAATAATAATTATAATATCAACATCAAGATGTACTGTATATATTTACTGACATATTTAACAGTTTGTTAGATCAGAAAATTTAACAAACATTTAGTTTTTATTGGTAGTTGATGGATAAAAATGTCTGATCCTTTTTCATCCAACTGCTGTGCAGGAAGCACTACACTGAAATCCACTGATACAGTTTTAGAGCCCTTTTCCCTTCAGTATACGCGTATGTCCTCTTTATTGGGTTTCTCCATATATGCACTGTTAAACACAAAATTTAAATAAGCTAATTTAACTGGATTTTATGTAAGTACATGACTGTTCTTTTTGTCTGCTTGTTTTTTTTTGTTTTTTGTTTTAAGGCAGCATGTACAATCTTTAGCCAAGTTTTTTCCAGGAGTTCAAGAACTGGTAACAACTCATTGTAAGTAAACTAGTAAAATTTGTGGACAACGTGGTTTAAGCCAACATGAATGAGTAGTCCTCAAGATGCTCAGAAAAATGGAAATTTGAACATTTACACTTCATGACAACTGGGTAAACTGGCAGATGGCATGATGCAATCAAAAGCTCAAAAAGAGCTTCTGTATGGACCTTGCCGCTAGCATGGCTGTAGACTATTGACGTCTTAACATGAAAAGTCTAATCAAGATAGACAGTTAAATGAGTGCTGATACTATACAAAACTAGACTTCATGGTTTGTATTTCATCTTCTCACTGGTACCTGTAGACACACACACAACAACAACACAGCCCCTTGCATTTTTGAAATGCAGTGCTATTTTCAGTATGAACGCGCTCTTCGTACATACAAAAGTCTCTGGCATTGCTGGCCTTTTGTCCTGGATTTTGTAGACCTCGTGTAATTCTAATCCTTGTGCACGTGGGTGTTCATGCTATCTCTACCACATATTCCACCTCCCCACCCCAACAAGTACATGATCCCTCACCCCCTTCTCACCTGTGAGTTAGAGCACCCGGCCAAGCCACAGCAACGCACCTCTGCCGGGAACTAAACCCTGGCCTCCATGGTGGACAGACAAATGTGTGTCACCCAGGCGCCAAACATTTTGTCTTTATAGCTGCCCAAAAAAAACACCAAAGTTCCAGTCTGTGTCTTTGTGTTTTTCTGCTCCGTCAAAGTCCTAATCTACTGTGTAACGGCTTTGGTCAAGAAGCCCTAGATTTTGGATGCCATTGTGGTTTCATGTCTCATGACAGGTGCCGCTCTGCTTGCCCTCTAATTGTTTCATGTGGTGCTTGGTGCCACAAGCAGTGGTTAAGGCTCCCTTCCAGCAGGGCCAGTTGTAAGCCAAGGTTCAGCGAAATGGGCTGATGCCAGTAGAAATGAGGCGGTCTGGCCCAGCCTGGCTTTGCAGAAAGAGAAACACAATGTTTGCCCAACGATACAAACACCAGTGATCTCCCTCTTTCATTCAGAGGGGGTGAAGAGCCCACTGCTCTCCTAGCTCCAGCTCTGTAAAATAAGGTCCTTGTTATAATGTTGGTGATATGGTGGGCTGCATGTTGTATGGTATATTTGATCTATTTCCGTGATTCTGCTTCCCCCTGCTCTTTCAGTGTCCTTCCCTGTTGTGGTAACAGAGGCCTTGAAGTTGGCTGGACGGATGTTAATTGTTATTGTTGGCCAGTGAGGTGATGCATTCTTTGTGCTGGATGTGTTTGGGAGAGAACAGAGGTGCTAGCCATGGAGTTAGCATCTCGGTAATACAAGCGTGACTGTTGCTGGCCTCCAACCTGCCAATAGTTTAACGCTGACACTTCAGTCTCTGCAGGCTTCTCTCTTGTGACTTTCTCACCTTTTCATCTTCACCCTCTCTCTCCAAACTCTAGTTTCTCTTCTCCATTAAGGAGTTTTTGTTCTATTTATCACATCTGTTCTCTTGTTGTTAGTGTAGAATTTTAAATCAACAAATCATTACTGCATTAATTTTGAGATGTTGATATTATGGGTACTTACTTTAAGTACGTAAGACATGATTTATGTGTGTACAGTCTTTATTTTAAGAAACACTAGCCCTAATAAAGGTGTGAGATACAGGCTGTATGAAACATCTTGAATCGTCTGGTTTAAGGTAATTATATGAAAATATCCTTACAGAGCATCTTTAACATAAGTGCATATAAAGCTACCATGAGCACGTTCCCCTTCTTCTCCAGGAACCTCCAGGACGTGGGCGCGTATTCTCGGGGATCCAGCCAACTGGGGTGCCCCACCTGGGCAACTACCTGGGTGCCCTGGAGAACTGGGTGGCCCTGCAGAACCAGTATCCTTCAGTGCTCTACAGCATTGTGGACCTGCACTCCATCACCCAGCCTCAGGACCCGGCCCAACTCAGGAGCAACATACTGGATATGGCAGCCAGCCTGCTGGCCTGCGGCATTGACCCAGAGAGGGCAATACTGTTCCAGCAGTCTCAGGTGGGCAGGAGAGGGAGGATGGATAGATGGTGGATGATTTGATGAATGGGTGTCTGCTGTGCTCCATTACAAGATGGAATTCAGATTTTCCCAGCTGGTCAGAAAACAAATGACTAACATGACCCTAACAGGATTTTCTTTGCCTGACATAAAGTTGTGTTCTCCAATGTAACAGTATTACTACAATGTCAATGTCAAGTAGATTATGAGCATAATATAGCCACATTTACTGTATATTTCAAACGTAAATCTTTTACCATTTACTGCTAATGGTGCTATGATACATGTAAGGTCATGTGTTGCTGAAAAAGTGTAGTTCAGGATTACATTATGAGCACAATGATGTTTAGACACCATATTGACGTAACGTATAATAAATGCCTCTTTAAAGTGACAGGCTGAGGAGTTTCTACTCCAAAATATTATTATGTGGACACTTGGAGTGCATCGTTAGTGTTATGAATGTGAGTTCCTTTGTCCTCCTTTTGTAATAAATGGAAAGATAAATGAGTAACACTCATACACAGGATCAGAACATTACCATTCACATGTGATCACATACGAAGCGCTCTTGCCTGACATATGCTTGTGCACACGTATTTGGCTCATGTCTGCACATTTATTTCACATTTAAGGCAAAAAATCTGATGGCAAAAAATCTGATCTTAACGTAATCAATCCTGCAGTGGACTAGTGTGAAAGTACGTGTCTGCTTATGAATGTATGTGTGTCTCTTTCTAAAAGGCAGCTTTTCAAGTCTCTTTTCAAGTTTGTCATCTTGACAGTCAGCCATCTTTGTCTGTTTATTTTACTGCTGGCTGGCCCCAAAACGCTTATTTGATCGCTCCTGATTCTTATCTTCACTGTACGCTCTGCAAATTCATAGGGGGATATAAAAACACACCTATAAACCACCATTAAGTCGTGCTTTGGCCACATGAAGGATCTGAGAAGGATAATGACCAGATCCCAGATTTCAGGTTTAAATTCACAGTGAGGATGGAAATCTGACCAGCTTTGGCTGGTTCTCTCTTGATACTGTGTGTTTTCGTACTCACAAGTTTAGAAGTTGAAGTGTGTGTGTGTGTGTGTGTGTGTGTGTGTGTGTGTGAGAACGAGTGTAAGATAGTTAAGTTCAGTCCATCTGTGTTTCTCTGCCACCCCCTCCCCTAAAACACACACACACACACACACACACACACACACTCACTCACAGTCCTATTTTTATTCCCGTTTAGCTTCATGCCACATAACTTGGCAGCAAGGCGACCCTCCTGTTGAACACGCCTGCTCCACATGTAAAAATACAACGACTGCCCAAAGAAAATACTCGACTTCATTGAGAAAAAAAGAGAGAGCAGCTCTGGTGACGAGCTGAAGTCAGTGGTATCAAAAATGAAGTGAATGAATAAGCAGATCCACAAATCCTCTGGGTTTTACACAAGTATCGAGAAGAAAAGTGGATTTACTGCAGGGCCAACTGTCTGCTGTTTTCCCAAATCCCATCTTTACAGTCTTAAGGAGTTGTTGCCATGGCTGTATGATAACTCACTATCAGTGTAATGCCCATATGATCCGTAACATTAGCATATCTCTCGTTGCATTGCATTCTTGCTATGCAGCATGAATGAAGGTCTTGTTCTTCCCATGCTTTTAAATATCAGTTTTATTGCACATCAAACCATATCCATCCCTTTCTGCGCTGTCATCGACATCTGTCCCATCTCTTGTCTGTCTGTGTAATGAATACCGGCCCCCGACATGTTAGCCTGAAATCCTGGTTTATGTCCCTGCTGTCTGGTGTTGACGTCACACTCCCCAGAATGCTTTTCAAGCTACAAGAAAAAGAGGGGATGTTAATATAGCCAGAGTCCATAAACTTTAATTTGCTGAAGCAGAATGCTATTTCCTGCATCCCCACACACTCACACCCCCTCTCTCACACACACAAGCTTTTTTTTCACATTCAGGACAGCATTCAGGACAGCATTCAGGACAGCATTCAGGACAGCATTCATGACAGCATTCAGGACAGCATTCAGGACAGCATTCAGGACAGCATTCAGGACAGCATTCATGAAAGTGGATATGTTGGAATTAATCTACCACTGTCAGATGCACAAGATACACTACATTAACATTCACCTATTAATTACTTCACAAAAACCTTTTTAAATGAACCTACCTTTTTAAATGAAACTAATTCAATAAACACATTTAGCACCATCACCCAAACAAAAAACACAACTAAAACCCAAACTCATTCACATATCTATGCAACAACAGTAAAAGCAGATGATGATGTCTGAACTTAGGGGTGGATTGATTTTTAGTTTACCAATGTTTATTAGCTGATATCTGACATTCCCCAAGTAATAGGCATCAGTGACACTAATAACCCCCACTGTGATCACAGCTGATTTTAAAATCCAAGATTGTTTCATGTCGATGTCAGTCATGCCCCAAAAATACATACTAATGTGTAAAAGAGAGGTGTTGTTTTTTGATTTAAAAGTGGTCATGGCGCAATAGTCAATTGTGTTTAACAAAAAGTCTTCCATATTGCTTATTCTCTTTTTAAGATGCACAAAATTAAAGACAAATTCAAAACAAATGGCAAAGAGAACAACATATCAGCTCAGACGATGTTTATTGTTATCCCACAGAATCAGCTCTGTTAACATCAGGAAATGCATATTAATCTATCATTCAACAGTGAACACAGGTGTGACCGGGTGCACCTGTCTGTATGAGGAGTGGAGGACAGATGGGGTGAAGCATAAACTGATAGTACTCCTCTCTGCCACTTGGAGGCGCTAGGGAGTCACCCTCTCCCTCCACAATAGCTGTCCTGTAATAGACTTCTCACCCATTCTTCTGTTTGTTTAATCTGTCTGCTTAATTGATTTCTTCTATTTATCTCTGGCATGCTTCTCTGTGGTAGTGAGAGTTTTATTTTTAACTTGACTAAATAAAGTACAACCCACAAACAAATACAGAATAATATGTGAATGGATGTAGATATGCACATATTATTTGTCCATTGTGTAAACGTATATTTTTACTTTCTTTATTGATTTTTGAACACATACATACTTTCCCTAATCCAGCCCCACCCATACCAGCAGTTATAGGAACACACAGCCAAACAGAAATGAAATTAAGAATATAACTTTGGGGAAAAAGAGAGAGGAAAAACTACAAACAAAGAGAATGAAAGAAAAAATATGCAGCAAATTACAAGCTACAACAGCAAGAACCACTCCTTGTGGCCAGAGTGTCAGTTCTTCTACACGAGCAACAAACTGTTGCACAATATTTGTCTTATGTTCTTGAGTCGTTGTAAAGACATCACTTCCTGTATCTAATTTTGAAGGGTCAGGATTTATCCGACTATGAGTTCCTAACTGACGAGCCAAAAGATGCTTGCAGATGCTTGTGAGTTAATTACAGAGAGCTCAGGTGGTAGTGTTCCAAATATGGCAGGTTATAGATTAGGAAAGATTGACAAGTTAATTTTGGACGAAAGATCCAAAATGAACTAAAACATATGACCTAGTGAAATCAAGTTATTGCATCTAGGAAAATGATTCAGTTCAAGATATATTTTGGCTAACTTGTATTAAACTGAATAATTCAATGCCAGATGGAAGAGGTATGAATTGCAGAGATGCAGTGTTAACATATGTGTGTCTCTGTGCATTTTTAAGCTGATTATAATAGATCATTTTCCCCTGACAGTAACATTGCATGTGTCCCCACCCCTCTCTCGACCCTGCAGGTGTCCGAACACGCTGAGCTCTCCTGGATCCTCGGCTGTCTGACCAGCATGCCCCGCCTCCGACACCTGCCGCAGTGGAAGGTTAGAGCTTTAAGATTTACTGCGGCAGACACTCCCACATGCACATACACATTAAATGATCAGCATGCCTTTTAGAACACTTGCAGAGGTTGGTAAACAGTGAAGTTTTAAATTATAAAAAAAGTCAAGATCTCATAATATCCTTAGTATTATGAGATCTTGACTTTTTTATAATTTATAATCATGTGTGACACTTCAGAGTTTATTTTATGGTAAACTGTAATCATCTTTGTGCATAATCTTGCCTCCTTCTTTCTCTGTTGCTGTGGTGCAGCATTACAAGTTCACATTTGTAAATGTATTTAAATGTGATTTATAAAAATTACACACAACTCTGTTGTAAGTATCAAATTATCTTGTCTTCTTTTAACGAGCCTCTATTAACCATTTACACGTGGGCTAATAACACTGCATTGATGCTTTACAAGCCAGACTACACATATGTGTTAAAACTTAATAATAATGATTTTTTAAAAATATATTTTTAAGAAGCATGTTAAACATGGACTACAATTATATAATATTCTTATTATTTGTTGATCAAGCAATACATACCATAGCCAGATATTTTTATTTTAACCACAATAATCGCCACATAATGAAAATAACTTTATAAATGGATAATCAATAGATAATCGATAAAAAGAGAAAGTAGAAATTCACTTTTGTTTAAATGAATACATCCATCCAGTATTCTTTAGTAAGATGTTAAGAGACAAAACAATGTTTAGTTATTCAACAGTAAACAATAAAACCACGAATACAATGTTTAAAAAGTCAAAATTTGTTAAGGGACATTTTTATAAAGTGTCTTTTTGATTTCCTTCTCTGTTGGATGGACGATGAGAGCGACCTGCGTCTGTAAGATTTCATTCTCAAGCCTCAAACAACAAATATCCAAGCAGTCCCTGCTTTGATAATTACAGTACGTAGCTTGCTGCTCTTTACTGGAGTCGTAGTTTCTGCTGGTCACTTATTGATTATTACCATTATTATTGATTGACGTACAGATAAAAAACCTATTGTGACAAAATGGATTCTTCTGTCCAAATTGTATAGACTGTCATTATGATGAGATGCAATGACAAATAATATTTTGAACTGACTGATGTGTATTCAGATTGAGTTCAACCCTAATATCCTGTTACTCGCTGCGGTCCGATCTGTTTTTGACAAACCATATCATCAACTGGAGATGAGAAGTATTTATTTCATAGCTAAACAAAGTTAAATGGAGACTGGAATCCAGCTTGGATTTCTGTGACTGAAATAGTTTTTGTACAGCCAAATCTTTTATCAAACTAAGTGCAATCTGGGGATGAGCATGGCACCTTGTACAGTAAATTGCATACCTTGTGATTATTCTTAATGTTATGTCTTTCAAAGGTTTGACCTCCTCTCACTCATCGCTGGTTCAGAATTATGCTGATTTAATTATTGCCATGTCTGTGCTTAATTTCAGTTTAATAGTCGCAAATTAAGATCATTCCTTTTTCCACTCCCTCTGAATGTCCGGCATTTATCCAACATCCCTATTGTCTGTTTGATCGTTTTGTTTCTCTATTCCACCTGCCAGATTTTTCAAAAGTTGTGTAATTACAGTTATTTTCCCCGGCCACATGCAGTTTTAATACATGTTGAGACAGAGTGAGAGAGCCAGCGGTTCCCTGTTCTTAGTCTCTGTTGCTACATAGAAAACACCTTTTGTTTACCCAACAGATGAGTTGATCTCAAACATGGTGGAAAATGTCACATGAACTCATCCGTACCCCGTTTGTCTGAGAATCGATGAGTCGTAAAAGTGAAAATGGTTCTTTCAGGGGGAAAGAAAAAGTGCAAACGAGTCAGTCTTTCCCCCGTCTGCTTTTATTTTTGATTTGTATTTTGTTTTTTTTCTTTTCCTTTTCTTCCTTCATTTTTTCTTCTACCTCAACTTGCTTATATTTCCTTCCTTTCTTTCCTTCCTCTATCTTTTACTCAGATGAAGAGCAAACAAAAGAATGAAGGCAGTGTTGGTCTCTACACGTATCCTGTCCTCCAGGCTGCCGATATTCTCCTCTACAAGTGAGATCTTATACAAGTAGGATGTCGTGTGTGTGTGTGTGTGTGTGTGTGTGTTGTCAGATACATTTTGCCATTGCATCTCTTAATGCACGATTGAGCACCATAGTTTCCAGTATTCACTATGTTTGTTGAGCTTTATCTACTAAGCTGCTAAATCTTTTCTCACAAAGAACATTTATTGGCCGTTGTTGCTCTATAGAATTTTATTGTTATATTCCACACTTCGGTAAATCTGAGTGCTAAACCCTGTTAAAGGATGGATTCATTGTTTTTCAACCCGAACTTATTAAAATGGAGTTTCCTATCATTTCTATATGTTCCTCCCGTAGGAATGGGTCACACACGGTGCTTTCTGTGCGGCTTCATTAGCCTTATTTTGCTTCTGGTACAGATGAAGCTAAGAAATGTAAAGTCAATTCATCCTTGTAGAAAGCATGTTTTGCAGCCATTTTTATTATTCGAACAGACGTGTAACCATCCTGTTCAAAAGCATATTTATCTTTGTATTTGAATGCCAAAACAATTGACTGTAAGCCCATGTAAGAAGCTCTAGCAGGGTCAACGGTTTCTGTAAGCTAAAGCTGTTGGTGAGGTTGCATGATTATAAACGATGATATAAACTATATTCCAGTAAGATCTGGGGTAACAAAAAACCCTACCCCTTTAATACTGCAGTTTCTTGTGGTTGTAGATCTGCTCTGCTTACTGTACATTTTTAATACTGTTAGTATTGATAATGTGCTAAACATTAAGTATCGGGAGGGTTTTTAATGGAGGTGGGTCAGCTTGAATTGAAAACACGGACAACCTCCGCTAACATCATACAAAATGAAATCCATTACTGTATATGAAAATAAAACATTAACCTTAAGGGAAAAAGAGCGGAGGTGCTATTTCATAGAGCAAATACCATATATTGTATGACTATTGTTTAGGTCGTAATCTACTAACTAAATTGATCATGTGAACAGAAGTGTCAGGATCTGGGTGGCTTTCTAGAGCAGCTAGAATATTTTTCTTGGGGGAAAGCCTGATTGGCCAACAATATCAGTCTACAGACAGTTATGAAGTATTCCCTGCAGTATAATCATTTTTTTCCCATTGAAGACATTTTAAAGGGGCAGTTCACCCATATTACCAAAAAATAAATTCATAAATAAATGTATTTTCTTACTTATCTCTAGTTGTATCTGACCATGCAGATAGTTTGGATTTTATTTGTCTAGGTTTTGAGATACGTGCCTCTGAGATCTCTGCCTTTATCACGATACAAGAAGTTTTGTTTGTGGTACTCACAGCATTGAAAAACCATGTTTAAAATTCCACAGCAACATTTTCCTGAAACAATGTTCCTGTTACTTTTGATAATCCACAACACATGCCAACTGTTCTCATGGGGTCTATTTCTTCAGTATAAAGTAGTTTCAGTGAAAACTTTTAACAGTGAACTATGTGGTTTATCCAGAGTAATGGGGACATTGTTTCTGGAAAGAGATGTTGCTGTTGAATTTTGTCATTTTCAGTGTTGTGAGCTACAAAATAAAATTCCATTCACCTCCACTGTATGTGGGGGTGGAGGCAGAAATCTAAGAGTCAGATATCTCAAAACCTGGACAAATAAAACCAAAACTATCTCCACTGGTAGATACTACTACGTAAGTATATGTTTTTATAGAATTTGTGTGAGTCAGCCCTTTAACACTCCTTAATGTATTTAAAATGCAGTTAAACCAAGCTGTTTTACTTTGACATGTTGCATTTAAGTCTTAGTATCAGATTCTAGTGCAGAGAAATTGTCTGATGCAATATAGTGTGTTTATGTACAATTTGCAAGTTAAAGTGTGCTGGTGCTGCGTCAGTAGATTTTAATGCGAGCCGAGTTGGTGATCATATCAGTTTGTGGTTGGACTATTGCAGCTTGGTGAATACTACGTATTTCTGAACAAATTTAGAATTGATCTCTTCAGCGGTTTCTATTTGAACCATAAAACAGCCAAAACTGAATTTCCTGTGAAAAAAGGCCGATGCAGCAGAGAACCCTCATCTGTAATGCTCACTGGATTTTATTAAAGATGAAATTAATGGATTGCTTCCTCCCGAGTGACAGCTGCAAAGTTGCTAAACCAACGATGAAGAGAGCTCCAGCAGCGACTCCAAGTGTCTCCAATTTGGGCTCACATTTTGTTGTGTATTTTATCTCCTGTGCTGTGTGTACGGTTGTTTAGGAAGCTCATGTTGTGTTATGGGTTCGTCTCTCAGGTCCACTCACGTCCCCGTCGGAGAGGATCAGGTCCTGCATTTAGAGCTGGCTCAGGATCTCGCACGCATCTTCAACAACCGCTACGGAGACCTGTTCCCTGAACCCAGCGCCCTGCTCAGTAAGAACACGCTCCTACACACATTTACAGGCATAGTGGCACACATACGCACACTAGGTTTCATCAGATATGGGCTTTTGAAGGCCAGCTACGATAATGAAATGCATCTCCGGTAGTCAATGATCGGTGCCAGAATTCAGTAGCTTTCCATTTTTATTTTTATGTGCAAAATGTATTACAGTTTCCTTTTGTAAGAGTGGAAAACCTCATCGTGCAAATCATCATGGCACATTAAACTCGTATGAAACACACACTTTATTTCAGTGGAAATTCCGTTTGTATTAGCTGCTGTTTCAATGAGATATCACCCCTTAGATGCTCTTAAACTGTAGATAAAATTTATACTTTATAATTATTGAGTAATTTCAGGTTTCATAGGGACAGCTGTGAGTTAACTGTGTGTACATATTAATTGAGAGAGTGCCATGGTGATTTCTGAATTTTGTCTTAATCTTTTTATCATTTTTGTCCATAACTAAAACAAATTCAATTTAATTGATTTAATAGAAATCAGCTTGTTTCAACCTGTTTTAATAAAATAACATTTTAATAATTCAATTACAGACAAAACTAACTTCATGAGAGGGTTTTGCAGTGCAGATTACAACATGTTGCATTCTGTTATATTTTCTGCTCCTGTGCATAAGTTTCCCCTTTGTGGATTTCTTCCCCTTAATGGCAAGGGTAAAAAACAGCAGCTATAAAGCCCCTGTGTTTCCAATTTGAGGGACTGACACCAGTGATGTCTTATGTCACTAAAATAATTTCTATCATCAAACCGTGTTTCAGTTGCTGGAAATATGTAGATGATGATGTAACGTCATTAACGGTTGCCCAGTAGACAACTGGAACAAGAAAAATTCACTGAAGAGCAAAGCAACAAACGTCAATAGCTGTCAGAGGTGTTTAGGGTGCAATTCTTGTATACTTCTGTTTTATCTTTGCAAACGGATTTCTTTCTTTTTTTTGCGAATTCTTTTTTTTTGGCATTTTATGCCTATATTAGATAACGATAGTAGTAGAGAGATGACAGGAAACACGGGAGAAGCAGAGTATGGATTTCCGGCACAACTTCACCCTACGTCCAAGGTGCATGGAGAAGGGAAAAAGTCTGAAGAATGTGGCCAGGCTACAAGCCGAAACGCGTTGGTCTGACAATAAAGTTTTCTGTACACTACCAGTGTTGCTGGAATTTTGACCTCTTCAGGAAACCATGGAGAGAAACAGGGAATGACATACAACAAAGGTCCCCGGCCAGATTTGAACCAGGGACGTGGCAGTTCATGGTTGGCATCTTAACGCCTGAGCCACGGAAGCGCCCCTTTGCAAACTAATTGCACAGAGTTAATTTCACAATCATTACCTCAGGTGACAAGATGTACAGTATATTTACTGTCTGTCGCCAATTCTTGGATAATGATGAAAATTAAAGCCTTCACGTTTTCTGCTTCAGCCGCTGGAAATAGTCTGTAGAAAAAAATGAAATGGACGGAACTCATATTCCTGGTCAAATTCAAGACAATTTTAAATTCTAAGGGAAATTATTCCATTTGTAATCATCTGTTTTCACGGCTCTTTCTGGCCTTGTCTGTTTTGAGTGTTGTTTTGTGTTCATTTCTTTTATTGTTTTGACTTTGCTGCCTTTTTGTCTAGGTCTCTGTTGCAAAGGAAGACTCCAACCTCAGAAATTCAGGGAGATATAAGGTCATTCAACAAAAATTTAAAATACAATATGACATTATTACTGTTTTATTTTTAAATGATTGCTCTATGTTTTCCAATATGTCCTCAGAGTTTTTACACACACATGGTTAACATGTTCTGAGCGCCCAGTTTCATCCTCCTTGATTATCAGGATCATAAAAGCACAAGATGGAGTCAGTCATGTGTGCAGCGCGGCTTTGATTAAAGAAATATTTTCTTCCTCTTGTATCAGAATAATAGAGTGATAATAGATTTGGAGGGATGTCCTTGAGATGACTTCAGGGAGGGGGTTATGTGTGTGTGTGTGTGTGTGTGTGTGTGTGTGTGTGTGTGTGTGTGTAAGCAGGCAGGAGCTCAGCGGTATTTGGCTCACACTGGTGGATCCAATCCTCATTTCTTGTCTTTGGCAAAGCAGAGTTGCCAGTCACCACCTTACCTTTGAAACCAAACCAAAGACTTTTTAATTTGCCTGAAATAAGGACGTCTCTGTGGTGATAAACAGGACGTGGCATGTGGGACGGATGTGGACTTCTAGTATGGGATAGAAAAAGAGTCGGAGCTTGCAAGATGGCGGAAGGATGGGTTTGATAAATAAGAAAGGAAATCCCGGCTCTCACAGTGTGCTCATCACTTCACACCGAGATACGTCTGCTTCACACTGGGATGCTTTCACACACACACGCACACACACACCAGGCAGCAATACGGAAACTGTAATTCTTCATTTATTCCTGCACAAAGACTTTCATTTCATCATTTCACTCCAGCTGACACAAACGCGATTCAAACCGAGTGCTGTATGTATACTGTCTGTGTCTTAAAAAGAAAAATGTACCAACTGAAATCCACGACTAGATATTAAAATACCCTCAAAACGAAACTATTTTCCAAGGAAATGTCTTTATAGAGTCAAGAAACTAGCACTGAAACATTTTTCATTAATCAATAAGTTGATTTATAGAAATGTAGATTCATTTTGAATGATTGATTAGTTGTTTTTATCAGACTTTAAATGACAGGTCTAAAGGACCTCGCTTCTCATCTTTTTTTAACCTTTTCAGTTTGATTTACTCTTAAATCTCTCTTAAGTGTTCTCTTGATGTTCAGTTGACAAACTCAAGAAGCTCAGAGTTGATAAAAATGTTCATATGCTCATTTCCTTCAGTTATTACGGTATACTACGAGCATTAAGTTTTGCCCTGGTTTTTGCCTGTCAGGCTAAATACAGGCTGCCCTACCCTCTGATTGGTGGAGATTGTGGAGTCACACAGCCAGAGAGGAAGATTTTCCGACACTACTCAGGACACTGCATCTACTTTTTATTTTGATCAAATAAAGATAAAGCCGTAAAGGAGAGTGCTCTTTTTTGGAAAGATGCAAATACACCATTATCATCAAGTGTCAGGTCTCTATCTTTTTCTTTTTTTTGTATTATCATATGTTTTTCTTCTGAAACCAAGCCTACACCCTTTTCACTCAGTCTCTGTGACCAGTGATGCTCACAGCTGAGTTTTGTGAGTTTTATAAATATAACAGGTAAAAGTTTTCCAATGTGATCAAGTGCTTAAGTTTGATGTTGGGAGTAATTTTGCTGCTGGATGTCTCATTTTGAATGAATTCATTGTTTGGAGACACTTTTTCTTATCATACTAATGGATTTGTCAATCTGGTTTCCTCCCACAGGCTCTACACGAAAAGTCAAATCCCTGCGTGACCCTTCTTCCAAAATGTCCAAATCTGATCCCCAAACGATGGCGACGATTACCATCACAGACTCTCCTGATGACATTGTCCTCAAGGTTCGCCGTGCTGTCACTGACTTCACCTCTGAGGTCACCTTTGACCCGGAGACGCGGCCAGGTGTGTCCAACCTGGTGACAATCCATGCTGCCATGGCGATGATCAGTGTGGAGGAAGCGGTGTCTCAGGCCAGAGGGTTGGACACAGGTGCCTATAAGATGCTTGTAACTGAGGCTGTGATCCAGAGGTTGACGCCCATCAGAGAGGAGATTGAGAGGCTGAGGTTAGATCGTGCTCACCTGGAGGGAGTGCTGGCCCAGGGGACCCGCAGGGCTCGGGAACTGGCTGCACTGGTCCTCAGAGAGGTCCGACAGCGAGTTGGATTCCGCTGAGCGTCAGCAAGGCCGTAAAATCAAGCCACATGTATACTGCAGGCCTTGCTCAGTACTTAACTGCTGCTGATATCAAATTGTATTACAATGACTGTTTACATTTCTAGGATATTCAAGGATGTAACTCATTTCATAACAAAATGTGTGAAGCAATTTGGAAAAGACTCAACTGCAGAGTAAGAGTCTGATTGGCGGACGATGAGGAGGCTGTGTCTTTTAATGCAGTGGTAATGTTGGTCTGAACACAGCCAAACAAGAAGGAAACATGAATTGCCACAAACTCGTTTTGAGGACATTGCAGCTTATTTATCTGCCTTTGAGTTTTGGCTGTACTGTAAGTGTATAGTCTTTTTGATATTCTCCAATATAAGTCCTCAATGCTAACAATGCTCTGCCATGTCACCAAAATAATAAAAATGTCCTTATTATAAGAGGTAACATTTACTTATTAAATTATACTTATTTGGTTTGAGTGTTCAAATGCAAGTTGACTTTAGGTCACAGGGGTTGAGATCTGATGTTGTAGTATGTGTCCATAGTTCTGTTTGCAACTGGCAGCTCAGTCAGATGTTTGTAAATCTGGATTAGAATAAGATTGGATACAAGAAATCTGAAATGACATGAAAGAATAACAATTTATAAATTTTTTTTTTTTTTTTTTTTTTTTTTTTACAGATTATGGCAAATAAGATTCAAACCAGATTCACTGGTGGTTTGACATCTGTTTCAATTAAATTTTAGTTATATAGTGCCAATTCATAACAGAAGTTATCTCATTGCACTACTCTTTATAGTTTTATTTACAGAGACCCAACAAATCCCACTAAGAGCAAGCACTTTGGCGACAGTAACAAAGAAAAACTTCCTTTTAAGAAGCAGAAACCTCGAGCAGAACCAGACTCGGGGTGGGCCGCAGTCCTTTATTGCTTCAAACATTATTTTTTAATGTGTTCTCCCCTGAGCGCTCAAACACAACAGTAAACACAACACAGTTCATGAAAGGTGCTTTACAAAGCTGGCAGAAATGGAAGAAAGGTGAGAACTGTGAAAATACAAATAAAAGTACAAATTCAAGAAGAAAAAAAACCTCCTACAGATATACAGAATACAACATTTGGTCTCAGACAAATGCAAGCAAAGCTCAGGCGCTGTGAAAAGCTAGGGAGTAAAAATGCATAAGTATCAGTCTACAGGACACTTTGTGATGATGGACTGCCTGCAGTACAGACAGTATATGAGAAATGAAACCGAGAGATGACTGAAGAGGTTCTGTGGTGCAGGAATTGACAGTGAAGATCATTGAAAATAATTACTGGGTGTAATAACTCAAGAAAATGTGATCTTCGACACAAAAAAAGGTAAATTACTCCTGTTTGTACTGAAGATCACTGTGGAGCATCATCTTTTCCAAGACTACAATCTAGTTTGATTCGTTGTTGCTTGCTCATTTCATACAGTGCAGTACAGCATTGTTTACGGTAGCAAAATCAGTGCACATCATGCACAAAGCCACACACAGTGGTGGGAAAAAAGCATTCATGCAACTGAATAATTGTCCCATCTGCTGATCTTCCGCCCTGCTGCAGGGAAACTCTCAGCTCCGCTGCTTCAAGACGCGTCATCGCAACTCATGAGTCCAAATGTAAAAGGCTTGAATTTCGAGGTAAAGACTTGAAACTGAGCACTGATATTAAGGTGATAGTGTGTGGTGGTTATAGTTAATTCTGCTTGTTACTGTTGTCGTTTGCTTGTTTCACAGTTTTGTCTTTTTGTGTTTTGAAAAAGATGAATGAGAAGGTATGTTTTTTTTTGTACATGTGCAGCTCGGTAGTTTCGTCATCCTTTTCATTGACATTTCATTAACATTGATTTTGTTGACGTCTTGAGACACAGACATGCATATTCTGTGCATACACAAACTGATACGTGCACACTCATGCACAACCTTACACTTCTACACTGTAATGCTTCTCTGTTGATTAACAGCCACACACACACACACACACATACACACACACACTCTTGCACTTGCAGCACACACTTAAAAAGATACTTGTGCGTGCACATAATTCCACACCAACTGCACACACATGAACACTTGATTAAACTTTAAATGTATCTAAATTTTAACACTTTGCTGTAGATTGTCTGTTTATACACACAACTTTGACATCCAAACTTTACACAAACAAGTGTAGATGCACATATGGTGTCATCCTCCCAGAGGAATTAGTTATTTTACTGTTATGGCAGCCTTCCAATAGAGAGAGATCTTATACTCCTACAATACACCTGCAGTCGTCCTGTAATGATGTCCAGTGTAACTGCAGCGCTGCAGTAGGAGCAGTGACTAACATGTTTAACGGCATCTTTAACGTCTTGTATTCCTTCTGTCTTCCCCTCTTCATTTTCTTCTTTACATTCTTTCCTCCTTTCTTTCCTTAGTCCCCTCTTTCTTCCATTCATCTCATCTGCCCTTCATTCTTTCTTCCTCTTCTTTGTTGTGTGATTCTTTCTTCCTTAGTTTGTTTCCTCTCCTCTTCTTTCTTCAACTCTCTCTCATCCCTCATTCTTTTTCTTCTCTTTCCCTTTTCTTCTTTTTCGTCATGCCTTTTTTCTTTTAGTTGTTGTTTTACCACTTCCCCCTCTTTCTCCCTCACTTCATTCTTTCACTCTTCCTCCCTTTATTGCACCCACTCATACTCTCCCCACAGTTCACCCTCCTGCTGTTTCTACTTTTACAGTTTTAACCATCACACTTTCTCTAATTGAAAATGCACTTCTCTAGTCCTATAATATTCCTGCAGAGACTCTCACCGTGACACACACACACACACACACACACACTATGGAGCTGGACCGTGCTGTGGTTTTTCCATCTCGGTGTTTACCTGGGAACAGAGCATGTCCTCGCTCGGTTTATTTCCCTTTGGTCCTTTTTTTCCTGTTGGCATAAGCAGCTGACGGAGTATAAATAAAAATATATAGAGTACATATACACACAGCACCAGGCTGTAAATCACAGCGCCCTGTTAGGACCGCAGCATTATGACAAATACATGTTTCTGTGTAAAGTGAGACAGCAGTGATATCGGAGTGCTGCAATAAGTAGCCTGCTTTAATATGAAAGCGACTCCGTAACTCAACCGTTTTATGCGCAGAAGTAAAAACTTTAATAGAGTCGTAATAAATGTTACTTTTTAAAGAAATCGTGGTAAATGGAAATCGTGTCACATGGAAACAGCTACAGAAAAACTAAATATAAAAACGAGACTTTTTTTTTTTTTTTTACTGATGTTGAACTTAGACGGTGTCCGTGCAGGGAGCTGTGTAGGAAGCTAGTAAACCTGAAGCCTCTTAACCTTCAGACATTATAGCCCGTTTACTCACGCACGGGTGAGTCAAATAGCACTGCAGTGTTTTTATCGCGCTATACGCAACGAGCGGTCATTTCTGATGTAGGCCTAATGATATACGCCTTTGTATCAGTGACTTAATGAAAATAATGGTCTCTACATAAAGGCTACAGTACAGTATATCATAAAATGTGTGTGTTGGATATACATATATGGGATTGTATATTTGATCGCACTTCGTGGTGCCAGGGTCAGGGGATTATTTGTAGCTATAATATCTGTCAATCCTGGAATGTTCCTGAGGGACTTCAGCCGTGATAAACCTGTCTCTCTGTCATTTTATTGTAGGATCATTGCGGCTCGTTTCATATAATATAATTCTATTTATTTTTTTAGGTAGTTAGTTTTCTGTCGAAGAATTAGAAGGTAATGTCTACCATCGGCTGCAGCTGCATGTTATAATTACATCTAGTGTAGTATTATTGTAATATTCGACTTCACAAAATAAAAGAAATGCGCAGAATGGACCTTTTTAGAAAACATTAAAAACGTGGAGCTGGTCTGGAGTGCCTAAACTTAGTCTTAATAAAAATCCCTTTCATGTTCCAAGAAAATCCAGACGGCGATTTAACCATAAGATAATTTCTTCTTGTCATTACACACAAGGATCAATAATCAGACTATTTATTTCCGGCCCTGATGTGTGTTTTTTGTCTTGGTAAAACAACGCAGCTTCTTTGTGTGTCACGCATCGTTTGAATAGTCCCATGTGATGCTTACAAGCGTTGAACTTGAACTTGTGATCATCACAGAAACACATTGTTCGTGATCTAAGATCAACCAGACTGCTGAATTTGTATTCTACTCCTGAAACTGAGCGTCAGGTATGTAAGGATCTCTGCACAGAGGCCCACCACTGCCCGGTCTCACTCCTCACATGTTCAACCTCGCGGTGTCTGCGGCTCCTGCAGTTGCTCTCCACACTATATTTAGTCCTGCGTGGGGAATCGCAGTCCTTAGCCCTGGGCGGAAGGTGCTGAAACAACCCGGGAGCTGCTGTCAGTTTGGATGCTTTACTGCTTGCTGCATGCTTCATCCCCGGGGTCACGCGGGGTCAAACGCTTTCTTTTACTAATTGAATATTAACATGACGTTTGACCGTTTCCGCCCACCTTCCACGTGTCTGTCCGGTAGGATGAGATCAGAAAACAAAGGTTTCCTCAGAGAGCGTAAAGAGCCACAGTTTGGTAAAAACGGAAAACCAAACAAAACTGGCCAGAAGCGCGTTTAGTGCGCATAATGTAAAAATGACTGCTAGATGAATTCAGAAAGTCTTTGAAAGCATTGAACCTTATGAAAATGGTTAATGAGATGCCATCGGGGCTAAAATTGGGATCTAAACAGCAAAGTTTGTTTTAGTTTTTACTGCTTGCGATGAACGAACTTTACGCACAAGCATTTACTCACACAAAACCACCCAACATTTAATAAAAGATAAATATCCACTGCTTGTATTTGTGTAAATTCGTATCAAAATGATATTAATATAATTTCAGTTGCACATTCTTTTCATTAAAGCGTCAGAAATGAACATAACAGGCGATTCTCCGTGCAGAATAATCAGTCAGTTCAGTTAAACCTGTAGAAGCTGATGAAAAGTCACTTCAGTGCTTGTGTAATGTTTCCGTAGTGCTGTAAAGTGTGTCAGTACGAAACTGAATGTATGTGATTTTTTTATACTTAATTATAGCTTTGTTAGCTATCTCTTAATTTATTGCGGGGTTCTTAACTTTATTTAACAGTTTCTACAGATTTTGTTGGATTATAATCCAGTTGCGCACTTGAATATTTATTTTACGAGGACAAACGCACGGCGTTGACCTTTGGAAAGCTTCATTTTCAGGAGCCGCAGGTTGACTTCAGGCCTGCTCGCTGCTAACCAGCAGCGATCATCCTCAGCTCTTTTTTTCCGGATCTTTTCGTTTCGCCGCGGACGGGAAACGTTTGAAACATTTTCCCCCGCGGTAGAAACCGATCAGCCTCTTCTCTCCGGTCTGTGCGCCTCTTCCTGAACATCAGGCCAGCAGACTGACCACATGCAGCCCAGAGCAAAGTCTCAGCAAAGTGCCTGATATTTGATTGGAAACCGATTATATTTGAAAAGTTTGAGTTTATTTGTATTGTAGTTATTAGCCTAATATTTATTTAATGATTATTAGCATTATTTTAGATCAATATTTAGTAGTAGTAGTCTTCTATATTGTGCTATAGCCTATATTTACTCTCATTGCTACTAGAAATAAATCTTTTTTTACTTTCCCAACACAATATTGAACGCAAGAATGTATTTTCCGATATTCAAAATAGTTTCATTGGTTATTAATTAATCGAATAATTGCCCTCGGGTTCAACGTGATAAATAATTTGAAGGTCATTTTGCTCCATTTTTGTTTTCATCAGTGGCGGTGATTTGGCTTCAATATGTCTGAGTAAAATGAACGACGTGAGTTTACAGTTAATTAATTAATAGACTAATAGACTAAATAGATGATGGAAGCCTACATTTTAAATATTTATATCCGCTCCTGAATTATCTCCCTTAAAACTCTCTAAACAAGCTATTTTCTTGTCCATAATTATTTATTTTTTTTCAGACCCGCAGATCCGCGGAAATAAGCGCCCAATCAGCCGAGCACATCCGAACCATTTCACTTGCTAATCTTGTAGTTCCTTTTTGTGTCCGAGCGTGCAGCCCTGAGATCAGCCCACCTGTCCTGCTGCAGCTCTGCTCTGGCTCTCCAGCTGTCGGGTGACACAATGAAGCTGTAATGTGACTTTTCCTACAATCCCCGCTAATGATGGAATCAGCGGCTCAAACACGCTTGGTGAACAGACAGATATTAAAGTGACTTTGGGATGTTCGCCATGAGGTGAGGGCCTCGTGAAGTGAAGCTGCAGGATCTGGGTGTCAAAGAGAGGAGCCATCAGAACTGGTGAGGTCAACAAATACATCATTTAACTCAAACTGACACTATTTTATTATTATGTTTGCAGGGAAATCTGCTGTTCGGCAGTTATGGGTATAATGAGAAAAAAAGATAATAAGCTAATGCATTTTCCATAGGCTACATTATGGAGTCAGTTCATTTGGCTGCTGCAGTCCGGATGACGGTTCCTCTTCCAGGACGCGCGTCTCCCTCCGCTGCCATTGGACGAAACACTTTGTCTCGGTGTCTTTCCTAACTTCTCATTGGATGCGCGGGTTTGACAGGGAGCAGGAAGGCCGCCCCTCTGCGCCTGGAAAAAAACTCCTCCAGAAGTGAGTATCAATCAGCGAGAAGTTAGGGGGACAGAAAGAGAAAAAGAGAGACGCGGAGTGGAAGGACGGAGAGACGCGCAAAGCGGCAGACCGCATCAAAACTATCAATCCTCCCGGACTCGATCTCATGCACAGCCAGGATGGCACAGTCTGCCTTCAAAAGTTTGACGCGGCGTTTCTAGTCACAGTTGGGATTACTTTGGACATTTGGTGAGTTTGTGTCCCGCTGTAAACACTGACGTGTGCTTAATTTTTTTTTTTAATTTTTTTTTTTTTTTTTTTTTACTGTTTTGCTTCACTGCATTGGACTGACGGAGTGGGTTCTTCGCTGCGTCCCCCCGTCGGGTGGATTTGAGAGAAATGAGTGAGCGGAGGCGATCTGCCGCAGCTCTGAGCTCTAGAGCCCACGCTTTTTCCGTGGAAGCCCTGATCGGCTCCAACAAGAAGAGGAAGCTCCGGGGCTGGGAGGAGAAGGAGCTGGAGTTGTCCATGGAGAGCCTCGCCACGGACGGGGAGGACCCGGCGCACTGTCTGGATATGGACCCGGGTCAGTGCGCAGATATGCACCACACCGCTCAAATGTCCGGATCTCCGTTATATCACTGCAGCTCAATGCAAACCGACGAGTCCCGAATCAAAACATGGCTCCACTTTCAATGACCCAACCCACGACAGGGCATGTAGCGATAAGTTCCACGGTCTCTATGTGAATGTGGAGTCTTTTTTTCTTTAAACGAAGTGAAAGATTCTGCTCAGTGATTCCGCTCTGCTGCAGCGCTGTTACACAAAGAAGAGAAAGTCTTGCTGTTGTATACGCAGCTTCTAAACCTGATGCGTGCAGGCCTGTAGAGAAAGTCAGTCATGCTGGTCTCCTGTCAGGAATATGACACAGGATATGCATTTAAAAAAAAAAAAATCCTTAAAAGGAGCAAATTTGCATCCGTAACAAATCAAACTATCAAAACAACTTTAAAAAAAGACATTTTAGGACTAAACATAAGGTTAAGTGATTATGTGTCTTTGTCATGGCGGGTTGGCTTGTCCAGGTTTTGACTCCTTACTGGCGGACTCCACTGTAAGATATAAGTGACATAAAAATATGAGGCAAAGCGTAAAGTTGTGTTGCTGTTTGGACGCCTTTTGCTTCCAGTGTGAGTTTGGCTGCAGGCCTGCAGGGAGGCCTCGGCCTTAAACTGGCATGAAGTAAATGATCTAATGTAAGGCGTTTCATTCTCAAAGGGAAACAAATTTCACACATTATGAATTATATTGTCCGCTGCTAAAAAATAACCCCCGGTCCCTGCAGAATTGCAATTCACTTTGCAATAAAAGCGTCCGTCTGGTGCCACGCGCAGAACATCACAACATAATAATATTCCAGGTATGAGAGCCTCAGAGAAGTTTTAAGGTAAAATTAAAGATTTTGATCATTCGTGGAAAATGTGTAATCACTTTAAAGATTTATTGTAAAAAAAAAAAAAAAAAAAAAAAAAAAAACAACAACCAAAATATGAAGAAATGATATATTGCATAGTGGGAATGCGCGGCATTTGATTACATAAAATAAAAAAGTAACACAATAAAATGTACAAGAGAAACAACGAGCGATTAAGATGAATTTTATTGAGCTGTAGTAAAAGAAATGACGAATTGTCAAGATAAACACAGGTAATATTTTGTTGTTTAAAGAATTCTTTTTCATTTCTTTACAACCAGCATGCAATAAGGCAGTTTTGAAAACGGGCATTTTTTTTGCAACAAGTACAATTTTTATGTAAAGCAAAGCTTGATATATTATTTTTTTGCATAAACTTAAACGTTAATTAAATTTTTAGCACATGCGCTAGAGTATTATTCCATTTTTGTGAATTAATTAACTGCAGGTGTAATGGGATTCTGGCTACTGGCTCTTTCATTTTAAACTACTTAGATTTCAGTGTTTAGAGATGAACTGAGGTAAAACTGATAAACCTGCTGCTTCAGACCTGAAGTGACTTTTCACCGCGATGCTTCGCTTTGAGCTGAGACGGCGGCGCTTATCAGCTTCATTTTAAATTGACAGCTACAGGGCTGCGCGTCCTGTTTGAGCCATAGCTAAACATGTATTCTGTTTTAAAATTCAAGGTAATTCAGTTCAAACAATGTTAAGGTTCATCGTTTTCTTGCAAAATTTTAGATTTGCTGAAACTGATCTTCGTGAGGATTATGGATCCAAATGAGGCCCGTTCTTAATTACTGAATCTTTAATTTAGCTCGACATATACAAATCATATTATGGTATCACAGCTCATTAAATCTTTGTAGGATGATAGAGACAGGCAGAAATGAAACTCACCTCTACGGGCTGCTCAGACGGTGTCAGGCCGACGCAGAGCCCCGCTGCAGTCTGACCTCCGGGGCGCAGCGCCTTTACGCACGGCTCCTCTCTGCTCGGAAACTGCTAGTGATTGAAAAGCACAACTTTAAAAAAAAAAATGGGAAAAGAGAAGTAAATCACTAGGAGGAGAATTTGAGGAGGTGAATTCGTCCTATAAACTCTCATGGGAAGATTGTTGTTGTTGCTGATATTAAAGTGTAGAACTGTCTGCAGTGTAGTTAAACGAGCGGAGTGAAACTAAACGTTGATGCCAACGGCAAACAGCTTGTTTGTGTGTGTTTTTAAAAGGGCAAAAATAATTAACAAAAATGAAAGCTTAGACGTCATTAAACAACCCTGCAGTCATTCTTCTAACGTTCTTTGGTTCCGTGGGGCAGAGGAATCTTTCTGTTCACCTTCTCTCCAGGTTTTGTCCCTGGGAGTTGAAGGATTTGTGGCAGAATGAATTACCCAGTTCCCGGTTCCTCGACCCCCCTTCTCCCACTCATTAGCAGGCGGGTTCCTGGCAGGTTCAGCGGGTCCTGCTCGGGTCCTAAAGCCTCCGCTTTGGCGCGTCGGGCGGCGGTGACCGAGAACAGCGAGTCTCTGTGGTCAGATTATGTGGTCTAGAGGAATCCTTAACGGAGTGATTTTATTTTTACTCAACTCCAGGCGAGGATGGAAGCCGGTTGGTCGTATAACACGTTTATTAGCCTCAAAGACAAGGGCAGGACTGAGAGAACGCACAGGCTCTGAACCAGGCTCGCATTTAACAGTCTGCATGTAAGAGTCGTGCCGTTCAGTAGTGTTGTTAGACCTCACAAAACTCCTACAACCACATTTCCATAGTATTTACCCTTTAAGACAATAATTAACACGATGAACTACATCTAGTATAACTTAATATTTAATGCCATTTATCAAAGGCCTGACCCAAACCATGTGATTTACAAGGTGACACTATGCTTTTACGCACAGATTACGCACAGAGCTAACTCACTACAAACACCTGACGTCTCACTAGGCCTGTGTTAATTAAAATCGATCAAGGTTACTGTAATACTAATACTTAAATGATCGAAAATGCTGCTCCTTCCATTCAGTGTTTCTCTAAAGAGTTATTTCTTAGTCTAAGCATGCAGCCTGATAAAAGTGATGTGTAATGAGCCGGACTGAGGTTTTACTGCTTTCGTGCCTGAGTGAGGAAACAGGTGATCCCACTGTGTGGATTGGGTTACTTGGTGATTTCATGGTTGACACATTGCTACTGTCCACTTCAGAAACCTGCTGCAACTTCATTAAATACATCAACTTCATAAAGGACCATTTCACTATAAATGAAATAGCAGTAGTAGTAATATAAGTGTTCTAGCACAACTTCACTCTCTAATGTGTTAACCTCTTAAACATTTGATATCCCTCTTGAATTTCCCCTTTAGAATCTGTAAGTACGCAAAAAAGTACACTGTATAACAGCATCACTACAGTATGCTGCACATTCTGTCTGCTTGTAACACTTCATTAAAGCTCTGTGGTGCTTACACATATTCAAATATTCAAATCCAAGATGGGATACATTTTTATTTTTGCACCACAACATCAAAAGGCGACTTTGCAGACGCTATGAGATAATTTTATTCAAGTTTCCCAAATTTTCAGCCCGATATATTTGATATGTTTGGAAACTTTATGCATTAAAATAAAGTTCTGTAGGTTTTCCATAGAACAACAGTGCCTGGCTGTACAAAATGTTTGGAAAGATGGAAACACTACCAGGCTTAAGAGTTTGAACCTTTTTGTTAAAGACATCTTAAAAGAAAATTAAATATTCTACAACCCTAACCCTTCTAAATCAGGTGTAGAATTTATACCTGCTACGGCAGTAAAAACAATTACAAAACTTTGCGTCAACATCATTTAACACAATCTCCATCAGAGGTGTTCCACCACAGCAGCAAACATTTCTATCTACTGTCTGATTAAAAGCCTCCTAATAACTTAATTAAAATCACTTCCTCTTTCTGTAATAGTTTCATTTAATGTATATGTTATGTTATATGTATGACGTGCATTCTTTAAGCAGACATCAGCAAACTTCAGCCCTTCTCCAGCTATCTGAAGCTGATGTGTGTGACTGCATGTGAACTGTGACACAGAGGACAGTTTGACGACTGACTTGATTAAATTCAGACGAATTAGTAGCCTACTATGGATGTTAGCTTCGTTTTAATGAGGCCTGGCATGAGCTGATTAGGAGCCCCTTAACCGCAAGATACAGGCCATGAGTCTGTGTGTGTGTGTGTGTGTGTGTGTGTGTGTGTGGGTGTGAGTGAGTGAAGCTAACCACAGCAGATGTCAGGGCAGCATTCAGCTGAATGGGCAAATTTTTGTTCATCAATAAATGTCAGTTTTTATTCATTCAGCTTAAAAAATAAATAAAGTAAAACTTCAACAAGAAAACCTTCACATAAACTCAATGCAGAGTGATACCGGACTCGAATTATTGTCCTGCGTTTCATGCTTTGCTGTTTGTTGACTATTTTATTCTCAGTCTTTGAAATTTGGAAATTAACTGACAGGCCTGATGTTTGACTGTGCACATGAACATGTACAAAAACACATGTATATAGCAGCTACCTGGTGGTGTGTTTGTCTGTCTGCCTACATCCGGCTCTTGGTTTAGACCCGTGTGTGTGTGTGTGTGTGTGTGTGTGTGTGTGTGTGTGTGTGTGTGTGTGTGTGTGCGTGCGCCTGTGTGGCTGTTGAGCGTCGACGGACAGGTCCTTTAGCCTGAGAGGCTGACAGAGCGTACAGGCGGAGTCAACAGGCTCCTGCTTTACCGCCGTTTCTCTGCATCTCAGAGGCGTTCCTGCCAAATTATCTCATTTAGTCGGGCCGCTTTTTCTCTCTGGAATGCATCTGTTTCCTCTGAACGCCTCCGTTCACACACATCCAGTTTTAGATGCCTATAGTAGATATAGAGTTGCTCAATGTGGCTTTTCAAGCTGTGTTTGTTGGACACATTCAAGCAGATTTCAGTTTTGATACCTGAAATTTCACTTTTTTTCTATAGTGCACAAAACTGTAGTTATAAGACTTAAACTCTCCAGACTTTGACATTCTTTTAGATTTATCGCCTTATTCAGGTAGAGGAGACTAATTTCAAATGATAAATTATTCACAATTACTGAACATTAAATGAGGAAAATTGATGTACTAGCACTAAGACTTTGGGAGTCAGTTTGTGCAAAGTAGCTTGAAGCTGAGATAATCTGAGCCTTGTTGCCTTGTCAGACAGCATTATTCAGACTGCCATTACAGCAATTTATATAAACACGTTTTCTGTAAAACTCGGGAATATAGAAACAAATGACCAAAACAGAGGTGTAATAATTAGTGTTGCAATAATTAGTCCAACTCTGTTTAATATATTCTGAATATACACAGTATGCATTGTCTGCATGCAGTATTTAAATGAATTGGCAAAATCCCCTGAACAATCAGACACCTTGTTCCCCCTCTAATAGAAACTCAAATTAAATGCCTTCTGTTTGTAAGCTCTAATCTTATCGGCCCCGTCTGAAGAGTGCAGGCCTGTAGTTGTTTGTTTTGTTGGGATTTGAGCCATCCGTCCTCTTCCTTTAACACTAGCAGTGTGTAATAAGTGTTTTTATAGAGAGTGAGGGGGCAGCTGAGTGGCTGATTGACTGGCCCACTGTGTTTCTGCATGTGTGTGAACAGTTAAAAGGAGAAGAAGGGGAGAGTAATCTTGTGCGACAGTCCTCACTGGCTGCAATGACACTGGAAGGATCTCCCAAGAAGATGATGGAAAGTCTGTCTCTGTCTCTCTGTGGTCATTACAGCCCTCCACCCCTTCTCTCCTCCTCCCCTCCCCCCTCTGCTCTTCCTATCTCCATCTCTCCTCTCCGTGCTCTTGTTTCCAGCGGGGTTGGCTCGGCCTGCGCTGTGGCGGTTTCGCCTGGGACGCTGTCCAGTCTCTCAGCAGCTCTGCATTTGCATAACCATATTTGTGTGCCCTCAGTCTGCCAAGTCAACCTCCTCATGTCAGGGCCCCCAATAAATAATACATTATTAGATTCTTTTTTTATTTTTTGGTTGGTGTTGGAGGGGGTGGGTGAAGAATATTCAGCTATAAACTATTTCAGAGAAAAGTGAAATATGAGATAGCATGTGGTGATCTTATGAGAGTTTTAGCCGGGTAAAGTGCAGTTTTGAGGTGTTGAACATTGAAGATTTGACATCCAAGCTGATAAAACTATTTTTAACCCCTAAAGGTTTCCATTTTATTTTTAAATAACGTCACACATGTTAAGTAACATTTAACGTAGGAGTCAGGTAAAATAACTTTGTTGAGAAATTCTGCATTTCTCTTTAGGTGGAAGTGGATTTTGATGTTTAAAAATGTTATTAATTGGCAAAAAACGGCTTGGATTTCTGGTGTAATTAGTAATTTCCTGTTTCACTTGAAAGAAATAGGCCAGTTTAGGGTTTTTGAGATTCAATAATACAATGAAGATGTATGTAGTGGACAAAATAAAAGAAAAAGCTTCTGATGCATCTTGACACTGCAAACTGAACATTATAACTCTTTCATGCAGGGTTTTGGGATTGTCAGGTGCTCCTGTTATTTTGTCCACCCTAATGTAGCCTGGGCAGTTGAACTGTTTAAAATGAAGTGAATAAGGCAAATGTTAAGGAGGCTGAGGTCATCCTTATTGGTGTCTGGGAGTTAGAGGCTCAGACTGATGGAAACCTTTCTTGTAGGTCTGGATTTGTTTCAGGATGGAGGGAACGTTTTTATCTGCTCTAACATTGAGACGGTGTTGATGACTCTGAATGGTCAGTCTGTTAAACTTGGTCCAGAAGGAGCACTTGAGGGGAAACTTCATTTGCTGAACGCTTCCCATCGGAATTTTTCATTGTGTGGCCCAATTTAAAATTTAATATTTTCTACATCACATTTCAAAGACTTTACGCAGCATTTATTCTGCTTTTGACATGAACCCAGAACTCCATGACGGGTTGAGCCAGTGAGCCAAACTCGGCCGCTTCTCTCCAAACTGCAGACGGCAGGTGATTTGGAGTCAGCGGAGAGAACTGCTGTACTTTCTCATCGAGCCAAGTTTCCTGCGCAAAGCCTATTAATTCCACTGTTTCAGAGCTGCCTTCTCATCATTTTCCTCATTTCCCCCTCAGACTCGGAGGCGAGTCCCGGCTCGGACGGAGAGGGTCTGGCCGAAAGGACGTCGTGCTCCTTCGGCTCACCTGACGACCTGGCTCCCGGCCCCTGTGAACCGTCGCCCCCGGCCTCCATGGAAGAGATCCAGGTGGAGCTGCAATGCGCAGACTTGTGGAAGCGCTTCCATGACATCGGCACGGAGATGATCATCACCAAGGCGGGCAGGTAGGCTGGACACACACACACACACACACACACACACACACACACACACACACACACACACACACACACACACACACACACACACACACACAGCTGCTGGAAGTAGCCCAGAAGGTCTACGTGCAGCTGTGCGGTGGACTCATGGCGCAGACTGTGCGCCAACTGTGCGTAAAAGGCGATTTGCAACTTTTACGCGCAAACAAAGTATTTTTTTAAATTATTTGGCGAGGACAAAAAACAAATGGAGTTCTTTATCATTTCCATTATGAGTTATTTTTTGAAAATCATTTCTTATGAGGTCAGATTATGATAACTCAGACTCAAGTCACACACAGATTTATCAAATGCGCAGACCTAAAACCTGCAGACGCACGTACCCACAAACACGCAGTAATGCGCCACTTTTAAAGAAACACACAATTCAGTTAGAGCTCAACACACACACACACACACACACACACACACACACACACACACACCTCTGAGCTCTGTTTGGAGGGTGTTAATGTGTTGCACATGCAGGCCACTCTGTTGTGTTCAGGCCTTCATAACGCGGCAGGTTATCCCCTGTGTCGGAGAATAAGGAGAGCTGGTTCTAATTAATCTCTCTAACATGTTCCTGGTTTTTCTCGCTCTCTCGGGCCAGCAGTCCAAACCCAGAGCAAGCGCGGAGGTTGACCTGCGGATCCTGCGGGAAGGACCTTTCCCCGCAGTCTGCTCCGCTCCCTGCGCCGGGAGCGCTGTACATTTCCACTAACAATCGGCATGACAGACATTAGACTTAATATTGCTTCAGCTACACTGCAAATGGCCCCCCTTAACAAGATCTTTACTATCGTGTTGAGGCTTTAAAGCTTTTGGTTCTTAAACTTTTGTTGGAAAAGGAAAGAATTATCTCACCTCACTAACAGCGTTTATTCATTTGCTTACGAAAAATGTTTATTGGATCAAAAGTTTATTGATTAAAATTCAGTTTAGGCATTTAATAAGATTTATTTTGTGTTTTGTTTCCAGTTGATTTTTCCCTCAAAATGGTTCAGTGCTACTTTGTACAGGCTACTAACGCAATTTATGCGTGGAATATTTTGTTCTTGCAAAATGGCAAAAATATGTGATCTTTATATGTGATAAAAAATGTGATCTAGTATATCAGCAAGTCGGTTTTACCAAGGAAGGGTTTTTTCATCCAAGACCATTTTCAGACTAGTGGAAAAACTCGTCTGTCAGAATAATTTATTTGTATATTCTATTTAACAGGAGAGTTGTATTTGTTTGTATTGTATAAAATAACTGTGCTAGATCTATATTTTACTCCATCTTATTAATCCTGTTATTTTGTTCTGTTGCTAAACTTTTTAAACCAGAGTTTTACTTTTCTTTTTTTCTGCGCACCATCAAAAGTTGTTTTTCACCTCTTTTTTCACCGTTTTTCACCTCTTCCACTTCAGATTGAAATAAGCTCCGCTGTCGCTCTCCTCTACTCGTTATAGACCACAGTTGGCTGTTTTTATGAATTGGGTTTAAATTGGTAATCAGCTCATAAATAGAGCAACAATCATTTTGCGCTGAAGCGGATTGAAAGCTGACACGACCGTCGCCGTGTGTATTTCACGGCCTGCTCATAATAAGCCTATAAATCCAGAAGAGAAGGGAAGCAAGAAAACAGCCCTCTTTTCTCATTAGGCAGGCCCGGATTTACGACCTTTAAATGAAATGTGGAAAATGCCGCGTTTGAAGTGCAACACGAGGAATTAAGTTGAAATGTCTCCCGCTCCACATACAGACCTTTAATATAGGTGCCGTTTAGTCTTTGATTAGACTATAATTGTCATGATGTGTGCAGTCTCAAGCTTTAGGCCACAGCTTCAAAATGGGAGGAGCTGATTGCTAAAATATTTCAAGGATAAAAATCCATTTATTTATTTATAAATAACATTTCCATTTCCCCAAATTCCTGTAGTGCAAAGGTCAGAGGTCACAGTGGCATGACACTATGGAACAAAGTATTTCCCTCCACTAACATGATGAAAATTAAAGAAACGTTCAGGGGACAAAAATGAGCTGGGTAGAGAGACTGGAAAGATTTTTCACGCTATGAAAAGAGCAAATTAACATATTATTCTATTTTTTATAAATCCAAGGAGTAATCCGAGTAATGACAGAGATCTGATAAAGGCTCGGATTCAGGATAATGATGTTCTAGAAGCTTTTGAAATAAATGTGATTTATTTGATTTTATTAAATAAATCTGAAGATATGTCCTTAAAATACTGAACTGTGATTGGCCAAAAGCAACATCTCCTCTAATTCAAAGGTGGTAAACATGCTGAGAGGAAACTTTCCACTTTATAAGCTGCAAATTGGCATGACTGAATGGATTTCAGTAAGTCTTCAGTTAAAGGTGCCAATCAGGACCAGTTAGCGTGAAACCTCCTGCAAAACAAATGTAGGAATCTTGCACCTAAAAAATAACCACTGACACAGAAGAAAATTTCCACAATCTTTTAAATATTTCTACATTATATTTTTAAATTTCCATAGTAGGGCCCCTTTTAATGAACTGTCTAAAAGTGTGTCTGCTTGCTGTTGGATGGGTTCACTCAGCGCTGCACAAACATCACTGTGTTGACATCAGCTGGGAGGTTGTTCAAATGAATGATGAGGACACCTCCTCATTTCAACGATTGAAGACTGGCAGAGCAAAGACAGATTTCTGCTGAAGTAGAATAAACTACTTTGTGCGAATGCAACTGATATTTCAAAATGTTTATAAGCTGACTGTAAAATCACACCAGATTGTCACTACTTAATAGTGTATATCCTATCTAGTGTATTCAGTGACGAAGACACAGCTACAATTTTGTCATTTACCAGTTAATTCAGTAGCTATGATGATGAAACGGTCTATTGTGTAGCTTGCATGCTCGAATTTGAAAGGAGGCGTGCTTAGTGCTTTACTGCACAAACATTTATGATAATCAATAGTATTAAATCTTAATAAAAATCAGGATCGCTCAGAGTGACGGATCTGCATGGCAGCATTTTTTATGTTGACGGTGCTCCTGCTTTTTATAAAGCTGTAACACTTTGCTCTTTGTTAGTTTGGAACTTATTTTGGGATTTCGTGCCTTTTTATAAAAAGACCTATATAGAAGTGTTAATCCTTTGCAATGTTGAATTAGTTTATATTTATCTACATTGGAATACATTGGAGTCCCGTCTTCTTTTTTCCCCTCTCAGAACAGTGAGTTGGAGAAATGATTCTTTTTGCCTCTGTGAACTGTTTGTTTTCATTGTGTTTTCCTTTATCAGGGTATTTCTCAGCATTTTTGTGGTTGTTGTTATCAAAAACCTTATTGTGACAAGAAGGGAAACGCTTGCTTAAATAAAATAATAATAATTTCAGCAAATGTCTACCTTGGTTTCCTCCTTGACCACAGCTGCAGAAAACTGACCTGAAATCAGAATTTTTACGTGATTTGAGTTGTCTGTACATGTTTTTAATTCTCCTAAATTAATCAAACGCAGTTATGTATCAGAGTTTCTTTACTTCCAACTTCCACGAAACAGCTTCTGACACTAAAGTTCATCAGTCCGGTTTCAGTGTCCTCTGATGGTCTGAATGCAGTTCTTTGGCGTTGTTGTTTCACCTGTAATGGTGATTTTTTAGCACTCTAGTTATTTTCAGAGGCCGTTTTAAAATGTTATTCATCCCTTTTCATTATTCTATCCCATTTATCAGTATGCGCTGCTTTTTCCCCCTTCAGGAGGATGTTTCCTGCCATGCGAGTAAAGATAGCAGGTCTGGACCCTCATCAGCAGTATTACATCGCCATGGACATCGTGCCTGTGGACAACAAGAGATACAGGTACCTTCCTCACGCACAAATGCATGAATAGGAGTGAATGCCTGTGCTGACATATTAGACATCAGCTAGTCAGAGTCATCCAGGACAAAGGTTCCTCTCTGAACTCAAACCAGTGTAAAATCTGACATTAAATTTAATTGTCTTTGCACATTTTATTTATGCTCCTTGCCATTTTACTCCCCTTCCAAATGCAGAAATTTATCCCAGAGTTTCTCTACCAAACTGCTGCTAAATCAAAATGATTTCATTCTTTTGGGTTTCAGTGGGAAGTCGAATGTCCCATGATGGTCAAAATGCTGTTTCAGATACTTTTCAGCCATGACAAGAATGAAACTGCGGAGCAAATGCTGAGTAATTGTATTTTTGAAGAATGTCAAATGCACAGATGCTGCACACCAGCACAAAAGTTCAGCTTTTGGCGACTTCAGTCTGTAAACAGCAGTCTTCAGAACTCATTTTAATAAATGCACAGCTGTACATAATATTCACATGCACAGTCAAATCTGCATGTGCATATGCATGAGCAAGCCCCCATTTCTGCTGCTGCTACAGCTGGACACAAAGCTGTATTTTCCTGGATGATTCTCAAATGTCGGACCAAGCATAAACATTTTGACCTAGTTGGATTGTTCTCATCTTCATGCCATTTCTCATGTGAGAGTCATACGTAACAGGATTTGGACTAAACAAAAATATTCCAGCCTTTTTCAGATTTCTCATAACTGCTAAGCGAGGTGTTCCTGTCTTCTTCTTGGCAACACAGAAAAAGTAGTTACTCCCATCATTTGCATCAGTGAAGTGAAGTGAAAGTGATTAAAGTGTGCATGTGCTGGAGGAAGGCTTGTATATGATGGATCTCTCTGGATATGCAATAAGACTGATATCCTGGCCCATAGCACTAGTCCCCGTAGTCCGAGCCAGAGAGAGGAGATTGAAATGTATTCATCATCCCACTGGCCGAGCTGCAGAGCCAGAGGCTGCCTGCAAATAGGATAACTCTCAACATTCAGGTCTAATGACGGAAATGGGGAAAAACGAGGTCGAGATGGAAAGAAAATCTACGATGCTGCATGTATACTTGCTGCTGTAGTGGGTGACTGTGGAAGTTTTATAGTTTACTTTTATGGCTCAATATAATCTTTTCAGCTATCATGACAGAAATGAGGGAGTGAGATAAAGATGATGAGAAAAATGTGTGAAGTTTACCTGCGTATTCAGTGGTTGCATCTGGTTTTATAGATGCTGATGCAGATACGGGCTGTTACTGTGTGTGATGAAGTGATAATGTGGCAAATAACCGGGAGCCTGCCTCATTACATACAGAGTTCGACAAGTGAGGGCTTCTTAAAGCTGATGCTGCTGCTTTTGTATCAAAGCTGCCAGTAGACAGCTTTTTGTGCTGAAATTTAGAATTGATGGTTGTAATTCCAATTACCCTTTTTTCTTTTTTTTCATTTTTAGCAAAGATTTAGCAAAAATAGCCTCCGAAACAGCATTTAGACAATCATGGAAGAGTGAAGCAGACAGATGAACATTATTTAGCAAAGGTAGGAAGATGAAAGATAATGCTGGCAATATATTACATTTTTGTTATTGTCAATAAATCCCATGAAAAGACCAAAACCAACAAGGAGATGTCGCCAGTTCCTGATTTCCACTGCCGTGTGGCCATGTGACGTACATTTCGTCATTTGCCCAAGTCTGCAAGGGTCCAGGCATCCCCTGTGCAGTTTTTAACAAACGTTACTCAAATAGGGATAAATAGTGCATTTGTTGGGGACTAGTTGTGGAATAATACATATTTGGTGCTCTACTGAGTATTTAAGGCACCAAGACAGCGTGGGTTTGATTCAAATATGTCACCCAGTGTGACGGTGTGGCTCATTGATGTGAATTTAATCATTTTTGGACAACAATGGAGCTCTATGGTACAGAGGAATAAGATATGGGATTCTGTGTCAATAAGAAAAACATAGAATATCACTGGACTTATCATGTAAGATACTCATACTTTCCTTCATGCAAATGCAAACAAGTTTCATCTCATAATCAAAAATACAGAAATGAAAGCTGCCATCATTACTACATTTGGTTGACAACTGTTTTAGTACATTGAAAATGTTTTTCTGATATTTATCTGTGATGTAGATAAATACCAGCCTATATTTTATATCATGAATTAATTGAAATACACCCCAAACATTTGTTTTTAATCTATAAGTCAAAATATTTCAATTATTTTTGTGAAAACGCTTCTATTTTATGACTCAAAAATGATTGATCGCACCTTGAGGTAAACCTTGAATGCAGGTCTTTTATTTGCAGGGTAGCATTTATTTCATTGTGGTAATTTCAAGGATTTTTCTACCATTGTTTTTTATTTCTGAGAATTTTAACAGCTCTTTTAGGCTATTCCAACTCCAGCACACATAAAACCTTTGAATGGAAAATGAACATTCACTAAAATCCAAAATTTCAAATAAATATCAGTATCCAACAATGAAGCTGAGTAACACCTGAGCTATCAAACTATCCCTAAAAAACACATATAAATCCAGAAAATAATTCACTTTATGAGCAGTAACATAGAGACGTGTCCTTGAACACAGCTGTGGAACAAGTTCAGTTGAGTTGTGTGTGTGTGTGTGTGTGTGTGTGCTCAGTAGTGTATCAAGTGTATCAGCAGTGTTTTAAAGGCCTACATGGTCTTTCTTGGCAGCTGGTGAGCATATTTTAAAGCAGAAGGTTCAGTGACATAAAACATGTTTACAGGGAGTTAGTTTTGTTTTCATGCATTGCTATGCGAGAGAAAATATTTGATTAAAGGGTGAGCATGCCACAGATGCATCCCCTCTCCCTTGACAATCAAAACCCTGTCATCTCAGAAGGAAACAGAGAAAAGGCTCTTCCCCCCTCGTGTCAAGTCAAGTCAGTTTATTTATGACAAAAAACAGGTTTGTCAGAAAGAAATTAAAGTCTGCATGAAAACACACGATGAGTATAAATAAAGTGACTTGTGTGTATTTGAGTTGAGCTTCCTGCATACTTCATTTCATATCGTTGCTTATTAATGTAAAGCTTTCCACCAGAGCGTAGCAGACGTTCTGCCCTGCCGCCTCTTCCCGCTCTCCCACCAGCGAACCAAGACACCATGGAGGATTTTTAGAGGCCAGAAGATCTTGTAAAATTAAATAGGATTTTCTTCCTGGCTGGGGAATTTACCACAAGCCTTTGCAAACTGAGCTGGGAGCTGTCACTGGTGTGCCTCACAGTCCTGGGGAGTTTGGGGTCTGGAAATACAGTCTTTATTGGAATCGACTTACTTTACTTGGGCTCCCTGCCCCTCTTTAGGAACGTCTCATTGGTACTGCGCTCATTAAATCTCCATATATTACAGTTCTTTTATGTGGACAGTCGTTCAGTTTGCTCCGAGCTACTCAAACATACCTCATTCCTTCAACTGTGTGTCAGAGCATGTTGCAGTTCTGTTTTAACACACACACACACACACACACACACATACACTTCAAGGTGTCCACACACATTCAAAAGAGATAAAACACACAAACACAAGCCTTTATGCTGGCAAGCTATATTATGTACTTTTAACCTCAAACCAATGAACTCAAGTTCTAAACTTGAACTGACCTTATGTAGAAGTGAGGACTGGAAAAAATTACATCAAATTGAATTTTCTTTTTTATCTGTCTTTGTGAGGACATTTGGTCCAGAAATAGAAGAACATTGTACATTGTAACACGCACAAACACATACACAGGCATGTGTGTTACCATACATGTGAGGACAGTCACTGAATACAATACAGTCATTCCCCAAACCCCTATTTCTAACCTAACCTTAACACTAGTAACCCTGATCTTAAACCCATCTTGTTAACCCTAAAACAACTTTGTCCTAATCCAAAAGCTAAACTTAATCTAATTTGAAACTGATCCTGTGTAGATGAGGACTGACAAAATGTCAATGCCCTAATGTAAACCTAATCTTAATTCTAACCTTAATCCAATGAACTCAAGTTCTAATTTTAAAACAGACCATATGTAGACATGAGAACTGGCAAAATACTGTACTACTTACTTTGAAATATGTCATTTTCCTCATAAGTATAGAAAAAGAAGTCACATACAATTAATAACACGAAGAAAGAGGACAAAACACCATCAGGCCATATATATTTGTGAGGACAGTCAGTCATTCCCCAACCCTTCTAACCCACGTCCTTCACATAAATTTACCCTGACCTAAACCTAATCCTTATTCCAACCATCATCTAATAAACTCAGAGATGCTCAAGTGAGCATTGGGGGAAACAAATCCATCTTTGAAAGACTTTTCTCATTTAACTATCTTTTTGAGGACATTTGGTCTTTGTAAGTATAGAAATAGAAGAGCATACACACACATAGGTACCGACTTACAATAAGAAAATACATTCTTAAAGGGTTAAAAGACATAGAAACACAGCCGTGGGTGTTTATGTTACTGTACTTATGAGGACAATCACTGAATACAATAGCTACCCTAACCCCTAACCCTGATCTTAACCCTAAACCTAAACCAACTTTATCCTAACCTTATTCTAACCATCATCCTATAAACACGAATCCTAGTCTGAAAAACTGGCTCTGTGTAGAAGTGGGGACTGGCAAAACCTCATCATTCATCTATCTTTGTGTGTAGTATAAGAATTCAAGAACACACACACATGCTCACACAAAGCTGTTGGTCTTCTCTTACAAACTCAGAACACACACACCAGTCAACCCTGAATGGTAATTCAATAGCAATATTTACTCTGTCAGTACAGTAACCCAATATACAGCCTGGGTTTGGCAAGTTTGTAAATGTGTGTGTGTGCGTGTGTGTGTTTATGTGCATGCCTGACTGTGTTAGACTATATGTGCGATGAGCTGAGAACGCACACACATACATTGACAACCTGTTGGTGTGTGTCTTTCTATGTGTGTGTTTTAAGTCTTTACATGCATGTGTGTTTATCCCAGTGGGTGTAATTGTGTGTATGTGAGAGAAAGAAAGAAAGAATTAGAGTATTCATTGCAGTTCGGTTTTGTCAGCTGTGTGGTTTGGTGTTGTGCTGAGAAGGAAAGGACCCCCCCCCCATCTGTCCAGTAAGAGTGTCACATAAAGTCCAGTCTTTATTGATTGTGCCGGTGCCAGATGGCAGATTTATGGAAGATGAAAGCGGAGGGACTAATCAGATTTCCAGTCCTGTTTGGGGCTAAAGTTTCCTTGTTCCTTAACACTTTCCCTGCTACGCTGAGCGTAACCCTAAACAGCACTCCAAACAGGAAATTACAGAAACGCCTGGCACCCTTTGTGAGTGTATACGTATGTGTGTGTGTGTGTGTGTGTGTGTGTGTGTGAGTGTTAAGGTCAAAAGTCAGAGCTGTGTGTGGAGGTGTGTGCTTGGTATTATTATATAGTAAAAATGTGGAACAGGTAGTTAAGTGTCCTTTTTTGTCGTTCATTGCCCCATATTTCACCATTTAACAGTAAGTAAAGACATTTTCATATTAATAAATTACTATTATTATATACCACTTTAGTAACAGGGCTTTTTTTGTTTCCACATTAAAGTTTTTTTTGGGAGAGGTTTTCCTTACCCAACTCGAGGGTCTAAGGACAGAGGGTGTTGTATGCTGTGCAGATTGTAATAATTATAAAATATTGGGCTATATAAATAAAATTGACTCGACTTGACTTAGCTAGCCAGTTCCTAGAACTTAACACTTGCTGTGTGTTAACTCTTTCCTGAAACACAGGAAGTGTGTGTTTCTCATTTCCAGGTTATTTGAAATACACTCAGCATGAGCAGCAACAGCCACCATGTCTTACTAGACAAATAAAAGAGCACACCGACAGAAAGTTAAGTTATTCAAGGAATAAGACATCTATTAGTAATGCCCACACCATGGCTTGTGGGAAATGCAGAAAGACCAATATATGTGTGTATATAGGAATATGTATTTGTCGCTGTGTATGACCTAATATATATACTTTATATTTTTAAAATGTCAAATAAATCAAATCATATCAAATTAAAACACGCCAATGAGGGCTTTGTTGAGACAGCAGAAAATGACTGAATATTTATGTACTTGCAATAATTGTGTTGTGTCACAAAATTGAGTTTAATTTAAGTTGTTATTTGAACGAAGAACAAAACAATAAGACACAATACATTAACAGACAAAATGACTGTGCTGGTGAGATTAAAAACCCAAATGGGCTTTTTAAGGCATCTCACCATGTGGTTGCTGGCAGAAACATCCAGCTCAATCATGGAGGTCTGGTGAAAAGTGGATTCCTGTGATGACTACATTGTATATTGTATAACAAAAACAGGACAGCGAAAGAGAAATACCAGTAAAAGCTTTTGGTTGTGTGGTTGCATTAGACATTAGGTTAACACAGACCATTTGCAGATGCAGTCTACAATTTGTTTCTGTTGTGTGCCTCTTACACTCCCTCAATTCAAACCACTTAAGAGAACCTCTGATAAATAAATCAGTTGGGTTTTTAACTAGTCCGACACTCAAAACCTCTTTAGGAGTGTAATATTTTTTTTAATAAGAGTTGTTTCTTGTTTCTGTGGCAACAAAACACATAAAGAGGACACAAATATAAACAAAGAGGTGAATAGTGAAATTGGACGACACATTGCAAGTCCCACAATGCAATGTGTTGCATTTTTATAGATGCAGAAATTACAGTCGTGCGACACTACACCTGTCAGTCACGATGCAAAATGATGATGATTCATAAGTTTCAATGTACTGTCTATTATAAACTACTGAGTGTTGTTGTTGTTTAGGGAGTAGTGAATGAGAGCGAGGGACTGATTTTGGACAAACTTCAACGCTCTTAAAATCACAGGCACCATCTCCAACACAACAAAGCCGAATTTGGTTTGGTAATTAGTTTCATTTCCCCTGATTAATGGAGCATGTGTATCTCATGTTTCTGTATCAGGTCCTATTGTGTTCTGTCAGGCTAAATCTAATATTTATACCGACCCATAGCAATTTAAATCAGATGGGGCAAATAGCTTGAAGACCTCTTAATAGGGTCGATTTGTTTACAAATGCAATGTTAGAAACATACTAAGCTGTTCACAGTCACATAGAGCTTCTTTTACCTCTAATATGGCCGCCAGAGGGTGTGTTAGCCAACATCCCTAGAAACGCCCCTGTTGCTTTTTAAATTTGTGTATGCCGTGTTTTTTGTGGCAGAGAGAGGCTGAGTATGTATTTTTTGAATTTAATTTGAATGTAATTATACATAGAGTGTGTGTGTGTGTGTGTGTGTGTGTGTGTGTGTGTGTGTGTGTGTGTGTGTGTATGACGGGGTGGTGCAGCCCTTTGAGGCAATAACAAAAGGACCAAATGAGAGTTTTGTCCATGTTTCTGGAGTGAGTGATGACTTTGGCAGAGACGCTGCAGATAAAACACTTTAAACTGAGCGCTGGACCAGAACTAAAGGCAAACAGCTGTGCTTCACACTCGCTCTCCTCCACTTATTCTCAACCTCGCTCTCCCATTGTGTGCTTCTTCTTCTCCAATTCTACCTACCTTTCTTTTATCTTTCTGTCCAATCTCATTAATTTTCACTTTCCTTATGTCTCTTAATGACTCGGGCTGACTTTCTTCATTTTGCTTCACTTTCTCTGTCCATGCATTTCTTTCTTCTCTTCTTTGTTCCTTCCTTTCTTGCAGTTTCATTCCCTCCTTTTCCCTCCATCCTTTCCTTTCTTTTCTTTTTCCTTAATTTGATTTGATTTTTTAAACAGTGCATACAGTGTTGACTGGTGGTTTGTGGAGTTTTAAAAAATGAGGGTAAAAGTAAACTTCTTTCTCTCTCTCTCTTTCTTCTCTCTCCCTGCTGTTTAATGGGTGGGACGCCCCGATGTACCCAAACTCACACACAACATCATCAAATATTATGGCTGGGCTTAATTGAAACTATGCAGCTGAGCGTGTGACTGCATATGGAATATTTTATGTTGCTCTTGTTAGAAATTTCAAGCGCAATGAAGAAACAACAGATGAGTTTTAAAAGCCGGTGTTGTGGCAACGTGGCCGAGTTGTTGGAGTTTGTTTTCCAGCAGAGTGAAAAAAGCAGAGGCGCTCCAGCCTTTTTCACATCCAAACAGCCTTTTACAATAACCCATTCAACCCTGAAGTAACCTCAGAGATTCAAATGAGTTTTCAAAACAGTGAAGTGATGAGGGAATATTAGTCCCTTGAGCCTGATCTTCCTGCAAACTGTTCGAGAAGGAACGTCCAGTAATCATATGATATTTGCAACTCAAACACATTCTGTATAGACTCAAGCAAGCAGGTTTTTAACATGAAATTAAGCAAAATCAAAAAAAGAAATGAAAGAAATTCACCCCAATATTAACCAATACAATTTACACACTCTAAAAAACAGCTGAAAACATTTTCAAAGTTTTGTTATTTTACAATTATACAAATTTGTATTTGAAGTATGAAATAGTCCCATTCTTTCTCCTTCTTCATTCATTTATGGCGCATCTATCCTTCATTAATAAAGCTGACAGTACTTTAACTGTAAAACTATATGCAACAAAATGTGCCTTGTGTTCCAGGTATGTGTACCACAGCTCCAAGTGGATGGTGGCAGGAAACGCTGATTCCCCGGTGCCTCCGCGGGCTTACATCCACCCGGACTCTCTGGCCTCAGGAGACACCTGGATGAGGCAGGTAGTCAGTTTCGACAAGCTCAAACTCACCAACAACGAGCTGGACGACCAGGGACACGTAAGGGACCGTTTCTCTTTATCTTCACAACTTTGCTGCTGAACGCTTGTACATGCTGCAAACATGAGCATTTTGTTAAGAAACATTTTGTGAAATTATGTGTCTGTATATGACTCAACACCATATTTAGATATTCAGATGATCCTAAAATGCCTCCATATTAATGAGAAATATGCTAATACCTCCCATTGCAGGGGAATAAAAGTGATAAATGACACATTGCTTCATAAATTTATTAACTTTTAGTTACACTATACGTTATGTTACTTTTGCACGTTGCACCCTAAATTATTGTGCAAGGCTTATTTGCTCAAACATTGCCGACCAACATATTAACACATAAACAGCAAAAGATAACTACTGAATAACTAAATCTTTCTGTTAGGGTTTATATCATATTTAATGCTTACATTTCCCCATCCTGTGTCCATGCACTCTTAATTATTGTTATTATTATTATTATTATTATTATTATTATTTTCCACATGACCTGAAGGAAACATGAGAGAAGGGGAATCTTTCCACAGACATTACACCAACTAAGAGGTTATATGATGACCTCATCAGATAATGTAGTTTAGTATTTATTTCTTTTTTTTAATTGTGATTGTGGGGTTTTATGCATCACGTTAAAAGCCCTGGACCGACAGGCCAATCAGATGTCAGTATTTTACGCATGTATACTATGCTTGGAATCCTTTAACAAAGATGATAGCTATTTCAGCTGAAACACGTTGGGTTTAAATGTTCAAGCTGTGATTCAGTAGTTTAATTTTTGTGCTTTATACTTCATGTCATTCCATGGTGCTATAGAAATGAATGCACTTTTGCAGCTGTGAGGCAGTTTTTGAATAGAAATGTTTTTGATGCGTTTGCTGGAAAGGAAAGCTGACACAGTATTTCATGGACTTCATGACTCACGGAGCCATGAGACTTGTTCAGAATTGATTTTCTGCAATACATGACAGTCTGCTCTGCCGCATACTGCCCTCCCACACTCAGATTTCTTTTTGAAGATGGTCCACCCTGACTGAATATTATTAGGTTTGAGGATTAGCGTCGGGAGATATTGGAGGTCTGGGATTTGAACCCGTGCTCTTGTTTTAATGTATAATTTTAATTTCCTTCATGGCTCTGTAAGGTATTTTGTAATGAAATGGTTTTGTTAAAGTCACTTAATGATTGAATATGATTTGTAGTACGCTCCAGCAGACACACCACTGAGCTAAAATTTGAGTCTGACCACAATCTGCCTGATTTACTGCCTTGCTTGTAGCCAGTCAGTAACAGAGGTGGTGAGCTAAAGTAAGTCTCTTATTGGTTCTTGGCTGCTCTAAATGTGTAATGTGGGTTTCATAGGTGAAATATTTAACTGTAATGCAACGAGTTAGACCACAATTTGTTTGATTTACTGCCTTCCTTATGTATGATCAGCAAGTGGGCAGCAAGCTAAAGTGAGTCCCGTATTTGCACTTTAAACTTCTCTATAGTTAGAAATGGGTTTCATGGGAAAGGGGCAATATTAGGTGGTGTTAGCTTTTGATTATTAGCTTTGACTGGCCCATTATTTTAAACCCGCAAGGAAAGTTAAGACAATACTCGGCTAAATATAAAAATTTTATAAAGATGACAAAAATGTACAATAACAGTCATTTGTGCAGCAGCACTGCAACCCCCGCAGTTAAACGCTTCCAGCATAAACGCTCTGATAAACCCACTGTAAAGTTACTGAGTGGCTGTTAAACGCAGTCGGAAAACTAGCATTAGCAAGCTAAAGACCAAGTTATTTTTGTCAGGAGTTGGTGGAGACCACATCAGAGTAAAAAATGAAAGCGCATATTGGACTTAAATTCATTAGGGGGGAAGAAACACAACTCCAAATAAACACAAATGTTGCTTAATGTCTGATAGATGTGTAAGTAGGCAATTGTTTTCTAACACGTTAGCCATCCAAGCCCTTGTGCAAAGTATAGCATTTAAAGATCATAAAAATCTGAAAAATGGCAACTTTGGGTGAAATCGAGCCTCATAACTCAGCTCCCTTTATATAATCTTTTCCCCGAAATGTGTAAAGCTACTCAGAGCATTTCAGTTTCATTCAGTCTTTTGTGGAAATTAAAGCAGATTGAATTAATAGCAAATCCAGGAGTGTCTCCAGTTTATATGAACTCCATCTGCTTTTAGCTGATGGAGACTTGGTGCAAACAATAGATGATCTGCTCTCTTTTTTTTTTAATCACATAATCTGAATGTCGAAACAGTGGAAGATGGAAAAATGCCTCCTGTCAAGGAGGCTACTGTCAAGCTATTTTAGAGGAGACTGCTTTGATTGCTGTGGTCTTTTACTGTTGAAAAGAGCCCGAGGAGCTGCTACAAATCAATTTCTTCAGAGCTCGCTATTACTGCGCAGATGCCAGGTGATGTGATGATTAGAAAAGCGGGGTGGAGATGTTTCCAGTGCTTTGACAAAATGGCGGCGTCCAGTTTAGCGTAACGAACTGCGTGGGGCTGGCAGGTTCCTGCTCTGTCACAGCTCTACAGATGATAACATCAGCTCAGTGGTGACAAATGTAATAACATATGGGTGTTAGTGGTAAGAGGATTCACATGCAGTGCTCTCTCTCAGAGTGAGGGGAGGTTGTCTTTCCTCTCCCGCTGCTCAGTTTAAGCGCTTTGTTTCCCTGGAGGGGGTTTAGAGGCCAAAGGAAATTAATTTTGGAGCTTCCTGTGTGGGAAACCTCACCACTTCTCGCTCGTCCTCCTGACTTGTGGTGTCGTGAAATGTCTGCCTCATCAGAAACAGACACCATACATGTCATGAATCTTCAGACGTCACAGCGCACAACAGAAGCAGAGACTGTGAGAAAAAACAATATTTATTATGTCTCAGAAGGCACATTGTCATCCTGACTGATAAACAGGGCCTCCACTAGTTTATAATTTTGTGATGAGATTTGCAGGTTTAACTGGTGACTGTACTTGTACAATATAAAACCCTGGTCATAAAACAAAAAAAAAAAGACAAGCGTGACTATTTTACTAGTTTTACTAGTTAAAAAAATGTTCAATTATTAAAGCATTTGTCAGTAAGAAATTTGCAAAAAGCAGAGAAAAGTGGTACTTGTACTCTACTTAAAGCCCCTAAAAAAATCAGGGACAGAAGTAGCATTTTTCTATAACAATCATGACTTAAAAAGCTAGAAAGCTAGAAGAGTTAGAAGATATTATAAAATCTTGATTGATGCATGAAAATATGTGACATCACATCTTTACATCTGAGCCCCGCCCACCTCAAACCAGAGTAGAGAGCACAGACAAAACACAAAAACAGAAATCTCAAGTACGTGAATCAAAACTGTTCCAACTTTGGCAGATAATTGTATGGTCATGTAGGACCACACCATTCTGATTGGAAAAAAAGATTTTTTTTAAGTATTTCTGTTTACCATCTACCTCATACTTCTCCACTCTCATTCAATCCAGAATGAAACATTTGCCTTTGCAAATTTTACACACAAATCGAATGATTTCAGTTTATAAAACATGATACATTGTTGATAATTGGTTGATTGATTAATTTTATATCATAATTATAAATGCACTTTATCTCCGCACTGCAGTAGTTAAAATCCTCAAGGATGAAAACATAATAAAGCTAAATGGCTTATTACTATTTTCTGTATATAAAAACAGTTAAATACTTGATACTGATGATAATTCTGTACTTAAATAAAGTTCAGGATATTTCTTTTAATGGACTCATTTTGCACTGTGGTATTGGATCTGAATACTCCTTTTACCATTGTGGCACTGACACCACAAACTGGTTTGGAATTTAAAGTCGAAAAGCAGCTGACTTTTTTTTTTTTTTGCTTTAGGCAACATTTGCTTCATGACTTTGTTCTCTTTCATACATCAGCTGAAAAACAATCAAGCAGCTTGATGTCATCATGCTGTAAGCTAACAACACTTTAAAAGTTTTTGTCTTTGGGACGCCTCGTTGCCTGGCTGGACTCATTAGCCTCAGGCTTCATCCTCGTAGGTTCAGATCTGCCTCATGCTGTCACTTTCGCCTGTCGTCTATTTCCTGTCTGTCCTCGCTGGTCTATGGGAAAACCTAATAAAATGCTGAAGCAGGCCGGACTGGCCAAAAGTTTTTTTTTTTGTTGCTTCTCTTATGTTTCATAGTTGCTTTGTTGTTAATGATCCATTGCAATGTATCAATGCTGTTGTGTGAGATCGTTCAAAACTCCACTGAAGAATTTTCTACATAGTCTGCTTTAAACATCTGCCTGTTTTTCTTTTAATCTACTGAATCTGGCCTTTCAGAGATGCAAGTTTTTCCACAGCAGCATTGCGTTGCGTTGTAGCCCTGCTCATATACAGTGAACACTGTCAGTACTGGCGACCTAAAGTGAGAGTCCTCACATGGCTGTAACAGGATGTAATTTCACAGGTGAAATATTATTACACTAATTTAACGAGTTTAAACACAGTCTAGTCTGTGTGATGTATTACTTTAATGACCATAAAAATTGAGTGATCAAAGTGTTTTTATGTTTCACAATCAATTTAGACCACACTGTCGTGTAAAATGTGCTTTATAAACAAAATTTGATTTGATTTGACTTTATGGAGATACACACAACATCTGTTACATGCGGGATGTGTTGGTGTCTCTTGGGTGTGAATGTCGACATGATTTTCAAGGGGGATTAAAAGAACGTCATGAAAATGAAAACATCACTTATATAGCCTAATTGTATTTGAGCGTGAACAACTGTCAGCTGATATCCTCTGGCTGCCCTCTGAGTCGTTGTTGAGTTCAGCGTGTCAATGTGTGATCCGCTTTGACTTTACATCACCTCAGGCCGACTGGGGACTAGAAGCATGAGTCCTCTGGGCCATAAGGCAGCTGTGTGTGTGTGTGTTTGTGTCTATTTTAAAATCTATATTGTTAAAACATGACTGCGATTCAGCCTGTATCCACTTCCTGAAAGCTTTTCTATTTGCTGTTAATGCTTGCTGTCTTGTAGCTTTTTTCTGGCAAAAATCATCTGATACACAGGAAGTGAGGCGTTTCTTTTCCTCCCGTAGCAGCAAAATATTTAATTAAATTGAAAAAGAACTGGATTTTGCTTGAGCACTTACGGCTACAATGAACAGACAATGAAAAAACGTGTCCTCTAAGAATTGTGTATCCCCTCACTTGCACAGTAAAATATCATGGTGGAAAGGACATAAAGAGACAAAAAAATAAATAAATCACAAAAAAGCCTGATCTGCAGTCACATTGATACTTTCACATCTGATACTTATTTCGGTAATTTCCCTCTTTAAAAGGCTGTTTTACTAATTGAAAGACCAGCGGCAGGAAAGCAACCCACAAGATTTGAAAGTATTTTTTCCCTGGTGTAAAACTGAAGCAGAAACATGCAGCCAGGAGACATTTGTTTCTGTGGGAAAACACAATTTTGCGCAACATCTACTGAGCACCTGAGGAAAAAGACACCACAGCACCGCCCATGAAGTTTGATCGACAGATGATCTCTGAGCAGAGTGTGCTGAAACACTAGCAACAAAGATGGAAATGTCTGGAACGTTAAATGTAGTGTTTCTGATACTCAGAGCTGTTCCCCCACAGCCTTGATTTGAACCCCTCTGTTGTAGCAGGGTTTGGTGGGGGTGGGTTGGGGGGTGTTTGGCTCTGGGTAGGTTTTCTCACTCTCAGATTAATCAAGAGCAGACCGAGGGCCTGAGGCGAGGCTGGGGCCAACACCATCTGACGCCTCCTCTCCGCTGTGAAATAATCCTCGGCCCTCCTGCAAGCGTCATCGTAGTGTGAACTTGGTTTCCGCTTAATGTCACATAGACCTGATAGAGAATCAGCCAAGCTAACTGATGTTGCAAAGGACTTACATGTATTGTGTTTCCAGAGAGGAAAACTGAAGGCTGAGATTCAAGTTTTGTGTTTTGTCTTGAACTGGAAAGTTTAGAGGGACACATCACACATGCACATACAGATTTGTGATATATCACTAAACATATGAGGGCCTTCATTCATCATATTCACTTCCTAACCCCTAATCCTTCACAACTACATGCCGAACCCTCACCAAAACCTGATGCAACTGTCAGAAGTTTGAGATCTTTTTGCTAAGGAACTTGTCACTGTGGCATTAAAGAAAATGTAGCACTTTCCATGTTTTCTCTGGTTATTTCTATGTCTTACAAGCAAAAACAGATTAATAAATAATGAGAAGGGGATGTTTTATTTTGCCTGCAAAATGTTCTCAATTTGGAAGATGTCCGGCATCAGTTTTGCTTATTTTCCAAATGTCCTCACAAATATATTTAGGAAACCCAATTACTCACACACACACACTTGTAGATTCACACATGCAAATTTCTGGATCTTTTTGTTTGTTTGTCTTTCTTCAGACATCATACCACCTAGGTGATTGAGATGACTCTTCACAGACTACGCCACCACTGGTGTACAATATTAGCTGCACTTCACCTTCTTTCCTTTTTATATTTTCAGGTCATCCTCCACTCCATGCACAAGTATCAGCCTCGTGTTCATGTCATTAGGAAGGACTTCAGCAGCGAACTGTCTCCCAACAAACCAGTGCCGAGCGGTGAAGGAGTAAAGACCTTCAGCTTCCCTGAGACCGTCTTCACCACCGTCACCGCCTACCAGAACCAACAGGTATGCAGCTCTCATTTTCTTTCCTTGGGATCCTACAATCTCAACAATGAATGCAAAATCAAACAATCCCTGCAAAATGTGCGTCATCTTGCAATTTTTTGAAATCCCTGCAACTTTTCCTGCAAAAAATGGTTGAATTAGAAGAATGCTTGCCAATTTTACCAATCACCATAGATTTCTGTGTAAATCAAATTCAGAAGTACTTTTATAAGCTAAAGTTAAATAAATATAGAGCCTCAGTCTCAAGAAAGTTTTCTTGAGTTTCTTGAGTTTTCTTAATTACATTGGGGAAGGCATTGTCTCCCTAGAACTTGTCCTCTCACTTGAACTTACCAAAATGCAACCATTTCTATTTAAATTCCTAATACTAACCATTTGGATTATGGAGCTAATTGGCAGTACTACTTGGCGTGGTAGAACAGCTTTTAATATTACCACAATTTTTTGCAAAATAGCACAGAAATATTGGCATATTTAAGTGTTTTGGAAAAGGGTTAAATTCATTTTAAGCTGCAATAATCACAGAAATCTCCTTTCCGTGTTCTTGTTTGCAGATCACCAGACTAAAGATCGACCGCAACCCGTTTGCCAAAGGATTCCGGGACTCTGGCAGAAACAGGTACGTTATCACAGTATCTGTTTATCGACTGAGCCGGCGCACAATACAGCCTGTTACTGTGTTTTTCATGTTGCCCCACAGTGTGACTCTGTGTGACCTTTAATATGGAATGATCCTCTGAAGATAGCACTTAGTACCATATGCTGCTGCTTTGTCTGTTGCCAAGAGGAACCCTTCAGATCTGCAGCACAGACAGGCAGAGAGCTATGGGTAGATGGGTTCACTTGTCCACCTTACCTCTCTTTATTTCTATCATTGTCTCATTCATCTCATGAAATGTGCTCAAAATGCAAATAAACTGTTCATGCATGAAAATGTAGAAACCAGAATAAGGAATGAATTAATCAGATCAGCGTCAGATTTAACCTGTTTTACCACCACATCACAAAGGCAGATGTATTGTACACTATCAGGCCATGTCATTCTCTAATTATATGCCCCAAAATAACCCTATACATTGTTTTATTTACGATGTGCAGGTCAGCTCTGATATGATGTAGCTACGTACCATTGCTACGCCCCTAACATACAAGTATACGTCCACCTTTAATCTTAAATGTAAATTATTAGACAACTTCTTCACACGATGATAACGTTCTGTTGAATTTGTACTATTGACACATATCCTTTCATGGTTGAAGAATATAATCTTTACATTTTCTGTGTCCGCAACATCTACAGTGAGCTGTTCATGGAGCTTAAAGTTTGCGCTCATTTGGTGAATGTTATGGAGTTTGCATAGTGGCTCCATTATCCCTCCCTTCTAGGTTAAAAGTGGTGAATTTTTTTTTTTTTTTTAGACGTCTAGGTTACAATCATTGTTTCAACACATTAAAGGACCTGCTCCAGACTGAAATATAGCCATTAAATGCTGTTGAAATAATGATTACATGTAACCTAGACGTCTAGACATCTTTTGACCTGCAAATCACCAAACCAATGCCCACAGGGTTATAACACTGGCATGGATTTTTTATTCCACATTCTCACACACCATACGACTCAGTGAAGCCAGGGAGTCATACAGAATCAATCATTATAAGACTCAAACAGGATTAATTAAGATATGTTCAATTTTAGGCCTCCTATCCCTGTCATAAACTCAAACAAAGACAGGAAGCAACATAAACATGGGCCAGACAACACACACCATGCAGACAGAGACAGTACTGCACTGTTTTCTGTGACCATCAAAATGTGTGACAGCAAACAGCACACACACACCCTGACTGGTCAGACCCTTTCACCGTTCTGTCAGCTGTTGCATCCGCTGTGTTGTCACTACCGGTGTGCTGATGTCAGCCAGACAGAGCACTCCTATTGGCCATGTTACTGATCATCATAGACCTTTTGAGCAAGCTAATGATATCATTACATATGTTTGATTTTGTCAGTAAAGACGAGCCCTCGCTGTCTCTTCCTTACTCGTCTTGTCGCTTTCATAAAGTTTCCTCCTCATTCTCTTCCTTTCCCTCTGCCGTCTTTCCTTCCTCTCTCCTTCTGTCTCTCCTTTCTCTTGTTTCGTCTCTCTTTCTCTCAGTCTCTGAATTATCATATATAACATTTGTGGAGGAGAGGAAGAAGGAGAGGGGGTGTACTGAACCACCAGACCCCTCCGCACATGAAAGCAGTTCCCTCATCTGGTCTGCATTATTGGCACACAGATATTTGAGACATCTTTTTTTGTTTTTCAAACAATAGAATGTTTGATTTATGAACTGGCATTAGAATTTCATTGCAGAAAAGCTACAGATGAAAAGATAACGGAGAATGAGATATTTGTCCGGTGAGAGAGAGAAAAAATGAATTTACCCTCATGTACTGCTCGTGATTCCTTCCCTTCAGCCCTGTTTTGGATTTGTTTTGTTCAGATTCAAATAGGAGCCTCACAGAATTCAGAGTGAGAACTCTGCTTCTGTCACCTTAAAAACCCTTTCTCTGTCATTTTGAGTTTCAAGCTTTGTGTCTAGAGCTGCTTTTTATCTTTGATCATTCATGAATATTGATAGAGAGCTGAGGCTCTGACCCATGACCTTCATACTGCTGCTTTTGCATAATTATGGTGATTTAGAATTTGAATTGGTCACATACTGTAAGTCACTCTGGATATGGTTGCCTGCTAAACATAAAATATAACTGTAGATACTGTATTTCTTAATTCAGTGCATTGTTGTATTGGATTTCACACAACAGCTGGAAGTTTAGATTTTCTTTCCTTTAATGTGGCTCAGATTTGATTTTTAGTCAACAAAAACCTGTATATTTTCAGTTCAATCAGAGGACCGTTTCTCTTGGTATATACAGTCTATGGTATAAAGCATTGTTGATGACAATTACATTTTTGCATCTTGAAATATGGGGATGAGCCCCATATTTTTGCATTAATAATAATAATGATAATAATAATAAAGTCTTCACATTAGATGAAAACTACACCAAGAAAAAACTGGTACAAAAAGTAAGAGCATTATAAACAAAGTAGAAAAAGATCAAAAGAAACATTTAAAACAATTAAAATGTACAAGAAATAAATGCAACATAACCCCTTATGAATAACATCATCATTGATTTGGATGGAGTCTCAGTGGTGGTGGTTGGATGTTGGCATCGGCATTAGATGCAGCTCATTGGGTTAATAAAGGGTAATCTGATTTGTGATTGGCTCCTGTGTGCAGTCAGTGAATGTTGTCTGAAGCAAATTGTGGTGCGTGCAGTCACACCAACATTTGTCTTTTCATTTTATTTAGGAAGGGGGCGAGTTGCATATGTTTCCTGTATTAAATTGATCTTGCTTCCTCCAACTCACACACAATACTTCAATCTGTCATATATCTGACATATATAAAAAGACAAAAAGCTTAATCAAATTTTGGAAACATAAATCCTCACCAACGTGTTTTAATGGGAGAGAACAGAGATGAGAGAGTGATGTGTCTTTCTCTAATCTTTGCCCTGTCTGTCAATTTCTGCTGCACTCCTGCTTTGTTTTTATCTGTCGTTGCCTGTTGCAGCTGCCATGTCACATAGGATCATATAGTCATTTTTATGTCACGTGTACACCACTTAATATTACGAGTCAACCAGTTAGATCAGATGGGGTATGGTTGTGTGCATCATTTTCTACACATTTCATTGTAACAACATATCCGGCATGTTTGGAAATCTTTATCTTGACTCAGATTTAAAGTGCAGTTTGGTGGGTTTGAACAATTTTTGTTGTGCAACATCAGTTGTGATCATGGACATGCTGACTGGGATCAGAAAGGTCGTAGTTAAAATTACAATCATCAGAAAGAAACAGAGAGGATACATATTACGTAACAAAAAGAGAACCAGATTGAAATTCCAATAGAGTACAAATGTCTTGTTGCCATGGCAACAAATACATCTAGTCAAATATTTTGTAATCTACATTAATACTGTACTCGTACTGTAATCTGCCTTAATGGCAACCATCCTATCTAGATATAGTTTCTGCAGTGAAGACTGTGCCTTTAACCAATTCAACAAAATAAAAAATACATTTGCATATTGAGAGAAAAGATTTATCATCCTATAATAAAATAGTATGACTTTCTTGAACTCTCCCTTTTGCAGTCAATTCAGCCAAAATGCAAAAGTGGAGGACAACAGCTGCAAACATTAAAGCAGGTGTGACATCTTTTGTTTTTGTTGCTCTGCCACATGTGTCTTTTAAACATTTCTCAGTTTATGTTAGTATCGGATATGAGTGACATTAACAGTAACAAAAACTAACATACTTTTCTTTGGATTTTAGCAGTAAAGTGGCCACAGTGTGAATGCGGCCTGTTTGCTATGGAACATTACCAACTAATTCCATATTGAAGGAAAATTCAGAATTAATAGAAAGGGCAAACCTGCACTGCTAATTCTCAAATTAATCACCGACTTTCTTAATAGTGTCTTAATATAGAACCCTCCCAAGCTCTAAGTTATGGTGGTGTCGTCAGCTGTGTCTGGTGACAGGGCTTTATGGCCTAGTGGTGGGATACAGCTCATTTGTTGGGTTTTGGTCCCGCAGCAGTGTGACTGTATGAATGAGTGCAGTGATGGCGAGGGCCCGGCCGATTAGCGTGGCGCACTAACGAGCTGCCACAGCCAGGGAGTTAGTGGCCCTAAAATAACATGGTGAGCAGTGACGGGCGCTGGTTTGCCTGAGACGGGGCCAAGCAGTGCACAGGGAAGTAAATCAAGCAGGAAGGAGAACCGCGTACAGATTCAAGATGAAACGTCACCCAGATTTATGTGTACAGTAAAAACCTGCTCCTTTTTAATGGCTCCAGTTTCCTCCGAGCAGGACTCCAGTTTCTGCCTCCCTCTCTCTCTCTCTCCTTCTGATACTCTCTCATTCATTCTGGCTCATTTACCACCAACCTCTCTCATTCACACACAAATATGAACCAATATCACTTCCCCTTCTCTGTTCAATTGTTTTCAATATTTTTGCTCTTACTCACTAAAATTCTTTCCATCTCACCCATATCCATCTCTCTCCCTTTCCACTCATGTATTAGACACACACACTAGTCATATATTTTATGACTATTAATATAAAAATAGCTTTTATTTACAAAGCACGTTTTCAAAAAACAATGTTATAAAGTATATTAAAGTAAAACAAGGATAACAGAAAAGGCGAAATTTGACATTATACAAGACTTAAAACAGCGACATCAGTATATACAGTAAATGACATCTACATCTACAGGACTGTCTGAATGATGGAAGAAAAATGTGAATGCATTTCCCAAACTTTTTGTTTTGTTACCATTATTATGTAGTGTTTCAGTTTTCGTGTCAATTTAAGTGGAAAAATAAAACAAGGATAACGGAAGCTTAATCAATAAATAAGACCCGGATTGTGCAAGATACAAATGATCAAAACAAATCAAAACAAATGCAACAAATCAGATCAGACAATGCTGGCATTGCCTGTTAAAGATCTTTGGACAAGGCTGCAGAGGGATCAGGCTCAAAAGGAATTTAGCAGATAATAGACATAAGCCAGAGCCTGACCATGTAAGGCTTAAAAAACAAACAATAAAACATTCAAATCTGTCAAAATCCATTCTAAGACCCATAATATTAAACTCTTCCCTCTCCATCTCACTCTCCATCAAACTCTCTCTCTCTCTGTCTCTCTCTCTGTGTTCATGTCATCTGGTCAACACACACATGCAGAGGCCATTACTGTCCCGTTTTCCCTTTCTTTTTCTCTACTGCTTTTTCTATTCTTTCTATTGTGTACTGAAATATCTCTCTCTGTCTGTTTGTCAGGACTGGCCTGGAGGCGATCATGGAGACCTATGCTTTCTGGAGACCTCCTGTGAGGACCCTCACCTTTGAAGACTTCACCCATATGCAGAAACAGCAAGGTGTGTATATATTCTTGACACTGTAGAGGACTCTCTCTGTACAGGAGCAAACAACACGTCGATCTCCACAGAAAAATGTTCTTTCTTATAATCCCCCCTCAGTCTGTCTTGTCTACTTCTAATTCAATTTCCTTGGTTTTCCTATAGGATTTTTTTGTACACTAGATATAAATATAGATTTAGTACAAAATAATAAAAGACAAAAAATATTTTTACAAGCTTAAAAAGTCTTGGTATTACTGGCTCTAGAAAGAATCCCTTGTTTTATTCTGAAGGATTGACAGTCAAAGCTGATTGATTTCCACCTGATAACACCCATTTACGGCAGCAAACAAAAAAAAAGATCCCAGATATGCAAGGAGCATTGCTAACAGCAATTGTTGAGTGTTAAAATGCTTTTTATGGCCTTGCTTACTGTCAGACACCCGGCAGAACACGACTTTTCTGACCTTTTCTCCTCAGACAGACACATTAGAGCTCACTGACCCCATTAGAACAGCTTTGTTCCCCCATAAACTTCAGATAAGAGATTCTTCATTCTCGCGTTGTTGCATCGTCTGCTCTTGACAAGAAGAAATTAATGTCAACTGAAAGTCATGATTAGAATAGTCACTGATTGGGATCTTTTCCAATGTGCTGCATAATAGTGAAATCAAACTATTCCTCATTTTGCATGTGATCTGAATCCTTAGCAGCCACTTTGAGAACCACTGTGGTATCACATAATACTCACTGTTGGCATTAATGTACTTTTTTGTTTTATTTTATAGCACTCACTTTGACGTGAATTTGTCAACTTGTTGGCACAAAACAATTGATAGTTATTCTTGTGATTCATTATTACAACAACAGTTGTTAAGAATGAACATAAATATGGTACAATTTGGAGCTAATTAAGCAACATAGTGTTTTTTAAGATTAGTACCAAGGTAAAGAAATCAATTACTGTATAGTTAACTATCTCCAAAACGGAGAGTATTGTACGATGGTAATTAGCATGACCTTGGTGCATGTGCTGTCCCAACCTGAACCCTCTGCATATTTTCCCTGCATATATCACCACACACTGCATCAGCTATGGTTGTCCTTCATTTGAGCTTGGCCATGCGCTTCTCCTCTGGCAGGTCGGCCGGCGTCTGCTGAACTTTTCACATCAGGCAGCACTTGAAAATGAAATTGTTTAACAAATCCTGTGGCTTTTGGACAGCTCCATGACACGAGTCAGCGTAAGCGTCAGCCACCTCCCTTTGTCTCGGCTCCAGCAACGAGACATAGTCTTGGTCATGGCTCATATCAAGGGCCACGCTGCTTTAAAGCAACTCTGTTACCTCACCGACCCTATCTCGGTTATCTCTGGAGGTGACCATGATGTGGTGCTCCGTATTTTGTCTGAGCAGGCGGACATGTGTTTGTTATCATTAAACTCCTCCAAAGTGATTAGGATTTAATCAAAGTCCTTGCGTCTGCAGTGAACCCTGTGTCACCCTGAAAGGACACTGGTGTACGTGTACAGTGTGTGTGTGTGTGTGTGTGCGCGCGCCTTTGCCCTTATGGCACAAGACACCCTTTTCCCTTCAAATAATCAACTATTCTCCCTCGGCACTGAAGCACCTCGAGCCCTTCTAACCAGAGGAAAACATGACATCACCGAACTATCGTCCACTCTTCCTTTTCCTCATATATGTCTACCTTGCTTTCCCTCTCTCTCTCTCCCTTTTCTTTATTTCTCTCCCTCCTTGCAACCCCCCCAAATCTCCTCAAGCAGAGCAGAGTGCTGCAATGATATTATCGAAGTCATATGGTGCAAAACAGAACCCCAGCCAAGAGAGTCCTGGATTATTTAGTTATGCCTCCTCCTCATTCTGGGTTCAAACTGAATTTCTCCAACAGCAAGATGAACCCTGGCCAAATTCTCATTAATAGAGAAATATGCAATTGATATCCCACAGCTATCATTTCACTCTGAAAGGCTTGACTTAGTGGATACATTTTGTGCCAACAATGTTTTTTTTCCTTTTTGATATATATATATATATATATATATATATATGTATATGTGAGAGAGAGAAAGAGGGAGAGAGTCAGGGGCTTTTTATTGAGGAAAGGACTGGGGATGTGGGGCGGCTCTGTTGACCAGACATGGTCAAAACTGAATCCATATTTATCTCCACATACCAGTGATATATTTTACAATACTGTTCATGACCTTGTATCCAGCAGTTTCAAAGAGTAAGGCCCTGCAATTAGTCTGTGGGGTAGGAGTTTGGAAAAGTCCACGTGGATCAACAAGGTTATATATTAAATTGGCGACAGGTGAATTCATAATGTAGCTAATTGCTTATTAGTCTGACTCAGTGCATGTGGACCACTGGGGAAAATGCTCCCATTAGCTATTACTACTGCATTCTGCTTCTGTCTATGTTTTTATGAAGAAAGAGACATGGGTGACTTAGAAGATACATTCTGATGATGAAGAATTTGGAAAAAAAATTGTAATCCATTACAATGTATTACATCCATGTTTGAACAATACATAGTTTGACGTTAAAGCTTTTAGTTCAGAGGTCTGCTTCTCCCTTCATCTTTATGAAAGTCTTTGAGTATTATGCGTATTTTTGCACAGACTCAACCTCGACTGAATCTGAATCTGAACTGATTTTTTAAAATATATTTAAGTGCATGTCAAATGGCACTCTGTTTCACTATCTGTATTTGTGTGTTTTCCAGGTGGAAGCACAGGCACTTCTCCTACCACCTCCAGCACGGGAACCCCCTCCCCTTCTGGTGCGGCACACCTCCTGTCTCCCTCCTGTTCCCCTCCAACCTTCCACCTTTCCCCCAACACCTTTAATGTGGGCTGCAGGGAAAGTCAGCTCTGCAACCTGGGCCTATCCGAGTACCCGGCCTGCGCTCGCAGCAACATGGCAGCCCTGCAGGGCTATGGCGGTCTGGCCGACAGTTCTTACGGACGCCTCCAGGCTGCAGGGGGCTCTGTGGCCTCTGCTCAGCCCTCTGAATCCTTCCTGCCACAGAGGACTTCCTCCTTGATTGCTGCTGGCATGCAGGGCAGCGCTCATGCCTCCCTGACCGGCGGCGGTAGTGGCAGCGGCACTGGAGGCAAGATGGATGCCTACAGCGGTCAACTCGGATCCTTCCCAGCCTCGCAGCTTCAGTACGTGATGCAGGCCGGAGGTAGCTCCAGCTCTGCCTCATCTTCTTCATCCGGATCCTCCCCTTCCTCCGCCCACATGTTCAGCGGGAGCCACCACCACGTGCAGCAGGGCTCCTACAACGCTTTCTCCCTGCACAACCCTTACAACCTGTACGGATACAACTTCCCCACCTCTCCTCGCTTGGCCGCCAGCCCTGAGAAGCCCCAGGGAGGTTTGCTTTGCTCCTCGTCTCCTGCCGGGGCCTTCGCTGAACGCCAGTACCTGTCCAATGGAAGCATGGACACTATGCACATGATCGGCAACACCACCAGTGGCCAGCAGGGCAGCAGCTCCTGTGATGGACGTCAATATGGCTCCTCCTCTCAGATGTCCATGCACATGGTGTAGAAACTGGGATCACAGTCCTACATGTTTCTAAAGTTTTTCAGCTGAAAAGCAAATTTCTAATTTCTGAACCCGGTTTGGTGTTGATGTTGAACCGGTGTTTTTACATGAAGCGTTAATGTACTGAGGTACAAAACAAACCTTTCAGAAAAGGATATCATCTCATGTTTTTGTTTTTGAAGACACTCCACCACTTACAAAGCATTATAGAGGGAGTAAAAACTATTATTTAATTATCTTTGTATTAATAAAGTGAAAATTGGGACAGCAACCTAACTCTCTTACTGTTTCTGACAGGAAAGAAACAACAAACTCACATTGTAATAAGAAGGAGAGGTAGGAGGCCACATGCTCTGGTTCAGAAGGGATTATCAGTTGTGAAGCTGTTATGGTGCAATAGTAGCAACACTCTTTTCAAGTGACTCATTCTTGATTTTTTTGGGACTCAAAGGCCATCCTGTCATGACATCAAGTAACCAAAGAATCTTCACTGTGATCCAGAAGTTTTTACTTCACGCAGCACTTGTGCCATATCGTTTTAGAAATGTCAAGGGGTCAGTGGTTCGCCGTCATGGTCTGGAATGAAAGAGACAACTGGACAAGATTACTGAATGACTCACTGCTCCACATACATGCAGGAGATGAGGTATCTGGACGCTGTGGTGGCCAGATGATGTGCCAAACAGGGTGAACACGCGGACGTAGTTAAGTCAAAGAACTGTACGTTGGGTTAACTGAGGAAATCAGTCTTCATCCTAAAAACTCCCAGCAGGTGTACATGAGAGTTCAGGACTCCACCACACAACTTCATCAACCTGTTATCCTCATAGACTGGAATGGCTTCACTATTTTTGAGTGGATTATGTTTTTAAGCATACATATAAGATGGCGAATGCAATCAATAACATAAGCTTAAAAGTTGTTGTGTGAAAAGTTATAAAAGAAGAAATAGCAAAACAGATTAATTAAAGTATGTTTTGGTGTGTTGTAGAGATGTGTATTTAAGTGCTGAGCAATATAGCAATTTTACAGGCCAATCTGTTATAAAAATGTGTGAAAAAAGGGAAATAGCAAAGTAATTCTTTTTTGAGGCATTTTTAAAAAATGTAAATACAGGTGCCAAGCACGTAAAAAGCTCAATAAACGTTTTAATTCATGTACATGGTTTTGATTTTTTCTCTTTGTTAGCAGTAGGTTTTTAAAATAAACTTGATATTTAAGACAATTATTCTGCAAAAATTAAGAACATACTGTGTTTTCCAACTCAACAGAAGGGAAAATGTTTTTATTAATGATACGCTATGAAGAAATTTCCCTTAAAACTCAGCGGAAACAGGAGTTGCTCATGAAAAAAATTATTTGGAGTACATAAGCAAAACAAATTATAGTGTTTACTGTAGGTAATCAACAAAATAATGATACTTTTACACGCTAGATGTTCTATATTTCACAGCTATTTAGCCCACTGATTAACTATTGGAAATGACTGATAAATTATTATTTTAAACACATGCCCTTTTGAATAGAGTTTGAAATTGTAACTATGGGAGTTGACTTATCAGTCAGTCACAGCCTCTAGGCTACAATAACAATGAATGACATGATTATTAATCACACAAGAGAGTGTTCTCTGCTTATAAAACACACATCTGCTCTGCACCACATCACAGGCATGAGCTTCAAACGCTGACGCAATGCATCGATCATAAACCAAACTGGAAGAAAAAGACCCGAAAAAGACAAATTTTCTCCCTGCTGGTTCTGTTTATTATGAAAAATATGAAGAATAAAGCTTTTGTGCCAACTGCACTCAGCTGCACTGCTGTTGTGCTTGATACACACAAATATGGCACCTGTTTAAAGAGACAGAGAAATCCCCTTGTAATCATTTGAACCTACAAAAGAGGGAAAACATGCAGCATTCAGGATCATTACTAGTCTAGCTTTGTGGTTCCCCTCTCGTTACACAGACACAGACTCTAGGGATTTAGCCAGGGCCAATCAGCGTCCATTACACGGATGTCTTCTGAACAGCTCTCCCCAATCACTTCCTATCATGCGTCCGGCTCCAGCCATGAAATATCATATCTGAACCATCATCAGAAAATGAAGGGGTTGCGGGACCGTGGAGACAGCGACCCAGTATTGGAAACACCTGTTTTTCCAAGCATGACTTAAAATAATGAGCAGGGTGATGTACCAGAGAGAAGCGCATGATTTCATAATTTGGCTCCACTCCATCTATCTGGACATTATTTCCAATAATTATTCACGTTATTTGTCTGATATACACCCCCTCTCTTGTTCCAGCAGCATTCAAAATCACCCTGTCCCCCCCCCCCATCGCCTCCACCCCGTCTTCACCGCAAATTTACCTCAGGGCCTGTTAAATTAGGAGATGTATTTGTAAAGAGGAGCAGTGCACATGGGTCTACAGAGCAGCAGTATGACATAATGCACAGCAGGTCTGTTTTTATACCATAAACTATCCATCAGGTCCTTAAGTGGAAAAGAATGGCCGAGCTTGAGTAACAGCCGCTCTCTGCCTTTCATCGTGGCGTCTTTCATTAGAAACAAAATATGCAAACTATCCCATTGATTGATTAATGGCAGAGTACGGCTGGATCGCCGTAAAACATGAAACTGGAACAACTGGAGGTATAGGACCGAGTATTTTAACGAGCTCCTCTGACAGAGATGAGAGGGATCTGGAGCCTAATCTGCTGCTTTGAGCCCATTTTGAGTGACAGCATGCTGACTGGAGGGTATCCCATAATCCTCCTGTCTCAGCCATTGATCTTTTCCTCCGAACACATTTCAGACATTTTAACAGACTCAGAATCACTCTCTGGGGAACTCTACTGGATGCAAGTCCAGCCGAGGGGGGTCAGTGACCATATGAAAAAGAAAAACTAGGTTTAATTTCTTGGATCTGAGGGTCTGGTTTTGATATGACAGTGTGAGTTTATAGCAGACAATCCAATCAGAAATTCCTGGTAAACTATTGCCCTCTTGTGTTTATTCCTCTCTCATGCTTGAGATTCCTTGGCTTGACTCATCTTCATTGTAAATTATTGCTGACAGGAGACGTAGACCCACTTTTCTGAGGTGTTACAGTGCGCCTGACATGTGTATTGAAACGCTAAATCACTGCTCTTTCACAAAGGGCTTTCACATACCTTCAGCTGCCTTGCGCCAGTTTTTTTTCTCCTTCAAGGAACATCTTGAAACTATTTTAGGATTGATAAAGTCATGATGATACAGATGTCAAGCTTAAAAAAAGAAACATACATACTCTGGTGATGTGGCCAATGGTTTTACAGTCACAGAACAGATCTCTGAAGGCAAGTTGTGTACTTTCTGAAGCACGATGACTCAGAAAGTAGAAAAGTACATGTACTGTAACAAAGTTAATGATCCATCTGATCATTTGCTGCATGTGCCACACATCCGTGCATATCATATTGTAACTCCAAATTTATGACTTAAATATTACTATCAAAAGCTGGTTAGGGAAGAGGAAACCTCAACATGTCACAAATCATCAGCCTGTGATCGTAGATAAAACCATTTAGATTTTGAGAGGGAGTATGTGGCAGTGATTGCCTTCTGTCTGCTGATTATAGACCAAATTACAATGTCAGAATCATGTTTTTATTAAATGATCACAAGAAGACAGTTTGGGTAATGGGTTTTGTTTAACATCTACATGCTACCACTGGCTCAGATTATGGAAAACAATAAAATATGCATAATATAATTATGCAGACGACAAACAAATTTACATAACAATGTCACCAGGGGACTATGGTCCAATACAAGTGCTGACTAAGTGTATTAAACAAATCAACAATTGGATGTGCCAAAATTTTCTTCAGTTAAACAAAGATAAAACTGAAGTTGTTGTTTTTGGAGCCAAGGAGGAACGATTAAAAGTCAGCACTCAGCTTCAATCAGTAATATTAAAAACCACAAACCAAGCCAGAAGTCTTGGTGTAGTCATGGACTCAGACCTGAATTTCAACAGCCACATTAAAACAATTACAAAGTCAGCCTACTACCACCTTAAGACTATATCCAGGATTAAAGGACTTAAGTCTCAGCAGGATTTGGAAAAATTTGTCCATGCATTTATCTTCAGTCGACTCGACTACTGTAATAGTGTCTTTACAGGTCTCTCTAAAAAATTAGACATCTGCAGCTGATTCAGAACGCTGCTGCTCGCGTCCTAACTAAGACCAAGAAAGTGGATCACATTACTCCAGTTCTGAGGTCTTTACACTGGCTTCCTGTCTGTCAAAGAATTCATTTCAAAATACTCCTGTTGGTTTATAAAGCACTGCATGGTTTAGGGCCAAAGTACATTTCTGATCTTCTGCTACGTTATGAACCATCCAGACCTCTCGGGTCGTCTGGGACAGGTCTGCTTTCTGTCCCCAGAGTCAAAACTAAACATGGAGAAGCAGCGTTCAGTTTTTATGCATCACATATCTGGAACAAACTCCCAGAAAACTGCAGGTCTGCTGCAACTCTTTTAAATCAAGGCTGAAGACTTTTCTGTTTGCCGCTGCTAACTTTTACTCTCCTGTTTTATCTTGTTTTTATTTTCTATTTCACTCTTTTGAAGTGTTTTTAAATGTCTTTTTATATTGCCCAAGGTTGCTTTTATGTTTTATGTAAAGCACTTTGAATTGCCTTGTTGCTGAAGTGTGCTATACAAATAAACTTGCCTTGCCTAATGTTGAGATCACAATAATGATAATAATTTCTTGGTCATGACACAATTATTGCATGAACAAGAGAAGACTCTGTAAAGGTAGAATGAGGGTTTCGGTTTGTGTTTGTTAACACATGATTCAATCCTCCTCCCAGCTCAAAAAGCTAGAGAGAGAGAGAGAGAGAGAGAGAGAGAGAGAGAGAGAGAGAGAGAGAGAGAGAGAGAATGACGAGAGGGAGCAGCATTATTGAGAACAAAGCAGTGAAATAGATAAATAAAACATTATTTTCTGATTAATTGAAACCTGCCCGAAGTTTGACACCCAGAAACGTCCCAAACACAGCAAAATACAGGCATATCTGCATCTCTGCAGATACAGAGATACAGACACCGCCACACACTTCTAGTGGTCATAAGTGATGACTGAGAGGGATTATTTTATATTTGTATTTTGTTTTGTAAGTCTATACATTGTTTTTTGGGAAAAATCCTACTCATTCTACCTTTAAATGGGACACTTCAACCCAAAATCAGACCTTGTTGTGTGCAGTAGGAACCGTCAGTAGAAAGATATAGTCCCTACATGAGAAATAGTCCCTACATGAAACTGCTCCCAGCAAATCTGTGGAGTAACCAGGTCATGATGTTTGGAAACAGACAATGCTGTTGAATTTTTCAAAAGTAAGCTGAGTTCCATATAGTCCTATTATATTCAAAAAAATGCAGACATCTCTACGGCCGATATCTCCAAAACTGGGCAACTCACACCAAAACAATCTAGATGGATGAATAGCACCACAGGTAAGAGGAAAAATATGTGGTTTTGATTTTGCGGTGAACTGTCCCTTTAAGGTCAAGATCACAAGCAAAACAGTCTGTAATAGCAAGAATGAAAATCACAAAAATAACACTTGTTCTGGACAAGATTCAGTTTTCTACCCGCCATAATGGTCGTCCTAGGCCCTGAAAAGAAAAATAAGCTGAAAGATGGTGGCATGGGGTAAATTAGTAACTCTGCAAATAATAACCAGTCTAACATCATTTATTGTCTGACAAATCTTGTCTTTAGCATTGTCTTTACTTAAGTGAACTTTGAGTTTTACAGAAGCAGAAACTGTATTGGTTTATTAGCTAGATTATCTTACAGCCTGTTTTGCACTGAAAATCTATTAATTGTGGCAAAAGGGCCAGAGATTTGGCACTTACCAAAATCTATACCAGAGGTAGACTCAATATACCAGAATCCAATACATTTTGTTACTTACTGAACTTTGCTGTGATGTCTGCCATCATCTTGTTGCTGCTAAGGGTGACTTTTTCATTTTGGACTGAAACATTTACAGTGCATCAGGAAGGATTCACAGCGCTTCACTTTTTCCACATTTTGTTATGTTACAGCCTTATTCCAAAATGGATTAAAATCATTATTATCATCAGAATTCTACAAACAATACCCCATAATGACGACGTGAAAGAAGTTTGTTTGAAATCTTTGCAAATGTATTAAAAATAAAAAACAAAAATCACATGTACATAAGTATTCCCAGCCTTTGCCATGACACTCAAAATTCAGCTCAGGTGCATCCTGTTTCCACTGATCATACTTGAGATGTTTCTACAACTTGATTGGAGACCACCTGTGGTAAACTCAGTTGATTGGACGTGATTTGGAAAGGCACACACCGGTCTATATAAGGTACCACAGTTAACAGTACCTGTCAGAGCACAAACCAAGCTATGAAGTCCAAGGACTTGTCTGTAGACCTCAGAGACAGGACTGTATCGAGGTACAGGAAAAATTTCTGCAGCATTGAAGGTCCCAATGAGCACAGCAGCCTCCATCATCTGTAAATGGAAGAAGTTTGGAACCACCAGGACTTTTCCTAGAGCTGGCTGCCTGGCCAAACTGAGCGATTGGGGGAGAAGTTAATTAAGTTAAAAATAATTCCACAGAGTTTGAAAATATCACACATACTGTATATCCTATATGATATTTCAGAATCAGAAATACTTTATTGATACTTTATTTCAAACTCTGATGAAGCAATTAAATGCTGATATTAAGTAAAATAATCAAACCCAAGGTACAAAGTGTTTCTCATGGCTGCAACATTACCTTAAATGTAAATATTCTGGATTTCTTTTACATCATGTTTTGCAAATTTTTTCCACAGTTTAGACAAAACAAAGTTGATTTGTCGATTTAGAAACATTGGTCCTTGACTTAGTAATAAGTAAGTAGTTATATGTGTTTAAACTGTGCTTGTCCTCATAACATGAGTTTGTAATGATGGAGCCACTAGTGTGTTTGGCAGAAGCTAATAAAGAGGTATTTTCAAGCTATAACCTAATGTATCACTAGTTACAAAGACCTTGTTTTGACTACATTTGTGCCCATACACAACCATAATTTTACCCCGAACATGCCAAACCTTATTCCGTATCTTCTATTAAAGACAACCCATAATCTAATCTTAATCCTAAACTCAAACTAACCTTAAACCTTGGTTTGACCAACACCAAACCAAAACAGATTCAAGAACAGAAGACTTGCTAAAATGCCTGCAGTTTTCATCTGTTTAGAGATATGTATGCACAGTCACCCACACTCATAGACACACACACGGAGAGGAGAAATAAAACACACATTCTCACACTCTCAGAAAAAGGCTTCAGCGATGGCATGCAGGTCAACAGGAAACAGTCTAAATTATTTTTCTTCTTCCTCAGGAGGGAGAAGAGATGTTTGAGATATGGTCGACCCGCACAGGCAGGTGGTTCTGATAAAACCCCTGGTCCAGGCTGTCCCATGGTCCCATGTCTGCTGAGTTCAAAGACGCCCCACTGGGAAGCCCCTGTGTCTAAATGAGAGAGGTCCGGTGCTGTGTGGCGGTTTGCAGTCAGGTCCTTAGAGATCCAGCGGATAGTGTGACTGACCAGGTAGGTGACCCGGATATTTAAACCCCCATTGAGGGTTGATTTTAGAGTGTGAGAACTGGAGTGGTGGAGTGCGAGAAGGGTGTGCAGTTGTGCTGATTAATCTATTAGTCGACTGGCAGAAAATTGATCGACAAAGATGTCATTTATCAAGCATGAAGTATTCTTCTCAAATGTGAGGATTGACTACTTTTCTTTATTTTACATAATTGGAAACTGAGTAATTTGAAAACCACACTTTGGGCTGTGGGAAACTGTGATGGGCATCCCAGGAAGAATTAATTTGTGATTTTCAGGTCAAAAGACATCTAGATGCCCTGCAATCACCAAATCAAATTACAGGAACTGGTGGCTATTTTTTTTTTTAATTGTACAGAAAAATGTTGAAAAAATATTGAACAGATTAATGGATAATGAAAAAAATTGCAACCCTAAAGTGGAGGCAACAATGGATTCTATGTGTTAGCGTGGGTAGAGCAAAAACTAATAATGTAGTAGTAAGGGCACGTCCACACGCTTCAGCCGCGTTTTTCAGTCGTCTGTCTCAAAGACGTATTACGGAGCAGATGCGATTACATCTTAATCAATCCAGTTGTCTACACAGGCCGTGCAATGGTTCCTGTTTTACTCACGCATAAACACGACCCAAAGCGTATTTTTACACTTCACTAATATTTTCTTCTATTGTATGCACATAAATACTGAGTGCTGCCAAAATGCAGTTGACCTACACTCAGTACTGTGCCTGAATGCATCTTGTGTAGACACAGAAGGAGGACTGAAGCTGCTGCTCACCTAACGTGCTGCTTCCGCTATACGTGTAGACAGTGTAAGACATTTTCATGATAAACATCCATTTTATCTTCCATAATATAACAAATGGAGGGTGTAAAGGGACAAAGAGAGCAGGTTGAGTTGTGGGTCCAGATACAGTGAAACAGGTGTCCTCAGACCTCAAGCAGGAGAAATGAAAATTAGGAATGGCATCTTGTTTTCATCCCTCTGACATTCTGACTCTGTTGACTGGTGGCAATAAAATATGAGAGCTCTGGATTTCCCACTTTTTCAGTATGACATCTTCTATTTTTAGGATATACTTTGTCACTTTGTGTTTTTAGGACTAGGGATGTAAATAATAGTCAAAGACATTTTAATGTAAATTCATGTCTTGTTTTCCTTATTTTATTTTCAACAACACACCAGTTCATCAAAGAAAAGCTTTGATGACATTTTGAGTGTTAAAGGCTCTGTGTTAAGTAACTTTTTGAAAAAAAATAATCTGCTGCACAGGAAGTTCTGTGTTTGTGTTACACCAAAGGAAAAACTGGCTAGTTAGCATGGGCCGATACAGCTGCTGAAAAAAGGGATATCAAAGGAAACTGGTTAAAGCAAAGGTGACACCACAAAACCATCTGGATTTACAGATTTAGCAATGGTCCTATGAGGTTTCATGGCTATTTTCTTATCCCTGAACCATGACACTTGATGGATGAATACTGCACTTAGAGTAAATTAAATAGACATTGTAAAGGAAGATACTGCATCTTCAGTATGCAACTAAATTCGGTACAAGCAACAATTTTAGTACCATGTTGCAATAAGACGTAGGTATAAACGGTTGTGGAAAAATATATGGTCTCTTAATAATGAAGGGTCTTGCCTTACAATAAGCCACTGATTTTAAACAGCTTTAAATATTAATATATTCTTAACAGTTTTTGGCCCAGAGGTTCAGCAGCCTTTACTTCCCAAAAATCGGGGTTCAGACAATCCATTACGTGTCCTTCCTAAAAAGAAACTAAAAAGCTGAACTTTTGCTATGGAAAGCTGATGTAATAGACTTGGAGTAAGTACCAGGAAGGTGTAGTTTATTCACAGGCGGACACAAGAAATGTCAGAAAGTTTAGACAAACATAACAGTTTTTGAAAGTCGATTGAGTGAACCACAGTGTTACTGACAACTGGAGCTGTCTGAACTATCTCCGCTAAGCTCCACTCGCTGGTTCTGCAGGCATTTTACATCAAAGCTATGAACCATTTGCAAGCACTGTTAGCACTATGGCCCAGGTCTGCTCTGAATGAAAGAGTACAAAGGAGAACAAGCCAGAGGTCAGTGCCATCCCATAAAAACAACAATGCTTATAAGTGTGTGCTTACAGCGTGCCGCCCTTGTCATTCTCAGGCCTTCTGAGAGGGCATTCAGAGTTTTCCATTCGCTACGCTCATTATTTTCACAGGAAGTTTGTTTATCGGTCAACGTCGGGACGATGCGAACAACCAGGCAGATTTGAAAATGCAGACCTAATACCCCTGGCTAAATATTCTGGAAAATATTCAGCCCAACACACATGCGTTCTATAAATCACCTTTATAATGCTTGTCACATAAAATGTTACTATGACTGTGGGCTTGAGAGCATGTCCGCTGTGTTAAAGCTGGCCTGATTTCAGGACAGCCACGCAGCTCTCGGTTCTCCCCTCCACCATCAATCTATCTATGGGGACCATACGTGCCTGCTGGTGCGTGTCTGAATGCAAGTTTGAGAGTGACAGCTGCGCTCTCTCATGGACCTCACCTGCACTGGCTGGGCAGAAGCCAGGGACAGATTCGCAGAAATTTCACGGTGACATTACTGAAGCCGTCAGTGAGCGAAGTGTCTGACTTATTACTCTGATAAAACAACATTCTATTGTGGTCCGGATAACACTATTAAACAGCGCTGGTGTAATCCCCGGTAACAGGCCTGTTGAAAGCTGAATCACACCCGCGCTCATTGTGCTGCCCAACAGTTTGGCTGGGGTTGCATTGCAACGTGCGCTGAGAGGGGAAAACAGGAAGCTGGAGTCCTCGCTCTTTCTCCTGGTGAAATTTGGAGTGGCTGCACATGTTCAGGGAGCTCCTGAAACCTGTGTGTCTAAAACACATACTGACCAATTGCTTGAACTTTGCCAAACCCTCTTTTAAATCCCCTCAAACACACAGCTGGAGGACAAAGGGTGGCTGTGGATGTGTGTGTGCTGTGTGTGTGATTGGCTTCAGAGTTTAATACACAAACATGAACACACAGAAGCAAAAACAGAACATGGAGTAAGAGTAGATCATTCACAGGAGGTGTGTGTGTGTGTGTGTGTGTGTGTGTGTGTGTGTGTGTGTGTGTGTGTCATTGTATAAATCAAGGACAACCTCGAACAGAATGCATTGCTTGTGGGCGTTTTATGGGTGTGTTCTGGAGTCAAGTTTATTTACAGATACGTGTTTATTTTCTTGAACTCATTTAGGCTAAATATTATCCAAACTCATATGTGTGTATGCTTACTGTTACAAGTTGGCATGCAAAATGGTTACATCTACGTTGCAGAGATCAGATAGGTAAACCATGTTCTCTGAAAAAACAGCGTCTTGTTCCTGAATAAAGTCATTTTAGAACAAAAAGGTGTTGTGACTTCTGTCTCGATATTGACATCTTCAACTGCCATTGCTGCCAAGTTTCTTCTTCATACAACTATCCAAATGATTCTCTATTTAATCTTTTATTCAAATACTAAAGTCGACAACCAAAAGTAATGTCATAAAAACCCGAGAGGATAAAGCTGGCATTATAAAGACACACACACAGTTCTGATCCCAGATTTTCAGGTGTTTAATATGTGGATCCTTAGACAGGCGGATACCCAGCATGCATCTGCAGCTTTTCCCTCTACAGTCAAAGAACTTTTAAAGGAAACTGTAAAGGTTTCAACAGGCAGAAGGTCTTCAGCAGGAGCACTTGTCTTCTCAGTAATGATGGCAGGTGTTGAGAGAGCAAAGAGTTGAGTGACTGAGTTTTGACACAGCTCTTTTGTCTCCCTGTATGCAAAACTATTGTCTCTCGGTCATACTCTTCTTAAGTGTAACCAACTCTTGTTGTCATTTTTCTGCCCAGTTGTCAATTTCTCTATAAATGTCTCAATGTACAGTGTATAATGTCATTTATGTACAGCCTCTTCTGCTGCTCACACAAATCAGTGTGTGAATCATTCTGTATGTGAAAGCGTTCAAGTTCAGATGTCTCACAACATGTACAGTTTGTGAGACATCTGAGCCTAATCCCTCACACCTGCTCCATAAAGGAATGCCAAGTTAAATTTACAACCACGAGTAAAGACCTAGTGGAAAGAAGATTTTAATTGAGGATGGCTCTGTGACGTTTGGACTGCATAACACAGTTGTATGTGCAGTTTATTGCAATTACTTGCCTGCCCATTTCAAATCAAGTCTTAATTGCAGGAGGTAGATTCAAAAGAGCTGTAAACTATTATAAAGTCTCAGAATACATGTCCTGCAGCTCTAACATTTCTACTTCTTTTTCTTTTTGTTGTATTTTCTATTATAGAAACTCAACAAGTCAAATGTGCAAATGTGCAATACTGCACTTGATTCTATGTTGGTGACTGCCTGATTAAACTGACCTAACCTCAAGTCAGTTAGAAAGATCAACAGAAACATTTATTACTTAACTAAGAAATCAGCAGGCTAATTTAAGCCAATTTAAAGGATCAGTTACCCCAAATTACAAGAAGAGATATTTTGCTACTTAGCCTTAGAGGTAAATAACCATGCAGATAGTTTTGGTTTTACACACTGAGGTTTAAGATATCTCAGAGTTTTCTGCAGCTACCCACAATGTTGGTTAAGGGAATTTGTATTGTGGTGTTTAAACCATTAAAAAATAATGGAAACATCTTGTTCCAGAAACATCCTGGTTGCTCAGCTCACTGTCAGCAGTTTTCACTGGAATTATATTCTGTTAAAGAAAACGTGCAACAATTTGCAACTTCTGCAAAAGGGAAAAACTGGAGATAACATAAAGGCCAAAATAGGGATACTCCTGCTGTATTACAATACAGCAAGTGTGTATGTAAGCATTAGATATTGTTGTTTGCTATTGAGGCAAGGTTCAGTGGCTTCGGTATTACTGTTGTACTCATTGACCTCTAATATTAAGAGTCAAAATCTAGTTAGTGTTTTTTTCCTGATAACTTGCATGTACCATTTTTGTTTAGCTCCATATGGTAAAAAGCACAAATTACGTCTGACAAAACTGAACCTGATTCCTTTAGCAGTCATTGTAGCTGCATTAAAATCACTGTATGGCGTGGCATCTTTTTATTTACTGCCAAACACTTAGAAAGTTCAATTTAATTTCTTTTTTTTTACTTTGTTGTTCTTCTGATACACATTGCATGTCCTAACCAGGATCCAAACAAAGTGGTTACTATGTGACACATCAGTACTGGTAAATGAATAGTTTTATGGTCACAGGTGTGTGCTTATTGGCTATTTTACAAAGTCTTCAAATATGACTGGGGAAATATGTTTTATAATGAACAGTTACTTGGACGCTGCTGTGAGCAGCCATATCTGTTGTCCAGATTGAGACCTCACGCTCAGCCGCGGCCTGGGCAACAAGCTGTGTTTGGACTGCACAGCTCTGGCCAGAGCTGCTCTGCCTGGCACTTAATCCATTTAAAGCCAATTACAAGACTATTACTGTGATCGCCTTCCCGAAAATGACAATGGATGTCCCTGTGGTGGAGGGAGCCAGAGAGCAGGACGAGCCCTCAGCTCTGGTGCTCGCTCTCTGTCTGTCTATAGCAGCTTTGTACTTAATTCTTTCTCTCTCGCATTGCTGTTATCTCAATTAGTTGCAGCAGCAGCAGCAGTTGATATAATCACTGTTTTGGCTACAGAGAGGCGAAAGGTGTTGACGGATGAGTTCCTACTTTGGCGAAATGAGATTTAGAAAGTGTTTTGTGGGGCTGCTTTAAGGTCAAAGGGCACATTGGCAGACACATCAACCCCTGCCACAATTTGACACTTTAATTAATTTTAAACATCAGAAAGTGTTGGGTTTGTTGTAAGCTGCTCTCACAGGACAACCTTGTGTTTTCACTCAGTCTATAAAGTAATAAACATCCTCGACTGTGCTTTGTTTCATGAAGTTGTGCTTTGCTAAACACTATTATAACGGACTACCATGGTAATGGACTGCATTTATTTTTTATCCAAAGTGCTTTAGTATTTGCCTTTAATTCACACATTCACAAACACAACAGAAAGCTACCATGCAAGGCATTGGCCTAACCATCGGGAGCAAAGCAATGAGCCACAGTGATTATGAGACCATCTTGTGTTCGGATAAAGGCTTTTTGAAGATGTAAAATATTTAAGACCTTTTAAATGTATTGTCACATCTTAACTAAAATATAGTAAAACAATACAAACAACACAAAATATGACAGTTACTGGTTTGCAACTTAAGGTCCACTTACAAGCTTTTTTCTGCACTTTCAACCGCATCTCACAGTCTTTATCAGTGGATGGAGTTTTCAAGGTCATGAGGGAACTTTCACACAACTCTTTCCGGTTAATGACTTAGGGCGGGTTCACACATAAAGGTCCAGTCCCTGAATCAAACCAATACGAGGATGAAACCTTGGTTCAATTTTCAAACTAGTCCTGTTTGCATTCACAAAGGCAAAAGGCAAAAAACGGTCCAGAAATTGTAAACAAAAGCCATGTGGTGGAAATGTTGTTTGATTATTGGTCATACAGTCTGCGGGTAAAAAGACCTGGAGGAAGCCCCATCAGGTTCTGTTCATATTCATGTTGATCCGGAGCACATGTCAGCAGATTGGAAGACGCTCTGCCATCAGACGGTCTTATCACAGAAGACGGCTGGTTCTGATGAGATCATACCATGACTTGTTTGAATTTGCCATGCAAAGTGGACCAGTGACTTGAGTCGGCCACAACTGCAAATGCGCCACTAGTTCACCAGTCACCAAAATAGAGAACCAATAAAATGACACATACAATGGTATGCTTCCTGTGATTGATTCGAATGGTGTTCACACCAGAAATGAACCGCTCCAGAGTTCACTTGAAAGGCAGTATCAACTATTATGGATACGCGAAGGTCATGTGATGTGATTACTGTTTTTATGGCCCTAGTTTTGTACTTAACTGAACAAAACTGTTTGTATCAACAACAGACTAAAATTAGAATCCAAGTCTGAACCTAAGACTGTCAGAAGCTTCAAAACAACAAACTACATAGTGACTGCAAATCTTTGAACTGACTTGACTTGTAATTTTGACCTTTACCTCAAATCATCGTGTGCTAGCTTATATAACTGAAACTACTGAAAACATTTTAGTGTCGACTCAGTAAAACTGGTCAGCTAGGTCCTACTGTTTAAAAGTAACAATATTCAACTATTATGTCTAACTTTGTCACTCTTGAAGAATGTCACTGTTTTTGTGTCTGTTTTTTTTCATCTGAAAGCCAACTGAAACCAACCACAGAGGCTCTTCCCAAAATTGCCGATGGTGGTTAATAAAACCTTCAGCAGTCTTTATTAAGAGATACGGAAACTGTTTTATGTTCACTAATACAACACATTCAAGTGTGTGTGTGCGAAGAACAGTAGACAGTGTTTGTGTGTCATCATATATGGTAAGCACACACACAGGCGTTCTCCAGCGGCACATACAGTACAACACGTTGATTTAATTACACAGGAAGTAGGCTCTGTGACATTGTTCTTCTTATTTACGATGTGTTGCGGCCATTTATGTCTTAACCAACCAAGAGGGGGAAACCCAGGGCAGCAGTTAGTCAGGAATTTAAACCACTTGTTTCGGAAAAACACTCTGTTACAGTAAATGCTAACTATCAAAACAAAAACAAATGCACAAGTTATTCTATGGCAAAAAAAAATTATATAAGAAAATAACTGACTTGACAAAGGAAATGCTTTTACCTTGTATGTTATTTTTGTAAATCAGGACACCTTGGGGTGCATTATTGTACCATGGCCACTTACCACAGACATAAAAGAAGCTGTGTTTAAATCATCATCCATTTCTTAAAGTTCTTTAGTTTTCACTTTTGTTGTTAGTTCAGTCAGTTAGTTTACAGTATTAGCAAGTAGCAGCTATAGCAAGTACTGTTGCTGTAGTTACCTACTGTTTACTGTAATATTGTTGTGCACTGATTTAGAGTGGTGATTAAAACAGCTATAACCGATATTTTACTCTAACAATGTATCCAATGACAATGTGAAAACAATATGAAAACATATGTGGTCGCGCATAGTGATGAACCTGTAAAGAATTATCACCTGAATCTGCAGCTCCCCCCACCTTTACAGAGCTTTATAAAGAGTTTCAGCTCGTTGTTTAGCTGTCCGGTCCATAAATGTACTGTTTTGGTTCACTGTCACTGCTCTCATACTGTCATTGTCAGCTGTTTTCAGCTAAAAAGCTCTAAATACCCACTGTACACTACCTGCTCAGCACCAAACAGCAGACAGACAGACAGTGACTAGCTGGTGAACATAGTGGAGCATTTAAGCAGCTAAAGAGCCAGATATTTAAGGAGTCGGTAGAGACCAAAAACAGAGCTAAAAGAAACTAAATATTCAACTATAGATATTGGATCCAGTTTTTCTGCTTCATCTCGCCAGTATATGGGTGGTCATAATAAGAGATCACTACGCAAACTGTTTGCCTGCTCCCCAACTGCCTGTTTTGTCACCCGCCCCTCTAAAATGTGGCCTGTTAAATGTCCGATCCCTTTCCAATAAGTCCTTTATTTGCAATGATTTTACAACTGCTTATTGGACTTTATGGCTACTGAGACCTGGCTCACTCGTAATGATACCATCCCCTTAACTTTTCTCATTTTCATCTCCCCCGGCGTTCAGGGTGGTGGCACTGCTGTCGTCCATCAATAATAGTGTTCTTTTCTGTCTTTTGGTTTTTATACTCTTTTGAAATTTTAAGTTTCTTAGGGTCCAGTTCCTCAACTTTGCATACTTTTATACAAATGGTTTTATTCAGGGACTGTCTGAGCTCCTCTCTCTTATTATACCCAAATATGATAGTACTCATCCTTGGTGATTTCAATATGCAGGTATGTTGTCCTTCTAACCCTCTTTTCTCTTGGTTTCCTGGTTCTTATTGAGTCTTTTAATTTAGACGAAATTGTTAAAGGTGCCACGCATTCAAAAGGCCATAGCTTAGATCTGGTCCTCCCTAGTGGTATTCTCCCCATAAATGTGAACCTTTCTGACTTTTATGTCTCAGATCATAAAGTTATTGTTTTTAATGTTTCTTTATCTCCTCCTACTGGTAAGCCTTGTGACACTGTCCTGTCACATGTTCTTAATGCTGATTCTGCCAGTAAATTCTGTGAAGCTTTCCTTAACCTCAAGCTCTTTTCTGCAGCAACAGTGCCCTGATGCCTTAGCGAATTCTTTCAACAACATCTACCTCTCTATCCTTGACCATATTACTCCTCTCAAAATTAGAAAAAAAAAGCATAATCCTTCTCCATGGCTCAATGAGCACACTCGAGAGACAATGCAGAAAAGCTGAACGTATGTGGAAGGCTAATAGGTTATGTCTCCCTTGACATCCTAAGAAGTCACATGGCCAACTATCCGACTGCTGTTAAAGAGGCAAGATCAGCCTATTTCTCCAGTTTGATTTCCAGAAATTCCCATAACTCCAAAATCTTATTTAAGGTTATTGATTGTGTTTTACTGAGCCTAGCCCTGAATTAGCGGAGGAATTTCTGAATTATTTTGTCAAAAAGGTGGAGAATGTTAGGACTCTGACTGTTTCAGACATGCTTGTCCTATCTGTCCACCCCTCAAACTGTGCAGTACTGACTCAATTTAAGCCTATTTCCCTCTCAGTCCTAGAAACCACTAGCCTGGCATCCCCAGACTAATTCGCAAATGTGTATTAGTCTAGAACTTCTCAGTTAATTTTCGATTTCCTAGTGGGTGTCATCAACGGGCGCAGACCAAAATGCTCTCAAAACGTGCAGATCGACACATGCAAGTCGGAGCGATGCTTGGTCCATTTTCAAGCAGGAAAAAAAATGGTGGCCTGGTCACAAACTTTCTCAAATTACAGCTCAACAGTCCACTAAAATGTGTTTCTGAAAAATAAATAGACAATGCAGTAACAGAATCTTGATTCATATTTGATCAGCACTGTCCAGTTGACAGTGTGATCTGAGTTTCGTGAACCTGGTGCCTTACACAGTATCAACCAATCAGAGCAGCGAAACATGTGACTTCAAATCTAAAAGGTCTAAAAGGGTCCATGCAAATTATTCATCAGTGAAGTGTATGTAAATATACTGCAGAATGGAGTTTCTGACAAAATTTTGGTGGTGTAATAAATTACAATTTGTAATCAATTTGAAGATTTCAAATATTAAAAAGCTATATTAGGAACGTTGTTATTTGTAATAGTTGTCTATACACTCATCAGTCAGGCACAGAGCAACATTAGCATCCCATTGGAGTCATTTCTGGCAATATTCACTCAGCTTGTAGTTCTGGGCAGGTACTGTACTGAACATTTGGCTTATCAGAGCACTTGTTTCCTGGAAACAGCTGCAAGTGGATATGAAGTACCAAAAATATTAGCCAACAGCTGTTAATATGCTGCCTAGAAATTCTGAATTGGGTGTTAATTCTTAAATGATTATATACTGAATGTATTATAAATATACCCATTGAGGTATGGGCTTTGTTTGGTTTGTGCCCAGAATGTTACATTCGGTCTTCACCAAACCATTGAGACTTTGGGGCCAAATATTTGAACGTACGTGAAAATCAACAGAAATTCAAAAGAATTGTGTGTCTATATATACACGTCAGCAGGACTTGGCAAAGACTTCACTGGTGCCAAAACATCCTGCATGCCCCTGTGCTATAAAGCAGTAAAGGGTCTCATCTTGCTCTAGGTTAAAGTTAATGCAACAGTTTTGGAACAGTGAGACGTGCTCCTCAGATTCCTGGATGTCCCAATGTAATTTTATATTTATTTTTTTTTATCTCTAGTGAGTGAGTTGCCAGCTTTAGTTGTATAGGTTACAAAGCAGGCACGCTGGGAGCTATTTAGTTACCACTGCTTGTGTGTGTGTGTGAGAGTGTGTGTGGGGTGGAAAGGGGCAGGCGGAGCGTTTGTTGAGTGGAAAATGGCCTCTAAAGCTCCTCTACTCACCTTTCGCAGTGACAACATTTAGCACGGTGTGCCGACCCCCGACTCCCCTCTCTCACCCGCTCACCACCCTCTGCGTCTTACCCAACCCTCCCCCCTCATTCAAATTTCTCTTTTTAAAGGCTTCACAACCTGTTTTTGGAGTGATAGAAGGATAAAGTGATTTTGCAGGAGTAAATGCCCTTCAACAGATGGTCAGACATGACAGTGGATAGTGGGTGAAGGTGGTGGTGGTGGTGTGGCGGGGGGGTTGGTTTACAGTTGGGGTCCTGGTCCATCCCCCACTGCGGCCGAATGTGACAAAATGCAAAGTGGAATTCGCCAGCCTCTCCAGTCCAGAATTGGCCCACGGAAAGAGCATGTGAGAGGCACGTTGGCATGTCCTTCGCAGTCCGGGCGAGCTTGGGTGACAGCTGCGATGTTTATAGGCCAGCTTCGATGACAGTCAGGGGGGGACGGCTCGGCTCTTTTCAGACAGGAATTAGGTTTGTCATCAGATTCTAAAATCCTTCTGATTTATGACATTTCCACTCCTGTTTTCCCTGCTACCCCTTTGACCCCTACCGACAAACACCCAGCAGGGAGACGATGACATTCAGCAAAATTGTTTGTTTGTTTACCTCTTACTTTCACCACAAAAGGATCGATTTCCCACCCACGCCAACATGCACCATGCTAAAACACCCCCACCACATCTTGCTGCTGTGTCTTGCTTTGTTGGGAAAGCATGGTAAAATGATCATCATTCTTTGATTTATTACACTTTAAAGAAACCATGTTAGTCTATTTGGGGCTTTTTGATTAAGTGTGTTGTTGCTCACATAGGTGTGAATGAAGTCTTTTCACCATTTTTAGATTCACCACCACCAGTTAGATTTCCAAACAACCAGCATAGTTTGCCCTGAGCAGCTGTTGCAAACTTCCTTGTGATTACAAGACAATATTAAACAGGTATTTTATAGCCTGTGAGGTTTCATGAAGTAAATTAAAAGTTACTCTCTTTTACTATTAAGTGTAAAGACATGAGATGGGTAAGTTACAGCAGAAACACTGAAAGAAAGACCAACCACTAGAAACCTCTCTCATATCCCATACAGCCTTTAGTCAGGTGTGGATCTTTGACAGGTCAAATTTTTGAAGCAGTTTCCACCCAAATCATCTGAATTACACTGAGTGAACAGGTAGAGCTTCTGTTTCTTATATATTAAAAATTTGTAAAATTGTGAAATAATAATTATAACATCGAATTTCAGCAACAAACATGACTAGGTTTGTTTTTTTGTGATGGATCACTGGCACACCTTACTGGACCTCTGGACATCAAGGAGGAAGGAGAAAAACATTTAGATTAATTCATCTACATTTAACTGTTCATCAGTTTGAGAATGACAGCAGCTGGCCTGACAGAGATACAGTGTGGGAGAAAGCTGAAACTATAATATTGTGGACTTAATTTATTTAATTATGAAAAGATTGTTACCCCTTAGGGATACATAATAGAAAATAGAGGAAAGAGGTATAGTAAAGTGAAATATAGGGCTACAGTATTACAGCCCCAATTACACATTGATGACTGATTGCGATTTTGATGACAGGTAGTCTAAAGAATATTGACTGGGCATTTCCTGAGGTGATCTACAAGATCAGTATTGGGCCAATCAGAGTTTTTTAGTCTCCAACAGCTCTGCTTCCCACCAATCTATGTATAACTAAAAATATGAAACTGGAAGGAGCTCTATGCAGAGAGGAGGAGAAGAATTTGTGACTAGATCATAGAATTTAACATTGTGTTAGTGTCAGAGAATCAGAGCGTGACCAGATGCAGAAGAACTTTATGAGGCAGGGTTTGGTCAATGGTGTGTGTAGACAAGTAAGCCAAAAATAAGAGTCTTTAGAGATCCAGTCCCCTTTCCCATGCCTTTGCTGAGATCAATTATCTGTGTAGATTTGGTAAAAAGTTTTAAAGTCACACTATGTATGTAATGTGATTATAAAACATGTAACAATGTAAACCTATATTTGAACTTTGCTGGAATTGTCCACAAAACACTTGGTTAGAGTTAGGAAAGAGTATGGTTACAGTTAATAAAAAGACAAACGTTAACTGCAGATCTGTGACGGGATGTAAAACTCTGGTCTCGTGCATGAAAGGCAGACCATCCACAATCCCAACCTCCACACTCTTACTCTCCACCTTGCAACATAAGGGCATTAGACGTAAATAATAAGGTGCAGCATCATCCCATATGGGCAATGTCCCTGGGATGCTGCCTACTGTGTGTGGAGCCCATTGCTGTGCAGATTACTGTGCATGTGTCAGTCCATTATGACTAGCTGTGATGACTTATCCTTGAGCAAGGTTTCCTTTTTAGTGGCCCCTAATCTCTCTGATCCACCCAACCAGCACCTACCAAAAGCAGCATTTACATAGAAACCTCCTCTGATGAACAAACTGATTTAGAGATTACATGCAGAGCAAAGTCTCAGTTGACTAGGGAATGAAATGATAAAATATCTCGCCTGACAACCAATTAATGAGGAGATTATGTGTTGAACATCTCTTTTAATAGGAGAGTGTCATCAATACCAGGAGGGCTGTGTGGCAGTGCAGTTATGTAGGGAGGCAGTTTTACAGGAGTCACCCAGACAGATCACCAGGGGGAGGGTGGGGGGTTATTTTAGGAAGCAGCATTTGGGAAATAACTGTGAAATTTTTGGTTTCACAATACAACGTCAATGCTGGGATTAGAGACTATACAGTTTCTTCCTGCCTAACATCATGTCAAATTAGTTAGATATTTTGTTTGGTCTTTGTGATATTGCAAGCGTGACAATATACATGTAGTCCAACTCTTTGTCATTACCTAAAATAGTCATGATTTTATATAGTCTTACATTTTCTATGGTTATTGGCTGGAAGGTACTTCAAGCAACAATTCCTTTTTTTTCCAGATCTGGTATTTTTTATGTCTAGACTATCATAGTTTTTTAAAGCCTATTAATTAAACTATGATTCTATTCTTGGTGCTTTGCTATTACCATTCATATAATTTTATTATTTCTAGGATTTAACACATCTAGCTAGCAAATGTTAGCTAGGTAGCATTAACAGAAAATAAGCAATAGTGATGAACCCACAGATAATTATCACCCAACTCTGCAGTTCCCCCTTAGGTCTGGAGAGCATTTTAGCCTATTTTGGATGATTGTTTTGTTTATCCGGCCCACAAATCCACTCTCATCATCAACTTAATTTCCACAAGCTCTGCTAAACCCACTGTAAGCTACTTGCCCAGCACCAAAGAGCAGACAAAGTTAGCGACTATCTGGTGAAGAAAGTGGGCCATTTAGCCAAGACCAAGACATTTTTGGTGGAGACCAAAACAGAGTTAATATTAAAGTGAGTATTAGAACCTACATTCATTGGGTGGACAGAAACACTACTCCAAATAAATACTAATGTTGCTCTGTGTCTGCTGGGTATGTGAATTGGCAATTGTTTGCTAACACATTGCTATAACAACTTAATGAGGTGATGGTACTCCAATGTACATTGCCCCCTAGTTGCCCCCATTTCCAACTTTTCTGCTACATCAATAAAAGTGTATGCAGCATGGGAAACTTACCACTATTTTCAGTTTTTCTGTATTTCAAAAGAAGATCAAGCTGGGCAGCATTTCCTTACATCTTAAAAAAATGACATCCAGCTATGTGACACTTCCCCTCCCCTGCTCAGACTGGGGAATGTACACACATACAAACACACACGGATGTACACTTACAGACACACGTCATTCACATGAATCCACACAGTTAAACGCATACTGAATGTACAGCTTCGGACATATCTACACATTAGACAGACAAATGCACACACATTTAAACATTAACCTCCTTGCGTTCATACACACACACACACACACACACATTTTGTGTACATAGTATGGAATTGATATAATTGTACACATGTACAACCTAAAATATTCCCTCTCAGTGTATATACAAATATTCATATACACACATCGGCACTAATCTGTGTCCCAGCGGACAGGCCCATTGTTCCTCCAGCTCCCACCACCCAGGTTCTCCATTCTCTCGCATCCTGCTGTTAACAGAGAGTATTTCACAAGCTGTAAATTCAGAGCAGATATATAAATCACAGAGGGCACATCTCGGGGGGGCTTTTGCCCCAGGGGTCACTGGTGCTATTTCAAACCCAGTCAAGCTGTTCAACTACTGATGGGAAGACAATGAGGGTGGGTATCACTGTACTTTGTGTCAGACAGTCATGTGCTAGTGTGTTATGTTTATTTCAGTCTGTTTCCAGTATAAATTTAGTTATTTGGATTTTAACTAATTATCTTGATTCCAGCACAGTATTTTTTCTTATCCTCTTTTGTTTTAAGAAACTGACACTAATTTCTAGAAAACATCACATTAAAAACATCATCAGAGATGCTGTTTCTGGCTACTTGAGGGCAGAGGAACTGAACATCAAGCTGACACATTACAATACATTAGTTGTTGTTGGCTAATGTGTTAGAAAATAGTAGTTGCCTACTTTCACATCCAGCAGACAGGAGTTGTGTTTGTAACAACCTGATGAATGAAAATGAAATGTATCCTCTCCTTTTAGCTCTGTTTTGGTCTCCACCAATCCTGAGAAAAAGATATGGCTGTTAATTGCTATATTTAACATTTTCTTCACCAACTAGTTACTAAGTTGTTAACTCTGTTTATTAAGAGGCAGGTCTTACAGTCGGTTTACCAGAACTAATGTTGAAAACAGCTTTCTGCTGCTGGAAATGGGGTTCATAAGAGACTGAACAATAAAATAAATGTGCCCTAAAACTAAACCAGTGAGCTAAAAGATGCTAAGAGGCTCAGAAGTTATGCAGAGTTAGATGATGATGATATTCTATGGGTCTGTAATTACAGTGACCCGTTTCGCCCTACATGATGTCATTTGCTAAAAAACAAAAGCTTAGTGGCACTTTTTAAGCTGATTATTACAAGCAAGAGTATTGGTGTGCATGTAAATGTATTCACAGCCCTAGAACCAATTACACTTTCTACAAGTAAGCTTCATGAGACTGTAAACGACACAAAACGGGTAAGATGAGGCTTGTGTGATTGTGTCTGTATGTGTGCATAACACCTGAACCCATGTTGTGTATCAGAACACTTGGCATCACAAGGGCATTGTGCAAGATATATAATACATATAATGGCAGACTGAAGCGAAGTAAACTTAAAATAGAAAGAATAGTTGATAAGGTTGGGCAGTCAAGATGAGTCACAGATTTTGTTAACAGATGGTTTTTAAGGTAAAACCTGAAACAATGCTGTTTTAAGTCCTGATATGGTATGAACACCAGAGAACCTTTGGAAAAGTGTGCAGAAAAGGTCATCACACATGGATAAAGTTACAGGTCTGGAGTCAGATTTGTTTTGAATCTGTAACCTGGCAAGATGACAGACTCTCTCCAATGAACAATCTGCTTGTGAGTCCATGTGGAACCAAATACACAAAGTAAGCCTTCCATCTATGGTTTAGACCAAAGAAAACAAACTGTAGCTGTGATCAGACCCCAGCAGAAGTTTGGGATTGTCCGAGGCTTGATGGCCGGGCACATGGCTTGGCGGCTGAGGTTTGTTTTCCTCAAAACCTCTGTGCTGCAACAAGTTGTCCTGTCCTCCCTTCCTCCCCATCTGATCTGCTCCTCTCGCACTGATCCATCATTGGATGACAGTCTACAGCTGAATTTCTGCTCCACAAATAGCCCAGCCAGACAAGCCTCACTTTTTTTGAGCCTCTGCAATCTCCTGCTATCTACAGTAAGTCATGCGTTATGTGTGCTGGTCTGTGAACGCACTCGGCCTGCAGGAGAGCACGGTGACCCCCATTGCTGCCCTTGCCGACCCCCCATGCCAGGATATTTTAGGCCCACAACCCCCTGCTCTTCCTGTCTGTCCTCTCTCTTTCTCCTATTTCTCCCTGTTCATGCTACCTCTCTCCCTCCTCTGTTGTCCCCCTCGTCATTAATCATGTGCCTGTTGGAGGTGCAAAAACAAAACCAAACAGTACCCCCTCTAGGACACAAGGGGCAATTTTTGAGGGGTGGCAACAACTTTGCGACTTTTCAAAAATATTCTTTCCCCAGCAGGAGGTTTCAGTCTGCAATGAATCTGCCAGCTGACAAAAGTTAGCACTCAGCAGAGTCTGTCAGTAACCTCAGCTCCTGTCTGACGGAGAGACATCCATACCAACAATTAGAACTTAATAAATCAGTTCCCCATTTTAACACCTTGATTCTCCACGGGGGTGTCTCTGCAGCGTGATGTCTTGGTTGGCGATGTCTTCTTTGCTAATTAACTGTTCAGGCGGGTGGGGCAAGAGCAGAGTGGACTTTGGCTGAGTGAAAGTTTTAGAGTTGTTGGAATGTTAACAGAAGTTCCCTTTCAAATTATATCAATGTTTATCATCACGAACTGCTAAGTGAATTGAAGTTAATACAAATACCTGCTCTGTAATAAGAAGCAAAGTAAAAAAAATATTTACATCCTGAGAAAAATTTGGCTCATTTGTAATAATAATGTGTAGTTCTGTATCCTCCCCCAAATCACCTCCTGCCTCTAGGAAATTTTAAAGTGATATGCCACTCAAAATCTATCATTTGAGTATTAAACACTTAAAGATCAAATATCCTTGAGCTTTAGGGAGGGTGCTATATGGCATGGAAGCTGTGTATTTAGCTGCATTTTGCTGCAGGCGCAGTTTCCATGGATGTTTTGATACTTTCTACAGCCAAACTGTTCTCTATAATCTATAATAACATACATAAATCTAAGCTGACCACAGCTACAGTTCTGTGACGAAGCAAACTAGAAAGCTGTTACAGTCACCTTTCATGAATATTACTTTAGTTTTACCAGATACGGTATGTTTCTCCTGCGCTGCAATTATGAATGCTCATCTGTAGCTGGGAGGGCAAAAGGACAGTTACGTATGTGATGGCATTTGTGTGTCGGTATGTATGTGTGTGTGTGCGCGCAGGGATTTGGTGGGAAGAACACCTGTGCAACAGGCAATCTGTCTCTGTCTAAAGAATGTGACAGTGACCCCAGTATGAAGGTGAGTGTGTTGCATGCATCAGTACTTTCTGTGTACAGAGGCAGGTTCTCAGTTATTGTTCACAATAATGACAGACAGTAAGTCCTATCTGTTTAGAGGCAGTTCTTCACTGTAGTGTTGAGACTGCACCATATTATGTGAATAGCAATGACAGAGGCCTGGTGACATTACATTATATTGCTAATGTCATTACTGTCTGTAGTTTGGAAGCTCATTGCAAGTTGCAGGGATGGGAAAAATGTAGAGGTAGATGACAAATGTGGCTGTAGATGACCGACATAACTACTGTTAAATCTAAAGGCTTTAAGAATAAAGAAGGCACAGCAAAATATCATTGATTTTGAAAGGACGTCTTGGATGATCAGCTGTCAAATATATACATCTTGGTTAGAAGTACAGATATCTCTGTTTTGTACTCTAACTTTTTAAAAAGATGAAAATTAAATATTTAAGAACATAAGAATGATTTATCAAAGTAAACTTGACATTATGTGAAATTCTCTGGGTTTAGTGTTCAGTAGATAGATTAACAGACATCTGTGTTGGGCTAAATTTGGACCAGAAATGACTGAACAAAGTATACACCTGTTAGAGATTTAAATATTATATGTTGGGTGGGAACAATCTGTATGCAATTAAAGTTTTTAAGGTTTTCTAAACACTGGTAGTTCCTTTTTTGATTAAGGTCCACTTGTGCACAAGAAGTAATGTGTTTTATGGTTCTGGCTCGTTTTTAATAAACTGGGGGGGCATGTATCATAAACCACATTCTGCTTTAAGCAAAAAGTAATTTTAAAAGAAGAACTGACCAAATGTGTCTGTTTCATCAAGTTTAGACTGAATGCTTGGTCAGATTCTTAGTCTTTTCTTATTCTTTGACCAGAAATTTCCGTTATCTAAATCAGGGACTCAAGAGAATTTTGCAATTTTAACAGCATTTTATTTCTGTTTTGTATGGCCACAAAACTCTGATGCACTGAGGTTTGATTGAAGTTTGATGATTCATATTTCCTGAATTGGTCGATGAAATTTTAATTCCGCAACAATGAGGTCAAACCACTACACACCGCCACACTACACGTTCCATCATCTTTGCTGTAGTTTGATATATGGAAAGTTTTGGACTGAAGCTTTAAATTACTGTTCTGTAGAGGAGGCAAAATAATCCAAAGTATGTTAAGTTAAAGTTGTTGTTATCATTGTCTGCAATTAAGCTATAATTTCTTGTTTTAGCCTTCCAGCTCTTGTTCAGGGATGCCAATCTAGGAAACTGGCATTAATATACAAGCCCGCTCTTTACATAACTAGTTCTATAATAAAAACAAATAAAGCAAATTTTAAAGTATTGCATGTTCATGCTTTAATGCCAGCAGGGTTCCATTAATATTACAATGACATTTCTTGGCCGATGCACCGCCTCAAATTTTTTTTTTTATTAGCTTAAATGTTTGGTTGACTGCTACAACATTAGAAGGTCTAGGGAAACTTAAACCTCCTCCCAAACACCACCTCTCCACCACCTCTCCTTCTCACTTGGTATGCTCTGGATGGTCAAGTGGAACATTCCTGCAGACTGCATTTCACTCTGTTGGCTCAGATCTGCTTTAATCACCTCAGCAATGGCTCAGCTGCAAATATAGAGTTACAGTACCAGGGAAAGAAAGAGAGGGAGAGCTAGAGAGGGTGGACCACAGAAGTACTTTTCCATCATTGGGCCAAGCAAGGTTTCACAGGGTCATGTTTGTTTCAACTGGCACTGACTGTACTTTTTAGAGATTCTGGTCAATTTTGTTCCCAGCTAGGTTTTGAAACAATATCTGCTATGAAACAAATCCACCAAACTAAACGACAAAATAGATTGTTTGTCATTGCTTTTCAAATCGACCCATGTGAGCTTTGATCTAGCACCCCGATCATCAGGACGACATTGTTTGTCATTGCCTTTCAAAACCATTCCAAAAAATATTCATATGACTTATTTTCTCTGCCACCTCTTTGGTTAAATCGGTATGAACTGATTATTTTGGTCACTTTGGGTGCTGCAGAACAAGCCCTAAGGCCACACAGACATTTTATCACCTTCTAAGTTGATATGTGTTAGCAATTACCTTTACACATCCGACAGACATAGAAACATTAGCATTCATATGGAGTAATTTTGTAACCACCTTACAAATATAAGTCCAACACCCTCTTTTTTGGCTCTGTTTTGGTGTCCACCAACTCCTGAGGGAAATATCTGGGTCTTTACCTGCTAAATGCTCCTGCTGGGCAGGTAGCGTGTAGTGGGTTTAACTGAGCTTTTTAGTTTAACAGTTTCCTGCTGAGGTTAGAAATGATAAGAGCGGTGAGAGTGAAACAAGTAGAGCTGCATACTGCAAAAAAAACCAAACCCAAAACAATGTGCTGAAAGATAATAAAATGGTCTGCAAAGTTGAGAAGAACTACAAAGTTAGATGATAATATTCCGTGGGTTCGTCACTACTAGCAACTCCTTTCAGTCACATTGTGGTTATGGTTGAACAAAAAAGGTGGTGGTTAAGGTTAGGGAAAGATTGCAGTCTTGGGTAAAAGAAACCAGCGTTAACAGTTGGTTGGAGATGGGTTGCGAAACGTAGCCACATGCTTTGTTGACCCAAACCAAAGAGATTTTGTTACAACGTTAAATCTACTTGTTTGTTCCTTGTCTTTTTCAGGAAAACATAAACATAGGTGTTTGAGCAAATGATCAAGAATCGAGTCGTTTTTCTGGTGACGACAGTTTTATAAATACTGAGACAATAAATTTATACCTCCATATATATACCATATAAACAGCTGATTAAGTCAGAGTGGGAACCTGTTTGTGTTTTCAGGGAAGAAGCTCAGGGATATGAATAGCATTTAAGCTAGCTCAGCCAATGCTCAATGTTCTTCTCAACCTAAAATCCAACTACAACAAGACCCCTCACATTTGAGGAAAAGATTTCATCCATCTCATCATGTGCCTGTTGGGGCTGTTAAACTAGTCATCTGTGCATATAATGTAATATTATACACTATTTCTCTCTCTCCACTACCCCCGTCCCTCAACCCTCTGTCATGGTGCCATGTGCCTGATCGTTTACACCACTCATTCTGTGTGTCACCAGGTCGTTACGTTTATATCAGACGACCACCAATTAGCTGGCTTCTAATTAATCAGCACTTTCCCTGATTCCTCATGTCACACAAGTTCAATCTATCACCACCGTGGAGCTGGACCAGTGGCTTTATGATTGTCAACTTAAGAGCATGTGATCCATCTTTGTTCATTTGGATAGCGTCCTAATGCTGTTGGCTGTACTGCAATGCTATTCTTTCTGTTCCCGCTGGTGTAAACATGCTATCTTTGATTGAGCTATCATTTTATTTTAGGTAACTTTTGATATTACAGAACACTTTTGTATTTACTACTTGTATATTGTTTATAGTTCATACATTTCTGTCTCATGCACCATTGTTTACAAACTATAGCCTACCATTCAGTTGTTAAATATACTTCTTTGCTGCTGTGACATTTAAGTGTCCTGTCCAGCATAAAAAAAAATCATCTTAAATGATGTTTAAGCTTATCTTTCATGTATGACTGGGTCACTCCAGTCACAAATGTTTCAGAATTAAGTATATTATTTCTATTTTGTAAATGATTTTGTTACTCTTGTGTTTGTTACTATCCTGCCTGTTTGATATTTTGTGCTAAATGCTTTTGTTTTAAAGCAGTAACTTTTATTTTGAAAAGAGCTATATAAACTAATCTTTAGTTAACAACTGCCATCACGAAATAATAGTTTTAATAGGCCATGTTTGTTGCTTTGCATGCAAATTGCTTTTGGGTTTAACACACCGTCTGGATGTCTGTAGCAGTGACTGTGAACAGCTGGTCTGATTCAGCAAACTATGCAAATTTTGTTTCTGTGCTCATTTAGAAAAAAAAATGAAATAAATTGAACTATTATATGTTCAGAAATAACGTAAAGGTTTTTAGCTAGCTATGTATTTGGTTAACTATTACTGTTTGATACAATGTTGACAGGCCAAAAACCAAATAATATAAAAATACTCTAGAAGTACTGTATGTTAGGCCAAATATCGTACATTCAATTTAACGACTGCAGCGTACAGAGAATTCAGTTTGCATCATATAAAAATCTGTGTGGAAGAATTGTGCTGCAGATCACAATACATCCATGGGTTCAAGAATTGACTGCAATGGGCTTCGACTATGGGCCGGAGTTTATTATGGAAGCTACAGGACATGCTATGCATCCTAGCATGTTAACAAACGGGTCACAGGTATAGCATTTTTGTACCACAATCCATAAACAAGACATGAGGGAAAACAGCACCACATAAAACACATAAAACATGTTTAACATTGTTAACGTACATTGAACAATCAGGCTGATTCTAAATCAGCTCCACACCATTTCACTATTGTGAAAATGTTCTATCTATGACATGTCACAATTAGTTTTTTTTTTTTTTTAGAATGATTGATTGTACAATGTACAAAGCACTAAATTAGTGTACAAATATCTTAATCATCATGTAGGCTACCTGGCAACACTGGTCTGACGTGTGTTCTAGCTAATGTAGCTTTTCAGCAGTATGTAGCACTTTTTCTTTTTAAATTATTGTTAACATGAACCCAAAAGTTACATTAAGTAAACACACACATTGACCTACACATTGCTATTCAAGGCTAAAAACAAGACAGGATGCTGTGTCAAGGTAAATCTGACATGATTTTGTTACAGTTTCATGACCAACATATTTGATAACAATTGTTGGACAGTTTTATCTATAAGGAATCTTGCAACTAATTAAAGGATTTATCTTAGCATTAGTGGCTCTAATTTCTAATCCTGCTAGTATCGGTATCTTACAAATGTCAGTACTTTGATGTACGCAACGAGCTATATGTATTAACACATAGTAACCTACCTAATAATAATTCTAAATGTGAATGAAAAGTTGCCTCAATGTAAATAAGTGTTTGAACCTAGATGAAAGAGAAGAAGACCAAAGTAGTTCATGATTTGATCACTCCATCAGTGAAAATAGCTTGCTATGCTAATCATTTCAGAAGACATGATATGAGCCCATGCTGACTGATGAATAGTGTTGTCTGTAATTATATCTAAATTGATTTATGGGGATACATTTCCAGAACGCTTTGGCTGCATGTAATGTTGCACCTGTTCAGCCAGATGGAGATATAGATAGACCACAAGGTACAGGACATATGTACAATACACAGTATAAAAATAGAAAGCCTGCATAGTAATACAGCTTGCAGTTGAAATGAAAAATCTATTTATTTATATGACCATTTTTTCCCCTGTGCATTCAATATACAATAAATAAACTTTGCAACACCATCAGGTATCAGCTTCATGATACTCTTACTCACTGGAAATTTTAATTTTACAGTAAATATTTTCAAAATGTGACTCATACACTCAATACAATGATAAATCTGATTTTAAATCAACTTTCTGCCTTTTTTTAGAAGTGGGCAGTCCATTGAAGTTCAGTAAGCTAAGCCATTTTTCCTTTTTACAATTTTCAGTGAAGCAACATGTAAGCAGATGACAGATTAACTGCCCTGACTTGGGGATGGGAATCCTTGCAGTTGCAATAAAGTTTATGTTACTACATTCCCGGTCAGTTGCATTTTAATACTGCGCTGTTGGGGCCGTTCACAGGGTCACTGCAACCTTTCCCGACATTGACTCACTTCTTAGTTTTACCGGAGCGCAAATTACAGCCGGGTGGGCTTTTCACATTAAAGGCCAGTGGAAATCTAAAAGCAGGACAGGGAGCAACCCCCGACATGTGGGTGGGCAGCCGCCTCATGTTCCAGATATCGTCACATCACATGAAGATTTCTCACCGCATGCATCAATCTCTCACCAGTCTACCAGTGTGTGCTCCTACATATGGCACAGTGTGTAAAGACATGAGGGTGTGTGTGAGTGTGCCTGATTGACGAACAAGCTGACACAGCACTGTGTTTTGTCATGTTCAAAAGGAGTTTTTTGAGCATTAATTGAGCATTATTTGATGCTTCAGACAGTGTTTTCTGAGGTGCAATGTTGAGATCTGCTGAGGTATGACACCACGTCAGGATATGACCTATCATGACTTTTCAGTGCTGTATTTTTTACTCTAACTTTAAAGCTGCACAAGACAAATATTTTAAGTAAAAAATACAGCTGTTGCATCGGCTTAAATTACAAATTAGTGCTGCAAGAAAGAGGAACTTCCCATCAGCACTAACTGAGACACTGTAGATTTGTCCAAATGAAGGTCAACTGACGTTAAATTTGCTACTCTCTTATTTATGCTTTTTCTTTCCTACTTCTATCTCAATCAACTGACTGTAGGCATTTTCCGTATCCACTTTAAGCAATCTGATTTCACCACAACTTCTGTTATCCAATTATCTTGTTATTGTAAAACTGTTCTTTTCTGGGCTGCTGTTTTAATCAGTGTTCAACTGACGTGAACCACCTCCAGTGTCCAGTGCCAGCCAAAATGTGATCCGGCTCCAGGTTCAGTCCAGCTCAGTCCTGCTTAAGTTCACATAGATGGGTGACAAATAAATTGAATAAATGAGCAGAGAAACCAAACAAGCGCAGTAGCTCAGTTATGGGAGATTTTGGAACAACGTGTTGTGTGACAGCACACTGTCCACCACCATCATCAAAACACCAAATGAGGGAATATCCTTTGGAAGAATGGTGTTCATCCCTCCAGTAGAGTTCCAGAGACTTAAGAGCATTGAAGCTGTTATGGAGTCCCGACACCTTACTGAGACACTTTGTTGTTTGTTACCCATCTTTATATTCACCTATTTAGTCAGAAGCCCAGTCTTCTTCAGATCTTAAGCACCACCAGCTTCTACTCCTTCAGGAACATTCCTGTGCAGTTTTAAGCGATTGTGACGCAATATAAATAATATCAGATTCTTCATATACATCTCTTCAGCTTTTATTATATTGAACAGTCTACCTAATAAAATCAGATTGTAAATAACTACGAGTTTTGAGGTCACTTCTGCACATGTATAATGTAGCAAAGCTTCTGTATGAATATATAAATATATAAAATCTAATCTGTCTACTAAACAGCAGTGAGTGAGTCTGGACTCTTTACCTTTAGATCTTCTGGTATCTCTTTGCTTTCCATTGATATCAATCACCACAAACCAGCAGGCTTGGTAAACATGAGTTTATTTTGAGTATTTTGGGGTATTTAAGTTCAAATGTATTTCTCTCTGCCAGTGTTCGGAGCTTCTGGAGAGTGTCAAGTTACCTATTGGAGCATCTACTCTTCTGATGCTCCTCCCTTATAACTCATACAGTTATACACATTCACACCAGAGTTCTGCCCAGTACAGCCACAGTCTTCCTCTGTTAGCCTCGGAGCCACTGGGGGTTCATTCATTTCCCCCATCCCGCTGTTATCCATCGACATTTCTGGGGATTTGAACTGTTGGCCCTTTGGTCACAAGCCTGCTTCTCTAGCCTTTAGGCTACCATCACTGCCCCCGACTCTTCAATCTCAGTGAGCCACAGCGTAGGAATGCGAAAGTTAAATAAAAGTGCTGAGGAATCAGAGAAGTCTGGGTTGAGGGAGGAGGTGTGTAAAATGTGCAGCACCAAAGTTCACCCTGTTTAGGCCAAAGATACACTCAGAGATATCCAGCGCCAGAGATTACATCTTTTTCAAAGTAAATAAATGGAATTATGATGTTTTTCTTGGCTGTCCACATTGTTTATAAAAAAGCAGAGAGAGCAGTCCGTTCACACTTTAGGTGATAACTACAGTGGGCCTTTGTGAAGGCCAAGTGCTGGCCCAGGAATGATAGTTTACTTTGGAGGCTAAAATTGAGCTCAACTTTGTGTGCAAAGTTGTCAGGATTTGTACCTTGTTTACAGAGCATAACCCGTTTGTGAGCTTGTCTCTGTGTGTGTGTGTGTGTGTGTGTCATAGTGTGTAGCTAGCTTGTGTGTGTGTCAGCATTTGGACATGTGAGTATAAATTGTATTTCATAAATTGTAAAGGAGTTTTTTTATGTGTAAGAACATGTGTATTTTGTTTCAGTTTTTAGAAAAAACAAGCCTGACTCTGGCAAGATGCTGCCTGAATGATGGATGTATTTCTGAAGCAGAACAGAAAAGGCCTCAAGTTGATACGATTACAAAATGCGTACTAAGAGTAATTCAGTAGCTATTCCAGTAGTGTATATTTAACCAGCAGAAGTAGCCAATAGTTGACTAAAACATCCAACTGTGATCTAAATTCATTCTGGCTGATTTAGCTCACAGTTACAGCATTGAAAATCCTATTACCACAACAGTTTGTTTTTTCCTTTTCATGGCTCTTTCCACATCTATAGTTAGAAACTGTCACCACTGCAGGCCTGCTCATCTTTCCTGGGACTCGACCCTGCCATGCTTCCATGGCTGTTCACAGAGAAAGTCTCTGATAAGAACTGACAGGTCAATAAAAGCAGAAATATCAGCTTCATCATTAACCACTGCCCTGGCAGCTGCCAAAATATCCCCCATCATGTTGGCCGGCTCCTCTCCAAACATCACTGCCCGTCTTTTAAGAAAGGTGCTAATTTTATGACACCGGAACGCTTAAACCCACAGATACGATAAACAGTTCAGCGCCAGTACACCGATTGGAACTGGGTTGCTCGTCTTTTCCCAGCGTGTGGTGATTCTGGTGCCGGTGATGCCGACATGGGTGCCTGAGCAGCTTCCCACATATCACCCTGTTACTGACTGATCACTCAGTGCCCAGACCACCTCAGTACTGTCTCTCAACACCCTAATACACTGAGGTGTTTACTGACAGTCTTCACACGTGTATTACAGTAGGTCACACTGCTGTAGCAGCCCACTCTCACACCACTCCTACTATGAGCACACACTATCTTTTACTACTGATAATCTTCAAATGTGCACGCACTCAACTGCACACCAAAATTTCTTCTTTCCTGTAATACCAGAGAAGCTGAAGCACAGATCAACATATAGGCTAAGGGTTTTGAAGTTGTCACTACGGAAACACTGCAAGTAAACTGATTCTGTGTACAAAGAAAATAAGTGTAAACCTGAGGGAGAATCTCTTAGAATAGACCAAAAGCATTTTACTTTTGAGATCTTTTAATTTTTTTGTAAGTGATGATATCTTAAAGACAGTAATAACACTAATAACACTAATGCAAATCACTCCACCGGTGTTAAGGAAATTTCACTTTATTTAAGAGAGAATCTACCAGATTTGCATTGAAAATGAATGAAATGCATTGGCAATAAGAAAAATACCCTTTCAGACTGCACTGTTTTAAGGTTCTTAATGTCCTGACTAAACAGAGATTTTTTTCAGTGTAGGAATTCTCACTGGAATAATGACTGCTACTACATTAATGCCATGCAGTGAGGAAGAGACACCAGGACTCTTCTTTAACTTAAGCACATGTTTTTTGATTTTTGGCATGAAAATAAATGTTCAAAACTCAATCCTAAATTCAAAAATTTCAGATTGAGTGTTGAGTGAAAAGGCAGGGGCTTTGTGGGACTCCACTGTCCTCCGGTGTGGCAGGACACTAGAGAAATTCTCCTGTTATATCAGGCTGGCCGGCTGGTTGAGACGACGTTGTTTTGCTGTTGTCTGAACCGTTTGATGTTCTATTTCAGCGCACACTTGAAAGACCTCTCTGTCACATTAATCAGGGCTGCAGTGAATGCCAGGCAGTGTTTTCTGACAATCTGGAGGCCTCTGCCTAGTGCGGCAACGATTTATTGGGAAAAAAAGCGGCTATATTTGTAGTGGCAACCTTTTGCCGGACCTCACCAGCTGATGTCAGTTAATTATTTGTCCCCTGAATCTAATACTTTTTCCCCGTGCCAAAACTCTGGCCCTGGAGAATCAAGATCCCCACACATACGCACGCTCATATAGATAGACACTCACATACACACAAACTCATATGCAAGTGCACACGTACTGAGGCACACAAACACACATACTAGCAGATGTCGTTTCTTACTGTCGGTCAGTGCGGAAAATCAGACACTCCATCCATCTGCTTATGTTATTCCTAGCAACCAAAGTTATGTTGCTATGGTAAAGGTCTCCCCACATGAACTTGTCAATCAAGCTGCAGCGACTTAATGTTTTTATTGTTGTTTTTTTTTCTCCCCACTTGTCTTGCTAACCTCATTTTAATTTTTGTTCATTCCCACGTTGTGGTTTCCCTGCCTCATCAGGTCAACAGTGTTTATCTGTTTACAACTTTCCTCTGCTAGCTTTAGATGCCTCTGCTCTCATTAAAACATGGCTGTGAGTCAGAGCTGAGAGAATCAAAGCAAAGAGGAAGAACTTAATGTTCTCGAGACCAAAGGCCAGCAGCATTTCAGAGTTTCTGAATGAATAAAAGCTTTGGTCTAAAATCTGAGGACAGATTACAGTTGTGCACGTCCCATAGGTGCTGGTGAATAGTGTCACAGCACCGAATAACAAAGACTGAAAAGGTGCTCTGTACAAGTTGTACTTCATTGTGGGTAAAAACCACATCTGTTTAGACAAATGTGTGATTTAGTGTTGTGGGTTTAAGGGAGAAAAGCCAGGAAAACTTGATAAACCACACAAATCCACCATAACCACAGAAAGCCTCAGTAAACTAGAGTAATGCCCAAATGAAGTGTGAGAAAAAGGGGGAAAAGAATGACTTTGTAATACCTTTAACGACACGGTTTACTCTAGGATGAGTGTCGTGTTTCCTCGGAAATATTGCCACGTCCGAAATGTGGGGCGGCATTTGTCTCATTTTGCACGCTGACTTATGCTTTGGTATTACACTGGAAATAGTTATGCTTGGATTTCAAGCTGTTGCGCTATTGCACTGGCCTTCTTCCACTTCCATTAAAAATATACTGCACTCCCATTGTATGTGTTTATTGGCCAGGGAGGATTTCTGAGGAGCAGTTACTAGTTTTATTTGAGACATATCCCAGCTCAAAGCACTTGTTTTTAGTTCTGATGACAATATTTCATTAATTATCACATGCATACCATAGCCACTTTGACTAAAGTAGTAGTAGTAGAAAATGTGAACCAAAGTACTTTACTGGAGTATTACTTACTCCTTCACTATAATATTACAATATAATACGTAATATGTATTTTTTCTTTGTAGTACTCAGAGGTAAAGTAAATAAGTACATTTACTAAATAAAATAAAACATTTAATAACATCATTGAAAAGTAATCTTTCAGGACTTTGGGGGCTCACTAAAACTTACTAATACAGTAAAATGGGCCATCGTGCAAAAAGTGTACTTTTTCTTTTTGATGCTTTAAGTTGATTTTGCTGGTAATACTTATTCACTTTTACTCTAGTAGAATTTTGAATTTTGAATGCAGGACTTTTACTTGTAGCCTTGTACCGCAATGTTAAAATACATTGCGGTACAAGGTATTGCTAAAACTTAGATGCTCAGTGGGTCTTCAAAAAGACCTCATAAGGAATATAATTGAATTTGTTTGGTGAACAAGAACTTGAAGATAGCTCACAGTGACCAATGATCGTAATTAATTAAGCTGGGAGAATTGCAACAGAGATGATGTTCAGTGCTTGTTTTTTTGTGTTGATGTGTTCTCTGGCTTAAGGAGGCAGAATAGTAACAGGTGGCTAAATCACAATGACGCTGATGGATTTCTGGGAAGGCCCTGGGACCGACTGCACTGCCCAATCACACCAGCAGGAAGAGTACCTCAACTCATCATGGACAAACCGCTGACCTGTAACAACACGACCTTGCTCTTTGATTATACAATTACGACTCGACACGGATGGCCTCAGGCGGGATGTAATGGAAAAGTTCTCAGCGTTTCCTGTCACCCTGTTCCCACCGAAGGCATGGGCAGAGCGCGCTCGGCGGCCTCTGCTTTCCCTTTGTAACTTCACAGACCCTGAATCTTACCCAGTTCTATAAAACCGGTCTTTAAACGCGACGCGGGCAGCAGGTGGGGGCTCCATGCCACAACAGGAATGCCGGGCAAGGGGAAGGACTCTGTGGGGGCTTAAAGATGCCCCTTGGCACTGTGGAGGAGACCTCTGCGGGGTTGCCCTTTAAGGCTGCACGGCCAGTGAGAACGAAGTTCAGCTTGAAGTCTCTACATGTGAACCTGTCACTCTTGCAATCTGGAGGCTTGGCGGGGTGGAGGGGTGTGTGTGTATGGGGGTGGATTTAGACCATTAGTTCTGGGCTGCCCAGGCACACACTCACATGTGTGCGGAGAGTCACTGAGGTCTTTCTGCTAATTATAGGCTGAAATCTGACAGAGAAAAATTAGAGGGAAAAGGGACAGCTGCAAGGTCCTGTGGACGACGGAGGGAAGAAGAGAAGGGAGAGGAGGGGTTTTTGATTTCTCGCTAAATCCTCAAACCGCCTCCTTGAACTTAAAAACAAAATTCAATCATCTTGGTGTCCTTCTCGCTCTCTTATCCCCTTTCAACACAACCCCACTGCCTCCCTCGTCCTCCCAGACAAGAGGTCAGGGTTCAGTCCTAGATGGGATCACCCTGGGTTTCACAGGACGTCCCATCTTTTCCCCGAACTAATGCTATTTCCTAAGGGGAGCTTAGCCAGCAGCTAGAGAAGAACGCTGAGACCTCCCCTGTGTGAACATGATCACATCATCAACCACTATCGTATCACACACACACACACACACACACACACACCTGTGCAGACACACACAAAGAAAACAGTATATTGTCTTTATCATAGGTCTATAATAAGTTATACAAAATGTTGAAGAATAATTTAACCAAATAAACCAAAAGTCTCTGATGGTACTTACATTACAGATTTGAGTAACGGTGTATTTTCTTTTACACAGACTATTCAGTCCAGTTGATGTCAGTGTGTCAGACACATGATATATTTTATTCCACTACTACTGACTACTTTCATGGCTTAATTACCAAATAGGCAGACTCAGGAGCCTTAAAGGTCTCATATTTATTGTGTGTCACTTTGTTTGTGATACAGTAACGTGATTAATTGCAAATTTTCTGAATAAATAACCACAAGTCAATCAGCTGATGACTATCACTCCAAAACGTTCTACTGATAAAAACATTTCTTTCTTGCATCAGCCTCCAACATGGACTTTTATATTGTTTGGTTTCTGTGCCAAATTCATCTGTCTTGGTGGGTTCTGCACGGTTTGGTCTACCTGTCTTATGGGTCATTTGTCAAAATTTACATGGTGTATATTCCTAATTAATTTGCATTGAGGGTCAATCCGGCCATGACTATTTTTGCTAGATTATTATTTAAGATTGCCAGTAAACTCACAGCATTTTTTTTTTTTTTTACAAACTGTTATCTAATGTACACCTGGTAGACAGGTATGTAAGGAAATGAAATCATGTGAAAGAAAAGGTTGAATTCCCACACACTGTCAGCACTGAGTTTATTAGAGATTAAAGTCCATGAGCAAAATGTTGTGTCTCTTAGAAACCCAGTGACATTGTGCAGGAATTCAACCCTTTCCTTCACAAGGCAGAGAAACAAGACGTTACTATTAAAGTCGCTTCACACACACACAGGTGTTTATTAATTATTCTGGCTGATCTGACTTCAGCTCAGGTAGACGTTGGGTGGATCAATGCTGTATTTAAATAAAGTCACCAAACTTAATGAGGCAACAAGATGATGATAAAGGTGTAAATTCTTCCAACCTAACAGGTGCAACAAAACTAATCAGAGGGTCAGAGAGATGTCAGTCGAGCACCCTCTGTACACACCCACACAGTCAGAATCACAATGAGTGAAACCACCACTTTCTTTGATTATGCCTGCTCTTCTCAGTTTAGTGGTTTGACAACATGCATGTGACATATTCAGTATTAATATTCAGTATTTAATAAATCATGTACTGTAGGTAGTGATGAATTCAGAAGTGTGGGACTGCTGCATGTACAACTCATGGTAGAACAGTATCAGCTGCATCATATGTATACTGAATACAGATACTCATAAAGTTGTCACAAACAAAATGGACTTTTAGAGGTCAATTCATGGCTTATCTGTGGTCACAAGTTATTCATGAAAGTTTACTTAAATCATCAACTAGAAAGTTTCCTTGAGCCATCAATTTGATATTTGTTATGATGTTTAATGTAAAGTATGTCTTAGTTTTTACCACCTAGGACCATGTTGGACATAAGTGCTCTCACTCTCAATGTTATCCATTTGGGTTCAATGTGTTTTGACGATCCATAAATAAATCAAATTTAAAAAAATTCTAGTGTGGTGCTTGTATCGTCTTCATCCATCACTTGCACACACACATACACACACACACACACACACACACACACACAGTTGGTAGGGTGACTCAGCTTCCCCACAAAAGCCACACAAACAATCAAAAGTCTGTTTAGTGCTGGGGACTATGTTACTCATCTCACCCTTCATAATGTGCTAGTGTGCAAAATGTTTCTCAATGTCGGTGTAATATTGTAAGATCATTATCTTGTTACAGGGGTTTCCGTGAGAATATCATGAGCTTGCCTTGGGCCGGCTTAACCGTCTTACAGCTGAGGCACAGTAGCCAAGTCCAGATTGTTTCCCTCCCCGGTCTGATTGACAGGTGTCCAACAATCCCCCTGGCTTTGCGCCGGAGATCCGAAGAGGCTGAGTGGAGGCCCTGGTGCGGTTGGGGCTGACCTTGCCCGATTCATCAATAGCATTCATTGCTCCCAGGCTGTGTGTGACAGGTGCTCAGGCCCAAACCTCTGCCCTGGCCCCCCGAACCTAAATCCTGCCCGCTTTTATTGGTCCTTCTGCCTTTCCCCTCATCCCCATTTCCTCCGGGGACATTTAGGGGCAAGGCTCAGGTCTCCTCTGGCTCAAATTAAATGCCTGTGGTTAATTAGCTGAGGTTGCCATTACCAGCAGAGGTGGAAACCTTTACCAGTGCACCCAGGCCTGGGAACACTGGGAGTTGTGTGGCCTCCCCTCTGAAACAAGGCAGAATTTGTAGTTTCTTAGTCTGGCCCCAAACCTTTAACGGAACACATTTCCTGGCATGCTTCCTCATCCTCAGTCAAATGCATCAGGTTTTCTTCTGCACGCTGCAAAAGTGCAGAAGAAGACTCACACCTCCCCCCTAGTGGCTGCTGCTGTATATGCATCCCTTCAATACAACTGTGGTTGTCTCTCCAGACAGTATAAGGAGGTCCATGTTTAGAAATGCACTGTTGATGTTTGTAATCATAACGTACCTTCATTAGAACTCAATTTAATTAGCACATTTGTTCAATTTGCTCCTAAAATCAGGTTTTGTATCATTATGTATGTGCATATGATATATTTCACAATTTATATTTATAAGCATTAAGGTTTGTTTTAAAATTATGTAAAATGTTAAAGAATGCAATATGCACGAATTCTATGACATCTGGTGACAGCAGGCATCTCTTATGTCCAGGCATGTGAGAGCTGTTATTTCTTTTGTTGGGAAATAAGCAGTGTAACTAAGTAACTGAGAACATTTACTAGAACATTTACTCAAGTACCGTACTTAAGTAAAGTACAAGTGCCTCATATTGTAGATGATACTTCTACTTCACTACATTTCTGAGGCAAATATTGTACTTTTTACTCCACTACATTTACCTGATAATTACTAGTTACTTTTTAAAATTTAAATTTAAAGATTTTAAATGAAAAACACGATAAGCTTATAAAATACAACACACTACCAAATATTAAAACCAGTGGTTCCCCACCTTTTTGGTCTGTGAACCCTTACAGGAAAAAAAATATCAGCTATAAGTTGTTAGGAGTTCGACAAAGAGACATTTCTCCTCTAAACTTCTCACATGGTTTTATTTAAATTCAAGCCCCGAAGAGGTCAAATAATCAAATATTTTACAAAAAAAAATCAAAGATCAGAGAAAAGGAAAACAAAAAATCCGAACTTTCTTTCCTCTTTCATTGATTTTCTCAGAGCACATTTATCTCGTGACCCTTTGGAGGGGCCCGCTACAACAGTAAAATGCTGCATATAATACTCATATTTTTACTTTTACTTTAATGCTTCAAGTACATTTTGCAGTAATACTTCTGTACTTTTACTCAAGTAAAGGATATAAATACCTCTTACACCACTGGAAATACGCATAAATAAATAAATAATCCTTTTCTTGTGCTTATTTCCCTAGCACCAACAACACACACAAAAGTAGAGTATGTTTTAGTTTAAATAAGTTTCAGAGGGTTTCCACCTCCTGAAATGTATTGTCTCCCTGAAGCAAACTGGAGAAAATAGCACCCCTGACACCCAGGGCTCCTGCTGACTTGGTTTGTTGAGAAAAAAATGTCAAAATTTACGATCACTCTTACACAAGACTGCCTCTTGGATATTTCTGATGCCAAATCAGTGGAGTTTTTGTTTCTGCTCATACATTGATCTTCCCATTGTTATTTGCTTATTTGATAGTGCTACGATTGAGCATCTTGTTTTGTGTGTCTCTCTTTTACTCACAAAAAACGCATCACTTTCTGTGCATCAAAGAATTTTTCTCAGCGAGGAGCAGAATATTCAGTAAACATTGCTCATGGTGGGATTTGTTGGGTCTCTGTAAATATTATAAAGAGCACGGTCTTGACCTGCTCTATAGGAAAAGTGCAATGAGATAACTTCTGTTATGAATTGGCACTATATAAATAAATAAATTGAACTGAACTGCAGTTTTCCAACATCAAGCCACATCAATTGGTGATTTACATGAAATTGTTATTTTAATTCTAAATGAACACCAGATTTTTTGTGCAACTCCTTCTTGTGTTGGAGGACCGGTGGGACCTTTGTGGTGCTGCCCTGTTAACACTAAATATTATGTAGACTTTGGGACATTGAAACTCACCATTGAAACTAGGAATAATACTACTACAGTGCATAATACTATATATATATATATATATATATATATATATATATATATATATATACATATATACACATACATGCAATACAATTAGTACTACATAATAATATTAATAATGGTAATACATTATTTACTACTGTAATGATGAACTAGTTAATGTTTTGATAAGATTATCAATTTTATTTATAATATTATTTACTTATTATTATTATTTTTAATTATTTGTCAGACAGGTTGTCTCTTCTTCTTTGACTGTTGTGATACTGTAGTGGTTCCTTGGTTACGAAGCTCGGCTCGTGTTTATCCCTAAACACGCCGTATGAGTACAATACTTCTGTAATGCTTGGCCTCATCTCAAGGCCTCAGCACACCGGGCTTGCACTGTCTCACTCTTTCACAATTCTTAAAATGATATACACTCAGGAGTTGACCCCCCCTCTACATTTATATATTGCTGTGATAAAGGATTCACAATGAAAGTTCAACTGAAGGGTGGAGCAGCTCTCGCCTGTGTCGAAATCTCTACTAAATACATAACAGTGTTGATATGTTTTGTACAGAATGTCACATTGTTTTTGTATCTACGTCGTCCATCCATTTTACTGTCTAAATTATTTATTCCTGTATGTGCTGCTGGCTCATGATGTCAGTTTATAATGATGATCACTGTTGAAGTGTGCATGTATCCAGATGTCCCTTCTATATATATATATATATATATATATATATATATATATATATATATGATGTGTGTGTGTGTGTCAGTGGGAGTCTGTGGATCCTGCCCAACCGTAGAGCTCCTTTACAGACCCTGGTCTGTCTGCAGAGACACCTCCATGCCTTCCAGCTGTGTAACCTAAAATCCATCGTCCTCCTGGAAAATTGGGATTTGTTCAAGAGCTTTGTCTTTCCAGGCTACTTTTGTGCAGTATTTGTCTCTCATATCTTGTTGTCTGTGTCATTTGTTTGTTTGTTTTTTTACCTCTGATATTACTTTTCTCTCTCTGTCCCATTCAAACATCCACTTGGACTCAAGGATGAACTGATTAGAATTTGGTGGTCAAAGGTCAAAGTCACTGTGACCTCACAAAACACGTTTTTGGCCATAACTCAAGAATTGATGCAGTATTTGACAAAATTTCAGACAGATGTTTAATGGGATACAACGATGCAGCAATGACATTTTTCGCCCAAAAAGGTCAAAGTTCAACTTCACTGTGACATCATAATGTCCTGGAAAACCACTTTTTTGGCTATTATTCAACACCATAACTCAGGAACAGAAGGGGAGATTGTGAGCAGCTTTCACAGTTGGTCGGACACTGAATAGGTGACACTTTTGACTCAAAGGTCAAAGGTCATTGTGACCTCAAAATATGTTTTTAGCCATAATTTAAGAATGAATTGGGCAATTCCTGCCTTATTCTGAATTTCGGATTCATCAGAATCATGTGACTGCAAACAACGTAATGGAGCGCGCCTAGCTAATCGTGATCCAGTGAGTGAGTGAGTGAGTTTCACCTACAGCTCATAGAGAGGCTTAGCATCTAAAAATGCCAGGAGAAAACAAAAGCACCACATGTTGTGTAGCTATACTCTGTAAGAATCCATCTTTACATAGTAATCAAGTACATGTGTACCTGTTTAGCCAATACATCTCTGATAATCCTTCATTAATCAGTTCAAATATGTATCTTCACTGGTATCATACATATATATCATCAATATAGTGATACTTTTCATTTAGCCAAAAAATACACTTTATACCTTTTATTCAATTCCTTCCAAGTCTGCACTACATATGAGTAGACAGACGTGGATGTAAACTGCAACTTGACTGGCTGGCGGAGGCAAACAACCGCAGGGCGGTAATTCAAGTTTAATCACGTTCTCAGATTTTTCTCCCTTTTTTTCTCCTTTTGTCCTCATCTACCTTTTCTGTGTCTCTGCTGACAACATGTTATTTGATTTAGCCTGGAAATACCATTATAACCCCCAACAGAGAGGGGGTTCACCAATGAGATGAACTGGATACCTTGGCAGAAGGTCAACGCATGCAAGTGTGTGTCTGTGTGTCCATATGTGCTTGCATGCATTACTAATACTGTTTCCCTCGAGATATGTACCTGTATGCATACCCATACCAATATACCGTTTATACCGTTTGCTTGTACAGATAAAATGAAATACTGTATGTGCATGTGTGTGTTATGCATTTTCACACTGCACAAAACGAGCATAAAGCACAATAACAGCAGTAGTAAAACAGATGATCCCAGTCTGATTGGCAGACCCCTCTTTGCAAGTAGACCCCAAATGCGTCCAGGCTATTTGTAACTTGTACATAACTCAAATGTCAGAATTCAAATCAATTTTTGTTAAGTTTTGTTAAGTTTGTTAAATCCTCCGCCCCTAAGGGGGTTAACAAAACTGTTAACAGGAAAATGAAAAGTAATGCCGTGGGCCAAGAAACAAACAATTAGTTCTTAGTGCAGATCCAGGAAACCTTCTTAATATTGTTTGAAGATTTTTTTATTTTCTCATGCGGAAAAAAATCTGGCACATGTATCCCATCTATGTCCATCATTTTATATTTTGATGCTGATCCAGATGCGGATATTTTTTTCGCGCTGACTGACAGTAAGAGAAAGCATCTGCAAGTGTGTGTCTTCGTGTGCATCAGTACGTGTGCACTTACATATGAGTGTGTGTATTGCGTGTCTGTGAGTGTCTATCTATATGAGTGTGCGTATGTGTGGGGATTTTGATTCTCCATGGCCAGAGTTTCATTTAACCAAATTATAGAAATACATTTATAAGATATAATGCTGCCTTCGAGGCACACACTCTTGTTGCCTAACTGATGCTGCAGCATGCTGTGGACTGAAATCCACTCTCACCCTACTGTTCTCTCCACTGTCATTTTTTCCTATTTATTCAGTCAAATAGTGTAAAAGCACTCATTAATACGGTGTGAAGTTATATAAAAAAAATGCTACCGTCACAGTGCACTGTATTTTAGAAGTTATTTTAGATAAAGTTAGCCACTTTTCCTCAACCAGCTTTCAGTTTGGGATTCCCTACATTTGTGAATTACTGATTAACACAAATCCACCTGCAGGTCACTCCGAGCAGTCACTGGGAAGGTTTATGATTTGGGTGAACTGACCCTTTAACGCTGTTGACAGGCTTCCGAGTTATAAAGACTTCAGGGGAAAGATGTTGTCCCATGCTGTATTTCACTTACTCTGAATCTCTTGCCTTGCAGCCTTGTCATGTATCGTTTGTCATCAGCACTGCTCTGCAGCTCTGTGAGGTTGTTAACACTGTTTATAATACAATACAATACATTGCATTTGCTTGTATGTACAATATTCTTGTTTATGTTACTTTTCTGAAAGCAAAAAGAACAAAGGAAATATTTTTCCTATTTGATTTTCTGACGTGTAAAATTGTTAGAGCTCAGACAAAAGAAATCTAATTGTGGAAATCAAAGATCTGTAGTCCACTCATTAGGGTTTTTTTTTTTGTTTCTTTTATTTTTGACAGAAACAAAAACAAAACCTTCTTCTGACTTTGTTATCTGAGGTAAACATTACTGGATGCAGTCCTCACATTTCACTTATTTATTGAGTGACACGCCACAAAACTCTGACACGTTACATGCCTTCAGTCTTATTTGAAACACTACGGTATGTTTCAAGTTTCTTTTTTTAAATACATCCAGCTTCACCATCTCCCTTGTTGTGTGCAGCCAGCGCTGCTGTATGGCTGTGCTGTGTGAGAAGTTGTTAACACCGTTATTCCTAACTCAGATGAAGGCCGCGGGGCTGGTTGTTCACAGCCCTGAAGCCTTGCGGCATCCTGAGGGACCAAAGCCGAGCGACCATCACATGACTGGCGGCATTAACTCCTTCCTAACACCTGTGGAAAGGAACAAAATAGCCTCACAGCTCGCAGCGGTTAAATATGAGGGGCGATAAGTCTTGTGACTTTGTGCTGATCAGTGACATTCCCTGCCTCTTACATCATTCTTGTGTTGTGTGATGTTGTATTATAAAAACTAAAAAGAGGGTGAATATTTTAAAGGGTTTAAAATCTTAGACTTAGATTAGACTGTATGGTGTTGTGCCTAATGTCCCAATCTGACAGATGTGGGGTGTCGCAAATGAAAATGAGCAGGAGAATTTGGTGTTTAGTCCCATGTAGTGTGTTGGAGACATCTGATTCTGCATCCAAGTCCTCTCACAAATCCTCTATGAAAGACAAGTACATCCAAATATTTTTTGCCTTCCCCTGCCAATTTGACATTGTGCGTGATGTGCTCTGATGATGCACATCATGCCAGTTGTGAAAGACCACAAACTGTAATTGGTCATGTAGTCTGGCATGTCTCGTAAGTCACAAGAGAAATTCAGAGCTGCAGTGAAACGTGACAAAGCAGTAGGGCGGTCGGTCTCTAACATGTTAATGGTGGAGCCCTGTAGGGAATGTACCATTAGGAAAGTCAAAGGGTTAGTTCACCCAAATTACAATAAAACCTATTTTTTCGGTTACCCCTAGTGAAGAATCCTTCCTCCATCTCAATACAATGGAGGTGAATGGAATTTAGCTTATGCTGCTCAATGCACTGAATTTGTTTTTTTTTAAGTCAAAAGCAATGTTTCTTTTCCAGAAACTGTATTGACTGATATTGATGCACTACTTCAGTGGAAAGATAACTGAATTCACAATCTCTTTTTCACAATGTCCATGTTTGCTTAGTGTGTGTCTTCAAGGTATGAATGCAAAGGTTGTCAACTCTCATGTCTGCAGAGCCTCTCTGCAGGTTTAATGCACCATAGGTCAGTGGTAGACTTTTCAAATGAGGCTGCACTTTCAACAATCATGTAAGTTAAATGAAACAAGCTATATTCACTGTCATGGGTTTTCTAGTAAAAGCAGCTATGATATCTTCCACTTAGCCCAAAGAACTACAGAAGTGTTGGCTATGGCTACTCACGCCAGTGAACACCTTTGTATGTCTTCTGTGGTTCTGGCGAAGCTTTTTAAAGTCTGAGAAAATAACCCTAATGAGGGTTGGGATAGAAGACTACAAATGTTTAACAGAAAGCCTGAGCTAGAAACTGGATGCATGGAGTTGTGGGTATTAACCAGACAAGGGAGGTCTAATGAAAGATCCTATTAAAGTTAAATTATGGCAAATGTAGGATCTAGTATTTTTAGTGCTTGACCCTTACTAGGGACTGAAAGTCAGAATATCTTCCCCTCTGCTGGATGGATTTTGATGATTCTTTGTTTAATCTGTCTTGAGGCAACCAACTTTATGGAAGTGTTATACTAAAGCAGTCGGGTACCCTTTTACAAATACACATAAACTGCAGGATCATCAAACTGAATATTGTCATCCAAACCACCACATTGCCTTATGAGGCTTTATCTTAAACAGTATCCCATATTTTATTATGTGTCTGGTTTTCTTCTTCACTGAGTTACTGGTGTTATTACAGCCTGAATATACGGGACCCCTTGCTGTCGATTAGATTATTAGATTACAGAGAATTACATCAATATATTTTACCAAAAGAATGAGGGTGGAATCTGTTTCCCTGCCGATAGCATGTTTCCACTTACTGCCTCGCAAAATCCCACAGGAGTAAAGCAATGTATTCCTAAATGTGTGTGTATACGTGTGTGTTGCAATTGTGCGAGAGTGTGATACTACGCATGTACATTGTATTTGTGAAAATGGGCTTGTGTTTCTCTGTGTATGTGTGTGTGTGCCTGTGTGTGAGTGAGAGGTGCTGAGCTTCTCCCCAGCTCGTTAGGAACTCTCTGCTGGGAAGGTAACGGCTAATGTATCCTCATTGAGCTATATTGCGCGTGCAAAAGGCTGTCATCCAAAAACCACTCGCTCTCACCCAGGCCGCCTCAACAAGAAGCATATGGCAGCTTTCATATGTGTTTATGAGTGTGTGTGTGTGTGTGTGTTTTCTGCACACCCAACAATGTTGACTGATTCATAAGGAAAACAGTTGCCAGGTGAAACTGGTTTTAAAATTGATGATCTGCGAATAGCGTTTTCAAATCAGAAAAGGGAAATTTTGCCAAAAATTACCATTAGCATTTTTTTGTTATTGTTATTTACAGAAGCCCATTGTCTTCACAAGACAAAAATAATTGAGACATTTTCCTATAATTTTGACTTAACATCTTGTAATTAGGAGAATTGTTACTGAGATCCATATGTTTAATCATTATCAAACTTAATTACAAAATCTTTATCTCATAAATTATGACATCCACATCTCACAATCAGGAGATACTGGCATCTAATTATGAAATCTCTTTTCAATAATTCTTAAATTGTATTAATTATGAGTTACAGGTCCAACATAATTTTATTTTCATGATTACAACATGTCTCCAATTCTTTGTTACCTCATTGAATATAATGCACACATGTATGTATTAGCCCCTGAGTTAAAGAAATGTAGTTTGTTTCACTTTTCCCCAAACAAAGACATCATTCTTCATCTCACTACCTAAAATGTTGCATAATCACCAGTTTGTCCTCAAAAGTGACAACAAAAAAACTTTTGGATGTTTACTTGCAAAAATCTTTAAACCTGCAAGACAAGTCTTAAGTGGTAGATTGTATCTGAATACATAAGTTTGCTTAATAATTTTAGTACATGCATGTGAGTGTGTTAGGCACTTAACTGCACCCAAAGAGCCACTCAGCAGTAGTGAAGAATGAAATGTGACGGGTCCATCCGCAAGCCTAAATCCAAACTCCATCTGCCTCTGTGGCCTCTGTGCGCACACACACACACACACACACACACACACACACACACACACACACACACACACACATCTTCTCTCACCACTCTCATTTCTCACCAGTTCTCTACCATCCAGTTCCTTCCTTCCTTCCTCTCTCCCTCTCTCAACCCCCCTCCTCAGTTTTTCACACTTCTTTTAGTCTAGTACTCTGTTTTAGTTGCTCAGATTACTTGTTTCTTCTTTTGTTACCTCCACATAAAGTGGTTTAGATACAGTAATCTGACTAAACTGTTGCCATGTTTACAACCTGTCTGATTGTCTGGCTGCTTGTCTTTTTTGCTCTGTGAAAATTCGTCGTGATGCTGCTGTTTTCCCAGATCTCAGCAATTACTTAATTTTAGAGTGAGTTATTATGGCCGATAGAAATGATGGAAAACCTTTGACAAAAGTCGTAAAATTGTAATTTAGGCTTTTAAATGTCTCATTGGTTAGCAAAAGTTTCGTCACATCAGCTGCTGATGCTAAGAGAGTATGAGCAGATGATTCTTCATCAGCTTGCAGGGATTAGTAGGTACTAGTTACGCCCATAATCACACACTCACTCACACTAACACGTTCTCTCAAACCCACATTTGCTCTCAAGCATTCTGTACACTTGCACATTCTCTTAAACACAGGGGCAAACACATGCTGACACACACTCACACACAAACTTGAGAGGTTTGAGAGGCTGCCAGGCCGTGAGCGCTGCGAGGCCACATGATGGTTGGAGGGAGATTTGAGAAGGCTTATCTGAGGATAGATAGAGCGGCAGACTGCAGCTGTGCTGAAATGATTTATATCAGCAGAAACACACACACACACTTTTTGAAGGCCATACCACAGACGTTTGCATGTGTGTGAAACACAAGTGCATGTTATTGCAGTAGAATTGCACATGACACGAATACTTAACTGTAAAATCAATTTGCACATTTGTCTGTGACTGTGAATGATGTAAGTAGATTATTACCTTTGTTTAGTCACAGTATGGCAAGAAGCATTTACTGTACTCTCTTTATCTGCAGATGCTCACTGCTCAAGATTTCAAAGGCCAATTTAAGTTGACTTTATCACAAAAAATAAAGTTAAAAATTATACTTAGAGAGTATACTTAGTATAGTTACTAAGGAGGTGGCGCTTATTTGAGTGCTAAACATTCAAATTGTGTTTTGTCCAAATGTGCTACGCCAATTTATTTGCTGAAAAAAGCAATACTGAAAATGATCATACTCTTGGGTACAACTTTTTCATGTATGTAGGAAATTAAGCTACAGCATCATATAATGAGTGAGACAAGTTTTATCGTCTTCCCTCCGCTCTCTCACCCACACAGATCATTCAGTGGTTGAACTGATCAGGGATCAGATAAACACTACAGCAGCTCAGTGCGTCTTGTATTTGATCATGTGTGTAGAAATAGCTAGAGCAGCTTTTCCTTGTTGCTTTAATGAGAAAGAGATATGGCTAATTTCAATGTCATTTTAGCTGCCGTTGTCACAAGGACAGAGGAGACAGACCATGGATGTATTAAGAAAATCAGACGGTGAGTGGATATTTCCACAGACTGCTTACTGACAGTTCCAACGGGAGGAGCAAAGATCACGTATGCTACTTGGAGAGACGGATGCATTTACACCTTTTTGACATCGTGCGAGAATGCGCGATTGTATTTCAACCCGTCGTGAATGCTTATTGGATGCATTTACACTTTACGCTTTTTTGAGATCGGATAGCGATTCGATTAGCCCAAGATGCATGAGTGTAAATGGGGTCTTAGTAAACTTACACGTCTATATCTGCCTTCAGCATGGACACTCAAAATGTGGTTACTAAGATGTCTGTAGACACTCAATTTATTTGCATTTATTAACATGAAAGGAAAACTTAATGTCTCTTTTGACTTTGAGAGTTTCACTGAATTTCAAGTTCAAATTCACATCTCTCCACACTTTGTGCTACCATTGCTAGCTAACAGCTCCTCATTTGCATCAGTCTGATTTTACACATTATTTTTTCAGTTTAACAGAGGTCATATTTTTAACTAGATCTAGACACAATTTGGACACACAGTGTCTGGACACAGGATGCAAGGTCCGAACAGCAGTTAGTCTGTCCGGGCTGATGTCCTCCTGGCAGAAGAGACCACAGATGGATCTCTGCGGTGATGCTGTCAGCACACTGACATCTGTCACGTTCACAACACTTTCACACCACATCCACACTTTCTCAGATACCATTTTGTGAGAGGACTTTCACCAGCTTGCTCACTAACGCAGACACTCCCAGTAGTCTGCTTCACCATGCAAAATGACTGACAGAACAAACTCTACTCACTGCCTGTATATCAAATATCTTGAAATCTAGGCTTAAATCTCTTGATGTCTTTGGGTTGGTACCAGCCAGGAACAGATCAATAGAATTCATAAAAAAACAAAGTGAACTTAAAATGAGAGTTGGTAAACATAAGAGAGACCATTACCCTAAATCCACAGTAGCCGTCCACTTCAACGTATTGGAACATTTTGTTTTCCCTGCAGTCTCTGGGCATTAAAGTAGTACAGAATACAAAGCAAAGTGGCAAAAAAGAAAACCCTATATTGCAGTATCAGGTGTGTTGGATGAATTTTGGGGGGCACTAAAGCAATTCCTTAATTATCCTCTTTTCCCTCATGTTGGAGAAAAGGCTCTTGACTAATGTGTTTTGGAAATACTGTCATGACTGACAACTAATGGGCAGAGTTAGGCTCAATATAATTATCTGTACTGGATACCTGGTCAGCAAACACAGAGCAAAGCAGGGAAACATCATTGTGCTACAGTGGACAGTTGCTATAAATTTGACCTGAGCTTAAATATTATTTGGAAGGTACCATTAACTTTAGCTACACAGGGGATTTAATCAACCAAAGATAAATGTGAATGTACATTTCAAGCCTAACTTCATTACGACAGCCACTGATAACATTTCTCCTCAATCTACAACAGTCAATAAACTAGCAAACTCTGCTAATGATAGGTGTGAGACCAATATAAAAATCTAAACAAAACAACCACACAAACACCCTCTCTAACTCTCCTTCTAATTCAGGTAATTGGTGGCATCCAACTAGAAGCAGCTGCCTCACATTAGGTGATTACCTGGCCTCAATCAGGATGTGCCTACAAATGTCTACATTCCCTCAAATATGTTTTTAAAAAGTTCTTATGTTGGTTTAAGTTAGTTTTTCTAAATACAAACAATAAACCATTCATTTATGCTGGTTATGAGGGTCTTCTTCTTAAAGCTGTTGAGTCCTTGTCCCCATGATTTTTCCTCTTACACACTGTTGTCCTCAACTCTCTTTAAATAAAAAAAAAATCTTTCTGTCTCACGCATTTCATATAGGATCATTTTAGAGTCACAGAAAATATTTTTTCTGTTATATTGTCAGGTAGGGATCGTGACGTCAAGGCTCATTTTTGCATATATTAATGTTGGACTCATTGTGAATTACTCTTGAAGACAGCGTCAGTAAAACTCATTTTCTGGTGTTAACAGCTCTGTTTATAAGAAATAAGCTGGTGTCCGACAGAGCTCAACACACTGCAAATTAAGAAAACATAAGCAAATAAAGAAAACATCTTAACAAAACTGCAGCAGATAAATAAAACACAGGCCAATTTGAGAAACACAATAAACTATTTAACCACATATCCATTTTTAATGTCCCCCGGAAACTTCTGTTGTGTTCTGTACGTTTCTGTATTTACGGCTCGCTTCTTTATGCTAAATTTGTGTCATCAAATTGGTGACAACCAGCCAAAAAATTACATTTTTTCTAAATGTAATATGTGTTTTGGCAAAGGTGTGAAGTTGTTCTCTTCATTGATTGTGTTTTACAAGTTGCAGTGCCTTGATTTCTGTGGGTCACCAAACAAATCCTAGAAGATTTCAAATGGAGGTGGGACAAAGTCATTGTAAGCCACAAATAAATCTTGGCTACCATGAGTCCTAAAATTTGTGTTTTGAGTCCTAAACAAGGAATTTTGCACCCACATTCAATGCTATTATACTTTCTTAAAGAGTAAGAGAGAAGAGAGAAGTAGTGAATGTTTTAAAAAATTTTACATAATTTGATACAAATAATTTCTCATTTCTGAGCTGAAAGTTTTGCATGTTGCTGTTTTTTGTTGGCCATAGTAGAGTCCGTCTTCAAGTGTGATAATTCGAGGTATCGTCTGTTGTCCGTCTGCTAGTCTGCACTGCCAAACATACCTTTCCCTCCCAGCTGCCTTTGTTTTTATCTATGGGCTTGGGGAGGATACCAAGTTCTTTTGAAGTTATGAGTCTACGTCAAGTCTACACCTCTGATTTCAAATGCAGTCAAGTCAGGGACGTTAAAAGGACGTGCAAACATATGAGAGATAACTTTAGTTTTTGTGTGTTTTAATGTAATGCCTTTATGTCTGTCCTCCTTTTGTTGACATTCTTCCCTCTGTGATTGTTGGTTCTGAACTTTTTAAGAGAACTAAACAGATATATAGTACTTTATATTGTAAAGTCAGTGTTTGTGTATGTGCAGTTTATAGCAGTTGTTTTGCTGAGGGCAAAGATCTCTGTCCAGCTCATGTATGGTGTGATGGAGTTGCAGCGTGTTGTGTGGTGTGCTCTCTTGGCTGTTGTAAAGGTGAGTGTTAGATATATATAGCAGGGCAGCGTGGCCTGCAGTTGGCTGGGGTTTGGGTTACGAGGGGCTTAAAGTGTAAGTTAATAGAAAGTGTTCAGTGGCACAGAGATGAGCTGACGCGATGTACTTTTCCATTTTCACTTCCCAAACCCCCCCACCAACCTCTCGGATGGAGCAAAAGGGTTTTTGCTCTGATGCCGTTAGCAGATGCATTATGCGTTATTGTGGAGAGGGGAATTGGACATTCTCTATCTGTGACGTTTATTGTACTCGCTAGGGTTCAGGTGCTAAAGTATTTGGCTCTTGATGCTTTTGTCTTTATTCATTGTTGTTATGAAAGAGTTCAGTAACTTCTGAGGTGGATTGTTGAGATTATGTGAGCCAGTGTGGGAACTGAGAGTAAGAAGTGACTTCAGTGCAGTCTTCAAATTACAGGGGAGCTGGGGGGGGCTTAGCTCCTCCAAAAGAGACCTGAGGAAGCAACAAAATTTCAAGTTTCACACAGCGAGTTCAGTTCAGCGGCCTCTCTCATAATTTCTGTCGCGCATTAGAGCTCAGTATCAGACTTTACTGCTCTTCCCAATCACCCACCTTTGTGAAGCAGGTTTCTCCTTTACGTCAGCCACAAAAACAAAATTTTGGAGTAGAATGGATGTAGGAAACACCCTCCCATAACAATTTTTACACACAATGACAGGTTAGTTATAGAACTAGAAACAGGCCTACATTTCTACTAGGTTAGGTTTAGGGAAACATCAATGTTTTGGATTAAAATGCCTACTTCATTAGACAAGCTTTGTCGTCATGGTTACAACAACACTTGGTTAAGGTTTGGGGACGATTGTGGTCACGCTTTAAATAAAACAAGGTTGATTCACGGTTGAAACGAGAAACGAACAGCAGTCTCCTGTGTAAAAGTCCGATGTTTGTTGACCCATTCATCCACCCCGACCTCCTCCATATGCAGACTTTGACACCAGACTTCCTCCTTCGCCCATGTCATAATTCCAATAGACGCTAGACAGCTTTGTCATTTAAACGTAAACAGATGTTGTTTTGGGGCACTGGCTGCTGTCGTTCGTCTTGGGGGGACAGTCTGGAATTCTTTGTGCCACAGTGTGTGTGACTGTTATGCACCTGTACATCATCCTGTGTGAATGTGTCTTGTTGGGTTGCTTATTAAAGCCCCAGGGGCTGGTTGCTAAAGCACAAGACACTAAAATAAAATACGTATCAAATACCAGTCAGTGCTATTTACACATTTGCATCACGGCCTGAAACAAAAGCAAACAGCAGATCAGTTTTTATCCTTTTGCATCATCATACAAAACACCTTCCAGCCAGTTTAGAATTCATGTCATAATCCAGAGCTGCTCCATGGTGAAATGAGGATTAAATGTACTTTCTGATGTCAAAAACAGTTTGTTTTGAGTTTTGGAAGAGTTTGTACTTTGTATTGCACTGTATATTTGTCTGTTTGTTTGACCCAGACAGAAGCAGCGTTTACTTCCTCCTGACTCCTGAGGAGAGCATGTACTTTCTGTCCCTCTGCTTTCCTGATACAGCATCCTCACAGTACGTCATTACTCTGAAGTGATGCTCTGAAAGGCTGACTGATAATTCAACATGGCTAACCTTACCACTAATCCCCCCCCTGAAAATGAGATTAATGCTTCTTCTTGCATTTCACTTGGTATGCACATGTTCACTATATGTTCTTTTCCAAGAATATCCACCAGCAGATCATTACCAAATTGAATGTGACTTCTGGCTGCGGTGAGGGACATTCTATATGAGGTGCACTGATAGGCTCTGAGATCAAGTGAGCATGACTGTATGTGTCTCTGTACTCTCCTGTACAGCTGCTTGTGTGTGTGTGTGTGTGTGTGTGTGTGTGTATTGGCTCCCAGTAAAATGCAGAATAGAATTTAAAATCCTTCTCCTTACCAACAAAACTCTTACTGGCCAGGCACCATCATTTCTAAACCCTCTCATGCTTGAATTATGACAACCTTAGTCAGGATTTTTTGTGTGTGTGTTTTTATTGCTCTTTAGGCTTTTTAACTTCATTTTGTTTAAACGTGCATTTTTCAAGGAGTTTTTCACATGTCCACTGGGGTGGACAGCATGCATTTGAGTTTTCATTTTTCATTTTAAAAAACAATGAATAAAATGATATACTATGTAAAAAAAATATAAAATAATGTATATTTTGAATGCTGGAAAACTAATGTGTTCACATATTTTATTGTTCAACATATTTTATTGTTATATATATATATATATAATATATAATATGTTATATATATATATATATATATATATATATATTCAGTTTTACTCAATTAATTCAAGTTTTACTCACATAAAGGAACTAATCTGCACAAAATATTGGTGAGTCCTGAACCATCCCTCAGTTATGCTGCTATAGGCCTAGACTGCCGGGAGACTTCCCATGATGCACCTCTCTCCTCCTCTCCCTCGCCATCTGTATGCATTTTTATCCCATTACTGCATGTTACTAACTCAACATCTTCTCTGTCACGTAGTTCTGTGCCTTCTCGTTTCTCTCCTCTCTCCTTCTGTCACTTTCAGCAGGTATTTCTGCCCCAGAGCTGCAGAGACTGGATCTATGATTGTGAGCCACCTACTACCCCCATGTTTCTGCTCTACAACCACATTACTATTATCATTACTATTCCTATCATTATTATTACTATTATGATTTTATTAATATTAATATTACCACTACCATTTCATTATTATTATTTTAAAATCTTATGTGGAATTTGCATTGTGCTACTGCATGCTCTTTTACCTCCTGCTCTCTCTCTCAAAACCTCTCTCTCTCTCTGTGTGTGTGTGTGTGTGTGTGTGTGTGTGTGTGTGTGTGTGTGTGTGTGTGTGTGTGTGTGCACAATTAAAAAGAGAGACAGAGAGGGAAGATACAGAGATATGACTAAATGATGTTCTTGAAACTTACAGGACTAAATAAATTAGAAATCATGTCATGTTTATACTTGAGCCACTATGACCAATATTTTTTTTATGCTAATGAGAATTTCTTGTGGCTGATGGGTACATAAGGTCAGACAGGGTTAGGGGTTAGGTTTTCTGTACAGACTTACTAACAGCTCAGAGAGGATATCAGAAACACCTCATAGCAAACATGTAAATTAAGGTTAATGAGCTCTTCCTGTTGAAAACAAATCTAATTTTGAAAACCTTTTTTCATATCAAATAGGTTTGGATTTTCTCAACCCATAAAGGAAAACTTAATCCTTCAGTTTATCAAAACAATGTGAAATGTGTGAATTAAATAGACAATAAAAACAGGTAAATATTGCTTGAAATATCATCATAGGAGAATCAAAATGCTATCACAATAAATGATCAAAGGAACAAGATAACGATCCTCAAAAGAAGATCCCTTTGTGTGGACCCCAGGAAGACTAGCAACCACATTGTGGAAGCTAATGGGCATCCAAATAAAGAATGAATAAAGAATAACTCAGGAAGGGGTACAGAAGCCTCACCTATACACAACATGAGAAAATTTAAAAAAAATCAATAAGATATTATACAATTCCAAGAGACAAGATAACCATCATTAACTAAAGGAGATTCATCCTATGTTTGAGAGGTTTCACCTTCAACAACATGAGAAAAAAAGTAATTCATCTATAGCTTGACACCAAAACCAGCATCACACACATAGTCAAAAATACCTTTTGTCTCAAGAGTTTCTAACAAATAAATCTGGACCACTTCCCAAATTGTAAGAATTATAATTTGTAAGGTTACTTCCCCAACAAGTCCTCCACATTAAATGGCAAAATACAAGATTTGTAGCTGCCCTCCATAACGACACATATGAGCATTTTCTGATCCCTTTCAGCATCATTTATCAGTGCCTTCCAAAACTGCAGATGACACTGAAGATAGTGAAAAAGAAACTCTTTGTAACAGGTTGTAAAATCCATGGGATCAGCTTCTGAGTGCTTGTCCACTGTCGTATTTTGCTCCGGCTTTTTTGAAAACCTGTGTGTCAGCACAGTTTCCCTTCAGTGACCAAACCTAACTCAAGAAATGTAGAAACTGTAGAAATCAGTCGTGTTTCAGTCACTGGAGATGAGGTGGTCTTCCCTCTTGAATCTTCAATTTGTGCTTCCCATTGATGAAATCTTCTCTGGTGCTACTTTAGGAATACAAAGGAGCACTGAAGTTTTGGAGGTTTCATTCTGGATGAAGCTGGTGTGTAAATATCACAGCTGAGAGTCACTGTATGAATCGAATCCACCCACCAAACCTGTTTTATAGAGCCCTGCTAAAATGGAGGGCCCCTCTTTAGCCTAGTCTCCCTGCAGATGGTCCAAATTACCTCACTGTATGGCTTAGGGTTCCCTTGAGATTCAGAGGAAGCATGAGTTGTATGCAGGTTTTGTGTGGTCCTAACCTTTTACCGTTATTTCTCTCTTTCTCTCCTCTCAGATAACAGTCTTTTCTCTCTTGTTAGAATAAGTGGAGAGTGGAGATGTGTTCATCATCATTTTCTGCGTCTCTCTGGATATTCTTTTGTTCTTTTCCTCTATCTGTCTCGTTGCGCAGCTTCCCCGTGTTCTCATGTTCTCCCTTTTCATTTTATTCTCTTTTTCTCTTTGTACCTCCTTAACTCTTGTTCCATTTTATCTAGACAAAACAGACATGTTTCCAATATTCATCTTGACACATTGTACTTTTCAAAGAGGATGAGAAGAAGAAATTTGATAGCAGAACTTCCTTTGGCTCCTCCGCCCATCCAGGTTTTTCCTGTAACAAAAAAGGAAACTCCCTGATTTATAAAAAGTCCTTTGATGACAGAGATGTACTTGTAATAAGGAATGTGAGCATCTGAGACTCGCTGCAGCATGTGTCCACCACCTGTTCTCTTTAACAGACCTAACCTGAAGCCACATACTCTTTTCTAAAAGGCCCCTTTGTGTCAGATCAGGCAGATAGAGCAGCAGACCTAATACTGTATAACACAATCACACCCCGCACTGTCAAATATATTATATCTGTATTCTTTTAGCCTATAATGCATTACATTTCTATTTGGTGCTGACAATTTGCACCAATGAAGAAAAGTGCAACAAAGGCAGCATGATTGTCTTTTTTTTTGCTAATGGCGGTGAAACAGCGTTTCTTAATGATAAAATGGAGTTTCTGGCACCCTTTTCAGTAGCTTCTCAGCCATAGTGGCTAGCTCTGCTCATGTTAACGACCCAGTTCTTCTTCTGTTCTTTCCAAAGAAACCAAAAACAAAACACATCACTTTCTGAGCTGTTGGGAAAGCAATTTAAAAAGTTTTAATGTTCTGGCCAAAGGTTGAATCACTGACAGCAAATGTTGTCCAATTTATTGTTGTGGGCAATGTAGTCCATTTATTTGCTTGGCAGGTGTGGCATGAAATTTTTATATCCCTATTTTGACATTGCAGTCATAATAACAATAGTCATACAAACAGATTTGTTCTTAAGTGGCACATACAAGTGTTTTAAAAAAATTGGTGGCAATCACCACTTTTCTCGTACTTTTCTCTTAGGTACGAATTTAATTCATGACTCACACTGTCGTATGGGCCATGTACAGATAGTCTGCCTTTCTCCACAGAGGTAAAACATACTTGTTTGACTGAAGAATTGTAATGCCTTAATCTGAATGAATTTGGAGTTTAAATATGAAACTGAAATGTATTTTTAAAAATATATATAAAACAAAATCAATATTCTGTTCACCGTGTCATATCTTTCCATCGCTTGCTGTGACGGTCACTATTTTTCTGACTGCTGAGCTCTTGGAAAACTTCCAAGCCGGAAAGCATGTTGTGTTACACTGACAACCAGCAAATCCAGTGATGATATTCATTGCTTTTTCTCCTCTGTTTTGATATGTTTGAAAACATACCATAAACCACTGATTTAGAACATAATCTAAACAACAAAGTGGCCCTCTAATACAACTACTGACACTGCTAAATTTGTTATGTTTTTGTCTGCTGATTTCGGAGTGCAGGACTTGAAGCTCCCCGGTGTGACATTTTTCTTTTTACTCTTGTGTGATGTTTTTGTGAAGGAAACTTGCCCACAAATGGAGCGGAATGGTTAGCCTTATATGGCAATATTAGGGGTGTTGATTGTACTAATGATCGAATCTCATGAACGTGCAACTCCTCGTGAACAGGTGGCACTCATCAGGCTGAAACGAGCGATTTATGACAAGTTTGTCTAGTTAGGAGAGTTTGGTGAATCCGACTGGGAACACCTCAAAGTAAGAAGTTTAGAATACGAAAATGATCTTGCATGAGGCCCAGTGACAGTGTAACCAAATGCACCTGCTTTTTCCATTTCCATCCACAGAACATGCATTACACATAAAAGTGTAGTGTTTGTTAAACTAGAATATAAATAGGACGGTGTGGTGCTTAATCATTATCTTCTCAGTCAAATTACTCCTATTGTGCATGTACTGTAACAAATAGAGAGACCAAACCAGCTTCTTCAACTAGGAAAATAAGTGCCAAGGCAAATACTGATTTGCAGATATGATGCTGCATGATTTTATTTCCAAAGACAATTTAAACAATAACTGTATCTTTGGTTGTTGACTCAGTAGCACAGGAAAATCCATCTGTGTTTGTTATGACAACATAAGGCAACTGAAGAGCCCACAAACAAAGGTTTTTTTCTACCTGCACCTGGTGGGGGCCAATTGTTCTCTAATACTATCTTATTTTAAATGAAAGGAAGGGATGTACTATCTGTGCTGACCATAGTCTGACATTATGGTTGAAAAACCATCAACCAAACAAACAATGAAACAACCAATCAGAGCTATACAGAAAAGAATAGTCCTGCCTTCTTATTGTGTAGGCTTTTTTACAGTGTCAGCTACATTTCTTAAATGTCAATTAGAGGTCATGTACCTGGCCTTTTTTTGCTCGATTTTCATGTTATGAGTTGAAGGAAAATTGTGTTAACAAGCCCCGAGCTGACTAAGCCAGCCGGCCTTCTATCCCTCAGCTCGTGTCAATGGACTTTACAGACCCACAAAAACTAATCTGTGTGGGATTTTAGTGAGGCAGATCTAGTGGTAGGGGGTTTAATGCATGGAAGCAGCCCTTATATTCCTCCAATGAAAATGTTCCACCCTTTCACCATGTGGCACTATCAAACATCAGTCTTCAAACAGTAGGTGTATGTTTGGATGCTAAAATAATCTTTCACAACATCTCTTACCTGCAGTTAAAATAACACATTACCACTATGATCCTGTTACCTTTGTCAGATATGGTTATGATTAACATTGCAGCAACACTACAAGTGAAATGTGTGTAACTTCCTTTTTAAATGTAACTTGTAAAATCTTTAGCAACGATATTGTTAACTACTTCATCTTTCTTCAGCCCAGACCCCATAGAGAAAATGTTAATAGTACAAAACAAAACTGTTCTTCCAACATCCGTTCCAATAGGAAGAACTGAGGTTTAAGGGAAATATAATCTTAATTTTGAGAAACCTAACACCACTTGTGAGGTGGATTAAAATATAATATACTTTTTACCCTAACAAAATTAAAAGTGCTATTGATAACATTGATAACAGCCAGCCACTAGATGACACACACCCCTTCCCCCTTCCATTACATTCCAGTGGTTGCCAGTTCGTTGCACAACCTGCATATTTCGTTATCGAGTGGAGTGAGACTCGGACAAGTCATATCAAGTGATGAATTGTAATGAATTAATTTTGCAACATATAGCTATACATTAGCTATAAATTTAGGTTTCTTAGACAGACAGCTACAGTAAAAGTTGACGTTAGCTAGCGTAAGTGTTAGCGTAGTGTTGACCTAACATTGGTCGTGTTCTCTTGCTGAAAACAAATCTCATAGTGGATTATAAAAAACAGCTGAGCACCACACAGCAACAATGGCTACTGGGAGAAAGGATGACTGTATGATGATGTCAGTATTTTCATGTTAACGTGAGTACCATAGCTGTTGAACTCAACGCATCTGGCTATATGGCTATAGTACCTCCGCAAAGTGTCTCATAATAGGGCTAACGTTAGACTGCTAAATGAGATGACACCCTCCAATAACAGTCACGTTTTGCGTCTAAAAACAATAATGAGCGAATTTACAGTAGTTCAGAACTTTAATTTACCTTCGACATGACACATCGATAATATACTGGGATCACCCGTCCACTCCATTCTTAAAGAAGAGTGACCGTTTTTCATAAGGGGACCAGTCCGCCACTGGTGACTGGTCAATCAACTTGCCCTGTATAAACTTGTACTGGCCCTGGGCCATCGGTTATTTCGGACCCTGGCCCGCTTCTAAATCCCCTCTGATACACATCTTCCTTGTAACGTTACATTGTTTGAGGGAACTATAACGTTAGGTAACTGGACGCAACCATCACTAACGCTAACGTGGCTCCTCTGGCGCTGGCAACAATACCAAGTGATACCAAGTAGTAGTTATACTATTGGCTCAAAAGCCTTGTTAGAAGCAGGAACCAAACGTCAGACATCTCACACAGAAATAAATAAAACATTCATTGTGGACCCGTCAAAAATTTTCAATGATTATTTCACAATCATAATGTCTTTTTTAGGAAAAGTGATACTTTTCTAAAAGCTCAGTGGATGTTTCTTTTTTTCGTCTACATAAAAATGTTATCAATATAACCTTTAAACAGAGGTCACAAATGATCCCAGTTATAATCTTATTTGGTTATATACAATATTTTGAGAAGGTATCACAAGTCGTGTATCTCAAAGTAAACAGAGGCAATGGTCTGAACAGAGGAGAGAAACTGCTGCATCACTTATGCGCTACTCACAATGCTGTCCTGACACCCTTTCCCATGCAATTTCATAACAATTTGCACCCTAATTCATGTGTGTGAAACCCACACAGATTAAAATGCCTGACACGTTGACACAGTGAAGAAACATCTTCAGGACCAAAAGCATGTTTAGCTCCAACTGACATTGTAAATTTATATATCCTATGACCTGGATAGGAAGAAAAAAATCATCCTTGCATCCTTACACTGGATCCCCGTTCATTTCAGGATAAACTTCAAAATCCTTTTAACTGTCTACAAATTTCTCCGTGGTCTTGTCCCTACATATATCTCACAACTTCTCACCCCTTACAGCACCACCAGCCCCCTCAGATCCTCCCAAAGCGGCATGCTGGCTATGCCCCATTCGTGGGGAAAAAAAGGCCGGGGACAGAGATTTTTCTGTAGCGGATCCTTGGCTCTGGAATAACCTGCCAGAGACCATTTGACATGCTGAGTCTGTTGAGGCTTTTAAGAGGCACCTTAAGACCCACTTCTATTCTCTGGCTTTTATATGTGTTTAACCTGTTTTTATTTTTATCTGATTCTTTGGGTTTTAAATTGTGTTTAATTTGTTTCTATTTTCTGTTATGCACATATATGCCTTTATTCTTGTATGTGTATACATATATGTCTGTCTTTGTGAAGCACTTTGGAACGGTTTGTACGAGAAAATGATTAATCGCTTCACTTAAATGGAGAGCAGATATAATTTAATGAGAACTTCGGGACAGAAATATGGAACAGCCTCTTTACGGGTTTCCAAGCGAATTGGCCAAAATGTAACGGAGACTGTCTGTGACTGTCTGGTGTGAGCTGTCTCACACTGGCTGAATATAAACCTGCAAGCTAAGAAAGTCTTTTGTGAGTCATACTCTGTCACATTAAAATAAAGCAAACACCTTATAAATAGAAGAGAGATGCATTTGTTCATCAACATGATCTTGGCTGGTTTCATATTTCAGGTGTTTATGTGTAGACAAGGCTTCACTTCGAAATATACCACATAAACTAAATTTGGATGGCATTTCTACATGTAGTATGTGACATTTGTTTTATTATTTTGTAGGATTAATGAGAAGCAGTGTGGTTTCTTTTGTAATGGTTCGTGAACATGCATCTTCTTAACAGGCATGAATGAGTATTAACATGTGTGCAGTTACCTGTGTGTGTGTGTGTGTGTGTGTGTGTTTGTGCCCATGTTTTATGGGTGTGTGTGTGTGCATGCTTTTTCTCAACAGAAATGAGTGATTGTTTGCTTGTGAGAAACTGCCTCTGTGTGAGCATGTAGCATGCATGAGTGTGTATGTGCATGTCCATAATAAACTATGGGGGTTACTGGGAGGTCGACTGGTTGTCTCCTCTAGAATGTATTTGTATCTGAAACTCCAAGGTCAGGACTAATGTTTTTTTCTCTGGCCGTGTCCCTGAGGGGGGCAGAGAGATTAGCTTGTCGTATTTCACCTGTCAAACACTTAAAAAGGACCTGTGAGAGCCTGTCAGAGTTGCTTGTGAGCCAATGGGTCCCCAGAGGTCGCAGCTGCCCATCCACAACCGCTGTCACAGAAACCCCAAAGGAAGGGCATGGTGGAGTGGGCTAGGTAGAAGTACACCATGACACCACCTTATAAAACCGATATAAAACAGACTGACCTTTTGAGCAAGCCGGCAATGTCAGCTGATATTCTTATAACATTTATTTGACTGTGCATCCACAGTGAAGGCATCCTGACCAAACAGTAAGAGTCGTTAGTGCAGCATCAAAGACATGGCCCTCACTGGCTTCCCACTCGTTAACACCGGCAAACCCAGCCTCAGCTCGGTTGTGGGTGCAGGTCAAATACGTGGAATTGAACCCCTCCTGTATGCAGTGAGCAAGAATTTTCCCCTGTGCCACCTGTGCGTGCCAATAGTTTCTTGAGTAAAAAGCAGTTTGACACTGAAACTGGTGTGTTTGTTGAGACACCACTTCACCATAGATTAAAGATTAATTTAATACCCCAAACTTTGTTTTTGCTGACCTACAGTGATTTAACTTCTTACTGCAGTGATGAACAGGTGTTTTTCAGGACCTGGTGACATCACTGTTAGGTGTGGTTACAGGATCAACAAAGCACACTTCTGACCACACCCAACCACACTTGCTGGGTGTGGTCAGAGGTGAAACAGACTTGAAACGTTCAACTGGAGAGGACAGTGAAACACTGCTTTACAGCCTGGTGTTAAGTTCTCTTTAAGTACCCTTCAAGTGTAAAGCTTACTGTTTATTGCCAAATAAATTAAATTAAATGATTGTCATTTTCGACTGAATTGACATACAGTGTAAATGATGTTTTAGTGCTTGCTAACCAGTCTCCCAACATAGAAACTAGTAGGAGTTTCTACTGTTAACAGTATAGGTATATCATCTGCCTCAATATATTTCAACAGAGCAAACCATGACACTTTTCTTTTGGTTTCTTATTTCATTAATCATGAATGAGATCGCCACTTCACTGTGTTTGATTTCAGCCATTTCAGGTGAGCACATCTGTAGGTCAAGTGTGTTTGCAACATTCACAGCTCAAAGTTCATGAAGCTTCAGCTCTGTTTGAAGAGAGACAAAGATGAATGTTGATAGTTTTACCTGCCAGCCAAACACCTCTGTACTAAAGTGACGGGAACAGTCAATGTCATTAATCCGGTTTTAGTGTCTGATGATAGTTTAAATGCTACAAGAGACCTTTATACCTTAATTAGCATATTGTGTGAGAGACAATAACTACTTTTTATTTTTTACATTTAAAGGGACAGTTCATCCCAAAATCAAAAGTACATCCTGCTTCCTCTTACCTGTAGTGCTATTTATCCATCTAGATTGTTTTGGTATGATGTGTTGGAGATATTGGCTGTAGAGATGTCTGCATTTCTTGAATATAGTGTGACTATATGACACTTTTAAAAAATTTAACAGCAATGTCTCATTTCAGAATTTATGAGCCGGTTACTTAAGATAATCCACAGATTTGTTGTGAGCAGTTTCATGTAGGAACTATTTTCTTTCTACCGAACTACACCCGCCAACCATATCACTGCCCAGAAGGAAGCGTGCATCTACTCATGTATGAGAGGCTTGTGACAGCGCAGGCTGTAAACATTATGGCGTCCTCCTCGGCTGAGCTGTAACATTATCTAGCTCAGTGATGCTAGGTGAGCTAGCAGTATCGAACTATTGTAGGGTAGGCTCAGCCACTTCTCATTCCCAGGGCTTCAAATACCGACGTTTTGTCATGCCCCTCTGCTTTGTATACAGATGCACAAGGTACCCTTTAGCGTTTGTATGGGACATACAGGGCTGCCAGAAAGCCTAAAGGAAGTCAGGTTACGTAGTATAACGAGCGACATAGAAAGCGAGAAAGTCCGCCTGTCGGGGTGGATGGATGGATTGGTCAAGTTAACGTTGAGTTATTTAAAGTTACGTTACGTTACAAGTCACCTCACGTGACTTAAATGTACATACGTACATACGTCACTTACGTCACATGACGTCCTACTGCCTAACCAAGTAGTTTCTGAAAGCGTCTCCTACAGCTGCTAAAGGGTACCATGTGCGTCTTAATACAACATCGACGGCCGTGACAACGTCTGCATTTGATGCCCTGGGGATGAGAACGGGTTGGTAGGGTAAGGGTATGACCTGAGCAAAGACAAGTAAAGCAGCTCCTTAGCATCAGATTGGATGTCATTAACTTTTGGTTCTGCCACCGGTTTTGGCAACACCTTCAACATTTGTGAAATTTCAGAGCGTGACAGATCTGATTCCAGTCCAGCAGGCTGTCTGTAAGTCAACTTCTCTCTGCACGCTGTGAATTCTTTGCAGAGTCTGCATCCACAAAAAGTCAACTTCAGTGAAGCCATGGACAACGAAACAAATTTTAGATGCAATCAAGCTCCTCAACTGTTCTCCCTAGATGGGACTGTGGTTTGCACAGTGCCTATGTTGTAGTAGATAAAGGCAATGTACAAACTCCCCAAAAACACAAGGAATACTAGGAGTTTGAAGGTGAACAATAGAGATCCAGGAGAACTGGCAATTAAGTGAAAAAAAACTCTTGGACACATCATCTTTGACAGTTTTGCAATTTTTTCATTTGTTTGTTCGTTGTTTCATTTGTTTCAATTATTTAAAAAACTGAAGTGTCTAAAAGGTCTAGCTTTAGTGAAACTTTGGCAATATCTGAAACTTACTGTTGTTTAAGCAATATCTCTGGCTGTCCATGTGCAAGTGACGAAAAACAAACCCCAAATTGCTCATGATGTACATTTTAGACAAAAGTGTCAGGAACAGGAAGTTTAAGTTACCTGGTGAAGTGCAAATGACTTTGTTCACTCCTCGCCCCAGTGCTTGACAAGATGGTCCAGATGCGTCCTCCTGCCATGTTAAGAAACCCAAGAGTAAGGAAGTGACAAATGAAAAAAGAGGGGTAGGATGATGAAGGGAAGCAGAGTAATGGGAAGACAGAAAAAGAAAAAGAGAGCGGAAGCAACATTTAAATGGTAAAAGGAACCAGGTAATAATTTTAGATGTCTACCTGGGGAATTTGATGTAACGACTTCCACAGATACAACATTCCAAGCAACTTCACCCCCCATCTTGTTGTATTCTATACAACCCACCCATCTTTCAGTCCCTCCGTGCCCCTCCATGAGGGGCGATGATGTCAGATCCAGTATTTCACAGCCAGAAGCGGGCGATGACATGGACAATTTGGCCTGTGAGTTCTCTCCAACATTGGACATGGTGTTACGATTACACGCTCCACTGCAGGTCCGACATGCCAGGGATGAAGGGGTGTGTGTGTGTGGGAGGTGGGGGTGTACACCTTTCAAATAACTTTCATAGAGTACAGCTCTATCCTTTTCTCTCCTCGTAAAACAGAATAACACTGATAGATATGCAGAGATACAGTGAGGCAGAGGAAGATTCCAGGAAACATGCTCATGCAGCAGTAAAGTCCAGAACGCCGCCTTCACTTCCGGTCCAAACGGCCTCCCACACATGAGCAGAGTGCAGAGGAAGGATTTCTGGAGTGTGTTTTAGAGTGTACAGTATATCACTCAGAACCAGCCTCTAATCTGCTCTCCAAGCAAAGAGGGAGACATAGGCAAAATAATTTTTCTCTTTTTTTTTCTTTTTTTTTTTTACTTTTAGAGCCAATTTTGGTATTATGGCCACAGCAGTTGAAAACCTGAACAGGTTTACAATCACTTAGGAGAAGTGAGAGTAGGGGAGCAGGGCGGTTGAAACCCCAGGGTTGGCCTTCAGGAGGGGGCTGGAGCATGGAGGAATTCAGCCTCCGCTCAGCCTCCAAGCCAAGGAAACTCCAGGAAACCCAGCAGAGATAACTGAGTGTGATATCTGATATGGAATATCTTAGTGAGATGAGGGAAGCCGTTTGTCAGGATTTAAAACAAACCCAAGCAGGCAGGATACTCACCCAAGCCTCAGATGGTTCCTTGGGACATGATAACTACATGTATGAAATTTCATAAGCAGTAGATAATGTCAATGAGACACAGAAGGAATTTCCCAAAGAGGCTCTAGCAACACAGAATCCACAAAGCATATGTTTCTAAGTCTAGGTTTTGTTTCCTAATCTTAAAGTACACTTTTCTGACATTCTGTGAAAACGCTGGAATAAAACAAATCACATCAATTGTTGCATTACATTTATGGCACAATACTTAAAGGAGCGATTAATCCCAGCAGTGATTTTTAGAAAACTCAGCATAGACAAACATTTTTAGTTTCAAGTAAAGTATTTCATTTAGAGACATAAGTCTTTGGCTTAAAATATTTTTTTCCACACACAGGAGAACTAAAGACAGTGAGTCTGACCTGTGTTACAACAGCAATAACAAATCTTTAATGGGAAAGGTGTTTGTTTTGGGCTTACAAAGGCTGCCTGGGTGACTTTGAGACGACCTTGGCTGTCAGCAGACAGTAAATAAAGAGGAAGTTGCATGTGTCGAGCAGTCTCCCTGACTCTCCTCCTCTGTAATGTTTGTTCTTTATAATAACTGATTCAGACATAAATCAGGCCTTTACTGGTAAATTGTGTCAAAATGTGAATTTTAACCACTTTTAGTTTACTTACAGTTTAGTCTGCCTCTTCAGAACAAGCACTCATCCCAACAATTACCTGGTTCAGTTAATGGAGTCATCACTCAATCATCAGTCTTTCAACAGTCCATCAATCTAACATTACAATGTCTTTGGGTGTGTTTTGGGCATGGGGAGTTTGTGTCTCTCATGTAGTTGTATCCTAAATCCATACTACATACACGTTCTAAAGCCCCTTTCAGACATGCACACTTTACGTTAATCTGATGGCAATCTAATTTGTGGGTCTCGTGTTTGAATAAGTGCCTGAGTCACTTTTACGTAAAAGTCGCAATGGCAATCTTAGTAGGTCGGACCTAGTAACATTTCTGTATCATTTTCAACTGAATGCCGTCAGGTTAATGTAAAGGCTGCATCAGCACAAGGTTAAACATTCACACAGAGAGAGATTAAATGCGCATGTTCTAATGGCAGTGTAATAAATGTATTATCTCAATCTTCATCTCTTATGCACAAAGAAAATAAAATCAGTTTAATAAACTATGAAACACAGTGAAAGAGCCAATTTTAAGTTGTTGAGAAGATTCTTCTCATTTTAGATCAGGCTATAAAAACAATTTTCCCCTCGCGTTGCGACCGGGGCAAAAGTGGATAAAAATCCCTCATACAACCACAGTAATAGTGTCTGCTTGGACAAATCAATAAATATCCAGAAAAACACTTTACATACAACATGTGAGCTAATAGGAATTAAAAAAGGATCCCTACTTAATGTCCTGTCATTCTATGCTGTCAGATATTATAAAACAAGCAGCAGAAATGTCTCTCTAATAACATTAAACAATTACATTGGTGCAGAAATGTATCAGTGGATTCGATATGAGAAGCGATGGCGAGCATCCTTCACTGTGGTCATTACTTAAGGCCTCAACAGCAAAATGAGTATTAAAATCCATCAGTGATACAGATTGTGAGAAAACAGAAAACCCTCTTCTTCCTTGCTGATATATTTCTGTAATAAGGACAATATTTACCTAGCTAGCAGGATACAGTGTAGATACTGTATCCTGCTAGCTAGATAAATATTGTCAAGCAACTGTATTTTCTCTGAAAAACAACTTCTAGTGCATTTCCACATTATCACTTAAAAGACATTAATCTGACTTGTAGAACATTTACAACACATGGCTCACTTACCTGTTATCCAGGGAATACAAGAAATGGGGTTTTGTTATAAATAATAGTAATAATAATAATAATATCTAATTAACATTACCTAACCCTCATGGGCTTGTATATCGTCAACATTTGTTTTATGGCAGTTGTGCACAGATACCAACTCAGGTGCTATTTTATATTCATCCTGTTTAATTTGTTACTGAAGGCTCCCCAGTGAGACAATTCATCCTCAGCCTTCTCTGCTATTGTTACAGCTCGGATTAGGCATCTAAATAACTCGACACCTTCGCAGCCTGCCTGTCATATTTGCTGGTGATTGTTCCTCTTAAAACTGCCAGTATTAGTGGCTCCACAGGAGTCTGCGTGCTTGTGTGAATTCTCCACACTATTTTGGAAGTGTCACGTTCACGTTGGATACATCCTATATTGGACCTATAACGGTGAATTATCTGGCTCACAGGAACTGGCCACCATACTTCATTCACAGGAATTCAGCAATGACAGCCCTCTCCCCATGGAGGAATAAACATGGAGTCCTCACTCACCACGTCGCTCTCCGCTCACACTTCTTCACCCTCAGCTCTGACACATCTGCTCTCTTCAACATACAGATATCAGCGTTGCTCAAGGTGTGTGCTGACAGGAGTAGGTATGTTTATGGTAAATACAGTACAGGAAGTTAAAGTGGCAATTTTGGGGTCAAACTGTATTGTCTGTCCTTTCGCATGTTTTGATTTTGGTCGGCTTGGAGTTTCTCACAGATTTAGAGTTCCTTTTTATTTTCCTTTTGGAGCTGGGAAAGATTTTAGATCCCCATAAATCGATCTTCAAAAACAAATGACTTAAAATCCCTGCACACACCCAAATCACCTCTGTTGTCTCATGTCAACTGTTTAATATATTTTCAAGACACTTTCATATAACAGTGTTTATTCACCTCAACATAGGCAAGAAACAGTGCACTGGAGATTGTGAGTTGTGGTCTGTCTTCTATAAAGACTTGTTGAGTAATCCAGAGGGAAAGGACTGTTTTTCCGTGAAGTGAGCCTCCCAGGTGGAACTTCATTACCTACTGTGTACTGCTCTTGTTTTAATAGCTGTGATACTATACTATTCCTACTATTCCTATTACTTCCTTCCTAATACTAGCTCCCTGCAGACTCTGGTGCAGCAATCTCAGCCAGCACCAGTGTCTTTGCAGAGTCTTACTGCCTTTCTGTCTGGAAAACTATGAAGCATAAAAACAGACACATCAATACTTAGAGCATACAAAACTGTACTAGGATTGCAATTCTACCTTTCCACATTGGTGTTGGTGTTAAAACCTAAAAAAACCCTTAACAATCCTAGCATGGGAGGCAGGATTTGTTCGAGGAGTTTAAGTCACAACTCAGGGCAAAAAAGTCCACTGGGAAATATAAAATGACCTCTGACATTCATGATAGAGGTCCTCAGTTCTTGGACAACAGCGGCTGTGAACTGCTAATTTCACATCATACAACAAGGCAGTGCTGAGAAAATTGAATAGACAAGTAATTGTTGTGTTAGTTTAAATTGGTTACAGATCTTTTCATATTTTATCCATCTGATGGATCCTTTAGAGAAGGTTAGTTTATTACAAACTAACCATAGCAGCTTCTGCTCAGTTAACAAACATACTGTCATCACTGTGTCATTAACACATATCTACCTTGCACAACAGCTTAATTAACTAGTAAAAGCTAGTCTAATTTTGGCTGGTATTCACAGGTTAATGCTAGCATCGTAGTCGAAATGATGTGGAAACATTTTTTTATTCTATCATGGTATCACTGTTTTTCTAGACTTTTTGTTTTGTATTGTTGCTTTAATCCTCACATAGTCCTCTGTGTTGCCAGACTTGGTTGATAGATCTGTGAGACAACTATTATTCTGTATTCCCTGTTGGTATGAGATTGACATGATGTGAAAGATCCTGGGGCTTTCCTGACATCCATTGACATTCCAAAGCAAACCTCACCTAACACATGCATGCCACCCATGACCTTGGTGTTGTTGTTTTTGTTATGTATTCAGAGAAACAGAGTGGTGACTAAGCACTTTAAGTAATCCTGGATTTCGGGAACATCTGCATTTTATAAACAATCCTACAAAACTGGTATTGTGGCAAGATACATGTGGCAGTGGGATTCATTGCTGCACAGTAAAACAGGACAGTATATTTAATAAAAATCTTGGCTAAGTATTGATTCATAATTTCGCGGAGAAATGTCCCAGACTTATTGTGTCTGGATCCAAATCAGGAAATTCCCACTGAGGTTTACATATGTTTTGGATTATTTGTGTAGCTTACAGTTTAGTTGTGTAAACAGAAGTCAGGCCTTGAAGTGTGTAAAATATTGTCAGAAATTCTGAGACAGCACTGCTTAACTGTTTTACAGTGCAGTCCATAAGTATTTAGACAGTGATCAGTAGCATCTTGCTCTTCAGACAGCTGCATTCTAAATTTTAACTACTCTTCAAAGTGTCAAAAAATGTAATATTCGATTTGTAATGATCTGTCAGAACTCAAAATGCACAGCATTTTAAGCTCAACAGGGCATGGCTTGTTGCAGGGATCATACATAGGGAATATGTTGAAGCAATAATGTAGCCCAACAGTGAGTTCAAACATTTGTTCAATCAGTACTTGGAGAAAGTTTGTGAGTGAGGCCAGGTGAGGGATGAGCAGCTAATTGCTCTGAAGCTCATTTATTTTGCTGAGTGTCTCAAACATCTTGGAACACATTTACACAGCTGTTCAGAAATAAAGGGGACCTTTGGCGCGCACACACACACACACACACACACATACACACAATGCCACTGCTGGAAAACACCAGTGGGTGAAATTTCAGACCCCAGGCCTGATTCCCTTCAACGCGTTCTGTTTGGTGCATGATCAAGGTTGGGGGTTAGCAGCATTTAATGTTGAAATGTTTCCCATTTTCTTTTAATGATGAAAATAATGAAAACCTCTTTCAGATTCAAATCCAAAACACATGATCCCAGATCTAAGCTGTTAACCGAACCATAAATCTCTCTCCAGTTTGGAAGGTCACGTTTATGAAGTCCACAGTCTAACTGAGATGCTTGATGACTTGGCATCAGACAGTGAGACCAACAGACAGCTTGGCTCAATCAGTGCCATGTGGGTTTGATGCATTTATAAATTCTGTATTTTCTTGTGAGTATTTTTATATACTCCTCCTACTACTGCAGTGTATGTGTGTTCTACATATACATACATACACTGTATACATATGTGTGAACACATTCAATTCAATCAATTTATTATTTTATTTGTGACCAGGAGTCCATATTTATACAAGACTCAAACTCTGCAGCTATAGTGGCTCTGTGAGGCTTTACTTGAGCTGTGAGGTGCTTTGAGCTAAATGCTAATGTCAGCATGCTAACATGCTCACAATGACAATAATGTTTACCATGTTTACCATCTTAGTTTAGCATGTTAGCATGCTATTATTTGCTAATTAGCACTAAAGTATAGCTGAGGCTGATTCGTTTTGCAGGTATTTGGTTGTAAATCAAAAAGTAAGTATTTGACAAATTAAAAATTTGACCTGATGGTGGCGCTAGGTTAAAAGTCAGGTGATCACCAAAGTTATTACAATTCAGCCTGAGGGGAACATGAATGTCTGTACCAAATTTCATGGCAATCCATCCAATGGTTGTTAAAACATTCCACTCAAAACCAAATGCCAACATCATGGTGGCGCTAGAGGAAAAGTCAGAGGATCACCAGTGTTATTAGGATTCATCCTCTGATAACCATGAATGTCTGTACAAAATTTCATGGCAATCCAGCACATATTTGTTGAGATATTTCAGTCTGGACCAAAATGGTGGACTGACTGACCAAAAGACAGACAGACCGACATTGCCATTCATAGAGCCACGTCACTAGCTTGGCTAATAAAAAAAGATAAAATCTCAAACATTGAAATCACATAAAAACACAACACAACGGATTTTGCTTGAAAATATGCATACATACACACCACAATGAAAACATTGCTCCTTGCTCATTATCACCACTGAGCAAATCCCTTAACCCCCAACTCCAATGAAGCTGCTCAAACGTCAGCAGATCAGACTGTGGTTGTACCGGGCAGCTTCCAGGCGTGGGTGTGTGCAACTGTGTGAGTGTGGTCAAGGCATTCCTCTCTGTTATCCCACACCCACCTCTGCTCTGGATACACAGAGATGAAACTGACTTTGATCTTCTCAACTGATTAAGATGATCAAATATATATTTATAAAACAGATCAGTTTAATCACACATTTGACAATACTGCTACTTAACATTTGCATCAATATAGTACACTCCCTTGGACCAAAGGCCAGAGCGACAGGGAGTACATGTGGAAACTAACAGAGAGACAGAAACAAATGAACATAGAGAGATGGAGTTGTAAGGTTGTCCACCTCTAACTTGACCTGCAGGAGTCCATGTGCTGTTGATATGATATATGAGTCTCTCTCTGTCCGCCCATGCCAGCTCTATAGGAGGCAGTTTCAACTCTCTCTGCAGGGAAGACCAGATTTATGGCGCTGAAACTGTACGCCTGTAGATATGCTTTTCCAACTCTTACCAATTTGCACCCAATGAGGAAGGTTAATAATTGAAAAGCAGAGAGCTCAAGCAACATGAAGAGGAAATTCTGCTTAATACAGCGCAAATAAACAGATGATACCGTAGAAGAACAGAAAATAATATTTTTTCTCTTCTTCCTCTTACAATCAGATCTTAATGTTTAAATCAACTAACAAATGCCTGAAAAAACTAGCGATTGAAATGTGGGTAAAAAATGTGAAAGCTTAACAGTTATGTTAAAAAAAACTGCATCTGACAAGGTAGGTTAGTTTGGGGTTTTCCCACACAGACACATTCACACACATTCTCATACATACACAAAGTCTCTCACACATGCACACACTCCTTTGTTTAAGGACAGCAGGTCCCTCTCCTGTTTCCTCTGTCTTCCAGCCTGCCTGCCTCCTGCTGCTTAGTCGTAAACTCATGTAATATGTTTAGCATGCTCCGCAATCGTCATACTCCTGCTGCTCAAGGCCGCTGGCTGCTATCATATGCCATCACAGGATACATAACACTGATATAAAGTATCTGTACTGAAATGTCAGGAAAGCCAGGGGTTTCTGATTTCATCACTGGCTTTTATTATAGCATTTTATTTTATATCTTATGTTGTTTACTCGCTCTCAAATTTCCTGTGGCGGAAACTATCTACTGTACACATTCATTTATACATACACACATTCAACTGTTGTTGATGAGGCAGAATTAATCATATCGGTTGACTGAAACCTCAGAATGATGCATATACATTTTCAAACAATACTTCAAAATTTCAGTCAATCACATTCATAGACCTTCATGTCTAAAACAAAATTCAGAAATCACTAACAAAATATGTATTGTATAGTACTGGAGAATAAATACTAATGAAATAATGCACCTTGCCTTCCAACAACTCCAAAGCCGCCACATCCAGACTTTGCATCCTCTGCTACACGTTTAGAAATATTAAACGAAATATTGTGGTTTAACAAGCAACCTGTCAAACGAAAGCGGCCTATTCCTCCTCTTTTGGCGGCGGTTAGCCACCGCACCCAATCTCAGGCCAAGTTAAGAGCTAACATGTCCCACACCAGGCTGTCCATGAAAGTCATGCTTATCCTCCTGTCCAACTCCTTACAAGACAGAAAACAAGCCCACCTCCCAAAATGCCAGAGTAACACAGCATTAGTGGCATTGATAATGCTGATAATAATTACAGTTAACATTGATAACTGTAATGTCATTTGAAATTGTAACCCCTTGCCCTCCCTATTACCGAAAAACATAATAACATTACTGTTAAGCATTACTATAATGCGTTACGAGACTATCTCAGTTCTTTGAGGTTTAGCTCAAATTAGATTTTCTGCCTCCAGAGCAGCTCTGCCTGCACAGATTGGACTAAAGTTCCAATCTGTGCATAAATGAAATTCAATCTGCTACATACATACATGCACATGCCAGCTGGAGTCAGGGACAGTCGGGCAGACAAATAGACTTCTCAGGAAACTAAACTCCCCCCAAAAAAGCCTTAGAGAATAAATCTCATAGAATATATAATGCTTACACACAGGAGAGCAATAAAAAAATGGGCCTCCTTCCTACTGCCTCTATCTCTATCTCCCTCTTTCTTCTTGCTCTCCTCTTCAGCTCTTATCATTGCTTCGCCAAACCTCACTGGATGCTAAACTGCCATAGATCAAATCCTGCATGACTCTGGAAACGGTTCAATTCCAGATTCGCCCGTCTCTACAGCAACTAATGATCTGATCAGGTTTTGGGTTTAATATAAAACCCGTGCATAACATGCTCCATGTGGTGTGTGTGAAAGTAACCCATATGTGTGGGTAGGTTCAACAATGCCAAATGTTTCTTCTGAAACTCTATATTTTCCACCTCGCTTTGTCCTGTATCTCTTTACTTGCAGTAGACATATACAGTAGTGACTAGCCTTACAACTCTTTTAAAGTGTGAGGTGTGGGATGACTTATTCACTATAGTCCTGGGTTATACTGTATAGTATCTGCAAATAATTCTTGAAGTCTGTTTTGAAGAACAAGATGAACGGGATTTGCACCAGACAGCTCAATGAGTATCAGAAAGATCAATGATGGGAATTTAATTGTCAAATGTTGTGTTTTTTATTGTGTTTTCTTTTTACTAATTTGTTTTCATAATGTTGTTGTGTTTTGCACTTCAAAGCCACAGTAGTGTACCTGAGCACCAGCTGTAATAGTAGCAACCTTTCCAATGCAAGGAATTATAGAATTCCCATTATCCTGTTCATGATATCTATGTTTGCTTATTACGTGGATATGATATGACAGCATAATTTGTGAATGAATTGCTTTTTGGCAGCAAACTGTGACCTTTCAGATGTCTTCACTACTTTGAACTCATTCCCCAAAGAAGACATTTTAAAATAATCCCTGCTTGTAATTATAGTCATGTAAAATTTGACTTTAAAAAAATGGATCTCAAACTATTTTATGTCTGGAAGCAGGCATGCAGTTTTTAGTTTTAGTATACTTTTCTGCATTTGACAATTACCTGAAGCAGGAAACTACCTGTCTACGTAGTTCTACAAAAAGACTAAAACAAGCACAAAGAAGAAAACTTTTCTGGTCAAACAACCCTCATGAGGGGGCTCAGCATCTTCTTTCCATTTATCAGCCTACACCTCAGGAGCACATCACAAAGAGACGTGGCAGTTGTGGCCCAGTGGGGTCAGAGATATACTGCCCTGTGTATCCAGATAGGCAGGCAACTTCCTCCTCTGACATATACACTGGCCTTACGGGGCCTGAGGCCAGCCGGTAAAACTCTTTCACACAGGAGGATGAGGAGGGAATATTTTCTGGAGTTTGACATACCAGCAGAAGCTTATATGGGATTTTATAAACATATAAATAAATGCATAGTTTATAGTTTAAATATATAGATTTCATGTTCTTTCTGTATCTGCATGGGTTTCTTCCAGGTTCCGTGGTTTCTTCCCACAGTCCACAGTTTAATGAACTGGCGTCTCTGAATTATGAATGTGTGAATGTGTTTATCTGCCCACATGTGGTTAGCCCTGTAATATGCTGGTGACCTGCAAAGAATGTACCTTGCTAGGCTCCAGCCACCTGTAACCCTGAAAAGGATTAGTTCAATTATGGGATAAAAGGGATGGATGGATGGATGGATGGATGGATGGATGGATGGATGGATGGATGGATGGATGGATGGATGGATGGGTGCAGGGACATGCAACCAGAGGCTCAAGCTGCTTCTCTTTTGTCATTTTTGGATTAAATTAGCAGTTTTATGAAAGTGAAAGATTCAAAGATTTATAATCTTTGAACAGTTTAGATTCAACAGTTAATACAGTTTTCATTGTATATATTTGGGTAGCCCTTTTTTTTTAAACAGGCTCTGTGACATATCTCTCCTGTATTGACAGTTATATGCATGTACCACATTAATGAAGAACACAGACTCTTAGATTTGATCAATTTATTTTTACTTTTATATTCATTTTTACTAGTTTATTATATATTGCAGTAGATGAATGCAGAGAAATTAAGACAAATCAATAATAGTTAACAAACGAGGAAAATAGTTTGATCTACAGTCACTTTCTTAAATTGTACAACACACATTGATCCTACACTTCAGTATTATATTTTTCAATAAATTACCACTTTCAAAGCACACACCTAACATTCCACATATAAAGACTGGGATTTCTGTAATGTTTTTTGATATTCTCCTGATACACAGTTAGGGCTACAGTAAAAGACATACAAAACCCTCCCAACAGTGTCCTCCACCAGAAAAGTAAAATGAGCTAGCAGATTCAATACACCTCAACCAGTGTTTGGCCATAGGCTAGTATTCTGCATTTCAGCACATGGATGCCTCCTTAGTTCCTGAGCCTTTTGCTGCAACACTGCTGCAACACTAAAGGCAATAAGGCAAGCAAAGGCAAGGACGCCAACAGCCACACCAAGCCCGACAGCAGTGTTGTCTTCTTCTTTGGCGACAAGGGGCTTCTCTTTGGACTCTGTGCTATCGGCTTTGGTGACGATCTCTAAAGAGGTGATGGTGTAAGTCTTGGTTATACCTGCTGCAGATGTGTCCAGGGTGCTCCTCTTCCTTCTGGTGCTGCACTGCCTGAAGGTGCTGCAAGTGCTTATTTCACACAGCTGGGTGATGCAGTGAAGGTAGGTGGACACGGTCTCATTCTGCTGCTTGATGAAGCGAAAGGCCGGGAAGCGGAAGCGGGCCTTCTGGCTGTCTCCATTCTCGATCATGGTAGTGAACTGATGCTTTGAACAGGGGACAAAGCTGGAAGCTGGAGTTAGAAGGCAGTGGGGAGATAGAGGCATACCACCGGTCCAGCAGAACGTGGTACTGCCCTGTCAAGTTGGTGGCCTTGACCTCGACATACACACTGGTCCTCAATTCAATCCCCTGCTGTGGAATGACCATTGGTTGTGTGTACTTGGCGTCACTGAACAGCTCCATGCTTAAGGTGCTGATGAAACTCCCATTGTTGTCCTTGATTGCAATGGAGGAGGCAGACACAGTGATCTGGGTGTTGTTGATCAGATATTCTAAGGGATAGGCGCAGGAGTAGTAGTACTTCAGCTCAGCATTGTAAGTGACTGTGCCTGTTGTAGGATCGATGGACCGAACAACACCACTGATGTTGACCGTCAGAGAATATCCCTGTCCCGGCAGCACTGGTGGTCCTGAATGTGCTTCCACAGGCGTGGGTCATGTTTAGTGGGTTAAGTTAAAGCGAGCAACAGGTGGAGTCACAGAATCATCGAGGGTTGCTCTACAGGCCGGGTCCAACTTATGGTTCAGGATAAGTAGAGTCTCATTGTAGCCAGTGTACATTACGGGGCAGATTTCAATCTGATTTCAATCTACCACACTGCACTGCGATGTCATTGACCTGTGGCCGTCTTGCTTCTGTTCCACACTCATTCAGCATCAGCTGACTACTTCTGACTGTCATGGAGAGTAAAAGTAAAATAATCTTCATCGTTATTCTTCAGCTTTGCCTTGGATTTGTTAATCTCTGCTAAAATCTTGACTCTGCTGCTGAAGGCTGGTAGATCTTCTCAGTTTGTTTGAAGTCTTTGGCCTGTATTCAGGGGTCTTTATAGGTAAGTGCATCCTCTGGGATTGGTCCAAAACAAGGTCAAGCACTTTTTTTTCAACTGTGTTGTATTAAGTAGGAGAGCTCCAGTCTGGACCATATCCTAAGGGCAACAACTGAAACCTGAAGCATCTTGCTGTCTTGAAAAACAGAGACAATGGCCTTACATTTCCATGCCCCCTATAACCAAGCCTTCAAGAAGTAAGTGAACATAACACTGCACGAGATGAATTTCTGTGTAACACATACAATGCTGCGAAGGTTCTTCTATCCGGTTTGAGGCCCAGCAGCTTCAGTAATGACCTAGTTGGGATCCAGTGGAGCGGGCAGTCGCTGTGCTGCTTATTCATCCTGACTTTTCTTTGACAGTAATAATAATAGTCATAAACAACATATAGAGGAAAGAGAATTTGGAGTTAAACCAAACATCCTCTGTGTGAAATCGAATGATACTTGAGTGGTTACTTAATGGTCAGACTCAAAGAGATCACGATGGGGGGGTTGTGAGATAAACACATAACTGTGTTCATTTTCAGCTTTTTCTCTAATCTTTTTTCTTTTGGTAAACACTGGATGGCTTTCTTCTTCAAATGAAACTCACAATACCAGTTATTTCAGATTGTGTTTCATTCAACTAAAACAATATGAGAAGAGAAAATCGGTCTTTGTTTGAACTTCTCACAATTCATAGACACCTGTGATGAGAGGTTGCAGCTAATAATGCAACTCTTAAAAACATTCAGAGGCTTTAGTTGCTTGTTGGCGCTCTTTTTTTACTCAATGCATTTATACAATACTTTAGCAGTTAGCCATTATTTTGGTTTGCACTGGTGTTTTTGTGAGAAAGTGATTGGCTGCAATCTGCCATCCCTCCAGGACCTGTACGCCTCCAGGACCCTGTGGCGAGCAGGAAAGACCCCTCCCACCCCGGACACAAACTGTTTCAGACACTCCCCTCCCCCTCGCGCCACAAAAACAGTTTCATCAACAATGACCCCCACTGACACTTTTGCACATTCCCTGGTCAATATTTTGCACATGCCTGCACAAAACTGTACAGCTCTTTCATTTAAATAACAGTCATATTGTACATATTTAGGTATTTTTGATAATATTTTTTGGTCAGTTTTCTATTTATGCTTCTTGACTTGCAGTACTTGCTTTATCTTTTCTTTGTATTTTCTACTTACTATGTTTATTGTTATGCACCAACATACCAAGGCAAATTCCTATATGTGAAAACCTACTTGGCAATAAACCTGATTCTGATTGAGATTGTGATTGTGGCTAAAAATACCACAATCCTGGCAAAATAGTGTGGAAAGTGATGAGCACGGCTGCGACACGCTTGTTGTTGCTGTGGTTTGTGACTCATGAAGTCACTAAAGTCGGCTATCTGTAAGTGGTGTTGGAAAATGAACTAGAAAATACTTAGCGTGTTCAAGCCGTGTTGGGGCTTGTTCATCACTTTTTAGTGTCCCATGGAAAAAGTTTCTGTTTTCTGTATTTGCAGCACGTTTCTGTATTTGGTTGTTTTCTCACTTTGAAGCATTTTTTCTAAATGCTGAGCATGTGTTGTCAAATTGGTGAAGATGTTTTCTTAATTTGCTTGTGGTTTGTCTATTTGCATGTGTTTTCTTAAATTGCAGTGCGTTGAGCTCTCAGTGCCACCATAAAAAATAATAATCTGCCGTATACATTAGAAGTCATATCCACTGTGTGTGGGAGGAGGATATAGGGCAGATTTTTGCCTCATGTTATTGTCACATATGGGAGGCACAGCAGCCTTATATTATATATTATATTGCTGCAAAGCATATATTGGTCTGCTATTGTTGCTAGCATATATTCAGAGACTAGTGATGAAAGGATGATCCTGCAGTGTATAATGAATGTAACTGAATCTAAGCAGTGTCAGTGTGGACAGTTCTTGCTGAATTATGACAGAGACCAGGCAGGGTTTCAATAACAGTGCAGAGAACTATAAACAATCTATAACAGTCAAATAAATGAAACTTACATAAACAAACAAACCAGACTAGACCAAACTATAGATAAACAGAAGTAAAGCCCATACATTACCTTGAAACATCACTCAGATTTTATTGTATTTCTGTCCAAATCCTCAAGGAACATCTATTTGTCTCTTGACAAACACAAATGTACCCAAACCTCAATACGTGACTTGTCATTTTAACATTTCACTTTCAAAATAATTAAATATTGTCAAATTACTGTAAATATTACTCACTATGGTAGAACTTAGTACCATTAGCCCATTATGTTGAGCTGTTGAATGTAATGAAGACAGCAAAATACCAACACAGTCAAGGTTTCCCACTGGACCAGCCACGTTAAAAATACATACAAAAATATATACAACAATACATGATACTACAGATACTTTTTATGGCTTTTAAAAGGCTTTGTCAAAAAGCAAACTGTACCTGGCCCTTTTCTTCATTTGTGTCCATCATCGATTTTGATCAAAATTTTGTCTTATTCCCATTATGGCCACTTTGAGTGTACATCACATGATGGGTAGTAAACACCAATACTGTACTGTAGTACTATTATCTCACTACATTACACAGACCTATGCAGCCAATTAACCCACTCAAATCTATTTTTCAGCATATTGATTGCTCACTTGATTTTGGTCAGAATTCAATCGTTGCATTATGACCCAGTTTTTTAATGTCCCCACTAAAATAGGACACCTTCTGCCTTTGTGTAAGTGCAGTAGCAGACACTGACAGGATATAATGCCACAGAAACGTACAAACCTACTTCAGCAGAACAGATACTGTATGTATGTCCGGTTTGATAGTTCCTACCATCTGAGCTGGAATAAAGTACCATTATACCAGATGGTGATATGTGTGACGGGACAAAAGGTAAAACATAAAAAAAACAAAATAAACATATATATGAACAAACAGCAATCACAAAACAAACACTGATGGAAAATTACACAATTAGCCAAATGAACAAATAAGTAATCACATTTGCATGGAGTATAAAATGTAATTTGAACTCTTATGCACTGAGTCTTTATCAGTCTCTTTTTCTCTCTCCCTCTCTCTCTCTCTCACACACACACACACATCTCCTGTCAGTCCCATTCCCCTTGTTGTCCTTTATTAATGACACCTCTTGTCTGTGGAGATGACATCAGGCAGGAAGTGAGAGGAAGGACGACAAACAGACTCTGTCAAAGTCCTGCTGTGAATTTATTGGGGTACGGGGCTGGTATTTGGGGGATGATGGGGTCACGAGGGTGGTGAGGGAGGGTCACCTTCTCTCCTGTGTGCTCACCTCCGTTCTTGCTGTGTGATTAATGGTCAGAGCCTCCAAATCAGCCAGAGGGTCAGCAGTGTTGAGGAGTTGCAGAGGTTGGAAACACAGAAAAAGAAGAAAAACGAGGTGGGAATTCTGTATGGAGGAAAAATACAACCGTCTGTCGCTTTTTTACTGCACAGGTCATGACCAAATGGCTCTCTGTTATGATTGGGCCTTATGGGTTATTTTGTCTAGCGGCTAGCAGCAGCGAGGTGATGATAGCTTCTGAGAAAGAGGAAGTGAAGTGATGTGACGTTCTATCAGCAAGGCTGCACAGAGAACACAAGATGAGTGTTAATCTGTTGCTCTGACCAGAGCTTCTATTGTTTTGAACTGTAGTCTGAGCTGTTACAGGATACAAGTCAGACCTCAAACAGACAGGGCCACCTTACATTTCTGTCAGATAAACCCATGTGTTCTTTTAGCCAACCAATTCACCCATTACATATTACTCCTGGTCAGTGTTTAGTGAATGTGCCCGTTACTTTCTTATCTACCTTATAAACTAGTCAGTTTAAATTGTGTGTGTGTGTTACCAAATAAAATGTGTTGCTCTGGTGGATTCTTCTCGGTCCATAACGCAGCAGCATGTGTACATATTAAGTCTGTATGAACAGGAAAAGGCTGGAACATTTTCCTTTCAAAGTTTTTTTTTGTTTGTTTGTTTTTTTTTTTGACCAGGTCATTTAAATACACATAGTCCTAATAATGAAATATCCAAGTTGTGTTCAAGGCCCTTAATTATTTGTCATTGTTACAAGGTTACAAAACTTGAGACTTGACACCCAATGTTTTTGGCTTCAAGTCTAAAGTCCGATCAAGTCTCTCGCAGGTCAAGTCTCAGAGCAGTTAAGTCCAAGTCAAGTTTCAAATCCTTATTTCTGTGGCTTAAGTCTGACGAGAGATCAAGTCTACAGCTCTGGTGAACATAGCAGAATACAACATGTCAGAATTAGCTTACAACTTTGTAGAAGTAAAACTGAAAACAATCTAACGTTCCAGGACACAGGAACGACAAAAAAGTTTGCATTTACAAAAAAGTAAGGAATTTCAGGTAGAGGTTTGGTGTACAAACACACAAAGATGCTGCCCTACCCTACTCACATACACACACACCTCTTCTCCCCTTCTATGGCCCTGTGCAAATGGAGAGCTTGTCTGTTTCATACTTTTCTCGGCCATTTCCTCCTCTGCCGGCTGGCTGCTGCTTTGCCATTATAGCCGCTGACCTGGTTCACACTAGATAATATATCATCCTGTAAAGCGAGCAGCCATAGAAGTCGACCCAGCACCCAATTGTTATGCTAAGGAAATGAAATGTCACGTATGAAATGTGTTAATGCTCAGTGGTACAACATGCTGCACCTTTAATAGCACAATAATCCGGAAAATACAGTTATTTGGAAAAGTTACATAAAAGAATAAAATGAAATGAGAGGCCGCATGACATCCCAAATCTACTGGAGTGCAGAGCTGGTTGACAGGCTCACCAAGGATTTCCCTGCAGAGAGAAAGTTGGCATGAACACAATTCTGAGATGTAGACTATGCAGCAGTAATACACCTCAGAGCCAAATTCAAGTTTTTTTGGGTGTGCCAGAGTTAATGAAGTTGCTTAGCTTAGTAACTGAGACCACAACTTCCTGAGCAGTGAAATGGAGCTTTTATGTTCTATGTATACACCATAAACTGAACAAGGTCAAGACAGCAGTGACAATACAGTCAGCTTTTCTTGGTGGTAATTTGAGACTTCGTCTGTGCTGAAACCAGAACTCCTTTCATTCTGATCAACCTGTCTTTTTACAGAGGTGTGAATGTAACACAGCGCTGAACAGCATTACTGCAAGAAATCAAGAACATTACAGGAGAGTGAATTTTGAATCCATGAAGGACGAGCTGATAATTGTGAGATTTGATGCTTTGATGTGCACCGTCAGTCACCAGCCTCTATACCATCAGCTGCTGGATGACACTTGAAAAATAAATCTTTGTGTTTTCCTGTTAGGTCTTGTGTTCCTGTTTGATGCATCTTTACTTGGAAAGTAAACTTCCAGGATGTGTATCAATGCACTATCCCATTTTTTTCTTCTGGAATAAAACATCAGATGCTTGAGAATGCATATTTACAAAAACCAATAGTCTTGATTCTTGCAGTCTTTGTCCAGTCCAGTGTAGCTGTCATGACAGAATACATGTCAGTCGGTGCTTCTGCCAGGGTCAAGGGTTGATTTGTTAGGGAACACTGATGCAAGAGCCCTGGTCGTATGGCACAAGAACCTTGTGTAGTTAATCACTTACAGTATATCTTATTTATGTCATTACTCCAATATGATACAAATTGTGTTCATGCTTAAATGTTTGTTTTGCATTCAACATTATTTTATGTTATACACTACATTTTTGTTAATTTTGTATGATGAAGAAACACATGAAAAACATTTACCTATCAAGATATTTCAACCAATCGGGAACTGTAGGTGAAATAAAGGGACAACCTCACCAAACAAGTTGGGATTGATTTTGTCCCTAACACATGAGGGATGAAACAATATAGATGAAGATGTGTCCCCACTTCCACAGTTATATACTGAATGATTATTGGTAAAGATTTCCTGTCTAGCTTGTATTTTGAGGTCCTGGCAGCCATATAGTTTGTCGAAAAATAACATAACATACAACTTTAAGGTTGGCCACTGTCCAGGGTGTGCCCTGCCTAAGGCCCGAAGTTATTCTCGGGACTACATGATCTTATTCTCCACTACATGTCTTGTAATGAAAATGTATCTTCAGCACCTAAAATCAACACATGCCAATCATTCAAGACGTATCTTATACTTACAATAACACTGAGTCAGAAACACTTACCTACATACAATCATGGATACTCATATATATTTTAAAATGAGAATAGCAGCATGTAAGTGATATAATCATGTATATAGGGTAAATACAGTTTATTAGATGCTGAACAAAACAAATGCATAAAAAAATGGCTAAATGAAACAACATAAACTTGTTCTGAAGAGTGAATGCAGCTTTTCCCATACATGACATGAACATATGAGCAAACATCCATAAATGTAATCGATTACAGCAGCTTAGAAACAGGCATGTATAAATCACACTTTCCCACACACTCTCTCTCAGCACACACACAAATTGTTCATGCACTAGTGTAGCACCGATTTATGAGGCACTGAATATTTCTTAGTGATGCCTGTTGCTGCCTTTGTCTTTCATGTCTTACACACACACACACGCGCACACACACACATGCATGTACAAACACTGTGACTGTTGCCCTTTCATGTGTGGAAAAGGGGCAACTGCAGGGACCAGCTGTTAAGAAGTTAAGCAGATATGCCCCTTTCCCCAGAGCAGTTGCTTTTCTGCAGCTAGCTCACACACACATACATTTATGTATAGACACACACACACATAAATGTATACACAGACACACACACATTCCCTTACCATTATGTCATTAGATTTGACGTAGTGTTGACTGCCATTCACCCTGGAGAGCTTCTGGTTGGGCAGGAAGGAGACTCAATGTGTCTACAGTTTCATAAAGAGCAATATCTGAAAATGAATAAGACAATAACTCAAATCACAGGATCACTTTGTCTCCGGCTGTACCTCCTCTTCTCATTTCCTCCTGCACTACCCTCTCCTAATCTTTCAGTTCTTTTCTTTGCTTTCCTTTCCACTACTTTTCTCTCCTCTCCTCTCTATTCCACTCATCTCCTTTCCTTTCCTTTCCTTTCCTCTGCTTTCCTCACCTCACCTCTCATCTTGTCTCCTGCTTTCCTTTCCTTTTCTCTTCTCTCCTTCTGCTACCCTCTCCTTCTCCCAGCTTTCCTCTCTTTTCCTGTCCTTTCCTTTCCATTCTTTCCCTCTCCTCCTGCCTCTCCTTTCCTCTTGGTTTCACTCTTTAGTGAAGTTTGCTGCCATCACCTGCTAAATCACCTCTCCTCCTGCCCCTCTAGTTTTGAGTTACACCAGATGTGGACCTTCGCTTTTTGGAAGACTGATTGATTTTAGGCCTCACCGCAATCCAGCTGTTGTATTCGTGAGCCACTGGCAAATGAGGCTCTCTTACCTACCTACCACTGCAGATCTCTGCCTCCACCCCTATACAATGAAGGCGAATGGAATTTCATTGGTGGTGCTCACAGCATTGTAAATGTAAATGTGCAAGGTGACATTTGAAAAATTCAGCAGCAATGTGTCTTTCCTGTTTATCTTAGAGGTTCCACAGACAACACTGTGAACGGTTTTCATTGAAAGTATTTTGACCAAAGAAAAAAGAGAGAAAACATATTTCTTGTAACTTGGGTGAACCGACCCTCTAAACTCAACATACTGTGTAACATTAAGTGGCAGCAGCAGAGGACAATTTGGTGACAGAAACACATGGAACATTTTTCTTCATCAACTCGAGCCCTTCACTGAGTTGCTTTTAAAAAAAAGGGTTCTGAGTGGAGCTGAGCCATAACTATGATAGATCGCCCCCCTGTGTATGTGTGTGTGTAGCTGGAGTGTTTGTGTCTTGTCTAATACTTTGGAAGTATGTGTGTAACTCCTGTGTACTGCATGTCAGCTCTTTTATCTTTGTGAGGAGTTTTAGACCTATGAGGACATTTCTAGAAAGTCACATCATTTTGTTTAGTCACTTTTTCAAAAGGCTGAGGGTTACGACTTGGTTTAAGGGTTAAGTTTGGTATTGGGTTAGGGTAAGAGTTGAGGTTAGGCATGTAGTCGTGAGGTAAAAGTTAGACGCTAAGGAATCCATTATAAGCAACAAGGGCCCTCACAATTATAGAAACACCAACATATGTGTGTACACAATATGTGCTATATGTGCAGGAATTCCTGTCAATGTGGGTTTCCACAACTGTGTATAAGCATGTGCGAGTGCACTGTGTTACACACACACACACACTTGCCGTCCCTCAGCATGCATGAGTGTGTGAGCGGCGGTCTCCCGGGCCGGGCCATAACAGTGATGGATGGGCCGTGTGTGGAGGCCGTTATTATTTGTTATGTGAGCGGGTGTGTGTGACTGGGCTGAGGGGGCCATACACCTGCTGCGCGTCCAGAGAGCCCCGGCAAGCTCGGAGAACAGCTGGACGCATTGATTTAGCGGCTCACTCTGCAGGCTGCAGGAACAAATCAAGCAACAGCTAATAAAACCGGCCTTTATGATGGCTGCTCCATTTGCCCTCCAAAACAACTGGCTACATCATGTGTTTTTCTAACGCCCACCGCCACACAAAATTAAATCCCGGGCTAAGGTGTCGCTTCTGGATGCTGTGGAGCTCAGGGCTTAATGTCTGGCTTTAATGCAGCAGGGGTAATCAATGCTGCATGGTCTATGTCTATGTGTGTCTGTTTGCATGCACAACCACTTGCATCAATGAATATTTGTGTGTGTGTGTGTGTCTGTGTGTGAGTTGTTTAGTCAGTTTTTGAAGTTTGCTCAAGCATGTGTGTGTTTTTATCATGTTTGTCCTCATACCTAGATGCTTATGCGATCAATACTTTTCATGTTTCTGCCCAGGTGAAATAAGTGTTTGCTCAGAGCAAAATGCTGCAGCTGGGCAAATGAGGTTTGGAAGAGTGTGTGTGTTTGTAAGAAAGAGAATGTGTGTGCTTACATGTGTGTTTTTGAGGAGGCAGAGTGTATTTTGCATGAGTCAGCCCTGTTAAGGCCATTCCATACAGCGCAGTGGGTGCAGCTGTGCTGTGTGTCTCTGTGCTGGCAGATAATACAGTGGCTCTATTGTGAGTCTATTGTGAAGCTTTTATCACGCCTGCTGAGCCAGTGGATACAGAGGAACAGATTAACTAAGCTTTTGCACTTTGTTTTAGGCACATTTTGCAACTAGAGACATGTGTGTCATTTATCAAGCAGATGTACCATCCTGGAAGTGTCATCCAAGACTGGAATTATGGTTCTCTGAAGATACACGTAAACATCTCTGTAGGTCTACGCAGAGAAGGGTGTTATTGGTAATCGTAGGTCACAGAGGAGAGGAGCCGACCCAGAAATCTCTCAAATTTCAACCACACGTCATGTGGACCTGAGCGTCAAGCAAGCTGATTGGTTGATCTAACTGTTGGGTGGTGGGTTTGAAATGGAAAAATAAAGTAAATGTTATAGTCAACATGCAAGTAGAAAAAAAAAAACAGCCATCTCGCAAGTAGTTAGTGAAGTGCTCCTCCCTCCTTTCTAAACATGCATTTTGTCATTCTTTATTTATTTGTTTATGCAATAGGGACAAAATAATGTAAATGTGCCTAGGTTACTTAACAGCTAATTTTCATCGGTAGTCTCTACAGAAGGGTCCACCGTTTGGAAGGATTGCAAAAATCACAGGAGAAACTGCACATTTCACTGGATTTACTAAATTCTACACAAATTTGCAAGGGTAACTTTTGCATAACTTTTCCACCCCCCCACCACCACCACCCCCCCCCAAAAAAAAAAAGCAAGTCTGAATCTGTATATACAAGAAAGGTCATGTGTTGTATATTAGGTAATCTGTGAAGTTTGTGACCACTAGTGGTGCTGTTGAACAATGTTTTGATCAGTATGTTCCCATGATGTATGTTTTCTAACAGCAGGGGCATTAGAGCACACAAACACTGATATAAAGGCTCTCTGTGCTGGTTTGATGCTAATTAGGAGCATTCTGTCATGTGTAAAAGAGGTCTGGCGATCAGCACTTAGCGACCACTGCAGGTGCAGCTGTAAAAAATAAATAAATAAATAAAACTGCAGTTTTTAAAGTATGCAATTATTGGAACAGTCTGGATAATCACAACCTCATATGTCAAAGATAAGAATTGCATTGACAAGAAGAAACAGCAGTAACAAGCTTGAAGCAACAAAATGGGATGTAATGGACCATCTATTTCTATTTCAGTTTTATACTGAGCAACTTCTGACTTTTGTCATTATGTGGCAGAGTAACATTTTGCTATTAACTGTGGAAGCTAAAATGCCCTGAGCTGTTATGAACACTGAATAGTGCAGCGGTGATACACGCATAATCTGCAGCATAATCTGGCAATGCCAGGCTCTCCTCCTCAAATCTTCAGGCAGGAGACAGCTGCTGCAGTCTGCAGGGTGTGATGCTGTCAGAACAGGAAGCAGGAGGAGACAACACTGAGCAGACAGGGTGCTACGTGGTCATCGCTGCCACAATGTGAGACAATCAAAAAGGTGAAACGGTGTCACCCCAGCGGCTGTATTAAATAACTAAAGTGTGATGCTGTGGCCGATCCTGTGACATTGTTAAATGGACTGAGTGTTGGTGAGTGACACCACTTTGTGTCACGCTGTGAACCAGATGAAAACAGACAGGCTTTATTATGCAGCAGGCTGAGCCCGTCAGCTTGTTGTTGATGTGGGAGTCTTAAGTTCTACACTTCTACTATAAATACAACCCAATAATAGATTTACAGGTCAACAAGCAGCAGTCAGAGATCAGAGGAAAGATGGGGGAGAATCACAGCAAAGCAGGACCATGATACATTACAAAACGACTTTCCGTGGTAGAAAGGAAATATTTACAGCTATATCTCAGCATCTTACGGCCTCACCAACATTTGTAGCCACCAGTAATAAAATCTGATTCAATAATTGAAGCAAAACGGAGAAGCTGAAAGATTGCCTTTGACATTGTAGCCTCACCCACCTCTGAGCTCTGTGATATCTATTTCAGGAATCCTGCTGGCCAAGCCAAGACTGTAAAAACCAAAGCTGGACTTCAGATGTTAAAGCCATCAGCTGCGTGTGTGCATGTGTACGTGCATGTGTACATACATTAGATGAGCTTACATGCCTGTTCATATCAGATGCCTGCAGTACTTGCAGTCCATAGCTAAACGATGGAGCTTCACCGTTCCATCATCTTAATTCACCCGTGTGATAAAATCCCTGGCCGGTGTCAGAGACCGTGTGGGTGATGGAAAAAGATGTGATGAGCATCTCTGCTCACTGTGGCCCGTCCTTTACAAGGATGTGATCTCCCCGTGAAACACTTGCACTCTTCCATTCTCACAGAGGTACTGAGGAACCTGGGGTCTGTGCAGGACCAGTAGGAACTGCAGCAACATCAGGGTTGTCTTTCCCTATATAAGCCATCCCCACCTTTAATACATATTTTCTCACTTACCTCTTGTGGTATCTAGCCAGGCACATAGTTTTTGTTTTAATTGTCCAGGTTTTGAGATATCTGTCTCTGACATTTCTGCTGCCTGATGATGTCATCAGGGTTATTTTGGCTTTGGCTTGGAGACAGGCTTTACAACAGAAAGCCTGCATTAAAAACTGGAGATGTATAGTTAAGAGATGTGGTTATTTACCAATCAGGGAGGGTCTAAGGAAAATATTCGACCAGTTGCATCATGAGACAATGTATAATCCAGTGTTTCGGAAGCTTGACCCATATTAGGGAGGGACTAGAATATCAGTATCAGAATATCAGTCCATTCTTCTGTCAGTCTTTTATGAGTCATCCAGCTTCATTTAAGTGCAATACTAAATGACTGGAATACCTATATAAAACTAGTTACGCATGTAAAACCCCCATAAACAAAATGCATTGGCAAGAGTGCAACGAAATGAAATACAGATGTTGTTTTTAGATTTGTTGTTTACTACAAAAAGTTTAAAAAAGGCTGAAGACTCTTCCACAGCAAACATGGCTCCCCCTGCATGCAGCAGGTCAGGTCAGTTTGTTCCAAGGTCAAAGTCAGACATAGCCTCTCTGATATCCACGCTTTATGTCGTTCACCTTTGACCCCTTAGTCTCTGAGGTCAGACGGACCACACACCGCTTGCAGCAGGTGAGTGTGAACTATGGAATCTCATAACTTTAACAAGTCTGGAGGCAGGTGGCGCTAAAGAGACAGATAGTCATCACCCTGCTATTTTAACCATCCTTTTCAGCACCTGTCCATTACAGTAAGAGATAATAATAATAATAAAAAAGAAACACTTAGACATAGAAATCAGAATCTGAAGCAAAAGCCAACAACCGAACGCATTCAGTTTCTCTGGAACTTTCCGTCCATTTCGAGGCCATGTGGAAATGGGTTCTAAGAAGCTATCGAGTTAACAGTGTTTCCATGAGAACACGGTGGTTATGAAGGTGCTATTTACACACACAGCAAGACGTCGCTGATAGTTGGACATTTATGCTCTTGAGCAAGGCTTCGGTGGATGGCGGGTGATTCATACCCAGTGCCCACCGCTCCCAAGGAACAAGCCTTAAATTATTTGAAGGGGAAAAGGGCTGCCAGACTGAAAATTAAGGAGGAAAAAACTTTTCAACGTGAATTATTCACTGGACATGACTCTGGGGCCACAGACGTCCCTTTACAGCCTGGCTCCCAGCTTCAGAATGCGTCTCCCTCCCTGTTCATTTTTTTTTCCTGCATTGCAGAACAGTCTATGCAATGCTGTTCGATCCTGTCGCCTTACTTGTTTTATTATCACTCCTGAGATGTCAGCACAGACCACTCTTTGTCACCTCCCAAAGTTGCTCTGAATTCTCACCGTAGCCGTTTCTGTGGAGGCGTATACAAGCCCCGGACGGTGGAAATGACATTTGCTCCTTGCAGAAGTCTGGCGGGGCCGACGAGCTGCCATTTGGCAAAGCCATCAGGAGCACTTTACGCGTCTGACCTTCACGTGTCTACATGCAGTAAATATAACCCCCTGGCTTTTGTGGATGAGCCCTGAGCGCTCTGACTTCCAGAGGGAGAAACAGGGAGATGAGAGCGTGAGAGACAGAGGTGGAAAGAGAGAAAGTTTTGCTGGGAAACATTTTTGTGTAAAAACACAGTCATCTTAGCATGAATCACACAGTGGGGCTGCAACATCCCATCCACGGTTAGTGAAATTCACAATATTTTCCAAAATTAAATTCTGGTAATGGCTATCATCACTTCTATGTTCACAGAAAATGTATGACTTTCAGATGACAGCTTGTTGAGCTTCACTTTGGCCTGTGTTACAAGTGAAATGTTTTCATACAACTTCAAAAAATGGTTTGTAGGTTCACATTATACATTAATCAACAATATTCCAGGAGTTTAAATTATTCATATACATTTATATTTAACCTGGCACTGGAGATAAATGCCATGATAAGTAACAATTTAAAGCGTTGGTTAACCCAAATAACCAAAACATATTTTCTCACTTACCTTTAGTGGAGATTTTTGCCTCCAGCCCAGTACAGTGGAGGTGAATAGAATTTAGTTTGTGCTGCTCACAGCATAGAAAAATTACATTAAAAAAATTCAACAACATTTCTTTCCAGAAACAGTGCCCTGTTTCCTAGATAATCCAGTGACCTCACCATGAACAGTTTTTCCTCAAACTGCTTTCTACCAAAGATATAGTCTGAATAGAAACCAGAGATTTTGCTGATAAACAGTGGGAGTTTTTTTCATTTGGAATAATTAGGAATACTTTCATAACATAGCTACGGTTAAATTTTCATGCAACAGTTGCATACAAATTTATGTATTACCCTAAAATTATCTGGCATCAAAAAGTCACTTTCTGAATCACTGATATTCCCTTTTTGGTTAGATTTGTGTCATCTGATTGCTGTTTTTTCACAGAAAAAAAACTGCCTCCATCCACACATCCACACTCAATCTAACTGCTCTTGTTGCATACTGTCTAGTCATTATAATTTATTGAACTTGTCTCACATGTTGCATGAGTGCTTTTCTGATAAACCACATTTAAAACCCTTAATGCATTATCACCAAGCCTTAAACAAGGCTGTTTTTCCTGCAAAGACATTTTAGAAGTTGATGGTTCTTACGGACGGATAATGAAGTAAATTTGCAGTGATGCAAGTAATGCATTAGTAGTTTGGTAATGCAGCAAATAAATAAAGGTAAATGCATAATCAATGAAGTCAATGATGAAGTACATGAATGATGTACAGAAAATACAAAAATGTGCATTTGTAAAAGTCACTCTTTAAATTGCATACGTGTGTGTATACATTTGCGTGTGTGTGTGGTGAGTCAGGTTCCTGTCAGGGTCTGTATCACTCCTCAGATGGAAGCTCCAGAGCTGAAACGTTCCCTTTGCGGCACATCTGGAGGCCAGCAGTGACCCTCAGTCAGAGTCCAGCAGACCACCTCCTTTTCACAGCTCACACTCTGCTGCTCCTCAACTCACATCATCTACAGTAACCTTCAGCTCGCTTAGTTCAGCCACGGCTCAGTCACAGTGCAGCTGTGTGTTAAAACTGCAGGCTTCTTGGTGTTTCCACTCGATAGAATTATAAACTCCTGCCAGTGAAGCTCTCATGACCGTACCACAATTTGAGTTAAGGTGTATGGCATGGGTGAACGGTCAGGGTGTTTGTTTTCAGGGACGATTAATTAAAGATGAGGCTCTGAGCCCCTTAACGACGCCTTAAATTGATCATTAAAGTCATGTATTATAAATATACTTATTTGTTAATTAGGGGCTCATCACTGCTCATGCTAATTACTCAGTTCTTCCTTTGTTTATACCACCTTTGCAAAACACATTACTTCCTGTGTCCCTGAGACAGAGCAACAAGACAACAGCAAATTTTAAAGCTTTCATGAGAGACCAGAGAAGCAAAATGGCAATTGACAATGTCAGGGTTTTTTTAATCTACAGTATTTTTCTAAAAATTGATCCAGTCCATAGATGGTAAAATGGTAAAATAAAATGCATTCAGTTCTATTGTTTACATTCCTTGTTTTTGTGTCTTGTCCGAATGTAAAAATTAGCAGATGTGTTTTCACATCAACATGTTCTTTCTCGTGTTTGACTCTTTGAGAAAATGAGACCCAGAACTTCAGCTTGTAATGGGTTGCAAACTCTTTGACCTTTGCCCCAGGAAGCATGTCCTGGTGTCGCTGGACGTTTAAACGCGCAGACTGACAGAAAACACAACGTCAGTGTCAATGAAAATGTAAATCATTTAAACTTGCTGAAAGCTCTTGGTGCCCCTGGGAGCAGGAGGGGGATACGCTGCAAAAACAGCAGAGAGAAAGCTGCCATTCATGACAATTTTCAACAAAACCCCACAAACTGTCACTTCCTGACATTAGCAACTAATCACTGCACTGTCAATGATCAGTAGTAATTGGACAATACATTTTTCTTTAATCTTGGTCCTATATGTGCATAATAACACTGATATAGGGCCGATATTTAATTAAAAATCAAGTTTTATTAAGTATTATTTTGTAGGCTTGATTAAATTTTCTCGTCCTGTATAATTACTCAGCTGCCTTCCAGTTTAAGGCAGTTACACATATTCAGTTTGAACCTTAACTGAATATGTAAATGCAAGTATGTAAGTAAATATGCATTAATACATTGCTATTTTTATTAATATTTTGGAGGATTGCTTTCATTTTTGGCATTTGTCGTTTACACATATTTGAGCTTGACAATTGGTTTTTTGACCTTGGAAACAGCAGCTGTCAAAACAATCTCCACTCAAGGTCGACTTACTTGCGTGTTCTGTAGTTTTTGACCGTATCACACAGTCATCATCAGCAGATAAGGTTTGCTCAGCTGTAATGAAACTGAGCATTTTTAGGGCTTGTCTAGGACTGAAAAAGTTGAGCTTCATCTTGAGTTTTAAGTCAACATGGCTGACAAATCCTAATAATTAGGTCGATAATCTCTTTCATTGGTATAAACAACAAAAAGAAATATTACCATCAAACAATATGCCAGCCTCCATCAGCCTGTATTCCTCACTTAACATTATGAGCTGCTGAGCTTATGATTTGGGGGGAAATCAGCTAGATCACATGTTTAGGGTGCTTTAAAAAAATTAATAATGAGCCAAAGATATTGTTGTTTGAAATGTAAAGTGAATTATGTCTGTACTTCTGTTACATGAGAGCACTTTAAACATGTGTGGATCATATGATTTTCTATTTATTTATTGTCAACCATATAAGATTTGGGTTTCAGTTACTTGAAATGTGTCCATTGTGTCAAATAGAGTCCAGTGGCCACTAAATCCTCCATAGAGAGTAAAGTGTGTATGTGCAATGAGTGTGTGTGTTGGGGGGGTAACAGATAGGGTTACACAGTGAATCTGCAACTGAAGAGCTGGTGGACAGATTGCTATAAATTGACTTGCCATGCTGACATGCTGCTCTCTTTGAGGTCTCCTTTTTACAGCATAAACGCTCTATCAGTCAGCACAGACAGTTCACCGTAGATGGAGCGGATCCCAGCGTAATCTCTCCCCAGGCACAGCGCTAGTTACATCAGATCCTGTGTACGGGAAAATGCCACTGAACCTTTTGGTACAGGTTGAGAAGGTTGTTGTTCATGTGTTCGCCAACTGCACATTGTTTGACCAACACTTAACTGCCCCATTACAGATTTCTGGTAAAAGAAATCATCTAAGTTTAACCTCAGTGGGCATACCCAGGCAAGTTTTCTAGGGTTTTATAGAGGTGACCTGGTAAATCTGGGCCATTCTCTTGTTGGTGATCCTCTGTAACCCAGTTTTGTTAAACGCTTATGTGTAGGAATTTAAAATTATAAATTTTCTTCTTTTTTTACAAACAAATACATATATCAGAATATTTTTTTAAGATATATATAACTCACACACAAATTCTACACATAGGGGCTTTTGCGGTTAGGGTACATTATTTTGCTTAGGTTTTGGTCACGTTTGTGGTTAACATTCAAATGTGTTTCTTGCACTATGACTTCGTAGAACCACTTTCAAGGACATTTGAGGAATATGTAAGGGAGAATTATGCTGAGGTATACTTAGTGTATTATGGCTACGTTTTCAGAGAACTAATCTTCATAACATTAGCTAAAAGCCTTCACAGCAGAAAAACTCTTTGGGTCCACCTGCAGTGCTCTCTCAGTGGGACTGTTTAGCTTGCCTCTGGGAGACGTTTGCATAACTGCAACACCAGTTTATCTCCTGTAATCTGTAGAAGGAGACACATTTCACATCACACATAGACAGCATTCATCTGCAAAAGCTTTTTTCTTTGTTGGTACTGCCAGTAAGAGATCAGGTGGAGAGAAAGAGTTGAGAGAAATAAAGCCGAGGGCTCTAGGAGCTTACATGCAAAAAAACGTCCAATGACCCTCTCACCCCCACCCTTTGTCCCCCAACTCATCTACTCTGCACCCTGTGCCCCTCTAAATTTAGTTTGGGTATTTGGGACAACCACTCCTACCCATTCTTCGGTTCCCCCCCTCTCTACTGGCATTTCGGCTCAATTCATCTTTGTCAGGGACGGCAGAGTGATCCGTCTGGGCGCAGACATCTCATGGTGAGACGTAAATGTTCTGATAAGCTGTGAACAGTGTCGTTACATGTTAATGATCCCGCCAAGGAAGCATGATGTATAAATCCGGCAAATATGCCCCCAACAAACACACACACACATGCACACACCTACACATACATTTGCCATTGAACAAATGCTGCCACTGCCCCACCCCTCATCCCTGTTTGGTAAACTATTAAAGATATTCCACTAACGCAATGTTTTCCTTTTAAAACTGGACTTAGCAGATAAACTACAGTTATTTAATAAATGTTAATTGGTTTAACAGGAGATTGGCCTGTTGGTCAGTTAATAACAAATGTGTCAATAATATGTAATGATTTTTTGATGCTCAGTGCTAACACTTCAGCATACAGTAATGTGGAGTGACGGTAAAATCCATGCTAACACATTAGCATGCAGTTGTTAATAAGAACTTGTAGGAAGTTCTCTTATGCTAAACAGTAACTTGTCGTATATTATATGCATTTTGGACAGGTTTGTATTGGTGAAAAATGTACATTGATTATGGTAATTACTATAAACAGCAGTCATAATGCATGCCTGATGTATGGTTATTATGTTGAAATGTTAATGCCTCACTTTCTGCCTCATTTGTGTCCATATTTATAGACAAAGAGAAATAGAACTTTTTGGAACTGATGGATGTGATTCAGAGTTGTTCTCATTCATTAATCTTATTCACACACAAGATGTCATTTTTTTGTCAAAACTGCAGGGGGTTTCAGTGTTGGCCTGGGCTGCAATTCAGTCTAGTCAGACTGCAGACAACAAAGACAAACAAGGACGAAGTTGAAAGAAACCAGGAAGGGAGAGTGTATCTGGGTGTCTGTGTTTGCCCTACACAGAAACTGAGATATATGTATGGATGAGAGAGTTGGATACACAGATCAATAAACAGATAGAGAGAATGTCAGGTAAAGCCAAATGTTTTCAGAAGCAAAGTACAGCTTAATATGCAAGTTTCTTTTAAAAACGCCACATCTTAAAAAAACACAAATTGGTCCAAACTTTGCAGCGAATCTGTTGCTGTGTAAAAAACCTGGCAAGCTTTGTGTTTTTCATGTTTTTATATGGAATACATATGCTGTCATAATTAGACTTTTGGAACCTAAAACTCAAAAATGCATGGAGGTTGCTTTTCTTTCTGCACCTGAAAAGTTAACATTTGGGAGATGCAAGAGTGATGAATGCCCATTTATCATTTTCTACCCTTCTGGAAACTTTTTCACATGGTGTTTGTGGTACTAACGTGGTTTTTGTGCACTGACTGGTGAGAAGTGACACGATTTTTGTGCATGAGTATGTGCACATACAGTATGTTCACACCCTTTGTACACTTTCATGAGGGTACAATATGTGTGTTTATGTGTGTTGTGTATTCTTAAGTCTGTGTGTGTCTATGCGTGTATGTGTCTGGCCAGGCTGGGTTTGTTTGGCCAGCTGTTTGGAGGGAAAGCCTGATCCCATGTGACCTTGTGTTTCTCCAGCTGCTCTCGGATCAGAACAAGCAGCTCTCTCTGCCAGGAGACCCGCAGGACGGGCCCAAACCCTGTTTACCCTGCTTTTTCTGGTTGTCTTTTTTTAGGATTATTATTGTTGGTAACAGTAGTGGGACTGGTACAAAGAATTAAACCTTTTAGAGAAAAATCTGGGAACACAGAGGTTGTCTTGATAATTCTCTGTAATAGGTGAATGCTGCCCTATGGTGACAAAACAGTCATACGCTGATAGAAATCCCGCTTTAGCTCCTATCTGTCCATTGCATTTCATGAAAATCTGTTCCTGATTTATCATGCTAGTAGCCAACTAACTAACTCTCCAAAAGTGACATTAATGAGTCAGTCAGTGAGTCAGTGATTAGGATCAAATACAAAACCTCCAATGATTTGACAGAGCCTCTGCAGGCTTTAGCAGTTAGATGGTCCAGTATTTTTGCAAAGCCTCGAAAAGCATAAAACTTGGCATTGAATTCATCAATCAGTAACATGTTGGAGATGAAGATAAGCCTTGGAGCTTATGACAATGTAATTTTAGTACATTTTAGTAAATAATGGCAGTATGCAAGTAAAATGTTGCTGAAAATAATCTTTTGCTACACTGTAAATAGCTGAGTCTAATAACCATTATTTTAACTGTGGTGCTTGGTGCAGCTGGAGATGCCTAAGAAACACTTTTACAGTAATGCTTGTTCTGATTTATTACTACACACTTTTTCCAACTGTTTCCAGGTATCTATAATCACAGAAGCAGATGAGCACTAATTACTTCACCTTAAATGTAGAAAATATTAGTTTTGTCTTAAAACGGCACAAATTTTTGTCATTTTCAGAAATATGGAAAACTTCCACATAGACATTCCAGCACAGTCTGTGCTTCTGTCTTTTCATCAATTTCTGTCATAAGTACTCATAAAGAGTCAGTGTGACAGAAGTGCACCAATAGTCAACATATGTGCCATTAGATGCTGGTTCTCTACTAAAATTAGACTAAATTAAACTAAACTATCACAAGCAATACTCATGAAAAGAACAGTTGTTTATAGAAAGTTACTGACAGGGCTACAAATAAACTTAAAGTTAATTTCATCTCCAACTTGCACCTGTTTGACATCATTTATGCAGTAAAAATGTTTTTTGGTCAGGTCAGAAAAATATCATGTCTGTCTGAAGTGGTGGATAAACAGTGTAATTTCAGTGTAGTTTCAGATGAGCAAGTAATCCTTGCAGTGTGATAAACATCCTAAATGTTGTTTACCATTGTCTTCGAGGTGACAGTTACAGGAACTGAAGACCAGAAACTGGATTCTCCAGAGGAGAGAATCAAGCTGAGACCGTGGATTAGCGAGGTGGTGAAACCTGTCGGCTTCACACTCACACTCTCTGTCACATACGCACGCACGCACGCACACACACGCACACACACACACACACAGTTGTGTTTCCATCACTTTCAGGGACACTGACTTACATTCATTCCCTGGAGACTTACCCTAACCATAACCACTACTTCCCTAAACGTAACCCTAACCCTCACCTAAACCTAACCTTACCCCTAACTTTAAACCAAGTCTTCACCCTAAAATTTAATGAATTATGTTATGGGGACATGCATTTTGTCCCTATAAGGAAGGCAAGTCCCCACAATGTGACTGTGTAAACAGATTTATGTCCCCACAACATTAGTAATACCCGTCCACACACACACACACGCAGATCAAAGTCTTTACTAGTGGTGAACAACACTATAAATACCTACTGTGAATAGCATGAGACATGGCGGATGTATGATAATACTCTCATTACAACGGGCTTTGTGTGTGCATGTGTGTACAAGAATGTGTGTGTGTTTGTATGCTGTATAGGAATGTGTGTACACCCTGCCAGTGTTTGTGTGTATTTGTGTGCATCTGTGTTAAGTTGTGTGTGTGTTTGGTGTGTGTGTGTGTGTGTGTGTGTGTGTGTGTAGGTGTGTGTGTGTGTGTGCACCAATTAAAATGGCAGGAGAGTAATGACTGTCAACAGCCAGGTGCTGGATGTTAGGTGGAATTTGGCGCATGACCGTGACAAACCCGGACGCTCGTCTTACAAGGTACGAGACAGCGAGCCAGCAGAGTCTGTGGATTCTCCAAACACACTAGTTTATGCTGAAAGGAAGCAGTGAGGTCTCCTGAGGGTCACATAGACAGATACATATATATACAAATTCTAAAATCTATTTATATATGTATTTGTTAAATCAAATATATTGATCTGTATTTCATTCATACATTTTTGTATATTAATATAATATTTTACATAAATGACACAAACGCCTCAATCAATTATTATGTATTCAAAATTGATTTTATTGTACATTTAAACTATCATCATCTGTGTTCAATCACATTTATGCTATAATATAAAATGTTTTGTATAAATTCCATTCATAGAAACATTCATAAAAATAGAACATTTGTGAAATTGTTATTTGCATAAATTGTAAAAATGCTGAAGTTATGATTTATTCCTATATATTTTCATTTATTAATTTAACAAAGATAGTGTACATTTGTCAAAAATTAAAATAAAATAAATGAAACAAAATCAGATCATCTGCTTTTTGTAAATGTGGGAGATGCAGTTTTACCACATTCCCTGACCAAAACAAACTTATAGTGTAATATTATTAGTATTATAGTGGTTTGATAACATGTTACTTCATTCCAAACATTAAATAAAAATAGAAAAATAAACACAGAACTAAATTTTCTTATCTATTAATCTATAAATTATAATCAATCAAGATCTTTAAGAATCATCATATGTCCATGTGTTTATATGTTACATATATTTCACAGGAAGATTGAGGAAGACTGTAATATTTTGCATTTATTCACATATTTACTATAATCAGGTAAAAAAGATATATTTCTTCTATGAAGTAATTCATATTTCATATTTACACTGAATTTAATAAACAGGTCATTTGTCAGGCAGAGAGATGGATAGGCAGCTACTCCTCGACATTTCCAGTAATCCCTCGTCTGTTCTAGCTCTTGTTTACAGATGTCTCTCTCTTTGCTGCTTTAAGTCGCTGATGTTTAAAAGTGTCCGGACGGCCTTTTCAGAGCTTTCAACTGCCACTGAGGCTTCCAGCTCAGCTGGTCGCACATGTCTGTCAACACTGCTATTACCATCGTCTGTGTGTGTGTGTGTGTGTGTGTGTGTGTGTGTGTGGCTGGGTGGGTGGGGGGTACCCGGGCCTGTGACCTTGAAACTAACGCTGAACATTATCCTCAACACCTTCCCACATGCACATCTACACATACACAAAAGTTAGCTAACTCGTATTCTCAGCCAGAGGCTATTGACCCTTTTACTGGTTTTACATTGCTAACACATGTTCAAATCCTTGACTTCAGTGTGTGTAAATGCAGTTTTTAAATTAGTTCTGTCTTAACAAAACTTCAGTGAAGCCCAGTTCAGCCCAGCTTGCAGGTCGGCTAATTTCGAAGCTCTCAGGAGTTTTGCAGTTCAAAGTTCACATAAGAAAGTTCAACCTGTTTTTCAAGATCTCAAAGGACTGCATTGGGAAGATTAAATATGTTCCACACGTTCCTTTCTTATTTAAGAGTAACTCCAAAGTAAATATTGTAGGCTATAGAGGAAAATAATTTCTGCATTGGCCTCTACTGCTCTTCTGACCTCACCCAGTGTGACAATTCAGGTGGTTTCTGTTGTACACCTGACTGCACTGGACCGCTGTGCTGTATTGCATCATGAAGTGTTCACACAGTGTGGCCAGACCATGAAGACACTGATGGCAGCACAAGATGGATACACTCTGGTTTTAACCCTGTGTGTATTTCCCAGTACTCTTAGTAGAAGAAGAAGAGCCCAAGCTAGCCCCCTCTCTAAACTAGTTTGGTCACGTCAGGTCAAGTAGCAGTAATAGAAGTACATTTTGGAGAAACAGAAACAGATTAAGTTCATAAAGCACGTAAAGGGTAATATATTTAAATATTTGTCTTTTTAAACATGGACAGAAAACCACAGAATGTTTCTGCTTTTGAAAAAGACTAATGTGAGAAACCCTCTATAGGTGCACATGGTACTGTCACGTTGTTCTTCTCTACTCTGGATGTTCTGTTAATGCATTTTCCATAGGTGGCGCTCCTTTCTTAATATTCAGTTGATGACAGAGAGCAGAAGGCTACTTATTATTAACAGTCTTCCCAAAACATTGAAATTCAGTCAAGAAAAATTCACACAGCCTTTTGGAGATTCCATTTTATATTCAAATGTGCTTCCTCTCAAGGGAAAAATGCTTGAGCTGAAGTGCCACAGTGCTAAAGTCAAGAGGCTCAGTGGCCATGACAATGTGCTAATGCTACAATGGGTCTCTAACGAGTGAGAGTCAGTGCTAATTTCCCTGTTTGACAAAAGGACTCTGTGATCCTTGGCTGTTAGCGGTTTGCTGCACTAGCAGGTGTGTGTGGGTGTGTGTATGTGTGTGTGTGTGTGTGAGTGAGTGTATGTGAGAGAGAGAGAGAAAAAGAGACTAGACTTAAACACTTTTACTGAAACATATTATGTGCCAGCTCAAAATTAGCTAAATGGGTTTCTGAATCATACTGTATGTCTGTATGTTAACTCACATGCATATGTTAGCATAAACACGTCAGTGCACCTGCCTGTGTGTTAAAAAGTGTGAGTTTGAATTAACTTGTATTCAGTACATGCATGTCAGCGTTTGCTGAGGTCATGGGGTCGGCGGCGGCCTGCTTGGGGTTATTGGGCACAGGTCAAAGAGCAGACAGGTTGAGCGGCAGATCATTTATGTCTCCCAGCATGCTCGGTGTGTTCTTGGCACAGGAAGTACCACTGTTCCTGACTGCTCACAGCGAAAGCCCTGATGAAGACAGGCTGTCGGCATCAGCCTGTCACGCAGGACACCCACAGCAGCAAAACATTGGTTGGCAATAGAGAGCCGATGTGAAAGCAGAACTTACGGCTACAGTTCCAGAAGAAAGAAAACCTAATTCAAAATCATACTGACACTTGTAATAAAGCAAATTACTAAAAGTCAGACCCTACAACATAACTACGCACAACAGTATGTGGTGCTGTTCGCTCTGTTTGCCAAGACAGATCATACATTTTAAAAACATTTCTGTTTTTTGTGGCTTAACTTTATTCAAAGGGTTCAAATTCTAATAGACAGTGTTGCCGTAGATAATCAGCACTCCTTTATCTTGGAATATAGATATTCTCAATGATAAGTGGTTGAAATTATACAAATTGTTCTTCAGAGTTTTTTTATTTATTTAGTAAATTATTGTAGCAAAAGCGTGAATAGATGGAAGCAGGAGAGACATGCTAAGGGTATAATGTCAGTGCTAATCTAAATCTCAGTAGGGTAAAGAAGAGTGTGACACTAACCTCAGATTTAGTGGTTGGTTTGGAATTAGGAGGATGCTTGCATCGCACTCATGTTCCCACTGGTCCATTTCCTACTGAGGAAAACCATGCTAAAAATGTACACAGCCATGATACTGCAAGGAACTTGGGATAAAAGTATCCACCAAATGCCACATGTGACAAGAAGAGAAATCGCTATGTGAGGAGATGAAGAGGAGGTGGAGGAGGCACTCGGACGTTGCTGAAAGATTGGAAGAGTGGAAGGAGTGAGGAGGGGAATGAAGAAGAGATAGGGCGAAGGGCAGGAGGACGGTGACAACTCTGACAGCTTCAGGCCTTGTGTACTCCCTCAGCCTCTCGGATAAATTTAAATCTGATGATTGGGTGTGCTGTCCTAGACCTGTCACTGCTATACCCTGCATTCTTGTGTGTCTGTATGCATATGACCATCCTTTCCCTATGAGGGTTCTGAAATGTGAGCAGATTTATATCACGCTGACCCACGCAGATGCAGCAACCATGAATTGGCTCTTAGATGGTACACAGTCCATCCTCTCAAACATTATGGAACTTAATATATGAAAACGTGTGCATGTTTTTATCTCATCTGCTACTTTATTTACTAAGTGCTTTGTCCTCTATTTGTCCACTGTTGTGTCTGGATTCCTTTTATGTTAGTCAAGATACCATAATTATAATATCTAACTCTTAGTAATGTTCAGGGAAACAATACAACTGACAATACTACAATTTGTTTGAATACAGGTGACTTGAGGGGTAACACATCTGACTGTGACATTGTAGCACATCCATGCTACCTCCCAGATCAGAATTGTGAATCCATGTAGCTTTTTGCCATTCGCATTGATGAGAAAGTCAAGACACTTTTAATTTCAGTGTGAATTTGACCATAAACGTGCAGGAAGCCACAGGAAGTGACAGTCTCATGGACTTCATCGTTCCTTCATGGATCAGCGGGGATCTTGACTCTACCCTCTATGTCCCCAGCTGCTGCCCACATGTCAAGTCACACATAAATCACTTGGCGTATACAGACTCACACAGACACCTTGGGGTGGCAGGCTGGTATTAGTTTCTGTCTCTTCTCCATAGTTGTCTGTTTGCATTTCTCCCTCTGTGTCTCCTCTCACTCTCTGTCCATCTTTTACTCCTACTCACATGTACACAAATGCTAAGTGGGTGTTTGAGTGGCTTTATGATATAGTGTTGAGCGTCTCTTGAGGACTTGTGAGGCTAATGGTTGAATTGCACACCTGCCTCCAGTCCCAAAGTTCATTCATGATGAAAAAAATACAGGGAGGGATTTCGACATTTGCTGAGTTGGATCTTAACCATTTGTTATACAGTCCTTAGTATGTGCCTAGTGCTTACGCCATCTGTTCTTGCACGTTATTTCCATCACAGTCACCTAGTAAGCCTAGAGCATGCTGAGATGGTAACAGACGAGACAAGAGAGGGTAAAGATTTAGCTTGGCGCAGGACAGAACAAGCTGATGAAGCGAGACACTTTATATCTCTGGGGAGGGATCATAGCTTCGCCTGCATCAAGTTCTGCTTCCTCTTGTTTCTCGAATTAGTGCCTTCAGTTGCTTTTGGAGGCCACGCTTTAAATATCTCGTTTTCCATATGTGAAAAAGCAATACATAGTATGTGAAATAAGCACAACTTTGGAATGCAGCTTTCATTTGGTGGATTGTAATGTGAGCCAAAAGAGGATTAGAAGACTATGGGAAATGGACACAACATTTCCTACAGGGTGAAAGTTCATTATTGACCTTCATTAAATTTAGTCAGATGTGAAGGGAAAACATCTACAGTTCCCAACCTGAGTGCTATGTTCACTTAGTGTTTTTGGTTGCGTCTTGTCCACATGAACACTTTGTAGATAAGATGCATTCATTTTTTGCATTTGCAGGTTGCATTTTTCACATTTTTTTGAGTCTATCTTCATAAATACTCGTATGGCCATATGTATATAGAAAGAGTTATCTGTGGCTGTAATCATTCCTCCTGTCTTTGGCCCTGAAGAGATCCATTCCTAAAGCAATTTCAATGGAAGTGATGGGGGACAAAATCCACTGCTTTCTGTGCAAAAATGCATTGCAAAGTACAGCAGAAGCTAATGTGAGGCTAACAGTCTGTGTTAGACCAAATCACCAACTTTGGCAGATCCACTTGAACCACTTGATTTGTATACCTCAGGCTGCTGAAGCCTCATATTAGCATCAGCTGAGCTTTAGAATGTATTTTTGCACAGAACCAGGACTGTGGATTTTGTCATCCATCACTTACACAGAAAACTCTGTAGGATCTTTTCAGGGCCAGTATGAACAGCAGCCAGTAACTCTTATATAGGCTCGTGAGCTTTGTTTTGAGACAAACTTGAAAAGAAAGGAAAGAAGATGGTGCAAATGGAACATTTGTTTATGGTACCAGTGGTATTTAATTCGGAAAGCACAATGCATTATGTCTGCCTGAGATTGGAACTTTTTATTGGCACCAGCAAGACTGGGTCTGTCAGGGTGTTCTGGGTGTTGTGATACTGATACTGGGTTTTTTGGCGGTCAGTATTGCATTTTATCAGGAGGACCAGAATGCCTAGCAGTTCCCTGAAAAAACAGACAAATGCCCCCCCCCCCTTTTGGTTTTTCTTCTGGGTTTATACAACTTTATATACATGGATCCCATAAGCAGGCAGTATCAGAAATGAACTGGGATAGAGGCATGAGAGTGTTCAGAGCTTTTTAACTGTAACCACTTTCACCCCAATCCAGTGGCATCTCGCTATCAACATAAAGTGATGTCTCATATCAAAAAAGTTCTCTGCATGATGAGGAAACATATATTTGATGAAACACAATTTTGATTTACACCATTGGAGAATGAATTTGAGACATTTCTATTAAAGATTTTATCAAGCATGCACTTGTGCTTCATTTTGCAGTCGGTTAGTTGTTTGATACGATATTTCCATCTGCAGGTTCTTTCTGTTGTTCAATCAGATTGTAAAGCCTGATAGATGTAATCAGGCACCACAAATGCAAGCAAATCAATTTGTATGTATCTTAAAACGAGTTGTCTCATTTTCACACTGCTATCAGATAACTGTCTGTGATCTGCCAGCGCCGTGTAACGGCTGGTGTGGATTTGAAATTAGGCCACAGCTGTCCCAGAGAACCTTACCGTGCCTCCATATTCGTGTTTCTCGCAGAACGGGATAACCTTTCCGTCCCTTGGGGGCCAAGACAGAATGGCTGGGACCATCTGACACCAGATCACCCGTGAGGAATTTGGGGAATGGTGCTGTCCCTCCGCCGTGCCCACCCCACGGGGGAGATGTCAACTCTGAATTGTGTTTATTTGTTGGCACCCTGTCGTGAAAACCTTCCCATCAACTGCATATTAATCTTGTGTAAATTACCCTGTGATTTTTGGTTGTTGTCTCTTTTCAAACCACCACCTAAACCACTTGATAAATTTATGAACTTCACTCCACTCCTCGTCATCCCACCCTTTCTTTCTGGCATTTTTCTCTTCTTCAATTTACTTCTGTCTTCTTCGCCGCTGCCATGCACTTAGACCTCCAAGTCACAAATACATACACATAAACACGTAGCCCAGCATGGGTTTGGTGACATGTGGTGGTGGCAGTGGACGGCACTAAAAAGGCTCCAGTGATGAAAAACCTCCCAGCCGTCCTGGGAAGCCATCTTCTGTTTCACACCAGGCAAAATTTATGAGCTCAGCACTCACCATCTCTGCTCTCCTGCTGAGATGTAGAGAGCTTCAGAGAAAGACATGTAGGAAGAGAGAGAGGAATGGAGCTAGTGGAGGAGACAGAGATGTAGAGGAACAGTAATTGGTGGAGAGAGATGGAGTGAGTGATAAGAGGAAATAAATAAACAAGAATATGTAGATTAGAGTATGAAGAAGTTACAAGCGCTATGAGAACACTTGTTTAAAACCTCAAAACACACATGGAAAGAAAAAAGCAGCAAAAATATATAAAATAAAAGGAAAAATCAAAGAAACTGCAGCTCTAAAGCTGCATTCAGACCAACTTTAGCCCTGTGTCAAAAAATGTAGCCTCCTAGTTCATGTCAATGAGGACAGTCCGTCAATGCAGTAAGGGTGCTGGACCACAACGTGACATCATCCGGCAAGACACTGGGGTGGCTAATCAAATATGTGCAAGCGCACATTCTGGTAGATAACTTCATGATGTGAACACCTTATTTCTACAGTTTACCTTGCGATTGTCACAACTGTGACAACTTTTGAGAGTTATAGAATCTGCAGTTTGCTTTACAGGAATTAGTGAGTTTGTGAGTTACAAAGCTTCGCAGCAACTGATGCAGTGGAGAATACTGCATATTGGTAGGTATACTACTGTATGACTGTCAGTCAGGGATCACCATTAAAAAAGACAAAAATATAAACCAAAAATTATTTCTGTATATTAATATTAAATATTATATTATTTTATACACATTTTCCAGTCATCTTAATATATTTAATATCTGTCATTGGTAACCATATAAAGTTTAAGATTTATGACACAAATAAAAAGGTCAGTAAAGAGTTACCCTCTATAACATCTTTGATCTCAACCACTCCCACACCATTTAATGGAAATACTGCTTGCCACTTAAGCGCAAATCATCTGAATCTTGTGTTTTTCCTACATATTTGAAAGGCTTGAAGTTGTGTTTTGCCCAAGTCTGTCAGACAGCTGCCACATAATGCCTTCAAAGACAGATGGATTCACACAAAGTAGAGGGTCCAAGCAACACAAAAAATTACCTCTACCATCCATCACCAAGTTTATTTACTTGGTGATGAGATCAATATTTTGTAGGAGAGCCTGGCGGAAAGTTGGATGTCCTGGCTGAGTGTCGAGCCACATTGACAGCTCATGGAAAAAGTGTCGCTCAAGCAAATGGCTGAAGCCCAGCCAGGGAGTGCGACTGACTGTGCCGGAGATGGATGAGGGAAATAAAAAAATAGCTTCACAAGCAACACATGAGCGTGTTATCAGTCAAATCAAAAACAACCAAACTACTCGGTTCATTACGTCAAAGCGAAACCCACTCCTGCAGATGAGGGTTCCAGTGTCAAAGGGTCACTCTTAGGCTAATTAAAATCCCAAATGTCAGCCAAGGGCCTGGGTCGTTCCAGTTCCATCTCTGCCCGTCTCCTCTCATCCTGCCACCTAAACTTCTTGCCTGACACCAGAACACATCAAGGAAAATCCGAGACTATCAAGTTACAGACCAGCAAGACAGAAATGCACAGTTTGGAGATGAGGTGGAAGGCAGGCTCGCGGTAACGAGGAGGTCAGAAGGCAAAAATAACAAAGACAATGATCATGGCCGTAAATTGTGCTGCAGACACATCAAGCTGTCTACGCACTCCTTAGGTCGAGTGTCAGCTGGTTTGGGAATGAAAACACTTAACCCCCACCATGGCTTAAAAGGTCATAACTCACAGCTCTCTTCCCTGACATTAGTTATTGCCTCTCGTTAGGACATCCCCATCTCTCACCTTCTGCCTCTCCCTCTCTCTTTCTTTCCCTCCCTCCTGCCTCCCGTCCCATTTGTGCAACCAGTAGATGTATCCATTGCCAGTATCTCTGGGGCACTGAACAAGATACTCTTACCCAACCTACCAAAAATGTGCCACAAGTGTGCAGTGAGAGGAAGTGAAAGCAGCGGTGGTGTCACACGCACTTTATTTTTACAATTCGGACACACGACGCTCTCATGCGATATGGGTGGTTAATCTCCCCGGGTGTAAATTTATATTCTATTCAAACAGGGAATGAGGCAGATTCAGTGCGAGGCCCCCCCGCTGGTCGATGGCACTCTGCCCGGGAGACCCCCACCACCTCTACCACCAGCGGATAGTGGTCCTTAACCCTCTCAACACCCCATGCTGCCAGAATTCAGGAGCAGCCTCATCTCAAATCGCTTCATTTCCAAAGCTTTGATTTATCTGAGGCTAAACATAACCCTCAACATAGCAGTTATATTGTCGGCTCTTTTTGCTTTTTCAGCTAAGGCCAGGGATGAAATACTGAGGGCTTGAATCAACATGGACTTTCACTGGACTTTAACAGTAGTGTGATGAATGAAGGATTTATACAGCTTCATAGATTTTTTTGACACGTTTGTCAATTTGGGGATATGAAATAAAACGTGCTGCCAACGCGGTGTAATCAAACTGTGGGAGTCGCTGTGAGCACGGGGGAAGATTTATCGCCCATATAACAGCATGTTGGCCAGATAAAATGTTACTTGAGAGAAGTTAAAACCCCTGCTGTAGGTGTTTAATAATGAACACAGGACTCAAAACGGCTGGGAGTGTGATAGCGAGACTGAAAGATGTTGATGCATAAAGTGGTATAAAATGACAGAGAAAGGGATTGAGGTAAAGAGAGAAAGTGGAACCAAAACAAATCTCTAGCTTTCCTATCTAATGATCTCTCACACATGCAGCTTATCTTATCTCTGCAGCAGCTGAAAAGCCTTCTCCTCTCTTCTCCTACGGCTGATAAAACAAGTGTGTAAGGGAGGATGGAAGAGAGGCTTTTTCAAAGAGATTTCGTCTGTTTTTCTATCCGTCCCTGACATCCGATCGGAACTCCAGCGGCAGCCTCTGGAGACGAGGCCTGGCCGTGTTTATTCGGCCCTAGAAAAGGTTATCTGCAATTTATGAAGGTGCTAAGCAGAGATCTGTCATTGTGGAGGAGGATGGGGAGGAAAGAGCTGATGAGCGGGAGGAAAAGGGAGGGAGTGATGGTGCAGAAAAAGGAGCAGATAGGTGGTGAAAAAGACACAGTGAATTAGAGGAAGAGGAGGTGGGAAAACATGGGAGTGAGGTGAGGAGAGGAGTGAAAGGATGGAAATGTAGCTTTGAACTTGAAAAAGTGATTCATCTCACTCTGACCACTGAGTAGCAGACTCTCGACGGACTGATGTGCAAAATGAGGGTCACACCTGACGGAGACAGCCAATAGCATCGATAAGCTACTTCTTCATAGTTTGACAAAACAAAAGGATAGTTCTGGTGGGACAATCTCCACTGATGCCAATGCCACAGCTGCTTCCACCACCCCAACGTCCTCCTAATGTGGTATTTTGCATGACTGATATGTAAAAGATTTCTGTTCATGTATGTTTATTAAGGGGGATTAGCTCTGTGAGAGCTCCTTAAACAGCAGAGCCTTTCCACCAATCTAACTGTATAAGCATTTGCTATAAATGGTTAATTCCTTGACATAAGTGTGCCTGACTGGGAAACATTAAACTCTTTGTGAATATACATGAAAGCAAAGCCTCTGTTTAATCAAACTTTGAATGCCACTAAGGAGCTATCTTGCATGTATAGCCCTGCCTGGCAAATAGCAGCTGTTGCCATAGCTTACATTGTTTTAAGTGATGAACACATCAGAGTAAAAAACTCAGTATCAGTGTCAGTATTATCTTGACTATCTTGAAAAAATGTTCATATCAAACCCATTGTGTCATGCATGATTTTTTTGTCAGCTGCTGAACAGCTAAAGATAGCTATGGCCTATGAAATAACTGCCAGATATTCCACTGTATATTGTTCTCTATGTTAAAATTTGGACAGTCAGCCTTAAAGATCCGATTTGAAAAACAAATCAGATTTTCTGGCTGCCTGCTTGCTCCTTCAATATTTAGGAGGGCAGTAGAGATAAAAGAGTCCTACCTGCTTGTCTTGGCAGCAGTGAAGCTGAACTTTTGGCCGGAGGGTAAAACCTGAACCTTAGAAAGTCGGGTTTGGACACTTGAGAAGAGAGGGCTGATCGGAGATGAGAGCAGGTAGTATGAAAAGAAAACAAAAAGAAGGGGCACCAAAGACAAAGTGAGACAAAGATTTGTGGATAGAGGGAGGTCTGTGTAATAGTTTTATTGAGTTAATCACATGAGTGAGACATCAGCTTTGGCCAGAGGCGTCTGTTAGGGCTGCAGCGGTGATGCCACAATCTGCTTTTTATGGCCTGTGATCCCAAGCTGCAGGAACGCCAGCTCAGAGCCATGAAAGAATAGACAACTTCAATTGAGTTATTGGACTGCAGAGCGAGAGCGGTTTTAACTTAATTAAACACTAATATGAAGCAGTCAGTGAGCTTGGACCCCCCTGGAGTCTCCAATACTGGCCAAGTCAGAGGTGTTATTAGATGAGGATAGAAAGATTAGTGTGTGTGTGTGTGTGTGTGTGTGTGTGCGCTTGTGGCACGGTGTGGGAGCGTGTGTTTTGATAGCATTAGCCTGATAGGATTAGTCAGAGGCCACAGGGTTGTGTGTGTGTGTGTGTGTGTGTGTGTGTGTGTGTGTGTGTGTGTGTGTGTGTGTGTGTGTGTGTGTTTGTGTGTAGCTGAGCCCTTAAGTCAAGAAAATGTGTTTTATGAGGAATTTTTTTTTTAAACATATTTTTGATATTTGACATTTTCACTTCGGCTTAAAACCGATTATACATTGACTGTGAAACTCCGAGGGGGCTGACTCTCTCATAAACAAAGACACACACTATATGTCCAAAAGTATGTGGACATGTGGTGGCTATCATACCATAACACAATGCCCCCGTGCACAAAGCAAGGTCCTTAAAGAAACGGTTTTAGTTTTAACTGGCCTGTGCAGAACCCTGACCTCAACCCCTCCAACACCTTTTAGGATGAAGTGGAACTCCAACTGTGAGCCAGAACTTATCTCCAACCATCAGTGTTATACCTCACTAATAGTCTTGTGGCTGAATGAGAACAAGTCCCTGCATCCATGTTACACAATTTTGTGGAAAGCCCTTCCAGAAGACTGAAGGCTGTTATAGCAGCACAATAATGCCCATTACTAATATTATAAAGAATACGGTCTAGACCTGTTCTATAGGAAAAGTGCAATGAGAAACCTTCTGTCATGAATTGATGCTATATAAATAAAACTGAATTGAAAACTTTGGAATTAGATGTTTAACAATCACTTACGCATGATCACATGTTACATGTCCACATATTTGTGGCCAAGTAACTTAGCACTCTGTGGGATGTATTATATACAGTCTCACTGCCTGATTGGAATCAGAAAAGGTACAAACTGAGTAGTACATTTCTAGCCAGAAATACATAAATCTGCCATAAATACAGTATCAAAACCAAGTGTTTTACATCTATTACTGTGATCCTGCTGAGTGCACCTCTGCTTACACCTCACACACATAATATTATTGGGTCCTTTAGCTCAGTTTTTTCCCTTTCGTGTGCATATTTCAGTATCAAATTGCAGAATTTCAGCAATTTCTCACCAGGACTATATAGTTACAAAATTTCTAACCACTAGAAGTTGAGTTATAAGGTCACAGGTAACTGCAAGCATGATCTGCTAACGTCTCTTAAAAGTACCATACCAGTGGTTTTGAATGTTTTAGTCCATTAGCTACAATCCATGCAGACTTTAGGGCTGAAGGTTTTGCAGACTTATAAATGTGTTTTTCATACCTCCCAAGCAGCCACTGGTATTAGTTCATGTCAGTAGAGTATGAAAATCAACTTGTAGAGACATGATATACTGTCGATAAATTGCTGATGATGTGAAGTGTGTGTGATTTGTGGATTACAAAACCACAGTTATGGTCCTTTAAACTGGTTGATCTTGGATGTGTTGTATTTAGCACCAGAAGAGGCTGTGTTTTCACTGGACATCCAGTCTCCCGCATAACTTTCTGTTGCTGCACCGTTTATCCATTCCTTGTTGAATTTGCTCAGATAACGCTTCAGCATGGTGCATCATGTAGGGGTTTCAGCATCTGCTGCCACTTTGACAATAGCGCCTATCAGCTTCACATAGTGCCTGTCTCACAACTCAATCATGAGTGGTCCTCCATGTTTTTCAATATGTAACCGTATATCACTTTGTCTGTCATTACATGAAAGGAACACCATTTACATCGACTTCTCTTAAATCTGCCTAGATTAGCCAGATGCCAGAAGGCTGTGTGGCGGTCTGGGGTGAGGCAGCAGGTTATGTTTGGACTGATGCTAAAAGACTGGGTTGGTGTGTCGATTGGTTGGTCAGTGGTTTATGTGTGTGTGTGTGTGTGTGTGTGTGTGTGTGTGTGTGTGTGTGTGTGTGTGTGTTACTGGCATGAGGTCCAGTTATTGACAGAGGGATTACGGGGAGCTCGAAGTTCAAGCCTCTGCGCTGACAGACAACTTGCCCCTGAGAGTCAACACACACCCTGGAGACACACTCCGCCTATGCCCTCGCCTGACTGATTTGTGTGTTTCTATCACGGTGATGATTGGGCAGCACTTCAAAGCTGTCTTTATCAAGTTTATTAATCTCCCTTTATTCTGAGAACTTCTTTGTATTTTGATTTACATCGCCTATAAATCTGTAGCGCTCCTGCAACAGGCCGCTGGAGATGTGCACCATGTCTATGAATTTAATATCAAGATTTGCCTGTTATTCATGTTATAGACATGCACAGAGGGGTGTTTTTCAGCATTGGGCCAGGTTTCAAAGGCCAGTCTGTATGGTATCAAAATGGATCCTAAAAAATCTTCAGAAGGAATTTTTTATCTAAAGTCTCTAAATCTAAATGTAATCTCTTTACAAGAAAAAGTCTATAAAAGCCTGTGGGATTCAAGTTGCATTTAGTTGACTGTTTCTAGAACGAGATCTTTAGAAAAAATGTTGACAACCACAAAAAGTGAACCCCTGCACTCACAGACATATAAAAAAAATCTGTGTACACCGCAGCAATATATCAGTACCCCTTATATGAGTTAAAGAGGAATATAGAGCAATACGTCACTAAGAAACAAAATACTGCAATGTTTACCTCCTAAATGAAATGACTGACAGCTCACTATTCATTCTGGGTGGTCTCCGGGTGGTGGTAGTGGTGCTAGAAGTGGGGGTGAGGGGGTTGACAGGCTCTATGTTACCCTCTCAGCTATTTTTCAACCCTCGATTTTCCCCACAAAAAACTTTAAAGAGAATAGCCACATTACCCACGTCATGTGTCTGTTCCTCGGCCTCAAAGGCGATTCTGACATGTTCGACACTGAATCTAACTCCCTTTAAGAGAAACTCTGCTCTCTTTAAAGATTTCAGACCCTTTCCCTGCTTGGGATATTATGACAGATTTCAACATGGTTCACTCTAGAGTCGCAGACGACCCTGCATGACTGTGAGTCCATTATTGAAGAATATTTCAAACATTCAGCCACTGAAATCAACGAAGGCTCTAATATAGTTTAACATTACATTCATCTGGCTTGTAACAGGTTTTATGAGGTGATTCCATATTCGACTTTAGTTTCCTGATTATTTGGGATTCCTGATTGTTGCGATGTTTGTGAAAATGTGGGTGAAGACCTGAAGTGGGTCACAGCCGGATTTTGATGTGGCTCAGAATATGGCGACAGCGGTGTTATATAAGCAGAACTCTTGCAAAATGGGTGTGAATGGTGTAGCCGCACAGGGCAACTAGGGACTTGGAATATTGTCTTTGAATTTCCAGTGAGTCAACTCCATTGTGCAAAATCAATCAACCAATCAATCAATCAATTAAATTACAGGTTTGTGGGGATAAACTCAATGGCTCAAATTACTCCAAAACAGAGACAAGCAAATAATCTGGTTATAGTTCACATATTTAATATAATCATTTATCAACAGATTATAAAATGTGTCTGAGATAATGTATTATCTGTTCCCTTTAGTGCACTATTTTTACTTTACATTATTTTATTTGAGGGTATGAATTTTAGCTGTAAAATGTATGCCTTATATATAGAGACTATAGTGCCCACCAAAAGATAGACTGAATGTAATGTCAACAGCATGTGCACTGGTTTTTGCTGAAAATCCCACAATGCATATGTAAATTACCTTTATGTTACAATTCGCCTGACAGGGATTGTGTAAAATAATGAAGAACTCACAATTCTCTATTTACTACTCACTGTAGGGTAAATTGGGTGTTTATCACGTAGTAGGAGATAGTGAATGAGGGAACGAGGGAGAGATTTTGTATAGAGCCTTGGTTTCTGGAAAGCAGAGCTGCTCTGGAGGCAGAAATAATCTCATTGGTCAATTTAAATTCAGTAGGTGGAGCCAAAAGTTACCTGATAAACAATATACTGATAACAATAATAATTTTTAATAAACTAAACAAATAAAAAAATAAAAACAAAAACATTCCTTACTTGAACTGGAAGTCCTTCTAGGCCCAAAAGTCTCACCATTATCTCTGTGTGATTTGAATCATCATGCTAATGTTTCACTCCAGTTGAGATGTTTTAAACGTTTTGCAACGCATTTGCCTCGGTTTGTGTTGTATCTGAAACTTAACAGTTACACACATTCACCTTTGCTGTAGTTGAGGACAGAGATGAACTTTCTCCTTCCATATTTTCTCACTCCATCATGTGTTTTAACTGGCAACCTTCCCATCACAAGCTTGCTTCTAGCTCCAGGCTAATAACCATATCCTTGCTAAAGGCTTAGAACAGTCATTGACCTTCTACCCTTTAAGTGTCATCCAGATGTAGGGCTTTACCACCAACCAGACTTCACAGGCATTCTTCAGATTGCTTTTCACTTTGTCTGATTATTCCTTGTTTCCTCTCACTGAGTCCACAGTAGTTCTGACACCTTGATGCAATGCTAGACCAAACACAGAGCCTTGGACATGGGTGCAGGGATGGACTACTGATCACGTCTGTGTTAATGCCCCTGGAGGATGTTTGGGTCAGCAGAGTGAGTGGACCTCCTGACTGAAAGCAGTAATTGGCTGTTTGTTTGGGTTTCTGCTGAACTACAACACTTAGTGCATTCTGCAGAGAAACAAAGAGGGATTCTTGTAGACAGGTGGGTTTTTGAAAACAGGTGTATTAAATATTCAGTCTTTTTGCATACAAAGGCAACAATGCAGGGTGCCATGATTTTTCTCTTTAACCTACCGTGGCACATATATAATTTGCTATTTAACAATGACTGTGACAAATATTATAGCCTAACGTTTCCCATAAAGCTAGATGTTTTCGGTAAACAAGCAGTACCTCTTTTGGTCTTTGGACATGACTTTACTGATTTTGCATTTGGTGCTCAAATTTGCAGTTGCAGATAAATCAGCCTTGAGCTGAACTGTGTTTGTGTAACACATTACACTACTGAGATATAAGAATTTAAAAAAAAGAATTGAATTGCCAGTTTGTCCCTAATGAAGACAGCACTGTTGCCCAAACTTGTTTTTTTTGGGTTTTTTTTAAAAGCACCATTGTTATCATTTAAAATACTAATGATCCAAACTAGCGTGCTTCCATCTTGACTCATACATTTAAACCACACTGCTCAAAGTGTATTTTTTTAATTTACTGGAAGATTTATGATAATGTCAGTGCTTGGATGAAACATCTGACTCGGTTTCAGACGTAAAAGTGGCTGTGTGTTTTGATGTGTGTGCAGAATATTTATGATGTGTGCCTCCAGATTTGTGGAATTACATAAAGTAAGTAAACTTTGCAGGCCAATTGTGCTGTCGGTGTTTATGGATTTACACAGGAAATACAGTCTATAGTCAGAGTCAGAGGTTTTCATAGGAAAATATGAGTTGAAACTCTCAAGCAGTGACAGTCTAACTGTCTTGTCTGGCATTCTCTGCCAGTGGTTTGACTATTATTCATGAACAAATAGTTTCTGTCCGTGGGTTTCTTTGCTGTATGGATTAAGTTAGTGCTTTTTCACACAGGAAATTGCATGTCTGTCAAGAGAATTGTGGGTCAGCGTTCTGCTCATAAATCATGACTCTAACAGTGACCACGCAGTAACTGTTACATAAAATGGTTTTGCTCCCTTCAATTTGTTTTCATACAAACAGTTGTTTTTTAGCAAATTGTGCCACATTTGATTTAAAAAGTCCCTGAACTAATTTCCAACATCATTCACATTACCCAAGGCTGACTTCAGTTTACTTCTGGAAATTTACTCCATTTTTCCTTTTTAATGATCTCCTCCTATGAATTGGACATCTCATTGGATTTTGCTCTTAAACGTTTATTGACCTTACTTCCCATTGTTCCAAAGAAAAAAACAACCTTAATTTAAAGTTAAATAACAACCTACAATTCCTCCGGGATTTTCCACTTTAGCAGACAATCTGTTTTGCTTTGCTAATCCACATTTATGCCACGGTGTATTAATATAATAACACAGATTAAGACTTCAGTAAACATTTGGTTCCATGTCATTTCATCGTTCAGCCAACACCACCCTGTAAATCCCCCAGCAGAGTGCCGCTGTTAGCGTTTTTGGAGCAAAACTGGGGTAGAGCAAGTCGGCTCGATTTTGTATTTATTTTCTGTGTTTAATTGGACAAATGAATAGCATTCCAGCCTGGGAGCATAGTGGCATTATTGTTCTTGGAGAATAAACACAGAAGGGTCCTGCGTGGACTATAAAACTCCAGAATAAACAGCTCTCTCAAAGCCCAGTATTGAATGTCTGTTTATGACTTGTAATATGAAGTGCAGAGCTCTAAAATCACTAATTACATCAGCTATGTGGATTTCTGGGGAGAGCTCTTAAAAGGGGTATTGGTGGCTGTAAGCTGTGTGTGCGTGTGTGTGTGTGCGCGCTAATATATCTAATGTGTTTGTGCCCTTTTGGCTTTCTCATGCCTAAGCGAATATTTTGGTCTATTTTACACTCTTGTGTAAAAAATGTAGGTCCATTTGCTTGGTCTTAACTTCGTGCCTGTGTGTGCTGCAGTATTACGAGCCAACGTGTGTTGTACATATGTGCACACATATGTGTGTGTGGCTTCATAACAGCCCACAGAGGGCTGACCTCAGTGTAGTGTGGGAGGAAAAAAATGGTTTCCTCTCCCCTGATCTCTGCAGACTCTGGTTATTAAAACATGTTCCCCTCTTCCGCTGAGATGAGAGGAGGTGAGCTGCCGACCTCCTCAACACGTGCAGTGACAACTTTTTTAGCTAACAGCACCATTAAAACCCTGACATGGAAAGAAACAGTTATACAGGAATAGATACATTTATTTTTATTGATTAACTTGATAGATTTACTGTTGGATTGACTGCACTAATGGGATTTGATTGAGGGGAATTTTTCACTTAAGCAACCAGAAAACAACATAACAGAAAAACACCTTTTGTGAAATCTTGGATTTGACTCTCTCACCAAAATAAAATCAATCAAGTTTTTGTTTATTTTCACCCCAGAAAAATAAGCAACTTCCAAGTCCTCAAATTTCAAGGCATTTGTTTCTTTGGATGTTGATGATTTTAGTACAAATCTCCTGCATTTGCATTCATCTAACTAAACTATCTGTGTATGAAGAAATCATCTGCAGGAGAAGAGCGATCACACAAACAAACATAAAGGAATGAAGTGTGAAAAGTCTGAGGACAGCTGAGAGGTGGAAAAAAGCTGACAGAACGCTAAGAAAGGAAACATTCATGGCCATATGTGTGCAGCTATGCAGTTCAGTTAGTGGCCAGTCAGTTCAGTTGGCCGCCTCTGCATGCACCATCACCTCATCACTCAGCGGCCTGCCGGGACGCCCAGCAGCCACCACCCACCTTTCCCGCCCCTGCTGCTGCTGCTGCTGCTGCTGCTGCTGCTGCTGCTGCTGCCGCCGAAGCAGCCACATTACGACTGTGTCTCATCAGAATGACCCGCCACCTCATACCTCAGCGCAGGTATGGGCTCATTCATGAGTGCTGGACACAGATTTAACACGAGGCCCGTCAGTTGGATGACTGGTGGCCTAGCAGGCTGATGGATGGCCTGCCTGTCGGTTGAAGCTGTTCTGCTGTCTGACTGGACGCCATTTTGACGGTGCTGAGGTCATCTTAGACAGATGAGCCAAAATGTGCTGCTGGGAAGTATTCCTGGACATTAGAAGCTATTTTGATGAGCTAGCTGGCTGGTTTTATCAAGTATATTTTAAAGGTTACAAGAAATGTATTGTTGCTGCCACATAGAAAGATGTTTTAGTTGAGAGAAACAAAAAACATGATGAACACATGAAGATTAAATCACATCACATTTGGAGTTACAAATGTTTTCACACAGCTGCCATCGATTTCAAGGTAGCACTGGAAATTGAATTTGCATAAGTTACAAGGAAATAATTCCTGGAAATGTAAAACTAGTATTTATAACTAATGTTATTATAGCTTTAGGCTTTATTTTTATTCAATGTGGTTTTGACGGGGTTTCATAAGTTCAGGAGGTCAGATAGTTCTCCTAACTGACCAAGGAAGGGAAAATATTTATCTGGAATTATGATTGACATTGATATTTTGAACTGTAACTATATTCTGGCTGTATAATTTGACCAAAGTGCCACAAAACATTTATTGTTAATGTCCATGATTATATTAATTAGAAGATCAGCTCAAACTTTAGGTTTCAAGAATTGGTTTAAACTTTAGCATCTCAAAGATAAGTGTGACAATAGTCTATATATTTATTGCTGTCAACAAATACTGTGAAAAGAGCAAAACAACAATGTGTTAGTCCATCTCTAAAAACTGTGAAATTCCCTGGCCTGTCTGTGACTCTCATGTCTACCAAAGATGTTAATGTTTAGAAATGGATCACAAATGTATGGTTTAATTTCCTTGTTTAAAAAAGTTCAGTAACTTCCTGAAACAGCGGGGCACTGTAGTTTTTAGCAGACGTTACTCAAATAGGAGAAAACAGTGCTTTTGTTGTGGACTATTGTCAACTGCGGATTTACGTATACGTATTTGGTGCTCTAGTGAGTGTTTAGAATCGACAGTAAGACTCTCCTTTTAACATCTTAAACAAGCCATTAATCTTACTTTTAAGATTTTTAACAGAAAACAACTAACATCAGTTCCTGTTGTGCTGCAATATATTTTTTACGAAATATTCATTTACACACTGTATTCTAACATTGCATACCCTGAATGTAGTCATAATTTAAAAACACAAAAATTTGATGCTTATTTTTTAATATCTTCCATATTAAAAGTATATAGAAATAAAATTACATGTATTAATATAGAATAGACACATATCTCTAAGTTCCAGACTTTACTCCACTTCAGTCAAACTGTTTTAAGAGTTGCTGTGCAAACTGTTCAACAGAGGAATAGTGCTGCTGTATCAGGAGGCCTGTCATTGCCAACAACGTCTATCTCAAGTATGGGTCATACACATTTATAGCTCATATCACATTCACCGGCTATAGACACCACCGAATCAAGCCAGCAGCTATGAGTTGTTCGTATCCTGCAGTATATAATGTCACGCAGACCATATGATGACAGCCTATAGTAGTGTACACCACAAAGTAACACTATCTCCTGTCCATCAAAATGTAATGCAAATACCGACTGTAAAATAACATTATACTGTATGGTAGAGGCACTGCATATTCGAGGCACTCACACTCACTGCCTCGTAGCTCCTTCCAGGCAAAATCATCTGTCATTTGTCCCATTTGTTTGGAATAAACAGTATAAGAACTAGATCATTATCATGAGCAGTAATACATAGCTGTCATGGCTGAACAAGAAGAGAGCACCACCTACAAAAACCCAGACTTCAGTGTGACTGACAGAAAATCCAAGTAACAGACAGATTGTTTTGTGACAAGTGAGTGCTCCTTTGACAAAAAAACATGGTGGCTGTAGGAAAATGTGTCTGCTAGCCCAAAGCCGATCTGCACTAAAAGTGCCGGTGATGGCATGTGTGGATATCAGTGCAGAGATGACTGCCCCTGCCCTCAGTATCTCTGACTTGTGGCCAGCAGACAGGGCACTGAATCTCGACCATTATGGGCTGAGCGCTGCAGCAGGTGGCAGGAGGCATGTAAGCTCCGAACATGGATCAGGACATGAGCCCAGATACCAAAGGGGACAATCTGGAACCAGTTTAAGAAAAGTCAAGACTGCCATCTAGTGACTTAAAGGCAGACTGTTCAATGTCCTGACATGGTTATTCCTATTCTTGGTCTTTTCACCATTGAAATAAGAGCAAGTAAGTAATTTGTCATAAATCACAATGCTGTATATGAGTCTTTAAGTTATTTGAGGTTGTTTTACTACACGACTGGAATATCTCAATAACAGTCGGAGCTGAATCCTTACGTAATATCAACTTCGTGGCCAAAAGTATGAGGCTGAAAATGATCAAAGTCAAGCTATGCAATAACTCGTTTGCTAGGTACACTGGTGTCTGAGAAAAAGGCTGTAAAAAGAACTCAGATGAACAATAAAGTCAGGACTGATTGCAGGAACGAGCACAGATGAGTGAAGTGAGAGAAATGTTGTCAACATTTCATTTACACTGTATGAGGTTCTGTTACTGAGCACAACACACCCAGAAAATATTGCTGTGGGATTTCATATTCAGATTTTGCATGAGCAATTTGAAAATACTGGACTATAATCTTATTTACATGTTTGGCACAAATTAAGGTGAAACACACCTGTAGATTCACAGCCTTCACTTCAACGTTACATTTTAAAGTTTGTGATGATTAATTTGAACTGCTGTTGGGTGCTAATATGGTGAAAGTGCTGTGAGAGTGTGTCTGAGTGCGGTCTGGGATTTTCTTGAAGAATTTTTAATTTTGGTAGGTGTGACATTTACAGCCTTGAGACCAAATCCAGCCCCATAAAGAGCTGCCGGCCCTTTTTTTAACAACCCTGTAAATACAGAGTTAATTTGTTTTTTGTCCGTTTGTGAGATTAAAACGAACAGTGAGCGAGAGGTGTTTTAAAGGGTTCATTTCATTATTCCACAGCGCCCCACGGTCAGGAAATAAACACACTTGGAAATGAAGTGTCTGATGTGGGTGTGAAACCTTTCTAAAGGTCACAGGATTAGAGGGCTGGGCACTCGAAAAACGTACACTGTTTACATTTGAGTGAAACACAGAGCTGAAAACTGAGAACCAAGATTTTCTCCCCCGCAATGAAATATGTTTACCACATCTACCAGGCCTTGGGACTATAAATTCAGGCAAAGTTACAAGGGCTGTAAAGTCAAGCTACATCTCCCTGAATGCAGTGGTGCAGCGAGGCCAACAGGGATCAGGGGAGTTTTTTTCTCAGTGACTAGCGACTAGAGACTTGCTCTGTGGGACAGTGTGGTCACACCCAGGTGGTCTGGAGCTCAGGTAGCCTGACAGGTTTCAAAACCCCTGCCATGTCCAAACCATCTTTAGTCTGGTTTGGTTCCAGGCCTGAATCGCTCCCTTTAGGCCTGTAAGACAGAAACCAGCTTAAATCATACCTGTCCTCTGTGTGTGGTGATCATGGAGGGAGTACTAGTACTGCTTTAAACATGAAATATATATATATATATTTATATATATTTAAGGCTTAAGTATATATGAATGTATTTTATAGAGACCTAAAGCTGCAGAGGGAACTGCTGTGCATACACACTACATTTCTCTTTGCAGTAGAGGATTTATTTGTTTTGAAAACCCCCTATAAAACCTGAAGTACTGTAAGAAAGTCAGACGCAGTTTATTTGGGAGATGAAGCATGTCGCTGAATAACACTGTGTTACATCCTATCAGGATTTCATAACATATAAAAACAAACAGTGTAAACCCTCTGGTCCACCCCTGGAATACAGCTGGGAGGAGATGGGGAGTGAATGTTTATACACAAACAGTCAAAAATGTCCATTATGATTCAAGCGATGGTCAAGATGGCTCGCTCCCTCTTCCTCCTCTTCTTCTTCTTCTCCTTCAGTTGGCCTGTGGCATCAGCAAAGAACATCACGTCCTCTTTGCTCTCAATCTCCCGCTGGAGGAACTGGAGCGCTGCGCTGTTAAAGCCCATCACGTCCTGAGACACAAAGGAAGACGAGCTTGAGCAAAAGACAAAACAGCTTGTCTTTGTGACCAAATTCTCTTTTCCAGATGTTACTTACTCTGATATCGCGCACTTTTGAGAGAGTATTGGTCCGTAGCTCATCTATGACAGACAGCAGCATCTGGTTACTGGAGATCTGGCCAAAATGGATCCTAGAAAGAAAAATACAACAATGTAAGCTCAGCCCAATACTGCATTGTTTCCCATACATAGGCTCTACTTGGGCCTTTGTGTCCAGGTAGATTAAGAACCGCTCAGGTAGATAAATCCGAATTCCAATTTTCTTTTCAATCAAGACACGTAATTGTTATTTCATAATGCACACAGACCAGCAGACCTTCAGCCCCCCCCCGGACCCCAAAAAAGTTCACCTTTTTTTCCTAACTCGATAATAAAAACACCACACTTAGCAGTTTACGTATTGGATGCCTAAAAAGAATGCCTTGTCGTATTTAATGTGTTAACGTTACACATTTTATTTTAACTTACAAGGGTAGACTGGCTAGCTAGTAATGTTAGCCTCGACACCAAACTGAACACTCACTGCAAAGTGATGTATCACTAAGTTAACTAGCTAGCTAACACAACAGCTAACTAATGTTAGGTAACGTTAACAAGAGCGTACAACTACCAACATTTTTGTATGTGCATTAATGGAAAGCTGGACTAACATAACCAGGCTGACTGACACTTTTTCCTTCTTTCACCAGCCATGAAGCACATTGAATCCTATTTTCAGCGAAAAAGAAAGCGCCAGGAAGATGAAGGGAGACAAAGAGCACCACAGGTAGGATGCAAACTCTTATAACAATGAAAATGTCAGACAAAATGCTGTTGGGCCAACATTGAACAGCCAACATTGATTTTAATATGAAATGTATTGGAAATTAGAGAACAAATGAGAATTCAAGCAATATTTTCAATCCCAGATGTCAGTTAGTAGAGAACTAGCAGGACCAAGTGGCGACACAGCAGGGCAGAGTGTGGAGGTGGTGGAGGCAGATGGGAGTGAAGTTGTCCCAGCAGACACCACAGCTGCAGGTATCCCACTATCCCAGAGAAAGTTAGTGTGACAATGTATCAGGTATTATAATATTGATAAGGAGAACAACTCTGGACCAAAAGCAGAGTTAAAGTGTTTTGATCTCTTGAATATATTTCTTTAAATGCGGAATGTATTTTATTTTGTTAATAGTTATTTAAATAGGTATTTATTTTGACATGTTCATCAAAAAGCAGTTTTGTTCTTTAACATAATTTGAAAATAGAAAATGTATTAATATGTAGTTACTTATTTCTTAATAGTTATTTATGTTGACATATAGATAGTTATTTATTTTGAGTAGTTATTCGTTTGCAATAAATAGAGTTATTCATAAACCTTTGTTTGACTAGTTTATTACTGAACCTGCCCGTCACATGCCGTGCCGTCACACGCTGCACCACCCACCACCACAAGTAAATTCTCAACTTGTGGGAAACACTGTACTGTATCACCAGAACAACAGTAGCTTGTGCAAATCACACAAAACTCTTTTTCTTTCACAAACACAGGTAGAGAGCTCTTACTTGAGAAGAAAGAAAAGGCAGCGGCAGACCAGCTCCACCTCCAGGCCCTGCTGGATGTAGCTGTTGAAGAGCGTCAGCAGCTCGGGGACGTAAGGGAATGGTAACACCAGCAGAGAAACCTCCAGCTCACTGGTGATCACGACACAAACAAAAAAACACTGATTGTGTTTATAGAGCACTGCAGATGGTGATTAGCTTTATGGGTAAAGTCAGAGGGAAATATCATGTGGGTTTGGTCTTGTCACCCTGGGCTCACATCTCACCTCGATCTGACTTTCTTTATGACGTCTAAAACATAGCGGGACGGCTGAAAGAAAGACAGAGATAGACTTAGTTACCTATAGTTGAAAACAACCTAATAACAATACATTTACGTTCATTATTGATATCAGTGTTCAGTTACTGCAGGCCATGTTGACATTTATTCTTCATCACTTTTCTACTTACTGAAACATTTCCAAAGGCCACAAGGATAGGATTTGGTTTCGGTGGAGGAAGCTGAAAAACAACATCAGCTGTTTGTCAAATTTATTTGATAAATCATAATACTGACATCATAAAAATGCACAAACAAATGCCGTGAAGAAACTGAAAGAACTTTTTAAATCTCACATCAAAAAACAACAGAAATCAATCCAAAGTTTAAACTTTAAATATCTATATGTTTTGAGAGTACAGGTTACATCACAGTAGAGGATTTCTCTTTATTCATTGATGTATCTGATGTTTTATCAGTGCAGTTGTAGCTGCTGGACAAGTCTCAGCATCCACCCAGTTAAAACAGGATGTTTGATTTTTTTTGTTCCACACCCCGTTCATCTAACATGGGGAACAACAGAGGAAGAAGTAGGATTACTGGATCATGTCCCTACCTCTTTGCCTGCGTTCTCACAAGCATATTTGTGCTCTTCCATCTTCCTGGCTTCCCCTTTGTAAAGTTCCAGAGCCTCCATGATTCGCTCTGCCTGCAAAGAAATCACACAACAGCAAGAACATCAACAAAGAAAATAAAACACTTGCTTATTCATAGCTTTCAATCTATGAAGACCTAGATGAAATAGAGTTTTCAAATAATCCCGTTTTCGCCCGCTTCGAGTGCCCAATGGGTGGGGTTTGCGGAACAGATAACGATGAATGCAATTAGCTTTAGCCAATCACAGAAGTATTTTAATGTCAGTGACGTCAACTACAGCATAAAACTAAGCTGCAACCTTAAACTATCTAAATATTTGCATCCTAATGCTCCAAGTGCTAATAAAAATGAGAATGATATTCATGCTAGGTGAAGTCAACTCACAGCTTTGACTGTCTCAACAGTCTTCTTGCTGGCTGGTGCTGCCTCTCCTTGAGTTTCTCCAGGCACCTGTAAATAAAACAAGTTAATGCATCACTTACATCCATCACAACAGTAGAACTGATTTAAACAGGCAGTCCAATTGAAGATTTGGTGGTGATATTATTTTTAATTTCCTTTCCTAATTGGCCAGGTGATTCCAGTTATTTATGTGGCACCAAAAAACAGCCTAAAAAGTGTCAAACATCTTCCAAGTGAACCGTGGTGTTTTTTAGGGCTGAGAATGCATTCTGGACCAACATGACCCCAAAATGCAAGGATTTGGGGTTGTTTTTTGTGAACTAATTTTGTTAACTGATAGCAAGCTCCTCCTTGGGAATCTGAACATAAAGTTAAGTTTTGACTGATGCGGCATTAGCTATGGTAGATAATAACAGCTGGATTGTGGCTCATATAAGGGACTGAAATCTGTTTTGGACCCATCCCCACCACCAAAATCTTAACCAAGGCTCGCTTGAAACAGGTCAGTGTGAAGTTATATCATTCAATATAGGTAATGTCTGGTGAAAAGTATAAAGACATTGATGATGCCTGGAAGTTGAAAACTGAGCACTCACCACAGGCACATCTCCTTTGGCCATGCTCTCCTCAAACTCTGCTTCTCGCTCCTGTCAATACAAAAACAGAGTAATTTAGAGACACGAGGAAACTGTGTTTGTGTATGTGTCTGAATAATTCTCAAATCGTCTGTCAACCCTGTCCTCCACCTCACCGTCTCCCGCTCCTCCTCCAGGATGATGGGCTCCCTGGTCCTCTCCCACAGACGCAGGGATTTGTCGTGGGATGACGACACAATGTGGTCACCATTTGGGCTGATGGTCAGACACCAAACCTCCCGATGATGGCCCTGTAAGGCAGGGAGAAAAGCCAAATGTCAGCCTGGAAGCATTCTAGCGTGCCTTGATACAGTGAAGCAGAGCAACAGTGGCAAAATTCATGATGTGTAAAGTCACTATAGGGCAGGAAGAAAAATGTATCACCTACCAAACTTCCAAGTAACCTGTAAACAATCACTAGTCACACTCTAGCAACCACCTGATATCTTAAAGTTACGGTTCTCAGTTTTAGACCCAATAAGGACAGGGCTCTAGGTGTGATGATGAATGTCGGTCAGCCCATTAGTCCATTTGTAATTTTGACTATATCAACAGCTATTGGATGAAATGCCATAAAATGTGGTGCAGACACTCAGGGTCACCTGAGGATCAATTCTATTGATTTAAGTAACAACATGACCTTTCCTCTGATGCTACCCTCAAGTCAGACATTAAAATGTTTTTCCCACTAGTGGTGATGATCGAAGAATAACAAAATTCTGTTGTGTAATGGGCATTACTTCCTTACTTTTAACTGCCTATCAAATGCAAATAATCATGCAGCAACCACCTGCATGACAGCGACTGTGGCTTAGTGGTAGAGCGGGTCGTCCACCAGATCGGCGGTTCGATCCCAGCTTCCCCCAGCCCACATGTCGAAGTGTCCTTGGGCAAGACACTAAACCCCAAATTGCGGCTTGTGAGTGTGTGTGAATGATTAGTCTTCCAACTGATGAGCAGTTGCCATCAGTGTATGAATGTGTGTGAATGGGGTGAATGTGATATGTAGTTGAAGCGCTTTGAGTAGTCAGAAAGGCGCTATATAAGTACAGTCCATTTACCATTTACCACCTAGTAATAGCCCAACAACACAAGTGATCACCCAGAAATCATTTGCTGCATTGTCAGGAAATGCACCAAATCTAGTTTTGGACTCTGTTTGACAAATCTGGTTTAGAGCTGACAAATGAGGTGTGGTCAGTATTGCATTTCAGCATTTGAGGTGTGAAGAACCCTGCCAGAAGACCCTTGGGCTAAGCCATTGGACCCCAAATATCAAGGGTATAGAGAGGAGTGTCACCTCTAGCGTCTGGATGAGCTCAAACTTGTCGGCGTCCCACTGTTTAATCTTCTTGTCCTTCCCTGCTGTGAAGAACAGATGAGTCTTGGGGACAAACTGGAGGAACATGACGCTGTGGAGAACAAACAGAGTGAGGGAAGAGAGAGAAAGTCAGCCAAGTGAATCGGTAAAAAAGAAAATAAATCCACGGCTAGAAAGTAGGGAAGAGTGACAAAAGAAAGAAAGCAAGGAACTCAGGAGAAACCAAGAAAAGCAGGAAATAATCATAAGGCAGGACAAGACAGAAAGACACAAAGAAAGCAAAAAAGAATCAAAAGATCAACAGAAAGACAGAAATTAAGAACAAGGTTGAAAGAAAACTAAGTGAACACAGAAAGGCTGAAAATAAAGCAAAAAGAAAATTTAATCAAAAGAGAAAAAGAAAAAACACCAAAGGACAAAAAGTGAGATGATCCATGAGAAAACAGATGAGCGGTGAGCTGAAAGAGCAGCTGGTGTGAAGTCACAGGGCAGTGCGAGTTAACAGGACATGGATCAGAGTCCCTGATCACAACAGATGAAATCAGAGCTGGAAACTCGACAGCCCAGAAAATGACTTCATCACCACAGGTTTTGTTTCAATGAAGACATGACTGATTTAGTTCTGTGTTGTTGGGTGTTACCTGTCATCATGAGCAAACATGGAGCGGTGACAGTCGCCAAAGTCCAAACCCCAGATCTTCACGTTTCTGTCAGCGGAGCCCGTCGCGATAAGTGTGTTATCCTGGTTAACAGAAACACAGGGTCAGGGTCTGGGAGGTAGGACTGTGGGTCAAGATGACTTCACTTGAGTCCAAGTCAATTTCACAAACTGATGCAATGAGAGTCATGACTAAGTGGAGACATTATTCTTCACGAGAAGCAATCAACAATGCCTGCCCAAATGTGGAAAGAGTTCTTATAAGAGATTCTTAAAGGTTTCCTGTGTAGTTTTTTACCTCTAGTAGCGCTATGGACGTGTTTTCCTATGAGTGGGACTCTGTTTTGTTTATCTCATGCATGTACACAATACATCTGCACATACGCATGCACATGGGTGATGCAATATACAGTTCTGCCAATGCTTTCACACTATTCCACTGATCTACAGGTGGCGGTAACACGGCAAAATATGCTTCAATGCACCAGCAAAGGCAGGGAGGACTGTTGGCAAGTAAAGATGAATGTAAACAACACTGGATTTAACGTAAAAAAACGGCTTTGCAAATGTTTTATGAGGAAGGAAATGCATTCAACACGTTTGTTAGAGCTCAAGAACACACACAATGCATTTAGGAGAGTATCACTGAATGTAAACATAACTTTTGTTTTGTTTACAAGAAAACACCACATGGCACCTTCAAGGGTGAACAGACATGTAGATTTATGAATCTAATTGATTATCAAGTGAAGAACTTTGTTTATAAAATTCGAAGATTAATTTGGTGTTTTTGGTACTGATAAACACCTGAGACCATTAGACCAGCTGGGATACGACCATAATGAGTTGAAACTGAACAGGATCCAGCTGCTAATATAACACTTACAGTATGAGTGCAAGCTTCAGAGTCACAGATACAAAATAATTTTCCCATGACTCTTCACTGATTGTTGTGTAATATCAAAGTTAGAAATTTCAAAAACCTGAGACGGATTTTCACAGTTGTTAACTTTGATAATCTTGCAAATTAAAGCTTTATTATTGAGGCCGCTAAGTAGCTGATAAAATGTTTGCAGCTTGAGAGTACTCACATGTGAGATGTCCAGACAAAGTACAGGCAGCTTGTGTCCATACAGAGACAAGAAGAACTAAAGCAGCGAGAGGGAGAAATGTTGTGATGTAAACAGAATTTATGACACTATTAATGAAGCAATTATACACTGAATATGCCATCATTATTTTTATTGAATACAGGCAGTCCTAATGTTGTGTAATTTTATGTATGGATGTAGGGTGTACCTTAAGTGTGTCTGTGTAGAAGATCTTGACGGTGCAGTCTAACAAAGAGACAGCCAGCAGTCTGTGGTCAGGAGAAAACTTCACACACAAAACGTCTTCCTCCAATTGCAGAGTGCGTGTGTGTTTCATTGTCAGCCTCCTATTATCACACACACAAAAAATGTCATACAAACACAATATTAAATATGAGTCATGTCTAAGTCTTGTTACTGAGCAATTCACGATTGAAAATTCAATATAAGATTTAACATCAATGATAAAGACCAATTTATATTTAGTACAGAGAATATGCTGACTACTGTTGCATTTTCTATCTGATGTGAGTAAAAAGCAGACCAAATATAGTATAAATCATCTATAATAACAGTAGTAGTAGTAGTAAGTAGTCTGAAATGACTTTAGACCAACTTTTGTGAAAGCTGAACTAAACCTTTTTTAGAATTTCACCGACACTGAGGTCTGCTATTCAGGGGTTCCCCAACCTAGTGAACCAGGTAGTAGAGATACTTTCTATCATATAAAAATTAACAAAGATTTTGACCCAAGAGACAATATCTGGGAAGATCTCTATTGTAGTTGAGTACTTTATTCGAGGTGCAAGGTGAAATATGAGATCATCCTAAATTAACCACACTGATATTTGAACAAACAAGGTGGTGACTTACTTCTGGCCAGTCCCTTGGTCCTTTATCAGCTCAAACTCCCAGAACTTCACTGTCTTATCTGCACCTCCTGTGACAATCCCCCTCTACAGGAATGACGCACACATACATGGGCACAGACACAACAAATGAAAAAGCACAGAACAGCCAGATATTTTTTTAAATCTGAATAATGTAAAGTTACGACATAGTAAGAAATAGTAAGAAAAACAGTAAGACGGGTGTGACTGCAGACAGACAGACTGCTGGAGGTAGTTGGGTTTACCTGGTCTGGGGCCAGGCACAGCGACCACAGGGCTCCATTATGGGCATCCACAGTTTCCAGAAGGCTTCCAGAGGCCAGCTCAAAGATCTGCAGCTTCCCGCTCTGACAGGAAAAAAAAACACAAAACATTAACTAGAGAAAATTTTAAACTCTAAAAGTCTACATGTCTATGGCCATGCTAGCAACCCTGTCCTGCCGTCCCATGGAAATTCTTTATTGAAACTTCAGAATGAAACACAAAACTGACTCCTAAACAGCAGCAAATTCATAGAAAGGATGAATAAATGGATGAATAAACCAGCTATTGAAACTTTTTCATATCATAGTTTGGCTTCAAAATCTGATGGACCTCTACCATAAACCATGTTGCTGAGTGAGTTGGTGTGTGTGTGTGTGTCCAAATACCTTAGTTCCCAGAATGATCTGTCTGTCTCCAGGCACAAAGAGGGAGCAGAGGGCGTATTCACAGGCCATGGTGCGAATCACCTGCAGAGTTGACCTGTAACAGGGGGCAGGACGTCCTGTTAGATCACCACTCAGCTGTTTCATGAATGTGACAAAACCGATAAAAACTAACTAAGACGTCAAAGACATTTTTAGGACTTGCTGGGACTGAAGCAGTTTCACCTGTTCCAAACTTTGACTGTGTCACCAGAAGCGGAGAGGATGGCCAGGTTGTCCGAGCTGAAGGCCAGCGTGCGGACATCAGTGCGGTGGCCGCCGAGTGTGAGGCGAGCAGTCTTATTGGCTGTGGGGGTCTTGTCTAAAGTCTTCAGGCTGTATGTCTCAATGGTGTTGTTCTGCAGCAGCAGCGCCACCTTCAGCTCCCCACCTGCACAAGACAGGCAATCCACCCATCTGAGAGAGGATGGAGGAGATGTGTGTGAGGAGTTTGGGAATAAAGATGCAGTTAGTGCCTTACAATCAGCATTTGTAAGTCTGAATGATTGTGCTTTTAAGTACCTAGTTTTGTGTTTTTTCTTGACTATCTGGGAAAACAGTAGCCTGTCGGTCACAAGCTCACCACTCTAACCTCTAAGCTACTGTTATGTTTGGCTCCACACTGACCTGATTTTGGCGGAGGCCTTGATGTTGGTCAGTCTGATGATCTCGTCCTTCAGCATCCTCTCCACCACCGGCTCCGCTGCCTCCTCGCCTGCATCTTCCTGAGCTCTACAGCAGGGGGCAGCCACACAACAAGCATCAGCATGCTGAACTCCACAACTGAGTAACTACTGCATACACAACACAGTGCAGCAGTATTAAAAGTTGTAGAAGTGGGTGCAATGGTAGATAAAGTACTTAAAATACTAGTATAAGGAGTAGCAGTAGTAGTAGCAGGAAGCGTCGCAGCAGTAAGTAGAAGAAACACTAACAGAAGTGGTAGCAACAATCATAGTAGTAGTAGTAGTAGTAGTAGTAGCAGCAGTACAATAAGTAGAAGTAATGAGTGTTGTGTACAGCACTAAGTTATATACCCTACATTGCTATCAGTAGTAATATTAGTTGTAGCAGTGGTAACAGTAATAGTAAACATGTAAACCTTCCAAATGAAATAAACAGAAATATTTGTCTTTCCTGTACTTACTTAGCTGCCTTTTTTTTGGCTTTCTTCATCTTCTTTGTCATTTTCCTCTGCACTTCCTCCTCTGACAGCACAGTGAAGAGCTCCAGGACTGAATCATTGCCCTGATGGAGGGGAGAGAGACATGTATAGTATTAATTGTCTATATATAAAATATCATTATGAATAAAGTCACAAATTATGATCAACACAAAGTGCATTGATTGCATATAAAACTACTAAACAACAATGTAAAAATATCTCGGTACTTCAAGCTTTAGGGTCCCGACACATCAGGCCAAGTTCATAAAACTAACACAGACAATAACCAACCGCTGCCTCACACTCCCTCATTTCGCCTCATGTTAATTGAACACACTGTAAAAACTACAGCTGACAGCCAGCTGAATGCCGACAAGCACGTTCATTCTGCCTGTGCGTACATGAGAGGAAATACCTTGTAAGTTAACAGTGTTCCTAATTCAAAAACACATTAAGGAAAGACAAACAAAACAAACTAGGCAACAAGCAAATTGACACAATTTCACGCCATTGTGAGTCATATTAAACAGTCTCAAATTTGCAGCTGGGTCTGTAAAGCTTTTCTTTGATTTGCACTGGTGTCAGGCTGTGGTCTTATGCCTGTGGACAAAGAAAATGAACAAAAATAAGTAGAAACTGCACTAAATGAGCAAAATCACTCATTCACTGGGCTGAACAGCCACAAGTTTGTCTTCAACGCTGAATTAATGTGCTAAATCAGCCAAACAGCCACTGATGAGGGTCTACTAGAGCACCCCCTCCTCCCCCCAAAAAACTATGGATGATGGTAGGCCTCAGATGGCAAAACTGCAACAAAACAAATATCACTGTGAGTATTGTTTCCAAAATTAAAAAAACCCTCTGACATCTGAGCTCCTGCCTGAAATTATTCTAAAAAGAGTGCAGAAAATAAGTGCGCTTTATCTGTGCTTTGAACTCACGTGGCAGGCGATGACTCTGGACTTGGTGTCTGTTGTCAGTGAGATGACTCTGTCTCTGGCCTCTCTTAGGATCGAGCCGGCTTTCTTACAACTCAAGATCCGCTGAGAGAGGAAGAAAGACAGAGGGGGGACAAAGTATAAGCCAAGTAGAAGCATTTTCGATCAATTCATCATTGAGGCTGAAAATGTGAAGGTACACTTTAAAATAAATCACATTTAAACAGACTAATAACACCATTTTACTGCTCCTGTTGTCTGAATGTTAACACGCCTCTCCTCAGGGGACATATGCTATATTAATGTATGTAATGTACATATGATTCAGGTTTTCCTTAAGTGGCCTCAAATGATCCAGAGATATATTATTTATCCCTCTGAGACAACATTACTTGATAAGGAATAAAAACATGATATATCCATGTACTCTTCATCGTTTTATTTCAGTATTTTCTCACAAGAACACATTAATGAATACTTTCGTACCTCTTCAAGACTTTCATCCACCCCTTCCTCATTGTCTTCATCATCGTCATCATCCAGCAGAGTTTTCCCCTTCTTCACCTTGGGCTCGCCCTCAGCTATCTCCTGAGCAGGATGCAAGCAACAACTGTGACAAGCAATCGCTGCTTTAATGTTTTATTCTCCACGGTGGCACCGATCCAATGTAAAACATATAGAGTCAAAGAAAACTATGGCTAATGAATAATAGTTAAACCTCCCAGTATAAAATGTTCCAAATAATTTTAATTTCATAAAAGACAAAACATGAATTAAGTGCATCTCCAGCAACTGAGTTGAAATAATTACAACAGGTTACGCAAAATGGATTTGTGTCATTTATGTGGTGGTATGTACCATTAGGCTAATAGTATAACAGCAGAAACAGATGGACAGTGATATACTATATGTTGACTGCATTCATAATTAATTTGATGAATCATTTCCATCATCTATTTAGCACACACAACCTTTATTACCTCTAGTAAGTATTTAAACTGTTGCACACAAAACTATATTGATACATTTACAACTAAGTTCGATGTTAACTCAAATTTAGTCTCACAGACTGTCAATTTTCTTTTTAGTCGTTAAAATTCTTCTTTCTTCATCATTCTCTTTTGGTAAAGTTTCCGTAGGTGGAGCTTTATTCGGCCATGGTGGCTATCAGTGCTCAAGCTGGCATGTATTGAGTGTTCAGCTGTGTTCTTCCTCACCTCCTGCAGGTAGCTGATGTCCCAGGCCCGAAGTTCACTGTCTGCTGAGCCTGTTAACAGCCTGTTCTCCTGGTTCAGCAGCACCATGCCCCATACCTAATGCACGCGCACACACACACACACAGGAAAATAAACACTGTCATATAGATTCAGCTCATTCATCCAGGTAGGACAATGTCAAGCTGAACAAAATATTAACTGTTATCAGTGGCTGATGCAGCGTCTTGGAAGACCAAAGAAACATCTTCAAATGTACAGCAACAGTCCAAAGGGCAGTTTGAATGTTTGTGTAGAGATGTTAAAGATATATCGCCACTGTCCAACACATAATATCTTCCCTTTCTCATAACAAACTTACACCAGTGAATATGCAAGGAATATCATGAAATATATCATATATCATGAAATAAAAATATAATGTAAAAATAAAATAAAAAAATTAGCTTAGCTTAGTTTTTCTAAAGCTCTGAGAGCACACGGTCTTGCAGACAACACTGAGTGAGAATATTGTTTCTCAAAGAGCAGTCACAGTGATCCAATTATCAGCCTCCATTCAGTTAAATGAATCAATTTAGTCTGCCTAACAACAGTTGTAATGCAATCAAATTACACTTTCAGACAAAACTCAGGAGACTGAAACTACATTAGCTCTACTTTGGAAAACAGCAGAACTGGAAATCAAGAAGTGTGAGAAGTGAAACCTGCTTGTGAGTTCTCTGACAACGCCGGTTATGTTTACATGTGTTTAGTAACCTGGACCTTTATATTTAAATGTGGTTTAACTAATCCAGGCTAATATGATGTTAGCCAGCTAAAATAAATTAACTCTCATTCAGCTAATTTGGTTCTTGTGCTTTGTACTGTGAGTGACCCCTCCTCAGTCAAGGCACCCCTTTGCTTATGTTAATGATTATAGAATAAGAAGCCCCTCACCTCACTGCGATGGCCCACCATGGTCTTGAAGCAGTGCTGTGTGTCCAGGTCCCACCACTTCACAAAACTGTCCTTGGAGCTGTGGAGCAGCAGAGCACACAGACAGGCACACTGTGTCAGTAACACTGCAGTTCTTGTTTTGAACAGCGTAAAGCCTAGGAGGGTGTTTTCAGTGTTATTAAGGGTTATCGGCTTAAAAACCACAATTCAAATATCACATTAAACATTATGTTACATTTAAAGGTCCAGTGTGGAGGATTTAGTGGCATCTAGAGGTGAAATTGCAGTTTGCAACCATTTGAATACCGCTCGCCTTGCCCTCCCCTTCCAAGCGTGTAGGAGAAACTACAGTGTCTGCAAAACTCACGAAAAACACAAACGGCCCAATCTAGAGCCAGTGTTTGGTTTGGCCATTCTGAGCTACTGTAGAAACATGGCGGTGCAACACGGCTTATTCTAAGGTAACGAAAACGCAACGATTCTTATTTTCAGGTGATTATACACTAATGACTGCCAATAGCTCCTCCTAAATGTTACACACTGGACCTTTAAGATTACATCATTAAAAAAATGAAAAAGCACTAATTAAACCCACATGCAGCTTCATAAGGCTGCCAGGTTGCATCAATGGCAGTGTGAAGTCATGTAGTGCAGCTTAATCTCACAAGCACCACATAATTCACGGCTCATACAAAGTAACATCATGCTTATATTTAGAGTTATAACGAGGGGAATTTCATTATCACAAAATTATATAATATAATATGAAAGTAATATGAAAGTCTGAGTAGAAATGTGCTCATTTGCCAAAAAGACAGATGGTGTATAAATCACAGCGCAGAGACTCATCTGTGAACACGAAGGTCTTATAAATATGGGAAGAGCTCTTCAATATGGGATTCTAGTGGTTTTTATGTAGACACATAACATGACACTGTTTTCTTTTTTCAAAGTTTCATGCCATCAAATCATTTTTACCAACTAATGTCGGTGTCCAAGGAGCTGCAACAGGCATCAGGTTAAATACTGTCCCACTTACAATAATTTGTCATTTGCTTTTTGGCTCGAGAATGAATTTTCCGCTTGCCCTCACTACTGATGGTGTGTGTGTGTGTAATTGTGTGTTTGGTGGGCTCTCTTTAAACTACAATAATAGGTGGAAATTATTTGTTACGAAACAGTTACGGGATTTATCAGAGGGAGAGATCGCAACACACAGTGAAGGTTAAGTCACTGCAATTGACAAGGAGCTTCATAAAACTCTGCAGATACATTCTGGACATTCTGAGCTATGAGGCATTATTTTAAAATGAATTAATAACTTTTATCTTTGTGTACAGTTTGCCACTGTCTGTCATCACCACTAAGGACACACACAGTGGACGTAAGTTTGACTTTTCTGTGTCCACAATGATCTTAGATGAAATGTTTTTAGTCATTAATTGTCATTATTGTAATAATGTGTTGTTTATTTTTAGAATCTACATTTAAGTAAAGCCAAGGCGTGATCGGGGTAAAAGGGGTGTTACCTCGTGACCAGGAGGTTCTTGTCTTTGAGGAACAAGGCCTGTGTGATGACGTCTTTATGGCCTCTCAGCCTGTACAGCCCACACTCATTGATAATGTCCCACACGATCACATCTGTGTCCTGAAGGGGAAGGGAAAGGTAATAACATGCTGTAACAAACCAGTAGCCCAGAATCCAGACTGGAATAAGACTGGACACTCAACACTAAATCCCCATGTACAACTTTAAAAGTATGCAAAACTGTTACCACACAAACCAAGAAAAACCAGACTTACCTTGGAACCAGTGACGAGCCGAGCTCCGAGCCTGTCGTAGCGTATGACGCTGACAGCAGACTTGTGGCCATTGAAGGAGACGTTGCTCTCGCCGTTCAGCAAGCTAAAGATTCGCACAGCGCCGTCCTCGTAACCCACAGCGACATGGATGCCATCGGGTGAGGGGCAGAGGTAGGTCACCTCGTGTTTCTGGCCCTGCAGGATCAGGACCTAGATGAAAAAACAGACGCTGGATGAAATCTGGAAAGGATCTGAGTTGGAAGGAGTTTCTAATGTTGCTACAAACTGTTTTTGTGGGAAACCTGGTCCTGTCCGCCACTGCTGTCAAAATCTCACCTTCTCTCCTTTTCGGACATCCCAGATGAACACGTGTTCGCATGCAGCCACGGCAACGTAGCGTCCCCTCTCTCCCCCTCGGAGGGTCACATATGCGATGTTGGCTTTTTGGTTGCCGATCACTCCGAACACTGCACTCGCAACATAGCGCAGGTACTGCTTGGTCAACCCCATGACCGGCAGCCTATGGTGATGTTGAAACCTGTTTCACAAGAACATAGGAGAGACTTTGATTGATCACAGTATTTGCGGAATAGAAAACAAACACTGCAAAATTCCTAAACTGCTCCCAAAGGAATCTATGGTGTGTCCGAGGCATTTTATCCTACTTTGTTTGGTGTTTCTTCTCCCCATAATATGCCAACAGGACATATTCTAAAATATTTTGAGAACTATGTTTATTATCTAAGGCCAGACAAATTCTTTCACACCAAACTGGGAAAATGATTTCTGTATGGACCTGGCTTTTCTGCACGGGGGCATTGTCATGTTGAAACAGCCTTCCCCAAGGCTGGGGCACTGTTGCCACAAAATTGGAAGCACACTCTTGTCTCAAATATTATTGTATGCTGTAGCATTATGATTTAACTAAGGGGGTTTAGATCAAACACAGCACCAGACCTAAAGTGCACAAAAGTATCCCCATACTATCGGCCAAATAGTGCTTATGGTAATTAAAGAATTATATTTTTAACATTACTTAAAAAAAACGAATGTAACTATTAAGCATTTTTCAGAGCAGTGTGACTGTTATTTTAATTTTAATCAGTAATGTATCTATGTTATCTAGCGTTAGATATCTAAACTGATATCTCATTTACATTATAATGTACTTGAACAATGGCACATTTGTTGAGAACAGTGCTTAATTGACACAAATAAGTAAACATCTCACAAGATACAAGTATAAGACACTAAATATTATATTTATGACTGACCTTAGTGTGCTAAAGGACATTATTAACGTGTTAAACTATCATCATAATGCATATAATACATATAATGCATATAATGTGTCTGTGGTGGTCCAGAGTGAGTTATACTGTTTCGTGCTATTTGTATCTCCCGTGGGCTCACTTTAATATTACTACAGGTGTATTGGCGGTTTCCTGTAGCTAATATTTGTATTGCCTGCTTTTAAATAAATGACAATAACCTACAGGCTTACTTTTTGTACATGTTTAGCTAGGTATAGCGCGCTAGTCGAAACTGTCAGAGGACCGTTTGTTTTGGTACGATAAATTGCCCGCGTGGTCGGGGTTTAGTGCTTGTGGCGCATGAATAAACTCAAAACTAGGCAAACCCCGTCCGCCCAGCAACCGCTGTACAACGAATCGAGTACACCTAACCAAGACACACCGGTTGCTGTCGAACCCACGTGGTGAAGTTCGTGGGTAAATGTAGCTCATAAAATCTGATATAATGTAGATGTATGTTTGTATATGGTTAACATTAAGCTAACATTTATTTCTTCAACGCAACGCATTTAATGTTTTGTTAGTTTCTCCGCTTACCTCTGAAATGCGGCTACTAGCTAAACTTGTGTTGTGTTGCCCTGCGCTGCTGTTTCAGACCCGACCAGTAGATCACACATTGATACAAACAGTAAAAAGAAACGATCTTGTTGTCACCGTACACCTCTAGCGTGTCCGTAAAAAATATAATATACTGTTACAAAAAAAGTGCTCAGTAGCAGTGATGAACCACAACTGCGTGTGGTGAGAGACAGTGTGTGTGTTTTTTTTTTTTTGTTTTGTTCTTACTTTGCTCGATCGTTTTCTTTCTGTTGCTTTTGTCTGCGCTCCCAGAAAAGGCACCACACATGACCAGCGACGTGCCAAAGCTCTTACTTCATTGAGCTGCGTCAGTTCTTGGAAAATAAATTCTGAAATAATGCTCATATTTTGTTCCAGATAATCATTTTGTTTATTTGATCATGTTTGGCTCACAGTCAGTGGTTTTGCAGTTTAGAAAAATGCACTGACCACAGCGGAAGTGTTTTTCGCTTATTAGTCAGCTGATTAGGAACTGATGTGTCAATTTAAACAGAAATAACAGAAACAGTATCGGAAGTTCGTTTGTATGGCCCATACAAAATAAAAGCGTGTTATTTTCACAAGCGTCACAATTGGGAAAGGGCAGGGCAAATCAGCATATTAAACATACCTGCAATAACAACTAAGGTAGAAAGAAGGCTACCAAATGAATCACGCCATAATGTGGCCCATTCTTTGTGGGATAAGACACCTTTTACATAGCATCAATGTTTGCAGTACAACAGCTTCCGTTAAAAAAGCTTTTTAATAACAATCATTGTTATCATCAGCTACAGCTCCATTCCTTACTGACACAAGGGTCTCTTCCTGAACTCCCATGCATTTACTTAAAGTCCCTCTCCACTCAAAAATATGTTTTTCTTATTGTTACATAACTTTATATGTTTGAACTTCACTGTGAAGAACGATGTATGTGCAGAGTTTGACACTACAGAGCTGTTTTCACATTCATCTGCTGCAGTGGGAAAGTTTCTCTGTGCTCACATTCATTACAACTAATTTGAAAGCTAATCATGGTCCAATATGCAACTTACACAAGTGTGACATGGAAATTTGAAACCTCCAGTGCACATACAATGAGAACGGACTTTTTAAGGAAGTTAGAGGCATCTTGTGTCCACTAGTTAAACTTTTGAAATTAACAATAACTGCATATTCATAGATACTGGATTTTCCTAATGAGGGCAAAGAAGTAGATATAATTTTAAGAGTTTTTAATTAGGTAATTAAATTTAGTCTGTTACAGATAGGCCAAGTAGATGCATAGACAGAATGTGTACTGTAACATATATACGCATGTGAAGATGAAGTATAGGGAAAAATGTGCTCGTGTTGCTATGAAGGCGTTATGTAATTTGAGAATGTTTTAGGAGTATGAGTCCCTCTCCAAACCCATAAAGATAAAAAAGAAATACACATGATCTGAAATTAAATGTGTGTCTAAAAAAATTAAAAACTATCATTTGAAGCCTCAATTGGAGTTTTATTTTGAAAGTCACAACCGGATGTTGTCGTGTTTACTGTGGCTAACTTGACGTTGCAGCAGTAAGCACCTAGCATACTGGCTATATGTGTAAACCTGGTTAATGGCACTTTTAAACTTAATTTTTGACTGCTTTTGCGATTACTTTGCTCGCTAGTATGACAACTCAGAGGAACGACAATACCTCTTGAGTCGATGAATTGTCGTGTCAAGATTAATTGATTTTTTTAAATTTAGTTTTTTCGCGTGGACATCACCTCTGCCTGGAGGAAATACAACTGGCTAGGTAGGTAACTGCTGATTTTGTGGTTTGAAGAGAGACCAAAATACAGTCTTCATCGATATATAAAGAAAATATTCCTCTTGGGGACTTGCATAAATATGTTTAGGAAGATAAAGGAGTTCAGTTATCAGGTTGAAATATATATATTTTTGACAGTAGCGCGACTGTTTCTTTGGACCAAAGCTGCCTGTTAACTTTCTCACCACCATCCTGTGTTTCGGTTAATTTAATGAAATGCTGCTGTTACGGAGCCCTGTCTTCAATAATGCTGCAGTACCATTGTGGCGAATAAATCATAATAATGTCGAGGTTGTCATATAGTAACCAGTATAAGCAAAAAAAAAAAAAAAAAAAATCATATATAGGTTCTGTAAAGTTGGAAAGATATTCACAGATTCAAACTTCCCGGATTCATAACTCATTAAAACACAAACGACGTCTCTCTTTTTTTTACCGTAGTAAGGTAGACAACGAGCTACAACCTAATTTTCACCGTCCTCCGAGCAAATATAATGGTCTCTCTGTACAGCCGGCTGTGAGTGCGCAGGGACCGTCTAAAAAGTGCAGCGCCGAAAAGAGATACTACAAAAATATTAAATAACTTCACTCTTGTACAGTGCAGTGTCCCCAAATTCACATCACACATCAGTGGTCTCCTGCTGGTCATACTACAACACTTATTTTATTTTTTTTGGGGGGGTGGGGGGCTTAAGTCAGAGCTGCTATTTTACACCAACCTGCAACAGAAGAGGCAGCAGGACAATTGGCCAGAATGCAATGCAGCAACAAGACAGCTTGCAAGGGGTAACGGGCAGTCTGGGGAAAGTGGGGAAATCGTGAAGTAAAATTAAAGAAAAAAGGGGGTGAACTCCTCTTTGCTAAATGTAACGGAAATAACCGAACATTTAAATGAAAGTAGTCTCAAGCTAACGGTCATTTTCATTATCCCAATCCCAAAATTTGAGAAACAGCAAACGGTTTGTTTGGCATCTTTCCTTCATGAATGACTTGAAAGATTAATGCATCAAATTATAGAGCTGAAACTGTGAGTTGCAGAATTGATTAATCAACAGAAAATTAATCTGTTTTTTTTGGTCACCTGTAATTAATAAATCATTTTCTTTGTGTTTTGGACTCACGATGAAGGATCAAACAAAGAATTTGAAGACGTCACTCTGGCCTGTAGAAAATTATACTGGGCATTTTGTCACTATTTTGTGACATTTTACATAAAAAAATATTACTTTTATAACTGAGAAAACAATCAGCAGGTTAATTGATAACGAAAACAAAATAAAAGTAGCTGCGCCCCTAATCAGTTATCTAATGAAAATTGCTGTCGATCAACTAATGGATTAATTTAACTGGTGCTTCTCCATCGCTGTATCCTGGGAGTCACCTCCATCATAGAGGTGAACAACACTGATATTAAAGCCCTTTCAGGCAGATTTCTGATTTTTTTATTTTAGGCTTTATAAATAAAATTTACTTCTATCTGATGTTGTAAGTTTCTCTCTCTGCTGCTTGCAGCTCCAGCCTGTAGTGCCAGAGGGGATGGATCCTCTGGGTGCTCGCTCTCAGTTTGTGGACATCCAAACGCTCTCGACGTGGCAGCAGCAGCTCGGGGAGGATGGTGAGGAGACGCCGCTGGACCAGAGCGACAGCCTGCTCAGCCAGCAAGCCTTCCCCTCGCCCTTCCCCTTCAGGCCAGACATCAACCGCAAGATCATCCTCTTGTGAGTCACACATGTGTTTCTTCACATTGTTGCTGTTGGGTGAAAACCACCTTTCTTTGAATTAACATCTTTTTCAGGATCTCACAATGTCGGTCTCAGTTTAAGTTTAACTGACTCATATTTTTGAGTTCGCCTCCTGCGTTCGGAAAGGGCTTGATAACGAAAGGCACGGTAGGATTTTCTCCACCAGAGAATCAAATAATCTTTTAAAGGAAGATACAACATATGGATAACCAAAACTTCAGTTACAGCGTTTTCACCTGGCTTCAACAGGTCAAAACATCTGTATTACAAATACCAACACACAATGTAAAATAAGGTTTGACCCAAGTGCCGGTAAGCCAAAACACTGGGCCGGTATTAATGTTTTTGGATATCTAATATGATGAAGTTCTTTCCTCAACGCAACTATGGAAAAACTGCATATTTTATAAATGTATTCAACCAATAAGATATGTCTTCATTAAAAAAGGTTTAATGTTTCCCATAGTTCTTCTGTGATACTCTGCTGAAAAAGCTGCTCACCACAGATTAATTTTGTGGGTTTTTGTGGAAAGTTTTGGGGTGCGTTCAAATTTAAATGCTGTTTCTTGCCCAATACTTTACTTCATCACCATAATTGTTCTAACTTTGGCATTTCTGTTGCATTTGTGCCTACATGTTGATGTTTTGGCTTTTTTTTTCTTTGTTTTTATTTAAACCTTCCCCCCCATCTTGTGGAATTATGGGATCCCCCTACTCAAGAAGTGTGAATTGACTTTAGTCCTGTTGGCACTTTCAGCCTTTCATCAGAATTAAACCCATGCAGTTAACGCTCATCAGACAATCATACAGTCGTCCTTTATAATGTGAAATAAATGTCTGAATGAACTAATCACATGTCCCAATCTCTGGCAAATTTTATTTGCACCTGTCAAAAACACAAAGTGGAGATGTTTCCAAACTAAGTCTCTACTCATGTTTCCCCGAGTTTTTATTTGTTTTCCTGGGATCAGACATCCCATCCAGATGTCGCTTTGAGTCAGAAGAGTTACAGATGCTGCAAAATGCTTCACGGATTGTTGTGACAGGAAAATCCATGAGACTGTGACTCTAACGCTTGAACTTGAAATTGCTGCTGATCGAAGCGGCTTGTCAAACTTGATGTTTCAGGAAAGAGGGATTTTTTCCTCAAGCCAAGCGCGCCTTTGATAAATCCTCTTTTCATACAGAGTATAGGATTAGATTTTTCACTTACTGAAGAGCCCTGTGAATAATCTCAGTCAGCCAGGTTTGTGTGCAGTTACATAGTAGTTATGAGCCGAAGGCAACTGGACTTGTTGTTCTTTTGACAAATACATCAGGTTTCAATAAAGCCAAATGTTAGAAGAAGAATTAGTCTCACGCGGAGGTCATGCTCTGTACTTTCATTACATTAGAAAAACATTTTCAGCCCACTTAAAGTCCTGATGTCTGTCTGTGAAAGGTTGGTTTATGGTGTCAGTGCAGTGAGCTCCTTTTTTGAATCATTGCTTTGTAATTTAAAACTTGAATCACCTGGTTCCACTGAACTGTTTGAAGAAGATTTGTTTACTCATTTAGTTATAAAATGATCCAGACTGGGCAATGATGTTTCACTGATGAGACTGAATTTGTCTGCTGTTTTTTTTTTTTTTACTTATTTCAAATTAGCTCAATAGAATATAAATAAATTCAGAGCGGCCCCGTGCTGAAACCGGTCAAATACCACATTTGATCTGACCGCTACACTACATGTTTTGTTTTTTGTTTTCGTGCCCCACTGCAGCACTGAAATCCCCCAAATCTTGGCATTTATTCAACCTACATGAAACTTGCATGGAAGCTTGAGGTAGAATTTGTCAGCTTTGCTATGAATAGAAATATTGTTAATTTACACCATTCACAGCACAGACACAGAAATGGTTGTGACAGTGTTTATTGTTACTCTACACATGCATGTGTTTTGGTCATCACTGTCAGTCATCACTGCCATTTTATAGTAGTATCAGATGTGAGTTACATCCTAGAAAATACAGGAGCAGTAATAAAAAAACTCAGGTATTTATAGTAGTTTTGAGTCTGTAGTGTGAACACCGCCTGTGTCTCTGCACGTACTGGGCTAGTCCAGAGTCCAGATCACCTTATAAATGCTCTTTGTGGAGGAACACATGACCATCCGGTGCCCAACTCGGCAACAGTTTCTCTGTAAGAGCCTTGTTGTTGTAGCGGCCCTCCCGTGCTCAGCCATCAGGAGCAAGCACATTCCTGCTGCACTAACACGACCAGAGAGCGCTCCACTCTGGTACCTTTTGGCTTGTGACCACTTCGTCACACATTTTCCCTTTTTACCTTGTATTTTGTTTGGTTTTGTTTGTTTTTTTTATTGGTGTGCTATCTTGGCCAGGTCTCCCTCGAAAAAGAGATTTTAATCTCAAGGGACTTTCTGGTTAAATAAAAAAATAAAATAAAAAATAGATTGTTGCATTTGAATATATTTTAGAAGAGATAAAACTATTCAGTATTTCTCACGAAAATGAATGTCATTTTATGAAACTGGACAGTTTTTTCTTCTTTCCTATCCTGGTAGTCATTTTACTGCGACCCCCACTTACCTAGAGGATGATGGTAGACATCGGAAACAGGATAGCAATGTCATAGTTTCCACTGAACCCAATGAAAATGTTACAGGAACGACATGCATTTACTTAAACGTGAGTGGGAGCGGCCAGTCTACATCATCATTAAAGGATGAAATTAGACGATTGAAAATATGAGAGGCTGTTATTGTCTTCCAGTAAAACCCATACCCCCCGAATACCGAACCAAATAAAGTGAAGTTTCCTTTTAGTTTTTATCTTGCACGCCTAATTGCTCTTTCTTGTTCTGTCTTTTTTTAAACTAGTCACACAGTTGGATACATACGTTTAATTTAGATGTCAATAACACTAAACAAAACTGACACTTCTAATCCAAATCTGATCTAAACGTAATGGACTGAAGCTTGATCATCCAGAACTGTATTTTTGTGTTTGTTGACTTTTGACATTTGTTTGAGGCATGTAAGAAGGCTTTTTTTTCCAGTTCATAGCTTCTACAGTACACGAGATGAAGGCTGCTTCACAGGTACAAATTCTTGGCCAAAGACTTGTTTGTTTATTTATCTGGTTTTCATTTTTGCTTCTGTTGATAACAGTATTTTTAATACTAATAGTAATTTTCTTCTAAAATTTCAGTCACAGTAATATCCTTCATCTGTAATTTTGGTAAAGAATAGTTGTACAACAAGTTACAAGGATCAGTTACTGTTACTACAACTAGGAGTGGGTGACATCACCTTAAAATTATGTATGTATGATATTGCAGGGTATTTTTGCAACGGCAGTTTATTTATTTTATACAACTTATTAATTGTATTATTGATTTACTGTATTATATTACTATATAGTGTTTGTCTTTATGCTTGTTTCAGACCTCACATCAGCTGTTGCGCTTGCTGGTATTCAACTAGGTATTTCTGCTTAAGATGATGAAGTTTCCTGTTTCCGTTTTGCTGTTACCATCTTCTTAAATCTTCTTACTGCTACATTTTACCATGGTTTGTTGTAGATCCGACCTTTTACAACCAAACCACTGCCACACTACCAAAATGCTCCTCCTCAGCAGAGCTGGCAGCATCACTTTCAAACATGCTTGTTGCTGCTTTAGTCATGACATAAATATCAACGTGTCACATTTTTTATCACATTAAAAATGATACCACTATTATCATGAACAATATGAGATAGCACACCCGTAATTGTAATTCATACACAAGTAATGCAAAGAATTCAGTTCCTACGATAAATGGAGGAGAGACAGACTGGAATGTTTTTGTTGACATAACCCAGCTTATATGAAGCTACTTGTCTGGCCAATTACTCGCACGTTGCCATTTTACTTCACAAGGATTTGTAACCGAACGATTTTGACCGATTCAGTAAAACTGGATCTGAGAGGCTTTGACTTGCCAACACGGTCTGTTTCTCAGTAAGAATTAGTTTCTGGCAGCATGGATGGCTAAAAGGGAGGATGGCTAATTTCAGCCCTTGAGGCTGAACTTGTCTTGTGACCAAATGCTTTCAACACATGCTTGAGTAGTTCCTCATTGTTCTTTCCAAACAAACCCTGGAGGGCTTCAGAGTGAAGAAATGACTTTACTGAAGCAAAAAAAAAGAAGCTTTTTACTTTGGCTACATTGCTAAATCTTCAAGGTTGTTTGGATAAATGTGCGCAGACTAATGGGTATGTGTGTGGCCACCCAATCACTGTTCCAGTGTTTTGAGGTAAGATTAAACTTGAATGACCCATTGTGCTGATATTTGGGGATTCACTGCAATAAATACTGAAGTAGGTATAAAACATTAATAAGAATATAGCAAACGGAGAGTGTTTTAGACAATGAATACTAGAAAAAAAGTGAATAAAGCAATTTGAGAGTGCTCACCAGCAGCAATATAACAAAAATAGTATGACAAAAACATAATTTAGTGTCTCTTTGAGATGAAATAAAATCAAAAAAATAGTTGTGATTTGTGAAGTGTACATAGTCCAGCCACCCCAGTTTTGGACAATCTAATTCAAAAATATATATATGAAAAGTTGTGGCTAGTCTGAAGCATATTATGCATACAGTACTCATTACTCAGAAGCATATTATGCATATGTGACTCGGGAAGGGGGCCAGAGGGGGGCAGCAAGGGCTCCCCCTTGGCGGCACCCCTGCACATAATGACTGCTGATGGATTTTTCTCCATGCTAAATGTGTGTGTGTGTGTGTGTGTAAGGTTGCCAACATCCACTAGTAGAAATACAGAACGGCCGCAAATGGATAATGGCGGGGTTGTTTTGTTGAAGCGTGTTTAGTAATAGTAACGTGTGTTTGGTTGTGTGAGGGACAGCTTAAACATTAAACAAATATTCACCGGTGCTTACGAGTGTCTTCGGGTTCACTTTCACCACATTTTCAAATTGAAACTCAGAGAAAAGGCCGTTTAATCAGCATTACTGGATCAACACTGGATATCTTAGATCATTGGCAACATTAAATGTGTGGCTTCACAGAGTAAGAAAGATTAAGAAAGCTTGCATTGACATAATTGCTGATCACTTTGAATCTTATTTCAGAAATCTGTTGGGAAACATCAAGGGGCATGCAGAAGGTTGAAACTGTATATTGTATATGTACCAGACATTTCTATTCAATACTTTACTCATGTGCCACAATAACGTAATGTTTTTGAGTTAAAATATCTTCATTTGGGGGCTTTTCCAAGTAAATATTGATATATGTGATTGTTTGCGATTAAATCAGCATATATATATATTTCTGCCACCCCTTAAAGTCTCCATGCCACCCTCTTGCCATCCCATGAATATTTCTCTAGAGCCGCCCCTGTTTGTGCCTACAGGTTTATGTTTATACATATCATATCGTTCATACATGTATAAATCTATTTGAAATTTTAGTAATTTTGAGTAACTTCTTCTTTCTTTCCACAACAGCACTGGTGATGTTGCCTTGCTGAACTGCACCTCCATCGTGAACACCAGCAACGAGTCGCTAAACGACAAGAACCCGGTGTCTGACAGCATCCATCAGCTGGCAGGGCCTGAGCTGCGAGACGAACTGCTCAAACTCAAAGGTAGAGTTGAGGGGGAAAAGCGGGAAAGATGAGCTCCAACTCCCAAGAAAAGTTTGATTTGAGCTTGCCTGCCCAGTGATGCTGCAAGCTCAAGTCTGGAGGCAGAAGACATAAATGTCAGTGGGAGAACACACAATACGAATGTGCATTCACTGGTGGTTTTTACATAGACATAACCAGCACATGAGGATCAGCTGAATTTAATAAAAAGGGTCGTAACTGCCATCGCTACTCTGATATACAGTATATCATCTCTTAGAAAGGCTCGATAGCTGCTCTCATGAAGAAATACAAAGTGAAGCACCGAGATAAAACTCAAATACAATTTCTCTAAAACTCCACCAGTAAAACATCAGTAATACATATTGTCTTTGGAAGAGAGTACATCATACCAGAAAGGAATCAAATTGACTTGTGTTGACAGTTGAAGAATTCTCAACACAAGGTACAAATTCCTTTTTATTTCCGAAACTTTCAACCGCATCTCGTGGTCTTCCTCGGTCGATGGAGTAGCTCACTGGTCATGGAGATGGTTTACTTGTTATCAGGTGACCTATGTATTTTATTTCAGTGGTTTTATATACAAAAATGTATATTTTTCCTCTTCTAGTTGTATCAGTGCATCCAGATAGTTTTGGTTTTATCTGCTGAGGTTTTGAGATTTTGGTTTTTAAGGTTTCTGCTGCCACACAAATACAAAGAGGTGAAAGCTATTTTGTTTGTGGTGTACAAAGCATTAAAAATTACAATGTAACAGTGGTTACTCAAAATAATCCACAGAACGCACTGTGAACATCTTTCATCCGGAACTACTTTCTACCGTTGAAATTGTCCCTATAAAAGTGATTTTTCATGGTGTGTTCTATTATCTAGAGTAACCAGCACATCGTTTCTGGAAAGAGATGTTGCTGTTGTAAATTGTATCACTGTGAGCACCAAAAATATGTCATTCACTGAAATTATATTGGGGCTGGCGACATGCTGCAAGTTTTAAAGGCATATATCTCAAGAGCTTGGCACTCTGAGAACACTGGAAATAGCTGCATGACTAGATACCAAATGTGTTCTTGTAATTTGAATAACTTTAAAAGCCTAGTATCCATACTTGAAAAGTCAAATTTGAAAAGAAAAAAGAAATCTGGATTTTATTTTTGATAATGCAGCAGTTGTAGAAGCCATAACGCACACATATTGATGGGTCAGTGCTTGGCCAACATCCTTTACAGCCATAACCATTTTTTTAATTGTAAGATTTCTTCTCAATCAACTTCATACTAAATGGTAAATCAGTTTTATTTGCATGTTTGTGTGCAGGATGTCGGACAGGGGAGGCGAAGCTGACCAAAGGCTTCAACCTGGCAGCGAGGTTCATCATCCACACAGTGGGACCAAAATACAAAACCAAGTACAAGACGGCGGCGGAGAGCTCACTGTACAGCTGCTACAGGAACATCATGCAGCTGGCCGCGTAAGGACCATCAAATCATCCAGTCATCAGTCAGTTAAACCAGGCATTATTGATTTAATCAAAGACATGTATAAACACACAGCCCTTCTCACAACTCCTAATTGTGTGTTCATCTGGCAAAGCAACATGTTAGATAAGTGATGTGAAATCCATTAATGCCTTGTAGAGTACAGCTGTCATGACAGAATTTTTCAGATTTCATCTTTTTCTTCTTTCCCCTCATATATTATAATTTTGTTTTATAAACAATACTTCTGCCCGACGGGTGCAAATAAACAATGATTTAATGAAAGCCACTCAGAGCTTCCCAGTTCTTCACAAAAACACAAGTTTGAAAGACTGTAGGAATAAACATCTCTAAAACACTGTTTGGAGCAAAGCTGCATCTGTCTTTGGGGCTGATAATAAAACCTGAAACCTAGCTAAATAAATTAACTCATTAAAGTTGTAATAATGTAAAAGGCAGTAATTCAGAAGTGAAAAATATAGGATCTGCACATTCAAAACTTTACAGCCTCTGCCCCAGACCACAACATAAAAGCTACTGAAGCCTCTCGCACCAGCTATGATTTGTTGTGATTTGTTATCTCGTATTTGCTTGACAGAGTGGAAGTTTTTGTGATATTATGGCTTTCTAATATAATAAGTACTTTATCATTTGGTATGCAATGGTATGTGTCACTGGTGTGCACGGTAAATGTGGCGAACAGTATGTGAGATTGTTCTTCTTGTCGCCTCAGAGAGCAGTCGATGGCGTCTGTTGGCCTCTGTGTGGTTAGCACAACCAAAAGAGGTTACCCACTGGAGGATGCTACGCACATCGCTTTCAGTAAGACACACACACACTATCTCACAGAAGAAAAGACACACACACAGCTTTTTATCAGCGAGGTACAGACATACACAGCTTGTGGTAAAATGCACAGTGACTTATCATGTCATATCTTGTTTTATATCTTATGTTTTGGATTTGATTTACTTGTAGTATTTGTTTTTATTGTAAAGCACGTTGTAACTTTGTTTTGAAAGGTGCTAAATAAGTAAAGTTGTTATTATATATCACACTCATTTTTGGTACAAACACACACATACTCTCAGATATTTGTCTTGGAACCTAAGTAATAACACAGCACTTAACTTCAGTCCCACAAAGACACACACATATGACTCGTGGCTCCAAATTAGGTCAACAAATTATACAGGCAGGCACACATTTAATTATAACACACACTGCAGTCCTTTATGGCTGGAATTCAACTTAATTGACATGTTCACTTAATCTCACATGATAATGTGATGAGATCATAATCTAATAATGGAAGCAACTAAAACATCCATTTTTCAGATGCACCCAAACACGTTACACATCCAGTGACCTAAACCACCTCTGGAGGTGATGCATCAGGCCACATAAACAATATGTTCAGTAAACATGTAGGGGCTGCTTCCTCAAAACGTTTCTGTATTTGCAAAGAAACACCTGTCAGTATAATGCAATATAATTCAACAGCACCACAAACTGCAGCCTCCAAAATGACCATAAAGTTGAATCAACATCTCTCTACAACAGTTTCAACAAAAACTGAACATTATAGCCTTCATGATGGTAGGAGTTGTTGCAGGACTGTATTAGACTGTCTTAGGTAGTTTATGAATACATACTGTATGTGTTTATTATCTTTCCAGTTTCCAAAGTATTTGTCCAAGTAATGCTGACAAGATTAGTCGATAACTTAAGCCACAGAAAAACACACATTTTCATGATCAATTAATAGTTTATGCCACTTAATAATCGTAAAAGCCAAACATTCAGGGGCACCTTTTTCTTTAATGTGCGGATTTGCAACTTTATATCTGTGAAAATCTTTGGGTTTTGGACTGTTGGAAAGGCAAAACAAGCAATTTGGAGAAATCGTCTGGGGTGTTTTTGTAGTTAATCAATCAAAAATCCTAATTTCTAATGTTGTTAAGTCTATGGCATGTCTTAATATGTAAGGTAACACCAGTGTGTGTGTGTGTGTGTGTGTGTGTTTATAGGAACAGTGCGCAGGTTCCTGGAGAATCATGGAAACAGCATAGAGGCGGTGGTGTTCACAGTGACAGACACAGAAGAGGTTTGTACGACTCTAGTCTGTGCTAATTTCACAGTAATAGTCACAGTATGGGTAACTGAAAAGTATATTCAGAAAAAAGCCAACTTGAAAGGAATTTATCGTTTGTGTCCAAATTCATCTTGAAATGAGTGAAAGGTGGGTTCACAGTGTGTTTGTGTCAGTCAGTGTCAGTGTCATGATTTCTGGGTAGTGATGTTAATCGGAATGTAAAAAAAAAAACATGCCCAGTATGTTTACCACTTATATTTACACTTTGTCTGCTGTTTGAGGGCACCTTCCTGATGAAATGTATAATGATGAGAAGCGCCCAAATGCACCATTAGTTTTGGTCAGTCTGGTCTTTGGGTCTTCTGAAGGACCCACCTTAATGGGCTGCATCCTTCAGACAAGTCAGCCCCTTAATTGGGACAGTGTTACAGTGTCAGTATACTCAAAGTGAACAAGTTCATATGACATGTCATCAAACCAGGTTTATAGCTGTTCCGAACAGTCTCGCTCAAAGGCAGGATGAAAAGCCTGCTGCCATAGAGTGAAGCAAGATAATGGAGTACACTTTTGTACTAGAGTTCCTCTAAGGCATTCATAGAGTTTCGCTCATTTGTACTGACGAGAAGTGACAGAAATAGTTGTGTAAAGAATGACAGAAGAGAGAAGTTCAAACCCTGCTTACTTTCTCATCTCTGTACACCTGGCCAATCGCTGCATGAAGAGGGCGTGCTTGTCAGACTGTTGGTTTTGGAAAGTTACAGAAATTGTGGCGGGAGGGGTTTTAGACACTGTTCGACACTTTTATTCTAGCTCAAGGCCAGTTCAGAAAGTTAAATACTGGTTATCACGAAAGACTGAACCCACACGTTCTTCTTATTTAAGGTCAGTCTTCCTTATGCTGCCCTGCTGTCTAATAAGCCAGTACGTATATTTTTGGGCATTTATATGAATACGAATGTGATGAATGTGTGTGTTCTTTCAGACGGTGTACAAGAAGTTACTGCCTCTGTACTACCCTCGCTCTGAGGAAGAGGAGAGGGCCTGCCTGCCTCTCATTCCAGCTGACATTGGCAACTCTGAGGGTGAACCCGTTGTCCCAGAGAGACAGATCCGCATCGCCGAGAAACCAGGCACCCTGGAAGGTATACAAGTTCAACACAAATCTTTTTTATATAATGTGATGAAATGTTTCCCGGCATTAGAAAGGACACACAATGTGCTTCACTTTCATGTCAGCAATCTATTTATAAGAGTAGGCATCATTTCTTTCTAGTGGTTGATGTTTAATTTTGGAATCAGACTATCTTCTTATTTCAGGAAGAAATAGTCCAAGATCAACTGATACAGTCAGTAAAATAAACACACACAGGCACAATTTAATATTTTATTCCTCTCCATTTCTGTCCTCACTCATCTGACACTGAGGAAAAGCAACCATTTATTGTTTTTTCCCCTCTAGTTTAATTTTGACCTCAGACAGATGTTATTTCAGTTTGAGGTACTTCTAAATTATCTGAGAAAGTGTCAACTGCACAATAAAGACAGAGCACCAATTTTTAATAGGTTTTATTTAAGGTGAAGCTTTTCACGTTTACAGTGTTTCTGTTTTTAATTTTGAAACAATGGAAACAAAATCACCCCCAGCTTTGATCTGTCATGGTGGACAGTCTATTATTTAAGGGTAGAGAGTTAATTAGTTGTTCGGTCAACAAACAACACAGTCATATAGCCAAGCGGCCATTTGGACAACCAGTCAGTGCCACAGTTGATTAGTCAACCACTCAGCAACGTGTCAGCCAAAAGTGAAGGTCTGGACAAGGATTAAATTCTGGTGAGGACAATGTGTTCGAGCTCAGTCAGTCAGTGAGCCAGTCAAAGGGCATGGAAGAGCAGTGTAGCAGTTTCGGTTTATTTCATTTATATAGCATTTTAAAAAGGAAAGAGGTTTTGCACCAAAGTGCTTCACAAAGACAGACATATGTATGTATACACATACAAGCATAAAGGCATATATGTGCATAACAGATGTTGTGGAAAGCAGGTTTTGTAACCGGGTCAGTGGAACATCTGGCTGCCTGGACCCTTTAGCCCACACTAGTACTTTCACGCACTCACACACACCTACTCGTTCAGCGAGCCATGCCTTTCTGGAGGACTTCATATTTTCCACAGAGTATCATCTGCGTATTACAAAGCGTTTAAGCTGGCAACCAGCAGGCCTGACTAACACAGAGCAGGTGTTTTTTGGTTGTTCAGAAGAAGCACAGAAAGTGAAAAAGCCTATTGGATTTTTGATGAGCTTCAAAGGAGAACATGTTTTCAGTACTCAAAACTTAATTTAGTCCATTTTAGTCTTATTTAGCGTGTTTTTAGACATGAGAGAAATCTATGAAGTCAGGTCATATGAAGGAGGTTTCATCGATGCATGTTAAAAGCTAGGAAACAAAAGTAGGACATCGGGCATGAATTTGATTCATTATTATTACTTTAAAACCTTGAAGCCCGCTTATTTCAGATGTCAGCATCATCTACTGCTCATGTGACAGGGTGAAGATAGGACTTTTGTTTGTTGTTGATGATGTTGTTTTAGGGAAAGTAGTGTGAAAAATGTGCAATGAAACCTACCATCAGGGGTGGAGCAGGACTCACTTTCAGTCAGAGTTAAACAATGTAGAGTGGCCCACTGAAATCGGGTGGTCAGGTGAGTTGCTACTGGCATCAAGTGACTACACTGAACTCTAACTCTGAAAAGTTTGCACTTACACTGATCACCTGCACAAAATATATCTGTTACTTGGCTGCAGCCTGCCAAAGGTGTTTATATCCTTTTTAATCAGTATTTTATTGGCATCGCTGCTTTCCTCTCATTTTATTTTCTCTTCAACCCGGTGTGCCAAAGTGCCAACTCGGCGAGACTGTCCAGACTTCAGATCAAGGTAGGGCTGTACCATTTAGGGAGGGGCTGCTCATTTATTCCCCTACTCTAGACTTGATCTGGCCATTAACAAAGAGATTGTGTGTGTTCGTGTAAGGACACAGAGTCCACGAATGCTCAACTTCATCAGCTCAGTCCACACCTGAGTCAACCCAAAGTAACCATCCCAAAATAATAGCAGGCCGCCGTCATTTCTCCCGAACCTTCTAACTTTCACTCCACCATTTCTTTCCCCAAGAAGAGAGAGAGATACAACAAAAGGTCTTGGCCACCAGTATGCTCCAAAATGACAGACAGTTAAAAATGGTCAACATGCCAGTATCCAGTAGAGTTCCATAAACTTGTAGACTCTATATCAAGGTTCACTGAAGCTGTTCTGGAGGCTCAGTGTGGCCCAACAACTTACTAAAACATTGTGTGCTTTTGTTTTTTACTTTTATTTGTCCTCCATCTATTTGTACTCCAAATTTTATTTGACTGAAAAGTTTTTGGTGTAGTCACGCAGGAACTGAGAAAGGGCCAACACTCAGGACTGCATGTACAGTAGTTGGCTCTGTTGCATAGTAAATAAGACATGCAAAAAAGAACAAATAGGGGAAACTGACCTGAATCTAAAAGTAGTCAAAATGTTTAAACTCCCTTTAAGACCTTAAACCCTCATATAAACTGTATTTTATATGACCTATTTAGTTTATCTAACCTAACCTAACTTAAGCTTTTGCTTGCACTTTGTCTAAATGTTAGTTTTTGGTGAAGAGGATTGTGAAAGTAACGCCAGCCCATATGTTAGCAAGTGTTTTCTGTGGTTTCTGCGTTGAGCCAGTCTGATGTCGGCTGTTAGCGTGACGCTTCAAAGGAGCAAGATGTGGCTTTGAGGTGTTGATCCAAAGCAAGCAGGCCGCCTGCTAGTAAAACCCAATAACAACAGGCTGATGTATACACACTGACAGACACACATGCCCATTTGGATGCACTACAATGCGTGGGCATGCATATGACCATACATGTGGTTGCAGAAAAACAAGCAGAGAAACAGACTTGAACCTGAGCCTGAATTCTGTCTTCCGAGTGTATGACCTCACTGGCAGCTTTTTCACAAACACACACACAAATAATGTCACGCTTGCAGATAAATTAGGATCAGTGAAATAAAATAAAGACAGGCAAGCAAGCACATCAGATTTATAACTCGAAAAATTCAAGCATACAGTAAATCTTGGGGGGGGATTATCATTTCAAAGATCTAAATGAAGCCAGATCTAGGATTATTTACTGGTTTCATTCTGTAAGAAGTATACTCAGGGTCTCATAGTATGTGTTGCATGTGGGAGCACTAATGTGTTTCATTGAATATGCTGCAATATCTGTCCTATGTGCATCTAACTTTACCATAACTCTTGCATATGGTTCTACTACCATAATAAATCCATTAAAGCTAGTAAAGTAAATAACCAGCCATCATATGTTTGTTTGTTTGTTTGTTTGTTTGTGTAGATGATTCTGAAGAGGAGAGTCTGGAGTCAGATCTGGGTCAGGTGGGGAATCACGCTTTCGCCCGGATGGAGGGTGATGTGGACAAACAGCGGAAACAGATCCTACAGGGCCAGTTGTCAGATGTGGCCATGCAGAAACAACACCAGAGGAAGTAAGAGTCCAACCAAATTTTATAATAACTGGAACATACTGTAAAAATGCACACTTTTTTATATGATAATATACATTGCTCCAAGTCTTAGTTGGAATCAGTTGAGTTGTGTCCCATGAACACTAGCATTAGCAACATTAGCACTAGAGACACTAGCATTGACATTTCTGCCACTTGACACTTTCTGAAACTTGAATTTCTAAATGAAATAGTTTTGATTTATTTCATGATCACACTTAGTTATTTATTTATTTATTTTTATAGCCATTTGACCATCAAAATGATTTTACGTCCCTACATGTCATAGCAGAGATTTACAGCTCCCACACATTAATTACTAACCCACAGGCAGCTTTCCTGCTTTACAATTTCACCAGATAAACAGTGTTTTTATTTTTGTTTTTATTATTTATGTTGTTACATAATAGTGACGTTTCTGGAGAGGCAACAGTTATAGTATTTCAGATACATGTCCAGCATGTAATCCATATTTTATGCTGCATGTTGCAGCCACTTAGCCATGAACTTGAACCATAAATTAAAGCCATTTCTGTGTTTCCCCCCTTACTGCAGTTACAATCGCTGGCTGTGTCGGGCGAGAGCAGAGGATCTGTCAGACATCGCTGCACTGAAAGCCTTATATCAAACTGGTATGTATTAATGTGTGTGTAGGCAGGGAGAGAGGGAGGTCATATATTGGAACCTTGCATTTTTCAGTGGGAATCTGTCACCTCTGTAATGTAAATGTCAAAGAAAACAGAAACAAAAGAAGGCCATTTACAGTCAAGCCAAGTGTGTGTTGTGTGCAAGGCTGCATACCTGTGTGTGTGTGTGTGTGTGTGTGTGTGTGTGTGTGTGTGTGTGTGTGTGTGTGTGTGTGTGTTGGGTGATCCTTCATCTGGTAAAATGTTTTCTTTCACCTCATTGAACACAGCACTGGTGGGGTACAGTCCTTCATTTTCCCAGTCTTTGTTGGATTAAAAAAGACCAGTAAATGAAATGTCAGCACCTCGATCTCCTTTCTGAGCTGTTATAAGACGCAATTGAATTTCATTACCAGTAGGAGGCATTGTTGTTATGCAGTTTAACCCTATTGTTACTGATTTAGTCATGGGGTTCACAGACCAATTTGCCCATGACCTCAGATTTAAAATGATATTTGAAAACTTCAGTGGCTTTGTTTAACTTGCTTGTCTCAAACCAGGGAAATGTTTAAACCCATATGAACTTACAGACTCTGCTTTTTTCTGATTTAAATCATAAAGATATTTAATTGAAATTAAACCCAATAAATACCATATTAACCACTAATGTAACTAATGTAAGGGGCTAATGTAATAATGCTTTTCTGAAAGCCAATCTCTGTTTTACAGGGAATTGGTTTTCCTTTTTGATATCAGGTGATGTGTGATGATTACCACTTTAAGTTCAAAATAGGCTGTGTGCAGAAAATTTCAAGGTTACGTTATCTTTCATTGCAGATGTAAATAATTCAGTTGAAATGAAATAATGTTTCTTTAGAACCAAAGCATAGGACTGACAAAACTGTTTGACAAAACACAAAAGCATCAAGACAAAAACATCTAATATGTAAGGGTGCAGGAAGACTTGAGTACAACAAAAGACATGAGTATGTTCGAGTAAAGTGCATATAGCAGACTAAAAAGATAATATATAAAGCTATCATAAATGATGACTGTGAATACACTGGCTTACAGCTGGTTTTTACATGAAGAAAATTTGTTTGTTTTTCATGGTCATGCTAGGATTGTATTGTATTCAGGAAAAGGACAAATACGGGATAAAAAACAGTAACTTGGGTACATTGGACACAGAGAACATGCATTAAAAAAATGGTTTAAACTAAACACAGCCCTCAGAAGAATTTCACATGCACCGCAGAATACAAACACAAAATCAAGAACTTCATCAGATACACATGCGAATGGGCTAAACTGCTGTAATGCCGACCACTTCTCCGTGTAATGTTGTCACTTCCTTTGTGGGGACAGGTTTTGATTTGGAAGGGGTGGCAGTACACCAAGTGCTAGAGAGGCAGGATGAGCTTTAGCAGAAGGCCTTTTACAGCCCAACTATTACTAATATTTTTGGAAAACACCAAAGTGATAACCGAGATAATGAGGGACTGTGTCATTATATCATTGCAAATAAAGTAGGGCTGCAACTAACTTTTATTTTCATTATTGATTAATCTAGCTTTTTTATTTTTATGAAGTGATTAATCGTTTAGTCTATAACATATCAGAAAATAGTGAAAAATGCACATCACAAGTTCCCAGGGCCCAATATTATGTTTTCAAATTACTTGTTTTGTCTGACCAATAGTCCACAAACAAAAGATACTCATTTTAGAATCATATATAACAGAGAAAAGCAGCAAATCCTGACATGTGAGAAGCGTGAACCAGAGAATGTTTGCAAACTTCAAGCAAACTTTGCTTGATAAATGACTTAAACGATTAACTGATCATCAAAATTGTTGATTATTGTTCTGATAATCGAATAATCAATTGACTACTCGTTGCAGCTCTAAATTTATATATGTTAATGTTGCAGATGTAAGTTGCCTGCATCTGCATGTTCAGATAAATAACTGTCCAGTTGTGATGTAACATATCAGGGATTTAACTTCTATTTCCGGTTGCTGGTCTAAATATTTTCATTCATCAATTAGTCTGTTATTATTATTATTATTATTATTTTTTTTTTATTTTTTTTTTTTTACAACTAATCCATTATTCATTGACATAAAATGTCAGAACATTGGGGGGGAAAGTTCTCAGAGCACAAAATTACATCTTAACATTTCCAATTAACTAACGAATGAATGTTTGGCACTTTTCCTTTTTATAAATTATTTAAATGAATGATTATCAAAAATTTCGATGATCAGTCATCTGTCAATCTATTAACTGACTAACTGTTTCAGCACTATGACACTGCTTGCCCTTTAGTTGGAAAATAAAAACAAACATTTGATTTGTGAAAATTTTACAGAACATTGTTGCCATGAGCAGTGATAACCATGATCGTGGCTGAACAGAAAAAGAAAAGAGCGGCACCTACAGAAAGTCAAAATGCATCAACAGAAAATGCAGTGAAGAAGATGTCATAATTACACCCTCTTTGTTGAACTGAGAGATGATCTTTGGGGATTTTAGTGGTGAAACACCGCAGCAATGAATGCTCTGCAGTTACCAAGCTGATCAATAGTCATAGTTCATCTGCCTGTGTTTTGTCTGTCTTAAGACTGAACCTGTTTGTGTTTGACCTTTTTAATATTGTGTGTGTGTCCAGGTGTGGATATGTGTGGCAGGACAGTAATGGTTTTGGTTGGACGAAACATCCCAGTGACCCTTATCGACATCGAAAAGGTAACAAAATAAAATGTTTTTTATTGACGTTACAGTCAGTCAGACTGGACTTCATCTGTGTATCTGTGAGCATTTCACATTAATCTGAGATACCAAGTTGTGTGTTTGTCCTTACATTCATGTGTTTGCATGCGTTTTGTGTGCATGTGCATCTGTTTCAGTAGATACGTCTTTGTGCATGTTTTGAGAATCTGTATGTGTCCTTTCATGCGTTCATCTGTATTCACATGTGCTCATGGCTGTGTGCAAACTGTGCAAATGTATTTTGTTTGTGTGCACATATGTTTGTATTCCTCAATACCTATTGCACACAAATACTGTAGACCTATTTAAAACTTCTGTTATCATACCTTAAAATGTACCACCACCTACCAAAAATACAAAAACGTGAACCAAAAGAAAATAAAACTTAGCTTGTGTGTATAAAATAAACACACAAGTGACCAAAAAGTGAAAGATTAAACCAAGTGAACTGAAATTTTAAAAAAGTAAAACTGTAAAAAAAAAAAAAAAAAAAAAAAATAAAAATAGAAAACTTACTATAAAAGTGTATGCACACTGATGTAGTCTCTGTTTGTGTGTGCAGGCCCTGCTGTACTTCATCCATGTGATGGACCACATCACAGTGAAGGAATATGTGATGGTTTACTTCCACACACTGACCGGCGAGCACAACCACCTGGACTCCGACTTCCTCAAGAACCTCTACGACATTGTTGACGCCAAGTCAGTCTGACATTTTACAGTCCTTGTTAAACTGAGCCAATAATTGCTATTCTCTGCTATTATTCCTCTGTCACACACATGACTGAATAAGAATCTCTGGAGACATTAAGTCTAGCCAGGTGCAATATCTTATAGCTAGGGTAGGTAATGTTGGATAAACTATCAAGAGACAGCTAGATTTTGAAAGTATCCAACCAAAAAAAAAATCCCTCCCCCTCCCTTGAGGCCACGCCCCCAACACATTTTCATGCACAATGACTGCATGGGCAGAGTGCATGCAGGTAGGCAGGTAGACAAGCAAGTAGGGAATTAAATTATTGGATGGGCTTATTACAGGCCTGCGACAGCCACAGATGCCGGATATTTTATTTTATTTTTTGATTGCTGTCGGGATGTAAAGACGATTTCAACAAATATAACAAAAAATGCTTCTGAAATACATTACCTACCCTAGCTTTAAAGCTGGAGTGCTCTCACTGCCCCTTCTGGCAGTGAGAGTAATTACACTGTTGACTCGTGCTTATGATGTATGCCAACAGTGAGCTCTCTCCAGGCTCATGTTCAGAAAAAATTACAAAAATACAGAGAAATTTCCACAGTTCCAAGAGAATAATCCATTATTTAGGTAGAGTAAATGTAAAAGCTACATAGCCTACTCCAAATATTTTACCAACCTCAGTCCCTTCTCTCAGCACTCTCCAACAAGGAAAAGCTAAAGCTAGGCCAATTGTTATCCGTGTTTGTCCTCGTCGTCAGTCGCTTTCTTTTTTTAACTGTAATCCTTCCTCTGAACACCGATTTTCTTTTTTTATCTGGAGCGTCAGAAACAGACACGTCTTAGGTTTTACTCCTAGTTGCTGTAGCTTACTCCGTCGCTACGGTTGCTCCAGAGCCACGTAGAGGGAGAGTTGCATCTCAATCTCTCCAATGGACCTTTTTTTAATTAATTTTTTTACAGCAATGCCGGGCAGAGCTCTCAACATGGCCCCCGCTTCCAATTAGCATTGTGTGAACTCGTTTGGCTTGAATGTAATGGACGTTCTTTTAAATGGAAAAGCTTTAAGAAATTATACAAAAAATCCTCCAGATGGAACAAAGGTCTCTCGCGTTTTTGTTGTTTCTGTGTTTATAGTAATAGGACATTAAGTCTAGACAGGTGCAACATCTTGATAAAATGTAAAAGTATATGAGAATCATCTCTTGCTTCCTCAGTGTCAAATCTATAGCTAGATATTATAATGTTTGCCAAATGCAACATCTTCTGTGAGGCTTGGCTGTCATTTGACCCTCGTTTGGCCTCCATTTGGCTCTCTCTCAGTCCTCATCTGATAATGCTGACTTCTGCAGTCGCATTGAAGTTCAGATACATTGTTCATGCTACAGTATGACACCGCCAAGGTTAGTGTTTAGACTTTAGGAAAAGCAGAACGAACTGTGAAACGCTTTTGTTTCACTGGAAATCTGGCGGCCATATTTGGAACAGGAAACCCAAACTTGGAGCGTGTTCTCGGGTTGATGTATTGGCTGTGACTCAGCATTAATCAGAGGGTTCAAAGTTTTGAAAAAGTATCCTTTTTCTGAACTAGCTCTGGATAGGCCTTTCAGAGGAATCACTGACAAAACTAAATGTTACACATTATAGTTGTTTGTGAAAGTGTTTGAGTTGAAGAAAGAAAAGAAGCAACAGCTTACTCACTTAAAATGAACTCACACGCAAGTTTTCTTGTCATATCGTGTCATATATTTGAAGACAAACTTGACAAATATTCCTACTTATCTGAAGAATAACATGTGGATGATAATACATCACTGAGACAGATGCAGCCCAGAAGTTAGACCTGGATCTAAATCAATGATTTTTTTAATTTAAGATTCTGATCATGCTGTGTCATCACATACACAGCATTATCACATCAAGTACTCTTCACATGTAGCCACATGTTGTATCAGTACCAGCCTAACATTGCATCTCTCTGTTTGCAGTCTGCTGTGAGGTTCACCATTGACGAATATATTCATTAAGCTAAATAGGAGCCACATCCTCCACATGAGAACCAGAATTGTTTACAGTTCCACCCAGCCGTCAGAGTAGAACCACAGTTCTGTGTTATCTACTTTAAAGTGATACTTTCAACCCTCACAGACTTGTTTTTAACATTGTTTTAACCTACTTTTAACTTTATTCGAGGACTTAAAATTTTCAACGATATCCAATATGTCAGGCTGAATTGCAGAAAAATATTTTTTAAATGATGCTTGAGATATCTTGTTTGATGCAACGGTGCAGTCATGGATAAATAGCATCTTATGTTTTAGAAGACATCTGACAGCGCAAGAAACACAAGCAGTCAGACGATCGATCAAACCCCGAAGTTAGAGTTATTTGGAAGAGAAAACAATAGTGAGTTGTTACCCAAACAGTGCAATGAGGCATTTTTATATTATAACAGAGAGATAATATAGTATGTATAGTATTTTAGGCTCCCTCACTTTCAGTTTTACCTCCAAATAAAGTGGTTTAGATAATCTAGTTGAACTGTTTTTTATAACCTGTCTGATGATTTCGACGTGTTTAATAAACAGGAATTATCCTTTAGTGTTTAATTCACTGTAAGTATCATATACTGTAGCTTTAATAAAGCATTTAAAGCAAATTTATTGTATGGCACCCTTCAACATCAACACAAAGGCATTAGGGCACAAAACAGAGAATAAAAATTTAATACACTGTCATAGGTTTGAAAAAATATGTATGTATTTTTCTAACTTGGAACCTACTAAAAGAAAAACTTAGAGAGAAACTTCAGAGCTCAATGGGTTGATTAAACCTTTATAGTTCTAGTCTCTTTGTTTCTAGTAACCACGACCAAACAAGCTTCCTGTGTCAGTGGGAAACTCCATGCAGTCATTATGCACCTTTCAACCCCCCACGTTACCCATTACTTTTCTGAGACTGGTCATTCAGTTGGTTTCACCACACCTTTCTTAACTCTTTTCTGACAACCACGTACAAGACTTGTAGGAACATATTCCTGATGTTTGCCGTTCATACAATCAACATTTAATATGAATGAAGACGCCTTTGCTCAGCTTCCCCTTCGATCGGAACAGGGAAACCCCACTCAGTCATAAATAATAACCATGACTGTTTCAGTACACTTTGCTGATTCATCACACAGAGTTGCAGCTCAGGGTGTAATGCTAATCACCTTAAAATGCCAAGATTATTTAAAGTTCTTTCAACCTTGTTATGAGACCATGGACTGGATAGACTGCACTTATGAATTGTTTGATAGCCACCAACCACCTGATTTAAATGTTTAAAAGCTGAAGTTGATGTTTTATTTATTTCTACAGCTTTTGACTTAGATTTTGCACTTGGGCTGCCTGTAGGGAACAACTTGAGTAGAAAAACACAGAACCTATTTCTTCTAAAAGGTTTGTCATTAAGCAGTGAGCTAGGCTCGGTAGCTCTCTATGATTTGGTGAGCTGTCATCTTTTTTTCTTTATTCCATGATTTTTTTTTTTTTTCATTAGGTTTTTCAGTGGATGGTTTACAGCATGGTGGGGCCAGGCAGTCCTAGTGGGAATCGAACCCTTTCCCCTGGTACTTGTGGTGCTTCTTCTACTCTGCAGGGCAAGCAGCACAAAGTTCTTTTCAAATCATGTTTAGGGATCACATTTCATATAAACACAACTTTCATCTGTAAATATTAGTAAAGGCTTACAGTTTCCACTCACACCTCAACTTCTAATTTTGAAGCAATTTTTCTTAGTTTCACTTTTTAAGCAGTTACTGCTCTTTTGGCTTTGCGAGGCAATGTTGATCTACACAGGCAATGGAACCACTAACCCTGGCCTGGCATGTCCAGTGTGTTCAACCCACTGAGCTATTGATTCGCGGCAGATGCATTTTGGCTCCAGACAACCTAACCAGCAGACTAAAGCCAAACATGAACACAAAAGTTTCCAAAACTGTCTGGCTAAGTGGGGAGATGTTTATTACATTCTCCAGGAGACAAATGAGCTTGTGAGGTTGATCATTATTTTTGTCCCCTTAGGGTCCGGCACTGGACCAGAGCAAAATACCCACGTCATGGTTTAGTACTCCTGATTCCCCTCTGAGTTAGTTTGTCAACCAAATGATGAAGTTCCTCCCTATCTTGGCCGACTGTTTTGTGTTATATGAACACAAATGTCATGCAGCTTACCCCAGCTAGACCACCACTATGTGTGTGTGGCATGACAATGCAAACTGTTGCAAATGTGGCGTGTTATTGTCAGTGTACTGCCATGAAATGAACTGCCAAGTCTCCACTACCAGTGCTGAGTAGATTAAATGTGGTAGATTAAAGATGACCTGTCTATTAAAGCTAGTCAGTCACTGAAATGTGAAAATAACGGCTCATATTTGTTTAGATGTTTGTTTGTGATTACAGTTTAGATTACTTCAGGTTTGTTGGTGTCAGAGATTCACCCTGAGGCGCTGCCATGGTTTCACTGTCACGTGGAAATCAGGGACAGTGACTCGCGACTGGCAGAAAGGGCTGGTGGCTCCCATCTTTAAAACAAGGAAGCTGAGAGTGTGCTATCAATTATTAGGGAATCACCGGCGTAGCTGGCTTATACTGATTTGTGACCTCAGGATTGCATTTCTGCTTTTTGCCAATGATGTGGTTTTCTTGCTTCATTGGACTGTGACCTCCAGCACACACTAGGGCGGTTTGCAGCCGAGGGTGAAGTGGTTGGGATGAGGGTCACCACCTCCAGTTCATGGTACTTTGCCAGATAATGGTGGATTGCTCCTTGCTGGTTGGGACTGAGTTGCTCCCCCCAAGTGAAGGAGTTCAAGCGTCTCGGGGTCCTTTTTCATGAGGTGTGTGAGACTGACAGGCAGATTGGTGTGCCATCTGTGGTTTTGGCTGCGTTGATCCAGACTGTTGTACTAAACACAGTTTGTCTGAAGGTGAAGTTCTCAATTTACAAGTCTATTCCAACTCTTACCTCTGGTCATGAGCTCAGTGTATGAGATCATGAAGACAAGTGACTGAAATTAGTTTCCTTTGCAGGCTGTTTGGGTTCACTCTCAGGGACAAGTTTAGGACTTCAGTTAGGTGGTTCTGACATCTGGTTAGTTTTGATCAATGTCGCATAGTACAATACTGTTCTACGGCAGCTGCGGTGACACTGTCCATTAACACATCCGTCCAATTAAAGCAATATTACAGAGACAATTGTAGAGAACTCAGACAAGCATTGACAATATAAAAAATTGGACATCCACATTTGAATTGATATTTTGAGACATCTGGTGTACAAAGTTGACAATCTGATCTGTGTGTGGTGGTGGACAAAAGGGCCAGGAGGAAATCCATGGAAATCCTGCTATTACTTACTATTTGCAATATCCTATCAAGAACCAAAATGTTGGACGAATGTTGCCAATCACAATGTCATGGTGGCACCAAAAGAAACGTCAAGGTAACTGGAAAACTATGGACCATGAATTTTAACGACAATCCATCCAATAATTGTTGAGATATTTAACTTTGGTATAATATATACTATATGATAAACTTTATGGACAGACATCACCATCCTGAAGCCCACCACTAAAGTCATGAATCAGCAGTTGGTTGAATAATAGCACTGTGAACTGATTGTTGGATACACTGACGTGTTGCATTAAATCCCCAAGTGCAGAGTTTGCCTATTTAATAACTGAACATATACAGAATGGATGGTTCGATCAAATGTAGTAATAAGTAATCTTTAAATGGAAATAATTTTTCTTCCCGTGGCAGCTACGGAGCAGCACCTGTGAGGATGATCAGAATTCTGTCAGTTGATCAATGCCAGTGCTCACTGGCATTGGGTTTAAACCCTGTCTCTCTCGTTAAAGGTGTCACTCCTTACTTTATGCCCCAAATATGTTTCATTTTTTATCTTACCTTCACTAACTGAATGATGTGACACAGCAGCCTTTCAACTTGTATCCAGTTCATGGATGTGTAAAAACAGAAATACAGGATTTAATTTGAAAAGAAGGCTAAATAATTTCCTAAAACAGCTGGGAACTGTAGTTTTTAGCAAATGTTAATAATAACAGGAATTTGTGGGGGACTATTTTCAGCTGCGGATTAATACGCATTTGTTGCGCTAGTGAGTATTTAGTGCAGCAGGACAGTGTGTGTGTTGGATTGACTCAAAATAAGCTACAGCGCCCATGTTCATGGGAATGAAGAAACACTGTGGCTGATTGATGTGTTTTTTAATAGTTTTTGGACAATAATGGGCCTCTATGGCGCAGAGGAATAACATACTGTGCATGTATATCAGGGTCTGCCAATAATATTTCTTAAGAAATATTAATATTAAGAAAGAAACAATTTATTGTTGGATTTGTTGAAAAGAAAAATAATAATAAACAATAAACTTTAACATTCACGGTCTGGTAGCTCTCACCTGGGAGTTGATGTGTAGTTACATTTTTATTTAGTTTGGAACAAACATAAGAACTGGATAATTTGCGTTAGCGGCGTCATCATGCACATACTAAAAGTCAAACTTCACACAGAATCTACGCCTGTCTGTGCATACCTTCTCCACACTATTAACGATCTACTGTACAAAGAGTTGTGTACATTGGCCTTGAACAGTGTCCACACACTGCACATGTATAAATGTTGGTGTACTGCATGAGAAGCAGAAGGGGATATGTATGTGTGTCTGTGGTAAATGTTTCCATGCTGATGGATGGGCTGGAACTGATTGTATGTGAAGTTGTGTTTTTTGGAACAGCAACTCGCACCTTTGGACACAACTACAGTGACTTCACACACTTCTTGTCTTCGATTTCAGAGGATTAATCTTCATCTTTGTCATAGTCCTCATTTTCACACAACTTCTGTTCATCTCTGTTGTATTTAAGAAATAGTGAGTCATTCCTTGCTGTAAAATGTTCTTGCTGAGGTTTTCTGTTTTATATATTACAGGTTTAAAAAGAATTTAAAGGCCTTCTACTTTGTACATCCAACATTTCGCTCCAAGGTAAGATTGTCTTATGCACTGATATTTGCAGTGTCAACAGAGCTTACTGTATATTGGGACTAGAGGATCATATCAGTGTATACATTGCTGTTACCAAGTACTAGAAATTTAAATATCAGTAGTAGTAATAGTAGTAGTGCACATTTTCATTCATACATTTCAACTGAATTTGTCACTGTGTGTTTCGGCTCATAACAGCGTAAAGGCAAAATAATTTCTTATATTCCTTGTTACACTCATTTCCATTGAGAGATATCTTCCAACATTTAAAATCTTTTCACCACTTTTGCCACATTTAAACCAATCTTAAACAAATTGGGTAAAACATTTGGGTGACTTTAAAACAAAACTGTCATTCATTTGTTCTTTGATATGTAATAGTGTTTTACTATACTTGGCTGGAATTATTTTTTTTCTAATTGTGTCCTACTTCACATAACCTGCCATGACTCGGTAAATGCATTGTGCAATTGTAACGAAACACATCAGCCCTGCAAAATTTGACTGCTACAGCAACATGATCATTTTAGATAACTCAGTGTTTATACCTTCACTTTTAAACAATTTTGTCCTAACATTCCCAAGATGAGGTATTATTCAGAATCAGCGTGATTGTCCATCACACTGTGTATTTAGATGCTAATCCTGATCCAGATGCAAAATCAAAATGTGTAAATATTTTTCTGTTATTAAAATAACATCTAGCGAATTGTACAGCCTTGGCGGAGATATGCGCTCTCAAAGTGCTTTCTGGTTTATATCTTTTTCTTTGTTGTTTACTGGAATTGCAGTAATTTTTGGTCCAATGGCCAAGTTTCCCCTTGGGGATAATTAAAGGTTCATTAGACTTAATCTAGTTCTGTTGTTTGCTTTAGAAAGTTGTGTTCAGTTTTGTCTTTGTAGGTTATGGCAAGATTAATATCTTGGAAACATAAAATCAAGATCAAATGCCATCTATAACTGATGAAGTGTTCTTTCTTATTTTTCCTCTCCTTCGTCTTTTCGCCGGCTCATTCCAGGTCTCAACGTGGTTCTTCACCACCTTCAGTGTTTCAGGGATGAAGGACAAGGTTCGCTACCTGGACAACCTGCAGCAGCTTTTCACCTGCATCAAACCTGAGCAGATCGACATCCCTCCGTTTGTCCTGGAGTATGACACACGGGTAAGCAGCAAGACACACACAAATACACAGAGAGTTAGATTAACCCATAACGCACACACAGATGCACACAGAGATGCTATAATATATTTCTAAAGGTGCGATTGAAATGAAATTTTCACCAGATGTTGGTAACAACTCATGAAATCCACACATGCAAAGAAATCAAACCATAGATATCCATAAATTAAGTTATGTGTTATAATGTTAAATGACACAGGGAAAAAGTATTGAACACATGAAGAAAGGGAGGTGCAAAAAGGCATGGAAAGCCAAGACAATCAGTAATTAGAAAGCATTCCAGCCCCTTGTCAGTGCAAATGAATATCAGCTGGTTCAGTCCCAACTGATGGCCTATAAAAAGGTGTCTCATTACCAAGGTGTCACAGAAGAAACATCTCATGATGGGCAAAGAGCTCTCTCAAGACCTTCACAACCTTATTGTTGCAAAACATACTGATGGCACTGGTTACAGAAGGATTTAAAAACTTCTGAATGCTCCAGCACTGTTGGGGCCATAATCCGGAATTGGAAAGAACATAATTTCACCATAAACCGGCCACGACCAGGTGCTCCTCGCAATGCTCCTCAGCCTATAACAGGTGGTGTAGCATACAATTTAGCTTGGGATACGAATTGTCTTGAATACCAGCCAGAATATCTAATTACTCTCTGGAAAACATCTTGAATTTGAAACAAATGATCCCGGTTACCCTGTGTTTTAACTTGAAAATGATGCATTTTGCTGCTTTTAAGGAGCTCTGGGGCCAGATGTATCAAACTCTGTGTAGATTCATGACTCAAATATAACTAAAAAGATTGATATAATATCATCACTAATCAATTATTTCAAATTAAGTTTAGAAATGCACATTTTAAAGAACGCTGTGTAGACTACAAAAATAAAAACACAATCAGTGAAATTGGCCAAAACAACCTAAACCAACATTATTTTTATTTATTTTTTCTGTAACAGGGCTCCTAACTAACTTGCGCCTAACTTTTTCATTTTGGTCCACTAGCACATAATTTAGGTGCACCCAATAATACATTTTAAGCATAGCCTTTTTTGTCAGTTCCCATACACATTGGTAATTTTTTAACACACTATATAAATGATGTAATGTATGTTGTAGCAGGAATAAAGGTGGAGATAAATGTTTTTTAATGGACTTAAATTTAGTAAAAGGCAGCTCTTTGGCTATATTATGAGCAGTGTTATTACTGCTTCGGCTTGCTGTAGCCAGGCGCTGAAACGCTGTGGGAAGGGGCGCTGCTCTGCCTGCCACGCACCTGTCACGCACAGGACATGTTACTTGGAGACATTGTGCTTTTTTAACATATCAGTTCGGAACGTCGATGCTCCGACAACAAAAGGTCTGTTCCCAGGCGTGCTTTGGCCGCAGTCTTTGCAATAAATGCATTGCATACCCAATTGGTGTGTGTTAAAAAAATATTTTTATACACTTTTCTTTAAATCAGATCTGCTAAATTTCAGGCGCACCTGTGCGACCAATGAAAATGTTTAGTCACACTTGGTAGATTTCTGTTTGCACCCTGGAGCCCTGTATAAGGTTACTTCTCTCACCTTTATATTTCATGTCCACCGCATCATGTCAACCACAGCATTCTTTAAAAACCACATTCTCACCGCACACTCTTCTTTTATAAATAGTTTATGTAGGGGAAATGCATGGTTTTTGTGCGTTCATTTATACATCTGGCCCCTAATGTTTAAATTTTAGTCAGTGACTGACATGTCCTCACATACTAAATCCAAACACTGAAACATGTTTACACCCAGTGTGTTTTATTCCGAGCGCTATTCATCAGCTGTTTTTGAAGGTAGAAAAGCAGAGCAGAGGGAATGAGGAAAAATAGTCTGTTTATCTCCATTCAATGTTTCTCTTCTTACTGATGTAAACCAGAGAAGGGGGAGGCAGAGTAACAATCCGCTAATAACTTGTTTATTGTGTATATTTGTGTGTGTGTGTGTGTGTGTGTACATTTCTAGAAATGACACCTATTAATCAGTTAGCCTACAAACTCAATTAAAATGAGATCGCCCAGGATCTCTGTGTTTATTTCCCTTTGAGTCAAGGGTATCAATAGCTTTGATGTAACAATTTTAGCGACTTGGACTGCACATGGGCAAATGGAAACAATACTTTTGAAAATCGATGTGCAAATCCACATCTTGGATCCATCTTACTGCTGTTAGTTGGCTTTGGCATGCACCAGAGTAAAATATTACACATAAAGGTGGGGTATGCGATTCTAATCCAATACTCGTCTTTTTGTCCAATTCAGCGAATAACTCCTCACGTTCCGCTAGCTGTCCGTTCAGTGTGTGCGCAAAAAAAAATAAAATCCGGTGTTTGTACACAGCCCTGGCTCTGTAAATGGGAAATAAACAAAGTGGCTCAGACTGGGCCACACAACACCATTCCAGCCATTCCAGCCATGATTTGTGTCAGGTAACGTTAAATGACTTGCTTGTGGACATTCAGCTTACTTTCTAGTTTGCCAAGATATGTTGTTGTGGTGATGTTAGCTACAGTAGCACGAGAGTTGTGAGCATCGCTGTCTGGAGCTGCTGTGCTGGCTCTGGGAAACCGTCTCGTCCTCTCTGGCTGTTAGCTTCGCAGCAGCAACTGTAGAGACAGTTTGCTAACACACAACCTAGCTAACGTTTCATTACTTGCTGTGTCTTCATTCGCTCTATATCATGGTATTTGGCATGGTACTGGATTTCTCCAGAATTGCATACCCCACCTTTAAGATTGAATTTTGGGTTGGATTTTGATATATAAATGTTTTTGACATATACAGGGACACAAGGTAACAACTCAAAAGAGGCGTGTTTCATTTCACGATGCCCATTCATAGTTTTATGCTCACTATGAATGTTACATAAACAAATGAACAGATTAGCTCTGTGTGTAGCAACCTGTTTTAAAATATACTTTGTCTGTTAGACCCTGATTTACATTTCGTAAGTTGGTTCAAGTCCCATAAACTATTTATTTAATACAAAAATATTGTTAGGTATTACATAAGTGGTTAAGATTATAAACATAACATTAAAATTGTCATATTAAGGTGAGATTGCAACTATTAGTATACTATTAGTATTAGCCATAGTAATGTTAGCAGTAAAGCTAGCAGGAAACTGGTCTGACCTCTGTCTGGGTACTATGGAAAAGATATAAATATCACTATAAATTAATAGTAAAACTAGCAGAAGATATAACAACCAGAGCTTTTGATTCAGATATACAGTGCAGTCAGAAATTGTTAGAAAAGGAACGTATTTTTCATATTTCAAGGCATTGGACTTTAAAAGGTTAGAGTGCAGGCTTTAAGGGTATTTAGGGGGTGTTAATATCCATATTGGTCCACATTCCTACAATTTTCATCTGATATGGATGCAAACACCATCAAATTAAAGCGGAGAGTCAGTATTTAAACCTCACAGTCACTGTTTCAGTTCACATCCAAACTGCTGGAGTACAGATACCAAAACAAGACTGTCCTAATACTTACAGACTGCACTGATTAGGGGAAAAATGTGGCAAAATGTGATTATAGATTATTTTAGTAGGAAAATAGTAATAAGTTGTAGTCAGATGCCATGCCTTAGTTTCTCTCTCTGTCTCAGTAGTCTTGAGATGCTACTCTCACTGCCGGTTTATTAGTGTTCTGTATGCCCTCACTTACTCATCAGGAACGTATTTGTAGGTCAACCTCAGTCTCCTGCGGGGAATTTAACAGTCAGTATGTGAACACAATGGGATGGCCTCCTCTAAGGCTGTATTACAGTATTTCCCCTTTTCAGCACTGCAGCCAGCCAATGAACTGGGCAATAACAATCACGTCAACACCTGTATGTTGCTGTTACCCAGAAATAGTTTCCTCTGCTGGGCTGAATTACAGTGCTGGTTGATTCCAGGAAATAATGATTCTTTTTGTTCACTAAAAATTTAGCCTGTTAGGAGAAACACTACAGTATTCACACTACATCAGACACAAGCTGTGAGCACAGATCACAGGTTATGTGAGAAAATATAGAATACATATGATTCTGCCTGACAGAGTGTAATATGATGATTGTAACGACCTTAAAGCAGCTATAATCGACAGCTATTATAAAAATATCAAATGATAATATGTAATGTGAGAGGCGTCGCTTGTAGTGATGAACCTACAGAGCATTATCACCTGAATCTGCAGCTCCCCTCAGCTTTACAGAGCTTTATAGTGAGTTAGCTGTGCAACTTTACTGCTTTGGTTCACTCTCGCCGCCCTCATAGTGTTGTTTTCGGCCGCAGCAGGCAGCTGTTTTCAGCGGAAAAACTCCTAAAAACCCACTGAACACTACCTGCTCAAACCCAAACAGCAGACAGACACAGTTAGCGTCTAGCTGGTGAACATAGTGGAGCATTTACACCACAAAACGTCAATAAACTTCAGCTGATTCAAAATGCCACAGCCAGACTCATAACCAGGTCCAGCCGGAGAGAACACATCTCACCAGTTTTAAAATCACTTAATTGGCTCCCAGTCTGTCTTAGAATAAATTTTAACATTTTTATGATCACTTTTAAGGCTCATAGAGGGTTAGCTCCAGAATACATAGCTGACCGCCTGCCCCCCTACGACCCTAAATGCAACCTGAGATCCTCTGGTTGTTAATAACTGTTTAACTGCTTAATGTCTTTTTTAAATTGTATGTAAAGTGCTTTGTAATTTGCTTTAAAAAGCACTATATAAATAAAGGTAGTATTATTATTATTATTATTATTGTTATTTTTATTTCGTAGCTAAAGTGCCACATATTTCCCTCAGGAGTTGTTAGAAACCAAAAACAGAGCTAAAAGACGAGTGAGTGTTGGACTTAAAATCACCAGGTGGCCAGAAACACAACTCCAAATGAAAATGTTGCTCCATAACTACTAGAATAAGCAACTGTTTAACAAGTTCACCATATCAACTTAAAAGGTGATGATAGGTCGATGTTGTGTTCACAGCTTGTTTACTCTGCCCTGAAGTGGCAAAACTCAATTATCAGTTTTATTTAAATGCGTTATTGCAAGTTTAAAGCTTCTGATGGGGGAAAAAGGTTGAATCTGTATGTTAAGGGCTTGAAAGTTCCTGAGCTTACAACAGCCCTCCATTACAAACACACACACCCTCAGTCCTATGGTATTTCACTATGATATAATACATCACCAGTAACACTGATAAGCAGCGTGAGAGAATAGCAGGTGAGCTTGAGTTACGTCCAAGCTCAGCTAATAATAGTAGCTTTCAAGTAAATTGAAAAGATAAAGACCACATTCAGTTCCACCTTACAGAAGGCCTCCCATTTAAAAAGGTACAAAACCTTGAAGATGATGTTTCATCAAAAAGAAAAAAAAACAGCCCATGCCCACCTCTTGCTTTGTTAGTTGAATAATTAGTTTCTTTCTGAACACTTTTGTCTCAAGTTAATCTGGTTGTCACGGTTACAGTCACTGGCACGGTGCCACAGTTATAACAGGATAGAAGAAGAAATCAAGCAAGAGGAGTAATAATGCAGACAGATCCAGCCAAAATTAACAGAAAACAATAGAGAATTGTTGTCTTTGGCACCTGTGATCATATTCAGATCGGTCACAACAATGCTGAGCCCCCCATCTCCCTCAGGGTCGACCACCACAAATAAATTATCAACCGGTTGGTCATGTTACTGCTGACATTTTTGTTACTGATTGGCCCAGAGGGGTCTTTCCTAAAGGGACATGTTCGCATTTTTCTTGAACAGTTGACTCTGTTACCATAGATTCTCAAATAGTGGCCTTAAAAAGCCAGGCCATTATTCAAAACAGGCTTATATAAGAGACATACCTTTATTTCTACTTTCCCCTTTTTTATAATTATATATTTAGTAGGAAGCCTCCCCGTTTTCCTGATCTGATCTTAAATTTCTGTCAATGCTTGCTGCCAATGCAAACTCACAACTTCCTCCATGTTTACCTTTTTGTCTTAATAAATTCAGTACAATGTACATTTTAGCAGCACGAGTTCCTCTTCTCTACTAGAAATACAGTTCATTCACTTAATTAGTGCTGTTGCAATGTACATTATGAAGGACCATACAGGTAATTCCACCTCTCCTTAATGTTTTTACCCAGCTTGTATTAATGACTGGCCTTTGTTGTTCTATTATTTGGATACCTTTACTGTTTTATTTGAGAATTTATGATATTTCACTCATTTGTATGTCTAGTCCGTTGTTTAATTATTTAGTTTGAAATTGACCACATGATGTACCAACTCTGGCTCCTGTGATCTGTGTTAACCTCGACTTTGTTTCTCCTCATCTCAGGTGAATGGACCCTACCTTCCCTCCCAGTCTTTCAGTCTGTGACAGGAGACCAATCAGACCTCCCTGCCGGGTTGATGAGGTAGTGTCGGCCTATCAAATGGACATTGTGTTGCCCGTATGGTCTGAACGCCTAACCTCCTCTTAAGGCTGTGAACCATAATGAGGAAACTCTCCTTTTGTTTTGTCCCTGCCAAAAGGACAAAATTAACAGTCGCAGCCCACATTTAGCAGCACGTGGCCTGGTGAACAGACATTTCTCACTCACCACAGACTATTTGTGGATCTGGTATGGTTTCTGGATTATGCCTTACACCAAGAGTTCTTATTCAGCAGTTTCCTCAAACATCCCTAAATATGAAGTATCATGTCAAGACTGACAGTTGCTCAAGGCCTTTTCCAATGTGTGGTCATACCAGACGTACTCGCCCATGTCTCAGAATATTGTCAGACTTTTCAAACGCTGGAGTAATACAGGGGAAGATGACATCTGTTTTTTTTTTTTTTGTTTTTTTTTCTGTACCGTGCCATGCAAGATGGCAGAAACTCTCGGTAAAGTAAAGACTAATGCTACGTTTCACTGAGGCGGAAGTTGGAAATTCCCACCCGGTACGATGTAAAAACGACCTCTGCGTTCTCCTGCAGTCACAATCGGAAAACTCCAGGGGAGAAAAATCAACGCCTGGGAGATTTTCTTGGATAGACAAACACTGCTCCTAGTGCAACAGCTAACGTCATTGTATGTTAGCTAGCTAGCTAGGTAGCATAGAACATTAACTTTATAGAACATTAACTTTATATCACAAAGTTATGTTTATCCATTTAGCAATTTAGGGATTAAGGGAATAGTTCGACATTTTGGAAAATACGCTTATTTGCTTTCTTGCCATGAGTTAGATGAGAAGATCGATACCACTCTCATATTTGTACACTAAATATGAAGCTACAGCCAGGGGACGGTTAGCTTAGTTTAGCATAAAGACTGGAAGCAACAGAAACAGCCCCTGAAAAACCACAACTTGTAATTTTTACACTTGGGTTTTTGTACAGATTACACATACAAGATATAGCGTGTTAGTTTGTGTGCTTTAAAAAAGGTGCTAGTAGGTGTATTTTCTTACCTTGAAAACAGAGCCAGGCTAGCTGTTAATATTAGAGTGGTATCCCTCTTTTCATCCAACGCCTGGCAGAAGAGCAAATAACCATATTTCCCCATAATGTTAACCTATTCCTTTAAGCTTTAAATCCACACAAAGTGTCACCTGGGCCTCTGGGAACCTTTGATGGGCATTTTTCACTATTTCTTGAAACTTTATAGATTGAACAATAAACACATTAATTTAAATAAATCAGTACATTAATTGTTAAAGAAAATTGTCGTGGCCATAATCACAAGGCTGCCAGTCAGAAAGTAGTGCCTGTGAGGATAGCTAGCCTTTGTTAAATCAGCCTAGTTGTTAAGCTGAAGGTCCTTGCTGTCTGCAGATGCCTTTTACAGCTTTATGATGACAGTTTTCAACCTGGGCGTCCAGAGATGATATATAGGATTACAAACAATATCCTCCACTGCACTAACTTATTGTCTCATGTATCTGCTTCCAAATTGTTTTACGATGCTAATTTGTCTGCAATGCTTTATCATTTTCAGCTGCTCTGCTTCCTCTGATGTTCACTCTCTTTAGTTGAACTGTTGAGGTTTCACTCATGAGAAGGCATCGCTTTGTTTTAAGGGTACACAAGCCAGAAAGGATGAGAATTGCTGTTTTCTAGCCAGTCTCCCCGTTGCATGATAATGGAAAGTAGAATTAGCTGATTTTTCTTTCACCCTTGCCAGTGGAGCTTGAAATATTTTGCATCTGTTTGTTACAATGAGCATTCTGTTCCTCAGTGATTGATTCCCCATTTTATTTGCACAGTTAGTTTATTTAACTTGGACTACCCTGGAGGGTTTACCTTATCAAGGCAATTGCAAATGTACTGAAATAAACTTTGAAAACATTCCTGTGATTTCCCAAACTTTTAAGCAATCATTATGTAGCAACCCCCATCTTTATGGCACCCCACGGAGTAACACTATCACAATAAATGTAGATTCTGTCTGACTAACGTCTGTCACTGTTGGGATGGGTTTTACCTGCATGTAGTTGTCTCTTCACCCGGTCTTGTGTTTCCACACACCGTCAAAACGTCAGGACTCTTTAAATAATTTAAGCTCTGTTGGCAAGAAACAGCCTCTCACACCAACTTGAGGCTTCTTAAATTGTAACTTACATGTTGAATTTTGTAGCAACGGGGAGATGTGCCTTGTCAGCTGTTCAAGGAAATTTCAGTGATTGCTGTACTCAGTTTTAAATCAATCAATCAATCATCCTGTAAAGAAAATTGAAGTAGATTTTAACAACTTTAATGTCTTTAATCAAATTTTTCTAAAAAGGATTAAGGGGAAAACATCCAGTGGGGTGAGATGATTTCACTTAGATTTGTATTTATAACTAATTAATTTCTTCACCTCATGCTTTTACAAAAATAAAGCTTTAAAGACTGAATGACAGAGTTGTTAAAAATATAAATACAAGAGCATTTGAGTTAATCTGGCGCCACTGACAGTTTTCCTTTCAGGCGTCCCCATTATGAAGAAACAAGCAGAAAATTGGTTTTAGATCAGTGAAGTCGTCAGTAAAGTACAAACTTTATTGTCAGAATGTATATAAATGATGAGCCAAATTTTGACTTGCTGGAATTTTTTTTTTTTTTTTAATGATTTCAAAGTGGCTGTCAACAACTTCTGAGATTTACAGGAAGTGACTTAATTGGTGTCCAACACTTCCTGTACTGATTTTTTTTTTATATGTATATTGATTAAAATGATTTCTCTGTAAAAGGGTTTTTAAGTTTGATAATTGAAGGCTCTGATTGTCCTTTTTAAAGAATAGTTGATCAAGACTGACAGTAAAGTTCATATCTATCATTTGCCACAATTACGGCGCTGTAGAAGACAAATTTTTTGTATCATGCTCTCAAGCATAAGTGTCGTCCACGCTGCAGGGAAGAACAGTTGCAGTTGAACCTGAGGACTTATTTTTACTGACATTCACAAATTGGCACTCTATTTTAAAAAGGTTAAAATCTCCCTTTATTCTTAGCATAAAGCACACTTCAACTCCACCTTGATTGAACAAGTGGATTTTTAGCTAATACTAAGACAAATGAAAAGTCATGTTATGCGTTTAAGAAATATGTTGTCTAAGTAATAAACACTGGAACTGTGCTGAATTTAAGCCAGCCACATAGGAAAAATAAAAATTACCTGCACCTGAAAGGTGATGAATGAAAAATAAGTCTGGTGAAATATTGTGTATGACAATCTAGCTGAATACTCCAAGGCCAAGACAGTCAGCTATTACGTGTTGGGGAGCTTAAGCATTTGCTGCAGCCAAACTTCTGTGGACTGAAAATCTTTCTTCAAACTTTTTACTTGTAGGACGTTTGATGGATACTTTACATTTCAGAGAACCTCCTGTAGCCTTGAGTTCAAGCATTTTAACATTTCAGGGAGGGTGTCTCAAAGGAGAAGCTGTAAAACTATAACCGCTGTCAGCTGCTTTGCCCTGATATGGGTGATGGTTTGACCTGACTTTATGAAAAGGTAAGGAGAAGGGAATTAAGTACTAATTCATGATTGTATTTAATTGATCATAATGGAGAAAATGATGTGGATGTTCCTCGCTTCACAACGCCATAAATACTAAAATTCTAAGTCTAGTTTGGCTACCGATTTTTCCCAGTGGTGAAAGAAGTATTCAGAGCCTTTACTTAAGTAATGACAGAATGAAAGTACTACATTACGAGTAAAAGTCCAGCATTCGTAAGTTTACTTGAAAAAGTACACCAGTATTAAAAGTAAGAGTAGTCATTATACAGGAGAATGGCCCCAGTTAGTTTAGTTATATATTTAGGATTATTACTACTGATGTGTTAATGTGTAAGCAGCATTTTAATGTTGGAGCTGGTCAAAGTGGAGCTAATTATACAATATTACAATACATTTAAAATATTTCCTTCTGAAATGCAGTGGAGTAGAAGTATAAAACAGTATAAAATTGAACTACTTAAGCATTAGTACCTGACAGTACTCGACTAAATGTACTTAGTTACATTCCACCACTTTTTCACTAAAGCTGATTACTAGCTTTAGCCTAAAAATCATGAAAATCTACTTCACTAAATGAGGAAACTGTGCAACAGTGTGGCTCACTGATATGTTTTTAATAGTTTTTGGAAAACAACAGAGCTCTGTGGCACAGAGGAATAAGATATCAGGCTTTGGCTACACAGATGAAACTAGTTGGGAGCAATCCGATGTTGGACGAGATTTGTTGGCAGTAAGTATACAATATCACCAGAATTATCCTTTAAGTGGGATAGGCTATTGTTGCACACAAATTTCTACATTTTGACGAATGAAACAGGATATCGAACCAACATGGTACAAGTTGTATCATGTCATGAGTTGTTTCAGTTAGAAACGATGATATAAGAATTTGTTACAGTTGTCACGCTCATTATATAATATATATCGTCGGCCTCATCACAGATGGGGAAGAGTAAAACTTTCATGCACACTCAGGCTCTCTGGGTTGGCGTCATCCAACAAACTGCCCATGTTGAAATTCATTGGAGCAGAATGATTCAGTTTCTTTTGGCACTGGAGGGCAATTTGAGCAAAGGCACCACCAGTCTGTGTGTTTGCTCTCGGTGGCTCAGGATCTGGAGATTCCCCGCCAGCCGTGTCCTGTTGCACGGCTAATGCAGCCGCAGCCTCTCTCCGCTGCATTTATAAATATTCATAAATAAATAGGGCTGAACATCCGAGTCAGCCAAAACACTGTAAAATGTATCCTCGTCCGTAATATCCTCGGCACTCATATTTTGGGATGCCATTTTCGTTGTTGGAAACGATGCTAGTTTGCAATACAAGTGAGGAGAACAAGTAAGTTTTGTTTTTGAGTCGCATCTAGAGCGCGCCTCCTGGCTACCCAGAGGCGGAAGCTAGAAATCCAAGCTGAAGTAGCCTGTAGTTCTTCCTTGCCTCCAACTACGTCACTGTTACATCAAATGATGGTGCTGGATGCAGGAAGAACTACTACTCAGCCTTCTCAGTCAATATAGCACGCACTGAGGAATTTATTGCTTCAATTGACTGTATTTACCATCAACACTGATTGGGTATCCACATAAAATGCACCGAATTTTCCCTTTAAAACAGACTGTTTAAGAAGGCCAGCTCTGTCCTGGGATGCCCCCCCCCGACCCAGTGGAGGTGGTGGGAGAAAGGGGAAGGATGACTAAGCTATCATCCCTGATGGAGAACATGTCCCACCCCATGCAGGACACTCTGGGGTGGGCAGCTCCTTCAGTGACAGGCTGCTTCACCCACGGTGTGTGAAGGCGCGATACCGCAGGTCCTTCCTTCTGCTGCTGTTGGACTTCACACTGCTCCCAGTAGACCACACACACCGAAACTGACAAATTCACTCTTGTGCAATATCAGTGTATATTAAACTGTGAAATATCACTATTTCCTATGTGCAATAATGTAAATTCAACAGTTGAATCTGTTTACTTATTTATTAAATATCTTGCTTTTTTATTGATGCTTCTTACTCTTGCGCTATTGCCATTGCTGTTGTAACACAGCAAATTTCGCCATTGTGGGATTAATGAATTATCTTATTTTGTCATTATGCCATGCATATATAGTTAAATGGTTTTTACAGATGTTAATTAATCTTTCTAAATTCATGTCTGATGTGTGTTTTCAAAAACACAGGAAAGATGGACACACATAAGTTGCTGAATAAAAAGGATAAACAGCAGGTGTTGCACTCAGTGTTTTTTTTTTTCCCCTAGCAGTCTCACCTTTCCTCCGCAGAAAACAGCATCATGTTCCAGGAAGTGAAGAAGTGGCCCTGTGCTGATTAAAAACCTCTAACCTGCACGTCTGCCCTCCTCTGTCCTCAACACCTCCTGTCTCTTCACCTGCCCACATCCTGCTGACCGCTGTGACTCTCTTTCATCATGTCCCATCTTCAGCTTCTTAATCTCTCTGACTAGATTAAAGTGCTGAGCAGGAGATGAGGATGTAAGGATGCTGCTGTCTGTTCTGTAAATAAAGGGCTGGTGGTGAGTGGAGGAGCAAATCCATCTTTTATGGACCGCCCTCCGTGACAGGCAGGGATTAGCTGGTCAACACAAAGAGGCAGACACAGCAGGAAAACAGGAAATTATCGATGGCCTTTGGCCAGTGTTGAATTATTTTTTTTTTAACTGCACTAAATGACAAAACAACATACTCACCTGCACCAAACAGAACCTGCTGTGGTCAATTCACATCCGCCTCACACAATATTCAGAAGCTCAGCTGCAGAGCTGAGGACTTGGAAGTGACAAAAATGAAGACTTGACGGACTTGAGACTTCAAGGCAAACACATTCAAGTCTCATTGGTCTTTATGTCTGTGATCCACTTGTATTGTTTTGTGCCGGTATTATTATTCATGTATATTCAACATGTATATGCATTTTTGATCATTCTTTAGGAGTTAAAACTGCTCATCATAAAAAGAAATTACTGATGACTATAAACTTCATATGTAGCACTTTTAATGAAACTCATCAATTAAAGTTATGGCCAATTTTTAAGATGAAAAAAAAAAAACCTTCAAGTCTCAAACTTTCTTTAATATTTAATTTTTAGGCCTATTCATGTATAATTTTAGGCAAGCATAAAAAAACGCTGTTAACAGCTTTAAAAAGGAAAATGTCCAAAGGCTGTGTCATTTTAACAGTCAGACTTCAGAAACCTGAAAGACTTGCAACTGACCTGTATTTGTTTGTAGACTTCGGACTTGACTTGGACTTGCCAATATTTGTATGTTAAATATAAGGCTACAGCTGTAGCCTTATATTTAACAATCTGAGCTTTAATGACAGACATGAGCTTTTAGCCACTAGGTCTCAGCATTTCCTTTGAAGCTCAGATTTCAACAGTACTGTTGGCTGCTTGATTACTGAAGCCAGGTCCGATCTCCAGATGATAAAAAAATTAAACACTGTCCATATTAGTAGCCTAATCAGTACCAGTACACAAAGCAAGAGGGGAATGTAGACGTGCATGTGGAAGCTGAGTGATGATGTGACCGGTTTGTGGAGCGTGTGTTCGGTCAAGATCACGGTCGCACCCACAAAAAGTGTGTGGGCGCACTAATGAGACCTCCTAGGGAATGCTGAGTCATTTCCAATGTCATTACCTCTTGTCGTGCTGGTAGGTTTCCCTATTTTATACTAAGATTTGAATGCTGATACTGCTGTTGAGAATGAGTCATTTTCTTTGGTTGTGCATTTTATTTACTGTCACCCATCCAATGTGGTGGTTTGTCCCTTTTAACCACTGGTAACCGCACTCCAAACGTTTGTGACCCCAAGTAAAGTCTGGATTGGTCTAAGATGTCTGGTCTTCGACATAATAAAAGGGAAGAAGAATACACACAAGAGTTAGAAAAAAAACAACTTGTCTACAGAGGCAAATAGCATAAAAACCAGAGGAAAATCTGATGCATAGCACACAGAGGTATCACAAAAGAGCAAGAAGAAACAAGACTAAGAGACTACAGCTATGCTGTTGGCTTTGTGAGGCTGTACTTCGGCATAGCAGTGCTTTAAAATAAATGGTCACATCAACATGCTCACAATGACAATGCTAACATGATCAAAGTTATTACATTTCATCCTGAGGGGACAATTAATGTCTGCACCAAATTTCACGGCAATCCATCCAGTAGTTTAAAGATTTTTCAATAAAAACCGAACATGTCAACCTCATGGTGGCACTATAGGAAAAGTCAGCGGATCACCAGAGTCATTAGTATTCATCCTCTGGGGACCATGGATGTCTGTACCAAATTTCATGACAATCCATCCAACAGTTGTAAGTATTTACAGTTGCAAAATATTTCCGTCTAGACCAAAGTGGTGGACTGATAAAAGCTTGGTTCCCAAGACAGGAGAAAGGTTTTGTAGCAAAAATAGCCCTACGATCCACCCATACACCTCAACTCAACATTAAAGACTTCAGTCCACCTCACCACTCCATAAAACACAAATTACATATGGAAAATAAACAAAAACAGATGTGATTTTAAGCTGCGTCTGGAGCCAATATTTTATCACAGAAAACAATTTCATGGAATATGTGAGTTGGGAGTTCAACTGGCTCCATGCTGTTATCTGTGTGTGTGAATGTGCCTTGGTCAGCTGAGTTGTCCATTCTGTCTTATATCACAGTCCAGATATGTGGCAGGGTTTCAAACTGAGCATGTGCTCGCTTGATTAAAACTGAATTCTGTGTAATGTTGAGGGGGGCAGGACAGGTTCAAAACACAATGAAGAGATGTGGCCACTAAGGGGACAAACTGGGCTGAAGTACAGAGTGGAGTGATTGTATCTGCAGGGGAAACTGAACAGAACGAGGGAAAATGTTCATTGACCCCATTTTTTGGTTAATTTAATGTCATTTAGATTTTATTGTATCTCTGCATCGTCTTGGTTTTATGTTCTTTTGTAAAGCACTATGTAACTTTTTTTGAAAAGTGCTACATAAAAGCTTTATTATCATAGTAAGAGATGTGTTGTGTACAAATGTTGACTGTGTCCTCATGCAAACAAGCACTCACTCAGGATACCCAGGCATGTTGTATCTGAATGCAACACACATACAGTAACAGTATCAATAGCGCAGATAAGCAGTTGTACATCTGTGGTTAGTTGATACTAGCTGAGACACTGAGGCACGTAAAGACCTTATCCCTGTTAATATCTGTTTTTAAGGAATGTGACACTTCAGTTATATTTGGAACATTTAAATACTATATATTTCTTTACTGTACATAAATATTGTAGGCAGCTGTTCCCAAATAACAAACAAGCTTAAAACGCCTACAGATACAGTCAGGGTTCAGACTCTATACGGTCTATGGTTCAAAACTGAATATTAATCATTTTTCTTAACATAGACATGCAGCAGCCCATGCATACAACAAAATAGTCTTTAAATTAAAATTATAAATAACCAACCAACTTCCTTTATGCAGCCATACTAGAATAAATCATAAAGAGCAAAAAACCCATGCACCTGAACAAAAATGACCATCAATAGAAAGGGTTACATGGACACCATGGTGACTGCAACATGCACAACTTCTGTCGAGGATGGTAACTAAGTACATTTACTCAAGTACAGTTTTGAGGTACTTAAGTATTTCCATTATACTTCTACTTCACTACATTTCAGAGGGAAATATTGTACGTTTTACTCCACTACATTTATCTGACAGCTACAATTACTACTTACTTTTCAGATTAAAAAACATTTATGTTTATGAAATACAACACACTGTCACAGATTAAATCAGTAGCTCCCAACTTTGTTAGCTTCTGATCCCTCACAAAGTGTCTGATTGGGGCCTCTTGTCATGTTTCAGACGAGTTGTTAACCAAAGAGATTATGTGCCACCAAAGACACATTTCCTCCCGTGAACTTGTCAGCTGGTTTTATTTAAATAACAGTTTCAGGCCCAAACATGTATAAGAATGCAATATTATACATAAAAAAAGCAAAGATTAAAGAAAAGTCCAAAAAATGAATACATACTTGTGTAGCAGGACTTTGTTTTCTCTGGATTAAACCGGCCAACTGTATATAAAAGTACACCTTGACCAGCTACAACAGTAAAATGTTACACATTGATGATCACTCTTAACCATGTAATAATGTATATCTAATGGGCCATTTTTCTGCAAACGAGTGCTTGTACTTTTGATACATACATTTGCTAATACTTCTTGCATACTTTTACTTAAGTAAGATTTTGAATGCAGGACTTTTACTTGTATTTTTGTGGTATTGCCAGTTTTACTTTGGATCCCAGTGCTTCTTCCACCGCTGCATCGCCAAGGCAAACAACACATTGCCACATAAACATCAGCAGTGGTAGAAGAAGCCCTCTGATATTTTACTTAACTAAAAGTAGCAATGCCACAGTGTAGAAATACTCTGTTGCAAGTAAAAATCCTGTAAAAAAAAAAAAAGTGAAAGTACAATAGTATCAGCATCAAAATATACAAAGTACCAAAAAGTTAAAGTACCCATTATATGCAGAATGGCCCATTTCAGGCATATATATTATTGGATTATAATTGTTGATGCATTAATGTGTAAATCACTTCACTGTTGGTAAAGTTGGAGCTAATTTGAATTACTTTAAATTCTGCTGGGTAACTTGTGAATGTGTAAAGTAACTAAAAGTAAAATGTAGTGGAGTAAAAAAGTGTCATATTTCCCTCTGAATGGCAGTGCAGTAGCAGAAAATGGAAATACTCATTAAAAGTACCTAAAGTACAGTGTTTGAGTAAATGTACTAAATGTACATTTTCTTACCCCGCCTCGTGCACACGCGTAAAGGTGCGCTGCTATGCAACGCGGTCACTGTCGACGTCCTTTTCTGGAAAGACTTTGTCTCCTTCTTGAATGAAATTCTGCAGGTTTTGCGCTCTGGAGTGAAGTTCTCCACAATCTGCTCCAGATTCAACTTCTTAGCTCGGTCACTTTCCGCCTCTCTGGTCTTAGATAAATGAAAGTAGCAGCAGCAGGTAGAAGTTACATCTGGATCATCCACCGTGGGCTTTCAGGCGGACCCATCATGCACCTGTTGGCAATTACTTTGTGGGTGTGTTAGATTTGGGTCACTTAGCTTCCTCGCTGGGTGGTGCAATAAGTAATGATCAATTAATACTGCACTTTTTTGCATTTTTATGTTAACAGTGGATCAAATGACTGTGTGTATTGTGAAAGTGGTCGCTCATATTGACAGAATTATCACCCAACTCTGCAGTTCCCCTCCATAAAGCTGAGGGGGGTTCAGCATCTTTTACCTCATTGTTTTGGTTATACTTTGCAGCTTACTGTTTTGGTTCACTCTCATTATCATCGCGCTCATTAGTGTCCTTTCCAGCTGCAGCAGGCAGCTGGTTTCAATAACAAAAAAACAGCTGTTTCCAACAAAAAAAAGCTCTGATGAACCCACCACTGGTGGAAGAAGTACTCAGATCTTTTACATAAGTTAAAGTAGCAATACCACAGTATTGAAATCCTCTTTACGTAAGTAAAAGTACAAAAGTATTTGCATCAAAATATATTTAAAGCACCAAAAGTAAAAGTACTCATTATGCAGAATAGCCTATTTCAGAATAATGAATATTACATTAATATTAATAATCTGAATCTACAAAGTAACTAGTAACTAAAGCTGTCAGATAAATGTAATGGAGTGAAAAGTACAATATTTGCCTTCAAAATGTAAATATGGAGTAGCAGTATAAAGTAACTGGAAATGGAAATACTCAAGTAAAGCACAAGTACCTCAAAATTATACTCAAGTACAGTATTGGAGTGAATGTACTTAGTTACATCCCACCACTGCTGTACACTACCTGCTTAGCCGGACAAAGTTAGCGACTACCTGGGGAACACAGTGGAGCATTTAGCAGCTAAAGAGTCAGATATTTTTCTCAGGAGGAGACTAAAACAGAGATAAAGTGAATAATGGACTTATATTCATCAGGGGAACACAAGCATAACTGCAAATAATGCTTAAGTTGTTCCGCATTTGCTGGACGTGTAAATAAGCAACATATCAATGTTACAAGGTCACAATATGTCAGTGATGTCAAAAATGTATTAATCAATTAATTAACATCCATGACAAACTTAAGCTGCTGGGGAAGCAATATAAATGTAGATATAAAGTTTACAGGCTTGAAGTAAACACTGAGTGTTTACTTCAAGCACAGCCGATGTTATGTTCAAAGGACGGCAGGCTTTATTTAACTTCTCATTTTTATTAGAAAGTGAGGTGATTCTAGTATTATATGCTGCAGTCTGATAAAGTTTCTAGAACTCCACTGTAATCCAAAAACTATTAACAACATTCAAATAAGCCATGCTGTTTCTTCATCACAGTGAACACAGCCAGGTTAACTTGTCTCTGAAATCATCATTTGTGAGCATGCTAAATTATTCATTGGAGCAAACTCTGTCCACAGTTGTTCAGGTTTTGTTTTCCATTATGTAAATACATGAGTTTTTTTGGGGGGGGCTCAGGGGACAACTGTTATTTTGAAGGTCTTTCACAGCAACAGCTGGGAGCAGGGACAGTGGCGATGCACTGTTCACTTCCCATAAATGACTGATCCAGCGGACATTAACTTTACCAGCTGTAGAACAGGGAAACTGCTGACCGGCTCAAGAACCCTGCAGTAAATGTCATAGTGTTGTGATTTCTCAAATAAACTAATGAAGCCCCTTCTTCCTTCATCAAGAAGAAATGCTCTGAGTGGTTGTTCAGACAGTTACAGACTGCATTCACCACACGGTCCCCCTTTCTTCAAACTCATCCCATATGGGCAGACAATATACATTCACAATACTTACTATACTTCAAACAAGGTTAAAAAGTACATTTGCGTAAAGGGGCGATTTTTACCAGGCAGGAAAGGGTTAAAGGAAGATGCTATTCATTTGCATTATAGGAAATGTAGGATGCAGGGTTGTTGGAGCTTGACCCATATTAGAGACCAAAAGTCAGGATAATTCGGCCTTTGCTGCTTTCGATTTTTCTCTCACAAGTCTGCCAACGTACTTACATTTTCAGGTACTTTACTTACTGCAAAAATTTTCTCATTGGATCAAAGTCCAGTGTGGAGCTTGTTTTGGTTGCAAACCTGCCAGTGAAAACATGCCAATTTAAATTTAATATTAAATGAACTATGCGCTTTACACCCCAATCGGTGATGTCACAACAGGTGTTCTCCAATCAGCTGTCAAAGGCAAAACACCTGCTGCGACATCACTGATTGTGGTGTGGCCACAAGTGAAACATGCAAAAGGTTTCAACCTTTCGAGCTCCCAGGAGTTATCTTCCTTGAAAAAAAAACACTGAAACTCATTTCAACTTCCTGTGCGAAAAGGGAAAAAAATTTAGCAAATGAACTTCAGAATTTCTTATTTATTTCATAATTTCAAAATTTCCAGTTGCCAGAGAAAAAACACAACTCAGCTTTGTCAGGTTAGTCAAGTTTCACTTTAGTGTATTTTCACATGAAAAAGAGAAAAGCAAAAAATATTGTTGAGGTGAAAGGAAACTCACAAACAAAGTGACTGTTAGAGACTGTGAAACCCAGTTGTTGGATTCAAGCCATCTCATATTTCCTGTCTGTTCTTTAAATTGAACCTGAACTCAGCAGATGCAACTGTAATGAAAATAATAACAAGAGGACTCAAATCATTTGGATGTCTTGGTTGCCTGGATGCTTGTGGAAAGTACTCAAGTAGGCCCACTGTACTGTTATTTTATGCTACTATATACTTCTACTCCTCTGCATTTATCTGACAGCTATAGTTACTAGTTACTTTTCAGTTTCAGTAGGTTGATAAAATACAACACACTGGAAAAGATTAAACCAGTGGTTCCCAATCTTTTTGGTTTATGACCTCTTATATGAAAAGCAGGGTCTAGTTGTCAATCCTCGTCAAGTTTCAGATGTCTATGAGTTGTTAGCTGTTCCACCAAAGAGAGAATTCTTGTCTAAACTTCTCACATGGTTTCTTTTCAATAACTTTTCAATAACCGTTCCTCGTTCCCTTCCCATTAATAATCTCACGACTCCTCGGATCAATCTAGTGACCCTTTGGAGGGGATCCAACCCCAAGGTTGGGAACCACTGGACTAAACTACCTGACTGTATATAAAGCAGTAAAAATTAGCTCCACCTCAACCAGTACAACAGAAAAATGCAATCTAATAATGTCATAGTATATCAGTCACTGCGGACATTTTACTGCAGAACAAGTACTTTTACTTATGATACTTTATGTACATTTTGCTGATAATACTTCTGTGAATGCAGGACTTGTACTTAATGGAGTATTTCAACAATGTAGTATTAGTACTTTTACTTAAGTAAAGTGCTTCTTCATCACTGGTCTCAGTTGATGTGAAGTTGATGTAATCGTCTTCTCCACTGTGATCCCATTTGAGGAGTTAGACTGGTGACGCGAGTGACTTATTGCATAAAGGTTTTGTGTTGTGCATTTTGACTTTTAAAAGAAAATTCACTTGTTGAACTTGAAGGTAAAAAGCATTGTTTAAAAAGATCCTCTTTGCCCTCTTTATGTAGCAACAGCCTGATAGTTTAAAGGCAGTCACAACCCTTTATGACCTCTGTTCTTCGCTCTGCAGTCCAGTCACGGTGTGAGAGACATGCTGTCTGACAGAACGCACAGAAAATGTTCTTACTCGCCTGGAAGGGGATCAGACATCCTGAAAGGAGAACGATCTATATGAAAGGAGTATAATGGGAACAATATGTACATTAAAAGTACAGAACAAACTCTTGGCCAACAACTGTTCACAGAGTTTAGAGGAGGACGCAAAGGTTCTTCATCATTTACAGCCAAACACATTCTGCTCTGGCCTCGCTCTGCTGGAAATGTGCAGGATGCACAGCTCGCGTATGTTATGTCACATGAATCTGGTGGTAAGATATACGTAAATCCTCAGGAGACTGACATGCAGGCCTGCCCATCCCTTTATGCTTGGCGCAGGATCTGTGAGGATGTGGGTGTATCTTTTACATAGATTGACGGATAGAAGGCGGTGTGTGTGTGTGTGTGCTGAAGGGGTTTATTGCAAGTCTTTCTGGGAAACAAACCACCGGTGCGTGGAAAGGTACATGAGAACATGCTGAATCCTCAATCTCTTTTATTTTTTCTTTCTCTGTTTCAGCCACAGCCAGCCGCCCTTCGCTCACCCTCCACACACCACCCATCCACCTGTTTCTCGGAACCTTAAAGTCCTCCTATATATGGTACTCCTCTGGGGCAACATGCTGGGGGAAGTGGCTGTTGATGTTTGCACAGCTTGCTTGATTCCTGAGAAGTATGGACAGTTTACACGAGCTGCTCAACTTCTCACACTATTTCTTTTTTTTAAATGTGTTTGTTTCCTTCACAGGTCAAAGTCCAGGCAGTCAGCACATGGAGAGAAAGTTTAATAGGTCTAATGGACCTTCAGGCTGTGATGGATAGTTCTTAGGTGGTGTTGCTTTTAAATCCTTGCACATTTCCATGAGGGGATCCTTAGTGTTTTCATGCAATGTAACACAGATTGTAAGGTGTTAAATCCAAGACATCATATATTCTTTGTTTCTGATTAAACTTTAGTAAAAGTGATCTTAGGAGAGTGAACCTGATCTTCCAACAAGGGTTAAATGGCACTTAAACTCGTCTTGAAGGACTAATTTTTACTGTTTTTTGGACACCCCTGTCCACATACTTTTGTATACTTTTGGTCTGAGGCTTTTTTTTATGGTTTGGAAAAGGCACTTAGCCTTTTTTTTTTTTTTTTTGCCCTCCCAGAAGAGTGGAAGCCGTTATAACAACGCATTAATGCCAATGGTTTTGGAATGAGACGCTCAACCATCAAATAGGACAGTAATGTTCGGGTGTCCACATACTTTTGGCCATGCAGTGTAATAGTAAGTTTAGTAAATTGAGTTGAGTAAACGTAGCTGTGTAAAGAACACCTTTACTCGAGACAAAGATTAGTTTGGACTAATACGTTTTTTATGATTCCAATTAAATTTAACTTAAGCAACTTTTCATGCAGGCAGCTGCAAATGATATTAGTTTTATTTAAAGGGTTAAATCTCAATACCCAGATATCCTATAAGGTTGTGTCAGTAAACTGCACACTCATCTTACCAGCCCAGCTGATCTTTGAGTCTTTATATCACAGACACCAATGGCAGGTTTGTACTTTGCTCTTTAGTTTTCATCTGTCATGTCCTGTGGGCAGAGGAATATACTTTCCATCTCGTGCACAGGGGCGTCGTTGTGTGTGTGTGGTGGGAGGGGGGAGTGATTAGAGGGAGGGCCCTCGAAAAGCCTGGAATGAAAAATTTGTGTTTGTTTGCAATTTTTTATTTCTAAGTAATTAGTGTCATAACTAAATTAAAACTGGCTGAATAAATTGATGGAGAGACTGAACTTTGTACCCCAAAAAAATAGTGAAGGCTCTCTTACAAAAGGAGCAAAACTGTTTAGTCCATCCTGCTCTAAGATTAGTTGTCAATCTGGAAGTAAACGTACAGTGTAGGTTAACGTTACAGTGTGTCAGTTATTAAATGCTGCAGCTTCTTAAGACCAAGCGAAGTCTCTCTGTTGTTTTCCACCGAGTGGCTGCTGATGCTGGAGCACCAAAGTGCTCTGTGAGTCATTTCTTCCCCAAGAAACAGAAATCAGGGTACCAAAAAAGACAAGAAAGAAAGGAAAAAGAAAGAAAGAAAGTAAACTGATGGAAAACTGCTCTTGGCTAATTTCTTTCCAAAGAAAGGTGAGCATCACTAACAATTTAAGAATGGTTTAAGCTAATATCATCAGCAGTTTAGATTGATGTCAGCCAGGAATCTAGCTTGGAGCATATTTGCATATATATTTGCAGAGTCCGCAACGGCCTTCAAAAGACAGTCATGTTAATGCCAGATGATCCACCATCATTTTCAGAGGGTTAAAAGTAAGCCAAGTAAACCAAGAACTGAGGAGGAGAATAATTCCAATTTTAAGATCATGGTGATTAATGAGGCAGATTCTAATTAAAATTCTAATTAGACTGGAGACAGTCAACCAGGATAGCTTGGAGCATATATTTTTGCACAACCTACATTAATCAGCATCATAGCAACAAAGTCATGTAACATTATCCATCAACATTACCTAGCAAAGCATAACATCATAAACCACATGGTTTCAGACACAGCCACAGAGAGTGCTGCAAACATTGCTGCGACAACCCGCTCCTTCAGATTCATCCTTCACAACATCAGGAGGATGCGTCTGTTCCTCGCCCAGGAGGCAGCGCAGGTTCTGGTCCAGGCCCTTGTCATCTCGCGCCTTGACTACTACAACTCGCTCCTGGCTGGTCTGCCTGCCCGCCTGGTCCGAACTCTTCAGCTCGTCCAGAGTGCAGCAGGTCAGCTGTTCTTTAACCTGCCCAGGTTCTCCCACACTACACCGCTCCTCCACATCCGGCTGCTCGAATCCGATTCAAGACACCGGTACTGGTACACTGGTAGAATGGCTCAGGCCCATTCTTCATCCAGGACTTGGTCAAACCATACACCCCAGCCCGTCCACTATGCTCTGCTACTGCCAATCGGCATGCTACTCCCTCACTGCCAGGGGGGCCCAGCTACTTCTCAACAAAATCACAACTGTTTGCTGTCCTGGCTCCGCCATGGTGGAACGAGCTCCCCATTGACATCAGGACAGCAGAAACTCTACACATCTTCCATTGCAGACAGATGTGTGTATTTTTATATATGTACATTAAAAACCTTTCTCTATCTCTTATTATTTCTAAAAGTAGCACTTGAAGCAGTTCAGCATATGTGAAGCTGATGTATTTGCATGATTCTCGCAGTTTTTGGATTATATCCACATGGTTGAAATGCACTTACTGTAAATCACTTTGGATAAAAGCTAAATAAATGTAATGCACACACAGTGAATCTAGAGTTTCAGTTTTTGGGGATTTGCAGCCACACACAGATTAGACAGGTGACTTTTTTAGCTTAAATTGGGGCTTGAAATACATTTTTTGAATACTAGATTTGAATCAAAGGCTCCTAATCTCCACTAGCCAAAACCAAATATAAACCAAATTACAGTCAACTTAACACTGAAAAGTTTGTTTCCACAAGAATAAAGCACAGCAATATAGTAAACATTTGGCTCTGACTTCATAACTCCCATAAGTAATCCTGCAGAGAAACAGCAATTCGTGAATATTCATAGACTCTAGTCTTCCTCTCGGGGGCTAGAGTCAGAGTCTACATGTGGACGCTGGTGTGGTGGTGGGGCTGGTCAAAGCTAAGCTAAGCTGCAGCAGTGAAGGTTGTGGAAATATTCACAGAGCAATGAAACAGCGACAGCATTTGCAGAGCTGGGCACTTACAGCTCACAGTATAGACCTCCAAGTTGGATGGGTTGTCTTAAAAATGTGTTTCAGACAGTGGGGCATGTCATGCCTGAATGTAGCAGCAGCCAGTACCTCCTACCTCCACTGGCTGAGACTCAAAACAATACACCAGTCACAGTTAAACTGTCACCACCACTGATATTGCACATGTATATACTGTATAAATAAACAGATTCGGTATAGGTGTATGTATATTTTTTGAACATTGCACATGTAGCCTATATACACACATACTTATTTATTGTATTGTATATTTTATTCCTATTTTATTTTAATTTATTCATATTTTTAACTACATTCTCCTGTGCTGCTGTGTCAAATTGAATTTCCCCTAAAAAATAAAATAGACAATATACATCTGTAACATGCTTTAAAAAGCCATAACCACGAGGTTTTAATAGAAACCAGTGGGTGTCTGGATGGTGGGCAATCAATGTAAAAGTAATGCAGAGTAAATTCAGTTTGTAGTTAACTACCAGAAGGGTCCTGTAAAGGATTTATACTCTGGGTAGTGAAACAACATGGCATGATAAAAAGGTTATGAGGTGAGCTTCAGCTGACAGGTAACCTGGGACGCTACCAGCTGGACGGGAGGCAAAGAGAAGGAAAAAAAATTGTAATTAATTTCAGACACCTAATCAACAGTTGAATGTTTGTCACACTGACGTTCAGTGCATAAATATGAACAAACCAACTGCTCGCGCTGCACTACACACTGACACTCACTGTCACATCACCAATTCATCCTGCTTATTTATTTTCCGCTCCATGGTTCACAGGCCCACAACGCTGCTTACCGGTCATATATGCAAGAAAATTACTAACAAATGGCTGATAAATTAAAGAAAAAACCTGAAGAATAAGTGTAGAAACATAACAAATACAAATAATTCAGGGCACAGAGCGTTGGAGAATCTCTGTTAAGGAGGTAAGGTACATCGCACTAAAACCTGTTATGTTGATATTTCCTTTAATTTGTCACCTATTCTGTGCGTTCTGCGTTAACTTAATATGCCAAAGATGATCAAAACCGGGACACTGTGCACGTGTAAGATTACTTACATGACAGCATGTTGTTGATGGCATGACATGGAGTAGAAGTTGAGTGGAGATGAATAAAATTGAATGAAACTAAGATATCATGATGGATGATGATGATTTTGGCTATGAAAAGATCAAAGCTCTCAAAGGCGCCGATGGATGTCTTGGAGGTCTGGTTCAGGGCAGAAACAGCTTTGGTTCTGAGTACATCCGCTCGTCCTGCTCAGTCAAAAGGACTCCAGGTGTTACGGCATTTTATCCTCAGCCTGGAGAACTAGACATGAGTAGGCAGGTTTGTCAACATGCTCCCCCGTCTGCACTGCAATTCACTAACTAAACTAAAACGCACACAACACATAATCAGCAAAATCATCATCCCAGAAAACAGATGCTATCAGTGCCACAGCTCATTACTCTTGGATCGTTCGCATGGATGCTGATGAGGTTTCTCGGGGATCTACAGTACATCAGCCTCAATCGAGCCAAGTACTAATTAATCTGCCCTGACCCTCAGTACCCCGCACAGTGGTCCTGAAAACAGGAAGGAACCAGATGATATGAAAGCATTTTTTAACATTAATTACCACACAAATGAGTTCCATTTAACTGGTGGCAACAAACCCCTGCGCTGCGAGGCCAATGTGAATGAGCAGCAGCTGTAGAACATTTTATGCCTGTTTGAGTGTTTCTAAACACAACACCCTGCTGAAATACTCCACATTGTTTCTGTTTCTCACAGCTTTTAGAGTACATTTGCTCACAATAGCATCACAGTTTGATGATTTCTGGAATACAGTCGCTTCTGGTAATGACTAATCATGACAACTTTGTTCTGCCCCACGCAGTCAAACAGCAGTGGGCGTTACACCTCTGTAAATATTGCTGCTAAACAAGGACACAGCTAAACTTTAGTCATCATGGCCTTTGATCTTTGAGAGACACAAAAAAATATGTTTTTCTGTTTAACTTTGCAGAGCAATGTTGTCAATAATGTTCCATTAAAATAGAAAATATAAGTTCCCACAGTAGCTGTAATGCCACTGTAGGTCAAGCTGCGTTCATGCACTCAGGAAATGTAGCTTTGGGAATAAAGAACTATCTGTATTTACCTGTCCTGCTGAACTGTTTGTGAAGCAATGCTGGTGTCCCTCCAGCCTTTAGTACCAATATTTATTGTTAAACCTCAGTGGGAGTCAAACCTCCCACTGAAGTAGCTGACTTAAACATCAGTCAAGCAGAAGTAAGATTAACTGTGCTAAAAAAAATAAAAGTAAAGTGTCAATTTACCCAAATTGCAAAAAACACATTTTTTCTCTTACTTTTAGCAACATGCGTTAACCATCCTGTCTCCTAGAAATCATATTTAGATGCTACCAATTTGTTTGGCCAAATACCTTTTGAAGGAAATTTAACTGTTGACTGAAACATTTTTTCCAGTCCACAAAGTACTAAGTTCTTGTACCGCAGAGATACCTGGCGGAGGTGAACTCGGGTGGATGGTGAAGAGCGCAGGACTTTGACAGAGTTTTCATTGGAACTACTTTCTCCCAAAAACAAAAACCAATAACAAATGTGTTGACAGTGCAGTCTGTAGATTATCTGGAGTAAAGTGAACCTCCATTGTATTGGGATGATAATAGAAAACCTGGACAAATAAAACCAAAACTATCTATATATCTGTATATCTATATAAACGTAAGTAATTACTGATTTTCTACTAATTTGAGTGAACCGATGCTTTAAGTTAAAGCACAGCAGAAGCTCCTCTGTGGTAACAGTTGAATGGACTCATGTGGCTGTAACCATTTCAAATAATTCATCTGCATTTCTTCTTTTCAGCAAAGTTTCTCTAAGCAAAATCAAATAGAAAATTCTTGTGATTACAGACCAATTCTTGCTTTCCCCCACAACAGCATGGCACTCTATCAAAAAATCAGGAATCACACAGTATAGGATATATAGTATATAGTCAGAATCAAGAACTGATATTGAACAAACAAGTGATAAAAGCAAAATGACTACAGTCAAACAATAAAAACTGAGAAAAGTGTGTGACCGATGGATTGAAAGATGGATGGTGACCCCCCCTCCCCCCACACGCTCTCTGCTCTGTGTTAACTGTCCATTGTCTGTCTCTCCCCTGCATACTTGTATCAGTATTTTTCCAGAAAACATGCATTGTTTGACATGGCCAAACACTGAGGGAGGGGTTTGTCTGGTGTGTGTGTGTGTGTGTGTGTGTGTGTGTGGGGGTGCATGTGGTTTTGTTGAAGCCCTGAAACCCCATAATGGAGACCAGTTGTCACTTCACTGTTTCCGCTTCCAAGAACTCAGGAAACGAGATGCTTAACTGTGACTTAGAAAAGGTGACAACTCAGTAAAGAGAAAAGGAAATGAGTTGACAAATATGCATCTACTTTTTACACTTGCTGCTCTGTATTGTTGATTTTTTGTATTTACACGGAGAAGAACAGCCGTTTGGCCTCTCTCGTCGACCTCACAGCAGAAACTGTAACATGTCAACAAATAAAAAGGATCTCTGAGGGAATATGCGTCAGTATGTGTGCTCACATTTATCCTCTCACTTAGTTTTTCAGTGATGCTCTAAATCTTTGTGAGAATAACATTTAAAAGCAAAATGACCCCCTGAACTTCAATGTGAACACAGGAAAATGATCATAAAAACCAGAGTGAACACAGTGTAAATAGCAATAACGTAGTTGATGCATTTACACAGATAAACAGAGAATGAATCGAATGCTGTGTTGTCCAGATGCAGAGATATTAACAATGCCTCCAAAACCATATACAACAACTACCATCACACACAAGGAGGGAGGGAGGAGGTACTCTCAACTGAACTTAGTCGGAGCTGAAAAATCGCCTGCCATGCCCTGCCTCTAAAAATCAACCTGCCCACCAGGAAGAAGATAACCTGCATGCCCGAAATTCTGTCCTGGATGTGAGAGATTGACCTGTCAACCAGGAAAAATCGACCTACTGGCCAGAAATTGTCGCCCTGCCTCCGACAAACCAAACTACAGACCAGGAAGAATTGACCTGCATACAACACACGTCTCCTGATGGTGAAAGATCGACCTGCTGATATCCAGAGCTACTTTAATATTGAAACAGACAAGAAAGCTTCAGACAGGTTGTCGGGATAGACTGGGGTTCAGTGTTTCAAGTAGTCCAACAGGTTCTTTTTTGAAAACTGTTGATAGCGTGTTCTGCGGATTATCCAGAGTAAATGGGACAATGCTGTCAGCACCGCAAAGAAAAACTCCATTCTTTCCCATTGTATTTCAGAAATCTCAGAGACTGAGATCTCAAAACCTGTGCAAATAAAACCAAAACTATCTGCATACATACCACTAGAGGTAAGTGAGACTACAGGTATGTTTTTATGTAATTTGGGTGACTGAAGATCAGTTGAAGAAGGGACAGAGGGAAGGAATAAAGACATTTTGAACCAAGCCATCTGTCAGTCTTGTGATCTCTCAGTACGCCAAGTCATCAAGTCATCAAGAGAGATTTACAGTTCGCGCTTACAGCTTCGATCTGGGATCATGTATCTTATGGGAAACATTTCAATGTTAAATGCTGCTGACCCCAACCTCGACCATGCACCAAACAGACAGCGCTGAAGGGAATCAGGCTGCTGGTGTGTGCGTGGCTTGCAGGGCAGAGGGTCTGGGCCAAAGGTCACTTTCACTTTACAACAGCTGTGTAAATGTGTTCAAAGATGTGTCAGACATTCAGCGAAATAAATGAGCTGCTGAGCAATTAGCTGCTTAACCCTCAGCTGACTGCCCAAGTACTGACTGAACAGGTGTTTGGACTCACTGGTGGGTTACGATACAGCATCAACATTTTTTGCTTTGATGGCATCACCGTGAATCTGCTCAGTTATGACAAAATGCTGGATGATCAAAATACAGAATTATAAAAGCCTGGTGAATCATAATAATTGCATTCAACGTGAGGCTGACTGATCCACATCCATCCGAAACAACAAGGCAGCAGCCTTTCATACACTAATTGTTTTGTTAAAGACTCTGGAGAAATCATGTCAGACTGCAAATTAGCATTTACATTATCTTAGTTGCTTAACCCTAACCATACCATAATCATGCATGAGCCTGCGCAGATGTTATAGAAATAAATAACCGAACAAACATTGCAAGTATGTTTTTCTGACGGTGAGCGCACAATACACAGTGAAAGCAGGTGCTAACATTCTAATAATTTAGAGGAACAGATTGTAAATAAGGAAAAGAAGTGTATCTTGTGACTGACTGTGGTATTAAGGCGATTAAAACCAGAACAGAAGAGAAATCATTGTCATCATGCCTGCCCTCAGACCGCCTCTGACATGATGATTGATTGTGATATTTAATTCATGTCACAGAAATGCCATAACACATCTTATTCAGAGTTACTTTCCCTTCAAATAGCACAATCAAGAACTGGCTCATCCAACTAAGTTGGTATTCTGCAACAAAGGAAATTACCTGTAAGTATTTTATTGTAAGGTGTTTTACACAGTGCTAACAGATAATGCTGCTGCAGTTTAGTCTCTGTTTCCTAATTAAACCAACAACCACGAAATGTAAAGTAGTTATTGACAATAAGAGAGGAATATTTGGAGTGCAGGAGATGATGGTTGCCATGAAGAAGCACAGACACGGGTAAAGCTTACACAGTGAAAGAGACTCTTGCACTTTAACCTCTTAAACTCTGACAGACTCACCAATGGCTCCAACTTTACAAACTCATGTATCATACTATGGTTCCAACACCATATCTATTTTTGGAACAGGTTCTTTGTTTTAGTTTGAAGGACCATGTGGTATAATTTAAAGGGAAATTCTTGAGTTTAAAAGGTTAAATTGGGTATATGTACTGTGCATAATCCTCAGAATATAGCAAATTATAAGTCATAACGATAAAATTGTTTATAAAACTCTTTATATGAACATAGTGGTCTAACTTGAATGTGGCTACCTGAAGAAAAATATGCTACTAAGGTAGGAAATCCTGCTGAATCTTAAAATGTAAAGGCTCTCTAAAAACATGCAAAACCACCAGTATGGCTCCCTAACTATCAGATCATTTGCTTGTGTCACTGCATTAGCTTATTACTTTTTATTCTGAACCTTCTTGCCTCCACATCAAAAGCAATGTTAACAGACTTTTACTGAAAAGATCTGGGTTCAACACTAAAGAAGACATATAGATTATTCCGGAGATCATCGGACAGCTCGTCAAAATGACTCTTACGGTTTTGGGACGTGCCGCGTGAACAAGAAAAAGAAAAAGTTGCATGTTGTGGCTCTGAATAATAGTTTCATAAAAAAACACTTAGAAGGGAGGTGTGACTGGCTGAATCACTGCAGCTTTGCCAGACAGGTAGAAGCACTGAGGGACCAGGTGCTGCTTTGCAAGTTAGAAAAAGAACTGCTGGTTGGGAAAAGAGTGTTTTCAGGTAACTGGTCCAGCTGAAGTGTTGTTAAAGACCGTGAGACCCTGACGCAGGCTTGGTGTACTGCATTTCAAGGATTAAATTCAAATTCAAACAAAGCAGTTACTTTACTGTGTTTCACAATAAGGGGGAATTCTCTAGAGGATGGAAGATGGCAGCTTTATTCACATGAAACCAGAACCCACTGTGGAGAGAGGGGGAGGAGGAGGAGGAGGAGGAGGAGGAATCAAGTGAGGCTTAGATGAAAAACTCAAAGGTTAATATGGTCTGCAGAGCAGCATCAGCACATGGACAGAGGGGAATGGAAAAAGAGGCTGGTGAGGGCAGCCTGCTGCGTCACCTAAGTCCACACAGTGAGTCATTCCCTGCAGATAAGTCAGTGCGTTTTATGAATGGCGGCTCCTGACTCGGGCTAGGGGTATTGCCCAAGCAGAAAAAATGACATAGCCATAGTCAACAAACGTTGACGACCTGCATCAGAGGTTGGATGAGCACACAAGGCCTGTGATGAGGGAAAACGCACACTTTCAACCACACACATAGCAATGTAAATGTAAATGTGTGGAGATGTAAATGTATGGTGAGGCCGAAGGACGATAGGCTTAAATGCTTTGAAGCGCTCCGAAAGTGCCATGTTCACAAAAGCAATGTCCAGGCTTTTATTACCCAATAAATGCTCTGGCAGGGGGAGAGTGTTTTCCACTGCACTCAGATCAGCAAGAACAGGATTTAAAGTTCTGAATGCTGAGCTGACTGATCTCCCCACTAACCGCTTCCCCAGTGATGGAGACGGAAAACATTTCTGGTTAAAGTCACCATCAGGATGCCCACAAGACTTGAAGTCAGGAAGTCAAAACTGTTTGGGTTGGTAAAAGTGGGAACTAAAGCTCTCAGAAAGATATTAATACCACTTTCTTTAAGTGCATACAGAGATTAATTATTCCTTCTAACTGGGTTAAAGCAATTAGGTTAATGTTTCAGTTATGTATAAGCCATTTTACTGTAGCATAAATGTATGGATCTACTGATAGAATATGATCAAGCAAGACCTTAAAGTGTCGGCTCACCCAAATACTGTACAAATGTTTTCTCATTTACCCTCATCACCAATTTCTATTGAATAATAGTGCTCATGAAATCTGTTGACAGAGTTAACAGGGTCAGTTTTTAAATGTAAATGTTTAAAGCTGTGAGCAGCGCGAACAAAACGGCATTCGCCTCCATTGTATTTTGGTGGAGGCAGAAAATCTTCAAAACTAAAGCGAGCACGGCTATTTTCCACTAAATGTGAGTGAGTTTAAATTTGGGTGAACTGACCCTTTAACAGCAAGCTTAGTGAGTTAGCCAGATATCAAGCTATTGCTATATCCATATGGACAGACTATGGGATGATGCCCCCCCCCCCCAGGTTGTTGTGACATTTTAAAAGTGAAGATGTTTAACAGCAGGAATGTTTACCGAGACGCTTGATTGTCCAACAAGAAAAGTTAAGAGTAAAGTGTCGCAGGAGCCGCTTGACCCCTTTCACAGGTCCAGCTTCTGCAGACTATGGTGCCACATTTTGTACTCTACTCTCTTTTATTGAGTCTGTAGTGCATTTGCCTTTATTTTTCCAGCTGCTTTACTGTATTTATTGTATTATTGCTGCACTGTTTCACACTTTAATGTAGTGCGACATGCTGTGCTCCTCATTGTTGTTGTTGTTGCACTGTGGTGCTGGAGGAAGTCAATTTCAGTTCACTGTATACGTGAACAGTATATGAATAGTTTCACAGTAAGAATATACTTGACTTAAAAAAAAAAAATTAAAAAAAAATCACATTCCTAAACCAAACAGACAAGTTTTGTTTAAGCAGTTTTTTTTAGAAATAAAATTGTATTTATATTTGTCCACCTTTCTAATCCTGCTTTGAAAATCTCTTCTGGCCTACTGATGTGGCCTCACTTTAAAAACATTAAGGCCACATAAGAACTATTTTGGACAGAATAAAATACCTAAAGTTGACCTGGAGTTAAGATTTATTTTTTATAAAAAAAAAAAAAAAAAAAAAAAAAAAAAGGTCAAAATAAACTCTTTACCTATTTTAGTTTGGCAGGTCTGGTTTAATGTTGGAAGGTGCGTTTTGAGTTTAAAAAAGGAAAATGCAGAATTACCTGCCAGACAAAACTTTTTTTTACACATAAATCCCTCTAAACGCTAGTTTGAAGACCCAGCTTGACGTGAGATTTCAGTCAACAGAAACAGCTGAAGCAGATATTGCATTTAAATCATCTTTATTCATTATTTCCTCTTCAAACACATTTTCCTGATGTACATTTCCATTCAAAAAGGAAAAACTCAAGTGAGGTAAAAGTGCTGAAAAATGAAATAGTATAATGGTTGTAACCAAACTCATCGTCACAATCACGAAGCTGACAAAAAAGCTCTTTTGCATTAACTATTTCAAACAAAATATATAGTGCGACAAATTTCATATTTTCCCCACTTTTTAAACTTGTATAGCCACAGGCATCTCTTCATACACACATGCAAACACGCACACACACCTTCACACATTAACGTAAACACAAATCTGCTGCAAAAAAAGTTCACAACTCTTCATATAGAAACTGTAGGAGAGCTTCCAGAGGGCCTCCATCACATTCCTATGGCGTAAGACTTGTACTTTAGACAAGCGTAACCACTAAATATCTAATCCACAGCTTGTTCCGCACCCCCTGCAGCAAAGAATACATCTACAGGTGTCATAAAATTAAAAACACGCTGTACTAATACACAAAGGCCCAAACAAGTTGGACGACCAAAGGCAGGGTGAGTGAGAGAAGCAACGGGATCAATAACACTGACAAGTTTACAGCAGAAAAAAAAGTGGGGGCCAGGAAATAAAAAAGGCAAAATACACTTTTTTCCCCCTACATCGCCCATCACAAAAAATTCATACATCGACATACGTACATCAACCCTGACGAAGGAAGTGATTTAGCATGAGCCCTGATGCACCCCACTCTCATCTAGTGGGGGAAGGTAAAGCTTTCATTAACAGGCACACATTTTTCAGTCGTCAGTAAAAAGACACAATAACCGTAAACACATGAAGGTAGGGTGGGCTCAAAAAACGCAGAGGATTTACATTCCAGGCTGCGTTCACCATCGAAAATGCAAGTTTGTGTTTGCTGCATTTTCTTTGACCTCGCTCGAAGCGAGGTCAACAAGGAGCCAAAGAAGAGACTAGTCCTTGCCACCCCCAGAAGACTTCAACCTGCAACTGTGAGCAGCTGCGTAACCGGGCTGCTGGTTTTCAGTGTCTCTCCAAGCTTTGATGAACCAATTTATAATCACTCAGAAGATGAACAAACTGGGGAGTGATTGAGGTTCTGGGCTGCCATTCCCTGAAAGGGATTTTAGCGCTAAAATCAACATTTTGTCCCCTAGCTTTCAAACAAGGCAAAGATCATCTTAGGGTTAAGAGTATGGTGCTAAATCTAGCTGTTAGCACTAAACTAGGAGGGGACAGTCCACTGAGTGATGATAAGGTTTCAGAGCAAATGGACGCACAGATAAAACCCAGTGCTGCTGTCATGCTAAGGCAAGCTGAAGTCTGCTGGCTACCTCCACCTTCAGGCATGATCTACGTCTAATACGAACCTGTTGTTTGGGTGACAAGAGGAGAGACAGAGTTACAATTAATGCAGAGAGGAAAAGACACAAAATGAAGGTGAGTATCAGGAGGGGACGTCTCAATGTCATGGGCAGATTATACCAATTTACCCATCCAGAATTAAAAAACAAAAACAAAAGAAAACCAAAAAAAAAAAAAAACACACCAGACATAAAGCCCTCAAAAACACATTATGTCCCTGAGAACCAGCTCAACTCCCTTCAGCAATTGGCCACATTAGCTTATTTACATTCCTCTCAGGTGGCTGGGTTTGGAGTAAAACAAGGCCTCTTTAAAGTGCTTCTGTTAGTATGGGGTCTCTGCTGGGTGACCTCCAGCCACTGTGCCACAGTATGGCTCGTCAGTGCACTTTAGGTATTGCTTTGGTTTGGATGGGGACAAAACTGTCAGCAAAACAAAGTCAGTCAGCTTGCTGTGGAGCAAGTGGAGCTACAATGCTAGGCAGTCCATTAAATTAGGGGTGTAAATATATAATGTCTGTTTAGAAAATCAGAATGAATCAAAAGTTGGATTTTTTAAAGGCATTCGGGCAATATTGACCTCAACATGGCTGCCAGTGACAACAAGGCCCAAACTATCAGTAAAAGACAAAGAAGGGAATAAAACTAAATGTCTGAGAAGAATGTGCCAGGAATGACTTTAGATGGGTTTCATGGAAAAGTATGGTTTGGACTGAAACTAAGCAGGAAAAAAAAAAAAAAAGAGGGGGGGGGACATTGTAAAATAAAAATACCAAAAACTCAAATTCAAACCAAAATAATGTATGTATTCTCCCATAAACTAGTATCTAATACAGCGATGATGACAGTCTTGTATGAATTAAGTTCCACAGGGTTTAAAGGGGCTGAAAAAAAATATATATATTTTTAATAATAATGCTAACCCTTTCCCTCCTGATCACCATTAAAAAAAAGAAACTTTAAAAAGCTAAATCACTCTCCGAAAAGTCAAGGGCACTTGAGTGATTCAGTTGCTGGTTGTAAAGCAGACTTTGGTCAGTCAGTGTGTGGCACCTCACTTGTTAAAAAAACAAAAACAAAAGACTATGGCAGTTCCCATACCAAAGTTCAGCCGCTGAGCCAGCAGAACATACCCTGACCCCGGGGTGTGATCTGCAGAAGAGGCCAAGCTGGCCTTACCCTAACAATACTCTAACCAGCCAGGAGTTGTCGGACAGCCAGATAAGAGACGTTCCTGTTTATCTGGTATAAACACGAGCTGCAGTGAGACGAGCAGCAGCAGCAGCAAGGCAGGGAACCGGAATAATTGAGGGCTTCTGAGGAACTGAGGGGCGAGAGGAACACAGCAGCTGCCACTTACGAAAGAGGTTTAAGGGCAACTTTTCTCCTCTCAAACCCGGATGCTATGTCAGGAGAGGGAAGAGGATAGATGACAGGTTTAAGTCACAGCTTAGCCATTTGCTAGTAATGCCACACTGCAAGTGTTCAAAACTAACAGCTAATAATAGGCTTGGCTAGAAATAGAAATTCATAGGTTGTTTTTTATTTGAGGGAGGGGGGGGGGGCATGCTGGCGTTTTTTTCTTAACATACCATTCACACTCACTGGTGTCTGTCCTCCCATGACCACAAAAGGGGTTCAAACACTGCGTGGTCGCAGCAGGCGCTGGATAGGAGAGGACCGGAAGTGACTCAGTTCCCACACATGTAAGGTGGCAGGGCTGCTGCTGCTGCTCGCACACCCATCCCCTGTTCCCTGCTTCCGACGACACCTCCCCCGGGAAAAAAGAAAAAGAGGATAATTATAGACGGCCTGTAGTTTGAGAGCCAGTCACTGAGCTGCGTCAGACGAGGATCCCATTTCAGAGGTGCTGTCGAGCCTGCAATATTTGTAAGGGACAACCATGCCGGCACGCCATGTGCTGCTCCTTTTAAGGGAAGGGACAGCCAGCCAGCCAGCCAGCGCTCGCTCCAGGCAACGAGGCCAGCCACATTCTCTCGACGGGCCCATGTCCACTCTGTCCTGTCAGTCAGCCTCCCACAATAGCCAGAGGATTGACATCTGGAGGTCACTGGTGAGGCTTTGGAAGTGACTTTAAAAAAAAAAAAAAAAAAAAAAAAAAAACAAAACAAAACAAAAAAAAAACAGGGGAAACTAAACTCCTCAGACACACAGGAGCCTGTCTTTCTGAGGCCTAAACTGTCTCACTGCAGATTTCCACTCAAAGCCGGTCTCGACAGAAAAGTACAGGGCTGAGTAAACTGGATAGAGGGGGAGGAGAGGAGCTCGTCCTACACTGAAATTCACAGTGGAAAATAAAAATACACACATTTTCTATTGCATTGTTTGCAAATCACAGGCACTGAGGGCATATTAAGGAGATCACAAGAGTCTATGAGAGCTAGTTACATGTCAAAATGAATTAAAACAAATCGACCCCTCTCGCTCCCCCTCCATTTCTGATGTGAACAAAGTTATTAGTGTACCACCTGTCTTCCCTCCCCAGTGAACTAAACTTTAACACTGGTGCTCTGCTTTTTTTTTCTTGGGCCGTCACCTATTATACTACCCATTCCCCAATATTACCATTTTCATTATTTTCCGTTTTTTTCTGCCTTTTCATTTTCTTTTTTTTTTTTCCTTTTTAAATCACAGGAGAAAACCAAATTTAAAGGCTATAAACATTTTCTTCTTCCCTTTCTTCAAAAAAATAGCCCATACTTAAATTATTGGGGAGTAAACCTGGAAGTTAAGGCACAAAACACAACTCCATTAAGAATAAGATTGATAAACAGGGAAACAACCAAACATGATGAGAAAGAAAAATCTAAACACTTAAAAATATCACTTTCTATTCAATGACCTAGACGCCTCTGTAGATAAGGAATGAGAAAGGATTTCAAAAAAAACAAAGCAAAACACTTGTCCACTTAAATATAATTGTGCCTTGAGAGGAACATAGCATTTATTGCCTCAATAATGATTTTTTTTTGGGGGGGGGACGTGTTTTTATTCCTTCTCTCTACTCAAAAGCAGCAGCAGCGGTGCCCTCTTGTACATCCTTCCACTTGTTTTGTCAGTTACATGGCAGCCATGTTGGAATGTTCTGGTTAGACACATAGTAGTTGCTGAAGTTGTGGTCTCGGACATAAGGCGCCGGCTGATAGTAGCAGGTGACGCAGGACGCATCAGGGATAGCGTTCTGCTCCGCCAGCACTCGGAAGGCCATCAGAGAGATGAGGTGGAGGGTCTGCCGCCGCTCGTGGCCCATGAGGCACACTGTGCTCTCGTTGACCACTCGCCGCAGGATCATGAGGTAGTCGTACTTGCTCTTCTCCTCACCTATAAAGTGGCTCTGGAGGTAGGCCTCCACCTTGCGCTGCTGCTCACCGATGTCAGGGAAGTCAATGAAGAAGCGAGAACACATGTACCGCTCCAGGCCCTTGAACTCCTCCTCGCTGGCTGGCCGAAAGTCCCGCACCAGCAGGTTGCAGTATTTCAGCAGGCCGCCACCTCGGATCTCCTCGGGCCGCTTGGTGGCGATGAGCTTGTCCCGCAGGTGGCTCAGTGCCATGCTGAAGTCCCCGTACACGCTCTCCCCACTCACAGTAGGGTGAAAGGCCTGTGACATGGGCGTCTGCGCCAGCTCGTAGTAGGAAAGCATGGAGTCCAGCACAATCTGAAATGAGTCCACACTGAACTCAAACTGCCGGCGTATCGAGTCCACAAACTTCAGCTCCACATTGCGGCCGTTATTGTTGGAGAGGGAGATGAGGCTCCAGCGGTCCTGCTCTGTGTTGACCTTCACCAGCTTCTGGACATAAGCCTCTTTGAGAGTCATGGGTGTAATTTTCTCTTTGTTCACACCCTCAGGCAGAAAGTCCAGCAGGGTACCCAGCACCACGTCCTTAATGAGCCTGAACTCTCCCTCATGGGGCAGGTCCACCCTGAAGATGACGTCCAGATCCTTGTAGCTCCAGCCAATATCCTGGACCAATACGTGGCTGGCTGTGGAGCCATTGAGCCGTATGTCCTTTACTTGGATACCACGCAGCTCCAGGCGGGCGCGCACCCGCGCCACAATGTCTTTCAGCCGTACCTCTAAGGTAGGGAAGTTCCCCCGTCCATGAACAGGCACAACCTCGGTCAGAACTTCATTCAGCCGGCTCACCTGCTCCCAGGTCAAGACACTGACAGAACAACTCTTTGATTCCTCCTTGTTATCCATCTTCTCACAAAGTTAAGATTAACTAAAAAAGGTAGGAGAGAAAAAAAAAGATGTTAATTATAGCTTTCAAATGAGACACAAACCGAGCAAAATCTACAAATCTGACTATTTTTAGCTCATTTTCTTTTACAATACAAAATACTAAAAATCAGATTTGGCTTAATTGTAACAATAACTGTTAAACACAATTCCAATATCAATACAATAAAATTAGAACTATTGGCTTGCTAGCTTTAAAGTAGCTCATGAATCAGTAGCAGCATCATGACCCCCTTCAGCACGAGCGCAGCAGAATGCGAGCACGAGACAGCCTGCTCGCTCTCAGCTACACGCGCAGTAGAGGACAGAGCCCGTGAGGCTTCTAGAACAGCTCACCGCGCGAGCCTGGCTTTTATTCCAGAACCGCTGAGAGACAAACACCAAGCTAGCTTAAAGTTCACTAAAACCGATGGTTTCCTAAATAAATAACCACCTCAGAAATCAACTGTAGCGACACAAATTACCGTTACACACACGTTTCGTTAAAACATCGCCAGTGATTATTTGCTCCAGCTGATTTATAAAATTTACCCGTGACGAATGCAACATATGAGTTTTGCGCTAACCGCTAACTTTACTCGGTGCTAACTGCTAACATAACCCTTTTAAACAAGTACCAGACTGGGCTTTAAAACTAATTAACTTTAATATTACGCCAGCTAGACAACGTTAAGTTCTCAATGCGAGTCCATGTGGCGAGGAATTCAGCAAAGTTACGTACGTTACAGTAAATTTGGACCGATCAAGAAAAAAAAACAACAACTACGTCTTACGCTAAAAAATATCCGAAATGATGTCACGTTTTTGAATCATCAGCTACGACTGGGTAAAATTTTTAATTTAGCGAAGTCTAACTGACATTACTTTCCTAACTGCGGAGTTAATACACAGTCTCCCCTGACAGAAATGGAGAACGAATGAAAAGCAGTTACGCTACATACATTTCCAAAAGCGTGCTTTGAAGGCATTCAACGTCCGAAAAAGAAGATGTCAACTTGGAACTCGTGCAGACACCTCCACATAATCCACTGCCTGAGAGAAACACAACTGCTACGTTACCGTCGAAAAGTCTGTGTTTGAACAACTCTCCTCGCTGAAGACACGCCTGTTTTATAAAGCTGAAGTACGACCCCTGAAACAGATGCACAGCCGTGGCACGACACAGTCCCTCTGACTATTTATCGTGGCTTTTACGATCTAAAAAGTGCAATATTAACAATATATAGCGTTGCGTAGTTAAAGTAAAACACTAACTTTATGTATTTACCCCAAAGTCCAACTTTCATCATCAGCAGATCACAAAGTCGTAAAATCGTCGAGTTTGATTGTACCAATGCGCCGAGCGAAGCGTCTGATTGGTCAGCGAGGTTTTTGCGTTGCCAAGTAACCAGGGCCGTCTCCAGGCAGGCGACGTTCTCTGACTGTTGCTGTGTCACAGTCCAGTTTAAAAGCAGCAGTTATCGGTTGTATTTGTTAACAGTTGAAACTCATTTGAGATTCTACTGATTCAATGGCGCGTTAAAATGCCCTTGTTAGATTCTACTCGTAATTTTGTTGCTTCCAAAATTGTATATATATATATATATATATATATATAAATAAAGATAGTAGAGAAAGTTTCAGTCGTAGTCATCTGGACAATGTTTTCAAATTCAAGACGTTTCGGCTCCTATCCGGAAGTCATTCTCAATTGTGAAATTTATTTATTTATTTATTTTTTTATTTGAATTTGAAAACATTGTCCAGATGACTACGACTGAAAGCTTTTCTACACTCCTGGACGAATGAGGGACTACACCGTCTATAAATAAAGATGTTTAAAAAAAAAAACAACAACAACTCTCACCACACATACTTCAGAGAAAGTTTTTTTTTATGTTTAAATTAGGTATGACCCATGATGTTTATCTTCAACACATGGTGGGCGGTGCATATTCCAGATGATATCAATTTATCATCAATGGTAAATGCACCCATAACACTGAATGCAGTAGTCACTTTATTGTATTGCGGCTCTCTTGTGCACTATGGCTCTTTCTAGCTGTTAAGGCCTTCTGGGATGTACTGTAGTTAGAGATGCACTTTGTAGCTCTATGTCCCGCTACATGCTTGCTGGGCATCCGGCCCAATGGTATTCACTGTACATCTGCACAAAAAATTGTAGCGTTAGCATGCCTTGCAACAAAAACGCATCATATTTTTAATTATGTTTTAATATAGGTTAAGCATGGAAGAAGCTGCATCATCTCTATTATATATGGATAGGGGAGGGAATGGCTTATGGGACACAATGTCGTAATTCCTGGACATCTTGCCCTCTTCTCTTTGTAATATAACAAGATCATTGTTAGACTCACATTATTCAATACTGGTCTCAACCATCTCGGCGGTTGTAATAAAGTAATGTTTATTTAAAAATATATATAAATAAAGGTATATTTATGTGTTGGAGCAAAGTATGTGTTGATGTAAGATCATGTGCACGCATGTGTTCCTATGGACACGCTAGGTGTTAAATAGAAACATAAAATAATTTAACACTTTAACCCTCCCCCTCCCTGCTTCCACCGGTTTGTTTTGTCTGTGCAATAGCAATGTCCTTGTATTGTCACATTGTCTTTCTTCTGTGTTTGTCTGTCATGGAAACTCTATAATAAAATCTTAATGGAAGTTTATTGCGCTTATAATAGTCTACCCTCTCTGATGTCAAATAAGCTCAAAATATTAGAAACACCTCTCAGTACAACACAACTCAAAAGCACCACAAACTATCTTTCTAAATTGATCCTAAAGTTGAACTAACACAGCTTCAAAACCAACCCAAACTGAACATTACAGCATAGCCTGCATAGACGGCAGTAGTTTTCGTTAGGTGTACCTAATAAACTGGCAACTTATTGTATATTTCCATATAACTTCCATGTATCTTTAACACCCTCTGACTAACAACATATCCAGGCTACTAAAAAAACAGCTACACCTTGCATTGATTTTTCTATTAGTCTAGTTCAAGTGATAGGCTATATTGCAGTGATTGATGATCACTTGATTAGAAATATTTGCTACACTGTGGTCACATGACATCTCCCAATTTCTCTCTCAGCTGTTTTATTTTAGATTACTTCTTGGTAGAAAATAGTTCTAATGAAAGCAGTAGCTAAGTGTGGCCTCGGACGTGTGGTCACTGGATATTATCTATTTAACTTGTACCAGAACTATCAAATGGTACTTGGTACTTCACACTTATTTTATCTTATACTTATACCCACCTGGTACTTAATTTATTTTCTGACCTGTTTTTATAGTTTTAGAGTGTATTGTATTATATTTTTTCGCTAGTACTTTCTCCTGTGTGCACTGACGTAAAGGCGAGCTGCTGTAACAAAGACTTTCCCTTCGGGGATCAATAAAGTATTTCTGATTCTGATTCTGAAATCATTATATGTCTGACTCAGACTTGACAAAACATATCTGAAACTCCTCTTTAAGCTGTCATCAAACAGCAGTGTGACTGTGTACGACTGTAATCAGTTGTTAAGTGTGCCATGCAGAGTCCTTTGCATGAGGTTAGGGTTGTAAAAATCCTGTGGTATGTTTTGGAAATGGAAGAACAGGCTGTTGTTTAATAGCAGAGGAAGCAAGAGACTCAGTCCCTCTGCTGATGGTCCTGACAGGCTTTTCTACTTCACAGGAAACGCTGCAGGCAGCTCTGGGTGGATGCCACTGACACAGCAGGGGGAAATCTCCCTCAGATTTCTACGGAAGAAAGTTATTTTTTAAAAAGTTCAGTTCATTTAGTCATTTCACTAGAACACATTAAACATTCCTCTGTAAATCTCTTTCTGCTGCACGCACACCTATTCCACAATGACAAACAGCACAGCTGTATTGTAAAACCTCCCTTTGACACACTCTGGAAGTGAGTTCTTCCCTCGCTAAGCCAGAGGTGTATTATTGTGAACGATGCAAGGAAACCACAAAAGATATATGAGTGTGATGGTTCTTTGGAAAGTAAAACGTGGGAATAGACCTCAGAACTTCCCTGCAACAGTAAGAGCTTTGTTGCCTTGTAAAAGTGATTTTATTTTGAAACAGAATATTTGATAATAGCTTAAAGTTAATGTACAGTACAAAGAAAAGCAGGTTATTGAAGAATTAAAGCGCAACCAGTGGAGTAGAAAGGGTGAAACATGTTCGTGAAAATTGCAAACACATAAAATGGTGTGTATGCGCTCATTAGTAAAAAAATCAACAAATCAAAGCAAGTTTATTGTCACATACACAGTACAACACGCAGTGAAATTTGTTCTCTGCATTTAACCCATCCTAAGTATTAGGAGCAGTAGCACCCGGGGACCAACTCCAGTTCTAAACCAGTGCCTTGGGTCAATGGCACTGACAGGGGAATTAACGTAACATCATTTTTTTGATGGTGGGGGAAACCGGAGCACCCGGAGGAAACCCACGCAAGCACTGGGAGAGCGTGCAAACACCCCCCTCCCCCCCAACCACAGGCACAATCTGATGGCAGCTAGTGGGCATATTGATAAAATCCTGTCACAGTATATGTAATTTCATATTGTGATATCCCAATATTGTCATTGTCATAGCGTACATTTTAAAATGCGAAACTCATTCACTCCCACTTTCTAACCTCAGCCATAGGGTTTACTTGCAGAAGCTGGTTTTGTCAGGTCCAAATGAAAACATGTTTGCAGAAAAAAAAACAATTCAGATTCTACAATGAGTGCAGGATTTTTGGGCCAACTCATCTATTAAGTGAACTCCTACTCCTTTCACCAAGACTTAAAGGTCCAGTGTGGAGGATTTAGTGGCGTCTAGCGGTGAAGTTTGCAACCATTTGAATACCGCTCGCCTCACCCTCCCCTTCCAAACGTGTAGGAGAAACTACGGTGGCCACGAAACTCACACAAAACATAACCGGCCCTATCTAGATCCAGTGTTTGGTTTGTCCGTTCTGAACTACTGCTACTACTGTAGTACAGTAGTACTACATGGCGGTGCAACATGGCGGCCTACGTGGAAGGGGACCCGCTCCCTCTGTAGATAAAAATGGCTTATTCTAAAGTAATGAAAACACAACTATTCTTATTTTCAGGTGATTATACACTAACGAAAACATACTTATAAGTATTATATTCTATTTCTGCCAATAGATCCTTCCAAATGTTACATACTGGACCTTTAAAGGTATAATTTTAAACTCACACCTTATGAAAATGATGAATTGTGCGTAGCATAAGTTTCTGCATCTATCAGTCAGATTGTTCCTGCACCACTATGAATGAGCAAAGATCTGGGTTGAAAGTCACTTATTGTTTGTGGCTCTTTGGAGTTACAAATGGCAGTTATTTATATTATTTCATATCAGAATACATAAAGTTGTGTATTTGGCATTTCTTACACTGAAAACGCACGCACACACACAGACACGCACATATCAGTAAGTGAGTCAGTGATTTAAGATGCAGTTTCTCACAAAAGAGGTGTTTCACTTTTTGCATTAGTGTTGGGAAAATGAGGAGGTGAGATGAAACCACTGATCAACTGTGTGGAGCTTGAGCTATGTCAGCTGTACAGTTGTGGTTATGTGCGTGTGTGTGTGTGTGTGTGTGTGTGTGTTGTGGTGGAGCCCCTAAGTGGGTTGTGCATCAGGTCGGTGGTGAATCAGCAGCAGCAATGATAGGAAACTGGTAGACCAGAGAGGGGATTTACTTTCTTTGCGTGTGTCTGCATCATACTTTCATTAAAACTGATAAGAAACATACATCTTTCATTACGTTATCATAACAAACAGCTGTAGAAACACCTACGAAGGACGGGGAGTCAGATTCGGACTTTTGCTGAGCATTTATGAATAAGCTTTCATCTGAGTAAACAGGAGGAAAGTGCAGAAAGTGTCAGCTGCCGAGGATGGGGGGGCTTTTCTTTATGGCTGCACATCTTATGTGATGAAGGATTTGTATATTTAAATCTCTCTTAGTACAGCTCTGAGATCAGGTCTCAATCATCGTTGTAGCTGAAAAAGCACACGTGCAGTAAACCAGAGCAGCAAATAAGAATTATTCTTTTCAAGGATCCATTAGTCTATAAAATATCAGCAAATATCTAACATCACAGACTTCAGTTTACAGTGATTTAATCCTCACATATGAGAAAGCTAGAACCAGCAAATGTTGGGCACTTTCACTTTCAGTCTGCTAATAACAGATTAACCAGCTAATCATTTCACCACTAAATCCTCTGAGCTGACAGTATTGGCCAGTTATAGCTTATCAATAACATGTCATATTGCCAAATATGTTTCCGATAAGTAACTGAAACGCCCTCAATATGTTTGAGGTAATTTAGAAACAGTGTCACTATCACATACTTTGACCAGTTTATTGATTTCCCACTCACATCTTGGTCACAACTTTAGTAACCAAATTTAAGGGCTCCTTATCAAATATGTTGAATATATATGTATGAATCTTATGTATTCACGGAAAAAGATCAAAAGATCAGTATCAGATTATTTAAACTCGCAAATACCAATGTTGATATTAGCCTCAGAGAACTACCTCCAGTATGGCTCAGGCTTCACAAGTAAAATGACTCAAAGGATATGAGTAGCTATAAATATACATATGATGATACAACATGAAATATATGTTCCCAATAAAACATCAAGTTATTTATAATTTTTCGGAGGTGTAACGTGTCCTCACAGGCCGATTTAGACAGAATCAAATTGTTTATGAATATGCAGTACATGCACTGGATTTTAGAAATGGGTTTCTGCTTATTCCCTGGCCTAGAGAGAGCATTGCTCAGACCAGGCGTTGTGTTAGACTGATGCTAACTGTCAACACGTGGCCTCGGGGTGTTTGGTGAACTGTCTGGATGTATATTGACCTTTGACTTTTTAGACCTCTGAACGCTGACCTGAGTGTGCTGACAGGCACAGAAAGCAACTGTCAGTAGGCTGTTCTGAAAGCAGCAGTGGCACAATCAGATATTAGTGGTAACACTGGTGACCGGCTTCCCACCCACAAATACGTGTGGGTTTGGTGGTAGTGCCACTGTTTACCACTGTGTTTACCTGTGGGACTGACTCAGTGTTGGTGCAGAAAACATATGCATCTAGAGTCTAAGCATTATAAATATAGCACTGTATATATTTAATAAACAGGACATCATCTGGTGAGACACAGCTGTGGCGGTTCAAGTGGAAAAACAGCTGAAAGACTTCTGAATCCAGGGCAGCACTTCAAACACACTTTATAATCCTATGTATAGATGACAAAACAATCTCAGCTTAAGGTCCATTTAGAAACTGGTCTGGAGCTTTCGATCATATTACACGATCTTCATCAGCAGATGGAAATTGCCCAGTTGTCATGGAAATGTTTCCATTTTTTCAGAGCACTTTGAGGATTTCTCGTTGAAGATAAGGATGCGAATCTACAGTTACAATGACAACTGGCAAACTCCATCTGCTGATAAACACCACGTGATATGATCAAAAGCTAAAGCTACAGCTATTTAAACAGATTACTTTGTCAACCGCTGTTTCAGTGGTCAAAAATGAACTTTGGACCTCATCCTAAGCACATTGTGCTGTGTGACTGTGTTGATGTGTTTCGCTGCGTCCTGTACTGTATGTGGTGGATGTATTAAATGATGCTGTTGTGGCGTTTGTGCTCCTCTGTCATGAATAATGGAAGAGAGACCAAACCATTTCTCTATGGACCTCCCAGGGGCACCGTCGTGTTGAAACAGGAAAGGGCCAAACACGAGCTGGAGACAAATGGAGCCCGTGGAGCCTCGTGAAAACCATAAACAGACCCAGACTGAAAGTACACAAAAGTATGTGGACAGTAGTGTAAGTAGCAGTACTGATGGCATCATGTACATTTGCATTTTATGTATTAAATCCCATAAGGAGAAAAAAACAAACGATAACGATAAAAAGATAAAAAAGCAACTTTGAATTTTTCATGTCTGTTTTTGCAAGCAGTCACCAGTGAGAAGACAACACTGCAGAAATTATCACTGTAAATCTGCTGCGATGGCTAAAAAACCTGAAGGTGTTTTAATGGCAGAGGAATGAAATGAGCAAGCCGATCTGGCCAGCTCAATATTTCTAAAAATATTAACAAAGTGTTTATAAATGGCCATAACTGCCCTGCACATGAAATGTGCAAGAAGTACTGTAAGTTGTTCCCAACATGATAGAATGACATGAAGGAAGCACAGGTAGAAACAGGTAGATGTGGGCTGATAAAGAATGAAAATTAAACATATTTTCTTCCTTACTCTACCGCTATGTAGCCATGCAGGTAGGTTTGGTTTTCTTTGTCCAGCTTTTGAGATATATGCTTCTACCCCCAAACAATGGATTTTGTTTGTGCTGCTCAAAGCATGGAAAAGTTACCTTTAAAAAAAAGCACAACAGCAGTGTGTGCTTTCAGAAACAACGTCCCAGTTACAGTGGATAATCCACAGAACACGGTGTCAACAGTTTTCATACGGACTATTTCTTCAGTAGAAAGTAGTTCTGTTCAGGTCTGTTGATTATCTAGATAAACACGGTAACGTTTAAATGCTGTGAGCACCACCAGCTAAAGTCTGTTCTCCTTATGTGTAATGGGGTGGAGGCAGACATCTCAAAACCTCATCCCACAAAACTGAAACATCCTGCATGGCTAGACACCACTGGAGGTTTAGTCAGGACTGTTTGTGTTTAGTAATGTGGAGCGAACTGATCCTTTAATGATTTGGCGAGTGCATTATGAGAGGCAGTGGAGTATTAAGGGGAGGATGGATGGAGCAAAGGACACAAAGATAACTAGAGATTGAGGACGTGGTGGGTTGGGTAGTTAGTTACTGCTGACACAGAAATTGAGTGTGAAGTTACAGACAGTTCATTATGTGTTTCTGATGAAGCACTCCTCTACAGCTGGGGGAGACCAGCTATCTATGAAATGGGCTACACTCTGAGTTACTGTATTACCGGCTCACTGTACTTGGTGAAAGAAATCATCAAGAAAAAGCTAAAATCAAGTAAAACTGTAACACTCCCTCTCTCTCTACAGGACATTTTCCCTGGGAATGAAACAGGCTGGAATGCAACAGTCATTTTAGTTTTATTTGGGAAGTGCTGTTTAGTTTGCTAGAACGTACACTAAGTTTTGCTACACTTGTGAGGACTTTGTATTGACTTGCCAGTGATTCCAAGGATAACTTATTCCTGCAAAAATAAAACTTTTTGCCACTTGGCAGCATTGCATTAAGCTGTAAACACAACATTATAAAGTAAAAAGTGGCTTATATACCCATCCAGGAGACACAAAGTAACATTAGCGTTCATTTGGAGTCATGTTTTTGGTCCAGTAATCACTCTAAACGCTCCACTATGTTCACCAGCTAGTCGCGAACTTTGTCTCTCTGCTGTTGCTGGTGCTGGGCAGGCAGCGTACTAGACACGTCAGTTTCTAGAGTGTGTTTGCTGAAAACAGCTGCCTGCTGCTGCTGAAAATGACGCTGATGAGGCCGGTGAGATTTTCACTCAGGCTTCTCTGTGCTGGACCGTCAGCCGTCCTGGGACCCTTCTCTCTCTCTCCTGGCTGTCGGTGCCTCATTCCAGATGTTTTGGATCCGGATCTTCGTCCTCCAGGAGATTCAGCCTCTCCTCTCATCTCTCTCTCTCCCTCTGCGTGTCTGGTTCTTTCTGCTACCTTTGTGAATAATGAGCTTGAGTTTTGCCTCTCGGAAGTTTGTGTAGTCCGTCCTCTTTCCAGGTCTCCGTGGCGGAGAGGAGCTCGTGTGGCTCAGGCCTCTGGCTTCATGTATGTTACAATCTATCTATAATTGTGTCATCCTGACTGCCCATACTGTAATTTCATTATGTCGGTCTATTCTGAAACACGTGACATCTATTGCATGTATGTCTGTCCGTCCTGGCAGAGGGATCCCTCCTCTGTTGCTCCTCCTGAGGTTTCTTCCATTTTTTCCCTGTTTTTCATATGACACCCTCAATTCCTCATCCGAATTGAGGGTGTCATATGCTGTTCAGATTATAAACCCGCTTGAGGCAAATTTGTGAGCTTTGTGGGCTATAAATACTATAAATTGACTCGACTTGACTTGATTCATTGTTAATATAAAAATACTGATTAGTGATGCAGGGGGTGTCAGAGCTTCCTGAACAGCATAATAAACTGTTATGGATAATTATGGACAAACTTGACACACACACACACTGACAGCCAGTAGTCAGATGTTGGGCAACTGTGGCTGCCAGCAGCTAATGGCAACTCAGCCATGTCAATAAATTGAACAGGCAGACATAATGTCTGAGAAAGATATTAAAGAAAGTAAGAAATATGTGTTTAAATTATACAAACTTGTTAGTTTGCTGTGCGTATTGTTATCAGCACATCTGGTTTGCACATTAGCTAACATCTACTAGACGATGGCACTGGTAGTAGTTAGTACTCTCACGGCACAGGTGGTACAGGTAAAATGACTTGTCGTTGGTTCTAGAGGATTTAACTACCACTGAGCCTTATGGCTGTAGCAGCTACTAACAGGCCACGACATACACTAAATGCAGTGACTGCCGCTCAACAAGAAAAGGATGGAGGTCTCGCTCCACTCGACTGTGTGGTTGAAGTAGTTGGTTTCAGTTCATTCGGGTTAACAAATAGACGCAGACAGAAACTTTGCCCGAAATGCTTCAGGGATGAGGGTTATCATTCATTGTCCATCATCGTCCTAACACTCACATGGCTTCGTATCTCTACTCTCTCTCCCTGGTGTCTGCCCTCACACAGGCTCATATTAGGTAAGACCCGCCTTCTTGAAAGTTGGCAACCAATCTAAAATGACCAATGTGACCGTGACGGTACATGTAAGTACATGTACTTGCATGTTGAACTTGCTAAATGAGCATATTGGCTAATTGTTAGCTAACAGTTTTCTAAGGTAACTGACAAACTGTAATGTTAAAGAACAAGATAAAACACGTGTTTCGGGGGAGAGGTCAGGGCTAAACACACACGTTACTGGTTCACATTAACTTTATTTTTCTTCTTACATTAACACACACACACACACACACACACCCACACCCACACACACAACAATCTAGACTCGTTGTAGTACATAATTTGACCACAGTGCAGACAACTCTCAGCTGGACCTCCACGATGGAACAAGATGTGTTTGCTGTTGCAAATGCAAGGCCTCTGTTGATAGAACAAAATATCCCTGTGTTTGTGTATGAGGTGTTATTTTAGCTGTTTGTGCCAAGCCATCTGCTTCCTGGCTGTGAAAATATCCAGTATGTATGGAACTACACCCTCAGGCACATATAGACACCCTGAATTAAGTATCGCTGAGGTGACACCGGAGTGCTATCATGATGCTCTTGTTTAGGGATGAACGGCAGCAGGTTTGTGAGGTGTGCGGTTTTCTGTGGTTGAGTACATGGTTCAGTCTACCTGAACCGTGCGTGCGTGCTCAAGCTGTTGTGCAGCTGGAGCCCTGCCACCTGCTTCTCTTAGGCGCCGCGCCATCTGAGTGACTCAGTGTATCCAGGCCACGCATGGGTAAGCAGCCCTGGCCATTAGCACATTAAACACACACTGAGACACACAAACACAATTGAATTGCATGTACCTGGATGCACATATTGTACTCATGTAAGCAAACACACACACACACAAGTGCCATTAAAGGTTCCACTATGTCTGCTGACGAGTACATGTGCTAATCTTTTCAGAATGACTGTCGGATGGCTGAAAGCCCTGCGCTTCCTCTGACATCGCTTAGTTGTTGTTGGTTATCAAAGGACACATTACCCCCCTCCATATGCTCATCATTACATGATCAAACCTCATATGAAGGTCAAATTCTGCTCCGTGACTGCATCTGGCTGGTGCACTTTTATGATGCTTACGCTAGCAGTTAAAAAGAAAAAGTTTCCCCTTCTTCCTCTCCTCACCAGTGATTTACTTTGCCCTGCAGAGTCACTTCCCAAATAATTTATTGTATAATAAAAAGAAGTTTTGGGACTGCCTCCAATGTGGAAAGACAGACCAGAATACTTAGTGTTTTTCCTCCCAGTGCAAACAGACTGTTCTGTTCTATGAAACATTTTGGGTAGATTTGATGTTTGGCTCTCATAAGAGGAAGAAATCTCTGCAGCAGAGTCGTTACACATCACCGGGCCAAACCTTATGGAGGGAAATCCCGTCTGTCTGCTGAGCGTAGCCATTGACAGATAGATTGTTTTCTACTGAAACCATAGCAGTCCAGAGAGTGCGAGAGAGAGAGAAATTGGGACAAAATTGGCAAAGGCGGCATGTGACAGAGAAAAAAGCATTTGCAGGTGATGAAATTTGTGGAGTGATTGACTGAAAGTCTGAGAGAAAGTGACACGAGAGAGACGATAAAGCTTTTAATGGTCTCAGTGCAATGTTACCTGTTAAGAGGAGTCGGCCTGTATGTTGGCAGGCTCGCTGTATTTACTTCAGCAACCCCCCCAAACAATCACTTTTTCCAATAACCTCACTGTCTGTCTGGACGACAAAGAGGGATCTGTCCCCAGAACAGATGACTGGAAACAGGACTGTGACTCAGTCATTATAATGTGTTTTTAATCATCAGTTAAATTAAACTGAAGAGAAGTCATGGAATCTAAACAATGAAAAAAATGCTTAAAAATTGAAACGGGCACATGAAAGCAGCATTATTAAGTTATCAATAGATATCAGTAGAATCAATAGATGTGTATTTTGGTATTTTCTATCACCAAAGTAAACCTAGTAACGTCTGTATGACTTTTATTACAGACCGAAGCAGACTGGGGCACAAAAAGTCACTCATGCACCTCATGACGGGTCCTCTAGTTCAACCTGCTTCTAGATACGTGTCGACCTTGTTGCGAGCCGTGCCAGATGCTACGACAGTTTTCAGACATGTTTGATTTTATTGTAGCCAAAACGAAGATGTGCTTACAGTTGGAGCACCTTGGAGACGAGTCTGAGATGGCAGATGAGCAGTTGTTAAATATCGCAATCATCCGCGCCAGTCAAGGATTTCTACAACTGGAATAAATGTCATCTGGGTTCATTGTGTAGTTTAAAAATGTTTTGAAAGTCTTGTAGTCTGCAACAGTGATTTAACTACTTCCAGTTCATGAAAGCTTGCTCTTCTAAATGCTTTGGAAAAAAATCCTCTATTAAAAACAAAACAAAAAAATTAAACACAGTGCAGGTGAGTTTTATTAAACTCAATACAACTGGCTTGTCCCAAATATCAAGATATTTTACCATTTTATACTGACAGGATGTCAGCTGTCAATCAAACTGACTTCGGAATGAAAATTAAACTTCACAAATACAAAACATTTAATCTTAATCAATTTTTCTTTGTTTTCCCAGATTTTTCTGGAGCAGTCTCACCACTATTCATAACTTATTTATATTTTTTATTAGCTGTGAGTAGCTCCTTCATTTCCTTTGTGCGTTGCATTGTGGGAGAATAGTTTCCATCGACAGCGCGCTCAAAAATCGACCTTATTTAGTCTGTCTGGTTTGTGTATACATTTTGTCACTTTTCCACAAACTACAGACTCAAAACCTGCTAAGAATTAGTATGTAGTGTGGATTTGCTCAGCAGCATTGTGCTCAGTGCTGCCATCAATGGCTGCAAGCATTTTGCAACAGTCAGTGTTTCTATATCAGTTACAGCTTTCAGCCACCAGCAATAAGAGGTGATGCTTCTGCACCAGAAAATTGTCATCATTTGTCAGTGTTGCATTCTTTCATTGCCATGCTTTTCTCCAAACATTAACAAAGTAGTTTTAGGGGCGTAAACCTAATCATAGAGGCATTGAATAAAAAAAAAAAGGTCAAACTTTTTTCCTTCCTGCCAATAGTGGCACCAGATGAGAAAACGCTTGTATAGATTAATTTGGAAGCAGACAAGAAATCACCTATTTCGTCGCTTAGCTTGGATGACTCGCTGGCATCAGGGCTAGGCAATACAGTGCAGAAACACCACAGCTAAATAAAATCCGAAACATCCCAATTTAATCGAGACATGAGGCACCCCTGACTCATCACCACATCACTCTCCTTTCACTCTCAGAGCTGCTGATTGTTCATTTCCCCCCGTTCAGATAATTCAGGATTACGATGAACTACTGTCTATTCCCTCTTTGCCTGAGCACACTGAGGCCATTCACTGCTAGCTGCTGCAGGGCCAAATAAAACAAGGGCATGAGTAATTTTATAAACAGAGCAGCTCTGGTTCAGCAGGCTAAAATGTCTGGAAATCAGCCGCGATGCTGTTAACAAAGCGAACGTGTGTTGAAATGACAAGGAATGGAGAGGATTACAGAGGCATGATGACACTGATTGCAAAAATAAAACCATGAATCACCACAGAAACAGTTTGAGTTATTAATGTTCTGCGTACATCACCATCACAGCTCTCATTTAGGGAATTCATAAAAAGAAGCTAATTATCAGAGAGGAAATAACTTCTTGTGTTTTGGTCACATCTAACAAATTGTGGTTAGTTTAAGAAATTTCCTGTGACTGATGGAAACCGTGTGGTTTCTCTGTGACACTTCCTGTGACAATTTTTAGAAGACTGATCGATATGGTTGTTATGTAAGTGCTAAATGCCAGTGATGCTACACAACTATGTGCTGGGGTAGCACAATGCACGTTAAGTTCTGCAGACGTTGTTTCCCTAAACAGAATAGTAAGCTATGTTCACACAATCTATCAACACACTAATGTGTTAGTGTAAAACTGTCCAAAAGTGTAGGACCTCTGATGTAGATTCTTCTTTTTTAAAAATTAGTGCACCAAAATGAGATGAAGCAGCTGCTTCCGGATTTACTTTTGCAACACAGCATTTCAACATCTTGAAAGTGTGGTGTTATGTGAAGACGGTGTGACTATTTAAACAGAACAGTGTTTGTTTTCAACCTGAGTAATGGATACAGTGGTGACAGATGGGAACTTAAGAGTGCATTAGTCTTCTCGGCCCTTCTGGTGGACACATTGCATCCACACCTGTATGTGTCCTGAATCTGAGAGTGAATTAATTGAAATGGGACTGTTACGTGCATTGTATGAGCATTGAATTAAGATGTAGTTTTAACCCCCATAAACTTTTCATAAACAGATTCTAAACTGTTTCTGTCTTGAAGAATTGAAAGTGTTACAGCAATACTCAGTCTCCCCCTTCCACAGCTACTATGGCTTTGACTCAGTCGAAAATGTGCTTGGCATGAGGATGATTTTAAATTTCAGTGGGGAAATCAGGTCACTGCAGCAGCAGAGCGAGTTAAATTCAGCAAAAACAAAAAAGCAAATACAAGAAATTAAACATTATATGGAAAGCAATAAAATTATTTGATATAATACATGCAATAAAACTCAACAGGGCAATTGAAGATAATGTTAACATATGTGTGGTAAGGTAAATGTAAGCTGGTGTCAATATGCACACCGTAAGCAGGCTGTGATAGCTGACAGTGAACAAGCGTGACACACTTTTACTTCTTACAGATGTTACTACCAGATTTCTAATTTTATGACTAGATTAGGAGCATGTGCTGTGCATATGTACATAATGTTATAAGAATGTAAAATAAAACTGTGGAACATTATGAGAAATGTTACTGTAGCCATAACCACGAGAGGCAAGTGGAAAATACAAGTGCAAATACTTACATTTATAGAAACGTGTCAAATTGAATGCCATTTCAATGACCTTCAGGTTTGGCTTGGCAAAGTTCAAGCACTCAGAACCAGCGCTACATGTTCAACCCCATTTTGGTCCAAGTATAAAAACAGTCGAGTGAAAGCATTGAAGGTCTGTTTAGATTCATAATCTTCTTTACTTATTTTTTGAGTATGTCGTTTCTGATTTAAATCCCATTTTGTCAGTTTTATCTAGGTAACGTTCCCGTATGGCTGCTTGTGTTTAGACAACAGTTGTCATTTGCCTTCTTTTGTTGAATGAAAAAAACCAAAACAAAGGTTTTGCAGAAAAGCAGACCTCAAAGTAAGGCATCATAGAAAGTAGCGTTTTGGATTCTGTGGTTAAACTCAGGAATTAAACTGGAACTAGTATAGAAACATTTCAAGACATTGTTTCGGCCCAACCTACAACAAAAGACTCCCGATCTTATCAAAACCAGAAATCCCTCTGAACTCATCTTAAATTTACAGAACTCCATCACAGACTTCTCCTCAAATCTGGCGATAGATGTGCAGCATACCGATGATGTTTCCGTTTCAGTGCCGATCAAAACTCACATTCGACTGGGCTACAGGCAGCCACATAACTGTATTTACTCATGTTTACTCAACACCCCGCGGCTCCCATCAACGTGTCTACCTGTTTAACACTCATGTAACATGCAAAAATACAGCGAGATGTAAAAGTTAATGTGACTGCAGTGTGTGTCTGGTGCAGGAGGAGCAACACTGTACTCCTCCACCTCCTGACGCTAACAAACTGCAGAGACAAACACACAGGCTAAAAGCAACACAGGAATTCTCACACACTCACGTAATGATCAATATTTTGTTCATGATACGCATGAACACTGAACTTATCAGGGACCTGTGTGTACTGGGATCACAGCCTTCCAGTTCACAGCAATCTTTGTAACAGGAAGCATCTGTTCGCTTTCCCTCTGACTATCTCAGACACACACCCACATGTGCCAAGAAAGTTTTCTAAACACAGAAAACCCGAAGGTGACCTTGACTTCCACACTTCAATTGTCCTCCAGGTCAAAGTTCAGTTTCTCTCAAACAGACACACACACACACAACTTGGGTGTGAAGTGTGAAGCTGCACAACAAAGCATGGCACTGGCACATGTACAAGCTAAATATTTGCAGGTATTAAACATATTCTGAAACATTCAAATACTTCCTTAGAACAGTGAATCAGCCCTGTCAGTATTTGTCTAAGCTCCACTGAACACACAGATGTCAAACAAATCAGCCCTGAGAGTCATGAAGGATGTAATTTACTGTTCAAGAACAACAGTGATGAAGCTTCAGTCCCAAATAAACTGCAAAATTATCCCTAGACCGTGACAAGCATCTGCTTTAAAATACTGATGTTTTTTTGTGCTTTGAGTTTGAGTCTTGAGTTTTGAAATGTTGCGGAGTCTCATTTTGACAAGTAAGACAGTTCACTGATGACTCAAACTTATCAACTGGCAACCTGAACCTGGGAATTGTTCGGCTCAGACAGTTTTACATCTTTTCAAGCAGCACGTCAGAAGTTAAATGATAGATATGGTGAACATTTTGTGAAGTGTGTTAGCATGCTAATGTTTACTCATTAGCATTAAACACAAAGTACAGCTGATGGGAATGTCATTAGTTTTGCAGGTATTTGGTCATAAACCAAGACATAAAGTATTGGACAAACCTAACTTTTGACCTGATGATGGCGCTAGAGGAAAAGTGAGGCATCGTCAAAGTCATTTGGATTTATCCACTAGGGACCATGAATGTCTGTACAAAATCTCTTGGCAATCCATAAAGTTGTTGAGATATTTCAGTCTGCCGACCTTGCCATCTCAAGGCAATAAACAACTGACAGATGTCGTACATTTTCCATAGTTAAATCTGAAACTTATAATATAAACAGCAGAAGAAACAGTATGACCCATATAATCGAGGATATTTAAACCTGCAACAAGCTCAACTGCTGCCGACCCAGTCAAAACTGCAAAACCGAAAACTTTAGGTGTTTTGGTCAACATGTTATTAATGATGCATCATGTTTCAGATACTGTAGATGTCCATCCTGTCTGTCCTCAGAATCAGCACCTGACAGCACTTTCTCTGTACAGAGCGTTTGTTTTTATCTCCTTACCTCCACGGGTCGATAGGCTTGAGAGGACACAGACATTACGTGTCAACAAAATAAGAAAACACTGGATTTACAGGCACAAAGCCCCCAGGAACTGTAAAATGCCTGTGGATGTACAGATAATATGCAGCCTCACTCTCTCCACTTTACGCCTTTCCATATAGCCTATTTAGTCTGGACTATTTAAAGTGAAAAAATATGCTATTTTATGTTATTTTCTGCACAATTAATTTGCTTTGGCCAGTTATGTTGAGCAGCTCCTCGAAACGCTTAGCTAAGGTGAAAGCATGCAGGGTACTTAAGTAGAAAACCTTTTATATGTTTATCCTTCAAATTTACCTTATTTTTCATACGTGAACTACAACAGAATAATGCATCCACAAGCACTTGAAGGAAACATAATTTTTTATCAGAGATATTTAAAAAGGTAGAATGATATTTCCACTGTGTTTCACTCTGGCCAGCAGGTCCCGCGCTGATGGGTTCATACCGGCCAAAGTATGAAAGTATGATGGAAAACCTGTGGGGACGATATGGCCTAGAATGATTCATTATTATTAAATAATATTGTTTCCAGTACGTTCCAGCAGTATATAACAATAATTCCAGATGATATAATGAATTTTGAGATCTTCAGGCAGGGGTCCTCTGTCTGTTCCTGAGTCCAGGATGAAAACTAAGGGGGACAGAGCTTTTGCTATCAGGGCCCCGAGGCTCTGGAACAACCTGCCCGAAGAATTTAGGTTGTCTGAGTCAGTGTCTTCGTTTAAGTCTCGTCTCAAAACACATTTTTATCTGAAAGCATATCCTGATTTGACCTGAACTGGCTGTTTATTTGATTGCTTTTGTGTATTTTATTTCTTTATATTTCATCATTCACTCTGGTATTTTATTTCTCTTGTTGTGAAGCACTTTGTACTTTGTTTTGATAAGCGTTCTATAAATAAAGTTTTATTATTATTTATTATTATTATTATTATTCAAATAAATGTGACCTGGACCTGGATAAGTAGCATAAAATGGATGGATGGATTAAGGAATTAAAAATGATTAATTCATTTAAGTCCATCTAAGTTTTTGCTAAAATTGACATTTGCCCATTATGAGACAATGAGCTGTACACCTTTACATCGCATCAATTTTCTGTCATAAATATAAGGAAGATAACTGTTTTGCCAGCTGGTTATGTCACATCCTTGATGCTCATATGGTCTGCATTTAAACCCAAACAGAACAGTCCTGGGAGTCACATATAGTGTCTACAAGTTACACAGAGATCATGGTATTAGGGAAGAGATTAGGTTTGATGTCTGTGGCTTCCTGAGTGGAACCGACGGTCACAAACAGACGTCACTTTCGTTTTGTGGTTGTGAGGGGGGGGAGAAACACTACAGAGATATCAAGCTCATGTTTCTTATAAATAATGCGTAAACACACACACACACGCACTCAAACACACTCCGAGGATGTAGGCTCGCAGCAGCACGGTACGTGACAGAACGACCTGTCAAGCCAAATATTTACCTCCATCAGTCTGTGTAGTGACTAACAGACTTACAGGCCTGCCACATTAAAAAAAAAAACAGTATGCACACAAACATTGTTAAGATCAAACCAAACATGCACACTACAATGTTTAGTCTTGAGATCTCTGGGGGAAATTTAGGTGATTAGTAGATTGTTTGGGAAAGAAATAAGAAAATATCAGTAAAGAAACTTTACATCTTTCCTGAAAATGTCCATTTTTGTTCATACTAGTAGTTGTGTATAGAGGATGCTTTCATCCAGAAAGTGTTATAGTTACTAAATTTAATGCTAAAATACAGACTCCTTATTAAACTTTGGTGCACTATATTCTTTAATTTTGTCCTCAGCTAACTGAAGGTGCAGCCTCTGCTTATCTTTTACAGACAGTGTCGGCAGCACTGTCCTTATTGGTTATTAGGGGGCTTTATTGCAATGCTCCATGGAGTAATACTGTGTGTAAGTAAGTATACAATGCTTGTTGTAGTTTTGTAAGATTAGGTGTTGACTGTTCAGTTTCTTTGCCATTGCCTATCCAAAACTGCTGTCAGCGGTAATTAAGCACCAACTTTTCAGCATTATGTGGGCGGGTCAAAGAAAACAGGCTTCCCCCGGAGTCCACAAGGTGCCTCTTCATGCCAACCATCATGAGGCCTCCACCGTTTAGGCCACGCCACCTCATTTACAACTCCAAAAGCAAAATGACATATGGAAACGAGTAAATGCAAAAGGAAAAAGAAGAAAAAAACAAAACAAAAACAAAACCCAGAACACACAGATGTGCTCGTTTCCATTTTAAGCTTTTCCACTGACACTTCTCAATTTTCACCTCAGATCATTGAGTTTGACTTTACATGTTTAACATGCCATTTAAGTATCAAACTGATTTCCACTGTTTTACGATTGAATCATGAGCTTATTAAAGCTAGCAGAAGAGAAACAGCTCTCAAGAGTCTACAGCCACGCTAGCAGCTCTGTGAGCCTGTGCTGTACAGTGGTGCTTTGAGCTAAATGCTAACATGCTGATGCTAAGCAGGTATGTTTGTGTATATATACTGTATATATGTAATTGCTCATTTTCAAACAACTGACTAGTTGTTAAGTTGTTAAAGTTAAACAATATTATGTATTGAGGAAGCAGGTTCAATGTAAAAAAAAAAAAAAAGAAGAAGACAGACGAATTCTTGGATGAATGAAATTAACCTTATGTAATGTTAATTCCACAGGTGCACTCCAACACCTCAGGATAAGTACAGTGAGTACAAAAAGTTAATTATACCTTGTGTTCACTCGAGTGCGAACATTGTGCGCCGAGGGGGAACCAGAGAATCGTGATGAACGTGAACGGATGCAGACTCAGCGTAAAAGAGTCATCTGTGAATAAACCAAACCTGCCACAAAGAAAGGTGCTTATTAGTATGTGAGCTGCCAACTTGGAAGAAGCTGCTGTGTGTTTGTCCAAATTGTTCAGCGGCTCTCTGCCAGCATCCTGGAGGGATGTGACAGCAGGCTGAGCAGCAGAAACCAGAACACATTTGTTCTTTCCAACATGTCTGAACAGCGCTGCCAGAGGACACCTCTTCAATTCAGAATGACATACAACATTGCATATATATCATATATATTACTGATATACAGGTCAGTGTTTAATCAAGATATTCAAAGTTGTTTTTCTTTAAATTTATAGTTTTGATTCTTTTTATTTGAATCAAGCAGTTTCTGTTGGACCTCATCTGGACTCCAGTCACTAAAGAATCACTGAAATCCCTCAGCGCCCTTATTTGACTCAGATGAGCTGCTGCTGTCAGCCAATCAATGTTATGATTTTCAAATTTAAAGATTCAAATTAATACTAAAACAAGAGTCTGCAGCCACGCTAGCAACTCTGTGAGGCTGTAATTTAGCGCAGCAGCGCTTTAAGCTAAATGCTACTGTTAGCATGCTAAGGCGCTCACAATTACAATGCTGACATGCTGACGCAAAGCAGGTATAATATTTACCATTTTCACCATCCGCCATCAAGTACAGCTGAGGTTGTTGGGAATAACATTAGTTTTGGAAGTATTTACTTCAACTACGGTGTTGGACAAATTAAAAAAAATGTACCTGATGATGGTGCTGGATGAAAAGTCAGGAGATCATCAAAGTGATTACAATTCATCCTGAAGGGGACATGAATGTGTGCACCAAATTTCAAGGCGCTCCATCCAATAATTGTTGAGATATTTCGGTCTGGACCAAAGTGGTGGACCGGCCGACCGACTGGCATTGCCATCCCCAGAACCACGCCATGGCCACAAACATTTTGAGCAAAACAGGAAATAAAACAAACAATAGATAGATAAAAAATTAAGAAAAACATGTCTTCTTTCAGTCGGAGTGTACTTTAAACTAAAGAAAGTGAAATATATGGGACATTTATAGCAAATAAACGTAAATTTCTGACTCTTCAGAAAGACAATTCATCTGCAATCTGAGTGTTTATACGTTCAACAATTTGAGTGTCATTTGTTTTGTTGATGTGTGTTCGGCGTGAAATAGTTTAAACTTCAATGAACTAAAATCTGCTGCCAAAACAAGATTTAAAGCAAACCTCAGTTTCATATAAACCAGATTCATGCTCAACTTCCAGGGTTGTAACACGACGACAAACCTCAACACTGTCCACTGTCGAAGCAACTGCTACTCAAAGCATCATATGATGAATATAAAACAAACAAAACACCGAATATACTTTACATTTCTGATCACTTTTCATAACATCTTTATTGAATTTGTGTCTGAGTTTAAACATATTTACAGATACTTTAATTTTTTTTTTTTGTTCAGTAAAAATACAAATACAGAACACTCAATTTTCAAAATCAACGTCGCTCCCAGCGACTCGATGGCCGCCCAGGTTTCGCCTGGACCTCCTCCCAATCAGAGACAGGTGGTGAAGATGTAAGCATGATGTCAGCGTGATGTCAGAGACTGGGGGACAGAGGCTGAGAGCCGAGACTGTGCTGCATCAACGGAAAGCTGAGGTCGACTGCCACCAGAGTTCAGATGAAAGAGAGGTGGAGATGATACTGGATGGATGGTGGAGAGAAATGTATGCAGGGAATAAAATGTGTTGAATGGGGGACTGGGCAGAGAAATATATCCTGTATGTACACTGATCGAAGCTGTAGAGGAATGTTGTGAGAGGTTCCCCTAAACTTTAAACCAAAAACCGAGGACGACTTGTTTCATTTATTTAAAAAAGGTGCGATTAAATATAAGCTCAGCCCAACATTGACCTGAACTTTGGCCAGGAATCTGGTCGAAGCCGTTCTGCTCTCTTAAACCCAACTAACGTTTTGATATTAAGACATTTTTCTAAAATGTCTGTAACTGCTGGCTACAGTGGTTTGACAAATCAGGACCTACATATTTATGAAATCAGGTGACGCCAATTTCCAAAGATGTTTAAAGTATAAAGCAGATTATCTGATAGTTTTACATTTCTTATTTCATGCTATATTATTGTCATCCAATCGAAAAGACCAAAACCAACAAACCGGAGGAAACGGTGCATTTGTCCGGGACTATTTTCAGATGCAGATTAATCCACATTTAGTGCTCTAGTGAGTATTTGTGGCAGCAGGACGGTGTGTGTGGGAGTGAGTCAAAATAAACTACAGTGTGTGTGTTCCTGATAATGAAGGAGCATGTCAGTCAGTGCACAGTGTGGCTCATTGATGTGTTTTTAATAATTTTTGGACAACAATGGAGCTATATGAGGATTAAGATACATACACAGACAAAACTTGTTATTGGGATCAATTCATTGGTGGTGTTGCTGTTTTCATGGGATTTGTTGACAATAAGAAACGAATATCTCCAACCTTATCCTTTAAATCTTAACTTTTACTGTGTCTTCGTGTTAGGCTGCGAAGGCAACATTTTGTGCTCACTTGAGATGAGCAGCAATTTGAGGCAAAGGGGAAGAGCAACCTAAAACTATGACTTAACATTTCTCAATCAGTCAGTCTCTACAGTCAGTCACACTGAGTAGAAGCTGTTGTTTTAGCAGTAGTGTATCATACTTTGCCTTCTGGATATACAGTATGGCTTCATTGATAGACGAGCAGCTGACCTACTGTCCAACAGGGGCAAACGACAGCAAACTGAGTTTCGGTCAAAAATGAAATGTCTGTGTTTTGTCAGGAGGACACGTGGGGATCTAGTAAGCGGCTGTTAGGTCAGCATATTTATACATTTTTGGAGAACATTTTAGTCATGTGGCTGGGCAGTAAACAAAATGTTAAAGCCTTTCTCTGAGCAGTTATCTTTCGCCCTTGTAGCCTGGTGTCAAGTCTGCTTTTAGGGCATCACAGTTCTGCATGTATCTGCACGTCAGAGGACAGACAATGTTTGTGCAAACAAAAACAATAATAGGGAATTTATATCATAATAATGTATTACAAAACACAAAGCAAAGAACGTGAAAGAGCACAGTATTGGCCAAGGCGTCACATTTGACAATAAGGCTTGAAAAGAGAAACAAACAGACGCACACACAAAAAAATTCTTCCTGGTTTAGTGCAATGCCTACTCTTCAACTTGAACGCCTGCATACAAATCATCTTTAGTAGTAAAACCCCGATCAGTTTCATCTCTTTACCTAAACCAGTCAGTCGATAAGCAGAGTTTGAACACATCAGAGGTTCATGTCACACAAACTGGTAGTCAACAGGCTTATTAATGAGCTCACAGAAAATATCAGAACACATGAAATTCTCTCTCTCTCTCTCACACGCCTTCCCTAGCCCCTTACCTTAACCATCACAACTAAATGCCTAACCTTAACCTAATTGTAACCTGGATGTAGTTTTTGACATTGGTGTTTCAGCAACAACACAAAGTAGTTTGACTGATTTCATACTAAAAACTTGGCTTCTAAAAGAAAATTGTAGTAGTATTATTGGATTATTTAACCTCAACAGGACTCCTGTGGTCCCACTCATTACAACTTTTTTTCTCCTGAAACCATCTGTACGCTTTTTGGTTTCATTTATGTATTATTTGCCTTCACCCAACATCACGTCCTCCCCTCTGCTGCTTACCGTTTCGTGTGGTTCAGCTACAAACTTAACGTGGCCCAGAGAAAAGGTCACAACTGCACTTCAATCATATTTTTAGAGATTACATCACTGTTATGTCCGTACAACATCTAAAAATGTTTTTTTTGTGTGTCTAATGCTGCAGTCATATTTTATATGCATATATAAAATGCAAACAATGACAATTTTCATTAAAATTATTTTTAACATCAAACAGAAACAGGAGCAGATCTGACGCTTGTGCACTGGCCGAACACGCGCAGTATACTCCCATATTCTAGGGGTTGAAATTATGTTTAATGAACGTGTTGAGGTTTGTGTTTGAGTTGCTAAATTTCAGGTTTTCTGCAGCCCCACTTTGGGCTATGAGTCGGTGCAGATTTTAGCATAAAATTCTTGCCCAGTGTCTTTCAGAGAGTTGTAGAGTAGCTGCTTCATACAGCAGGTCACCCTTCAGTCAATGTCCAGCATTCAGTAACTGTCTGTCTCCAGAGTCGAGTTGTTTTGGTTGTTTGCTGACATAATATTTTTTAACAGACTGTACTATCTATTATCTGAGCAACCCGGGCAGTAAATCCTTCACGCTGCTTTGGCTGTAACAGAGAGAGTTGTGTCAGGAGCGATAACTGGAGGCAGAACCAAGCTGCTAACTGAGCAGACAGCGTGGTGTGTGGTGGCTCTGACCTCTCTCAACAAGACCAAGCTCTTGATAAATCGCACCACACGAAGCGAGTTGTATGTTCTGACTATCAAACCCTTACAGAGAGGAGAAATTATAGCGACTCAGCAAAAGATGTGCATTTGAAATTTTACACAAACCAGCCAAAATGTCCTTGATTTGCTCTATTTCAGAATTTCTGACTTTCCACTGACCTCAATTTCTTCACAGATATTAAGACTTTGATGATATGATGTCGGCATTTAGCAGTTGGACAATATGATGAACAGGGTCGAATCAATCTGTATAGTGCATGGTCATGATTGTTTACTAAACAATTAACACAAAGCGGACAAGTTTGCAGCTTTTTCACATATTTCCACATTTTTATCCAAAGATTTTGTGATTCCCAAGCGATTTTTGAGAGATTATCCAAAACATGGACATTATAAAATAAAGGTTTCATACTTTGCCACACTTTTCAGAGTCATGTGGGAACCCTGAGACTAAAGGCCTCCAGGTTTTTAGAATTTTTATTGTGGACAGGAGAGGTAAAAATGGAGCAGAGTGGAGAAGGTACGACAAATTAAAGATAAAGCAGAAAATAAGAGAGGCATTGTGGGGGGAAAAAAGTGGTAAAGACAAATTATGGAGAATTTTAACACCACAATGAGAACAAGCAACTTACAGTTAGGTGGTCCAACTGGTGATTTGGGGTTGAACAGAGAAAATGTGGCATGGGAGCTCAGCAGGGAGACACAGGAGGGTCCTCATTTATTCAGCTCTTTCAGTGCTACACCTCTACTTTCCTCTTCTTCATAGTCTTCCCATACAAAGTGCAGAAATAAATGATTTACAGCAGAGGTATTTTAACCATCACACACACACACACACACACACACACATACACAAGCATGGTTGGGTTCTAGCCTCATCTCACAATGTATGACCTGAAAATGATTTGGAGTGTTTTATGCAAAGCTGGGAAATAAGAACGGAAGAGATGAGAGAAGGGTCGATAAGCTGGGGAGAAACTATGCGATGGTGTGATCAGAAAAAAGGTGAAGAGAGATAATAAAGCAACATCCAAACGAGTAGCAGCAGAATGTTTTATGGGAAAAGTTGTGGCCCGGTGACGTCTCTAACTGGAAGAGAAACTGAAAAGATGTTGAGGTGGGGAGTGGTGAAGATGGGGAGGCCTGCTGCTGTCCCCCTGTAATTACTGTTCCACTTACAATGGTTCACTTTTCTGAAAAAGGATTAGAGGAGGAGTTGGGGGCTGTTGCCACAACCGGCCCTCGCACTGATGATGTGACGAGCTGCAAACAGTTCCAGGTCAAAGTTCTTCGGATGAAGATTAAACAGGAAGTGGAGTGGGGAGGGGTTGGGTCAGAGAGAAGCGAAGGGCTTTGATTCAACCCTGTGTCCCCATTAACGATTTGTCCAAACAAAAAAACACATCCTATCAACAGACCCTGTAAAGTCAAGTCTGTCTTCCTTGAAAAATAACACTTCCATCAGTACAGTGTCAAACCGACTGTGTGATCCTTCACAAAACCCCATATGCACTCTCATTGCCTCAGCTTGAGTCTGTATGGGAGGAAAGTTTGGTCAAATCTCAAATAAACACTAAAAATAATAACAAAAAAACTAAATCAAGCCTCCAATTTTGGAGCTCGATCCTTCAGAGAAAAGAGTCAATTCAAGCCAGTCGTGAGGCTGAGCAGCAAACCCACCATCTTTCTGATTTAAGCAGAGAAGACAGAGAGATCAACAGAGAGAGTCAAAGAGTAAAACGTAGAAGAAGAGAGGGAGACTCAACGACCGAGTCCTCCCCACGCTGCAGTGGTCTGTGCGGGAGACTCTCTCTCCGTCTCCTCTGGTTTATGTCTGCAGTCCAAAAGCAGTTGAGAGTCTGTAGAGCTGAATGTAAGTTTGTCCAGTGTTGGTGGGTGGGTTTTTTGGGCAGGCAGGCGGGCAGACAGGTGGCGCCCCCTGGTGCTGTAGTGGAGGAAGAGGGTCTGACTGTCTACCGCTGAGCCGGCTCGCTGCCAGGCAGGGTGATGTTACCCAGGTGGAGGACAGGAAGTGGGTGAGCCTCAGTGTTGAAGACCCAACTCTCCAACGGCATCAGGTCGTCGCTGGAGAACAACAGGTACAGATATCTGAGGGGGGTGGGTGACAGGAGGGGAGGAAAAGTGTGTGAGGGCGAGAGGGATTGGGTAAGGAAAGTGAAGAAGAAGAAAGAAGTGAATTACATCACTGCCACGCAAAACTGCAAATAATGTCTGCAGGTTTGTTAAAGTAAAGCACGCAGTGTCAGCTTAAAAGGTACAACGAATGCTGTCTTCCCATCAGCTCCTGGAAACTTTGAGCAGCTACTGTTAATTGCTTCTATGTTGTTTGTTTACCTAAATACTTTAATCTTTACTTCCTGGTTCAGACTCTGGTTTGAAACCAGTTTGGTCTCAGAGAAAAAACGATCCAAATAGAGAATACTGCTCCACCTCTGATGCGTAATTGCGACGTGTGTCATTAGTCTAATTAGAGTTGACAGGAGGTGACTTCTCGACATCTGTGAAGCGTTGGACAGGTCACCACTATTGAAACATATACATTTGGATTTTTCACCGTAAAACTTCAACAGAGCTTACTGAAAGTGACGTACAGTTTATGGCTGTGGGAGTCCTTTGTTACCTGTACACAGTTTGCCACGTTTGTGTGTTGCCATAGGAACCAACGGCACAAGGCTTTGTTGTTTCTGCAGCAATCTTGATTTCATTTGCATCTAATCGTAATGCCCATACCATCCTGGTGTCTGGACTTCCGTGAGAAAAGTTATTTGATGTTTTCTGTATCTTGAAATTCTTTACACAGTATATCTCATGTATTCGTACATATACTGCAGATATGGAAGAAATGTGATTCTAAAATCAAGTTTTATACACCTTTAGTTTTGCCCAGCTGGACTAATCTGCAAAAAATCCTGTTTGATGCATTTTTGTGTACAGAAAAATTCAATAAAGTTAAGATTTAGAGTTTTAATTTAAAACCTGATCACTTGGTTTGCAATTTTTGTGAAATGTAATTAACATTAAAATAACACACACTGCCGAAGTAATCAGCTTTTACATTTTAACAATAATCATCAAGCGATCAAGTCTAACTCACGATCCACACAGCAGATCACAAGAAGTTCGGATGCTACATATTTGTGCAGATCGGTGTGACTGGCAGCCAATCAGCAGCCTGTTTGACACAGACTTGCTGTATTGCTTTGATGTGATTGGCTCACTGCCAGCAGGGACAAAGACGGAGAACAGATACGCACCAAAGGCTGCACAACACTGAGGCATTCAAATGTCATCGTTTCAGAGAGTTAGCAGCTAGTGTGGCGGGTGACCTTTAATGACTTTCACAGCAAAGACAAATTTCACTGGTATTTAACACTTTGTGGGTTTTAATTTCAGACAGTTAAAAATGGAGGTCTGATAAGTAGCTTCCTGCTAACACAAGGACTGACAGAGCAGCCAATACAGAGCAGTATGCTGTGTTTCATGATTATCTTTGACCTGCCACACTGTTTGATTGACCGTAACAACTGTGCACACTGAATTTTATCCGGTCAGTTTACATGTGCAGCCAGGAGAAGATAACATTCAAAGAGCTACCAGCAGGGGGAATCAGAGAGCCACATCAGACTTCACTTTTCCCTCTGGCTCACAGTCTGCATTCAGAGACGTTCTCCCTTCATCCATCATCAGAGCCGCCCTTTACATTAATCAGCCTTTATAATACTATGTGGCAAGGAATAGAAATGGAAAGAAATAACAACAGATGCCAGTGTGTTAACTTTCATTATTACCCTAGCAGGAGTAATGCTGACATGCAACAATTAGAAAGTAAGGGTTCTGTGGTCAGGTGACTGGCTCTATAATAACCATAATGAAAATGTAAACAATGAACAAATGATGAAGATAAACTACCTAGTAATATCATTTATAAAGCTTCTTTTAATTCTACCATTTCAGAGGCCTTAAACTGAAATAATGTAAAATGTTTTCACAGAGTGTGTTGGTGCTTCAGTAAATTTACCAGGACCATTTTTTACTTTGTGGAACTATTTCTTCAACAGTGTTTGGTACTGTATGTAAACAAAAGCCTGTGTAGGTAGCCAGCTTAATAAAAAAAATGACCCAAATCCACAGTGTACTGTGATGGGGTAACTGTAATTACCTCTCTATATAGTAGTTTTCATTGTTAGTGGCAGAGTCTGCCATTCCCACGTGGGGCACTCCTGCAGGTAACAGGCTGCACACCTACAACTCCTCAGCAACATAACCAGCTCCTTTCACTGTTCTGTGGAAAACTACTCGCACCGTGTGCAGCATGAAATTAGATCACGGTTTCTCATGTCATGATGGAAAAGCACCTAAGCAATTATTGACTGACTTCTTCTTCTTTTTTCTACAGAAATGTATTTGGCCGCGCTGTAAACAGATAAACCAACTTCTCAACAAGTGTTTGGTGGGGTATTAAACTTGCTGATACCACCAGTAATCACAGTATTGCCAAATCAACCAGGACTGAAATCTTAAGGATTATTACTTTAAACTAGAAGTTGGAAGTCATTTTACTTTTCCTTATTTGTTTAAAAAGGATGCCTGACTGCCTGCCTTGAAGGTCTGTGACAGACATGCTGCTGCTTTTATGTCTGCAAAGGATTTTTTTGCTCATTTATTCTAAAATATTGTATAAAATATGAGAAAGTAATTGTTGCAATCACTTTTCGCCTTTCAATTAGCCAACACACCACCACTTTGCATTAATCATAAAAGTGATTAATTAATCAGCAAACGTACTGATGAATCATAGATAAAATCAATTAATCAACCTATCAAATGTTGGCTTACTTGAGCGTCTCGGCCAGGAAGAAGCTCTGCTGCACGTCGTCGTAGGTCGGGTTGGAGGAGTAGACGTCCTTCACCCCCGAGAAACCTCCGCTCACCCTGCAGTATTTATCAATGGCCTGGAGGAGACAAGGAGAGAGGGAAGGAGGGGAGGGAAGGAAGAGACAGGAGGAGAAGAAAAAGGAAGGGAGAAAAGAAGAGGAATAAGAAAAGAGCAAAGGGAGTGGAAGGAAAAGGGAAGGAAGTTAGGGAGGTTAGTTAAGGAGATAGCAAAAAGATGGCGAGAAAGGGAAGGAAGAAAGAAGATAAAGAGGAATAGTCCAAGTAGTGAGGTAGAAATGGACAGAAATAGAAAAGGAAGACAGAAAAAGGAGGGAAGTTGGAACGAAAAAGATGAGAATGATGGAGGGATCACATGGAGGAAAAACAAAATGAGGAGAAGCAAAAAGAAAAAGGCCAAAGAGAAAAGGTGGGGGGATGAAGAGCACAATTTTAATAAGCTTACAAAAGAATGCTATAATTCATTTCTTTGCTTGTGACAGATTAGAGCGAGTACTGGGGAGACACATACAGGAAACAGCAGCTGTGGAAAACCGGAGGAAAAGAAGATTACCACAAAGGCCTCGCCTTGCCTCCCCTGCATTTACATTTTATTCTCTAAAATTCTTCTTTTCGATCCTCCTACACGAAGCAGCTTCTTAATGAGGGAACACACTCATCTGTTTCGTGTCATGCTGCATATGAGGGAGCTGCTACGTAATGGCAAAATAAAAGTTTTGTGGCAGGCTCTCAGGGGTCATTTTTACAATCTCCTGATCAGATTGTCTATGCACCTTTGTCTGCATTGGAAAAAGTGAGATGTTTCTTTCTAAACATGTCTTTGTTCTCAGTTTTTAGCTGTTCTCATTCCTTTTTACTAGCTGTCTGTGAAGAAAACAATTAGGAAAACAACAGCTTTTGAACATGTAATCTGTTTATGCGTGGATTTTAAGCTCCATTCAGGGCGAGGTTGAACTGATTTCTTTGTACATCAGATACGATTTGGATTTTCTTTAAGTCATAACAAAAAGACACATGTTGTCCAGTCTTTTCAGGACAACTTTTGTAGGTGGTTTGAACTGTGATGTAAATCCCCTCTCTGTCCATTCACTTTGGCTTTCGAGGGGTTTATCTCCGATACTCCAAACACGACAGATGTGATGTCAGTGTTTCAACAACAACAAAAACAATAAAGATGGAGGATAACAGCAGAGCCTGGACCATTTAAATGTTTTGATGCCTGCATTTTCTTCACTGCGATCGCAAAAACATCCAGAATAAGCGACAGTAAACAAAAGCCGGTTACTGGCCTGTTGCATCCAGTGTTGTTAGTCAGAAAAAAAACTCTGTCACCTCTGTGTTACTATGACAACAAACTCTGCTGTGACAGCAAATGAAGAGCTAATTTAACATCTACTGTAAAATAACTAACCTTAGATATCTAAAATGTCTGATAAATCGTGCTCCTCTGTATTCCTGTTTATTTCCCCAAAAGAGTGGCAAATCAAGCAAAAACCAAGAAAATGTCTTCACATAAAATGGCACGTTTTCCTCACAGAGCACCTTGATGATGCCCTACTGCAAATGTCGGGTGCTGTTTTGGATCTGAGGAGTAAAAATGTATCCTCTTCTTTAAAACAACTCCAGTTAGTGAGCAGCTGCAGCGGCAATACCTCATTAAAAATGCAGTGATTGTCCAGCTGGTGATACGGACGTAATACCTGTGTGCTCCATTGATTTACAATGAGGACGTGTTACAGTGAAATTGGTGCCTCCATAAAAATTCTGGCTGCGTTACACTCCTGCTCATACCTTATCGACTTTGACTATTAACGCATGTAATTGAAAGCATTATCTCTGTCCTTGTCTTTCAGTCTCTCTCTCTCTCACACACACACACACACAACACACACACACACATCTTCTCCCTCCATCCTGTCCTCGAGTGACCATTTTGCTGTCAGCAGACTTCCGTCGCAAGGAGTTTGGACAGTAATTCCTGTTATTAACGGGCTGCTGTGACCAATGTGCATTTGTCCTTCTGGATCCACACTGCAGTGTCGCTACAGCCTGTGCAACACACACACACACAAACCAATATCATGCTGAGTACATCCTTCATTATGTCTGGGTGCTTAAAAGATATTTAAAAACAAGTCACATTTGCACTCGAACAAACGCTCAACGAGCGAACTTCAAATCTTCTTACTGGGTTATACCCAGTATATTTGTAACTGTACCCATGAATGTAGAACACACACACACACACACACACACACACACACACCCCCACCACGGCCATCTGTGCTAAATAAATTATCTGATAAAAAGTCTACCTGTACGAGAAGGAGCAGTGCGTCTGCAGCTACTGAGGACACACTTCACATTATAGCAGCTGAGCTTCACCTTCACACACTGACACACATGGGTAAAAGCTGCATACGCAAACAAAAACACACAAGTGACACAGACATGGTCTATGTATGTGCACATACGCACACAAACGCACACACACGTTAAAGCCAGCAGAGTTTTAATGACTGCTGTGAAAAGAGGAAGTGTGATAAACAGGCAGATTTGGTGTACCAGATGGATGCAGCTGGGGTGCAGGGGAGTGTGTGTGTGTGTGTGTGTGTGTGTGTGTGTGTGTGTGTGTGTGTGTGTGTGTGTGTGTGTGGTGGTAGCTTTGAGGCAACATACAGAGAAGATCGCAGGTGCTTGAAAAAGTGTGTGTATGTGTATATGTGGGGAATAAAGAGACCAAGAGTAGCATGTTGAGCTTTCTGTGAACATGGAGAGAGCCTCAGGTGTTACTGTATGTGTGTGTGTGTGTGTGTGTGTGTGTGTGAGAGAAAGAAACGAGTAAGAAATATGAAAATAAATAATATGATACAGAAAGGAAAAGGGGAAGAGATGGAAAAAATGCAAAAGAGAGAAAGAGATCCAAGATGGCCTAAATCCATACTAAATACTAATTCTAGACAGGTTTTGAGTATTCATACTGGAAAAGTAACAAAATAAAAGTATACTTAAACAATATGCCTACTAAAAAACACTCACTTTTGAGTGTGGTGTTGATGGACACTATTCTCCCATAATGCAATACAAAAAAGTAACTTCATGCTGTACCAGAATCAGCTAATGCTAGTACATCTATGTTCAGTAAAAACAAGTGTAAAACAGGAAACTTTGCACTTGTACATAGATGGCAAAATGAAGGAAAAAAATATTTATTTTCTTTATTTTACCTTTTAACAAAAATAATAATAAGAAAATACATCAGCGTTTATGACAAAAGACAGTTTGCAGCATACTAAATCTGCAGAAATTAAAGGTGTTTTTTCTGTTCGACTGTATTTTGTTTTCTCTTCTTAGCTAAATAAGATGACAAGAACAAGATTAAATCGGAACAATATCCAACCCCAGTCAGACACATTCTTTTTATTTAATTTAAAATGTTACTTTAAAAACTTTAACATAGTGACTTCTAAATATCAATGTGGTAAACAAACATAAAACTACATATAAGCTAAATTAAATAAGATCAATACAACATATAAGATCTGTCATCTGCATTAGTATGCATGTATATACTGTATGCAATATTAAATAATACGAGAGGCAAAGATGAGCCCTTCAGCACCAGCTCTCTTTAGTGTCACTCATACTCAGTACAATCACACATCATAAACACACTTGCCAATGTATTTGCTTGGCACGAGTGCATATGCACTTACTCCTACTCAGAAAAACAAAGAAGTAGTTTCACTGCTTCAAGGCAAGAGAAAGACAAAAAGGAGAGTATGAAAATGATGGGAGAGGGGGAGATTTAGACATCGACTGTCGTATAGAAGACGAGCTCTTTAATCCTCCGTCAGGAGTGGAGCAGGGGAGTGAAAAGGAGAGAGAGGGCTTTCATTTCTGTTCTACTTTCATAAAGCATTTCATATTAAAACAAAAGGAGGAATAAATAACTAATAACACCTGAAAGACTCGCGTTCTCACATTCACCTACAGGTACGTGTTTCCACCACATGGAAACACACAAACATATAACAAAAGTGATTCTCTACATTGCTGGTCAATTGCACAAGCAGCCATCAACCATTCACAAGTGTGATTATTAGACAGAAATCTACTTTACTGTTAGGTCAAAACGTCTTATCCCTTATAACACCGCCACAGTCTATATGATACATTGACCTAAAGAGACAATACAAGAAACTGGGAGATACCACTTTTAATTCCCTTCATTTTGCCATCTGGAGCTGAGTGAGACCTGCACGACTCTGGTTTCACTACTTCAAATGAAGCTTTAAACAACCATCTGCCACTGGTTGACATAGGCACTTGGGAAATGGCATGAAACAGCAGCTCTTTATTTTGCTGGTGAGATGCTTTTAGCAGAGAGACATAATGAAGACTCATAATTACACATAGTCAAACCTTCTGACTCAAAAGTCAACGTTAAATCACAGTTTCTACTGCAGTAAAAAGAGCTCAGCTCACAGATTAAATACTTATGACAAAGCAGATAATAGAATATTCAAAAAATATATTTTGAGTTTTGACATTCTCTAAACTAAAACCAAAACGCCCAAATCAAATAAAGAAAAGGTAATTATTGGGAGTAAAAATTTGTACAATTATCTACCAAAATATTAAATGACAAATACTTCCTTTCTAACCAGAAAGCAGAGTTTAATGGTGCAAAGGAAATTAATTTTTTTATCTACAACTAGAATTGCTAAAGGGAAGGTTTGCAGAGCATAAACCTGCAATTGATGCCACCTGCTAAGATCATTTTACCTGACTGCATAAATATGCTTTTAATGCATCAGCTCATGCCACAAAGCATACTGAATGCTCTCATGTTTCAAGGTGCCCCCTGTCAAATTCACCAAAAGCTGAACTTCACTGACTGTACTTTCCTACCCCATTCATCTAGGTAATCATCACAAAAGCACTCTCTGCTTTGAACCTCATTGGTCCTATAAAAACTAGATCCATACTGTATCTTCCACTTTGGAAGATGGACTTTGGATCAGTACGAACATGTGTTATTAAAAAAAAAAAAGATTTTAGAAAGGAAGAATGGAGCTGAAGAAAGTCTGGGCTTAGTGATCTTCAGATTTCCCTTTAATAACACGGTTAAAGATGCAAAAAATACTACTTTTTAAAACGGCTCATCATCATACCTTCAGATTTTTATTTAAACGCTCATTTAATATCCACTGGCTTTGACTATTTGTAACCCCTCTCCCTCTCTGTTTTCAAGAGAAACATTAGAGCAGGAGCTGATGATTCATGGAGTGAACTTTTCCATCAGACTTTCCCCGTTTCATGGCTGTCCTCCATTTAACAATGCCAGCAACTGTGAAAGCTTTAGCTCCTTTTCGTTTTCGCTTATGCTGTACTTGTTTTGTGCTGCAAAGTAAATCCAACAGATGTCTTGCCAGATCCTTCCTGGTCGTTCAATTTGTACAAAGCAGCGCAGAGGTCTGTAAGCCATTAAAATGAACATGGGATTTATTTACTGATGTTAAAATGATGGCCTAAACCATGACTTAGTAGTTTTAAAGTTTATACACATGTATGTTATGTACCTGTGCTGCTTCCCAGCCCCACTGCCGATATTTGGGATCGTGGGTGAACCTCCACATGTACCAGTAGGTCTCGATGACCTCCGGCCGCAGGATGTAGTACTTCTCATTCTGCCGTACAGCCACCGCCTCCAGGCCGCTGTCGAACTTAAATGCCTCCGGGCCGAGCTTCAACACTTGAGGGAGGAAGAGAAAGGTGGAGAAGAGTATAAGAGGAAAAAATAAAAGCGAGGGAGAGGAGAGAACAGAAAAAAGGACAAAGATGAAGAATAGAAAGGAAGATAGGAGAGGAGGGAATTAAAGATGATGAGGAAAGAAAAAAGAAAGGACAAGAGGGAGAGAAGTTTAATGGAAACGGAAAGAAGCAAAGAGGAGGAGGAGGGGTGAGTTGGGGAGGAGAGTTGGAAGTAAAGATGGAAATGAAAGTGATTGGAGACACAAAGGAAAAAAATAGGGAAGGTAAAACAGGGAAAGTATGATTAAGAGAGGAAAAAAGGAGATAATAGATAAACATTATCTTTTGCTCCTTGTTTGTCTTTATGGTTCAGGTGCTGGTGTTTACAGGTCAGAGCTGATATGAATTAGTGCCTGTGTGTGTGTGATAAAGCATTAAAAAAAACCTCCAACCGCATTGATTTTACAGGGTTTTCATCTTTTTACAACATGTGTTTTCTGCCAATTAAGTGTGATAGGCATTCAGAGTCTGACTGTGGAAAATTACTGAGAAGCTGAAGAGGCGGTGACAGGACCGTCTCTGAAAGGATTAAAACACAGTGACACACACACACACACACGCAACACACATGCAATGGTTGCTGTGAATGACTGCTCATTAAGAACTAACAGGCCAACTTTAGACAGCCTGACCAATGCTATCAAACTCCCACCACCTAACCAGAAAGTTTCTCTCTCCCGCCCTCCCTCACGCGCTCTCTCCATCTTCATTTGTTACCACGGCAACCTCTTCTCTTTCTCAGAGCAACCTCACGATTTCTGACAACACACACACACACACACTTGCACATACAATCATGATGCAAGATCACACACTGGTGTTTCTTTGCTGACAACTATTGATCCTCTCGGGAAAACATCCCAAGCAGGTATTTTGAAAGGTCTCCTTCGAATGGATGATACATTTACGCTTCCAGCAATTGAAAAAGTAATACCTGCCAAAAAACCTCTACCAGTCTACGAGTCAAAACAACTATTATTCCGAAGACAGATACAGTGAATTTATTGTCCTTTAGGTAGTAACAGTATTTTATTGCTTGTGATCCTAAAAATCACTGCACCTGCTCCACAGATTACATTTAGTGTTTTTAAAAAACCCCCAAAATAAATCAAATAAAAATGAAAGTCTGGTTCGACATTGAAGCACTAGTTAATTTTGAGCTCAGAGATGTGCCTTTACTGAACATGATAGCAATAATGACTGGCTATCATGGATGAAACGTAAGAAACACCACTGTAATCAGGTTGTTAGTATTAATAGTTATTTCAAAACATATTATTTTACAGACAAATCTGTTCTGTGCTCTAATGCCAGTGTTATTCATACTATAAGTAGATGTGTGTGCCTATGTGTTCGTGTATGCAGGCCCCCCCGCCCTCCTCACCCGTCCTGTCGTAGGACTCGTGGCAGGTGTATGCGATCTCAGCTCCCAGCTGCAGGTAGTGTCCGGCCTTGTCGTCGGGCGAGCCGTCGGCGCCCAACGCAAACATGCCGCCGGCAAAGCAGGCCAGGTGGCCCATCTTCCTCTCCAGGTGGCCATTCTTCCACTCACCAATGAATGTCAGACCGCCATTAGATTTGCGTATCAGGTGGCGTTCGATGGCCTGGAGGGAGGGAGTGTGGAAGTGTGTGTGTGTGTGTGTGTGTGTAGGGGCAGTTGTGGAAACAGTGGATGAGGATATATGAGATGTATGCATTTAGAGGCAAGTGTGGATATTTGTGAGAAGATAAGGTCCAAAAAGTTGGAATGAAGCAGTGAGAATGTGGACAGAGGTTACAATTGGAATATTAAATGTACATATGTGTGTTTTAGTGTATTTGTATGCAGGTAGTGAGGGGGAATGACAGTATTTATTGAAGCAGGAATGCGGACGGAGGATATGAATGGAATATTAAGTGTGTGTGTGTGTGTGTGTGTGTGTGCGTGTGCGAGAGAGAGAGAATGTATTAATGGGGTTAAGTTGTGTGAATAGGGCATTGACATTGAGTGCATGTGTATGTGTTGGGAGGGTCAAACAGAAGAAAACACAACAAAAGTGGTGAGTGCAGAATTTAAAATCCAGCCACATCCCTCAAACTTCGCTCTGTAGCATCTGTTCTGCTCACTCTCTGACACTCTTAATGATTGAAAGACATCTTCATCAGCTACAGACCATTAACATCTGCTTCCTGCTAAATCCATTCTCACTTTATATGAAAACACAGTACAACATCTCTCTTTGGTAAAGACAGTTATTGAAAACTGTCAGCAGGGAGTGATGTTAATCCAATATATCAATGCTGGTTATTAAAAAAGAATAACTGGTAACAATTACTGTTAGATCTGTTATTGTTCTAGGTGGCACATGTTGGACTTGGACTAGAGATCTGAAACTGACGGATTTGTGGCTTTGCAGCTCAGTGATTCTAGCTGGACCCGGTTTTATATCTTTATTTCTTTTTGTCCTTTAATAAAAACAGTGACAGTGAAATGTTGTCCTAACCAACTGCTGTAAATAAAAAGACATGCATGTTTGTGGCATTACTTTCTGAAGGACATTATAATTAGTTTTTTAAATATATAAATAGATTTTTGTTTGTTTTTAAAGGGAGTGTCTCTTTGGTAACTGGTCAGCAGCTGGCATCTAAAGAAATAACTGCAGACACATTTCTGATTGCGCTGTACCTCGATGGCGTCATCATAGGTCTTGCGGGCTTCTGTATCGGTCTTGTCTGACATGAGCCATGCCTTCAGCAGGTACTCGTAAAAACTGTCCCCGAGTCCTCCAACTGAGGTGTGATCTGGAGAGAGGGAGGGAAAAGAAGAGTTAAAGAGCAGTGTGGAGGGAGACGAAGGGACAGAGTGTGACAGAGCAAGAGAGAGAAGGAAAAACTGCGAGAACGAACAAATGAGAAAGCCAAAAGGAATTATTCTTTTTTTTGACTTTGCCTCAAAGTCGCAGGCAGAGCACAACATACGGCATCAAAAGCATCTATCGAAGTCCTGGATGGCTTTTCTTTTCTACACCCACAATATATTGGCAGCAAGTTTTCTCTCATTTCCTGTTTTGTTTACCCTTTCCCTGATGTGCTCACATTTCAATGTCCCCAATCGTCCCCACGAACGTTTACACAGCTTTCATGGCTGTCCTAATTTGCAGGACACCACATAGAGAGGATGGGACGCAGCCAGCACTCATTCTGACCAGACTAAGACAATAACTTCTTTTCTCCAGAGGGAGTTTTGAGCCCAACTGATCTAATTTTCAGTGGCACTTTGGTCTATTTCAGGGGCAATTTCACTGACCTATAAAATATTATTATTATTATCATTATTACAATATTAGCAAAGAAAATAAATTTGTGCATCTAAGATTTGTGACAATTATGACTATATATTGATATATAATGTAAATTCTTAACTTCTCTGAAAATGACTTAAATAGCAAAGCTATTTTATAATTCGATCTTCTGTTAACTTGCTTTTGTGAATGACAACTAAATCATTTTCAGTAGTACAAATTAACGTTTTCCTGGAAGTGCAGGTATTCAGAGTTACTTTGAACTGAACAAATTAAGTAGATTGGTGGTAAAATTCTCCAGTTTATTCAGCTCTGACGTCACTGGGTGAAACTGGAATATTCCTCATCCTCATCGTATAACTATCTCCTCAGCTCTATGTAATCATATTCAATATCTGAGCAGATGCTTTGTGTCTCATCTAAAGAGATTCTTTTCTGTATGTGATTAACATGCCTGTAGGTAAATGGAGGGATACACAAAGACGTGGAACAAGAAAGATGAAGAAGCAATGAATTATTCATCTTTTGTCACACAGAGAGAGCGCAAATCTCGCCAATAACCTTGGAGACATTACTAAGGTTGCTGGTGTGTGTGTTCATCTACATGTGGGTGACTGACTGTATTTACACATCTAGTGACTGAGCACTAGCTGTGTATGAAACTACTTTAAAATAGGCACATTGAGAGACAGCTTGTCACTGATGTGTACCGATTTACATTTGGAAACAAAATTAATTAATCAATGAGTTTAAATCCTATAAAAACTGTTATTCTGAGGTTAGGTAAATAAGTCAGTTTAGTGGAATAAAATCATTTACTGTTGGCCAAACCAAGAGACCTTAATACAGTTATGATGGCAATAGCAAGTCTATGTGTCAGTTATTTTACAGCTTTTTAGGAATCATAGCACTGGCATTTCTCTGCAATAGATGTTGTACTTTCCACATGTTTTATGATATCCATAACAAAACTAGCATGCAGCATCAGCAGCACTAAAGCACTCACAATGACAGACTTTCTCTGCGGTGTTACGGCTTTTATTTGGCAGTTAACAATGCATGAGTACGAAAAGAAATGTTTTCTTCAATGTAGCATAAAGAATGATATTTTAATAATTCCCCTGCTCCAACTATGACACACTATTCACTCCTGGGTGGAAAATATCCACCAGACCTAGATATAAATGCTGGTGTATTTTGCATTAATCTGGATTATTACTGCTCTGCCAGCCCCTGGCAGGTCACCAGCCCTCTTCTGGTGGCTCTGTTCCATCTCAAATTATCATACTTGGTTGGTGAAGTACTGAAAGTGGCATATGGATATTTTTGAATCTGGTAGCTGATCTATACTGTATCTTCTTGAAGGAAAAGTCAACCTATACACGTTTTTTGTCCAAGTGCACAAATCACAGCATTTGCCGAATTTAATTTCTTTTAGGGTAAACACACAAAAGGGAAAGCTCCTACCAGGGTGCTGGAAAAGAGATTCTGACTGACTGTTGAGCCTCACATTCAGGAGGAACAATGAGGATTCAGTCCTGATAGCAGAACAGTGGACCAGCTCTTTGCTCTCGTAAGTGGGCACAAGTGGCTGAAATGATTTTAATCACAGAGTGTCTGGGTTCACCTTTAGTTAAATGGTGAGGAGCTCAGAAATCCCAAACCACTGGTATTTTGCTTAAAAAAGGAGCCATTTAAAGTGCTTCAGACATCTAAACAGGATGCTTTTGGACCCTTCCATGCAGAGGTTTTCTGTGCATGTCCAACTAGGAAGAGACCCAAGGGGAAAACGCTGGATGGATTTCATATTCCATTCAACATGTGAACCAAGGATAATGCTGCAGTATGTGGTTGGGAAGAAAGACATGTGAGCTACTTTATTTAGCCTGCTGCCATAGTGAACAGACCCAGAGAAGAAGCAGAAAATGAATGGACGGAGGGATGAATGCACTGTGCTGAATGCCATTATTATTATTTCTACTATGGTTAATGTCCATTCCTAGCAGAATGGGGAATTACCAGCAGCCCTTGGCCAAGTGCAGCTCATATTTTTCTGTGGAAGTTATATTTATAATTAAAATGTTAATTTGGCTGATAACATAGTGAACTTGGTTGGACAAATTACTAGATCTTGTAAATGATAGATGTACAATTTATTTTGCTATGGTGAAGCTCTCTTACTTGATCCTCTCTCTGCAAGTCAATAGCCTTGTGTTCATGCACAGAATGATTAATTAGTAGTAGAATGACAGTAAATCTCCTATCCGATAGTTTTAACCATAAAGACCGTGAAATGTGAGACTTACATACAACCTGATAATTGTAACAGAGCACATATTAGGTCAAACCAAAAATAAAATGGTCAGGTTAAGTAAAAACTGAATTTTTGACAATGCGACACTTAGCTAAGAAATCCCCAAATTTACAAGCTGCTTTCTCTATTTCACAAGATAGTGATTGATGGTTGTATGTTCTTTTCCAAGGCTCGTCTTATAAATTGAAATTATGTCTTTTGTTGAACCAGTGTGACAACACTGCAAAATGTCATAAATGTGAAGAGGTTGACTTTGTTTTAATTATTATGATCTTATTACTATGATAATAATCTCTTGCAAATACTCATAGTTTTCCAGACCTTTAACAAAGTCAATACAAGCAACAGAGTCCTGTGTGTGTGCATGCAAACACTCTTTACTCCAGTGTACATATTCACTCAAAGTTTGGGCACTTGAGAGATGACTGAAGGTTGACACGTGACATTTTCCTACTAATGTCCCTCTCGCTGTCACACTGTCCACAAGCTTTTGTCAGAAGTACTTTTACATTTAAGCCCGTAAATAACCAGACTTTCGTCTAGTTTAGAGGCTCTTAATACTTTCTTGCTGTGCTCATCTTGCATTGTCTCGCTATCTCTCTCTTATGTTTGCCCATTTTCTTTGACAGACGTTGTTTGATTTTTACAATAAAATTTGTGAAAACACATCTGAAGCGATGGCACATGAAAGCAAAACCACTTGTTTCAAACATGGACCCTGATGTATCACAGGGAGAACAACACAAATAACAAGAGTGAAATCACAGAAATTGGAAAACACAGCATCAGACCAGAATAAAGATATTACACCACCCACAGCTCCAACTGCCCTTTCACAAAACACAGTTTTTGATTGTAAAGAGGAAAATAACAAGGCAACGCAGATTAAAATACAAATTGGAACAGGAAGTGCTCACTCAAGTTCTGTCTGATCTGTTTTGTATTTTTCCCTTATCCTTCTACTTTTCTCTGTTTCACAATCACCTCCCACACTCCTTTAACTTACAATCTGCCCACACACACTCCACTAACCCCTCTCCTCTCCATTACTTTTATGCCAATCAAAGGATCAGGGTCATGCAGGGAGCACATGTCAATCAAAGGCAGGGTCTGCACACTAAACCACAGGCACAAAGACGCATGTACACAAGGAGACATCTTCACAAAGCTTCAAACACACTCCGATCAATAGCACAAGCTACTGAGGTAATACTAATACATTCTGTATGTTATTGAGTGAGACAGTACAATTAATTTCTATGCAGTACCAGATCCAATGAGGGACACAACAGCAAAGGCCAGACATGTTTTAGTGTCCATTTTCTAGATTAAGTTCATGCACCACACTAGTCATTTTGACCGACAACAAATCCTGTGCAGCTGTCAAATCTAGTTGGATGGCACAAAAGGGATAGTGCGTGTTAATTAATTTTAAGTGATGGCCAATATGGCCAAAAACAAAAACGTAATTTTCCACTGTGATAAACAATTGATTCAAAAGTATTGGAGAGTAAAGAACAGGGTTTATACCACCTGGAAAAGGCACCAAACAGGAGAAAAAAAAGACAGCAAAAATGCAAAAAGGCTAGATTTTTTTTCCAGCAATTCGGAAGTCTGGTGTTGTGCTCATTGACAGCTGTTTGCTGTCTGGACACAAGTGAGCAAATCAAAGCTTTGTAGACCGGATTAAGTGTGGGGATATAATTTTCCCGTGCCAGAGCCAGAAAAACGGCAACAGAAAAGTTGCCACAAAACTGGCAACAAGTGTGATTGACACAGCTACTGTATACTAATATCTCTTAAAAATTGGCAGAGTAACAGCCCCTCCCAAACAGAAAAGTTATACATCATTCTGACACGTCTGACGAAATAACGAAGGGAAACAAAATGGAAATTCTGATTATCAGGCTACAAAAAGACATCCATAGGCAACAAACACTTTTTTATTACTGCAAAGCATCTGGGGTCTTTTCTGATGTACAGTATGTTTGTGCCTAAATGACAACTGTTGGGAGACAGAAGGAATTAATTAAATCTTACCAACTTTAACGTTACCAAGATGTACATTAGCAAAGTTGAACCTCTGTAAAACACAATGATACAATTCAGATGTATTTCTGTTTAAGTAATAATTCATTTGGCTATATGGAAACCCAGTGATGGAGAAAGGAGTGTTTGACAGGCTGTCGTGTGTATATGTGTGAGCAAAGACGACTGTCGGTGAGTAGGTTAAAAAGAGGGAGTGCGTGGTGTGCGTGGTGTGTGTGTGTGTGTGTGTGTGTGTAGGCAACAAAGTGTTAAAGTAAGACAGAGGAGTGTGTGGTAATAAGGCTGTCAGTCACAGCAGGATCTCATTAAGACAGAGGAGCTCAGCCTCATTCCTCATTAGTCTGGCTTAACTACTGTCTACACACCTACACTCCGCAAATAAGGGACACACACACAAAAAAATTATACACAGTGAGACATTTGCACACACTCTCGACACATGCTTCCACCCTTCAAGCACTTCACACACCATCTCAAACACAGCCACACATTCACATATTATTTCTCACCCAATACTTACAACTACTCACAATACAAATTCATAATTCAAACACTCTCACATACACCCACGCACATCATAACCAGGGTGAAAGGCATTTTCTTTTGCTGGGTGCCTGGTTGAACAAATGCACTCTCAATTTTACTATTTCACAAACCAATTAGACTTTTTAACAAGATAACAAAACCTCTAAAAGGTGGTTGTTTACTTGCCACAGCAGCTGATAGAGTAGAAAAACACTGCAGCTGCAGACAGATTTTAGATGGTGGTTTGTGTTAATTTTGTGCCCAGATACCAGTGCACATAAATCTAACGTGAGACAGCCAAGCTGCCGTTCTTCAGTCCTGCTCAGTCTAAATGGTCCTGTAATGAATTTAAGTGGATGTGGCGTGTTCCTGTTTGACTCTGCAACAGTTACAGGTGTTCAAAAGTATGCACTTAACAAGCACGTTCCCACAACAACATATTCCACACATTGTGTATTTATCTGAAAAGAGACTTTTAATATACTGTAATTTTCTGCCTTCCTGAATCTGTGAACAGCGCCGTGAACAGCGACTGTTGAGGATCTTTGTTGTTGCTTTATTGATGCTTTCGTTGATTAAAAACATGTTGAACAAGACAAGTGATACAGTGATGTTTGTCTTTCTAGGTCTGAAGCCCTTCCTCTTACCAAATCTCTAATCCATCCCCTACTTTAGGAATTTGACTGGTGCAATATCTGTATGGGCAGGCACCTAGAAATAGTTTGTGAGACAACTTCAATCCAAATGTCTAAACAGTCAGTTAACCAGCAGGGAGGCCGACGTTGTTAGCAGTTGCTCAGGCCCATCTGTGATTTGAACACTCCCTATGGGACTCATTGATTCGAATAACAACACGGACGAGAGTGCTGAGGTTACACGACTACTCGTTGCTGTGAGTTTTGACAGTCTGGTCATTTGCCTCCACCACAACTGGACCAATTGGAAGCACATATTCATATTGTGGGAAGAACACTCACACTGTGGAGGACCTGCCGATGACTCAGCAGGTGTTGAAATAAAATGAACAAAAAGTAACATCTTGTGGGAATCAGTGCTAAAGTTAACCAACTTCCACTTTGCAAGCGGAATACAAACTCAGCAGCACAATGGGTCCTCCCAAATGTTAAATGTTGTAAAGGGACAGATGTGTTTAATCACAAATGGTACTTAACCAATGTTATCTGTGGCTGTTTTTTTGTTGTTTTTTTTTTGGAGGGGGGGGGCACACCACAGAAGTTGACGGCGTGTCTCCTAGCAACTCCAGCTATCACATGCTAGTCAACTGCTGCCATGGGAAATGCGCACCCAGAGGCTTGGAAGCTTCTAGACACCGTTTTCACAAATATGTCCAAAAATGATTTCATCCTCTTTGGAAAAATGTGGAAAGTAGTTGCAGTATGATTATAGTTTATATAGTCCTTACACCAAAGCTGAGGAGAATTCTAATGTCAGTTTGATTGTATGTTTAGTGACAATATGAACAAGATACAGAGAACACAAGAGAAAAAATGTCAATATATGTCACAATAATGCCAGAAAGTAATCCTCAACAAATCAAGGAGACTGCTTTGTTGTGGTGCAGTATATGTAGAAATTGAAGACAGAAAGAAAACAAACGAAAAACAGTTCTTTGCCCATTAGTTTCATTTTCAACAAGACAACATTACAACGTTTTAGATGTTGCTTTGCCTTTGTGAATACAATGTGAAGTCCAGTTACGTTGTTGGTCTGAACAAACCCTTAAAGAAACTGACAACCACATCAACTATTAATTTTCCTTTTAATTATTTCTCTGTTATTTGGTTGATGTAGCTGTTTGTGAGGATTCTGCACTTTCTTCTAGTGTAGTGCCAACATTTTCTCCCCGTGCCTCAGGCTGCTTTTTGATAAAAACAAAGAGTTGTCCAGCTAGAGACACCCACAAATAATCTACGGTGGACAAAAGGTACAGTAGTCGCATGTTTGCACGTGATTATTTCATAGCTCAGTGAATAAACTGGGAATGTGGTGAAATGAAGAAAAAAGTTTTCTAATCATCAGTGGCACCTTTGCAGAATATATCGACATTCAAGGGCATTTTTGCTCTGAGCCCCTTCCTCTCACCGACCTCCCTCCCACCTTCTAACTGTATCTTTTCATGCAGTGCTCAGGGGGCTTTGGAGTAGCTATGAGCTTTAATTAAACCAGTGCTGCTTTGCTGTAATCAGCTGAGCTGGTTAAGGCAACAAGGTGGTATGGCAGCTAATTAATGTGTCCATCCTTAAGACCACTACGCACATTAACATGCAAGTAGATCAATAGATATTGTAAGGTGGTATAGTGAATGTGCACAGAGACACTGTTCATGTGCTCACAAAGACACATGCAGACACATACCGACAAGCTCTTGCTGATGCACAAAAACAAATATGTGTGCAAACACTATATTTTTATGACTCAAATATATACACAGAGAAAGACTCACTCTCTGGCTCACACACACATAGAGAAACAAACATAAAACATCCGTCATCACCTGCCCAGTCATGCAAGTCGCCAGCTAACCATCCATCTGTTAATGTACTCATCCATCCATCCATCCATCAGTCAATCCGCCCTCCCTCCATCTTCCGTCCATTTATTTTTCCCTGCTTTTGGCCCAAAGTCTGTGCACTTACAAGTACATCAGTCTGACTGCCAAGCCACCTATCCATCCATTAATGAGCCCCTTCATTTATGCATCCATCCATGAGTGTTCTCCATTTGTTTTGTTGACAAGTGAAACAAATAAAACAGAGATTTCCTCTTGCTAGACCACAGTAGTTGTTAAAAATCTGTATTTTGCTTAAGAGCGGTATCATCATCTGTTTTGTTTACTCCACTGTGCATAGTCTATCAATGTATATTGCCTATATCCCATTTACTTGGGAGTGCCGTGAAATTGAATAGACTTAATATGGCACTCTCTTACGTAGTAACTCATTCCCCTGGACAAATGAAAACAACACAATATATTCAATTTTAAACAGATTTCATCCTTTCATTTCCTTTTACTGAACTAAAGAGCAAACCCAAGCAGACAGTCATATCTGATCGACAGGAAAAATTACAGCGCTCAGTTAAAAAAAAGCATACTTCTAAGGCAAGTGTGCACACAAAAAGGAATATTTTAATACCCACAATGTTTTAATATTCTGTTGGAACACTAAGATAACAAACCACGATCCTCTACATATCTGTCGTCCAGCATCTTAGTCTCTGTTAAATGCCTTCTCAGGTTCAAAACGCTCCCTACTGAAATGTTGAAAAATAAACAAAAAGGAATATTTAATATTCCCTTGAGAATGCTTGGATGATAACTTGAAATACCCCCAAGTAATGTTAGGGGAAAAGCACAAACATTCAGACTGCATTTATAAATGTAGTTTATTCTGAATAAATGTTTGGAAGATGAATCAAAGCCTGAAAAATTACGCAAACAATTAATCAATTGACAAAAAGGTCGATTTAATCAACTAATTGTTTCAGCTTTACTTCCAAAGTTGTTTTTTTTTTTAGTACAAACTCCCCTCTTTGTGTTTTTCTATAAAGTGTTTCCTTGCTGTAACTGGAGGAAACCAACTTGATTTCTCCAACTCAAACTGCTAAAGCCTCGTATTAACTTCAGATCAAATTTAAAATGCATTTCTGCACAGAACGAGGACTTCTAATTTTGTCCCAAATCACTTATATTCAAAACATATTAGGAAGGATTTTTTTCACGGACAAGAGAAACAATAACAGCTACCAAAAACTCTTCAAATGTACATTAGAGCATGTGAGTATTGTTTTAAGACAGATTTGAAAAAGGTGAACCCAACCTTTAACAAAAAGTCTGAAAACTTAATAATTCCACTGGTTTTCACATTTTTGTATAGGTTGTGTCTTCCTCTCTTTTCAATTATCATTGGAAATTCCTCAATGTGACCCCATTTACACTGTTTGTGTTTCCATCACCATGTGTCAAGCTAGACAAAATAGTAAATTATTGTAGGTGTAGCTAACCAACACATGTGGTGTCTCACCAGCTTTAATTAAGTATTTGTTGAAAATTACTTTAACCGGAAATGACAGGTTTTAGAGCAAGAGTTGTGTGTCATTGCACATCTAACTTCACAGAGTGAGCTGTTAATTTCCCTGGGCAGACCGCCAAAATGTAATCAATATCCCGGGAATACTGTGTCCCCTCTCTTCCATCTTCCTCTACTCGCTTTAATTTGTTCTCATTACAGAAGATCCATTCTGCTCCTTTCTCCTTCACTTACTGTTGATTTCTCCTTTTTCTGAATGACCATCTGAATCAGAATCAGAAATACTTTATTGATCCCAGAGGGGAAACACTTTCGTTACAGCTGCTCACTGTCACGTGAAAAGCACACAGGAATAGAAGTATTAAGCAAATCAAAATATAATACACTATAATACAGCTAAGATAAATTAAGTACAAAGAGGATATAAAGTATAAAAGCTAAACTAAGTGTAAGTACAAAAGTGGATTTACAGGTTGATATGTACGGTATAATACAATGTAATAATATAAGTAATAAGTAATAGTGCAATAATGAGTACTGTCAAGTTAAGTGTAGCAGATTAACCCGTGGATGACGTGGATGTTCCACAGCAGTAATATAAGTATGAATAAATATCAACAAATAGGGAATATTAAACTGAAAACAGAGTATATTGCACAGGAGTATTAAACAGAGAATATTTCACAATATTTCAACTATTGAAGTGATGTTGAAGTGATGTTAAAGAGTTTGATGGCCACAGGCAGGAATGACTTCCTGTGGCACTCTGTGGTGCTTTTTGGGGGATGAGTCTTCCGCTGAAGGTGCTCCTTTGCTTGACCAGCACGTCATGGAGCGGGTGGGAGACACTGTCCAAGATGGCGTGTAGTTTGGCCAGCATCCTCCTCTCTGACACCACCGCCAGAGAGTCCAGCTCCACCCCCACAATGTCACTGGCCTTACGGATCAGTGTGTTGAGCCTGTTAGCGTCCGCTACCTTCAACCTGCTGCCCCAGCATGCAACAGCATACAGGATAGTCAGCATTGTCCGGCAGATGTTGAAGGACCTCATCCTCTTCAGAAAATAAAGGCGGCTATGGTCCTTCCTGTAAACAGCTTCAGTGTTCTTGGCCCAGTCCAGTTTATTGTCCAAGTGTACTCCCAGGTACTTGTAATCCTCTACAATGTCCATCCCCTGAATGGAAACCGGAGTCACTGGTGCCTTGGCCCTTCGTAGATCCACAACCAGCTCCTTAGACTTTGTTGCACTGAGCTGCAGATGGTTTTGCTCACACCATGAGACAAAGTTACCCACCACAGCCCTGTACTCATCACCACTGCTGATCAGAATCAGAAATACTTTATTGATCCCCGAGGAGAAACTCTTTTGTTAAAGCTGCTCACTATCACGTAAATGCACACAAAATATCAAAATATAATACACTATAATACAGGTAAGATAAAATTAAGTACAAAGTGGATATAAGTATAAAAGCTAAAGTACGTTTAAGTACCAAAATGGATACATCCCACCACAGCAGAGTCATCAGAAAACTTCTGAAGGTGGCAGGACTCTGTGTGGTGGCTGAAGTCCGTGGTGTAGATGGTGAAGAGGAAGGGAGAGAGGACAGTCCCCTGAGGGGCCCCAGTGTTGCTGACCATGCTGTCTGACACACAGTGCTGCAGACGCACGTGCTGTGGTCTGCCAGTCAGGTAGTCCACAATCCAGGACACAAGGGGGGCATCCACCTGCATCGCTGCCAGCTTCTCACCCAGCAGGGCTGGCCGGATGGTGTTGAAAGCACTGGAGAAATCAAAAAACATGATCCTCACCGTGCTTGCCGGTTTGTCCAGGTGGGTGTGGATGCTGTTAAGCAGGAAGATGATGGCGTCCTCAACTCACAGCTGGTAGGCGAACTGAAGGGGGTCCAGGAGGGGTCTGACCATGGGCCGTAGCTGTTCCAGCACTAGTCTCTCCAGGGTCTTCATTATGTGGCAGGTCAGTGCCACCGGTCTGTAGTCCTTGGAGCCACTGGGACACGGCGTCTTTGGCGCAGGACCGAGGCAAGATATCTTCCACAGAACAGGGACCCTTTGAAGACTCAGGCTCAGGTTGAAGACATGTTGAAGGACTCCACATAGCTGGGGGGCGCAGGCTTTCAGCACCCTGGGGTAAACGGCATTGGGTCCTGCAGCCTTGTTTGAGTGGAGTTTCATCAGCTGTCCTCTCACCTGGTCAGCAGTGAGGCACACAGCAGAAGTTACAGGCGGAGGAGGGGGGGGGGGAGTCATCAGTCTGAAGAGGCCTGTTAGCCTGAGAGCCAGTTGAGGGGGGAGTAGGACTCTCGCTCCAGACCTCTCTCATGTTGTTCTGCTGTATTCGTCCTTAACGTTAGCATACAGCAGGTCCAGTGTCCTCTCCTCTCTAGTAGGACAATTCACATACTGGGTGAAATTAGTCAGTGTTGTTGAAACACTGGCATGGTTGAAGTCACCCGAGATTAAAATGAGTGCACTCGGGTGTTGAGTCTGGAGATGTGCTATGGCGGTGTGAATGGCGTTGCACGCCGATGCCGGGTTAGCAGAGGGGGGGATGTAAACAGCCACAACAATGGCATGGGAGAATTCACGTGGCAGATAATATGGCCGGAGTCCCACAGCTAACAGTTCAATGTCCGGGCTACAGATACTCTGCTTGATAGTAACGTGACCAGGGTTACACCATCTGTTGTTAACTAGAACAGCAAGCCCGCCACCTTTCCGCTTCCCGCTCCCGGTGTGATCCCTGTCGGCATGAACAGTCTGAAAGCCGTTGATAGAAACGTTATGGTCCGGGATATCCTGGTGTAGCCATGTCTCTGAGAAGCACATCAAACTACACTCATGGAACTCCGTCTGACTCCGGGCTAACGCCGTTAGCTCATCCATTTTACTCGCCAGTGATCTCACGTTGCCCATGACGAGAGAAGGCAGACACGGCTTAAATCTCTTGTTCTTAAGTCTCTTTTGTCTGCACCCCTCTCTCTTCCCTCACCGCTTCGTTCCACCTCTGCATCCTTGGTGTGTCCTCCTCCAGATCTCAGTGGGGACATCGGTTGTCCTGGGCGCCATGCCGCTCGGCTTCAGCGCGATCAGCTGTTCCCTGGTGTAAACAATGCGGCCAAACAGCTGATCTGCAGCGGTGCCCTGACCGAGTAGCAGGAGAAGAAGTTTCACGGCGAAAGAAAATACCAAAAAACTCTCTACTCTCATTTTCATAAAGAGCGTAGTTTAAATTACACTTACACAAAGTTACTCAAATTTTAAAGAAAAGAGAAAGCTAAAAGTTGGAAAAAGTAAGACGACGAGACGGAGCAACGGCAACAGGCAGCATGCACGTTGGCGCATGCGCACTTACAAGCTCACAAGAAAATGTTCACACTTCTCCCAATTGGCTGCTTGTAAATCAGTGATCCAGGTATATTTTCTTTAAATGAAATGTTGAAAACAAAAAGGCATTCACAACTGAAATTACTTATTTTTCTTTTAACTTTAAATATCTGAAAATGTACAATTCCCTTACAACCACAAAAGGGCATAACGTACATGTAAAAATTTTTGTTATTAACCATTTGTGTGTGCTTGTGTCAACACTTTAATGTGAAGGAGTGATTTCATTCCAACGTGACTGCTGAATAAAATGTTTTGATGCAAACCCTGCAGTTTTCTGCTCGTCAACCTAAACCCAAAGGTGAACTTACGTTGGCCCCAGCGGCCCGTGCGGGGATTCAGGTAGTTTGGGTAGAGCCCGTTGGGTCTGTCCATTTTGGCTAGCAGCTTTCGGATGTGCATCACCTGTGATCAACACCAGATACAGTGGAAGTTTGACACTGGTATTACAAAGCAAGGAAAATCTGCAAACTGTGCAAATGTAAGCATTCCCACATACAACGCATACATTTATAGACACTATTACTTCAAAGTTCTACCTTCTGGTAGTAGGCAGGGTTCCCTGTCAGGTAGGTGAGGTGAACAAACTCCATGTGGAGAGTTCCAAACTCAGCCAGGATGCTGCTGCCCGCCGACGCCCAACCCCAGTTACGACCAACACCACTGGAAGAGGAGGAGGAGGGAGGGGTGAGGAGATGGTGAAGACAGAAAAAGAAGATAGTCATGGAAGGTGAGAGATTGATGTGATGGAGAGTAAGACAGGAAAAAACAGAGGGAGAGAGAGTGGGTTGGACAAAGAAAGAACAATTATAATTCTATACATCAAATATAAAGTTAGTAAGTAATAAATCAAATTAGTAAGTAATAAAGGATTTAACTGGTCCATAGAACAAAATGACCATAATGCATCTGCCTGGGCTGACGGGGTTTTCGATATAGACAGATGACTCAACACATACTTTGTCAGGTTGTGAGATTTCTGGATGTCATAACCCTGTTTCTAGCCTGTAGTCTATTTTGGTACAAAAACTCTTCAGCCACTGGAACTTCAGGCAAACAAATTTGAATGACTAAGTTTGAATAATAATTTTGACTAATAATTCACTGGGTCATAATAATTTAGGGAAGAGCAATGCTAAAAATAATAAAATAAATATTAAAAAAATCCCCAAATATGAGCTTCTAATGGAAACAAATGTAAAATGAAGAAAAAAGATCAAATGCACTAATCTTGACGATTACAACTATAAGTCATTTTCTTGTAAATAATGGATAGAAAACTTAATCTCTGTAAATAATACAGATTGAACAAGGATTTACTTACTCATACTCACTATCTTTACAACACCACCAAATAAGAAAATATATTTTTCTACTGAAACACGGCAGCAATGGAGTTAGATTGACTGCTGCCTGTACAACAGGTTCCTACCTGTTGAGGAGTTTGTCTCAGTCACAGCGGGCAATATTACATTTACACATGACCATATGTGACACAGGAAGCATCTCAAACTGCTTCAATTTTACATGAGTGCACGTAACATTAATAGGTTGCAACTTGTACATGTGTGTGAGGAGGAAGTGTGTGTGTACAATTATTCCTGGTGGCATTTGCGTTTGTGTAAACACGTGTACCTGCGTTTTCTCCAGTGTGTGTTTGTCAAGTGGGAGATTAAGACAAAACATAAAGCGTCCACTCTCCAACGAATTAGAATTACCTTGAGAAAAGGAGGCCCTCTCTTGGGCTACACACATCCTTAACAACCTGCCAGCGCATATAAAAGGGTGCTGATCTCTCTCACACACACACCAAGTGAGGGTGCTTAGCAACAAAGTAGCCCGCGGGTTAATATAGCAATTTTATTTCATTTCATTGTTTCATTCAATGAATAAGTAAATTGATAATACAGAGAGCAGTGGGGAATGGAGGGAGATAGAAAGAGCACACACACACATGCAGGCACACACAGACACACACAGACAGACACACACACACACACACACACACACACACACTTTCCCACTCTCCACACAGGTAAAATGAATGAAAAAAGAAAAGAAAAAGGCAGTAGAAACCAATAAGAGGAACAGAAAGGGATGGAAATGTTATGGCAATGTTACACTTCAGGCTGAGGAACAGGAAAGTAGACCACCGTTAGCAGCTGTAGGTTAACAGGGTGACTGCAGGTTTCAAAAAAGTTCAATTTAACACTTTTAGACTTTTTTTGCCGCCTGTTCACACAGGTTCCAAAAACTACTCTGAAGACTCAAATCCCTGCTCATACACACACACACACACACACACACACACACACACACACATTTTCAGTTATTCAAACCGATTAGACTCATTTTCAGGTTGAGTGCAGTAACTTTGGGAATAACACTAGGTCACCAAATTATGTAATAATAAGAATGATAAAGGTGTAAGTTGTCCTGCCCTTACAGCACAGTTTGTACACGCCCACCCAGTCCTGAGAAGAGGTCTAATCAGGCAACAAAAGTGAAAACACCTGTGTGGGTAGACTGGATGCGTGGGGGCTTTAAAGTGTGCCAGGGCTATCTGAAATTACTGCAGTTTGAAGACCTCCAAAAAATTAATTCAAGACTCAAATATAACATTTAACAACATTAAAAGCCCTAACTTTCACTAATAAAATAAAAAAATGAAGGATGTGAAGGACATGTAGAAACCCTGGTGGACACTGTAGACTATCTGCTATGACTATGAATGTGAGTGTTAAAGTGTAAAAGCCAGGGTAGTCTTGATCACTGCTGAGAAGCAAATGTGTGAGTGTGTGTTTGTGTTTTAGACGTTCAGAGTTAAGGTCTAAAACTGCTCATCACTTTTTCAGGAGTTGAGTTTAGATGAACTTTAAAGTTGTAATGGTGAGGGCTTAGTTAAAGATCCTCACAGGTATTGTAAAACAAACATGCAGTGTCTATGTTCACTGGAAAGCTCTACATACAGCAGCTAAAGGTACCCTGCAGAGTATGAAGCTGTTTTTCTAAGGGCTCTTTCACACTTACATCGTTTGGTCCGGACTTTTCCCCCAAGAGTGGGCCCCCGTTTGTTTGTCATGTGCATGATGGGTGACGTGACAGACAGTCCTGCCAATGGTTTCACACTTTTCCACTGATCTACAGATTGCTGTAATGTGCCAAGACACACAACAATGTGCCAGCAAAGGCAGGGAAGAAGAAGACTGCAAGCTAGTGAACACAGATGTAAACGATGCTGGATTTAAAATCCTAAAAAAATATATATAATATATATATATATATATATCCTTCCTTCCTCCTAATATTATAGGAGGAAGGAAAATCATCAGAGACTTTTGTTAGACCTCAAGGATACACATGATGCGTTTTGGTGAGTAACTCTTAATGTAAATGTAACTTTTGTTTGTTTACAAGAAAACGCCACAAGGCTGCTTTAAACAAGGTTTCAATCGGAATCAATCATGATGGAAAAAAGATGAAGAGTAGTGTCAAGATCATGAAGGACGAATTACTCTGTAAGACCAATTTTAAAAAAAGACAATTCGAAATTCGAGTTGTTGGAGTAGAAATGTGCAGTATAGTAAGATGAAGAATGTATTTGGTAAGGGACTTTGAGTACTTCCATTTGTGAGGCAAATATACAGTATAAAAATATTTTCCATAATAACAATAACATAACAGTATCAATACAAGGTGATATAATGTCAGTGTTGCGTTCATTTCTAGTTTCCCCTGCCCTCAAGTGGCCAAAAAAAATAAATAAATCTATTATTGCAGGTTTAATTATTATAACATATATTTTTCAGTCTACTGAAAAATCTTTAGGAAGAAAGAGTAAAGAGAAAAAAGCTAAAACTGACACAGCATTTGTGCAAGGACCAATCTGTCAATCAAGTCACACCAGAGTTTGTTCCAGGCTGCTCGGTCAACTGTCAGTGATTTTGAGTGGCACATCTCACTTTATATTCATGTCAGGTTGGCTACTGGATGAAGGGGGTGGTTTTCAGTGGCAGTGTCACTGACCTCTTAAGATTGACCATGGCCCAAGGGATTCCTGTGGGGGTGTTAAAGGCAGGAAGCAGCTTCTCAGCTAGCTGGACCGCCTTCAGCTTGAATACCTGGAGAGAAAGAGAGAGGGAGGAAGAGAGGAAAAGAAAGGGTAAACTTTAAGATTCCCTTTTATTATATTCACTTGGAATATTCTGCAGTCCATCAACTTTCTCTGCTTAATATTCTTCTCAAACAGCTGACAGGTACAAGCATAAAACAAGTGCCGACAACCAAAACAAATGCAGGATGAAATAAGGCAGAGCGAGATGTCAGGAGGCAAACGACTGCTAAATAATGGCCACAAAGTGTCAGAGCTGGACAGATTTATGGAGAAGACTGGCAGACTAATATATGCAACAAAAAAAACCCTTCAAACTGTGGTGCAGTAATATGAAATGCTGCAGAGTACCACTGAGATGTCTACAAGAAAAGCTTGGAGGTCAAACTACATTGACTGAGCAGAGTGAGATACCAAAGTACACAGTCAGAGTTGGATTTCCATTATCATGACTGGCGTCTAATTTATACAGACTGATGTAGAAAAATGGATGTGTTCATTTTGAGATTACACAAGTTCTTGCACTCGTCTGACAGATGAAGGCCTAGAAAAATCTGCTGAAGCCCTTGTTCTTTTCTCAGCATGCCAATCAAAGAGATAAAAGAAAACTAAGGTTATTCTGCTGCTGAACTCACTGCATATAAGCATATGCTGAAAGCTGACAATATAACTGTGGTGTAAAACTGCTTAGAGGACAGACAACTCACGACAAGATTCAAAGCAAACAGTCAAATAAGTCTAAATCTTACTAATGGTAAATGGACTGTACTTATATAGCGCCTTTCTAGTCTTTCTGACTACTCAAAGCGCTTTAACTACATATCACATTTCACCCCATTCACACACATTCATACACTGATGGCAGGTGCCAGTAAGTTGAAATCACTCACACACACTCACACACCGAGGATTTGCAATTTGGGGTTCAGTGTCTTGCCAAAGGACACTTCGACATGTAGGCTGGGGGAAGCTGGGATTGATTTTAAGTTCAATGCTCCTAAAACTCACATTGCCCTATAAGACAACAGGAGTCCAGACTTCGTGATGGAACATCTTTTGTAGCACAGTAAACATATTTTCTTTCATTCATGGATAGTTCATTTTCTCACATGACTATCAAAGAACACCTAACACAATTTTTTTATGTTTTCTTCCCTTGTTACCATTTCTTTGCCTGAAAATACTGAATTTATTAACAATTTGTGTTATTCAAGCTAAATTTTCATTTGAGGGACACTTCTAGAGTGTAACAAACCCACAGAAATATGTTGCCTTACAAAGGCATCACATTTATGTCCAAACAAAACATGAAAGCAAGCCTTAATTTAAGTAAACTAGACATGGACTGTCACTGTACAGTATGAGCTGCCAGTTCTGCATTCTAAACCTTACTAAGGTATAAGTATTATAGCAACATTTACTTAAAGTACTCATTGCGCAGTAAAATGGTCCCTGTCAGTGTTTTACTGTTATATATGATGTTTTTGGATTAATATTACTGCTGCATTAATGTGTATGTTGCATTTACTGCTGTAGATGTTTAAGGTTGAGTTAATTTTAACTACTTTATATACTGTTGGGTAGTTCTACAAGATCATCATATGTTTGCGCTATGAGAATTTACGGTATGTTATTCTAGAGAAAATGTGTATATCGAGATATATATTGCATATTCACGGCATATTAGCCTAAAAATATCAAGATATTCTTTACAAGTCATATCGCCCAGCCCTAACTGTACGCGGACCAATCATGCTTAGTGTTGTAATCACCCCCCAAAGGCCCAGTCTGAGCCAGGAAAAACCCTGGCTGCATTCTGGTTTTTGACAGTTGACAAGCACAAAGCAGTCACACAGATGAAAACATGAACCATGTGCTGAAGAAAACCTTAATCCAACTAAAACAATTAACACAATTAACACAAGTGGCACCGAGGGACAAAAATGGAACCCTTTACTCACAGAGCTGACAATAACAAAAGTGCATAGCTGGCAAACTTCTGCTGCACTAGTGTTTTAGAAAAATAAAATCTGGTGTTGCTCTCTTACAAAATGACCATGATATATGCGAGCTGGTTGAGGGACAATGAAATTTGGTATTACAAATCTAATTTTACTGAACAGCGTTCAAGAAAAGGCTGACTACATTCTAAATACCAGACTGCCAGCAGCTGCCAGATAAGTCTATCAAAGAGGTCCTACCACTTTACAACCTGCCTGCATGGACACCTAAATTTGGATCCAGGTTGTCCAGAAAAAACGCTGAAAAGCAAATGACTCAAGACTGTCAGTCCCTGTCTTTTTAAGATGTTTACTTTCCAGTTTTGCAATATATTTTTTACTTCTGAAGGACAGTTGTGGGATAAACGCACAGAGAGGGAGTTGTAGAACTTGCAGACAGCAGTCAGGAAAAGCAACGCCATAGAGAAAAGCACTTCAACACGGGGCAGACGGAGGCGGATTCATCAGCACAATCTGTCAGGGCTGAGCAGTTTTATAGAGAGACCAGATCTATGGAAAATTCCTGCTGTCTCACAAAGTAAGAGGGAGCAATAACACATGCTGGTGTTTGCAGAATACTTAAGCAGCCAGTGGGACATCTTACACAAGAATTGGAGGTCAAACTGTGGAGTTAAACATGGGACAAACACTACAGACACAGACAAGGGGAGGGAGAGAGAGAGAACAATGCAGTCAAACAGATGTAGACACAGGCCTGCAAATGAGGGGGATATGAAGCACATGACAGAGACAAGACAGAGAGAGTGACTAGGGCTGGGCAATCTTGTTTATTTTATTTTTTTAAGCTTAGGGACAATGTCTGATTTAAATAATGTTTATGCACAAATGCAAAAAAATGCACTTGCAAGGCTATCCTCGGTATGCACATTTTTATATATACGAGTTATCCTTTACAATAATAGAATGTCACCTCCAAATACTTCAACTAAGTAGAGCCCGGGCATCCACTTCAATAATCAGTTTAGGCACAACCAGGGTAGAAACTCAAAGCCCGCTCACTAATTCATCTGCTCTTGCTGGTAGTGCTTCTTAACAAGACATCAGCCTGGTATCTGCAGACAGCTGGCTAGCTAGCGTTAGCTACCTGGCTATGGGTAGGGACAGACCAAAAATAGTAGAATCTGCACACTGGTCCTCTCTCATGGCTTCACCTCAGACTGACAATGTCTATATAGATATTTGAAGAAGGCGTTTGCTATCACCATCTGCATCTCGAGTTTAAGTGCATGTGCCTGGCTTGTAAGCTTGTGTGTGTGTGTACTTGTATTTGCTACATAGTGAGGACTGAAACACGTTTTTTTAACCTACAGACTGAGGACATTTCTGGAAAGTGAGGACATTTTGGCCGGTCCTCACAACTTCAAAGGGCTGTTTGAAAGTTAAGAGTTGGTTTTAAGGGTTAGGTTAGAATTAGGTTAGGGTTAGGCATTTAGTTGTGATGGTTAGGGTAAGGGGCTAGGGAAAGCATTATGTCAATGACGGTCCTCCCAAAGATAGAAGTACAAGGATGTGTGTGTGTGTGTGTGTGTTTGTGTGTACTCATGTTTGCCCAGTCATCATAAACCTCTCCACTGATTCGTGGCCTGTCTGCTGGCCGCACTGAGGCCCTTAACAAACTCCAGTGCATTTTATTGGCAAGCCTGCTGCTGATGTCATCAAGCAGGGACCGGATCCAAACGACCCATCAGAGGAGACGGCCAGCCGCCTTCACAGATAAAACTCTACAGTTTATGATAATCATCTTCCTCCACTGCTTTCATCTACAGGCGGGGATGAAAGGCAAGGCTGCTCTCAGAGAAAAGCAACCAGGCCTTCTAAAGAAACAAGGGTGGTATTGTTCGTTGTTAAAGGAAGTAAACCTGCTGAGAGAAGGAGAGGAGGATAAAGAGTCTGCTTAATTAGTGCCTGTGCATTTTCCTTATCTTGTTTATAATACTATGGAGCATTATCACACTTGAGACAAGTGGTGCTCTGTAGGTTTTCACTTGTGTAGCTGAACTCAGTGTTCAGCATCTGCTGTGAACTGACAGTGGATATACAATAATATGCTGCCAGCTACACCACATACATGTGGGTAAGATTTACTCAGGCACTGTTGGTAAGTGGTATTTTTTAAGTACAATGCTATGCAAATGTTTGGCCTCTCACTGACAGTTTAATGCACTTTGTCGTGAAACAAAAAAAAAAAATCTTAAAATCAGAGGATTTGATTTTCTTTAGATGTGTGCAATGTTAGATGTTAGAAATGAGCAGATATGCGTACAGCTATGTGTAACAAACATGAATAATTCTTTCTGTAGCACAGAGTAACTGTCAAGTACCGAAATGCCATCAGCTGTCTAGTCAGAATTATAATCTTGTTTACTAGGATAGTTCCAGATTTAAATGTCCATTTTCGACTATAATATTAAGGAAAAGTTCTTGCATGACTGCTCGTGTTTTCTTTCATCACATGTATCATTTTGGTAATGGGAACTGAAACTCAGCTATGGTATCGGCACCAGTATAAAAAAAATTACAATACCCTGCCCTACAAAAGAGTATTAAGAAAACTATACTTTTCTAAAGCTGATAAAATTCGCAGGAACAAAACTGTGGAGAACAGAAGTGTGAACACCCCTTGTCTCATTAGGACTTGCAGTAGGAGAAATGTTTCAAAATTCAATCTTATGCTGCTTCAAATCTCATAATCAGGTTGCAGCGACAGGTTTTTAACAGAAATAATTAAAAAATGCCTTAAAATCGACAACATCGGACATGGGCTACCATCAAACAGGCTGGGGAGAGATTTGGCACTGAGTAGTTCCACAAGCACATTCTCATTTTGCAATCTTCATATTGAATGCAAGTGTTTCCGCCTTCACTTTGACATTTTGTCCTATTGTACCAATGACCACAGTGAAGTTTGTGTCCTCTTCCTCCTTGACACATCTCCAAGTCATTGCAGCTAAATAACCACATGGCCTATGTGCATCTATCCTGTTGACATATTTACTGTAGCAAGAAGACAAGATTAGGATATTGAGAGCTTTGAGGTAAAAATCCTTGGGGGCTACAAGCCCAGACAGTTCTTTGTCGGGTGTTTCTAACAGTCCCCCTCCAGGTCTGACAGCTTTAGTGTTCAGCCTTTTAAAATGCATTACAGCACACTTGAAAATCAATCACTGAAGGATGTACTCCCTCAGTGAACACATACACACATACATAAAGATTTGAAACACACAACTGGGAAACAAGACAAGGTTAGGCAATAAATTTGGTCTGACACGTCTTTTGAGAGCACACAAAAAACACAAACATCACATTGGTGAAAGGCTCGGATGACATTCAATCTTAACTTACATCTGTATGAGCATATATGTTGATTAATAACAGGACATTGCAGTACAGAAATGTCAAAGATATGTTTGAGGTAATCTGGAAACAGTTTCACCATTACATAGTTTGTCCACCAGAGAGCACTGACAAGCTTATTTTTCATTACTTTAAAAAGCAAATTTAAGGGATCTTTAAAAATTCTTCTTATGTTTGTTAACTGAATATCAGCCAATATATTTTTTATCAGATTACTGAAATATCATTTCCAGTATTTGTCTAAAAGTCCATTATCCATTGAGCCCTAATACTTACATACTATCAGAGAGAAAAACAGAACACACAGCCCTCTTCCTTCCTCCATTTTTCTTCTGCCTCTTTTCTTTATTAACCTATTAGTTGTGTCCTCTCTCCCCATCTTTCAACACTCTCCCGATTTAATTTCTCTTTTCTGCATTCTCTCCCTCTTTCAGGATTAGTAGTGGCCCGAGGCCGCTGGGTTGTTTGTTTCGATGGGCCAAATTCCCAGACAGCAGATTTAGAGTATGGCAGGGAAGGGTGATGAGGTTAGAGGGGGACACAGGCTGGTTTTGTGGCCCTCATGGTGTAGAATGACTTCTACCCTGGCGGGGTGAGAGGTTTGACTCCTACTGGGACCAGCCGTGCTGAAAATGTGTGCAACGGTCCTGTAAGGAGCTTTGGATGAAATTGTCTGCCAAATGGTACATCAATGTTACATCCCAGGGACAGGGAGAGCTGTAATCCGCCACTCAAACAAGTCCTAAACTCAGCCAATGATCCAGTTATTACACATGAGTATATCATTTGCAAACTGTGAGCAGCTGTGAGAGAATGAAATCGCTGTAAAGCAGAGCAGGCTCTGATAGATATGACAGATAGACAGGAACACACACAACAAAGTCTGTACACATACAAAAAGTCACATATAGAAATTACAAAAACACACACACACACACACACACACACACAAGTAGCCAATTGCAAACTGTATTCTGCATTGAAAAGGTAGATGTAGCTATTAGATGCAAGAGTGGGAGAGCGGACAACACCTTCAAATGAACTAGTAGTGATCAGGTCCATCTTCTCTAACACATGCTCACATTATGTTTATGCATAGACATCCTGAACTGTCAACTCCATCCTGTCTGCAGTGTTTAGGTGTTCCTTGTATTCAATCTTGAATAATCAGATTTCATCATAGCTGCTGTTTAACCAATCATCTCCCTTCAGTTAGATGCTTCCAGCTGTCTGCTCTGTGCTGCTGTTCTACATCCAAACTCGACCCCACCATCAACAGAAATCCTACTCCAAGTAAAATCCATCCTGCCCTTCAGGTGAAGAGCAAAAACACAAATAGGTCTCTTTGCTCACCAGAAGCTATATCTTTGTGTGTGTGTGTGTGCTTTAAATCCATCTGAAGAATGAATGTATTGGTGTAACGACCCTGTGAAGATAATTGGGTTATTTTGCCAAAAAATAAAATCTGTATGTCTGTTACTACACTAGAACGAATATACTAAAATATAATACTAATTTCTACCATTCAATAAATACAGGTCATATTAATTATTCTAATCACTAAATTCGTCTCTCCTGACCGAAAAGTCTCCATAATAAATACACTGTGTGAAAAGAACTAAGTACTTGACTAAATTACTTAATAAGATCATTTTTCACACTGCAATGAAGAATATTTGAATACATACAAAACATTGCGCACGCACACACACACACACACACACACACACACACACACACACACACTGTACATAAGCAGACACACACAGTCTCTGGTGTAAGCAGTAGGCCACTGTTGACATGTAATGGAGCCTCCTAAAGGGATTAAGGGGTAGACTGTGAAATGTGCTGAATGCGCCTGCTTGGTAAGAAGGGCCCAGAGGGCCAGCAGGAGAGACAGGATTAAGTCACCCGCTGTGTGTGTGTGGTTACTGTGTGTCATTTCCATACTTTGTCATGCCACTTCACCATCAGCTGATCCATTTGCTCATATTGTTTAGCATCCAGTGGCCCTGCATCAAAGGCAGGAGGCACAAAGATGAGCTCCCGTGGAGAAAACTCAAAGACCATCATCAAATGAGCTCTATGATCCCTTCGTTTGTTGCCATCACACTGCATCACACTGACTGCTGTCAGCTGTGACAGATATTTTGCATCGAGCATTAATAGAAATGGTGCACTTGTGAAGCCTTGAAAAGGATATGACTGATGAGTTATTCTGCCTTCAGCATCCAATCTCCTAACTGTTACACAAATGTGGCTTGTTGTTCTGCTGTGGAAGTCCCCCTGATGTGCTTATATAGTCTGTTATTGTATTTGGCATTAGTCCTCTAGACTATCCTTTCTTGAATGTTACCATCTTTTCCCCTGAGGACAGCTGAAAATAGAACAAGGCTGAGGTTTTTTTTTCCTCATAAGAAAATATTAAATTAAATTAAAATGTGGGACTTCCACAAAAGTAAAATGCAGGACGGCTAGAAGAGCTGCAATTGGAAGTTATGATTACATGGTGTTAAGTTGAAGTTTATCTGTGTAATTCTATTATGTTTCATCATTAATGCAGAGTTTGCTGATCAATTCCTCTTGGGGATGGAGACCAAGTGCAGCAATACTTGAGCAAATGAAAAGTAGAACTTTTACATGAGCTATTACTGCATGTGTTCACTATTAATTCTTATGGAGATATCTTTTCCTTCATTTCCCACTCTACATTATTCTCTTCTTTCCATCATTAACTTAATTCGCTTAGCCTTTATCTCCTCTCTTTTCCTGTATTCAGTGCATGGTCCATTTCCTCACATCTTTCTGCTTGTCATCTCCGTTACAAAAATCTCTCACTCTTGTTCTGTCCTTTTCCCTCTTTGTCTTTTAACCCCTTTGTCCTTCCAACTCTTACTCACCTTATGTGAGTTTGTAATTTGCAATGTAGTTGAATCAAATTATTACATTTTAAGTAAGATAGATGCCTTGTAATTTTCCCCCAGTTTGTATGGGCATGGTAAGTCATTTGTTTGCAGAGTGGAATTCATAAAGCTGTGATGAAAATAATATTTCTCTCCTCTTTGTTAGACCATCTTGGTTTTCCTCGTTCTCTCAGTGTGTGTGCCTGCCTGCTGGCACAGCAGCAGCCAGTTACTGAGCATGTCATCACAGCAATATCTGCAAAGGGGAAAAGGATTCCCAGGGGAAGCTAGACGACTGTTGCTAGAAACAACTGGGGTGGCCGCAATATGTGCTGCTCTCTTATTGGCAAGAATGTCAAAACATTAAGGTTTGCCCATTTAACGCTGCTATCTCATCAACAAAGACTTTGCACAAATTATATTTATATTGTCAATTCACCTTTTTAAAAATCTCTCAACGGTTGTCTATTTCATATGTCACTACAGATTCATTGTTTTCACACAAGCATATGTCATTTCGCACACTGTACTGTACATACACTATATAGCCAAAATTATGTACATAATTGCGTACTTTTGGTCTAGGGCTGTTTGTCATGGATAATCTTAATGCTGCAGCATGCAGTGATATTTTAGAAAATATGAGACATTTGTCCCCAGTGCACAAAGCCAGGTCCATAGAAAAAGGGTTTGCCCTGTTTGGTGTGGAGGAACTTGACTGGCCTGCCCAGAGTGCTGACCTCAACCCCATCCAACACCTTTGGGATGAACTGGAACGCCAACTGCAAGCCAGACTTTATATCCAAACATCACTGATGCTCTTGTGTCCGAATGAAAGTAAATCCCTGCAAGCCAGGTTCAAAACACTTGTGAAAAGTCTTCAATGAAGAGTGGAGGCAGTTACAGCAGCAGATTAATGCCCACGGTTGGAATGAGATGTTCAACAATCACATGGGGCACCCAAACATTATACCTGAATAATGGTCCACATAGTAGTAGCCATGTGGTGAATGCTCGTATCTTATACAGTATATTCATGCATAACATGAAATGTTACAGTACACGTGAAAGGTGTGTCCAGCAACCTAATTTTTGAAGCAATTGCAGAATTAAGCATGGATGAAATGCTGCCCTTAAGCCAAAACATTTCATAAATTAAATGTTTACAGTTATTACAGGCTGACTTAGCTGCTGATCCTTTTGGCTTAAAACCATCCATTCAATATGTCAGCAACTGAACTGTGCACTACAAATTACTATTTGGAGCAGCAGTCACTTCAGAAACCAGTGTATACTAAAAATCACAAGCTAATAGGGACAGTAATATGGGGGCCTAGTAACTGCAGAAAATTAGAGGATAACAGGAAGCTACTAGATCAAGTTACGTAACAGCCATTGTCAACACAAATATATGTGCTTCAGGAAGGAACTGAAATTTTAATTGTGCACTCTTAAATTCCTAATGCCAAAATTATACATTTTGACTGTAATATGACCCTGTGGTCAGATCGACATTGGCCTGCTGTATTCTTCTATAAAGGGAGAGATCATGAGGCATCCTTGAAACTGTTCTTCACACTGCACCCTAAAAGCAAGCATAGCCAGCAAGTGTTGACAACAAAACCAGAAAACTCTCATTATACTCAACACAGCTGTCCTTACAAGCATCGGGGGAGCAATGCAGTCCTTTTTCCCTGAGCATTAACAAACTCCCTCTTTCTATTTCTGCCATGTGCAGCTACTCCCACCCTTCATGTTCAAAACTAATGAATGGAGTTCTGATTTGTTTACATTTTGACTTCACTCACAAACCTGCTAGATCCAGAATGGAAAGCCTCAAGTTGGTTGCACAGAGGCGGTTTGGACACAGTGACAATTTTATATTTATTCTATGTCTGACTTGGTTTAATTTCCCCAGAGAAAATCTTGTTCACCTCCTTACAAGTTTGCACAGTCTCAAATTATTTGTGTTGCATCTCAGTGTAGAGTAACATTTAGGATCACTAAGCCAGTTCATTCATAGTGAATGCTAGCCAATCCCACTCTTTCCATTTATCCCACGTGTGTGTCTCTGCCTCTCGCTGCAGTGGCGTAGCGGTAGTCAGTCAGAGGGAGTACGATGCCCTGAATTTGTTTGACCGTTTCAGTGTGACAAAAAATGAGAGGGCATCAAATGCTCCCTGGTGAGTTCAAACAGACCGCCAGTGCATTTACTGCAGCCTGCAGTCACCAATCCCTGGACAACAGACAGCTAAGCTCTATATCACAGTGCAGACAGACAGAAAGTGAGGGGGAAAAAAAGGTAAAGTATGGGGTAATGAAAGAGATACAGGGAGAGGGAACTGAGAGGATGAAGTAAGAGTAAGACTGACATGAATCTGAGGAAAGGAGCAAAAGAAAAATACAGGATGTCTTTGGAGAGATGCTTCAAATCAGGATTCTTGGTGGCAGAGACAAAAGTTATGTAGACAGACTTGTTATTTTCTTGCCATTTATCAAAACACTTTTTCTTTCACCATTTGTCTTCTGTCATCATGTCTCTCTCCACCTCTATCTCCTTGCCTTCCTTTTCTCTCTGCTTTGCCTCTAAAACTAACCTTTTCCCTTCATCTCTGCTTCCCACCTCTTTCCTGCTCTCCTCCCAACATGGCCCCTTAAGGTCTTCCTTCTATTCAACCCACTCTCCCTCTAATTTCTTCCCTTCCTCTCTGGTTATTCTTCCATCACCATCATTATCTCTGTCCCCCTGTGTCTCTACCACCGTTCCCCTCATTTGCTGTTCCATTTTTTTGTCATTCTCCATCTCTTTATCTCCTTCCATCCCTCTCTCCATCCATCCACAGGGTAGTTGTGCTGTAGCATTTATGCCTGCAGAGTCTGCAGCTTTTCTTTAGATGCTCTCATCTCATTATCTTACATTACAGGGCTCAGCTTGCTCCCCTGACCTTCTCCCTTCACCGCGCAAACTGCTGTTCCTCGCTCAAATCATCCCTGTAGTTCCAGTCCTATTTTTGTTTGCGGGAAGAAGGAGGAAAAAGTCCAGGACAGTTTTTTTTCCTCCTCACATGCATAATGTATGTTAGCCAGAAAAGGAAAACTTTAAACCACTGGGTGTCCAAACTTGGGGCTACATGGAGCAAAAAGCATATAGTCCTGGGCCATGAGCCTTTTAAGAGACTATCTTAATAAACGAGTTTTAAGAACTTTGTGTGGCACTTGTAATGGAACCGGTATCGAAGTGAAGGTATCAGTACTGGTACCAATATTGAACATTTTTGAATGATACCCAGCCCTAATCTTGGTACTGCCACCATGTCTAGTGTCTGTGACTGGCAAAGCCTCTTTGGTATAGAAAGAGCATGCAAGCAATCTACACATACAGTGTTCATAATAGGAACTGCATTTTAATATAGTCAGCGGGCCAAATATAATATCAATTTTAAAATAACTCACGGGACATATTGTTAAAGGTGTCGGGCTGCAAATGGCCCGCAGGCTGTTTGGACACCCCTACTTCAAGCCTCACTTCACGCTCACCTTTTCACTTCCATCTGTCCTAGGATGGTGAATAAAAACCTAATGGAAGAACAGTAAAATTATTGTCCTAAGGAATCAGTAGAAACCTTGTTTTGACTGGTAGCTGTGGTGTCCCGCAATCAAGCGGTCAATGCAGCTTTAAAAATGCAGTAACACAAAGATTTGTAATTTTTAGGTTTTGTCCAAATTCAAAACACTGTCTAATATTATGCCTGTGACTGACAGATCGAGGGATGGAGATCAATCTCATAAACATCAGCAATGACTTTCCTTACTTATCACTCCCTTCCTTGATCCCTGCTTCATCCTCTCCTCCTTTTTTATCTTCCTTTCTTCCTCTCCCTTCTTTCCATCTCATGGACAATCTGGTAGTTGTCCTCTTTGGGTTTTAGATTTATAGAAGTAGTAGTCAACTTTTAACCTTCTGTCTGCACCTACCTGTCCTTCTCTCAGCAGGAAAACTGACTGAGGGACACTTCAGAGTCTGACCCCACTATGTCAAATCCATACATATCTATGGTACATATAAACTATATATGAGTCTTAGTTTGTCAGGTGGCCAGAATGCTGTCTTGAGTGTACCTTTTATACTGCATGCTCTCTGAACTACTGCTGCACTTTGGCTGCAACAGGACCCATCCTGACAATGAGAAAGAGTGAAAGAGTTTTGTAAGAGGAGTGATAAAAAGAAATGAGCCATGAAGTGAATAAATGTAAAAAGGGGAAAGAAAAGAATAATGAAGAGGAGAATGGGTAAAAGAAAGAAACAAAGACATTTCAATATTCAAAGGATGAGTAACAGCAGTGAAATACAATTGTAGCCTTCTAACAGTCCCAAACCACTGTTACATTGGTGCTTCCACCCGCAGGCAAACTGGTAGGACAATTTAAATTTAAAAGTGCACTCCAGCGATTTAGTATTGCACCTCAATATGTTGGGGGAGTCATGAGAGACAAATTAAATTGAATGGGTCAAGCTCCAAAAACACACAGACTGCTAAATGCCCAGGTCTCAAACTCCACACCCCAGTCTATAAAAGGCTTTCTGTTAAAAACATGTAGTCTCCAAGCCCAAGCCAAGATAACCCTGATGACATCACCAGGGTTATCTCCTCAAACGTTCTTACCAGTAGACAGGATCCAAAATTAACACCAAACACCCAAACGCAGGTAAATTTTGGGTTTGGCGGAAAAATTATTTGGAATCACAGTGTAGGGCCAGGTTTACATCCCTGTCGAATTTATACATACCGGCTGAGACTAACGTGACCCTCGCTGTCCGTGACATCAGCAAATTCTCTAATCGTGACTCAGAGGTAGACTATATTTCATACCAGCTGTCGCCAAGTATAAATATCAGAACATTGGCTAACTGTAGCCTGTAACATTAACATGATAAACAGCAGGGCTACGGCTACGTACTGACACTCCCACACAGACACACACAGACACACACACACACACACACACACACACACACACACACACACACACAGGAGAGCCTGTGAGATGCTAGCTCAGCTGCAACACTCGTAGCCTAATGTTACCACACAGAAAAGTCCAAATGGGCATAAATATACGTCTAGTGACGGTCAAAGCTCGGAGAGTCTGACAGCCACTGCTCATGGCTGGTTAGCTCTGACTGCCAGCTCTATATGGCTCTTCCTGCTACACTGAGCAATGTTCAGTCTGTCGGTGGTCGGTGCCTCATTACCTCCCGCGTCACACACTACGAAGTGATTGTACTTACCAGGGTTTTGAGAACAGGGCAGACAAAGACATGTCTGACGATGAGGTGCAGGAACAGTATGAGGTAAAGAGCAACAATGTAATTCATTGATATTGAAAAAGTCCAGAATAAAAGTTGCAAATCCTATGTTTTCTATTCATAATTGTCTCTTTAAAGTGATGCATAAGATGACTTGAGGTAATTACTTTTAGTCAGATAATGCATAATGCAGTTTTATGGCCGGTAAAAATATTTTGAGGAATATTTTCTCAGTTTACCTGCAGTTGGCAGATGAGCCAAAAAGTTCATTCTGGACCCTGCCAGTAGATCATAGAGATGTGGTCTAGATGCGTGCCACTGTCAATTCATTGTGTAAAGTGGATTTTATTCACCTTAAGGTTTATAGCTAACATGTCATGTTTAGCATGAGCTCCTCGTCTGTACCAAGGGCTCAAACAGAGCCTGGTAAAAGACATGTAGGAGGCTCCTTCTTCTTGGAATAAACAATGAAGTACTAAAGAAAAGCCTATTAGTAAGCTACTGTGCATCAAAGAGTCACCTGGGTTTTGTTCAGAGTTATATGACAAGTGTCCAAGGCTGGCAACTTCACTAGGAAATAAAGGACTTCAAGAGCTGCTGGTCTGAGCTGGTTTTGGTTAAGAAATAACTTTGATGCACAAGCTAACAGCTGCCAAAGCATAATATCTGATTTTCTGTTTCTAAATGTTTTAAACACACAAAATAAAATGCATTCTGCAAACAAAACAGCTGTGGAGTTTTTGTAATGTTCACTGTTTCACAGTGTTACATATATAATCCATTTAATTGACACTGGTGGCCAGAATACCTGCCCGTATATAGAATACCTGCCTGTATATATGTGTTACAGCCTACAGTCCTCGAAGCATAAATTGCCAAATTAGTTGTGACAACCAGAGAATAGTGTGTCAGGCTGGAAGGGTAACACCAAACACATGTGGGTATTCTGTGACTACAGCTGCTAAGTTTCTATACTTAAAAAAAAGGAAGGCAAACACACCAGTGTGCTAATGAGGTGCAGGTATAGGCAGAACAAACTCGAGAAGAGAGAAAAAAAACACAACACACCAAAATAGCTGCAAGAAGAAAAAGCAATACGGACAAAACATTGTGTTTGATTAAAAGAGTTTTTTGGTGTTGGAGCTGTTTATCTTTCTTTTTTGTCATGTCTCTCTACCTGCCAGTGAAAGAAGCTGATGGCTTTGTAGATTCATCAATCACTGTACACAGTAGAGGAATAAGTTATCCTCAAGCTCTCCTCTACGCCCCACTGCTCTGAAAGGGAATGGTGGGCTAACTAGCTCCACAAAACAAAGGTGTGATTAAAGACACAAAAAAAACATCACACATTCCTCCAAACATTGTACTGGAAAACCCAAAATTCTCAAAGTTACACCTTTGGACTTTTTCTGCTCTTTCATGACCCTAAGCTCTCCAAGTTTACATTTACATTATCCAGAGAGACATGAAATATATGCAAGTAGAATACAACACTCATTTTCTATTTCCAACATTTGAAAAGTCAATGGAAATAGAAAGGTTGATATTCTACTAATATAACTACTTTACAGTGTTACGTATACACTCTGAAAAGTGGACTGTGAGTCACACAGTTTCCTCAGAATCCCTGACTAAAAATATTTTATACAATTTGTTTTACTCTCTACATAGACATTCAGCAGTATTTGTCTAAAACTGACCAACCAGCTCTAACTCTAGTGTATCTTCCCATCACAGAATGTTACTAACTATCAGAGAAACAACAACCAAAACTGGGGTTGTGAAGAAAGTGAAGAAACCACCAAGAAGAGGATGAAGAGAAGGAACAGTGGGGCAAAAACCAGAGGAGAAAAATAGTGGAGAGGAGGAAAAAGGACAAGCAGTGATAAAGTTCTCAAGGAAAAAGAGGAGGGCAGAGCAGGAGAGCTGAGAGGAGAAGCTGGAAAAAAAGACTAGTGGGAAAGAAAGGAGGGAGGAAGAGAGCAGTTTACTGTTTTTACGATTAACAGAGGTAAATGATTAAAGGGTGTGAGAGAGCAAATTATCTGACCACAGAAAAAATGTCTAAATTAAGAAAAGTCCTTAATATGTACAGACTCAGCGAGCACGCTCTCGCTATAGAGAAGGGTGGGCACAGACAGAGCTGGCGGCCAGAGGAGGAGAGACTCTGCTCTCAGCGTAACAGACAGGAGGAGGAGAGTCAGAACTACACTTCCTCACATCATGGCCCAAATACCAGGCTCTGAGAAAAGAAACATTTTTCCAATATAATAAAAATATACCCTGAATTTGAAAACATACCAGACACAGAGAAACGCCCATATTTCCTTGGAGAAATTCCCAAATGTGAGATGACTGCAGCAAAATTTATCACCTCATGTCACAACCTGAGGACAGCATGTGGAACCTGAGAAACACAAGTATATCACTTCTTTTTTAATTGTTTATTATTATTTGGATAATTTTTGTATATATCAGTCAACCTGGTTGGTAGGCCCATAATTTATCTGGTTTATTAAAACCTGACTAATATTTGATTTGTAAATAATTTAATGATTGCATTTTTCTATTATAACCAGGTTATATACATGTTGCTATATATAATGTAGTTAATTATAATTCTATTAATACTTTTATTACTTGATAATCTTGAATAATTCCTTGCTCTTATACTGATACTGATACTCACTGTGTGATGGAGAGTCTAATGTAGGAGCTAAATACACAACCACCCAGACCATTCACTGTCCAGGTACTGACACACACACACACACACACACACACACACAAACATCAACACACACTTCCACAGTCTGTCACAAACACACAGAGCAAATGTTCATTGTTTTGTTTTTTGTTTGTTTGTTTTTTTTGTGCTATTTTCCTGATTTTATGAATTGTACTTTTTGTTCTTTTTGTTTTAATCTAATTATTACGTGACAGAATATTGTCTTTGTTACACTCATGCTAATAAAGCATACTGAACTGAATTGAATTATGAAAGAAGGGATGTAATGGAGAGATGAGATAAAAGTGAAAAAAGAGAAGAGGGACAAATGGAGAGGAGAATATAGCAAGAGGGAAGTGGGGAGGAAGTGAAAGACAAGGAAAACAGACAAAAGCAGGAGGTAGAAGAAAAAGTTGGGGGAGAAGAGTGAATTTTTTAGAGAGGAGAAGGATAAAAACTTAATGCAGCAATTAGTACAGAAGAGGAGAAAGAAAATGTGTGGAGTATAGAGGACAAAAGACAAATCTGAGAAAGAGATACATAGACAGGAACATAGACGACAGTCTAAAATGCTTTATATAAAGCTTTATATAATGCTTTAGATAAAGGAGAAAAAAGAAGAAAGAGAGAAAGAGTAAGGAGACTAAAAATAAGAAGGCAAAGAGAAGAAAGGGGGAAAGACAAGGAGAAGAAAATTAGGGAAAGAAGGGGAATTAGGACAAAGGAAAATAAAAATGAAGGACAGATGATAATGGAGTAAAGAATGAGAAAGCACAATAGCAAAATAAAGGACAGAAGAAGACAAAGGAGCAGAGGAATGAGGAGAAAGACAAAGATTAAAAACAAGCTCAGTGAAGAAAAGGGAGAACATAGGAATGAGAGGAGGAGAGCTGAGAAACACAAGATAATAAGCATAGATGAGAGAAAAGGAAGGAGGAGAGGACGAGATGAAATGAAATCGGGAAGGAGGAACATAGGGAGAGGAAATAAGAAGAAGGAGAGAAGAGTGGAATAGAGAAGAGAATTAGCGGCATGGAGATGAGAGGAAAAGAGGAGATGATCCAATTAGGATTAGAAATTGGCCAGAGTGCAAAACAGAAGACAAAGTGTGAAAAGAGAGGAGAAGGTGGTGAGGACATCCAAGAAACCAAGAAAAAGGTAGAAACAGAAGGAGAGACTTAAAGAATAAAGCTGGGGGCAGACAGAGGAGTAAACACAATCCATCACTGCTGCTCTGCCTCGACTCTCCCAGACCAACACCTCCTCCTCCTGAATGCTGATCTCCAACTCTTCTTTTTCTCTGAATCAGTCTTTCTCTTCGTTCTTCTGTTCTTCTATTTCACGTCTGTATTTCCCTCCATCTCTATCTCCTTGTATTTAGTCTTGCATCATTCTCCTCCTGTTTGTCCTTTAGTCAATCTCATTGTTCAATGATCTCTCATTTTTCTCTCTCTCTCTCTCTCTTTTCATTCTGTGTTTGCTTGTGTTTTTGGTGTTGATGGTGACTGACGCAGCAAAAGACATCAAATGACTAGAAAACCTCATCAGATGAGGTTGTCCTTGGCACACTTTATCGGTGTGCCTTGCCTTGGAAAGCAACATCTTTTATTACTTCCACTGCTTTGTCATTTACAGCAGCTTTCTACTAGAGGCGTCTGTAGGTCTGAAAATTTGTGCCTAAGCTGACGAGCCTGTCAACTTGCTGATGCATGGCCTCCATTTTCTTTTAAGTCTTCATAAAGAGCTTGTTTCTGATATTCAACTCTGAACCAGCAGGGAAATCGGATTAAAATGACCTAAACTGGTCCTACATTCAAAACGATCATTTCCCAGTTCACTTCAATATTGCAGAAGCATACTGTAGAAATTCTCTCTTGGAAGAGTGACACCTTTTAAATTTTTATTTAAATGGCAATTCAGCACAGAGAGCACAGAAATATGAATAAAGAGGCCAACAGTGAAATTCACAGATGGTTTCGAACTCAGGGAAGAGTAGCCAGCATGGGTCACTCCTGGACAGACACCATTTCCAACACAACCATTTCTGTCCGGTAATTAGTTGCATACTGGTTGGCAGCCTAAAGCTGCAGCATGTGTTTCTCATGTTAGTCAGGTCCTCTCTGGTCGTGTCAGGTCCAGTCTAATATCCCACAGACCCACAACAGTTTAAGTCAGACTCGACCTAAAGCTGTGATGGACTAAAAAGCGTGGGCATGAGACCTGGAGGACAAGCTTTGGTACATGTGTTGTCTGCTACAGTGACTCTCCATGGCTGCAGCTGAGTACATTTAAAGGCACAAAAAAAATCCCTGTTATTATCAAGTTTTGGGAGTATACCATCTCTGTGTTTGTGCATGTAAATATCTGCCCTTATTCTGGTTTCTATTCTGGTTCAACTAATGTCACATAATAGTCAGCACAACAACAGACATGATAATAAACAGTTTAATGATCTACATCCACTCTAGGGTTCATGTTTATGTATTATGATATTAGACATATCAGTGAGAGGGATAGAGATGTTTTTTTGTTTTACAGAAGCAAGTGAAAATAACTCACTTATTAGTTCAATAGAGTTCAGATGTGAGAGTTACAGTATCTAGTTGTGGTAAGTTACCTTGGGAATTCTGCTGGTGCTGTAGTTCTGCTTGATTATCTAATAGTTTGGGCTCAGGGTAGTTCAAGAAGCAACAAATATATAAAGTAGCTCCATTAGTCTTTCGATCCATGTGTTTTTGTCTTTCTTCCATCTCGCTCGATTATGTTTCTCTCGTGTTTACTTCCACCTTTCACTCTCTCCTTTTACCTGTAGGTCACCCCCTGCTCTAATCTCTCCCTTCCTCACCCTTAGTCTCCCACACGACCGCTCCTTCTCTCGGTTTTTTTGTAAACCTTTATCTATGCAGTGAGTGGGCACTGCTTCATATTCATGCAGTTATATATAATTTCCCCCAGGGAGCTGTCCATTAACAACCATTTCTTCTGCTGCTGGTTGACAGGAGCAGTTGAGGGGTTAAGTGCCTTGCTCAAGGACATGTCCAATGAGAGTGAAGAATGAGTCTCACTTGCTTTTCTATCCCCTCGGCCATTCATCATCCTCATTCTCCACTCCCATCTCTTTATCTATAACCACCACCTTCACACACCCTCCACTCATCCTCACTGTCCCGTTGCAGTTGTTCCTCCACCCTCTCCTCCATCACTGTCTCTCCTCTGAGCCCTCCCATGCTCCATCTCCCTCCTTTCCCACCACCCACTGCTTCTATCATTGCTCGAGTGTGCTCTGATGAATGGCCGAGTTTGATTTGGGGAGAGGAGGTGGAATAGAGAAAGGAAATGGGAGGGAAAGAGTGGAGAATAAGAGTGACATTACGTTTTGCATGTGAGGCACTTTAGCTTATGTTGCTGTTCAGAGTGATTTAGAAAAATCAAAAAGCTAAACCACAACCTTTGTGTTACTCACTGTGGTCAGGCAAGGGTTAATGGACATTTTCAATGTTAAGGGCGTTATTCGTGAGAGGATTGTAGGGAATTAAATCAGCTTTTACTGTTTTTTTCTTTTTTTACTGTTTTTACCAAGTGACAGATGACTAATAAGTTGTTGTTATATCACCTGGCGAGGCAAAGGTGTCATTTACTAAGCCGTTATTGATCTTTGCTTCTGATTTTCAAATTAGAAAAACTGCAGTTATCCTGAGACTTATTTTTTATGTTTATTTGTTTTCTTCTTTTCCTCAGGAAAAACCCTGAATGCTCATACAACTGTGAAGGAAAAAAATCCAAAGCTTCTTTTGAACACTGTGCCAAGCCTATATTATTATTTATTCCTCTCTTAATTAATCAAGATAAACTGTTTCACTTTGATTGTGAGAATATTTTGTTTCTTAGGAAACACTGTTCAAGTCTGCAATTTCTAATTATCTTTTTATTTTATGAATCATGACCGGCAAGAAAATACCTATGAATTCTGCTTCTATTATGAAATTAAGTTGAATGGGATGATTTGAAGTGAGTACATTTGACAAACTATATTCTTTAGAGAAACAATGCGCAGAAGAATTAGTAGAAAGCAGTCCAAGGGCCAAAGCCGCAGAACCATGACAGGAATCAAGACAACACTAACTGATGAAGGTTTTTAAGATTCTAAGATTTTGGGATGTCCGGATCACTTTTTTTGTCCTCATTACAAATATGAGAAATATATTAGTGTCAGTTCAGCGAGGCTGCAGAGCCTCGCCACTCGACTGACAAAATGCGAATCGACTCGGGTTCTTCTTGACTCGAATCATCGACTTTTAAGGGGGCAGCCCTAATTGACACTGCTGTTTATTTTGTGCACTCCGCAATACACTAGCTGTTCACTTGCTCACAATGCTGCATAGTTTCAGTATTTTAAGAGTGCACTATGTGGCATTTTTGACAGCTGTGGTACCCAGAATAAAGATACAAAGGAAAGGAAATGGATCAGGCTTCTGATTCTGAAAATCTATGAATGTGTTTTCAGGCAGTATTTTAGGTAAATGTCTGACTACAAAGAATAGGTTTCCTCAGAGATCTGTTGGCCAGTACATGCAAAAACCACATAAAAATATAATAGAGAGCACAGTGGATGTGGGCGTTGTACTGAACACATATTTGATGTATTTGCTCCCATTACAGAGGGAGCACTGCTTGGCTGGGCATGAAAGCTGGAGTGGATGGGAAGGAGAGAGAGGGAAATAGAACAGAAGAAGAGAGATATATAGCTGGATTTAACTTCCACCAGCTCCTTAAGCAAGAAGCAAAATCTGCCTGCTGGCCTTTATGGGAACAGAGGAGAGAATGGATGAGAGAGGGAAGGAAAAAAAAGGTGGAAGAAAGATACAACATGGAGGAGAGGAGAAGAGAGGATGGACGAAAAGCCTCTTTGCTTCTCTTTCTGTATCCCTTCTTCCTTCAACTCCTACTGTTTGGCTAATAAAAAAAAACAGAGCAATCCCCCAACCCCAGTTTTTTCTGCATCACTCTTTTTTCTTCCTTAATCCAACTCCTTGTGCCTTCTCTGTGCTCTTCAGGACGAACAACTGAGGTTCGTCCAGTGGCTGCCAACTCCAAAACACTCACAATCTCACAAACACACAGAGGTGAGTACTTACTTCCTGTCCAGAGAGGTAGTAGGCGGCCAGCAGTCCTCCTATGAAACGAATATTGACCTCAAACACGGACACCTCGGCATTCTGGGAAAACAAGAGACCACAGACAAAAAGATAGAAAAACACAAACAATTTACTTAATTTGTTATTTATGTTTTCATATAGACATTCTGTTGGTTTTGTACCGTTCTCTCTCATGGGGAGTTTTAATTTCATTTGTTTCACTGTCAGTCTTTTTTGAAGTTAGGTTTTATGAGCTCCTTAGGGGTTTCTGTACCACCAGCACAGATTGTGTTTTGTCTCATCTCTTTTCCTACAGTGTTTATGTCACCTTCCAAAAAATTCTGAAATACACAAGTAGAGAAGGGAGAGACTTAAATTCTTCAAGAAACCCAAAGAAATAAGCCAAATCACAAGTAATCACACACCTTTACAGCTTATTATTTAATAACTCAGGTTCCCACAGACTCTTCCTATTAAATCAGAAAGCATATTACTTCAGAAAAAAGGCATTAAGTAACCTATGACTTCCAGCAACAACTAATGCAAAAATAAATAAATGCCCCCATACCTCCTGTTCTTTTTAGCTACAGTGGTCTGCCATTTACGCAAACAACAGGGTTTGTGTTTTATAGCAGAGGTCGGCAGCCTTGCCTAAAAGCAAGACAGCCAATTCTGTAACCTGCCAACAGATGTGGAATTGCACAAAATGTGTGATAGCCATTGCAGAGCCTTAAAAGTTGCCTTCAGAGCGCGTAAGAATGAAATAACTTTAATCTAAAGCCAGACATTTACTACAAGTCGAGTATGTGTAGATAAACACTGCACACAAAGTTTATGCATATTTCTTCCACTAATTAAGCCCACAGTTGTCACCCTGGCTATTATTTTGTAGCTTGGGGTGCTACGAGGGAGGGGAGAGAGAGCATGCTGGTGTTCACCCCAATTTCATTGTTTGCAAAGCACGGCTTAATTAGGGCTAAATCATCAACATATTCTATTTCTTCCCACTCTACTCCTACTCTTACAGCTTTCCCAGAAACCACAGTAGCCTCGGTGGCCTCGGGTGAGCATTTTCTTAAGACAACTAAGTGCAAAAATACTTTAGACTATCACAGTCAAGTAATTCATGTGAAATTAGTACATTTCTCTATGATTGACAACTTGCAACCCTGATGCAGTAAGACCACTCACGTGGAACACCTTGCAGCCCCGCACAATCAAAATGCTGAGAGATACTTGCATATTACAATGTGACCTTGCTCTGATATTTTCACAGAAGGAATAAAAACATACAAGAGAAGAGGACTTTACCTGCGCATCTCTCTAAAGGGCATTCTGAATGACCTCGATTTACATTAAATGCACTCCAGAGGGGATAGAGAGAGAGAAGTAGAGGAGGAGAACAGGAACACTGTCTGAATTTTAAAAATGGGGCTTTAACATGCTGAACTCTCTACTAGGATGGAAAAAATGTTCATGATTGCGGCTTACACACTGATTGGTGCTTTTTGCTGTTACCAGATGAGGTAAATGTAGTCTTTAGTCAGGAGCAGGTGTCGACAGACAACATTCATAACCCGTTTTGATGCTCAACCACAACCCCCTCCAGTTTCAGGTCAGTGGTGGTGGCCAAATCACTGCCTATTTCCCCGTGACTTCCAGCTACCCTCCACTAACCTACTCTTAATCCATACCGTAGGCTCTCTCTGCTTCTTGCCCTTTCAGTCAGTGTCTAGAACTGTCATAAATTGTCATATTGCTGCTGCTGGGCAGCCTTTGCAATAGAACTATATGGGGAACGGCCAGTCTTCTGGGCAACCCTCCTCCTGCAGGAGTATTATTTCCACTAGAAAGTTGTTTTTTTATCTACTGGGGATCACAGCATTATGTCTAGGCGTAGAGCATGTGTGGAAATTGGAGCTTCCTTCCAACGTAGAACCTCTTATCTCATGATCTGTGAGCCGTTTTTGTATTTTGGCCTCTTAGTCATAACAGGTCTGACCCCCTCCTGAATCAAAGGGGACTGCTCTACCTGCATCTTAATAAACTGGTCACCTTTTTCTGCCTTTCACTCTAGTGACAGCAAAAGACAGCAAGAGTGTAGCGGCACCTACAATTGACCTTAGAATTAAAATGGTTTTGCACACTGTCAGAACGTGTGATAATGTACCAGTGTCACTTACAGCTGGGTCCTCCCCTCAGATCCCATGTGTGCAGTAGTGCTGGCAAGGAGAGAGTGTCGAATACTGACTGTAAAAGGAATGAGGTAAAGAGTGGCTCTCATCTCCACCACTCCACCTCCATTTTTTTAATCTTGAGTAGATCCCACTTTGTCCAAGACCCCTGAGTGGTTATCTCAACTGTTCCTGCTTTATTGTTTCCTCCTCAAGTCTTTTGTTTGCATACTTTTTGAATTTGCTATAAAGGTCATTACAAATAATTACATATGCATTTATCTTATATTTATCTTAAATTCATACTGCAGAGGGTTCTGTCTTGAAATTGAAAAGGTGGAGCAAAATTAGCATATGTTCCATAAAACGATGCCTAATTGTCTCAATAATGAACCCAGTACAAAATGTTCACACTATATTATAGCGGGCAAATAATCATATTAAAGGGACAGTTCACCCCAAAATCTAAAATATATGCTTTTCCTCTTACCTGTAGTGCTATTTATCCATCTAGATTGTTTTGGTGTGAGTTACAGAGTTTTGGAGATATCAGCCGTAGAGATGTCTGCATTTTTTTAATATAATGGGACTATATGGCACTCGGCTGTGCTCAAAGTGCCAAAAAAATACATTTGAAAACCACAACAGCAATGTCTCTTTCCAGAAATAAAGAGGAAAAATATGTATTTTTGATTGAACTGTCGCTTTAAAGAGCTACATTAAACTGATTACAGATATATATTACAAGATATTTAGGCCTGGATTTTTTAAATGATGCATGTAGCAGCAATGGACGGCCAGACACTTTTCAACCACCATTCATTTCAACATCGGTATAAAAACCTCTATTCAACTTACAAGTGCGTACTGGGAGACAAGTCACATTGAATTCCTTTTAATATCTAATGATGTCAAAGTGAAACAACTTAATTTTTTTTGCTCACAATTAATCTTAAGAATGAAAGAGAAATAGCACAATAGGAAGCATGCAGCGAAGCAACAGGGGCTGCTACTCATGGGGTGGATGCAGCACTGAGTGGATGTTGAACTGAGTGATGAAAGGATGGGAAACTTTCATAGAGCTCAAGGCCAGCTTTGTTTGGCAGCATCCATCTATCTAACTCTGTGTCTATCAGTCAGCCTTACTTGTTAGCCATTTACAAGTGTAGCTTACCCCAATGGGCAGAAGAGCTATAAAACAGCCCTGATTTAAAAATGCCTGCAGTGAACACGGATAGGACAGCAAGGAATCGCATAGGTTGTGCAATGACGCATGAGGGCAGCACAAGAATAGAAGTTTTGATTTAAATTAATTGTTTTGTTCTGAAACTACAAAATAGGACAGCAGAGTCACTTCCTTCTCTGATTTTCTATCATAAGATAGCTCTTAATGACATACTGTAGTCGCTCTCCCCTGTGAATTACATCCACTTTCCAACCTTTTCTACTTTCTCTATTAATATCCACCACGCATCAGTATAAAAAGAAATATGTCAACCCATCTGATGAGACATTTCTTTTTATGCAGTTTCCTGTCATAGATAATCACTATTGTTTATTTTAAATGGATCCTGTTTCTTCTGATTACTGTAAAAGTGCCGCTTCCTGGGGTCCACACTCACAGGGATATTTTAGTTGCGGCTCTGACTATTGCTCTCCTTACTACTAGTTACAAATTTTCATCATTTGAAGCATCATTTGAAGCTTATCCTTTTATAATTCACCTTGGTAAGAGTGTGAATCAGAAATGTAATCAGCAACAATTTTAATAATGAATTAATCGTTTTGAGTCATGCCAAAATTATCTGGTTCCAGCTTCTCAAATGTTAATATTTGCTGGTTTCAATAGTTGTCTACGATGGTAAAATCTTTGGGTTTTGGACTGTTGGTCAGACAGAACATGACATTTGAAGACATTACCTTGGGCTTTGGGAAATTGGAATGAGCATTTTATACCATTCTATGACATTTTACAGGCCAAACAATTGAGAAAATAATCCAAAAAAAAAACCCTTCAGCATTCATCCTTCATAGAGCGGTGTTATTCCCTTCTGTTTGATGCAGTATATCCTGCATCTGTCTTGCATTTTCACAATAGAAAGTTGTACTTGAACACAAAAGCCTATTGAATAAGTGAAAGGCGCTGCATACATTTAACATGATTACTTTTTTTTTTTTTTTCCCCATTCACAGTATGAAGCCTGACACACGGTTTGGCACATAGCTTTCACTTAAGCATGAAAAAAGGTGATGATAGTCTTTGAAGTTTGAAGGCAAACAATAGAATAACATGTCATCCAATGTAACTCGGCTAAAATATTAAATTCTGCAATGACTTGAAACTCCAGGTGACAAGAGAGAGGAACACACAGAGCTGGGGAAGTCACTCAAATGTCTTTCACCTTCAGCAAAAGGCTAAGGAGGAAGAGGAAAGGATGGGAGAGGGGGCGTTTAATCCCGACAAACACGACAGCTTTCACCGTGTGGGACCATTAAAGCTCAGCAGTGTCATGAAAAATACATAGCAGAATTTAACTTATGGGTCCTTTTTTTTTTTGCTTCTCCAAAAGACTGTGAAAGACAGCTCTGCTTTTCTTCATGTCTGAAAGAACACAGTGTCACATTTAACATTTAAGTGCTGACGTTTTCATTATCTAAACTGCAATAAAAAAAATTTGACACAGGAACTCTTGCTCCTTTATAATTAAATCTGGTTAATCAAACTGGACTGGAACGTACTCTTTGACAGCTAGCATTAATTTATCTCTCCGTCTCTGCTGCATAGTCTCCGATCAAATCCTCAATTTAACCAGGGTTATTAATGCGTCAGTTAACAGAGTCCATTAATTTGGTGGATCTTTGAGCCTGGTGATGGGATGCAGACCTCACGCCAACACATCCATCATCTGAGGGCAAGCTGCAGTGCGGGGGCCCCACCAGGACACTGGAGACTCCAACAATGACTCACTGCTTGGCTCAACCTGACATGGCAGCTACTTAATCATTCATTACTTGTGGAGCTGGTGGATGTGGTGGTGGTAGGTGGGTGGCTGAATTGAGAGGTGGTGGAGGGAGGGTGTGACACACACAATAAAAATGTGCATACATTTGTTAAAAGCATGTGAGAGCCAGAAAATTATGAGTTTAAACACGGACTATTTGACACACACTTGAAAACTTGACAACAGACAACATGTACTTTATTGCATTTATGCGAGATCGAGCTAAGGAAAATTTTGTTAAAACCTCGCACTCATACTCTCACATTCACAGACACAAACTTTGAGGACCTTACACCTTTTTACTGTAGCTGAAATGTCTCACAACAGTGGTCGCTGGCTTGTGTAGAGTAAATGTCTTGAATTTCACTAGGAGTTTGCTTAAAGCATAATTCCAGTTTATTACAACTTGGATCTTGGTTTCTATTGGTCATGGTAACATTTGGGCTCTGGGAACAAAGCATCATCACTAATAAAAAGTCAGACGGGTCAAGAAAGACAAGCGGTCAGGCAATCATACAGGTTGGAAAGCTCACAAAGGTGAGCTGTAAAATTATAACCCAAACTGTCCAGTGACAGACACTCATATATGCATGCACAGGTGAGTGATAAAACTTCACTAAAAGTGACGTCTTTAATCTCCTAAATGGAAATCCAGACTATGCCCTTATTTCTGCCTCAGAGCTCTGACTAGAGAGGCTGGGTGTGGCTGCAGCCTTTGGGTTAAACAAATCTTTGATTTTCACAAGGGCCAAACTTAATAACACTTTTGCTGCCAATTATGCTGCCAGGCCACTGCAGGCTTGAAAAATATTGCTCCCTATGAGCCGGGGAATTACCTGTTTTGTAAAAGGCCTGAGCAAAAGCCAGAGTAATGCCATGGCCATATTGCTAAGATTCAGCCTAAGCTATCTTAACCTTTCATGTTACAGTAGCTGGAAGCTAATGCCTGAATCCTTTGCCAAATGCATGCAGGTATAAGAGCATCAAACCAAGCCGTTAATGAAAACATAGCAACACACCTCCCTTCTTCCCTCGCTCATTAACAGGAGCTTCAAGTCTCATCCTCTCGTCTCTTCTCCTCCCTCTCCACCCTCTAATCTCTCCTCTCCATCCTCCGCCTGTGTAACTAAAGGGCTTCTCCTCTTCTCTCCTGCCTCTGATTCTTATTACTCAATTCAAACACATTTGCAAATGTTTCCTCATTGTCTCATATTCCTGTCATTGTTATTGCATTTGTTAGACATTTTATAATTCTCCACCTTTTTCATGAGGCACGAATCTCATATTGTCAGATGAGGTTGTACAGTTGATAATACTCCACTCGTTTTTGGTGCCTCCGCTGCCTCACTTGTTTGTAGCTAGCAGGTGAGCTCTGAGATTTGTTGTCGTCATAGAGTAAGGCAGCTGCTTTTAACAAAGTCAGCTAACTAAATTTTGCCATCTACCGTGTAGAACCCAAAATACTTGCACACACTGCTTCTCAGATCCTTCGGTGTGGTGATTAACCAATCAGCACGGCTTTGCTCGCTAGTGTCCTCTTCCATTTTAATTTATTAGCTTAGTTTACTGATAGGTCAACACCTTCTGCTGGACCACAAGGCAAACTACTTCAAATGGTCTAGGCAAAAACATACAGGCAGAAACCTCGAACAATTTCAAATTGTATAAAACCTTTTTGCAAACTGATGGCATTTCTCAGTAAGTGATTCTTTTAAAAGCTTTTCAATAATGGGAGGAAAACGAAAGAGTCTGGGGTTCAAAGGTTCAATTGACCCCTCTCTTTCACCTTACCAAATTGCCTTTTCTTTTCCTCTATTTCTGTCCTCCTTCTCATAGCCATCTCCACTGCCCATTTGTAACCCCCTCAATCTGTCTTCACTGCTGATCTTTCTTCCTGCTTCTCTTTCTTGGTCTATCCATCCAATCCCCTACCTCCCCAGTCTGTGATTGATCTTCACTAGTCTCCCTCTTTCTCTTTCTTTCCTCCCTCTCTTTCTCTATCCCCAATGCCTCTTCCTCCACATTTCTCTTACTGCCTTGTCTGTTCTCTACCCTCCATCTCTTCAGACCCAATTTCTTCCCGTATCCCTCTTTCCACTGCTCCACCACATTGATCCTGAGGTTAATTAGCCCTCCAAGTGTCAGACTGTTAGATCCCCTCTGCCTACCTGCTAGCTACCCTGTGATTGCCTCAGTAGGGGGACTAACAAGCTCGGGCGTCAGACATTGGAGCAGACAGAAAGTGAGGGGAAAAAAAGAGAGGAGGCTGAGAAAGGAGAAGGCATGGACAGAATAATGATTTAAAGGGAAATTAATGGGAGACAGATCTGAGAAAAGGGGAAGACAGGAGGGATGACAGATTGGCCATAATGGGAAAGCAGAGAAAAAAAGGGAAGAAACGATAAGAGATAACATACAGCAAAGGATGGGGGATTTGTAAGGATAGTGAAAGGATAGAAGACAGAATGAGAGCAATGACAGGTGTACAAATAAATGACAAGAAGCCTAGTTAGGTGTGAATAAAAGTGAGTAAACCAACTGAAGGATAGAAAGAAAAAATAAATGGCAGGAGAGAAAGACATGATGAAATTTGGTAACAAGTAGACAGAAGACAGAAAACAGGCTGAAGAATGATGGAGGGGTGGACAAAGAGGGATAGTGAAGGGTTAGAAGATACAGGGCAAGAAATAAATGCAAAAGAACAGTGAAAATTATGGAGGAAAAAAGGCAAGGATAAAGGAAAAATTAAATAGGAAGCTTGACAGAGGGTCAGCTGGATAAAAATAAGTGATAGACATGGCAGATGATGGATAAAGGGACAGATAAAAATTGTGATTGTCAAATGTAATGAAAGAGGCGAGATTGAAGACAATAAACTGGTCAAGTCCAGAGACTACAAAGAGGTTATAAAACAGAGGGAAAGAGTGACAGTAAAGACAAAATACGGAAGAAAAAAATGGATAATAAAAAGGTAAGGCAAGACAAGGGTGGTAAGAGCATGCAGGGAACACAGTAAAAAAATAACAGAAGGGTGGATGGAGGTGACTGACAGGTAAAACAGAGGAGAAGGAAGCTGGTAATGGGAGAGGACGACTGAAACAGAGAAATAAATGAGGAGAGCTGCAGAGAGACAGAAAAGAGGAGGTCGTTAACAGAAGAGTGTGAGGAGAGAGAAGGGAATGTAAAATAGACAGAAAGATGAGGGATGAAAATGTTAGTTTATATAGTTTTCACTTATTATCTTACTTATCTGTATATATTTTAATAGTGCATTTCTTCTGTTATATGTATATGTTTTTATTTCACACTTGCTTTGGCAACGTCTATTTTCCATGCCAGTAAAGCCCCATTGAATTCAAATGAATTGAATTGATGATGATGGTAATGAGTGTACAGACACTGAGCAGGGAATCAAAAGAGGTAGCACTGAAATAATAACTGTTTGAAATTAAGTGTTGTTATATAAGGTATTCTAAATATAAGGAAACTTGCCAATACTGAAAATATGAATATATTATATGATGCTTCTTTGTAGCAACACCACACGCACAAGTAATTGTGCAACCTTAAAAAAAATCGTGAGAAAGGGAACCCAAGAAAGGGTTGCGTGTGTGTCACACCGATGACAAGAGAAACATATACTTAGGTGAAAATGTAGGTGATTGATTTTTTAAAATCCAAATCAAAACAATAATTTTGACCTATACAGATAGCATTGCAAGAGAATGACGTACAAATAGTGATTTAGGTGCAGCTTCACTTTGTATTTTGATAGGATTAGACTCATCCAGGTCAGCTCATTGGTGACAATATGGTGTCTCTCTTATTATATACTCAGTGCTAATTTATCAGCCATGGCTCAAAATTAAGCATTTTGCTATTGACCTCGATAAGAAATTATTATTTTTGATTCCTAAAGTCTTTCTTCAAAGTGTGTTTTCACACCAGGAGCAGGTAATCAAACTATAAAGTGTTCAGTCCTTACGGGAGGTTAAATTAGCCAAGCAGCAACAGCAAATCTCAGTGCCACTCAAGTGAGACCGAGATTTATTAAAATGTGAATCTCTGTCCTCTTCAAACTCTAGTGCAGTTTGTCCAGAGTGGGAACATTCAGTATTTGGACCATCAACAGAACAGAACCTCAAATCTAAAGAATTCCTGTGCATGTTGTTATTTTTCAATAATTGTTCAATACATTTATGTGTGTATAAAAGGAAGGTAGGTACACACCACGCCAAAGTCCAGATTCTGTTCGATCCACTCCTGGCCGTCCTTGAACTCATCGTGTAGACCCATGATGTAGAGGGTGTCTAAGGCATCCACAATGGTCGCCCCTAGTTGGGAATTGCCTGCACAAGACAATGGTAAAACAAATAGGAAAATTGGATTAATTTGTCTAGTCACGCAATAAACAATCTGCTTCATAAAAAACCTTGCACCTCTGGGAAGTATGAGTGGAAAACAAATGAATCACAAAACACAATGGGCCTAATTTGTGAAGAAGAAACTAAGACATTTGTTGCATTGAAAAATAAGAATTTTTTCTGATGAATTTTAATATATGCAATTAAAACTTGGCATTAGCTGCACGTCCATCAAAGACACACCCATGCAAACACAGGAAGCAAATGCAAATTCCATACAGAAAGATTCCATACATTCTTCCAAGCAATGAAATCTTTGCAATGTTATCCCCGACCAGTATTAGGCGCTGTGACATGAGGTGACCGTATGAACACTGAGCACATACTGTAAATTCATCTGTTCAGTCCCTTCTGAACTAATCACCCGTTTCTCCTTCTTACACATTCATTCCAGTCCTATTTCTGTTTCTTCCACTCTCAATTTTTGTATATTCTTTCTTCCCCTTCCTCTATGGCTGTACAAAAGAGGAGGAAGACACAGTGGTGTGTTGGGATGATTCATTAAGTTACAGCTGACCAGAAAATCACTCCTCTCCTCTTCCCTACCCTCCATCCAATGCTCTCAGTATCCCCGAGGACCAGCAGAGAGCTGGTGAATAAGGAGACCAGTGTTTGTCGTGAGAACAAGAGTAAGAAAGTATTGGTATAAGGTAAAGAAAAGAAAAGAGAAATATGGAGAGTGTAGAGAACAAAAACAGGGTCGTAGACAGAAAGTGGGCGAACAAGAGGGAGGACAAAATAGAACGACAAAAAACATTGTTGTGCCGCAACCAATGTACATTCCCTTAATTAAAGTAGTCTGCAACTGACACAATTGGGTCAAGTTAAGAAATCAAGCTAATTAGCGATAGAGATAAAATATCAAAAGTGTCATATCATCATAAAATGATTATTTGCCTCATTCGCTTGAGTCATGGTTTGGATATTGTGGAAAAAGTCGTGTGATTTTGTTCATGTAACATAGTTCTCTGTCAATAGGAGAGACAAGCACTCCAAATTTGAGTACAAGCCAGTTTTGAAAGCCAGAAATGTCAGAGAGTGGCAAAGTACAGTAACTGCTGTTTCACTCTCATTGATCAACCATTCCATAAACCCCTGCAAATATACTTATTTTAAACTTATACTTATCGCCCCTTTAGTTAGTAAGTTGCAACTCATCAAGTACTGTTGGTTCTACTCACTGTTGTATCTTCACTCTTAATACTGTCCATCATTGTAATATTACTACAGCTGAGGTTAGCAACTCTCCAGCTTTGGGACTGCTATCTCCTAATAATCCACGGCCATTAATATTGTGCTTTTTAAATACTGCAGGCTTTGAAGGTATTGTCACAATCACATCCCCTATGGATAGGGGATTTAACCATAGTAAAAATGCAAACAGGGTCAGTCCGTTTTTGTCCTTTAGCCTGAGCAGTATTTTTAAATCCATATTGTTTTCTACTTTTCTTTATCTGTGGTGATGCCCACTAGCTGGAAAAGTGAATACAGTGAATATAAATCATTTCATCATGCTGCTTTAAAAGGTTTATCAAATGTATCACTTTGTGCTATTCATCTTTATTGTCCTGCATGTTTTTGTTTCCACATTAGAGTAAACACCGCTGCAGCAGAGAGTCATGTCATCACATAGTTATCATGATATATTAAGAGTTATGCTAATGAGATCAATAATTAAAGAGATACTCATCTTATTACTGCAGATGTTGTGACAATCAGGAAGGTTATCTGTACAGAAGCCAACTGTGCAGTCACTGTGAATGCTGCGTTGCACTACACCACCCAGCTACAGTCAACAACTAACAGCATGTTAATGGTTATGATGAAGCATGCACTTTGTATAGTGAGTATAGGAAAAATACCACACAAAAATACCTAAAATCTCAGATGGGCTGCCAGTTAGTGCTGTATGTCGGTGTTTAATGGGTTCATATCCATCAGGTTAACCAAAAACTTGAGTTCTTCAATTAGACTCCACAGAACTCAGATTGCAGGTGAAGGTTAATTATATTATCGTAAGGATATTTATTATTAATTGATTATATTGTCTTGATTCTACTCTGACTACAGATTAGGGTCGGGCGACACAACGGTATATACTGTGCCATGGTAGAAATGTGTCCTCCGGTAGAGATTTGGCAATACCGTTTCCACCGCGGGAGCTATCCCTTAGTGTCTCCGCTATATATTCAGGGCAGGCTATGTAGCAAATCAGGGCTGGATTTTGGCGTGATCTCGCAAATCTAGCTGCCTCACAAGGTAATGTGATTTGGGCAGCAGGGTTAACACGTGCTCACGTGGCATGAGAGTGACCGTTGGTGGCAGTAATGCTGATCTAAGCTGGTTTGTCTAAGCTGGAGAGTGAAATTATAAAGACAGAGCAGGAGGAGTTGTTTTTGTTTTTATGGAAGAAAAATTATTAAATGTGATAAGTATGGCGCTGCATGGTCATTTTAAACCATTTCTTAATTGAATATACAGAACAATCTGGTATTGTGATATATACTGTTACCACGTTATAAAATTACATATACCATGATAGAAGATTGTGGCCACATCGCCCACCCCTACTACAGATGAAAATGTACTACTGCTGAAAATCGACACATGGCAAACATGTTAAAGCACTTCTTGGGCATCATTTCATAGTCACAGACAGAATCGCTCAGCGTTATAATGTTAATAAGGCATTAGCACATTTATTATGTAGACATAAAAGTGTCTTAAAGCATTAAGGAGTTACAGCAGATTCAAGGAAATCTCATTAAAATGTAAAACAATGCAGCAAGGTGTTTCAAGATCTCATCAGATCATCTTGAACCCCCTCTACTACTGCTCGCTGTGTTTGGTTCAGGTCGATGAACATATTGCCACAGCATATTTCACTGGTAAAAGTCAGTGGCACTGCCCTTTAAATCCTTCCTCATTTCATATCAGCTACAGCGTGTGCTGCTGGAATTCCTGAGCCTCCCCACCATCCCTTCTTATCTATGACTCCATTCAAAAGGAGAGCGTCTGGCTTCATGCAGGAGCTGCAGTGTTATTATCATTATAGACAAGAACCTCTAAATTTCTCTGAAAATACACTGCAGTCAGGCAGGCAGGGCTGATAGCAAGATGCCCTGGCCGCCTGCCGGATCTTGACAGATTGGCCCGAATGTTGGTGGAGCAGAGCCCCTCTGGTGCACCACACAACCCCCATCTCCCTCCCTTCTGTCACTTTCATCACCTACAGGTATGCTTTAGGCAGTCATAGCAATGTGACACCATTGAGGCAAAGACAGAGGCCTGTCAAAGTTCATGAGTCAGAGAATATTCCTTTGATGTCAAGGTTTTGTGTAACAGCTCCTGAATGCAATGCTTCCTGTGTGTTCACAACAATGATACACCACAGTGAGTAATCACCATCACTGCTACAGTATGAAGAAAATGAAAATGTGACACTGACATTATGTAATTTAGCCATGTCTTCCATTTAGTGCTTCGCACAGTCTATGTGTTAGATGTTTTAAATGCGTGATGTGAAATTTAGAGACGTTGTGTTTACTGAACTTTCAGAGCAGAGAGATATGAAATACTGTTAATGTTAATAAAAAAAAACAGTGTTAGGGTTTTCAATTCATAGATTGTTTATTCAATGAAATATCAACAAAACAAAATGTGTAAAAAAAAAATGGCCATCAACTTCTGAGAACCCATGGGGAAGTCTTCAAATGTCAAAACTCGAATCTTACTTCTGCGCAATTTAGTCAGTTTGTAGGGATATAAGAATTTCCATGTAGTACTTTAAACACAGTTTTGAGATTTTTAGCCAATAAAAATATTCTGAAAGTTATGCAAGGTCCTCAAAAATTACAAATGCTCTTAACCAATTTATGGTTGTGGTTTAGCCTACTCTTAATATTAACCAAATCTATCTGTAACAACTTATCCACTGACACCTGGTTCTCATTTATCAAATGTATCACCTTCCCCAATTTGTAATTTCAGTTAAAACTTCAAAGCAAAAGAGAATTTCAATTTGCCGTTTACTGATGTTTCTCTGACTTATGTGGGGAATGTTTTTCCCAACCTTGCGAAGTTCAGCTCACTTTCATGTTTGGACATAACCTTGTGATCACCCTGAACAGTCACCCCTCTCCATTTCCTTTCTGCTCCATCACACCCTCCATCTTTTCATCTGCCCCTCCTTCTTCTACCTAACCATCTGTTTGTTCTCATTCATCACTGTCTTGCTGTGTTTTTCCTAATCTTTCAGTGATCGTTCCATACAAACCCTGATGCACCAATACTCCTTTCACCCTTCAGTCGGTGCATTTCTCTGTTGCCAGTTCACTTTCATTGAGCATTCTCCCCGTGTTAAACCTCATTTTTTCTCCTGTTAATCTGGCTCAACCCTGCCTTTACCTGTCTTCATATCTCGGCTTGTATTGTTTCACTGCTGTTTTCCTCCATCCTCCCTGCATCTGAGTGCGGTGCAGCCTTTCATACAACGCCAACTGCATCAAATGAAGCTGAATTGGAACTTCCAAGAGGTTGGTTTAGGGTTGCCAGACACTGCTTATCTGAGACAAATTGGCCAGGATGAGGTTTATTTATTTGGGGAATTATCACTATTGCCTCATGCACATATACAGACACCCTCAGCTGAAGACCCTAACACACACTCTCAATCTAACTCTCTTCCTCTCTTAACATAGATGCACGTACGCCCCTTTTCCTTTGATTTAATTCACACCATACCTTCTTTCTACCTCAACTGAACTCTCTCACACTCTCCAACGTCCGCTCTCCATCTATCACAATCTCACACATCCCTGTCTCCCTCTCCTCTTCCAATCTCTCCCTCTCAAACACTCACACTCCCTGTCTCTGTCCCTATGCCAGTTTCATTAGACGACGGTTTTCAGAGGTCTCTGGTATGAATTCACACAAGGCAAGAAAACGGGATGTCATTATTCAGTCTCTTTGTCTTGTAAACTGTCGGTGGGAGATGATGGAGAGCTCAGGTGTTTGTGTGTCGGGGGGGGGATTGCCAGAGAAGATGGTTGTTTATGTGCGTTTAGTCTTTGCATGTTGCTAATTTCATTTGTTTTTGAAATAAACAAAATAAGAATTTAGAACGTATAGGAAAGGTGTCTGGATGTATATGTGGAGCGTTTGTAGTTTATGCATGTGTGTGCTTGTCCCTGTTTTTTTGTGTGTGTGTGTGTGTGTGTGTGTGTGTGTGTGTGTGTGTGTGTGTGTGTGTGTGCGTGTGTGTGTTTGTGTGTGTGTGTGTGTGTGGGGGGGGTCTCGACAGGATCAGATTCAGAAGCGAGACTGGAAGTGAAGGTTTTACTTGACAAAAACACTGAGGTGGACTGAGCTCCAGAGTTGTTGCATTTCTAGGACTCCCGCTCTTCTATTCACATTACATCTAGTAGCCTCTCTGGTTTTGTTTCACCCACCTCCTCCATCCTATTCAGTCTCTAGTCTTTACTATTGAGCTCCTTCTGATGCCCTCTACACAACCTTCTGCACTGGCATCTCCACATTTGCGCCTCTTCCTTCTGCCTACATTCTCTGACTGTAACATCCAACACAACTGTAATTGTAAAGTTGAGCAGAGACTCTAGTAAAGAGCACAACTATCTTTATAGTGCCTAGTTTAGTTATAGAATTATTAATACTTTTATAAACTGGGCAAATGAAACCAAACAATCTGCATGACTAGATACTACTAGAGGTGAGTGAGAAAATACACTTTTTTTTAGTAATTTGGGTGAAGTGGCCCTTTAAATTGACAGGCGATATACCATTTTTTAACAGGGAACCCTCAAATTTGGTTATGAAACAGCTTCTCTGCCAACTCAGCTGGTACAGATTACTGTAAACAATGAAGTCTGCTGGAAAAATTATGTAAAACTGACATTGTTTCTACATTATCTCAACTTTTTAGGCATCTGTAAGAACACAAAATCAGCTGACAATATCAGTCGTTTGATATATCAGTTGGGCTCTTATATTAAATTACTTTGTTCTCAAAATCACAAAGATTAATTACCATTATTAATAATCATGAAAACAACTTTTATCTAAAAAGTGAAAATTACCATGTTCTTTTGTATTCAGCCCCAACCTTTAAGCCTTTGTTCCGCCATGTTAGCCCTTGTCAGATTAAAGAGTACTTACACTCACTGTCACAGCCTGCTACACAATTTTGTAAAAATTGTATTGCAGGCTTCAACCCCATCTCCTCCTCCTCTGTTGCTCCAGGTCCACTGTGGCATTTCAGCCTGTTTTGTAATGAGCCTAGCGGCGGTAAACAAAGCCAACCCGAGGCCAATTCAGACCAGTTTGGCTGGCAGTGGACAACTGGTTACCAACTTATTTGGCACCAGACTGAAACATCTGCTGTGTTCTGTTTTCTGCCTCAGAGGGTTACTGGTCAGACTGGGCTTTCCGCTCAACATGCGCTCCCTGAGTAAACCCCAGCCCGAATGTCTGTCTCCAGGCAGGGAGCCAAAGGGCTGCAGTCTGCACTGGTTTTACTGTAGAGTCATTTCATGGCATTCCCTTGTCCGTACAAAGAAAAGGAAATTAATAACTTTTCAGCTAACTGTGACACATGTAGCTTGTGTTAAAGCTATGTGTAAAGAATATATGTGAATAGTTGAAGCATCAACCCAAGTTGAAGCATTACCCCAACTGAGTTCTGAATTTCAGTGCCATATTTGGTAGACCTACATTATATACAATATGTGCAACTAAATGCCAGTGCTACAAGCCAAGCTGGGATTAGACTGAATCACACAGCACAAATCCACAGGCTGTATGGACTGTGGGTAAATCCCCATAATACTCATACAATATTTCTACAGGATGCATACAGTGCATCTACTGGGAAATATAGTTATTCACTGTAGAGTTTACATTGAATGCACAGATATAATAAACCTGGTGGCACTATTATCTTCTGTGATTTGGCCTAGTTTATTTTGGCAAGAAGAGCTGCTAATAATAATAAATGCTAATGCTAATAAATAAATTGTAACACCATGAGGGTCAATGATTCACAAATGTCTTGGTGAGAACCACTGCACTCTTAACTGACACGCTTAAATGACCCAAACTGCCAAAATAGATAATAGATAAAAAGATGTTTGCTTTTTTTTTTTTTTTTTAAAAAGGGAAATAAATATTCAACAAAAACAGATTCTGAAAATTTGACTTCCGATAAATTTTACATATCTCTTAATCTGACGGCAAATCAGAAATAAGACAAACAGATGAAGAGAAGTACCTTGATGAGTACCTTACGTCACAATATTTATTGATATAATTCTATATATATTAATTATATATATATTAATTATATATATATCAAAAGGTTACTATAAAATAGTGTAAAAAAATTATAGTATATAGGATTTTAACAAGGTAAAGTAGCATCGCCATCAACTGAAAATCTTATACTGCTTCAAGGCAACAGTCAAGGACAAGGACACAAGGAAAAGAATTCTAGCAAGAATACTTTTCGTCATGCACTCCATCTCTTTACCTCCTAATGAAAAAGAAACCAAAAAAGTAATCTCAATTATCCATCTACCCAACTGTGAGAGAGAATATGTGGGCTTTGAGCTGGTAACTGGGGAAGTAATTGCCTTCTTGTTTTCTTTTGTACTCTGTGTTACTGGAATATAGCCTTTGAAATGTCCAATTTGTGTCTCCCCTTACATGTACCAGATCTGCTTTGATTAAACTATCTAGAACAGTGAAAGTTGGTCAAGTTGTGAAGTGTGGGAGATGAAGTGGAGAGGACAAGGTGGGGTTTAATGCATTTACCAGCTTAGCCAGAGTAAGGTCGTCTGACTGGCATATTCAGAACTCTGAACCAAATAAATATCAAAATGTTAAAAAAACATCCAAAAGTCCAGCTGCAAAATGGATGACTGTTGTAGTCTACCAATTGATTTGGTGTTCATCATATTATCCCTTTAACTCAGCTATTCTCTCTCTCTCTATATATATATATATGAAGTAACTCACAGTCCCAGAATGTACTGTGATAACACTGCATGTAAATCTACGTTCACACACTATAACATGGCATTAAATAAATATGTCACCCAGCCCTGTTCTTGAATTTGCATCATGTTATGTCAATGGTGACATAAACATGAGGCAGGTAGGAGGACCAACCAGGTGAACAAGCGAACCCCTTTTTCATAGCATGGCTCAGCTCCCTTGAGTCTGTAACAGGCTAGTTATATCAATATTAATAGAAATCCTAACAGCTTCAGAGTTATGTAGGGCTGCATTGTGGGTAATGGTCCAAAGTGACTGATCCAATTACTAAGTGGCACTACTTTGTAGACTCCAGTCTTTATCATCATCTGGTCACATAGATGGTAGACAATAAAAAAAAAACTAAAGCCTGTGGGTATGAATTTAGAAGGTAATGTTTTTCATAAAACTTCCCCCTTTTTTCTACTCTGTTTGAAGGGCTTATGCACATTCCTGCTGGACTCAGCAGCAGGCAAATCCTCCTGTTTCCTGCTGTCCAATTTGGCACCGACAGCCCTGTTGAAAGTTTAATCTGAAAGGAAAGAGTAAGGGAGGGCCAAATCGAAGAGTTCTGAAGGAAATTTGATGTCTTGTTGGGAGCAGAATTCAATTGTCTCCTCAGTCTCTTTTTGCACTGCAAATGTGCCAACCAAAGTCTGCAAAGCTAGAAATAATGTAGTAGGCTCACCCATCCAAATTGGAGATATACCAATTACCACTAACAGGATCAAATAAGGCCTGAACTGGGTTTAGAGGGTTCTGATAACGTGGAAAATACCATAAAAAGGGAATAATTGTCTAAGACACACATTTGTGTATGTTTCAAATGATAAGAGCCTAATTCGTCTAATAGCATGCCACATGTAAATATTCTCCATGTGTTCAAACTTTGATTCTGGCTAGCAAGTTTTGATCAATGTGGCGTACTGGATACTGAGAAGGGAGTTTTCTCTGCCATGACTGCTCCATACTAATTCACCATACTATAATACTAGGGCTAACTAGCTGTGCCCTGCAATACAGAAACAATGCTGCTCCTTTATTTCCATGTCTTCTACATGGACCATCAACGTGTGAGGATTTTGACTTTTTACATAGGACCTGTAACCTTTTATGTCCTTCAGTCATTTTAACAGCATTGCACGGCGATGAGTTGTCATAATATTATATCACTTGTGCCAACTGACTTAGAGGGCTTCACAATCTGTAAAACATATGACATCCTCTATCCTAAGTCCCTTGATTTGAATGAGGGGAAAACAAAAAACCCTTTAACATGAAAAAAGGGAGAAACTTCAGGAAGAGCAACAGAGGATGGACCCCTCTTCCAGTACAGACTGACATGCAATAAATGTTTTTAAATAAAGTGACAGTTGTCAAGTTTGTAGCCTGCTTTTGCCTGAAATCAAGGACCCATCGTTGCAAAAATCATCACAAATATAGACTAGTAAAACTGCCAACATTATCACTGTAAAATCCATACGTACAGTGATAGATTGGAAAGCATGGTAAGCACGGTACTACTAACTAAAAGGGACCGGCGAAGGGTCAATTTAATACCAGCATTTATAAACAGACGTACTAAGCTGAGCTACTGTATTTCTTTCTTTCTTCTCTTTCTCCAAACACTTATCTCTGCTTCCCTCTCTTCCCCTTCTTCTCCCATATAGAAAGCAGCTTTGGTCCATCAGGCAGTCAAGTGATCATCAGTTAAACCTCTCACCCCACTCGGGATCTGTGAGGTGCTTTGGATATAAGCATCCATCTGACAGCATGCTGTATTCATAAACTAAGATAATCACTGCAGAAGTACTTTAGGATTACTGTTTGCAGGTTATTCAGTATTTTACCTTGTAATCAATCCATCCTGACAGTGCACACAGTGAGCACTTTATTTCAATATGGACTAACATCTTAGCTTTTAAGAATTTCACTGAACTACTGATTTGCAAATAAGCAGAGCAACACCTCAGTGTCTCTGCAGACTCCACATTTTTTCACTTTCTTTTTTTCTCACTCATAACTCATTCTCCAACATAATAACTGAGAGAAATCAACTCTTTCCATCCAACTCCAACTCACTCACAGCCTTTTGCATCTTGTTTATTCACTTTCCGTCAAAATAGTGAGAGCTTCAGAAGGGGGTTACAAACGGACCATGCACACCAAGAAAAACACCACTACCCAACTAAGGCCACAGAAATCACAGGGACATGACAGGACAGGACAGGACAGGAAAGGAAAACAGCCGTGGGATTTCATGTTCTGTACATCCCCCGTTGGGATGTTGTCCAGCTGAGCAGCTGCTAAATGAACCAAAATGAACCAAAATGTGGCTACCATCCAGTGGACAGAAGACACAATTTCACTAAATTAGCAATCTTTGTAGTGGCATAACTGATTTGGCAATGTACTAGGTATTACAATTGCAGCAATGTTTTGTATCCAGCACCTATCCCTCTGAGGTTTTGTGGATGTGCACACGACTACTCCAACTCATCATGCATTAGGTGTACCAGTCCACTGGTCACACAGTAAATACATAGTGGTGCAAGACCATAGAAAAGGTCTTAGTTTATGGTACTAGATTTGGATATTGAATTCTGGACTGCCTGACTCTATAGCCACACACACACACACACACATATATATATATATATATATATATATATATGTCATTTCTGTTTCACTGGTCTTCACCCATGGGTGCATTGCCATGGTGCTGCTACGCAACCCTTTTCCAGGATGCAATGCACAGTTTCGCCTTGGGAGCCAATCATGTGTTATGGTTATCACAGTATCCACATGAACCTTGCAGAGATATTGCAAGAAGGAACGAATATCCAATAGTTCTACAGAGGATTACGCTCCTCAGTGAGTATTGATTAGAAAAGCTGGAAATCAAAGCAGTATTTGATCTGGTATTGTGGTTTTATGGGATTCTGGATGAGGCATTACACCGAACATAATCTATATTGAGCTGCCTCCCTTAATCACCAGAGTAACAAGTTTTGTAAATGATCAGAAAGAGGTAAAATTTTGCCAACAAAATAATGGCTCATGGCAATAATGGTATTTCTGCTCAGGTCCAACATGTTGCGTTTTAGGGTTTTGCTGCAATTTAACGACAGTGTGTTCCAATGAGTAAAGACACTAAAATAAACATTCAAAAAGAAAATAGGGAGAACATTTAAATTGCATAGTATAATTTCTGAAAAGTTTACAAAGCAGTGACACAAAGTTTTCACCTTACAATAACATGTGAACGTTACTTTAAACTGGGTATAAGAAGAGCAAAGCGTCATCTCTATGGGCAAGATGATGCACAAACACCCAAAGTAATCTTATAATGGACAAAGCAGATGCTCCAGTACTGGGCTGACAGAGGGGCCTGGTGTCATGGGGCCTGCATAATCTCCATCGCCTCCTACCGAACAGGCCTCTAGCAACTGCATGCCTGAGGCAGTCTGTGATACCATTTACTGTGAGCATGTCAAACTGCCTGTGGCAGAAGCATGTGGCTGAGAAGTGAGAGATTCTCCACTTGCAAGTTTAGATTAAAACCATCAGACAGCAAGCTTGCAGGGGAAACCAATAAAGCAGTAACAATCACTCGGTTGAGTATGCAGGGCAGGCCTCAGACCCACCAGTAGATTCCCTCGTGTGCAGAAAAGATTAAATCCACTAAAATGACTCCAATAAGGTCACTCAAAGCCACAAATGAAATCCACAGAGAGAAGCAACTTGGGAAACTGACAACATTCCTGATCCGCTATTGTTGACTATAAAATATTTCTTAAGCAGAACCTCAAGTCATCCTCCATCCACTAAATAATAATTCGCTGAGACAAAACCCTACCTACTACCAAGCAAGCTTCTCTCTCTATCCTATCGTTTAATTGTCCAATAAACAGGGGAATACCACAAAAAGTATTCAGCTATAACATAAATTACTTACATCATTTATCAATTATCAAAATTGTTATCATTTAAATGGTAATTTTGGTAATTTTAAACCTGGGCCCTATTTTCACATATTTTAGGTCTAAATGACTAATAGGCAAAAAAGTTTTGGAATTGGTCCAGTAGATTGCCTCAGCCGGCAGGCAAGAAACGGGCTACAATGGCTGCAACGTAATCCTTGGGGGCGTTTGCGGGCCCAGGTTTAAAAATACCAAAATTACCCTTTAATACCCTAATTAAGGTAGAGACACGTCTCATTCAACTTAAGGATATATCCAGAATTACATCTGTCCCGCCTTAATAAGGTGAATCATGCTTTATTTAATCTCGCCTAAACTACTGCAACTCTGAAAATGGGAGGAACCTTGGGTTTGTAAACTACTCTGACCACAGACGGATGGAGAGACAGTGGTGTGGACTTACACTCACACTGAAGTCCTGATCAATGGAAAGTGACCTGCGTCCCCTGAGAGCAGTTTCCAGCAAACAATGACGAGTGTGTTTAAAGATCAGATCTTGTGCTGTCCGTTTACAATAAACAAGGCCACTTCAGCTGCTGGTGAAGCCTGGCCTTTGCTTTGATTGACCCACAACCTGAACAAGGGTCAAATGCTTTCAGGCTGAATCAATGGTGGCTGATATGGCCTTATACAATTACCCATGGGTATTATTGCCCTGTGTGTGTGTGTGTGTGTGTGTGTGTATGTGTGGGGGGGGGGGTCGATCGACCTATCGTTGCAGCTCTTTAGTTTATACAGTAGCATACAGTAGAACTGCACTGGCATGCCAGTACTTCATGGTATATGCCACTTACAAAAATCTCAAATATGTTGAAGCACTTTCAGAAAGTTTGAGACAGATTTTTGTAGGTTGTATTTTCATGGTGGTGCTTTTTTTTTTAAACTTTTACTACTGTTTATTGCATTTGTAAATAATAATATTAATGGATATAATGCGTTACAAAATCATTGATTCTTCATTTAAAAAGACATAGATTCAGCCTTATTCTAAAATTGACAGTGCAAGTAGAGAACAAAATGCAAGAGCCAGTTTTGGCTTTATGTACTGACATAAGAACAGTTAGAACAGTTTAAAATGAGCCTCAGTCTTTGCTTCTTCTTTGTCAGTATGGAGTCTTTGCCATTAACTCCATCTAAGTGTGTGCATGTGTGCGTGTGTGTGAGAGAGTGAGTTTAAAGGTAGCTTGCTGGCTGTGTCTGACACTGCCTGAACCGTGCTTTTCTTAACCCAGCTTGAACTGTGTTTCCTTTACAAGGCCATGCAGTATCCTTGCTTGAACCGCTCACCCTAGAGACAAAGGCTGTGTTTGTATCTGTACTCAAAATCAGCTCTCCTCATTCGCCACAGAGGTTAGAAAAAAAAGAAAGACAAAAACAGGGCCAGGCAGTGAACTCAAGGTTATCAGAGCTTGGTGCCACATTGAGAGCCCCAGTCCTCTTGTTACCATTCTGGCCTCTCGTCTTCTCTCTGGACAGATTAAGGCTGAGCTGTAAGACGTGGAGCGAGCACACACAGCTTTACCATTTGTCTCTTTAACAACTACATGGAAGGCATGTTTAATCAGAGGCAAATTGTACGCAAACTGCTGTGTTCATGTAATGCTTGTGTCAGACAGGAAGACTGTCAATACTGTGCGAACTTGGTCAGGAAAGGGTAATCTTTCCACATTTCCCTTTAGTTCATGAGGTCAGTTGAAAACTCAAGTTAAAATGCCTATAATGTTTGTCTTGAATTGGCTTTACCATCAAAGTATATTGCAGCAGGGTTCACTTTAAATGACAAAACATCAAAGTGATTTGAATACACAATTCACAGTCGATCACCAATCTCTGTGTCCATCCAATCACCCAGCCTTTGTGCATGTGTGTGTCCCTTTGGTACAAGCTGTCAATGCTCCTAACAGTAACAGCAACAAGAGTCTGCTGCATCTCCAATATATTGCTTTCTCTTTTCTGTGCAACTCTCTCTTTCAAAGACACTTACACACACATACACACATACATAATCAATATAGCCAAGTTCCGTAGGAGGACAGGATACACCTCATCAATAATGGAAGTGTGTTTTGTGAAGAGTGTGAGGGTTGACTCTTTGCCTTTGTGTTTTACTTGTGTTTAACCGGCCACCCTGTGACTAATAACCTGCAGACACCCAGACTCAGCCATTACAAGGAAGCAGGACAAAACACACACACACACACACACAGACAGACATTGAGAAACACACAAATACATGCTGCAGATGAACAGTCAAAACACACAAGAACACCAACAAATGGAAACACACACACACAAACAGCATCTATCTACCAGCAGCTCATAAAATAACACAGGCGCCGACGGCCAATGTTCCCAGCTGGAACATTCCAATTGGACACAAAAGCCTCATGAGCTTGCATCCTCACACACACACACACACACACACACACACACACACACACACACACACATATGCAGGAACCTAAGGTACAAACACACAAGCAGAAAACCAGGAAAACACAAGTCAAACTGGCATCTCATAAACACTCAGATAAACAAGCATAAAGCAACATCATCACACGTATAAATTCACACTAAGCAAAAGACCAATATGGGATTTTGGACATCAATATCAGCACTGATTATTCAGAATTAGAATTTTCAAGAACCAATGCATTTATTGATATGTATATATTGATACCATCATCAATTTAAGTTTAAATAATTCAATCATGAGAAGAGAAGAATATTCAAAGGCAAAGATGAGCACACACAACAAGCAACAGAAGACAGTAAGTCAAAAACACACAGCCACCGCATATGATGGCCATCATTCTGTAGCACACACAGCCATCCCATCCAGCTTTTGCTCAAAGGAAAAGTGTTTATGAATATTATCTTTATAAAGCTGGAACTGTGGGCTGTAGATCTCTGGATATTTTACACCTTCCTTATCCACTGTGACAGCTACAAGACCACAGAAGAAGACATGCTATCGCCCGACAAGAGAAGACGGTATAGTAGCAGCGTAGGCCAAGGAGATGAGCAAGTGTGGGAAAAAAAAATGCAGCTTTTCTGGAGTGCCATGTCGACACTGGGGAAAAAAGGCTGGGGAAAAAGCCAGTGGTATATTCTAGTGTGGTGTCCACCACCTGCCAACGTGTACCTCTCCAGTGCTGGTTAGTGGGTACAAAAAATAATAGGGAGGTGCCTTAAAGGGGAGCTGTGGAGTTTGCAAAGCCAATATTTTAAGCATTTTAAAGCCACCATTGTTTACATCCATGTTTACTAGCTTCCAGTCTTCTTCTTCCCTGCCTTTGCTGGCACATTGCTGCATATCTTGGCGTTACCACTAGGGCTGTAACTAAATCAGAATTGCCAGAGTAGGCTAAATATTCCACTTTGCGGGGGAAATGTTTGTAGCCTGCCATTATGTTATCCTGCCTTTCTCTGTGTACAATAACACAGCTAAAAAAAGTGCAGTGATGTGACTGACAAAATGAGCTTCGTACTTCTGGACTGATGATTCGAATCATCGATGTTTGGAGGACAGCCCTGGTCTACACTCACTTTAACAATAAATATTCAGTTTATTTTTCCATTAAGCCATCTTTTGCTTATTTATTAAGTCATCATTTGATCATTTTAAAAACTTCTATGTGTGAAATGTTTCTGTGAAAAACATTTAATTTGACCGCAATGTCACGTCATATGTCTTGGCCAAAGCAAACAGAAGAGTTATTTAAAAGTCAGTAACACTGTTATTGTTCTGGGACAACTTGCAAAGGTGTGAAAAGTCTCCCACCGCAACATGTGCAGTCCAAGTTGTGTGATCTGTGTTATCATAGACGGCAGCTGCAGGGGTGGATGCAGAAAAACAGCCTCATAAACACAAATCACAGATGATGAGAGGCTGCATTGGACTGACCTCTCTGTGGGAAATATGGTCACTGCCAACGGCAAGGTTTCTCTCTCCACAAACAGGAATTTTGTGACTTATGACTGGACCCTGTCAAAGACCAAGTGTTTGTATTTCTACTGTCTATTTCTACTGTCTAACATTTTACTGGGTGACAGATTTATTCAGGTTTAAATATTAGAGTGTTAACCTGAGAATGGGATTATTTAAATTATTGGCATTAGTGTGGTTGACATTGTACTAACTATAATTAACACAATTTCATTGTGTGCTTACAACACTGCTTAATAGTTTAACAAAATGACTGCTCCAGAGATGTATACACTGGATAAGAACTAGTGAAATATTACCAATACTTCAAATACATTTTCTGTTCTGTTTTGTTTTTTATCTGTGTGTTCTCTGCTTGTGGTTTCAGTAATCTTGTGCTTCTGTTCGTAAACACTCTTCCCAAAGTGATATGCATCCTGCTGGAGGCATTATCACATAACCTTGTCCACAAGAGAGAAGACAGGGCGTGTGAGCAAGACGGAGTGTGTGTGCATTCATGCATGAATCCATGTGTGATTTACAACTGTGTGAGCAAACTGCCAATGGGCACAGCCAGCAGTGGGAGAGAGGGGTTTGTCTGGCTTACCAAAGATATTTGTGGAGTGTCCTTTCTTGGCGAGGGGCTTCAGCTCGTTGTGACCCCAGCCGTACTGTCTGTAGCTGTCCCATGCATGCTTCGTCATCTGAAAAAACAAAACAAAAAACAAAAAAAGGCAACAAAACAGCACATTAGAAGAGTCTCCGGTCTTGGCAAGGCAAAAGTGTGACATCACAGCCACAAATCCTGCAACTCTTATGATTGTACCTCCAAATAATGGCTTGGTACTGATGGCTGGAAAATGATGTTTAAATTTGCATCATTACTTTACATTGACATAATTAGAATTTCGGTATAATGTGATTTCACTTACAACAGCTGCTGTCCCTGGAATTATTCAAGCTGCCACTAAAACTAGTTAGGGCCCCAAACAAATTATAAAACCAAAAACAATTATATAATGTTGTTTCTCAATCATCAAGAAGAATTAAAGTAACAGTATGTGATCACAGATTCTTGCCAAATAACCCAAATAATACATTAAGGCATAATCAATAAGCCTTGCTGGTGAGTGATTTCCTCTCCTGTTAAAAAACCCTTTCTTTGGCTTTCTTTTAATCTTAAAATCGATCTGCACATCAGGGCAGAGCTATTAATTAATCAATTAATCAATCAACTGCTACATGTATTGTATTGTATTTACATGTTAATGTAATCCAATAACAGGTGAACTGAAGTGAAATAACAGGAGAAAAAACAGAAAACAAATTCACATACAAATTTCTAGAAAAAAAACAGAAAAACCCACACCACCACACACACACACCCCAATCACTGGCGGATTGGCAGGGCTGAAGGAAGGGCTTGACCCCAAAGACTTTAATCTGGAAGATGATGCCGTTGAATCAAAGTTCACCGTTTTGCTCCCAGCGTGACGCAGGGACAAGTTTGCCTTCTACTAGGGTTGGGCGATTGGATAAATGTATCAGTTGGTTTTTGGGGGAAGATTTTTGTCATTTTATTTTGAGAGCCACTGCTCAAGGACAGTCTCTCGTTCAGCAAGCTAACCCAGTAGCACAAAGAGGCCAGCAACAGCAGAGAGAGGCAGCGGGCAAAAACTGGTCTAGAGCCAGAGCATTTTCACATCTAACTCTAACTGAATCTAACTGAATTATGGATTTATTTCGTCCAAACCACAGTAGGTGATTGTTGGAACAGTAGAAAGACAATGATGGTTTTGGTGAGTTTTATTTAGTTTTTTGAGTTTGAATGAAGTGCGTTTTACGATATGCAATTAAGCTAGTCTTAGTTCGGTGAAAGAGAGAAACTTGAATTCAGAAGGTGTACAGTTGTGTTTTTCTGTTTAATAAGGAAAACAGGTGTAACAATATTTCCTTTCTTGACATTTTGTGAGTTCACTGGATAGAACAAAATAAGATTCTATTCTTCATATGACCTTTGAAAGGAGGCTGAAAGAGATCGGAAAGGGGGATGAGGATAAAAAGAGAGATTATGAGATGAGCCCTGACATGGAGGCTGATGCTGAGAAGAGGCGCTCCAGGGCAAACAGAGAAGATGACACAGCCAAGGAAGGAAAAAGTGCCAGCTTTTACTGAAGCACTGCTGCTCGTTTTCAATTTCAAACCTTTTTTCCTCGTCTACAGCCCTTACTCAAGTGGCATCGACAAACTCAGAAAAGTACATCTCCTGTCTATGTGGTTGTGTCAGTCACTGTCTGGTTCTATGGACATCTGTTGATCTTTCTCTATATTGTCTGTCTACCTGGCAGCTTTCCTATCTGTCCACCTGCCTGCCTAGCTGTCTCTACATGCCTGTCAGCTTATCACAGCATAAATACGATGACCTTGATGATGATGATAATGACTAAGTTGGCACTGATGCCCTGCATCCTACATCATGCAATTGTTCTTATTGTGTTTATGTTGTTTTATTAAAGCTCTCGATAGCTATTGATGTTTTATCATTATTTGGCTACTGTAGGCCCTCTTTTCATGCCTGACAGTCCTGAAAGGGGATCCCTCTATGAAGCTCCTGCTGAACTTTATCAGGTTTAGCGACCTAGGAGCGACATGTGCGCGTGTGTGGTAAGAGTATGGCATAACTACAAAGGGTGCACTCTTAGTGATTTACTTAATGGGGATTACTTACTTAGCATATTAAGAGAGAGGAGTGGAGAATCAGTGGAGAATCAGTGGCACGTCTGTTTTAGTTTATCTGAGTGTGTGCTACCTGCAGTTAGTGACACAACTCTGTCACAGGGGTCAAATTTAATTTATGAGGTGCTCGGGTAGCAAGAGATCCCTAAAAGCTCAGTATAAGAGAAAATCTGTGAGTGCTGCACCAGGCTAGTAGAAACTAAACAAGCTTTCAGCAACACACACAGGGCTAGTGTCTCGGAAGTAACTTGGTGACAACCTACCTACCGATCAGCCACCTTGTATTTCTCTCCTACCAAACTATGCCAGTTTCTCTACCTGCCAGCATGTCTGCCTGTCAAACTGCTTGCATCTTTTTGTCACCATGTAAGGATGAATATCCAGATCCTTCACCATCTTTCTCTCTCTCCTTGGAGAGGCAGCCAAGCTGATAAAGACAAGGGCCAGGAGCTTCATTGTGATCTTGGCCTCATGGCTTTCCATGACGCACTCCATGCACACACAGAGGATTATAAATCAAATGAATACACACCGTGACATGGACACTTAAGCACTGGCTGTCTCCCTGTGATCTGTGTTGATTGGATGCTTCATCAAATTTTGATTGGCCCATATGCCAAGGACAAGCGCAACAGTGCAGGGAGCTCGACAATGTTGACAAACTGCTTATTTAATGGACCTTGGAATACTAATTGGACATTAAGCTACAAAATTCTGTGATTGATACTGACAGCTACCTCTTGCCATCCCAGCATCTTGGGAGCCACAAGGTGGGGGTGGGGGGGATTGGTTTGCATTGGCCAAAGTGGCTGGTTCATTCCATAATTAGAACTCAACCAAATCAGAAATGACTCCAAAAGCGGTTACAGAGGCAGCACAGAAAAACTTAGGAGCCAAACCCAACATTTTTGTGATTAAACCTACATCAATCAATATTTCTAATATTAACACTGAATCAAATGGCTCTGTGTAATGTCAAAAGGTCGCTGGTAAATCATAGACAATTATCACACAACTGTTTTAGCTATTTGCCTGCTGTATGGTTAAATCTGAGCAGTGATGAAATTCTGTTAAATGATGCATCTTCTTGTTCAGCACTTTGAGATACAAGCTATAAATTAAAGTAATAATTTATGCTAAAAAGTGTTACCCTGAGACAAGCTTATGACAGAAGCAATGACAATGAGGGAATGGTTCGTGGATCACTTTCAAAGTGGATAAAACACCTCAAAATGTGACACCAACACAGTAAGATGAACTTTCTAATAACATTTATTTCAAAACACTAATTACTGTGGCTAGGATTTTCTTTTCAAGTGGCATATGTTACCATGACTGCCCAAATAAAAGTATCGCAAACCACAATGTTAAGTTAGCCCACACACAGCTACTAAGACCTAGACAGAACTATGGGGTGTGTATTCTTGGCAACAGATGATCTTGACTCAAGGCAATAAATGGCAAACTGGCACATTGTTATGATTGTTTTAAGGCATACTATCACATTCAATTACTTGTTAGAATGGGCTGCATTCGCAGTGTAGGAATAACTTAATATGCAGTGGTTTTGGTTATGAGTCCGTCAAATGCCCAAGCCTGGAGGTGTTGTGGGCCTGTTCCATCATTTGTCATACAACATGTTTAATTGAACATTTCAATGACAGACCCGCTCTCACTTCTATTACACTGAAATCATGTTTCTACATTGGTGCAGCCCCAAAAAGCACAACTCAAGATCATGTATTCTGTGGAAAATGACTCCCTTTGAGCAATTTCCAACCTGCTGAAGAACAGTTCTTTGGAAAATATTGCAGCTCCCACGAGACTGTGCAACCATCATTATCTCCAGCTCCATACAAGAAAAATACTCTCAAGCTATGCCTTTAAACTAAACCAAATACAAATCCCTTGCCCCTATCAAAACCAGTGCAGGAAGGGTATTTGCATTTAATAAACCATGCTCCACCCACATCATGTCAAAGGTTCCCATCCTGCATCCTTGCTTCTCCGTCACACTCAGCTGTTACTCCCAGTGAGTCCTGGTGGTGGTTAGTCCTCTTGTCAGTTAGAACCCACTGTGAATTACTACATCTGGGACTGTGGAGCATGACGACAAGCAGCTTGTGGTGTAGGATGAAGAGAGGCTGTTCAACCCTGACAACTCTCCAAAGTAACACAGACAGACAAACACAGTCTGTTCCTTTGCATGATTCATCATCTTTTCTGTGGCAGCTGCTTGGTAAGGCTGGAAGTCACTGTAATCCTTTCCACAAATATATACTTTATGAGGGTGCTGCGATTGATTGGCCACCGATGCCGCAATGCCGCCCAGGTATATTAACGGCCGGCGGCCCATTTTAGCATTTTGCAGAGAAACACAGAGAGAGAGTGAGACGATAAACGATGCGAACACGTCGTGACTTTATAAAACATACTGCTGATGAGCGAAACAGAAATAGGCAGGGCGGGGCAAGCCGGTGTATGTGCAGACCAGAGGTGTAGGTGTGTGCCTGTGTGTGGGAAAAGAGAACTGAAGGGAAAAGCAGAGTGAGCAGATTAAAGTTGTGAGTAAACACTAAAATATGGTGGAGAATTAATTAGTATTAAAATGGTGAAATAAGAAATAACCTACGAGTAATAGAAATATACATACAGACAATACATTTCTCTACTTTTCACATCCTTTCAATGACTTTATATTAATTAGGCACTACAGTAAAATACTTTTTTTTTTTTACTTCCAAATCCGATCTCAACAATTTGCTATAGCATGGGCTCCTATATATTGTTAATAAGTTTAGCATTAATTAATTGATTGATTAATTAATTAAGCATTTTTGCCATTACCAATGCTGAGATAAAGAGGTTTTATCCAAATACCACCCTGCGAGTAGTTTCTCCTTTGGGGTTTACTGTTTTTACTGCAACAGTCTAACTTGGTGCAGTCTTGCTGCAAGTCTTGTGGCACAACTCTGTGGAATAGCTATGGTTTATTGCAGGGGGTTAAAGTTATTGTCAATCTGTTAATGACTTATTTTCCTTTTTAGGCCACAACAATTTCCACCTCTGGTAAAATCTGTCACCCTGCAAAGTCTGCTGATTTGGTATCTGCAGATGCAATTATCTGTAACATGGAACTATGGATGAAGCACACCTTTCCTTCCCTTTGAAGCCAAAAATCATGGGGTATCGTTGCTGGTTTGCCATTCATAACAGTTACTATATTCCATACCTGATACCAATAACTTATTGTGTGATATATATTTTGCAGTTACTACAGAACACCTGCATGGTAACTGTGTGACAATCATTGGTCCTCTGTCTTATGCCTGTTTATTCAAACTGATCAGAAAGAAAGTAAAAAGCTCATACCATCAAGTGGGTCATCAGTACATTATCCTATGCTAGCCTTATTGGTTAATGTAGTCCTGCTAGCTAGAATTTGTTGGATTGACTCAAAAAGAGACACATCACCATTTTTATCTGTCATTCAAGGCCAGGCCATCTTTGGCGTCTGGAGGTGACCCCAGAGTCGTACACTGTATCATCATCAATCAGCAGTATCTCACTCGGTCCTGTCCCCAGTTCATAAACATATATACACACACTCACAATCACATGTGGTATCTGTGTCTGAGGACCATAGCACAACTTAATAAATCATGCCATGTCTTATTCTGTGCCTGAGAGGATTGGGAAGACTGTCGTTGTAGATGTCCATTATCTCCTTCTACGGTGATCTGCTTATTTCTATGTGGCCCAGTCTCTATATTGCCGCCGTAAATTTATTAATCATGCCACGTTATACGCTCAAACTCGCTTTGGAACAAACTGGCAGCCCAGGAGTGGCCCTGTGTTATTAAGGTCAGAGTCTGAGGGAGATTAAAAACCGCTCTTCCCCTCCCTTGCCCTACTGAATGACGAGCTTGAGCGTGAACAGTGAAGTCTACAATATGGTGCTGGGTTTGATGAGAAAGGCAGCAGTGTTTCTCATTTGATGATTTTATTTGGCCAGTTCACCCAAAATAACTGATTTTCATTGATTCAAAAATGTCAAAATGCAGTCCAAAGTGCAGACTGATTTAAAAGTCTGCCAAAATGGTGTAATAATGTGCAAGTGTGAGATAGATCATCTATTTACTGGTGCTGTGCAGAAATACCTCAATGCTTAATCCTGCCCCAGGGTCAACCACAACAAATAAAAACTCAACCTGTGATAAATACACTGACAGAGTTTGACAACATATTCTAAAATAAGACGGTGTAGTCCCTCATTCGTCCAGGAGTGTTCTATCGTAGAAACGGTTTCAGTCGTAGTCATCTGGCCACAGTTTTCAGAATCAAGGCGTTTGGCTCCCATCCGGAAGTCATTCTCAACTCAACTCAATTGAGAATGACTTCCGGATGGGAGCCGAAACGTCTTGATTCTGAAAACAGTGTCCAGATGACTACGACCTTTTCTACGATTCTAATATACACAAGAACCTGTAATTGAAATTGTGTATTAATGCAAATTAAATTAAATAGTGCTTTCTCGTATATATTTTATGCAAAGCACTCAGATCTTTAATATGACTTAAATACAAATCTGAGTTTTTCCAGAAGAGGCAGGTTGCCCTCTCTCTTGATGTCCAACAAGATTGCAATCTATTAGGAGCTGTGACCTTCACAATGGCAGCCAATTGCCCGCTTGCTGCCTGCTCTAGAAAAGAAGCACAATCTGCCCCCAGCCATCGCTTTCCCAAAGGACCAACAGCTGTGATTCATGCACCCTTATCCCTGCGCCACGGTCTCATACACACACACAATTACAATGTACGGACACAGACAACCACAGGGCGGTGAAATATTCATAAATCCCCTTAGACTGAGAGCAAGGCCATTACTTTTGCCATTGTTTGGGGGGGAAAAAAAATAAAAAAATCAGCTTAGCTCCCACAGAAGAGGCACATAGTGACAAGCTTTTGGAGGTTTGGGGAGCTGGAGAGCTGAGCTGGAGTTATGTGCTGCTCTGAGTGACCTCCAGAGTCAGTTTGACTGATTTAAAGCACTCGTCTTTCTCATCTCCTTCCAACTCACCCCATGGAGGCTTCCTATCTGGCTTAACGGAAGGCCTTTCAGAAGATGCACAAGGGTGGCAAGAATGTGACATCTGAATTGCTTCTTGCAGTAAATACATTCATGGCACTTAGGCAGAGGGTGGCAATAAATTCCCCATGAAATCGAGACAGTAAAAGAGTCTAGATAGGCTGTTTTTATACAGCTCCCAAGCCAAGAGTTCAAAGAGATAATGGCTTACGATACGGTTACCACAGTGTATTGTGTGGATCCTATATACAATTCACTACTCTCATCATGATGTCAGTTCTATCCATTTTTGGATCTAAAATGTGTTTAAATGTTTTTTCAGGAGACAATGAACATGTCTAAAAAGCCATATTTTAATCTAAGTGATGATGATAAGTAACCAAAGACATTTGTCAAACAGCAGAGATTTTGCTGAACTGTTTATAGGTAGCTATCGTTTTAATACAGTATCAAATGGGAGAGCAGAACCACTCCCAAAAAACATGAATTTTTACATTACATAAATAATTACTGATGAATAATGGCCTATGATTGATTTAAAAAATTACTGCACCCACTGTTTTGACAATATCACAGGAAGGTTTTTAACACAGCATGTTGACATTCTCTGGTCATCAAAGAACCTACATGGTCTTTACAGATTTCATAGGAACAGATCCCTCCATCCTTTTTATCTGAGCTGAAAGGGGTTTAAATGAGTCATCCTATCCCTGTGTAATATCACAATTACCTTGCTTGGAACCTAAAATAACCTATTTTCCCAGTGAGCCAATTTGAAAGGTAGAGGATCTTAAGTAGTAGGTGCAGAGTAATGTAATACTCATTGATACTCATGTATATCACAGGTATCTTTTTGTGTGCATCGTGTTGCTTTGAGTGGTTTCATCTATGTACTGGGTTATAAATGTTTTTAAGATCTCAACTAGTGCTTAAGGTGGAAAATAGTTGTTTTTGTACATTAGCTAATGTCACTATTCACTAAGTAACCAGCCAGCTAGGTTTGGAGGGATCAAGCAATTATTTACTAATTTGAAGTTTAAGTGTGTCTTTTCACATTTATTTTAGTTTCACAAAAAACTAGGTGCACTGTATTGAAAATATGTTTACAAGTGGTGGAAAAAGTATGCAGTTTACTTTTCACAATAGCTTCACACGTTTCCTATACTGAAAACAGTTTAATCAATACATATGGGAACAGGATATAAAAGATTACATGGACCGACTTCTTCAAACTCAAAAAGACAATGACCTTTGTTGCATGTCATACCCCTCTCTCTCCCCGTTTCCTGTCTACCTCTTCACCTGTCACTATCAAATAAAGGCAAAAAAAGCCCAAAAAATTATCTTAAAAAAAAAAAATTATACTGTGAAAAATTTCCTGACATGAGCTTTTTAAATAACGAATGCTGCAATACTTCTGCTTTATTAATCTTCATGTGTCTTCAATCTTTCAACACTTAGATTACTACTTCCACTTGGGCAAGAATGGATGCTGTAAGAGTTTGAATGTGCTAAACTCCCTGGCGGCCACTTTGGTCAACATGTTTTGCAAATTGAATATGTACCTTTTTTAACAAGTCCAATATCCAAAACACTGCTGATATAAGGTGTTTCCCTGATGGCTACAAGGCTGAGATGTTGTCTCTTCTCCCTTGATAAATACATGCCAATAGCAAAGGCCATGCAAACGACATACTTTTTGCCAAAGACAATGCCTGTCACAATTTTTGGCGAAAGCAACAAGTCGGAAAGCAACAAGTCGGAAAGCAACGGCGAAAGCAACAGCATTTTCAAAGCTGTTTATAAGTACATTTAATGATGATCAGTTGATCGTGCATTTCTAGAGCACTGTAATTGACACAAATAGAGTCAAAAAAGCTAGAGAACAGACTGACCAGGAATATCTTGTGAAGAGATACTATTTCACTTTTCAAAACATTTTAATAACTTTGGTTGTCAGTTGCTTTTTTTCACACTTTTGGGTCATGAACATGGGTCATGACCCATGTTCAACATGGGTCTCTTGCACTCCATCATCCATTACACATTATCTCTTCATCATTATCAGCAGATGAACACGAACAGAGGAGTCTTTCAAAGTCAGTGTTGTGTTGCGTTGCTTAGGAAGAACACACTTTGCAAGGCAACTGTCGAGTCACCAACATTTAAATGCAGTGCTTACAATGTGTTGTTATACAGCAGAACTGCTGAATAAATATCAAATGGGTACTCTACATCCACGTACTGTAAGCAGATGTCTGCAGGATGCAGTGTGGACCATGCATACAACACCACATGCATACCATATTATGACAACCACTTAGCTGATGGCTTCTCCTATCCCTCTTCTATCTGGCCATTGATTGATTTAAATTTGGCATGGTGACCACTGTTTTTACAAAATGTTGATAAATGTGAACTGTCATTGTAAAGCATAATAGATTAAATATTTATATTACCAAATAAAAACCCTTCTACCCTTCTGTAGAAGGGTTTTTGCAGAAAACTAATGTTTTTTTTCAACACTTTTCTTCAATGGAGCAGTTGGGGGGCAGAGTCTCACTTAAAGTCCCTCGCTGAGCATACTGTTTAAGCCCAAATCACCCACACCTAGGGTGCCAATAGGGCTGGGTATAGAGACCAGTTCTGAATTGAAACTGGTTCCAAATTTGTAGGAATTTCAGTAAATATGTAGCCTATAGTGTTTACAGTATGAAAGACCTAATCTTGGCCTGCAAAAGTGTGGTAAAGAAATTTCAACACAACAGAAATAGTAAAAAGTGTGTTACCATGATGATATGTTGGAGGTTTAATGTTTATCCGCACTCTTCCACTGCTATTTTTATGCACCGAAAAGCAAGAAGTCACTAACATTGCTCACAAAGGCCAGATGAAGCTACAGCTGCTTCACAATAAAGGCCTTAAAATGGAATGGCGAGTGGAAACATTAGTTGTGAAGTAGCAACAAGGAAGCTTTATGTTTGCATTAGTATAAATGCAGACTTGATTACAGCTGCCACCAGAGTGGGAAAGAAAACAGTGGGTTTGACTCCTGTATTCATGTTTCCTGACCGCTGATGGAGAATGGAGATAAAGAATTACAAAATATGCCTTTATTAATGCTGAAAATAAACATTTTGCTTTCAACACATTTTGGCTTCTTTTAATTTCACTTGTTAATGCGGGTGCAAACATCAACTGTCTTAGCTACTAGTCGGCCTGCGCAAACAGGTTACGACAATGACAAATGATACCTTATGTTAAATTTAGTTTTTAATCCTATGTTCTCCCCTAGTTACGCTAATTGCACACTCCCACCACATATAAATTAAAGCATTCTACACATGCAACATTTCTGTTGGGTCCCTGAGGAACTGCAATTGCAGCCCTCCACCTTGCTCTTTAGCAGCCAATTTTGAAATGTCAGACATCAGTTATCAGAGTTATTGAAAGCATAAAGTTTTCTTCCCTGCCTGCTCACTCGCAAAAAAAAAAAAAAAAATGTAGGTTGATCTTAGACGCCCTTGCATGCAGGTTGCTTCTTCATCTCTTGCAGTGTTGCAAAGTTAATATGACAAAGCTGTCAGGCAGAATATCCTATTACTTCATGATATACAGACAAAAGACATACACATGTTCACACTCAGATGAACACATACATACACAGGAAGACATTTTGCAAACAGAAAAGATAAGGGGAAAAAACTGTGAAAACTTATCTCCCTGTCAGTCCTGCAATCTTGCTCACTCATCCAGGCGGAGAAAGGATGACCCTGGTTTTATTTGGTCTTTTCTGTATTAGTGGTTGAAAAGGAAACAAAGCTGAAGATAGAGCTGTTCTTCTGCAGCAGCAGCCCAGAGGGAAAGAGAGCCATTGTAGGGTGATCTTGTCCTGCCAGCTTCACTATCACTCTCTCTCCATCACCTGAGATTTAATTGATGAGGCTTATTATGCGTCTCCGATACAGTTGCTGATTAACTGTGAGTTAATGCTGCTGGTTAGCCCCACTGATAACCTTGTAGTTACGCCAATTAAAAATGTGAAACCAGATACAAACAAACAGGGTGCAGCTCCCTTTTATTGTTTTAGTGTTAGTATTGGATTTTATTTAAATATAACTGCCAGCGATGGTGGTTTTGCTGCCATTTTGCAACAGGTCTGTGGACACTGCTAGAGTTCTTTCCTGATATATATCCTGGTAGCTGTACTGTAATCATACTTACGATGTAAAAATGGGCCACTAAACAGCGGTACCTTATGTACCAATACTGTAGCATAATGGCAACAATGCACAACACCTGTATAGATCACATATCCCCTTTCTTAAAAGGTTAATACCAGTGTTCAGGAATACGTGTAGAAGCTGGGAGCCCTGTTGATATATAGAACCATGCATAATATAGACATACATAATGTCTTCTGCAGAGGGGATGGGTTGTCAAATATCACCACCCTACTACATCAAGCATTACACGACCAAACATGATTGCCTCACAATATATAATTTGTAGCCCAGCTGCAATCCATGTTTAAAAGGAAGTAAAACATAAACAACACCACAACACGCCCCTTTACATTCTTCAGAAAGCTTTTTTTTTTTTTTTTACCACTGCCCATTCTGTTAGACTCAAATGATATACTGTGTTGTCTGCGGATGAGAAGTGTTCAATGTTCAGCACAAATCAATACAGCAATCCTTATGAAAACAGATGTTTTTATGTGCCTTGTAAGAGTGGCTGGATGAGGGAGATTCAAGGAGTCTGCCAAATGACACTGAGCTGAGCTAGAAAGGGAGACAGACGGGAAGAGACTGGGGGGTATAGTCGGGAAGAGATATTTAGGTAAAAACATTAAAGACAACTGAAAAGAGTGATAACAAAAAGAGCAAGCACAAGGGAGACAAAGGGTTAAATACAAAGATAGGAGAAAAAGCAAGAGAGGAGGGAGAATTATAAAGAGACAGAGTGCAGGGGAATGATGAAAGCTGAGCTGTGCCCTACCCCTGAGGCGATTGTGCTAGAAACACACACACAGTATAGGCCTGGTGCGCAATCAACATACAAGGCCATCTGCCAAGCACTGTCAAGGCTTCGAACACATTGAGTGAGAGAGGATGTTAGAGAGAAAAAGAGAGAGTTAAGTACAAGAGACGGTGGAGGGGATACTCATTGCCATCTCTGCAGATATTCCACGTCTTCTTCAGAAACCTTCGCCGTCTCTTTATGGACCAATACATCTGGATAGCAGCACCATTTAGATTGCACTTTAAGAAGATTGCTTTGGCCATCGATTTATCTGGGCTTTACAGCCACAGTCCACGGTTCTGTAGGGAAACACACACAAGCTCTCTCCATTGCCAGCCACAAATCTGTAATCGTTTGCTTATCACTCAACAGTCACAGCTGAGTGACTAGCGAGCCAAGTCGGCAGTCAGATCTACGGCCTTCAAACATTGTACTGCCTCCCGACAAGCCAAAGTAGGCCATGAGACTTAGCTCAGAGAGATTCTTCTGTGGTGATTCTGCTCCCCAATTACCAGCAATCAGCTGTCAGTTGAAGGCAGTTTGCACTATTTCCCTGCAATACGTCATTAATGATGTTTGAGTTTCTGACGGGGGTCGCCCGGTTTTATGCTTCGTTCACACAAACAGATAGAAAGTAGTAAGCAGTCTCTGGCAGCTGTGTGTGTTGCACTGAGCTTGTAATTTACATACTGTGCTCTAAATGGACAGTTGCGTTGTGACGTATCCACCGTACTACACACAAGGACGTTCATTTCTTGTTGTACAGTTTGTTACCCGAGTACAGAATAGCTTTTTTGTCTTTTTTTTTTTTTAAATGCAGTACGCATCGTCGAAACAGTTTTATACACAATGGTGCATTGCAGTATGTGCGCTGGAAGCAATCCCCACTACAAAAAAAATAAAAGCTTTCGTTTCTGTGGGCATTAATATAAACGCTATTGGCTCTTAACTGGTTGTTGCTAGCATTGCATCAGAGGTGCCGCTGGGCGCCTTTTAAATCTCTGCAGCTCACCGAGCAGTGCCAGGCTGCAATGCCAGGTCCCATTCACAATATAAAAAATATAATACGTTATACGTAAGACGCACAGAAAGCAAGGTTTGCGTCAATTTCACTATCACTGGGATCACAATACACAGAAAATAAGCATATAACCAACAGAATGCCTATAATGTTAGTACGACGGTAGTTTTAAAAGTGATCAACCAACCACTAAAAATTTCTAAACCATTTCTTCAAAATACAAAAAGACAATGAAGCATCAATTGAGTGTTTTCAATAAGCAATCTAACATCTAATTTCAAGAGGTTATGCATTTATACTAAAACAGGAACAAAGTTTACTAGATTCCAAATCTTTAGAAAGGATAGAACATAAATAATTATGTTATATTAAGAATTCTTAATTGAAGTAATGAAAACCTGGGGGGGAATACCTTCTACTATTAGATTAAATGTTCTTTTGATTTCCACATTATGGACACTACAAATTGTCTAGACTAACTAGTGTTTTTCTAACATTATCGATGAACAAACCTTATTGAAAGTAAACTGTGCCTTTGTATCACGGCCCATTAACTCCAAAAGCCAGCTTATTTCAACAGCTCTGGGCCAACAATACCTCAAGATGTGACAGGTGAACAGTACCGGAACAGTTAATAGTCAAATTCATTCCATTCTTTTCCTTTTATTTCCCTAAAGCTCTCTCTATCTCCAGACAAAGGTTTAATGGCCACTAATGTCCAGGTTGCATAATTACCAGAATAGCAAAAGAGCACAGAGCTCTGAGCTAATGGAAGTGGTGGAAAAGGAGGGGTTTTGCGTTCTGTACAGTCAATGAAATATGTATTTGGAAGGCATAAAAATGAGGGCCATTTCTATTTCTGGAGGAACAAAGGGCCTGAGTGGCATGACTGAACCACAGAGCAGCAAAAGTGCCCTGCTGGATCTGATCGATTTCCCTGATTTCCACACCCTCAGCTGGACTGAAGAAGTTCAAAATTGTAGTCACCACAGTTAAGATAACCAGCAACCAGCAGTAATTTCATTTACAAATCCCAGTGCAGGCAAAGACTAAAAAGACGAGCCGGGTAAACGAAACAGCCGCATCACGTCAGTTTCTGAGAATCAAACTGGGAAATATTAAAAATATTGCAGGAAGAACTCCTGAAGAAGTCTATGTCTTTGTTCATACACCAAAGGTCTGTCAACCAACGGACAGCAAATACACAATGCAACACATAGTGTGGGCCCAATATGGGTTTTCTAAACCAGCAACAGCGCTGCACAGTCAAAATCATTAACTGAAATCACTATATACTGTATGCTCAAAAAAAGAAGAGGAGTTAATAGCTTTTATTGGGTTTATTTTGAGTTGGCCGATTTTCAATTTTTACTAAATGTTCTTTTAAAAAAGCAGCGATGTTTCTAGGCACGCGTCCTGCGTCTCTGACGCATTAAAATCATTATCGGCGCGTTCCAGGGGACACACCCTATTTTTCCCTGACAATGCTACATTGTAAACAACAAATAGGTTGAAATCATAAGAATAACAAGTTGATGACAACTACACTCGTTACCGTAAGTAAGTGCAATTAAACCTTCGCACGTAAAAATCCTATCAAAACACCTGTTCAACAAGCATAAACGTGAACATATAGATAGCGATATTTTAATTTAATCTGCTCTGTCCGCAGTCTGATCCACACTATGCTTACACAAGCACTGCCCTCCCAGCAATAAAAATGGAAAAATAATCAAAACAGATCATTTAACCTCACTCCAATCATTATAACCAGAAGCAAATATTGCAACCATTGATCCTTCACAGCTATGAACTGTGCATGGGACCAAATTTTGAATCAAATCAAAATAACCCTCAAAAGTAATGCAGTAAAGACAGACAGACAGATGTTATAATCACATGTAAAGTAATGTGGTAGTCTCGCATACCCAGACCTAGCTGCACACTTAATTTTTCTATGCCAGCGCTGGAGAAAGGTCTGGCTGAACCCATTATCATTCTGGTATAGGGGAAAACACTCTGGCTTGTTTGTATTTCTTCAAACCAATCACAATCATCTTGGGCGGCGCTAAGCCCAGGATGCAGCGACGGTGCCCTTGCAAAATGGTAACTGCAGATAGCGGAAGGGGAGGAGGATTCCGACTGAAATAGTCAGCCAATGGCAGACTTATACCCGCAGCCTACTTCCTGTGAGTCAGACTAGTAACGTGGTAACAGACTGGCTAAACACCTTCCACTGCCTGGATTACGGTCTACATGAAACATAAACGATGGATGCTGATACTCCTGCCTGGACTTTACAACTTTAAAATGCAGGCCAAATGGCTGCCTGTAGCCAGGATTTAACAAAAAAAATAAAAAAAAAAATAAAAAGCTCCAGTCTTTTAGTCACAATTGTATGGCAGTGTGCGATGATGATTTCTCCTTGGAATCACAAGGCAATCAGGAAAAGGAGAGTGTGCTGTGCTGTGCTGTGCTATAGCCCATACAGCTGCTACTTTCTTGCTCATTTGGGAGTATATGGCATTCTCTCTGAATGGTAATTATGTAGGGAACAAAAGGGGCATTTTGAGACAAAGGTGGGTTTGGAGTGAATGGGCCAGCTCCCATGCGTGGCGAGCGTTCTGACTCCAAGTGCTGTTTCAAGAGAGACGATATGAGGTAATTATGCAGGAGAACTTGCAGGGGAGAAAAAGGAATGAGAGGAGTAGAGAAAGGGAGATAGGCTGGGGTTGGCTTAGTGTCTATAGAGAGCGGGACCAGATAGCACCATCTGCATTCTGCACAGGCACTGTCCGTCTGGCTCGCTGTTGCCTTTAATAAAAGCTGGCGCCAAGACAGACATTAGGCTAAAGAAATGTATTCAGAAGTACAGTATAGTCAAGCACAAACTGGCCGTCACAAACACATGCTGGGATTTAAATTTCACCAAACACCACTCCTGTGGCTACAACTTTTCACCACAGTCTATTGCAAATTGGTCTTCATAGGATTCAATGTGAATGGGGAGCTGATGGCATTGATGTAGGGTCCAAATCCCGTGTGGCCCACATGTCCCACACTGAAATACATACACTGACTGTACAAAATATCATTGGCCCTTGCTTTTCTCGTGAGAGCCACAAAGTATTAGAAGCACTTTGTGTCTAATAAAAGCCATTAATTCTGATTAATTACAGTTTCCCACATTAGATGTTTTGCTCAACATGCAGATATGTAAATAAGTACACAAAATTAGTTAAGAGAGGGAGTTTAAAGATTTAAAGGGTATTAAGTTCAGATGAGTTGTACTCCAAAGGAGGAGATCCTTCTTATATGGTAAAATGAGGAACTCATCACTGACAGAAAAAAACTGTAGCTAGTTCCTAATATCAATATACTTTATTATTGTCAATAAATCTGAGTAAGTCTATAAGTACAGTTTTAGCAGTGTTTGTTTGATTGCTCTTGCTGTACTCCTACTACTAAGAGTACCTAGAGTGTGTAGCTGGCCCCATCAGAAAGAAACAGTGAAATAACCTGCATCAATCCAATGATAGGTTCCCATGTACATGGTCCAAATTGACACCACAGAGGTAAATCCCAGTACAAATTGAATCAAACCTGGTAATCAACTTAAACTATAACTGTTCAAAGGACATCTTACCTCTCTGATCTTGTCGCGTTTCTCTTTGACATCAGGCTCTGGTGGCTCACCATCACTGACGCCCACCACTTTGGGCATGGGGACTGGTGGCAAGGGTTTGGGCCCTGCATCCTTCTTTTTCAGGTCCTCCATTACTTTGTTCTTCTCTGTCTGAATCTCAGCCTGCAGCTCCTCACGTGACTTTCTCAGCTTCTCCTTTGCCTCCTGCAGTGCTCGCTCATGGTCTGCCCGAATCTTGTCCCGCAGGCTCTCCTCCTCCTCCCTGTAAGAGGCAGAAAAAAGGCAGGAGGTAAGTCAAAGTAACTTTTTTTTATTCTTTATATCTTTCTTTGGATCCCCATTAGTGGTTGCTAGTCTGAACATACAAAGAGTGATTTTAACCAAGTCTGACACAAAAAAAGACAAGAAAGTAAGGTGTGCAGAGGGGTTTCTTTTTGAAATTAATTAAACTTCAAGAACAAACACTGACTCTCTGGGAAATAGATGTGTGAGAGTATTGGAGATGAAAACAAGGACAAGTTACATGTTTGCTGTGTGAAATAGCACCTCTGTCCATTTTGTCCCCTGAAGGTATATAAGGTGTTACTTAATAAAAGAATGTTAAATTATTACGATGTTAGTAGAGGTGGTCACCAAACGAGCAGGTTAAGAAGCCTCCGCAATAAACAGATGCAGACTAAAACTCACCCATCTCTAATTCAGATCATTATGGGAAAGACAAAACCATCAGTTTCTAATGGGAAACCAACCACCCACCCCACTACTCTGCAGTTATATAAGCTCCAGGAAATAGAACAGGTGTAGAGGAATACAATGAGGAGGCAAGCAGTGCCAGAATGAGAAACATCATCTTTGGTTTCACATAGTGGTACAAGCCCCAGGGTGTTGACACAACTCTACCCCATGAGGATGTGGGTCAGTAATGAAAAACAAACACAGCGGGACGCTGTAGCAAAGGTGACAGGAGGACAATGACACTGTACTGTTCTTCTGCTGTTACTGAAGGAAGACAATTTTAAAATAATCCTCTTTGAATCTCGCCTGGCTGTTATGTGGACTTACACAAATACAATCACAGCCAAATAATACACAATTTCAGCTGTGCTCCAGGTTGATAAGTGGCACCTTACTGTAGGGCAGGAGGTGGCATTTTGTGATACATCACCCTATGTCTTTTACATGAGGACACAAATATTAGATGACAAATCTTTTTGTGTTTCCACTGGGCAATACTGTACCATTAATTAATCATTACATGTATAGGTCATACACTTTGCATTAATCATATTCAGGAGATGGGTGCAGTGTGGGAGGAAGGATGTGAATTTAAACATGGCTTATATTTGTTCAAAGGTGAATCTGTTTTACATTTGAAATTATATAATGTTGGTCTTAGCAGTAAACTGTGGAAATTGCGCTTTGTTTAGGCTTTAAATACATTTTAAATCAACGTGAATATTTTTTGCTCCTTTGTGGGTTACCCTATTTGATGTCTTGCACTAGGCTACATAATAAATTACCAAATATCAACATGATATTAACAGAATAGGGAAGAAAGAAAGAAACAAAAAAAAAAGAGGACACAAACAGAAGATGATTTTCCCTTGACATTTGAGTCAGTCCCTAATGTTTTCATCAACCTGTTGAAATATCGAATGTATTAGATGTGAGTTGCCGAGTTCAATAAATATGAGAAATCTTGAAATAACTGTGTGGCATCTGAGTGCAAAAATGCGAGTCTGTTTTCTTCCGTGTGATAAACGCAGGAAATGTGGGAAGAACTAACAACCTGCTGTGATCTGTGTGGACTCAGGTGTAAGCCTCCACAGAGCTACACAGCTCAACATCTCTGAGAAAATAAGAAGTAGAAAGAAAAGTGTATGTGAGTGTGTGTGTGTTTGCGTTTGTACACACATGTGTTTCAGTGATGGATTTTCTCCTTTGCTTCAGTTTGTTTGCACAAGGCAGGTGTATGTAAAAAAATAAATAAACAAAATAAACAATGTGTTATGCATGTGACTAAGTATTGGTGTCTGTGGAGCAAAAAGAGATTCTCTGAACTGCTCATTAAGTGCTATTTATCTATTAACTCCCACACATGATGTTTTATCACCCTCCTCTTAGCCTGCGTGGGTTCCTGTTTTTAACTAGACTTTTTTCCTGTACAACGTCAATTTAAGGTCAGGATTTATACATTTTTCCCTCTGCTCAGGTGTTTTACATGCACACATGTACATTCATACACAGTATACGACTAAAATGACTGCTGATCAGAAAAAAGGTAGGAGGGTGAAGAAGAGTGAGGTGTGAGTCACCCTACATTAGAGCAGATGTCTTTATTGTCTACCTGGTTGATAAGACTATATGGTACAACCTGAGCCAACTTCAGGAGGCAAAGCATGAAAGTGTTTGGGAGTGTTTGGTGGTATAACAGAGGCACATATGTTGTAACATACCTGTCACCTTCAAATGGCTGTAAAGGGAGTTTATCAACTCAAAGTAAAGGTCTTCATGCATGTAAGCTATTGTAGACTTATCTTTTAAAGAGTTTCCCTACGGGGATCAATAAAGTATTTCTGATTCTGATTCTGATTCTTTGAGTGCATGTATCACTGCTGTAACAGTGACTGTGTTTCAGAATTTTGCAGAAATTAGAATATAATAGAGTAAAAGGACTAGCATTAAAGTTGCAAGAAAAGCAGGGAGAGGAATGGAGGCAATAAAGAGCTAAAAATAGAGGGAAAATATGTATAAAAGAGGAGAGAAGATTACATAGGACAAAGAATGGGCTACTAGAGGAAGAGAGCCGGAAAAGACAATGTTTGAGAAGCATGCATCAACCATCCATTTTCTATAACCGCTTATCCTGTTTAGGTTCAACTGGGGCTGCAGCCTTTCCCAGCATGCAGTGAGGAAGTGACAGGGTAAACCCAGGCCATTTCACCAGTTTATCACAGTGTGTGAGCAAGAGTGGAAAAAAATGTGAAAAAGACATGTGGAATAACGAGGAAATAGAATGTGAAAGAAAGTGATGAGATAAAGAACTGAGACTGTGACACAAAGCCGATGAGACAGAAACGAATGTGCAAGACAAACAGGAAAGAGACAGACGTTTTATACTAATTATCCTTCACACAACACAATGTGCATCCATTTTATAATTCTATCATGACGCTGAATGTGGGGCCAACAGAGACTAAAATAAACAGCTTCCGAGTTACGCAACATCGCCCTGGAAACAACTCATAAATATTCATATCGTAACTCAGTGTGTCTGAGTTTAATTGATAGAAAACATATTTTGCAACACCAATATGGCAATTACTGTGTATATGCTAGTGCCAGTGAATGCATGCATTTGTAAAAAAAATTCAAATGTACTCCATTTACTTGGTCAGGATTTCATGCTTATGTATAGTACATGTGTGTGTATTGTACTTCCCAGTTTGTGATACAGCTTGTGTGTGTGTGTGTAATACATCTTTCCACTCTGTTGAATGTGTGTGCATGCATTTTTGTGTCTTCTATTTCAAGGTCTGTGATGAGGTTTCTGTGTGCTAGTGACTGCTATCTTGCAATTTGCATGTGTGTGTGTGAGTGTGTGTCTACACCCAGGGGGTGTCACGCCTCCTTTGTATGGCATCCTCTGCGCCTCTGAGTGAGTGTGCCCTCAGCAACATGCATTTAAATGTGACATTTAGATGTTTAATGTCGCCCATTAATTACCTCGCCACAATTTCAAAATGAACAGAAAATATTTTTACACTTTTCATAATAACATAAAAGATCTAACGTTGTTTTGCACCTTTGCTCCAGCAAAGCATCTCTCACTTACAGTCAGACTGCCTCTCTCCCCTCCCTGATGTAAACGCACACACACACACACACACACACACACACACACACACACAGCGGACAGCAGAGCAGAGAGGCCACAGTTGAGACAGCGAACCAGGTGAAGTGAAAAAGTAGAAAAGCGACATTTGTCCGCAGTTGTTGTTTTACTCAACCACAGCGCGCTTGTTAAGCTAATGGCTAAATGTTAAGAACAAACTAAAACAAAAGCTGTCTGTGTGTAGCCTAACTGTTTCTTAATTTGCCACGAATCTTAAAATTTGAAAAATTCTTGTAAATATACAAACCAGCCCCTCCTCCCTCTACAAGCCTGCAGGCAGTGAATCACACTGGTACTGACTGACGTCTGTGTTCTTCATTCTTTCTAAACTTCACTCATTATTTTGATGTCAGGAATATTAGGCTTTTAGATTTGTTTCCAGTGAAATATTATTGAGTTTATATAGTGACTTTGCTGTTGTGAACTTTACTGTTGCTGCTCTAGAAACAATAATTAAAAAATAAAGCAATTCTAATCCTGTTCTGAATTTATTCTTTTTTTTTTTTTTAATAATAATAATTTTAAAAGCATTCTTTAGTAATTAAAAAGAACCAGTAAGAGTATTCATAAAGAACCAGGCCGATAAGAGTATGGATAAAATAAAGATACAATCCTAACGATACCCACCCCTACAGCTGGTTATGGCTTCATGCTGATTTCAAATCCCTTCACTATAAGCCTTGTTATTTTGTGATTATTATAGCATAATGCATAATGTGTTTATGATTAAATTGTTTACTAGAGCACCAAGTTTTTCATAGATCTAGTCTCTTAATTTTGCTCTCAAAGTGCACCACATTTAACTTTAAAATGTACAAAATTTTCTAGAGGGTCTGAGGTCCACCCACCACAGTCTCACGAAATCCTGTGGGAAACACTTGCATGACAAAAGAAAATGAGGAGGTTAAGCTGACACCATCATCTCAAATGGGTGCTGATTCTGCTCCATATATGTGTATATACGGTTTAGTCAGCACGTTGTCATGGAAACAAAACACCATCATACAAATTACACACATGCAGGTAAACATCAACAATTGTGATGAAAACTCATTCCCACACAAACATGCATTAGCCTTCTGCACCCTCTTCTCTCTCCCTGTGCATGCACCTCCTCCTCCCCTCATCTGCCTTTAATCTCACGTCACTCTTTTCTCTTCCTCCGAGCCATTATCATACTCACTCTAGCATCGCCAAGGATTCCCTTCGAGTCTCATATAATGTCAAACATGCAATTAAGAGCACATCAACAGCTGCCTGACTCAATTACCTTGACAAAGACAAACGTGGGCCGCAACTATCGAGAACCCAGGTGACCACGCAAAGCCTCGCCTACGCCTTTTGCTTACTTACATCTTCTCATGTCCCCCGCCCCGCATCCCCAAAATTGACTGAAGCAAGAACAACCCCACCTCCCTCATTAGTTGTTTCAGTCATGTCAGGCCTCCAGCAATAATGTCCTCATTTTATCAGCCTTCCTGTCTGTCACTGGAATTTCTTCTTCAGTGGCGTAATGAAATCTGCCGTTCAGCAAAAGCCGGCCCTTTCCATGGCAACAGGAGAGAAGCAGCAGTTGTCCGGCTGCCTGGTGGGGTATCTAAGAGAAGGGGTTTTTTTAAGCCGTGGAAACACAAGGCTCTGGGGAGAGCAGCACAGGCTAGATGCCATGTAACCATAGCAACAAACAGAGACGCACACACATAGAGGTCATAAACAGCAAGTCAAGTCATTTATGCAAGGGAATAAGACCGCTGGGCTATTAGTAACTGCACAATATTTGACTGTAGTGGTACTCTGCCTTTCAGACTAAATCTGAGTTACCAGGCAAAGTGTTGGACTATGGTATTTTAAGCAAATCAAGTTTTACCTTGGCAACAACCAGATTATGCATAGAAAATGTGAATTATTCTAATCATGTGTTGTTTATGTGCATTTAAGTAATTAAAGCTGAAAAAGCACCCACAACTGCACCACATGTAAATAATGAGGCCACATCTTCTGGCAAAACCCCTACACTGCGGGGATGATCGAAACTCTCTCAGCTGGAGCGCCATCATCTCCTCGCCTCATGGCTACCTCGAGTAACAGTAACTCATTTCACACACTGAGCAGACAGAGTTTTGCCCCTTTCACAGTGAGACCCAAGTGTGACACGCTCTACACCAACTCGTGTTAAACCCACGTTGAACCTATTTCATTTGACACTGCTGTCACAGGTTAATCTCTGGTTGTCACCGTTGACAGAGACTGGAGTCTGCAACTGTAGTTCCGTACAAACCCCTGCTAAAACTCAGAATTACATGAGATAAAATGAGACTCAAATAAAGAGTAGAGGAGGCAGTTTCAGAGTCTGATATTATTTAGGAGTTGTAAGGCCAATCTCTTGAACCTTCAGCATCGGAGGTGTCAGCAGCAGAGCAGCATGCAGATGGTGAAGGAAGCAAACCTTTGCAGCCTGCCTTTGCTCTTATCCTGTGTTGTGTAGTTTTGCAATGACGCAACGAAAGAAAGCGTGACATTTCAACTAACACAAGATTCAACACGGGACCCGACTTTTAGGTGCCTGCTCCCCCACAAAAGCCTTACATATTTTAACCCAGTATTGCTTAGTTGACTCACCGGCACCACCTGGTGGCAGAGGCAACATTAAAATACCCACCAAGGACTGAAATTTACTACATTACACTGAATTGAAGACCTTTACATCTAAAGAAACAAATGTGAAATGTGTTAAACCAGACAAATCAGAATGTAGGTATTATTCAAAGAAAGAGCTACATTTGTATTAAAATAAAATGCAAATCCAAATTTGTAAAAGAACATTGTGGGGTCACTCATAAACAAGAAACACAAACAATTTTGTAAATGTAAATTATGCCTCTGAATATATCCAACTACAACCGACTGTCATTACAACCGTATCACAAAAGGTCCTTCTCATGCTCTTCAGCAGCACCTTGTCCCCTTGTTGCTTATGATATATTTCTTCCCCTCTTCAACCCGACTCATAAGGCGACTACACTGGGGTAGGGTTTCTTCTTCACTCAGAATGTGTTAAAGATAATTGTCTTGCAATATATCACGCAGAACTTGATTATACTGTCATTATCACAGGCAACGCATTAAGGTAGTATTGCGAGTTGCCCAAAGAATAGAATACTTCCACAACAATTTATATAAAGTTAATTAGCTATTAGATATTTTCCCACATGCATTACATGAATCTAAGTTGTCCAGTCAAAACATGAATCGCCTTATTGAAACACATGGAATAACATGTCCCAGGATCACAAAGGCTTGTGTACATTTAAGTTTAAGTTAACAAATCGCCTCCATGTTACACAAGTGTTCATCTCCTTGACAAACCTATGAAAAACAAAATCAACCACTGATTTCTAAGAGCTCATCAGAGGTTTCACAATTGTAGCTCAACACATCACTCTTCTGTCTTTTGTGCGCAAAAGGTAGAGTGGTCTTGGTGCAATCTGCACACATTAACACTCAGATCTACTCTTGATTGGAGAATATATGAATAAAAACTAGTGGTGGGGAGGGGCGTTTTAAAAATGCTGAGAGGTGCTCTGCAGGCTAATCGGTGTCCACTTCTCAGCAGATGGAAATTAGGATGGAGCAAAATGGTGCAAAGACATCACATGCGTCACAATCCATTTAGAAGATGTTTATTTTTTCATTTTCTGAGGTGCCTGCCTGAAAATGCAGACCACTCCAACATACCCCAGTTAACTCTCAAACAAATAACTTGCTGTAATTTCCCTCTTGTGCTTGCCCTATTGTGCTGTGGAGGTGTAACATTAGTCCTAGATGTAAGAAAATGTCCAATTACCAGATGCTTGAAAAAAGCCAGATTACATTTTTAGAAAAGCAACTGTAATGTTAAGTGTTTATCGATTAAAGGTGTGTGAACAAACAAGGCATTTCCTTGGAGCTACCCTCTTTAATGTAGTAGTGCTCTTTTAGAATGACAATGTCAGGTGAAACATCCAAGACCACCAGCCAAGATTGTCCAGATTAGATTAACGATTGACTAATTTAGATTGACTAATATGACAATGTGCACATGTATTAAACTGGCACTACAAACGGCGATTAGCTATGCGAAGGGATTGGCTATGATAACTGTCCATAACAAACACTCACCTGTCAATCACTGCTACACACGGCACGATGATGATCAAACTGCTTAGGATTGCCACATGGCATTCAACATAAATGAAAAACATTTGAATCCCATTCTACAATACTCTGATAAAAAAAACATTGAAGTCTATTTGTTGAGAAGCATATTTCTTAATTTCTCCAGGATGAAAGAACATAAGTAGGTGAAACAAATGTTGCTGCTATCTCATTACAAAAGAGTCTGCGGTACTAATGAAGATCAGATAAAGTCTAAGTCCTTGATAGGAGAACTGCATACAGCTATCACTGTACTGTATACAGTCTTAATGCAGCATAAATGCATGAAGGTGGGTTAGTGGAAACATTTCCGCTGTATACATCCTACTCAGGACAAGTGCATGAAGGTGGGCTTATATAAAAGGTTATCCCTGTGTGAGGGCAATTCATGTCAAGAATCATTTTGTTTTTCTTGTGAAGTGTCTCCATAGTCCATCTGATGGTTTGCTTCTTGTCAAGCAAGAGCTCTCATGGGAACAGTCCCCCTGAGTTTCAAGTGATGTGGACAAGTCTGCCTCCTGCTAGCCCATAAACACCCTAAGTGGAGAGAGGAGGAGCATGTTGGAGGTTGGTAAGGCAGCAGAGTTTTTGTTTCTTGTGAGCTGTAGCTCCCGGGGTTCCCTTCAACATCAACTATCAGACAGCTTCCATGTCCTGTTTTTTTTACCATGACCCACTTGGCTCAAATGGAAGCTGCATTGCTGTATGTGTAACGGCTCTCCCAAGCTTAACTGTGGGTGTGTAATGGTATACTATCTCTCTTATTCTTTCAGTTCTTTCTCTGCCCTAACAACTTCCTCCCACTAGCCTCTCTATGACAAACACACACACACACACACCCCTTTCTCTCAAATATATTCACAGCTTCATTTATTTTCTCCTGCTTGTAGCTGTCTCATCCATCTTTGCATTATCCCAGCAACCCCTCCTCCTCTCTCTTTTTCTAATTATTTGTCCAAAACTCCTTCCTCCCACTTATCAAGTGTTGTGTGTAACGTGGTGATAAGTTACTTTCTGCTTATCAGTCTGAATACTGTCAAAGCAGTTTAAATGTAAACAAAACTAAGCTGAATTACTTGTACTATACTACAGTACACAATCCTTAGTATCATTAATAGTGAAAAATGTTATGTGAATACATCTCCCACAGAGGAGAGATGTCCTTGTTCTCTTTTCCCTCATCATTTCTGTGTACCTCTCTCTCACATATGTAGAAAAACACATTAATTCCATCTTTCTTGCTGTGTGTTTCAGGTGAACACCTGAGCCCCGACAGCCCTCGGTCTGTACCCATGTTTATATCCAGCCCTTCTGACCTACATCATGGCTGGCTGACTTATGCCTTCATACACCAGAGTCCATCTCCTGCAGCTAGAACAGACCGGCCATAAAACAAATAAGCACTAAGCCTGGTTGGTTGCTGCCCAGCTAGATAAGGTTTTTCCAAGTGTGAAAAAGAGCCTGACGATTGAGAGGTCCAATCACCAAACGTTTAGAGAGGAACATCCTTAAAGATGCTCCCATTTCTACATTTTTGCCCTGACAAAAACAATGCACAAGAGCATTTTTTTTCTACAATTTTCTTAGAACTTTCTTTGAATTTTTTGTTTTGCTGTTTATAGTCCACTAAAAGGTAACAGTGGTTGTAGGGTTGAGCCAGGACAACCTAAAAAGTGACTGAAAAACTGAATTCTGTTATCTTAATGGTGAGCTATGGAGCATCTGCAGCCTCTGCCTCCGCTACCCAAGCTGTGGCAAGGAGCTTTTTCCCCTGGTTATATCCTGTAACTTCTTACTGCACTAAAAAGTGATCTTTTTGCAGACAGTTGTGTATAATCACAATGCAATTTTAAACATACAAAACATACACAATTATTTTAGCAGATATTATTCAGAACAAATGTGAAAATGGTGCAAAAAAGCTTTGCACCCAAAAGTGTTGACAACTAACTGACACAATATTAAGCCAAAATCATGGCGCTCAACTATTTTATTCCCATTGATTCTGTCCTAGTTTAGAACAATCACCATCATGCAGGCATTCCTGAGGATCTTTGTTGCCTCAAAAGGTTGCCCAAGTGTCATGATACTGAGAGAAAAAAAAATCATAAGAACAGAGATCCCATTTCATAAATCCAACAGCCGGCGTGTTACAGCTCCGGTACAAGGCACATTTATTATCAGGCCTGTATGGCTCAGATACAGCTTGTGTGATTGTGCTGGTTATGGAGAAGGGGGTCTGAATTCGCCTGTGAACTCAGAAAGGTTTATTGGAAATTCAAGCCTTGGAAACCTGAGGGCCATTTCTTAATTTGGCGTTGAGCGATTTCACTTTGATCCCATTGCTTTAACTGACAGGGAGCCATTGTGGAGCAAGGCTGCAGCTCCAGTGTTTGGCAGGGATGGGATTTGGTGACATTGTCCCTGAGTACTGCCTCTCTCTCTGATTCTCTTTCCATTTTCTTGTTCTTGGTTTTGTCTCTTTTTTTGGGCAGCGTCTCTCCTTGTCCTTCTGTCATTAAAAACCTACTGTGCTGCACTCATGCAAACCAATTCAAACAAGTGTCGCTCTTTTTTTCTGGCTTTCAAGAGGTCTTGTCGCTGCTGCACTCCAGAGAGATGGCAAATGGGAGACACAGTCAGGCCTACTCTAATACTACTGATTTGTTTCCCACACTTTCTCTTACACAAACAAAGGGCTTGCAACAAAGATGACACTCGCTTGTACTCGCTTTTTTATTCTTTCAATTAATTTGTAATAATAAATTGATGATAATAGCAAATCACTAGTCTTAACACTAATCCTGGACACCATAGTCCTTCATCCCCACCTCCCGCCTTCCTTCACTTCATTCCTAGGGGTTATAGGGTAATCAGTGGTCAGAAATGGTGCACCAATTCAATCTCAAGAGCTGCAGTGATTATTAGGGATGCTGGTTTTAGGGTCAATGCCAATCACTAATCTGGATTTGTTCTTAAACTATTTTTACATATAGTTCCCACTTAAGAAAATGTGTAAAAGCCACCACGTCTGACTAATGTCAAGTAGGGGTGTGACGATACAGCTCACGAGACGAGACAATACTGGGTTCATGAGAACAAGACAAGATGATATTTTAACATTACTTGTAGGAACTTCAATGATGAAATATATGACTGGAAAAATCGCCTTTTATTTGACTGAGTCTCTAAACAATGCAGGTGCATTTTGAAATGTTTTATAACTGTGCATGCATGAACTACAGAAAATGGCCTCATATCAGCTGCAATGAATATGCCGATGGCTCTCGTTATTTATTGCCATGGCTCTAGGACTTGATTGTGGAAGTTGAGGGGCAAAGGCATTAGTCAGCGTTGCCTGGCCTTTCAGTGTTTTCTTCACGGGCGCAGCTGATTTTAGTATAGAACTATGGTATTTCTGTAGGTGTCTTTGCATAGTGCTCGTGTGTGCCGCGGTGTATGGCAATGTTTTCTTACAGTGCTTACATATTGTTCGTGTCTTGTCTGTTACTCTTTCGCCATTTATTATTTCCACTACCCAAAACGCTGCCACACAAATGATTTAAAAGTGGCGACGGCATCTTCAACGCCAAGATGAATGGGCTACTACTCTGCAAGACAGCTTTTCAGCTCAACAAGAAATATCGTCATGCTTTAATATCGCGAGATCTCGTGGCACGTCACACCCCTAATATTAAGGTGCTACCCATGCAGTTTCCTTCCTCAGTAACAATTTAAAAAGTAATTTTACCAGGAGCAGTGATTCATTTCATCTTGTTCTATCCTGTTACGCCTTGCAAATTCTGCAATTACCTTCAGAATTCTGAATACAACTCCCTCTGCCTCTTTGAGTGATCACAGAGCAGCTTCAAAGATAAAATGATATTGCAAACAGACATTTCTACTCTCTCTTTTTCACACAGTACAGCCAAACAGGAGATGACATCACAGTTGCTGCTGTCACAGCAGTAATACAGGACCACACTTGCTCCATGTTCAGTCCAACATACAAAAATCAAAGCCCATTTCTGTCTCGAAAACGTCATTTTAGCTCTGATTAGCTCATTGTGAACTATCACAAACCTCCAGCTTTCACCAGACAGCCCAACCTGCCTGATCATCTACCACTTCATGAGTTAAAGGACGTTTAATTCAAGCCCTCCCATTCAAGGCTCCTATTTTTCACTGTGTCATTTATCATAAATGGTGGTGCAGCTGCATGGCTTGCTGAATGAACTGGGTTTTCTATACATAGTTAAATGACAATAGAGACAGTGTGAGGAAAGTTGTACTGGTAAAATCACTGTATAGGTCCGGTGACACCATTCATTGCGTCAAGCCTAGACATGCCAATGGTCATGATTGTAAAGGTTCATTTTTTAATCATCATCTTATTAAGTCAGGAAATCCTGCTAAAATTAATTACAGGGTTATCATCTGTGTTAGCAAGGGTTGTGAGAGTCACAAGCTCTTGGTTCCTGTTCTTATATTTATTTTGACAAACTTTGAAGCCCCTGAACCCTGAAAAACTGTATTCCAAAATGGCCCAATTTTATCTTTTGTGGGAAGAGATGCAGTGTCTTTATTGTTGCCATTTTCAATCACATTCCTTAATTAATAAAACTATTTCATGGCAAGAAATTAATTAAAGTGATAAAATACTGTATTCCTCATCTCTATTCAGGGAAAGTCTGCATGCAGGTATACATGATAAGTCTTTTTGATCTTCTGCTGCACTAATATGACTGCTGGGCACTGTCAAAGATGTTCAATTTGATCAGGAAAAAGAGCTGTACTGTTTGTCATTCAACATTACTAAAACATCAAGCAGTCAATCTAGACAAGCATAACAATTTAATCACCCGAACACCCTAAGCTACTATAATTATTTCCATATTTCCCATAAAAATCTGAACCAACCAATCTATTTTCCCCTACTGTTTGTCCAACTGCAGTTTTGCCTGACCTCCTGGAAGTCATAAGCTTCTACTGTTTTCAAAAGTACATCTTCCTTATGATGGTTACTGCAAAAAGGCACAGCTTTTGATACAACTGCAACAGCACACCAATTGCAGAGGTTAAAAAAAAGGTTTGGTGTCATGTGGATGGTTCAGAATCCTCAGAGCCGTCCCATAGTGCAGTGCTCTGACACGTCATCACTCACTCTTGTCAATTCAAAAATAATTCAAACACATATACCGGAGTTTCACAACGAGGCATAAATACATGGTGCTGCAGTGGTCACACAAAAGGCAAAAAAGCTGGAATTAAAGGTGTGCATGTGTTTTCAAAAGATCATTGGTATCAGAACTTGTCCAAAAGGTGAATACTGTCCACAAAATTTGAGACTCTCTTGTTATCTATCTTTTTGATGACAGTCAAAGGTGTCTTTTTGTAAAACTGGAAGCTGTGCCCTCAGCACACTCTGGGACAGGCTTGAAGGACAAAGTAAACAAGAAGATGTCAAAGTGTCCTCATAAGATTTTGTTAAAAAAAAAAAAAAAAAAAAAAATTTCCACTTATCTATTATAATTTTAGAACAATCAAATGAGTTTATATAGGGATGATCAACCCCAAACATTACAGATAGTGTTACTACACAAACAGCAGCTAACACACCCACAGATTGCCATTCCCATTGATTCTTATTATATTCTCTTTGACTGGGAATCTAGAGTAGTTTTCCACCAATAATTTTCTGTAGAAAAAATCCAGCACAGCAGTATTTCTTGTGTTTATATATCTATGTGTCTATTTTTCAGTACCTCGTATCCTGTTGTAACATGGCTTTTGATTTTTTTTTTTTTTTTTTTTTTTACTGACTGACTGACATCTGATATCATCTCTGGTGTGTGGGAAATACAGCACGACCTTGTGACTAACCACAGATAATGAACTGTGACATGCTCATACAATACATAGTTATCAGAAAGGATGACCTTCTGGAGATATAATGATGCAGCACTGACATTTTTCTACTTACTCCACTCTGTTTTTGGTCACTTTCTGCCTCATTATTTCTTTAAATTAAATGTAATACAGCAAAATATACAGGCTATGCTTCAGTTTTTGAGCACAAATCAAACTAACTAAAATGCACAAATCATTATTGTTAAATTACATCTTCATTTGTATGTATGTTTTATATGTATGTATGTTTATATACATGGGCCATCATGGAAACAATTAGGTCAGTTTCAGGTGAAACTAGCTAGAGTAATCAACAGATACTCAGGTAGACTCCTTCCTGAGGGCAGGGCTTATGTAACACAGAGTAGCTTAAATTTCTAGTTCCCGTCCCATTTTTTCACAATTGAGAATGACTTCTGGATGGGAGCCGAATCGTCTTGAATCTGAAAACAGTGTCCAGATGACTACGACTGAAACCTTTTCTACGATATATACTTGTTTCTATTTCACAATTGCTTTGGCAATGTAAATGTCTGTTTCCCATGCCAATAAAGCCCCACTGAATTGAATGTATATATCACTTAATATTATTATTAGTTGTATGTTAGAATTGGCTGCCACTGCTGTCATGCTCGACAGGTGATATTAAGGCCTGTTGTACTCTTGACCTGACTTTATAAGCAGAGGATGTAGCCCTTGTGGTGGACTTGAGAGCCATGCCCACAACACACAAGATTTAAACGTATACAAATACACACCAAGATTTAAACGTGTCATGACCTGAAAGCATGTTGTAAGTATCATAAATTATTGTAGTTTAGTTATTGTATTGTAGTTAGTGAATAGGATTATATTGGTGTTTACCATTTTAAATGCGCAGTTGACAAAAAACTGATAAATATCAATATGTGTTCTTTTTGCTTCTATTAATTGAGGCATCAGTGATCATTTCTTTCAAGGGAACAGGGCCTCCAAATGATGGTCGGTTGCTTGCTAACGTGACTGGTGAGCTCATTTGAACAAAGGCTATTTCAGCCCAAACTTATTGCTTTTTACACTAAAGCTTTTTTATTTATTATTTATACACCATGGTGGGGCAACATGAAGTGAAAAACACAAAATTTCTTCCACAACTACTCTGTCCTTGCACAAGGTTAAGAGACTTGTTCAGGCAAGCTGGGCCTGTGTTAGGTCTAGGACTCTGCGTGATCTTTCTGTGTGTGTGTGTGTGTGTGTGTGTGTGTGTGTGTGTGTGTGTGTGTGTGTGTGTGTGTGTGTGTGTGTGGTATCTTGATCAAATGACAAAAATATTTTATCATTCTGGCTAATGACTAAATTTCAAAAAGTTATGTTTTATGTTAAATCATCACCATGGCCCAAAACATTGGCCTAACAGTGTCACCTTGATGACATCCTTCACCAGCACACCCTTACTTGTAGGAAGGGCTTGGTATTGTTTTTCAATACTCCAATATGATATCCGGGTTTTGGTACAGATATCAAATATACTCTTTTTGATGTCTCCGTCTGCAGAGACAAATTCCTTTTTGTGTTCATTTATGAATAAAAGTCAAAACTCAAAAATGCATCAATGTTAAAAGTTATCTTAATTCAAACTTCTTGAATAAAGTTGTACACTGTATTATTAAAATAAATAATATATATTCTATAATATCCCTCCTGTTTACTTAATGGAAGCTAATCAGTGAACCCAGAAACTGTATTCTTTGGCATGCAAACACATCCATTTCTCCCTCTCTCTCCCTCCCTCCCTCTCTCTCTCTCTCCCTCAAGCCAATCTGAGAGGCTGCAGCTGTGTTCTTCAGAGAACAACATCATGATCACATGAAAAAGATGGAAACAAAACAACAGACAGAAAGACAGGAAATGAGACACACACAGAGCAGATCTGATAAAAAAAATAAAAAAGCAGCAGTGTTAATGAGGAGATTATGCTTGATGGAAGTCCACTCCTTATTCTGCAGGCTGTTCACTCTAATACCAACTGTACTAGATGAAATCTCCTGACAACAGACAAATTAATTAGGATGAGTCTTAGTGAAATTACTATGAACACGGATCTGAAAGATGAATTTATATTGATATCTTATTCTGCATGTAGTATATCTATTCTGAAACCAAAAGAACAAAGAGTTTAAATGGGCACAGTAACAAGGACTGGTAAAATTAGAAAAAAGGCCTTGCAGTAATAGTGATTCTTTTCTTTTTATAATTACTCTTTATACCCTCAAAGGTGGACTTGACGCTGTAAGTTTTAAACTCAGTAATTATGTTTTAAAATGTCACTTCCTATGCACCAAGAGGATCTGTTTAGAATATATCATATCTAAAGACAGTCACTAAAATGAAACATTTCTAGTATACTTAAAATGTTTTGACAACAAGTGACAATTTGTGGGCATTTGTTGGCAAAGTTTGAGTTATTGGAAATCAACACACTGGCCGCAAGTCAGAAAGTACTGCTGTGAACACTACTTTTGAAAAATACAGTAAAACAACACCAGAATGAGAAAAAAACTACCTCATGCCAAGTCCTTGTTTCAGCTGGAAATTTAGTGTCCCCTGCCAGCCACTTGGCAAGCAACCAAGCAAATCATTTGGAGGGACTATACTCTTCTAAAACTCTAGGTGGCAGGTAAAACAGCAAAAAAAGGACAATGCATTTTATAGTTTACCAGCCCAGCGGGAAAAATGTATTTGTTTCATGGCCTGCCCAATGAACTATTGTGAACTATAAATGTGGGTATGGAGATGGTCTTCACAGTTATAGCAATCAGGCCTAGCAGCATCTACATGCTGTGTCAAGGCAGAAGTATGATGTTGTTAATCTATTTTTTGGGAAACAACAGGTGCCTTTGATTTTCAGAATGGAAGACAAACCTGCAGCTGAACTTCTGACTGTGGCAAAGGCACCGCTATCGTTAGACTGGGACAAGGCTGAAATTGCAGTGATGTTATCCTTTAAAGCCCCATTTTAGGTTCACAACAATCCAACCCCAAGCTTGATACATTCAGCCCCATAGCCTGGCTTTAGATGTAAAATTGAAAATAGCTCAACAGTGATGATGGATGTGTGAAAAGCCTCTTTTATGTAGGTGAGGTACATTCACTCCTCCATTACCCCTGTTGGACCTACAAACCAGTATGGATGGTTTCATGAGCCCTCTGCACTGACTGCAGCGCCTTGGTATTCTTTCCAGTATGAGCAAGCTTGACAGGCTGTGATTGTGTGTGTGATGGGGCGAGGTGCACGTACAAGCTGGTGCTCCGGTATTAGCACAGAGGTTCTTACACAAATACACACACCAGACACAAACACACCCCAACCTAGATTTACTTTGCATCTGACAGGCGAATGAAGCGTGAAGACACAGAAATGAAATCTAAGATCACACTAAATATGATAAATAAGTGCACTTTGATGTTGGCCCAGGGCTTAAATATGATCTGTGGGGCTTTGATGCTGATTTATGGCCCTATCAGAGCGCAAAAGCAAAGCTATTGCCCTGCAAACCTAACAATAACTGGCAAGGCAAAAAGTGGTGAAACCAGGTTACTTGTGGTCACAGCACTAAATTCCATTATGAAAGGGATGCAGTGTGAAAAAGTTGTGCTTGTACATTTTCCTCTACCTTTGGCTGAATGCTTCTCATCACAAGCAAAACAACACACACTTAAAACATGGGTCATCACAGCAGAAAATGTAACCCCTAATACTGATATTATGGGTATGAATGCTACAGAAGCAGATGTACGATACCACTTAATGTTCCAGTAGCATGGGTGCACAGACACTGCAGAAGCACAATAATATAATGACTCTGTGTCACCAGCAATGGTTCTACTTGTCTCTTCTAATGGTGCTGCTCACTCGCAAAACGTTCATTGACAGTAATATCAAATTGCCTACTAAAGCTAAAAGTGCCATCAGCTTTTAATCAAAATGTTAAACTCCTTTTCTAGTATCAAATGCTAAACTGCTCAAAGCCAGTTTTCCCAAATTGGTCATCTAATAGCATGAAGTCTGGGCTTCGAGAGTCTTTCTTGCCAGCAGCCAGGTGTTGGGTGTCATGTGGGCAGAACCCATATGATGTGAGGGGTTAAGACCTGTGGGTAAAGATTGTGACACCTTTGTACAAAAAAGTTTTGGGTGGAATAATTGAAAGGTTCACGGGGGATGGGAATAGTCTTCACAAAATGTACTCTCAAACCTTCCAGACACAGGAGTCTCCATCAGTATCTTATTATTTTTCAGATAGCATTTAAGAAAAAAAAAAAAAAAGACAGGAAGGAGCAGAGAGGAGACTGTTGCATCTTATATGAGCTATTCATACTCATGCAGATGCCCAGGCAAGTTCACTCAGCCAGTGGAAGACCCACTGGTAGATGATCTGATATTTACTGGACCATGGAGCCAAATAATCATTCAGAATTGCAGTATTGAGCAATCCCTAAACTGCAAGAGGCTGTTTTTCCCCTCAATAGAGAAGATGATCCAGACAGAATCCTAAAATTGGTACTCCAGTGCTGTATCAAATCCCTGGCCTACAAATGAAGAGAAAAACTTCATTACAATGGAACTGCCTATTTTCCTGTGCTTGTGAAAGAGGTAATGTGGGTAACGCGTTGCCCTAACAAAACACACACATAATGATATATAATATGATTTTCCTCAAGATTGCGCAGCACTAACTGATAACTGTATATTCACTAAAAAGCACAATCATAGCCAAATTGTGGTTCATTTTGGTGGCAGATGGCAAGCCTGTCAAACCTACTGGGCACTTTGGCAAGTACCCAGCATGAATGCTCATGTCGTCATTTCCAAACTCAGACAGAAATATAGCCGCAGGCGGCAATGGGCAGGTTCAAACCCTTTTTCACTCAATGGAAGGAAGCAGCTAGATCGGCCAAAAATTAAAGTTGCAGGCAGCAACGAGCAAAGTTACTTCAGCTTACTTAATTCAGTTTGAAAGAAGGAGTGACACCAATCACACACTTGTTCCATCATCACAAAGCATTTCAATAATTGCACATTCCAAGTGCCGCTAATCGCCCCCTCTTCATCGGATTTAAACAAAACTGGGTATGTATACGCAATGCTGTATAAAAAAAATGTCGATAGAGTAAAAATTCAAAAAGTTGTATTCATTTTACTGTTTTTGACATTATGCAAATTAGCAAACAATCCATCATTGCAGACTTTCATGGTCCCAGAGGCTTTTTGCGAAATTTCAAGTCAATCTGACTCGCGGTGTTAGAGGCGTGGCCTTTCGAAAATTGCATTTTTGGGCCTTAATTATAGCGCCACCATGTGGCTGATTGGGCTCAAATTTCTGTGGAAGCATTTGCACATCATTTCCAGTCACTGGGCCAAGTTTCGTGTTTCTAGCTCATTCCAGGTCATGGCAATTTGAGCTGCGGCATAAGACAAATAATAATAATAAAACAGCACAAATTCAATAGGGTTCTACCGCTTCGTAGTTTGAACCTAATACCTAATACTTCATTACAATGCTGTTTTGTCAAACACTGACAAAAAATTGCAGCTTCTGCGATTTGGATATTGCACTTAGCCATATTGCGATTTCGATAATATTTCGATTAATTGTGCAGCCCTAGTAGGGATCATATGACATTCGAGGACTGGACGTATATGTATTCACAACAGCAGAGTGAAAAGTATCAGCTCTTGTACTTTGACAGAGCTTTGTATCTGTCTGAAGTGCATCTGCCAGAGTTTGTCAGTCCCAGAAGTCCAGTAAAACCAGTTTAACCCACAACCCATCTTGCTGGCTCATGTTATGTAACAGTCACAAAAGGAAAAAACTTTCCAAGTTAGCATATAGATTTAAAAATACTAACAGCCAGACAAAATGTTTCCTTGGTTGTAAACCTGACAGGATCATGGGTGAGTATGTGACTGACAAACAGAATGACTGAATGACTTTCTGAGCTGGAAGGAGAAATTGTCTTATAATCAGGGTCATTGTCTATATAGAATATAAGATTATCCTGATATACTATATATTCTATAATGATAATAATACATATAAAATCTTCTAAGAAATTACGACGTGATGAGTAGTGTTAAAGGATCTTTGTAAAGACACAGCTCATGTTTAGGACATAACAATAAACATTGTATCAGCGAGAGTAAACAGCAAAGCACATGCAACTGCTTCACAAATCTACTGCTTACAGTTCTTCCTCAGTGTTGTTAAAAACAAACACCCATAACCGACAAAGATGGTCAAAATGAGAATATAGTACAGTACTGCCAAACAGCACAGGCCAGATGTGTGCAAAGCCCTTTAACCATATTCTCGGGCATTTTAAATGATTGTCAATATCTCAACAATTCACTAGAACAAATGGATTACCCCATGGCAAATAGAATAATAACATTTGCTCTCTCAAAAGCTTTTATACTGTAAGACTATTAACAGGGTGAACTTGTGAAAAGAGAACTGGTTCTGTGGGGTTTTCTGTGGCCAAATAAAGTAAAGGTGAAATTATTATGAGACTGCCTGTGCTCCTGAGGGTCTCTTTAAATGGTAGCACGCCTCATTTTCCAGGGGCTGTTTGAACCCTGGTCCTCTGGAGCACACAATGATGATTTTAAGAAGAGCTAAGCTGCTATACGCAGAGAAATGAACATGACAACAGAACGGACATGAATGCTTATGCAAGGTTAAATTCACAGGGAGCATTTTTGAGACTTTAAATTTGCATTAAACTAATTTAAAAGAGATCTCAAAAGGTATTATTCTCCCTCCTCAAAACCTAAAATTGTCATCCTCGGGACATCTCAGTCACTTCTTCTTTTATCTCACTTCAACAAGCCACTTTGGCCCATAACTCTTAAATTCAATCAAACATGTACTGAGATATTTGTTATATCTAGTTGTATTCTTGAAAACTGAACTCAATGAACATGTTCATAAATGTACATCATTATACTATTTTAATAAAGCAGTATTAATTTATTTTTAATTTTGAAGGCTGAATTCCATGATACCCTTGTCATAAAGTCCAAGGTGGTGAGCTTTAGCTGCAATTAAAAATACACAAAGTAGATCACAAAGCTGAAAGGGGCTTTAAAATCAGTCACATCCAGCTTCCTTAACATTATGCTGTTGATCATAGAGGAAGAAGAATCTTCTGCTACCTGTCCCTGCTCCCTGAGGAACATCTCTGTGCCAAAATCTATGGGTACATCATTTAAACAAATATGGATGCATTAGCCAAGAACAATGACAGCTCACTTGACAATGCAAAGGACATTGTATGTGTTTTGTTTCTTTTTTTTAACAGACAACAGACCTGGATCATGTAAAAAAAAATCATCGTCACACTCCCTAACATCAAAAGTGCCCAGACATGCAACCTAGTCACGTTTTGCTCCAAAAACTCCTGTAACCCATCACTGAGTCCCTTCTCATCCCTGCTATAAACTGCCACCTCTGGAGAAGCATGAACATCTCCAAGCCTCCTACCTTTATGTTTCAAAAAATCCATTGTGGTTCCGACTATGACACACAGCAGCACCTGAGCCCAGTACTGTCTGCTCCTTCCGAGTCGCTGGACACCAATAATTACGTTATTTCCAGCAGGCAGAATCCCAAGCTCTAGATGGCTTTCAGGAAGGAAAAATGAGGGCACCACAGGGGACAAGGAGGCAACACTCAATGGTCCCCACTGTGAAACTGTTTGAGAAATTGCTTTTAACACCTTGCCCAGCACCTTGCCCACATTAATAAAACTAATGACCTCCTAGACCAGCATGAAGGAGACCTTTCCTATAAAATTATACTTTCCACCTACTGTTTGGTATTTTGTGCATTTTATTTCAGCCATAAGTCTTTTGTCATCACAAAATAATACATATGTAAGGATGCAGCATGATTCATATATGTATGCATTATGCCAATCAAATGGTACTGTATATGTAATTACAAAGAAAATAACTGCTTCAGTTTGCAGGTACTGAACTGCTTATAAATAAATAGAGGCTCTGAAAACCCACAGAGCCTGACATTCAAAATGCAATCAATCAGAAAACATAAAAACAAGGTGCCTCGGTAGCTCACCTGGTAGACCGCATGCCATTAAGGCTGAGTCCTTACTGCAGCGGCCAGGGTTCGATTCCATGGCATTGCATGGCATCCCCTCTCTCTATCCCACCTTTCCTGTCCCTCACTGCAGCTGTCACTATCCAATAAAGGCAAAAATGCCTGAAAAAATCATCTTAAGAAAGAAAATGTCTAAAAATATCAGTTTAACTTGACAGCGTCTCGGAAAACATCTCGAAAAAACACTGCATGATTCCTAAATATGAGGTTACCATTTTGTTAGAGCATCCTGAAAATTAAAGCTATGTAGCTTTTACATTACAAAACAGCCTCCAGTACTGATTTGCTTGCTTACAGTTAGTAATTAAAAAAATGTATTGAAATGTAATATAATTCCTTTTAACGTGGCTTGAGTCAGTTGGGAATAACAATTGGTAGCAGGGCATGAAACTTGTCCAGCACAGTGGATTCCAAATAGCACAAGACACTTAGAGTAGCCAAATATGAATTTGATTTAGGAGGGGGAAAAAAGCCTCAAAATGATGGATGGCAACCAGCCAAAGAGGCTGGACAAACCACACGACAAATATAAAAGCTGCAGCCAAAATTTACCAGCATTTGGCTCATAGCAGGCCGTAATTTCCGAGCCTGTTTAAGCAGTTACTAAAGCTTTTCAAACAGCCTGTGTTCTAGCTCATCATGTTCAACCACGTCTCCCCGTGGGACAGTAAGACAACACTGTGGCCAAGGTGATAAAATTTCTCCTGTATAAGAACTTAAACATTTACACTGAATGGAAACACAAAGCGTGAGAGTATTTAGAGCAACCCTAGCTGCACAAAAGGACGAGGGGAAAAAAGGAGGAGGAGGAAGGAACACCTGAGCTGACGTGTATCTTAACGTTCAGAAGAGTGTATCACTTTACAAACTCTGCAATGCCCCTGGGTGTCACAAGACTCACAACAGACTGCTGAAGTGATGAGTGTCAGTCATTACACCTGCTTTCGAGGCCTAGAGGAAATATCTGTGTGTGATGTAACTTGGGTAAAGAACCAAAAATAAACCTAGTAATTACTAATATTTAAGAAATATTGTTGCAAAAGTTTCTTCTCTTAATCTGTCATAAGAAAATAAAAAATCTCCTTAAGATGTGACTGGGCAGTTTGTGTCACACACCAGATATACAAAAAAAACAAATACAAACACTTCCATTGTTGGTCCTTACCTGTGTCTGTGCTCGTCATGTCCTCCCTGTCCATGTATGATCACCTGTCCAGAAGCGTGCTTCCCCTCTTTGGGCGAGTCAATATGAGGGATGAGCACATCTTCCAAGCCCAGGTCAAAGCGCTTGTGCTTGGAATTGTCCGGGAGGAAGAAGAAGGCCCCGAAGCATAAGGTGATGAAGGCACTGAGAATGAGGAGGAGGATGAACTTCTCTGAGAGCCTCAACGTAGCCCTGTGGTGCGGGAAAGAGGAGGCACCCGGCGACAGAGTGGGTATCCTGCGGCCCGACAGCGGCAGGAGAGCCGGAGTCGTCATGTTTTGACTGTTGAAATGAACTTAGCTTGGGGAGGAGTTAGGGGGGCAGGGTGGGGTGGGTTTACAAGTGCCACAGGTATTGTTGTAGCAGCATGCACGAGCTGGGTGACTTTATTATCTCATCCCTGCATTGATAAGTCCAGAAACCAAAAAAGGCAGCGGTCCCTCAGTGAAGGAATGACTGGTCAGCAGGAAAATGGTCATGACAATTCTGAAAAAAGGGAGATTACAGGCAAAGAGTTAGCATTGAATAGAGTTGACGAGTTACAACTAAGTCATAGAAACCCATTTACAGCGTAGTTACCAGAGACTTGCCACCATTTTAGAAAGATCTGATCTGTCCCTCCCTGCATTTTAACCGCCCTACCTCAACACAGTCAGTATTCTCTGTGTTCTGTCAGGATAGAAGAGCTGATACCCTTTATATTCTTTCCTTTAGTTGTCATTTCTCCACCTTGGCAGCATGTCCCCTGTAACCACTAGTATCATGTCTGGCTTCTATTGAGCCTAACAGCGCTGAATTACGATCAAACACATAGTGACAACTCAAGAAACTGGTATGTCATATATCAAGTGATAGCTGAAATACTAGAGTAATAAACAATCCTCTCGCATGCTATGGTGAATTTAACAACATGTCATCTCAAAAATAAATACCTCAGAATCGCTCACACACACAAAACACTTAATCCTTTGGCCATGAGAAAAATGACAAACATATTTTCCAGAGGCTTAAGGTATCAAGAGGCGGTGCAATATCTGAGACCATCACCTGCCCTCTGCGCATAGTGGCATCTCTGCCAGGACTAAAATTACAGAATGGAAACCAGCTTTCTGTTTTATTCCATTGCCGTATAGCTTGCTATCAGACATTAATCGTGATAAAATGACAAACAATGACAGAGATGAAGAGCAAGATCAGCTGACATACAAATCCTCGTGCCATTCGCATCCATCGGAGTCGACTGGAATGACAATTCACAGTTGTGTGGCGACCCTTTGCAAGGGGGGCAGGACATGCAAGGTAAAAAAAAATACACTGCATGCACGTATCCTGTGCCGTATTAACTTTACATCTAAACTTCAATCCTTCTGGCAGATCCCCATGTGGCTGCATTTTAAAAAGGCACGGGCTTTATTCCTCCGTGACCGCATATGTGGAAAGAAGACGTGCAGCAAATGTTCTATTTCGCTCGGCAACTGCTCCAAGTGCTAATGTGAAGGATGGATGGAAATCAAGCGAGTAGCCCCTTAAAACACTAACATAAGCGGTCGTATTAATGGGGGAGGTCAAGCCAGCTAATGTAAAATAAGTGTTTATCTGAGCCTATGTATTTTATCCAGTAGTTTTCCATCGGGTCTGTATGGAGCTACGATGCCTCGGAGTCTCTACACAGAATACCAAGTTCATTCTCTGACAGTGCCAGCCTGTGTGAGCTGATTAGCCGATTCAGAATGCTAGCTAACAAGCGAACGAGAGGCTAACTTATCCAGCTAACGTTGGCTAGCAGAAAAAAAAAGAAAACGAACAGCGGAAAATAAACTGCCAGCCAATGCTCAGGAAGAAACATGCATAAGTATAAGTATTCCGACATACGCGTTTGGGCTCGCTGACATTTTAGCTACCCCGTGGGTGGTAAAGCCTGAGCTTTGAAACCAATAGCCTACTGAGGTGCTAGCTATTTGGCTAGGTTGCTAACGCTAGCTAGCTGGTTATCAACTGACAGAGGCGGTCTCTTGTGTAGACGCCGCTGTGTGCTGCATCACCACCTTTCTCATTTGCTCGGTGAAAATCGATGCCAGTCGGGATTCCCGGTCCGCCTTTTGGAAGAAGTCGCTGTAGCAGGTGTCCTCATGTCCACGAATGTGGTAACAGTCGTAACCTGCTCCGGTTGAACCGTTCACCGTCAGTTCAGAGCCACATAGCGTTACAGCTCCGCGGACGTTGAGAGGATGTTGATGACTGGCCGCTCTATCGGACTGCAGCGACGGACTGACTGACTGAGCTGCTGCTGCTGCTGGTGCTCGGCGATCCAGCATCAACGACTCAGCCTGCCCGAGTTAGGGACCGTCTGACAATTTCGTTAGGCTGAATTACTGTATAATATGATTTCTAACAAGGCAACCTTAAAGTTAAAAAAAAGTCACATCCCCAGTCTGCTGTGGGACCAACTGTACTTCCCCTTGAATCAGTGATAGTAATTTGTAATGCTTTAATGCAGCTGTGCGATGCATAATTTCACTAAATTTGCTAAAACGATGTAACCCCCCCCCACACACACACACACACACACACACACACTCAGATTTTGTAAAATCCCAAATATAGGCTACTTTGTGAAAATTATTCAGTAACGGGAAAAGGTATTCATATATTTAAGTTAAGTAAAAAATGAGTAAAAATACTCAATTACAAATTAAAGTCCTGCATTCAGAATTTAATTTCAGTAAAAGTGTAGAAGTATTAACACAAAATGTACTTCAAGTATCAAAGTAAAAGTACTAATTATACAGCAGAGTGACCTCTGCCAGTATTACATTAGTATATATTAAATTAATTGATTATTTTGCTGATGTATACACTATTGTAATAATATTGTAGCTGATCAAAGCAGAGCTAGTAAAATACTCAAGTAAAATAGTAAAATACTATTAATAATATTAATTTAATATACTACAAGTAAAGTACAGTTACCTCAAAACTGTACTTAAGTAAAGTACTTCAGTATATTTACCTAATTACTTTACACCACTGGAATTACTGATGTCTGAAATGTTGCGCATGACTACAATCAAACTACTGTATTGTTGTGGCGCCTAGAGCTAGTCAACAGAAAACTAATATGCAACTATTTTTAAATGATAGGCCTACGTTTTCAGGCAAAAAACCCCCAAACATTTTCTGGTTCTAGCTAGTTTGTTTATTTGATTTTTGCTATTTTTTAGACCAAACAAATTTAAAATTGTTAGTTGCAGCTCCAGTAGTGCCGCCAATCTCAGGCTTCCAAGATATTGTGCATGACAGAGGGATGGATGGATTTCATAATTTCATTGTGGGGAACAAAACATGGCTATAACCTACACTGTCGCTGTCCTAAATCACTTTGAAAAATATGTGTGAAAAGGGGGTGGCCGGTGTCATTAGATCAGATGGGGGACTTTAAGAAGGTCCCAAGCCAGAGGGACCCCTCAGATGCAGGGTGACTATATCAGTGACAAATATTCCACTCATTTTGACCTGAATTGTAGTCCCCTTAGATGACAAATAGCAAAATAATTCTGCCAAGATTTGTCAAAATTCAATCAATGATGTATTAGATATTGTATGTGATATGGATCTGAGCAAACAAACAGAGCGGAAAGATAGTGGCCTTCCCCACTAGATGGATCAAGTGGGGTGGGAGTTTGGGGGCCAGTGTCAGATATCTCAGCGCTGGCCTCTTACACACTTAAAGAGATTTTATGGAACAACAGAAAACAAGATGTCCTCTGGCTCTGTCCTCAACCTTCTGAGCTCGTATGTGACTGAGCTCTAAAGATGAACAACTTCATTATGCAGACAGTAATGAGAAGAGTTTAATGTGAACTTTCGTTTGACCCAAGTCCAAACTTTATTTGTAAAACAATTAAACAAAAGAATGTACATCATGTTTACTATCTCTGGCATGCAATTTGCCTAACTAGTTATCCTTGTATTTAAACAGATAGTCTCAGTGAGATCAGAGATCATAGATAACAGATGTCTGTGTCAAAAACATATGAAGTATACAGTATAAAAACATGAGACAAACAAGCATTATTCAAAAGCACAATTAACATACACAATAGAAAACTGAGTCAAACATTAAACAATTACAAATAACGCTCAGAAGGTGCGAACTGAATGTTTTGAATAACAATTTTACACCTGAAGGTTAATTTATTCGTCATGTTCAGTGCTACTCACAGCTGTATAATGTCTTCTGTGGCTCTTGAGGATCTTTGTCAATTGTGAGAAAATAACGATGATGTCATTGGGGTTATCTCAGTTTAGGCTTGAAGACTTCAAATTTACAACAGAAAGCCTGCGTTACAACTGGAGATGTGGAGTTTGAAAGATGTGTGTGTTCTCCAGGCAGGGAGGCTCTAATAAAAATTTACTGTCAAGTTGCATTATGGGAAATTTAGGATCCAGTGTTTCCAGAGCTTAACAAACACTAGAGACTAAAAGTTCAAGTATCTCGGCCTCTGCTGCTTCGATTTTGACCATTCTTTTTCAAATTTGTCTCTTTTGAGTCCCCCGACTTTATGAAAGTGCAATAATAAATCACTCACCCCTTTTAAGTTTTGTTATTTTTCTAAGTCATTGTATTTGTAAGAATCATAGTATTTAAAACAGATTTTATCAAGTCCAGAATAAGCATAGGTGTGTTAAAGTCAAAACTACATCCTGTGATCTTTTCACTTTGTTTTGACGTGAGCAGAGAGCAATTTTCTTCTTAGTTAAAGAGGACAATCCCATCTTTACATACAAGATACACAGTGAGTGAGGATTTACTGTAACCACCATGTTGAAGTGGAAGGCATGCATACACAGTATCATTACACTAAGTACAGACATAACTGTTGACCTTACGATGGTCTTGAGACTTGCATAAATATAACCCTATAAGAAAATGAGACATCAGATAGAGACAATCAGCTGATGTCTTAGTCATGTTTTGGCAGCTATGCAGCAGCACACTACTCTATTCACTACACTGCCTGGATCTATACATCATAAATGGTCGCCGCAAAAAATTGAATAATCTTATCAAATGCACTCTCCTTTATCAAATGCAGCATGAGCTGCATTGCCAGGAAGGACACAGTTTATCATATTAGTCCCCTCGTGTATGCCGAGAACTTTTTTTCCTTTCTTGGCCCTGACAACGTGTGCTCTGTCTTCTTTTTCAGCAGAGAGACACCGCTGAATATGAGACAGGTGTCACTTTGCTTTCAGGAGCGTTTCTTCCACTCTCAGGGATGTTTTCCCTTCGCCCTGGCCAAGAACACACTCCTAGCCAAGAGCTCGCTCTGCGCTCTCTGCAAGTGAAGGGTGTAATTTGTTATAAACCTGAGCGATGACACTTCTCCTGCTGCTGAATAGCTGGCTTTCCTGTGGTGTGATTTGGGTGAGGGCCACAAACCTGGCTGAACCACAAACTCTCAAAGTCATGCCACCAACAAAGGTGACCATGATTTGTTCCACTGTGTTGAGTCGTAGAGCACCGAACTTCAGTCTCTCATTTCGGCAGAGCAAGACGTGAATACAAGTAACCACATAAACATACAACCCACCATTTCAACATAAGTACATATTATACAAAAACTGACGATTGAAAGCATGAGAAGGCATTTAGGCCTTGAGCAGCGTTAAGTGGGTGTGCAAAAAAGCACTGCTGTAGCACCACAGTGATAATCTTTTTTCAAAACAGTTTTCAAAGGGACTATTTCTTTGGTAGAAAGTAATTCTAGTGAAAACGTTTCACAGCAAAGTCTGTCAGAGTAGCTTTGACACTTTCTGTAATGAGATGTTGCCATTATTAATTTTAAGCAAGACATACTAGCATTGTGGCTCTAGGAATGGCAGTGTTGGTGAGTGAACCACTTTGGTCCCGACTGAAATATCTCAACAAGTATTGGATCGATTGCCATAATTATTTGTACACACATTCATGGATGCATGGATGGATGCATCCTATCAACACTTTTGATACAGGAACCCACGGTGCCTAGAGGATGATTCATAAAAACTTGATCCCCTGACGTTTGAATTTTGTCCAATTGGTTTAAAATCAAATACCTGCAAAACTAATGGCATTCCCGTCAGCCTCAGCTGTACTTTGTGTGTAGTGCTAATTAGCAAACGTTAGCATGCTAACACTCTTAACTAAGATGGTGAACATGGTAAACATTATACCTGCTGAACACCATGTTGACATGGTCACTGTGAGCATGTTAGCATGCTCACATTAGCATCTAGCTCAAACCAGTGCTGTGCCCAGGTACAGTCTCATAGAGCTGCTAGCATGGCTGTAGACTCTTAGTCTTGTTTAAATGTAATTTTTTAATGCTATGAGGACAACAAACAAAATTCCTTTCACCTCAGTTGTATTGGGGTGGACAAATGAAACAAAAACTATCTGCTTGATTAGCTGCGACTAGAGATAAGTAAGATGTTTTATGTTATACATTTTTATGTTTTTTGTAATTTGGGTAGACTGATAGATAGCTCCCTGCATATATCTCCCAATCAGTTTGAGACTATATGCTAACTCATGAAAATACTCCACCGCTCACTTCAGCAACAGGACTCTGTGTTTGAAAAGGAGGACTGTATTTTTTTATCCCTTTGTGTTTCACTGTGAATGCTCCATATTGAAGTAGAGCTTAGCAGGCAGTTAGTCTGCATTGTGACACTGTCAGCCCACATACCAAAGTGAGCTTTTCTCTGACAGGTAATCTATCCATGTATAAAGTTCAACCATAAAGACAGTGTGCGGAGCCAGCCAGCCGCTGAGTCCATCAGCTGGTCCTTGAGCTGCCACCGGCTGCAGCCTCCCTCTCAGCAGCAACAACAGGGCCAATGGGACGTCTAATTTACAGGACACCCCTCAGTGAGTGAATTAGTGGCAGTGCTGCGGCGTGCAGTGTAGTAATCACGGTGAAGTCCTCCCTTCGGAGAGGCGTCACTATGAGTCACCCTCTCCGCTTAGCGAGGAGGGCCATTTGGGTTTGACGCCAGGGCCGGTGGGGGTGCAAGGAGACACAGAAACCCAAAAGAGCTGAGCAGACACAAAAAGGCTGACAGTTTCCAAATCACAGCCAAGTTGCAGAGAAGGAGGTGCATGGTAGTGAGAGAAGGGAGGGTGTCCTTTGCTTCAATGCATCTTTGATTATCATTGTCAGAGGGATGGATTGCTGGACTGGGAAGGATTTATCACACATTTCACACCCACAAAGAACAATGTTTGCAAAGACAAAACACTCATTCTATACCCTTTGTGGAAAGGAGGAAGAATAAGCAGAAAACAAAACAAAAGGAACACAAAATGTTTACAGGAGGCCTTGGCATGACATGAGATGCTGTATTCAAGCTGGTAAACACAACCAAAAGCCATATTCCTTCTGCTCCTTGCTTGACAGGATGAAATGGACAGTTTCAACCATGTGAATGACGTGCCGGACTAGAGCACCTGAGGAAACCCGCCTGTCAATGCTCGGGCAAGGTCAACTGCAACTTTTGGCTCTGGTGGACAGCAGCATGTGTGTGTGTGTGTGTGTGTGTGTGTCTGAAGTGTCAATCCCACGCTCTAGTGGCAATAACTGCATATAGAGCTGAGAGGGACTCTACAACACTCTTGATTTTTGACATTCCAGTTAATGGTGCGACGCAGCGCCTTCCCACACTGTCAAGAATAGTGATCATGAGTCCCTGCAGAGAGTGTGGCATGATGGGTAGATAAACAGAGATTTGTCCACATGATTGTGCAAAGCACATCTTCTTTATGCTGTAGCAAACCTCCAATCTGAATTGTTACAATTTAGGTTTAGGTTTAACTGAAACAATGACTTTTTAACCACCCAAATTCAATGATTCCAATATTCTTGTTAAATTCCCATTAAGTGACTTGGAATTTGTTTTCACATTTCACTGTAGATTTCATGGAAGCATTGTATGCATGAACTATTGCATTAACTGGAAAACACGTTCCCTATGTAATTTTTTCCTAAATATTTGGAAAACTTCACTTGAATTTTAAAATAAAGTCTCTAAAAGCGACAACTCTAAAATAAAAACATATCAATATATATATCGACATTATGAAGCCGTAAAAAAACAACACAAAAACTTGCAGTGCATTTGCTGTAATCCTGCAATTTCGTAAGCTCCAAGAAGTCAGTGACTTCAATTACATTCAAAAGTGAATTGTACCTTCATACCATAATTGCCATAATTTTGTGAGAATAGATATTTAATTTTTCAGTTGATAGCAGCCACATTTTGCAATAAAACTCTTCAAATGCAATCTGTGCAGATGAGATGAGACACAGAGACCCCAAAGTGGCTTGCAAACGTACGAAATATAAAAGGAGAGAAAATTAAGATGGTTGGCAGAGATTCAGGTGAGCTGGCAAAAGAAACCAAAACATCTAAATGAATTCAAACAGCTGAGACACAGTGACAGTGAGAGTGTGTGTCCTCACCTTCACTTCTATCATACAGGCTTCAGCTCTTGCTAAAAAGTTTTATTTTTCAAGTTTCAAGTAGTGGGCTGTATGCCCTCGTCAATGTATCATCTTATGAGAGAAAGTGCGATGACTCAGAGGAGAGACGACAAAATCCAGTTCAAAAAGACGGGACAGCAGACTCTGCATCCTGCTCTGCTGCTCCGAGAGGGCGTGATCAATCATTTCTGTTGCACAAGAGTTGTATTGGAAGACGATACATATCCATTTGAAAACACATCCTCACCCATAATATCATCATTCAGTATCTTTAAAACAGAGAATCCGGTTTGAGTCAGTGATGTATGGCTGGCAAAGGTGGAATGACAAATTACACTTAATCTCATTAGACTGAGTAGCTTTCTGTTTACTTGCGCTTTTTGGAGTTGTCTTTTCTAAGTCAGTGAGTTTACTTTGCATTCAGTGGAATATTTAAACTCACATTATTTTGTAGACTCTCCATAATTATTGCTGCAGAGACTAGCCAGTAGTAAATGAACATTTGAATCATACTTGCACAAAAATGTCAAACTTATCCAAGATTGCATCTTTAGACAAAAAGCTGCACCCCTGTCTAGCTGGTTAAGTAGCTAATCTCACAGGAAACCTTTTATTCTGTACCAAGACTCGTCAGGTCTGACAACCAAAAAGTTAAAAGTTCTGTGGCTCAGGACAAAGGCTGATGGTGACTGTTAGCTTCAACACTGTAAAACTAGGTCAGTGCCACTCAGGCTGAGTCAGCGCCACATTTTATAAAGCTTTTTAAAACCCATTTGTACCAACTGGCATTTTTATAACTTATTACTTCAATGGTTTTATGTTGTCTGTAGTTTATTTAGTTTTAATTCTTTACGTTTGGCCATTCCCAATGATTATTTTGTTGTATTTTATGGTATTGTATTTTTATGTGTACCTGTGAGGCACTTTGTAAATGGGTTTGAAAGTTGCTATAGAAATAAAGTCTACTTGCGTTTCGATTTAATCAAATCAATGAGTTTGTAACATTTAAGACTCAAAGTACACAGAAGAAAAAGATACAAGCGGATAAAACAGACAACCACCAATATTAAAGATAACCAACATCCACATAAAACCTTATCATCACTATCTGTAATCCATTTTGAAAAAAGACAAATAAACACAAGAGTCACACGACAGCATCTTCAAGTATAGTTTATTTTGTATGGTGCAGGCATAAAAGGTTTCTTTTTATACCTGCACCAGGTGAGGAGTTTACCATCAGGCACTTTCACAACATTCATACGTCGAATTGACATGTCACAGTCAGAATTTATACTCATGGCCAAGGTGAAGGTAATTTCTGAGGTTGTATTTATTGGATTGCACTATGGTTCAGTAGCTGTATGTAGCGATGTAGTTACTTAGATGGTGGATGTCCAATTTGAAAACCAAGGTCCTCATATTGCTCCATCAGCAGTGTGTCCATGAACCTAGACAGCAGCAGCTCCAAACAAACAAGCTTTATTGGCTTTTACCAACTCCACTACTTTCCAGTGGGAGCTGGTTAGGCTCCATTTAGAGCCCAGTAAGTATATTACTGTCATTACTGTGGCCTATCCTCTTTGTCTGTAATGAGGTTACACAGTGTTCAAACTGAATGACCTGCACTCTCTCAGCCTCTGTTGATCACACACCCATGTATGTACACATGCATGCAAGGTTATTCTGAGGGAAGTTGTCTTAGACACAAACAGGTATGTATCTGATTTTATAAGCATTTCTGTGTCTGCAGTATTGAGGCCAATAGAATAGCAGTAGAATGGCCTTTGTCAGATCTTCATTGCTTTTGGTGACCACGTCTTAAGTGCTGGCGGGGTTTGCTTCATTTGTTACATAACTTGCTATGGAAACTAGACTCTGCGATGCCTATGAATTATTGACACCACACTAATTTTAACAAATCAAGATGAATTATTCACAACTCAACACAAAGGGATTCTCCAGCAGGGAGTTCTGTAACAGTGAGTTCATATTCTTAGAGTGGCCTTTCCCAGAGTGCATTTCAAGTGACCTTCAATGTACAGTGTGGATGCGTGTGTGTGTCCCATCTTGACAATGATAGAAGCCAGTGCTGCTCTCTTGCAGTCCAGAGATAAAGTGTCTCTCAGAGAAGGATGTCAGGTGTTGTCACAAAACTGGATTTGAGGTGACATGATGCTGTGGTAGGTTACCTGCATCTCCGTCATCGACAGGATGTATTTCTCTTTCTGTTCTTCTCTTTATATGCACTGTGTCCTTGTCGCAGAAAGTTAAGTCATGTTTTGGATTTTATAATGAGAGGAGGACAACACCACTGAGTTCGAACTAACATTTTGACCAAGGAGAGTTTTACATAAATATCAGCTGCAGCGTTAAATAAACATACACCACCTGGTGTCCATCTGCAATCAGAGACATCATCAACAAATTAAAGGTACACCTGACCCATTTCTCAGATTTTGTCATTTGCACATGAACTCAGCAAAAAATCAAAACACTTTCTGTTTCACACCTCAGTTCCTTCAATCGTACACAAATGAAAATAGTGCAATTTACTGGCAAAATTGCACTTAAGGGAGCTACAGTGTGCGGATCCTTTTTCATGTTATCATTGCTGTCTCATAGTAGTCCAGCACCTGCCATAAACGGTATTTGGATGTGCGCGACTACTATGTGTGGTTAAATCTTACATAAACCTTAAACTGGCACACTTGCCCAAAAACTGTAAACCCAGTGTAAAAACTCTTGGGAAAATCAGACCCCTCTGGAGAAAGTCATCCATGCTTATCACATCACACTGCGACTTCTATAACGTCTCGTTCACCTGCCTCAGCAAATCTTCCCTATATCGACTCCAACTGGTCCAGAACTCTGCAGCATCAAAAAGTAAACATAAATCCCACATTACAACAGTTGTAACTTCTCTCTTTTGGCTCCTGGGCACTTTTAGGATTGGTTACTGTGTCCTCTGACCAACCGCAGGAGCCTCAGGTCTTCTGGATGTTCCAAGGACAAGGCTAAAAAAAATTAAAGGTGATTATGCTTTTGCTGTTGTTGCTCCTCAACTCTGGGACGGCCTCATGCAAAGTCTCAGAGAACCAATATCAGCGCAAATCATTTCAAGTCTTTTTAAAACCCTCTTTTTTATGGGCTTTTCTTAATTTTATAACTTAATATATGGTTGTTTGTACACTTTATCTCCTTGATTTATGTATTCATATTTATTGTCTCTTTTATTTCCCCCTTCACCTTTCTTTCTCCTGTAAGGCACTCCTTAACTTCTGTTTTGAAAAGTGATATATAAATAATGTGTGCTTGCTTGTTTGCTCAGTTTTCAAGAGACAAAAGACAAAAATGAATAAATTAATTAATAAATAACATTTCATGTGGAATATCAAATTTTCAAAACGTCCAAAAAACACATGTGCCTATTTCATGCAAGTTTTAATCACATGTGAATTCATGTGAAATACTGTTTTGCATATGATAAACCACATGTATATTTTTTGTCTTGTAAATATGAGTATATATTCAGATATGTCTTCCCAAATTATTTGAATTTACCACATGTGAAATGTCCAAAAATACCCAAAAAACTAATGTGCTTCTTTGTAATTTTTTCACATGTGAAATGGTGTTACACCTGTGATAAATTCACAAGTGTTTTATTATGATTATTATTAGATGTTGTGATATGCTTTGTATCCCTGCACTCTTTCCTTTTGGTTGCCTGTTAGGATGATGAAAGCCAAATTTAGGCTCTCCTGCAGCTGAGCTTTCTATAACTCTCTCTGGATAAGCGGAACAGGCAAACCATAAAAACATAAAACGCACCAAATGTAAAAGATTAAATATAAGAAAGATGTCTCTCGCCTGTGAGACAATATTGTATCATGATCGTTGGTTCTCTCAATTACAAGGTACATTAGTTGAGAGCTCAATGGCGGGTGAAGGAGGTTTATGAAGTCTGGCATAAGTCCTTCTCTCTGGGGAGTCCTTCCCAGCCACGGTGAGCATCCTGCCATTTGCAGTGCACTGCCATTGTTCAATTTTGTGTGCGTGAGTGTTAGCAGGCTTAGTTTCTGCTGGGCTGACTTCAATGAAAGAAGGGAGAGAGTGAGAAATCAATGATAAAGGCAGGTTTTGAACCACTCCTTCATTTTTAACCCACAGGCAGTGGGTTAAAAATGTGTGTGTAACCCCTCTCCTCCCAGCGTCGGCTGCCATTTGGATGGTCGTCGTCAGTTAATCACTCATTTCCAATTTGCTGTAACTGAACAATGCACTGTGTTTGATTAAGCAGTGTCACCGCTGACATTGCTGACTTCCTCTTCCTCTGTGATGGGTTTTAGTGGAACAGGTCCCCATTCATCAAACATTCATATTAAGAGAGTCAATCTTAAACTGCTTAAGACATTTTTCATGATAATGCAGTATTCATCAGGAGCCTCTTAGCTCGGAATGGCTCTAGTAAAGAGGCTTTTGAGAACGCTGATTATGAATGATTTGTAGGAACAAGCACAGAAAACTTGTCACAGGCAGAGCGACATGATCATTAGTTCTGGAAGAGCAGGCAAAAAAAAAAGTAGCTCTCTCCTGCCACCTCGTGGTTTGGAGAGGTATTATCAAGCTCAATGAACTGTAAAAAGCTTCCATGAAGCATTAAAATATGCAGTAACTGAGGGTATGAATAAAGTATATTCTGGGGAATATATACTGGGGAAAACTCCTCACTTTTCAAAATCCTATTTTTGTCTGATTTACTCACTAAAAAATGTGACACATTTTTTCCCTCAATTTAGATATAATCACTTACTTCAAAATAAGACGGTGTAGTCCCTCATTCGTCCAGGAGTGTTCTATCGTAGAAAGGGTTTCAGTCGTAGTCATCTGGACACTGTTTTCAGAATCAAGACTTTTCGGCTCCCATCCGGAAGTCATTCTCAATTGTGGGAATGACTTCCGGATGGGAGCCGAAACGTCTTGATTCTGAAAACAGTGTCCAGATGACTACGACTGAAACCTTTTCTACGATAATCACTTACTAACTGATGTACAGATGGAAACAATGGCTTGAGGAAAATGACTTTGTCCTTAATAAAATTAATATTTGGTATTAACGTAAAAAGATAAGTTCATATTTGTATGAATGTTTCTAAAATAGTATGATTTGATTCAAATTTCATATAAATTTCAGCTTCTTTGGTAAGAAATGTATGAATTTACATTAGGAGGCAGGTGTATGACCTGATTTGTAATTCTCTCTCAGATACCAGGGCTCGATATTTACAATTACAAATTTTATATAAAGATCCTTCCAACAATTTAATTTTATTTATATAGCGCCAATTCAAAGCAGAAGATCTCATTGCACTTTTCCTATAGAGCAGGTCTAGTCCGTACTCTTTATAATATTAACAGGAATAATGTTTTTCAGATGGAGGAAAAGAAAATGAGCTAAATGTTTTCGTAATGGTGACACTGAGGCTATGATGTATGTTTGGTTTTGTTCTCATGTTGTTGCATTGTGGTCGGATATCAAGAGACGGCTACCTTTGTATTATTTCACTGAGTACGTGCCCACAGACAAAAACCCATATAAAAACATCTTTTTTGATGTGAAGACAACAGAAAGTCCGACTTGCGTGGATTTGTGTTCGCTTGTGAGGCAAGAGACACCTGTTAATACAGTTTCAAAGCACAAGACCGTACGATTACTGAGAAATAAGTGTTTATTTTGATTGTACAGGCTTAAAATGTTAGTAATGTCAGTAAAAAGTTGTGAAGCAGAAAAAAGTACTGTGTAATACTCAGATGAACGTATAGTCAGTTTGAAATGGAAACATTTCACAGTGTGAACAGCAGCAACATACTCAGTGTTAGAGAAGTTCTGTCATTGTGAAGATCTTGGACCACAAATCAAAAAGATTAGTCCTCATGTCAAGTTCAGTTCATGTCAGTACAATCAGCAGATCCTAAGTAAAAAAACAAAACATATCTATTTGCACTCACTCAACATAAGTCATATTCAGAAAAGGTATTAAGTAGTTAATTATGAGTTCCGCATTTGTGGTTTCAAGTCAGTGCTGTGACACAGCCTCCGGAGAGGAACAAATTTGTATTCTAAGAAGAGGCTGACTGCACCTTCTAGGTCACAGTGTTTCCCAGATAAAGCTCTTCACCAGAAGGCATGGTGGAGATGAGTTGCTAATGAAACTGAAGGAAAAAACACGATTCTGTGCAGATTTGACGGACTTTCTCCTCATTAAAAACAACAAGCACTCGAGATTGATATGTAAAGCACAGAGCAAAAGCCAAATGTTGTGGTTTACAAAAACAAGAATGCGTTTCACATTATGAACAGTCACAGAATAATCCTGGGTGAAATTACAGGCACAGTATTCCAGCTCAGTGCTTCTGTCTTGATTCAGGTCACATTCACAACATGACTATGGAAACAGTATTCATAAACAGAGCAGGGAAATTAATTTGCCCTGACGTTTGTAAACAGCATATGGCACCACAATATCGCATCAACGGATGATAATTGTCGAGTTGTATTTACTAGGTATTGGTTATTTATTTTGTAACCAAATGTACCTTCCTGTAGTTAGTACTATGAAATAATCTTACATTAGGTGCAGTAAATATGTAGTATTGGTTCGTATATGGCAATTCTATGTGGGTAATTGTCCATTATTGCATACGCACAAAAAAGTACCTGTTGTTAATAATTATCAAGTGTGTACTAGTGAATATTGTTCCAAAAAAGTAATTACCTGAAGTGAGCATAAAGAAATAATACAGTAATTACTTTGTATTTATTGGGAAAATATGCTAATCAATCCATAATTTAGTTTGTAACCTATTAGTGAGAATCATAAAATAACAGTAAATAGTACATTTATTTCATGGTACTCAGAACAGATAAAAACAGTACTTAAAAGACTATTGTTTGTTTAACATCACTGTTATTTCTTGAACACATATTTTGATAAGGTTCCCTTAAATTTGGTCATTAAAGATATGAACAAGATATGAACTAAGCAGGACATTTTACAGTTGGACCTTGTCAGGGCTCTCTGGTAGACAAACTATGTAATGTTTGTAAATGACCTCAAAACACATTCGCATTTCAGTACTGCAATTTATTGTTACTGACTGACATATATGCCGATACAATGTATCTTCAATTAGCGAAATATTGGCTGATAATATCTGCCTGCTGATGTATCTGTCACGCTCTATTTTGTTCCAGTAATGACTTCAGAATTACTTGATTACTGTACTTTACCGTTCAAAATAAAATCATAATTCATCAAAATGTAAATGCAAACTATCGACTTCGTGTGTCAGGATCACAGCTCTTCTGTGTACTTTCAACAGTGATCAGTGCAGATAAATAAGAATTAGTGGTCTTTCAGCATCGCAGTTGTTTTTGGAGGCACTTCATTTCAAAAGATATTTTCCTTGATATAAAGGATATAAAAAATACAAAATGTTCAACAGTCTGGTGATTTGCATTGTTTCTCTTAATGAGTTTTACATTTAAGATAAAAAAAAACCCAACTAATTTCAGCACCTTTGAAATCAACAGCAGCTTCAAGGTTTAAAAACAAACAAAAAAAGACCAGAAGATGGCTGGTGAAAGAAAAGTAACAATGATGAATGATCTTCTCTAAGGCGCCCTTCAGCAAGGATTTTAACACATTTGATTTAAGAGGAGACAGGCTGTTGTGTTTGGAACATTTCATGGCATGTCTTGTCATAGGTAGGCAGACTTAGACACAAAAGGCACTTTACAACATAGATTCAGAGCCTTTAGCTCACACTTGGGTGTTTGTCTTAGTCTCTGATGGAAGCTGGCTACTGTTTCACAATAAAAAGGTTACCAGAATGTCTGGCAGAGGTGAGCACTCTCAAGACGCAGAGACTTTGATGTCCCGCCTCAGTCATTGTGTCTTCATTTTCCTTTTCTGACCTTTTCAAGTCTGCTGATGAATTACACTAACCACCTTAAGCTAACTCCCCCGCTCTGCTCTAACCTTTTGGCTGCTGCCATCCTTCATTAACTTGAATCATCTCGACAGGTCTCGTCTCCGTGTCACCTCAGAGCTCCACAGTGCGCAGGTGGCTGCGGGGGGAAACTGCAGCCAACACGCTCGGAGGCAAACACTCAGACTGCTCCACGGTGCTGCCACAACAAGACCAGTGGGGCTTCCCGGGGTGTCCTTTATGACTGTGACCGCAACCTTTAAATCCTCCTGCAGGCAGACGGACAGGTAGGAAGGCAGACAGACATGAGATCAGGAACAACTCTGGGGTTTGAAAGTCATTCCAGGGCAGGAGAGTGTTGATGAGATGAAACTTGAATTGTTTAAGTCAGAGTTGTTTAATATCAAAGCCATAAGTGCCTTGTTTTACGTCATAAGTGAAGTCAGTATGCTAATGGGATATGCAGTGAGAAAGTAGACACAAGTGCCAGTAAACAAGACAAGTCTTACACAACACACAAAGAAAAATTTGAAATCTTGATATACTTAACTCTCCAAGACATACAGCTCATATTTTGTAATATACTACTCTATATATTAACAAAGCTATATACACACACACAACTTCATATCCACTACACAGGATTGCACAGGAAGACATATGACATTTGTGTCAGTGTTGCGAGACTATCCGAAGAATTCTTCTAGAGGTGGACAGAAACCAAAATGAAGGCAGATGTGAACAGAGTTACTTCTACAGTCGAGTGATTACACCTGAAGGGAAAATTTCATTCAAATATTCTTACAACGTTGTATATCATCATCCTCCTACCATTTTCAATACATTCTTCCTTTTCTACCTTTGTGGACATGTTGGGTTTAGATGGAGAGAGTAATGGATGTTTGCGATAGTGACAGTAAGGTACAATTGAGAAAAATTGTGCCTCATTTCTCAAAACATGTCCTGTGGCTGCATGATTCATAAAAAAAATAGACAAAAAAACAACTTGTGACACTAGTGTTATTGTATCTTAAGCATTTCTGATGTTTGTATAAATAAAACAAACTAATATGACTGCATGTGGAGAGTAAAGAGATCAGATTACTACATGACATCAAAACCTGTTTCTCTCAAAAACAGAAGCCATTCCACTCAAAAAGCACAGACGATAGTGGCGTCTAATAATGCAGTAAAAGCCCTGGTTCCAAATTGTTCCTCCATCTGCTCTCTCTCCATGTCCGTCTTAAAAACAAAGTACCATTTTTGGTGTTTTTGTTCATTGTGAATGAAACTGAATGAAAACTGTCCTGAGCGGACATTTTAAAAGATCTCTTCTGCGTACCTGGCATGGTTCCTGGGCAGCCACAGCGAGCCTCTTTGGCTCCTCCACTGGAGCAGAAGGAGCAGCAGTGAAACGTCCCACTGTGGCGCCTCACCTTTCTCTTCACATTCAGAATAAACGGTGAACCCTGCAGGACGAGACAGGAAAGAGTGAGTCTGTGCGTCTGGGTCGACACAAGCCAACAATACATTAAAAAACTGAAAAGTGACCTCATTCTGATAGCTCAGGATGTCAAACGGTTTTTTACTCATCAAGCATCCCAGTGGGTAAATTTAACATCAGAGGCCGCCTGTTTAATCTGTTGCCTTTAGAGAATTTTGTCCGCATTGATTTAATTTGTCAGGATGATGTTAACAGCCCTGTGAGCTGCTGGCAACACCGCAGCTCAGTCCAACATATTTTAACACGCCATTCTCAGCTGCAAAACATAATTGTTTTGATTGGTAAAAAAATAAAAATAATAAATAAATCTATTTATGCTAATAAATTCCCTGCATTCTTCAATTTTGTTGCGACAAACTCCTTGAGTTGGCTTCGTACCTTGACATGTTGAGCTTTGACACAAACCCACACTGAGTATGTTCCTGGCTCTTCAGGTGTGTATGAAACGCTGTAGGATCCATCGTTGTTGTCAACCACTGTCGTCTCCACTGTGCTGAAGGACAAACAAAAATAATCTTGTTAATACTATAGAATATCAGTTGCATTTAATCAGTGATAATCAATTCTGTTACATAGAAATTAATATTAGAGCATCGATTTCTTGCATTTTATCTCCTCTCATCAAATTTCCTTCTCACAATTCAAGGTTGGACAACAACACTCGGCAGAGCACGTAAACAACGAACAATTCTTCAACTTGCAAAGTGTGTTTCTTGTTTGTATTTGCGTTTCAAATGATCACCACTCTCTGATTCTGAATCAGCTGATTCTTAGATTGAGGGTGATTTGTCCACTAAGCTTTAGCTAAATTCTTCTCAGACAGACAAATAGATCAAAACATAAATTCCTTGGCAGAGGAAACATTTTGATCTTGATCTCTGCACAGCAATTCAAGTTCTGAAATTGAATTCATAAATCAAATTACAGACTGTATATGGAATACACATGCCGCCTTTACGTGGCTGTCAGAGTTAAACTAAAAAGGCAGGCATTCACACATGCAAGCTGTTGTGGATAAGGCGTGATGGTAAGAATCAGATATCACATGAGTCTCCCTGGCATTGCTAGCATACAACAGACATGCAAAACATGACTACATGTTGTTTGGTTGGAGGAGCTGCACCCTTATAGACCTCTCCAAAATCCCACAAAGTGACAAAAATAGCACAGTACACAGGTGCTCTGTTGACCTGAGCAGGTGGGGGGGCAGACAGTGAAAAACCGGATCACTCTCGACACCAAAACTGTGTGCTGTTGGATTGTCACTAGCTGTGTTTCTATAAACGTATTTTTATGCATACTTTTGAAGTATCTCATTAGAAAAAGGTTAATGGAAATGACAAAATTTCCTCAATTTCGCAAAAAAGTTTTTATGCTTGCTTGAGGCGGTTTTTGCCTTTCAAAAAAAAAAAAAAAGAGTTAATGTGTTGTCCAAAACACCTTTTCCGAATAAGTTCTGACATACATTCTGCAAACATTTAACTCACATGACTGATCAGCTGTTTCCGCTCCAGGAGGAGAAGACATAGTGGGCAAACCGTGGAATTACAACTTCCGGGTCCATCACGTGATGCACAGGGGCCCCAAGAGACTTTTCCCCCCCATAGACTTACAGCGGCTTTTTTCACAATGTAAAACGGTGGATACATTTTTTGAGCGTCACAATCCCTGCGACTCATTTCACTCTCATAATTTGATCTATTTGGTCCGATAACGTTTGGATAGTCTAAAAGACTTGCACGATTAAATTATTTTTTCTCCCCTTCAAGTTAGCGGAGGGCTAAACCGGAAGTTGGCTGGCTCGGCCGGCGGAAGTCTCTGGTGCGCTTGCTCTATGGGCCGCCATGGGGCTGCACGATGCGGAAGATCTGGGTAATTTTAAGGCCGGAAGTTGAACTTTTTTGGATTCATGCATCACTGAGCAGCTTTCATAGGAATGAACGGGGCCCCTATTCCAATGCTGTGTCCAGTTCTCTTGATACATCCATGGTAGCAACAGGTACGTCTTCATCTCTATGAGATTTATTGGCAGTTTGCAACCTCTACTTCTTCTACTCTGTTTATTACAGCCATGCGTAATGTAGCCTATACCGCCAACTTCTGACAAAACTGTAGCAGAGTTTATTTGCTCCAAACAGTTGATGGAAATGCACATAAATCACATTCTCTTTTTTTTGGCGACACCCTTACTGAGAGATTAAAACCTCACTGTGCCTCATGAAAATGCCACTTCACCATTGCAAAAGGTGCCTGCAGAAAAATAGAGCCATCAGTGTCCTGGAGAACTAAAATGTTGACACAGTATGCCAGACTCTGTGACACTCACCAGTTTTTCTTCTCCTTGTGAATGACACTGACAAGGACATGCTCTCCACCTCGTGCCATCTGCTCCCCAGCTGAGTCTCGGCACACCAGGGTGAAGTGGCCCTGCTGACCCTCCCTGCCCATCTGCAGACCTGTGACCGGGGGGTTAGAGGTCATAATGCTGCGCTGACAAACACAAAGTACATACGTCAATGCACAATGTCGATCTGTTTGCATGCATGGACAGAGACTGACACACACAAAAAAAAAATATTTTAAAGAAAAGCAGAAATGTCACTTTTACACAAGCAACTGACATCTAAAAAAAGGCATAAAAACCTCACTCTTTATACAAGTATACATGCACAGACTTGGCAAACACTCAGACAAGAGGCAGAAATATAGTCCTGCATACACACAAACTAAGAAAGACAGAACGACTTGTCTCTCCAAGTTTCCCAAGTGATCCTGCATGGGCACATCACATTAAAAGAGGCACTTCATCATTCAGACACACCACAACATTGAGACATTTGGCTAAAGACTACAGTCTCACACACACACACACACACCATCTCACCCACAAAACAAGCCCCTACTGAGTGCTTACGTAAGCCACTTTCCCCCAAAGCATATGGTGGTTGCACCAAAGTGTGACTCCAGGCACAGCCGGGCTTCAGTGCTGCTGACCACATCATTATTTTGTGTTTCATTTACTTGTTCTGCTCTGGAGATATTCATCACCTATTGTGGCGTTGTTGTGTTAAGTCCAACATCATTTGTGTTCATATCAATGATTAATGTTGCTTTGCATTTTCTTGTCAGACTATTAGCTGCTCGATAACTAATGATGGTACACTGTATTCATCTGCTATTATTCAGTGTTTTCCAGTAGCTGCAGGGGGATCTGTTCAGATGCTGGTGGAATTGCCACTTTTGCTAATCAAACTACTTCTAATTCTGTTTCTACTCTCTCTATAACTACAAATATTACTCTTATTGTTACTGAAGCTATTGCTGCTAATATTTGCTTTATACAGCACTTTTCAAAACTAAATTACAAAGTGGTTTAAATTGTGGTTCAACCCTGTAAACATTTCAGAACTGCAATTAGGCAAAAAAAACTAATCAGACAAATCAAAAATACAAAAAACAAAAAATGGAGTAAAATACTCAACAACAAGACGAGATAACATTAATAACAACCATAATAAAAACACTATAAGGCAGTGTGCCAGCATTAATGAAACATAAGTTTTGAGAAGTGATTCTGTAACTGCTGCTAGCATTACTGGTATCACTATTGCCATATCTGCCAATACGTGTTCCACCTGTCTTATCTCACTCTTGGACAGAAATGTCTTTATTTCCCAAAATGTTGAACTGTTGTATTCCTCAAAAAACAAAACTACTATTACAAGTACTGCTGTAACTACTAGAGATGGAAGTACGTATATTAAATTAAAGTACTGTACAAATCTGAGCTGAACTAGAACTTCTCAGTTTTGAGAGACTGCAGAGATAAGCTCATAAGCTATGAAGCACTGTTAAGGGAAACTAACTTTTTAAAAAGAAAAAAAAATTATTCTACAAATGAAAAGTTGAATTCATAAATAAAAAACACACCCTTGCTCAATTCAGTACCCTTAGGGGTTTTGCTGTTACAGCCTCATTTGGTCTAGTTTGACCAGTAGCTTATGGTGGCTAATTGTAGCTAATGTTTGCTAACTTTAGACAAACATTGTATAACAAACGCCGCTGAGTCAGCTGACTCACTGACTTTGACACTTCTGTACTTTAACTGTCACGACGGCTGCCTCGGTCGTCTTTATTTTACCCACTCTGCCCGTCTCTCTAGCCTTAGGAACTCTCCAGACTTGTCATTTCATCCATGCACCAGATGCCCTCAAGACTTTCCCACAGTCCCAGTCACCAGACTCCTACAGCCACCTGCTCACCTGTTCTTCATTCCCCAATTACCATTCAACGAACATCAGTTCATGAAAAGAACAGTAATGGCTTTAAACAGTGCTTTTCCACTACGAAGTAAAAATTGTATTTTCCTGTGCACCTGAACCTAAACCCTAATCAGTACCGGCCTGCACCTTGGACCAGCCCCATTCCTGTTTACCTGTGGATTCTCTGCTACTTCTGTACAGACTTGCTGCCTTTGCTTGGAAGCTCATGTGTCTTCATTTTACCAATAATTCACTGAACTGTTTCTGTGTGCCCAGTTGTTTGCATGCGGGTCCTTCCTTGCTGCCTCGTACACACCCCGTGACACTAACGCCATGCTTAAGCATGCACAGTATTATTATTATTCTAAAAATTGTCCATTGTGGCCACTGTGGTTGGTGTTCAGCAAAAGATACATAGACTCGATTTAAAGTTGTAGTCTTGTTCATATTCTGCAATTAGAGATAAAATTGTTATTTGATAGACAGAAAAAAATTTCTGATAATCAAATAGTTTGGAATGTTTATCAAGCAACGTTCTTTGTTTTATCATTATCCTTTTGGTACATGGAGTCCGCTGACCTTATATCATTCCTGCATAGCTTCAACCTGAGGTATAATCAGCCCAAGTAGCTGAAACCACCTGGGTGAGTGTGGAGGGCCTGTTAGATTTGAAAACTTTTATGTATAAAAAAGGAGGATTTTTCCCTTTACGTTCTTGCTACTTTTGCTCAAATATAGGATTGGGTGCAGTAATTACTACCACTGCCATCGCTAGAAATCTCCTTCTGCTACTACTACAATTACTATCATTTGAACCACTAGTTCTATTAGTGCTATCACTGCTGCTGGTAATGGGTGCGAATTATCTGTGAATTTATGCGTGTGTGCTTGCTAAGCCGAGTACCCAGCAGCTGTCACCATTACAGACACAGCTGTTCTGGCCCACATTACACCTGTGCCGTGCAGCCTCGTGGTCCAAATCCAACACTTCAAACCCTCTTATCACACAGAGAGGGGACAATCATCACTAAGCCGCTGCGATTTCTGCTTTCTAACAGTCAAAGAAATCTTTATCCTTTATCCGCCCCCTTTCAATGAAAGAGTGACATTGCATAAGGCTGTTGACATTTAACTTGGGAGGGACAAACAACTTACAGGTAGAAAAAGCTGTTTTAGTGGATGTAGTGATACTGTGGATTTCTACAGCCCAATCCCAAATAAAAACAGAGAAGCCTTAACCACACATCCTAAAAAGTCAATTTGAAAAGGAAGTGTGGATAAATGAAAAGGTCACCGCTTGGCAAAGTGCTGCATATGGCACACAGTCCAATACAGACACAAGCAAGCACCCAAACAAATGCTTGACACGATACACGGATTGACCTTTTGGCAAACATGACGCTTGTTCTTTGACACCAAGAGGACTCTGCAAAGAAGTCCCTATTTGCTGAGGTTTTCCATTTCCCACACAGGCAAACACTACCTAAAGCTAAGCCTTTCAGTGTGTGTGTGTGTGTGTTCAAAGGATGTGATCTGTGGAGGCACAACAGAGGACGACTACATATTACTACTATATTTCTATGTGCCCTTGTGAGTAATTTCTTAGGGCTACAACTTAATTTCACTTTCATTATCAATTATTTTTTTAATAACCAAGTTATAGTTCAGTCTATAAAATGTCAGAAAAAAGTGAAAATGCAGCCGAAGGTTACGTCTTCAAATTGCCGGTTTTGTCCAACCAACAGTCCAAATCCCAAAAATATTCAATTTACAACAATATAACAAGAGTAAAGCAGTAGATCCACACCTTTGAGAAGCTGGAACTAGCAAATGTTTGGTAATTTTGCTTGAAAAATAACTAAAAAGATTAATCAATTATCAAAATGGTTGTGGATTACCTTTCTACTAACTGACTAAGTATATCAGCACTATATCATCTCATTGTGTTATCTGTTTATATCTGTAATGCACACTCTGAATTTGTTTTTGCTATATAAATGATATACACACTTCTGTATAATATTGTATTGTTTTTTCGGGGGGAAATAACTGTACGTAGCAGGAGTGGCAGTAGAAAAAGTTATTCTACATGTTGCCCGCTGAGTGAGTGTGTGTGATTTTCTTCCATTATGAAACCCTGGAGGTTGAACTACGTGTCCATTTCCAATGTCACTTGTAAGTTTTACGTTCCCCTTCTCTCTTTTCCAGTGTGTGTGAGCGCGTTATGTTTGGGTGTAAACATCCCCTCAGTGCACTTTCAGGCCTGTTGAGTCACCGCAACATTCCTTCAGTCCCACAGGAATTTCTGTCTTTGAACCAAAGCACCCAGGAAGGTAACAATAGTCTTTAACTGAATAAAGCCCCCCCGCCCCAAAAAAATAACTTTACCCGATCCCCTCCACAACCCCACCAGCCTGCCTGCAACTACTCCCACAGGGTGATCTCTAGAAATGGTTTTAGTATTCTTGCCAGGCTAAATAGCACTTTAAAAACAAATATCCAGCAAAATAGGTGCTCTGGGTAACAAATGCATCCACAGCATTTAAAACGAAAACATAACTGAATTGATGACACACCTATTAAAACCGTGGATACTGTATTGACGAGGAAAAGGGAGCAGATCAGCAATTTAAAAAGGACTATTCCAAGGATATTCTATATTTTTCTTACTGTCAACAATGTGTTAGTCAATGCTTTTCGACTTCTCTACCCTGTCTGTGGATCTCCGCCCCAAGCCAATTGGTTCCTACTGAATCTCAAACAGTTTTCATGTTTAAAAAAAGTTAAGTCATTTCTAAAACAGCCAGGCACTGCAGTTTTTAAACAAATAAAGAATTTGTTGGAACTATTTTCAGATGCGAATTAACACACATTTGTTGCACTAGTGAATATTTACAGCACCACTATGGCATATGTGGGATTGACTTAAAACTACAGTGTGTGTGTGTTCATGGTAATAAAAAAATAAATAAAAAAACACCATGTCAGTTAGTGTGACTCATTGATGTGTTTATAATAGTGTTTGGACAATAACAGGCTTTGGCTACACAGACAAAACTTATTAGCAGGATCAATTCATTGTTGGTTTTGGTCTTTTCATGGGATTCATTGACAATAGCAATAATATAAAAACAACCTGTTCTTTAAAGAAGCAGAAAATTATTTGGCATTAGAAGTGGTTTACCTTCACCTTCGATGGTGCACTTGCTGAGGTCCACTGTCTTAGAGTTGATCACCCCGACCAGCGGATAGCCCTCCAGCTCCCCTGCTGGCTCCATGGCCATAAAGCTGATGCTACTGCCGTCATCGGGGGCGACGGTTGCTGGGTGGGGGTCGTAGCTGCTCTCTGCCAGGCTGGTCAGTCTCCTCAGGGTCACTCCTTTGGCGCTGAGGATCTCGGCGTCTGAGCCGCAGCTCAGCAGTCTCTCTGCGAACTCCACACCGCCTCGGACGTCCGACAGAGCCTGCTGCAGCTGCGCCCTCTGCAGGTGGAGCTGGTTCCTGTTGGACGAAGACAGTGCGGATAACAAGTAGCATCTCCCATGTGTTCGACGAGAGCTTTGTCTGCACTGTAAACCATGGTGGCTTGTTTATATATATTAAAGTGAAATATGCAGTATCTTTTTCTGTGGAAAAACAGTGTGCCTAATGTTCCTTGAAATAAAATCAGAGCAGGTGGTGTAGTAATTGTCTCAACACGTTCCTCTCACACCACTCTGTGTGGCAATAAATAAGCACTGATGATTCTTAACATGCTCCCTAGTCACTACACATTCTTCCTTTTCGAAATTGCATTACTTTGACTGAATTATTAGTCTTTCATTAATGAATATGTCCAGGCAATGTGGCTTTCAGCATGAATGTATTATTTTATGGCTAATTCACAACAGCTAATTGTTAAATAGAGCATGAAAGTTCATGTTTTTTACCTCAGAAATAATAGTAATCACATCCCACGTATAAAGCGGATAAAGTTTGCTCAGTTGTCATGGACTATCTGCTTAAGAAGACCCAGAGATGCACTTGAAAGCTGCAGGAAGCTAGTAAGTGGACCATGAGTTAAGATTGTCCATTTTCAAACTCTTAGTTGACAGCAAGCCAACCTTTGTCTTGGACTCAGTGCTTCTGCTGTTAAGAAAAATTAAACAGGCTTGTAGACAATATATTATAGTGCAAGACAACAAAACAACAACATCAATATCAAAAGATGCTGACAGCAGAAATCTAGTGCTCTGCTTTTTACACAACATATTGGAGTCCTGCACACTCGCCAGAAGGAAGTAGCTTATTTTCTGGGTGAAGAGTATCAGACTGTCTTTGACTCTGACTTTCTGAGCCGACCACTGACACATTAGGTGGCTGGCGACAGTAAACGAGAAGAAAGATCTGCAGCTTAAACACAGCTGTTCCACAACTTTTGTGACTTTCTATCTGCCAAAGAAGAAATGTGTGTTTTTTCTTTCCTTGCTCCACAGGGAGGTCAGAGGTCAGGAACAGCTACTGCAAAATAATCTTAGAATTGGTGTGGACCCAGAATCTGAATCAGTAAAAACTACCCAAACTTAGGGGTGGTCAGTCTCAATCGAGAACTTTTATTTATTTTTTTAAAATACAATGTTTAGAAATTTTACCCCCCCATAAAAAAGATACATTACAATCAATACAAACATCAAATCCTCCCTCCCCCCTCCAAAATGTCCATAGTGAGCAAGTAAACAACAAAAAGATAAAATAAAATAATAGCAATAATAGCTCTAACAATATCAAATGACTTTTACTCAGAACTGACAGTGAGTAGGGAGCTTCAAGAATTACTCTGCTCTTACTTTGAGGTATTATTTTTTGTCCTAGTTTAACTTTTAGCCAGAACCCTCAGAGTTGCTTAAATCTTACACTTCATTCATTTCCCAAAAGAATATTGATAACATTACTTAGCCCACTCCACAGGAACTGTGTTGGTTGTGCCATACCTGCGTTGGACACGGAGCTCCTCCAGGCGATGCAGCAGAGACAAGCAGTGGGCCTCCACAGCGCTGGCGTAGCCTCGTGCAAACGTCCTCACCTCGTTCGCTGTTGCATCCACCCGTGCCTGCAAAGCCTCCTGGGATACTTCCACCTGTAACAGTGCGTAAAGAAAGAATTTCGTCGTAAAATAAAGATACTTGACGTTTGAAAAAAGTCACATCTTAAATGTTACGATAGGTCTTGAGAATGATTTTGTGTCTTCAAAACTTTAAGAAGGTGGTTTGTGAGAATGTTTTGTGGAATTACAGTATGTCACGAGTAGCATTATGCTAAAACAACAACAGAGAGGCCAATGTTTAATCCATAGTGTTAAAACATGGACATAGTGGTAGGTTTCTTAAGGTTGTTATAAAGCCTGAAGTTGGGATTAAAAGTTGCCACAATACTATCTGCATAAAACCCAAATATGTGCAATGTCGAGCTTGTTTGGAGCTGAAATGGGTCAAGCAGGCACAACATACTTCGCTTAATATATTCGCAATAGAAACATAAATGTCAAATCAGACTGTTGCACCTTCTGCAGCGAGTCTGTCAGACGCTCCAGGCGAGGACGCAGGCGCACCGAGACCAGCTCTCGGATGCGGTCTCCATGACGATCAATAACATCCCGGGTGGGGCAGCAGCGGTGGTCACGGTGCAGTGTGGCGGCACACTCCAGGCAGACGGGTAGGTCGCAGGGCTGACAGAAGAGCCGGAGCTCCTGGCCGGGGTGGAGGGAGCAGAGGACGGGGCGGCAGAGACGACCGCGAGTCTTCAGCTCCTCCAGACACTGAACAGAGTGAGATGCTGTTCGCTTCTGCCGCCTGCAGACAGGAGAGAGAGCAGATACAGACATGTCTGCATGTCAGAATAAACATCCAATTCAGCCTCAGATCTGGTAAAAATATAGCCGGAGATCAGACGTTACCTGCTACTGGCTGGAAGAGAATACAACTGAACATAATATAACTTAAACATAAACTTAAAATAGAACTTCACACGTGCTCTCTGTACCTGTGTCAGCACAAAATAGAATAGAGTAGAACTTAGCTCTGAGCTTGACAGAGTAGAAATGAATTAAGCTTTTAAGTGTGAAAGCTCAAAAGAGTTTCTATTCTTCTATTTTCCAGCAAAAATACCAAACACTCGCTGGTTAAGTGTGAAGAGTTGAAGCTTTTCTTTCTCATGTGATAGCAAACAATGTCACTGGATTTTAGACTGATGGTTGGATAAAGACGAGCAAATTCAAAACACAAAAAAAAATTAATTAACCAAGTCAATGAGCTGCAGATTTATTGATGATGAAAATCATCGTTAGTTGAAGCCCTACAACAGAACCTCACCTATCTGAGCATCACAGCATCAGATAGAATAAATTAAAACAAAACCTACCTGCGAGCTTGACAGTGGTAGAAGTACTAATCACACTGAAAATACTCCAGTGCATGTAAAAGTCCTGCATTCAAAACCTTACTTATGTCAAAGTAAGTATTATCAGCAACATTTAAGTATTGAAAGAAGTTATACTATTACATGTTGTGTTTCTGGATTAATATTACTGCTGCGTTAGTGTGTATGTTGCATTTTATTGCTGTAGATGTTTAAGGTTGAGCTAATTGTAAACTACTTTAGTTACTGTTGGGTAGTTTAATCTACAGCAATGCATCATATTCCACTGCATGCAGCGGTGGAAGCCGGACAGACTCTACCTGTGCGCCTGACAGCAGAACTCGCACAGGTTGACGCAGCAGACCTCGCAGCGGCTCTCGGCGCCTCCTTCGCCGCACAGGTCGCATCCCAGCGGGCCGTCCGTCACCAGGGTCTCCAGGAACACTTCGTCCAGCGCCAGGTGGTCGGTGCTCAGCCCATCCGGTCCCGACGGAGGGATGTCTACCTCGGAGTCACAGTCGGGACAGAGCACCGTGACGGTGACGGCGACGGCGGGTCGGTCCTCCTCCACCGCTTCGCCTCTGCGCGAAGACACCGAGAACGGCTCCAGCTGGCCGATACAGTCGGAGCAGAAGGTGTGCAGACATGGGAGGATTTTAGGGTCCCGGAACAAGCGTTTACAAACGTTACAAACCGCCCTCGGGTTCACCGAGACTCCGCTGTGCTCATGTTCCGAGACTAACGTTGGCTGCTCCGCGTTTTCTTTTTGGTCAGACTGCGACATGGTCTGCTTTCGGTGACTTGTGGTGCCAAAAACAAAACCAGTAAATACCACTCTGAACCCCACCGAGCTCCACAAACCTGCCAGAACTGAAAGAAAACTTTTCTCGAACTTTCTTCTGCATTAAAACCGCTAATATGAAACTAAACATCCAGTTGTTGCACTGTGATGACAAACAAATATTTTAATTTCACCTCACTGATTAAAATCCCACTTTTCTTCGGGAGAAGCAGGCTCCGTTCACTGCTCCATGAGCCATATGCCACCTCACTCACTACCGGGCCAATAGGAAGCCTCTCACGGACTATCAGGGGTGGTCCAAGGACTCTTTATTCCAGTCTGGGACTCCGACTGCTCCCATCTACTGGCAGGACAGAACATGTTTTCACTAGGACACTTCAGTATTTTTGTTTACTACAAAGCTGCTCGATAGCAGAAATAATCTTATTTTTGTATACTAATGCTGAGGTCAAGTTTAGATTTTTTTCCCCCTCTAATATTAACTTTAGAAAAAAAAAAGCACACCAGCACATTAGTGGTAATTAGATTAGCTACTTATATATATATATATATATAAAAAAAAATCGATAGTTGTTTTTTGTGGTGTGAACTAATAAAAATATGCAATTTAAAAAATATATATATATATTTTTAATTTTAATTCCCCCCCTCCTTACCTGTAGTGCTGTTTATCCAATTGCCCAGTTTTGAAGTTATCAGCTTTAGAGATGTCTGCATTTTTGGAATATAATGACTGGATGGCACTCTGCTTGTGGGGCTCAAAGCACTAAAATATATAAATAAATGAATAAATAAAAAAAATATAAAAACTTTTAAGATTTGTTGAGCAGTTTCATGTATGAACTATCAGTAGAAAGACAATTCCTACATGAAACTGCTCAACAAATCTGTGGCTTATCTTGAGTAATCTTGCTGACACTGTTTCATTTTCTCCACAAGGATGAGCGTTCATCCTATTTTATGTTGTACAGAAAGACAAATAAAAAAAAAAAAACCCAGCTCAAGCTAATTGGAATTAAGAAACGTTTACTGACAAATAATCTAGATGGAGCCTTCACTGAAAACATGATGTACATCTGAGAAAAGTAAAAAAGAAAAAGTAAACATTGACTGAGAAAATGCACCACAGAGTTAAATGGTGTTACATGGCAACAACACCCACTGTAATATATTAAAAAACAAATAATATAATCTTCGGAAATGACTTATGTAGCTACTTTGAATCATCACTCCTGTCGAATTCTGAAAAAAAAAAAAAAAATCCTGTCACTGAATGCAACGCAGGCACACCCAGGTGCAGAGTTTGTGTGTGTGTGTGCGATTAGGTGAGATGATAGATGCAAAGGACGCTGGTCATCATGCTCAGGTAAGTTGATGCCAGCAGAGATGATGCAGCACTGTAGGTGAAGTATGTGTTCCCCGGAACAGCAGAGCCTGGAAGATATGAAAGGTATGTAATACAATCTGCTTATTATTAATTATAATAATTATTATTATTATTATAAAAAAATCTTGTATTTTATTATAATTTTTGTCTAGATTTGTTTGGATTGTGAATTTTGATTGTTTATATCAGTGAATATAATTTAAAGTTTTCCACCCATTTAGTGTTACACTTCCATAAGTTGAGGGACTTGTCAGAGAAACATTAATTAAGACAGGCTCAAAATCAAAGCAGCAGAGTTCGAGATATTCTGACTTTTAGTCCCTAATATGGGTCATACAAGGGACTTTTAATAATGCAACTCTGTAGTGTCTCATTATACCCTCCCTGCCTGGTAAATAACAAACGAATAACAAATCTGAAACTAACCTTGAAGATGTCATCAGAGTTATTTTCTCAGACTTTAGAAAGCTCCTTCAGACCCACAGAAGACATTATACAACTGTTCTCACAGGCTGAGCAGTACTCCTCGTGATGACTAAACTGTAAAATCAGTGAGGTGCCCCTTTAAGTTTCTCTAGCATACCCTGCTTTGGCTTTTTTTGACATTGAGATCCACAGATATCCATGTAAAAACAAGTTTTCATAAAAGAATACCTGTTATAGTTGCCTTGGAGATGGCAGTCACCAAGTTATTTTCAATCCTGTAGGTGTAGGTATCGCTGACACTGACATTGACTGACTGTAGTGTGCTGACTACACTGAATATCCCTGCAGAGTTTTGTGTGAAGTTCGTGTTTCCCTGCAGGATGTTCCCATCAGGGCCCGACCACGTCACGTTTGGTTTAGGGAGCCACCTGCTCGCCTCAGCAGCCAGGATGCCATTTGAGAACTTAAATGTGGGGGCTGAAAAGGCTGAGACAATGGAAAGTGGTAAGTTTAAAAAAATAAAATAAAATCCATGCGGCAATGTAAATTTTCCAAGGCCAGCTTCAGTCAGCTGTCACATCGTGTAACTTTGCAATCGGTTGTAAAAACAAGATTATAAAGTCCCAAAAAAGAAAATTAATTAAGTCGAAGGAGCAGCAATACGGTTAAAGAGAACAGTGGAAGGAACGCTTTTCATATCCGGCCTCAGCCTGTGATGTAGTCTGACTCAACATATAACTCCTCCTGTGAGCACCCATAAGGGAAGGCTGCTGTATAAACAGATAATTGATGACAACATAGTAAAACAGTTTCAGTAATATGAATCTTCATTGGAGACATAAATGTTAATACTGCACATAAATAAATAATGTCTGTATCTGCTTATAACTACATTATAGTGCGTTATGAACCATTCATCAAATGTTAATATACTGCTTGTAAATGCTAAATAGGGAGCAAACACACAGTGAAACTGGAAAGACGGTCATCCTACCTGCTGTTCTGAGGTGAATGTTGACCTTTCCCCCTGCATCAGACGAGCTGATGCTGCAGGTGTACTCCCCCTCGTCACTACTTCTCACAGTCCTCAGCAGCAGAGAGGCGTTCCCTGTGACTACAGCATCAGGGAAGAGCTGAGTTCTCACTTTGAACTGCGAGTTCTGGTCTCCAAGATCCGGAGCTCCGTTCTTATACTTGTAAACAAGTCCCGTCAGCCCCTTCTTCTCCCAGGTGACTGACACTTGTTGGAGTGTCGCTTGTGCACTTTGTGTGTAAAGATAACAGCTGAGAAGCTCATCCTCGCCGAGGTTGCCAACGGGCAATGTGTTGGTACTCATCACCGTGGACGACGAGCCTGTAGGATGAAGACACAGGCACAGACTCATAATGGAGAATTATTAGCTTTAACATGGGGGTTGTTATTTTAGTCATGTTTCTCGAGAGATTAAATGTAGAACAACAATTTAAGATTTCAATGACATTTAGTGGCAAGTGGTTGTTTTTTGGCACAAATCTAAGAACTTTTAAAGGATTTCTTAAAAAGGATAGATTCACATTTTTTTTTCAAATCTGTCATAAAGCAAAGCTCTCCTTGCCAGAGATTTACTAGTCACTGTGAATGTTCCTCCTGCTCCATACTGGCTGTGAGGAGATCCCTTCCCAAAGTGACTCCGATGTGTCTTTTCTTTACTGTGCCTGCGGCTCAACAAGGAAACACTGTTGAGCTAAAAACAGCCATAACTTTGGAAGATACCGATTTGTGTCAAGCGCACAAAACAGGCAAAGGACCCAAACACAGACAGGTGCAGTCAATGATTTAATATGGCTTACTGGCAGGTACACTGGTTGGCAGGCAGGCAGCAACAGGTAAGACAGGCAGCAAGATAGTCACCAGTAACAGGCAGGCAGATAATAGACCAAATGACAGGAAACAAAAACGGCAGAAGCCAACATAGCACTTGACACGAACTGACAAAAAAGAGGCCAAGCAGAAGACCTCAGGCAGACGGCCTGGAGGCAAGGCAGGTCCGGAGGATGACCAGATGTGTGGAGCAACTCAGGAGGCCGGCAGCAAGGGCGGAACCCCTTGGGAAGCCGGTGACATGGCTGAACCAGACACCAGTCGCTGGGCAGCTGAGTCTCTGAGGCGCCGGGCAGCAGGGAGGACAAAGAGCTGGCTCGAGTAGGCCTGGACAAGACAGATATTGTGGCAAGGTGACCCAAGGAGCGGTTTTGTCGTCTGTCATGAAAACCGGAAAACTGGCTGATTACTACGAGGGGCTGGAACTGGCTCAGGACCTGCAATGCATGCTCACAAAGCCGAGCCTAATTGACTGGAGTGCAGGGTGATTGCTAGCAGGCCGGAGTGAAGGTTGGCTAGCAGGCAGGAATGACAGCTGAAGGCTAGCATGCTGGGAGTTAGCTGGCTGAAGATTAGCAGGCCATGAAGCAGGCTGGAGGCTAGCAGGCAGGGATACAGGTTGTGGGTCAGGGGTGTCAAGGAAGTCTTTTGACTCCTCAACCAAGAGAGGACGCTTCCCTGCGTGCCATATTCAGAGCAGCCTGTCCTGTACTCATTACAAGGGGCCCTCCTCCAACAGTCTTTGATGTGCAAGAGGTTAAGAAAGGTGCAGTCAATGATTTAATATGGCTTACTGGCAGGTACACTGGTTGGTAAAACAAAATAATCCAAACGACAGGAAACAAAATGGCAGAAGCCAACATAGAAGTTGAGACAAACTGAGAAAGGAATCAATGAGACTGTATTCACAGGTGAGGGCAGGATAACTAAACACAGGTGAACTTAATTAGGGCAGAGCAAACAATTCAAACTGCTGGGAAGAGCAAACACACATGGGAAGTAAAACTACCAGACACATGAGGCAAGGAGAATATTTCAAAATAAAACTGGAACTAACCAAACACAGACCCTCAAACCATGACAATTTGATTTGACTAACTGTTCTTTGGAATGCATTGATTTTGGATTTACATTGGATTACCATTAGGAAAGGTCTCTTCATGGCAAATATGGAAAAGAGGAGGAATTATTACAGCGACCAATAGCACCTTCAAATTTACATATAGAGAAATGAATATTGTATCCAAACAGACTTGAAAAAATGTGAGCCTTTTCTTCAGCTACTACTACACTTAGTACTTAAGCAGAAACTAAATCTGAAACATGTCTCCCATGATTGTCATCGAGTGTATTCTGATGCCTGATCTGGGGCCAGATGCAAATAAAAACATTTTTTTTTACTGTGCAGCCATAGTTGAAGTATGGGCTCTGAGTGTTTTCTAGCTGTTTCTAACTGTTACTTTAATGTAGGAGGTGCATATTGCAATTGAACTTGCTCTCCAAGAGGCACACAAATATCCTTGAAATTCTTTGCAGGTGCTGAGTAGCAAATATCTACACTGAAAGATTAAAAAATACACCAACACTGCTTGTTCATTCCCGAATCTTTTTAATTCTATGTAGATATGATTGATAAACCCGATAAATGATAACATGATTAATAGTCCTCTGCAGGTGGGGTAAACTAACCCTCCTAACTCCACCTGAAACCTGAACCCTACCATCTGTGGTCAAAACATTGTCAACCATGTCATCAAGCGGTGTGCAGCTATTTTTTCCATCTTCCTTACACAAAAGTTCCCATGGATGTCTCTACAAAAATAATTTATCTTAGATGGAAATTCAACTACACATTCAAATGCACTGAGAACATCACACGTAAAACTTGACAGACATACAGATGGTTTTAAATACTTGGTGGTGTGTTTCATCAACAAGAATAAATGCTTTTAGATATAGACAAACACAGCATGTGCTGAACACACCCATGTATCCCCTCAGGCCTGACAGAGCCATCACCAATGAAAGCAGGATCTCACAAGGATCAGTGGGTCTTACTTGAGAATGCCAAGGCTAAGATGAGGATGATGATGGCCGAGAAAAAGATGATGAGGGTAATCATGCTACACACAAAGAGAAACACAAACACAGGAAAGAGTAAGGAAACAGGCACACTGCCAACTTGGGCTAAAAACAACTTGCAAATCAACTTCACAGCAACCAGGACAGAAAGTTCTTATATAAATATGTAGACACCCAGTGGTGGAAGAAGTATGCATATGATTTACTTAAGTAAAAGCATCATTACAACAATCTAAAACTTCTCATTTAGAAGTAGAAGTTTCGTATCTAAGTAAAAGTACAGAAGTATTATCAGCAAAATGTACTTAAAGCATCAAAAGTAAATGTAGTCATTCTGCAGAAAAATGACCCCTGTGATCAGATATATTTACTATATATTACATTATTATTAATGTAATTAGTTACTTAATTGTTACTGATGCATCAATGCATAAGTAGCATTTTACTTTTGTAGCTACGAGGAGGAGCTAGTTTTAACTACTTCATATAAAGTTTAACAGTGTAGTCCAGTGGTTCCCAACCTAGGGGAAGGGGCCCCTTTGGAGGGTCACAAAATAAATCTGTGGGGGCGTGAGAAGGTTAATGGGAGAGGACGAATAAATATGTTCTGCTAAAGAAATTTGTATTCTTATTTTGGACTTTTCTCTCATCTTTTCATTTTTATATATATATATATATATATATATATATATATATATATATATATATATATATATATATATATATATATAAAATAACTGAAATGTGACAAGAGGCCCCTATTAGACATTGCTTTTTGTACGGGCCAAAAAAGTTGAGAACCACTGGTTTAATATTTAACAGTGCATTGTATTTTATAATCTAAAATCGGAAAACTAAGTAGTACAGTACAGGAAGTATTGTACAATAGTACAATATTTCCCTATAAAGTAGCATAAGACAGAAATACTCAAGCACTGAAGAACAGTTCTTGAGTAAATGTACTTTCCACCATTGTAGACAATGTTTTCCCAATTTTAAAAACCATCAGCAGAGAACACATTTAAACCTTATGACCTCACCTGTAGAAAATGATCTGCCCGATGGACGCCATGGCTGCTGACAAAACCTCTTGAGAAGAACAAATGATTCGATCCTGTTGCTCAAGTCAAAGGTCCAGTCATACCATTCCTCCTAAATATCCACAGACGTCTACTTCCACAGAATGGCAGTCTGCTGTTTTGCCTATTTGGCCTCCCCACTGCACTTTAAAAACAACACCATGAGTAAATATTACCTTTAAGGCGTGTGCTTCATACATGACTTGTCACAGAAGCTCATTCATCCTATCAAGATAAAGGTGCTTGGTAGTAATTTAAATATCGGCTCTAATTCAGCAGCTTGTGTCTCAGAATGACATTTGGTAAGTTTGATATACTGTAAAAAATGTGATGTTTGAAGTGCAAACTTGATTGTAGCTATGAAATGGGTTAGGTTATTTATGTGACTGTAGTATTGGCTGCTGCGGGCTAACAATTTGAGATAATCAGTATACGTAAAGGCAAAAGAATGACAAGTACCCTGGGTTTCCTCCAACGATTTAATCAAGGTGGAGTGAATTTCAATGTGTCAAGGTGGAAAAGCCTCAGAAACGGCAGAAACAGCATGCATTTAACAATTAAACTCCTCACTGAAACCCAAAATGTAATTCTTTTAAGTTTAGCAGCTTTTTTTGTGGAAAATGTCCCACCACATACAGTCAGTGATGGAAAATAACTACGTACATTTACTCAAGTACTGTACTTAAGTACACTTTTGAGGTACTTGTACTTTACTTGAATATTTCCATTCACTACATTTCAGAGGGAAATACTGTACTTTTTACTCCACTACATTTATTTAAAAACTTTAGTTACTAGTTACTTTGCAGATTCACATTATTAATACAAAATATAATCAAGAAATTGTATTACTATGGATACAGATGAGACGTTATTGAGCCCTAGTGAAATTCATAAGCTACCCAGCAGTATATATAGTAAATAAAGCCCACCTTTACCAGCTGCAACATTAAAGGTGATGCTTACACATTGAACTTTTACGTAAGTAATTTTTTGAACACAGGACTTTTACTTGTAACGGCATATTTCCACACTGTGGTATACTTTTACTTAAGTAAAAGTTCTGAGTACTTCTTCCACCACTGCATACAGTATATATCTGGCACAAGAAAATAGAAATACATATCTTAAACAGTGGGGTGCACGGTGGCAGAGCGGCTACAGCTCCTGCCTCCCAATAAGGAGATCGTGGGTTCGTGGGTTCGATTCCCGGACCGGACCAACATCACACAATCTCTCTGGGTGGAGTCTGCATGTCCTCCCCGTGTTACCGTGGGTTCTCTCCGGGTTCTCCGGCTTCCTCCCACCGTCCAAAGACATGCATGTGTAGGTTAATTGATAACTCTAAATTGCCCGTATTGAATGAATGTGTGAGTGAATGGTTGTCTGTCCTTGTCTGTGTCTGTGTTCGCCCTGCGACGAGTTGGCCACTGTCCAGGGTGTGCCCTGCCTAAGGCCCGAAGTCACTGGGATAGGCTCCAGTCACCCGCGACCCCCTAACGGGGACCAAGCGGTAGAAAATGGATGGATGGATGGATCTTAAACAGTTACATTACATAACTAAATAAAAGACGTAAAGCAAAGAAATCATGTCTGTTTTTCTGTATCTGTGTAGGCTGATGGCCAATATCTGGTATTTCACAAAGGCCATAACCTCATTGTGTTCGATCCCTTTAGATTAAACTAGCTGTATTTTTTTTCACCCAGAGATGTCATGGTAAATGAAAAAACATGTGGAGAAAAAAAGGGCGAGTTCAGAGAGTTTTTGCCAGTATATATATGAAATAAAATTACTTCAAATATGTTCAACTCCAGGGTTTAGTACAGTCTAGTTTGACTGCAAATACACTGAATATGTACCAGGAGAGAAACGAGACAAACACCATCATCATGGGAAAGCACAAAGAAGCGAAAGAAACCTGGCATGTCCGCTGAAAAATTCTGCCAACCTCAAAGTCTGCATGTGACAGATGCTATGATATATGCACGAGCAACCACATGAAATAAGAAATAGTAGTATCAGTTTCCATATTATAAACTCAAACATGTGAGAAAAATTTAATGCAAAGCTAATTTCCAGCACTGGAATCCACTTCTGTTGTCACAGAAGTGGAGAAGGCATTTAGCAGTACATGTTTCTTATCTGTATGGTTGTTACCCTGTTTTTGCTGGCTTTACATCTTCATAAACCGTTAAATCACATAAAGTACATAGTTTCTGCTGTTTGCTTTGTAGCACACTCACACATATTCTGAGTGTGCGACAGTGAAATCATTCTCAGTTAGATGTGTGACACAATGAATCAAGAATTTCTTATTTCTTTTTAACATACAGTAGATACCGGATGCAGCATTGCAAAACAAGCCTTTTCATTTAATTTTGAGCTCAGGTTTAGATAAAACCTGCTTGAATCCAGTCCATTTTCCCAGTTATTACATATTAAATAGCTCAAGTAAAACATAAAAGTCAATTATGTTACTACTTGTCAATTGAATTCATTCATTATTCTCTGCATCCCACAGTGTTGAGAGTAAACTACCAGTTTTGGAAAATGATACTGCAAAAAAAGTCAGAAGGACCACAGCAACAGAACAACTATAACCATATTTTTCTTTTTAGAAGTCATTCAAAATAAAACACTTTCTGCTGATCTAACATTGGCAGACCAAGCTAGCATGGTTGCTGTGATGATACGTGTTTTGAAGATTATATTCTAGCATCATTTGTACAACACAGTGATGCACGTGTATGTCATGTACTGTTGTGTATAATTGTATGTGTCTTGTCCTTCTTTAGTGTTGTTCCATCATTGTGTGTATGTTTTAACTTTGACCTGCCAAAGGACTGCAGATGGAAATTAGCTTTCAGCTAACTCAATTCATAAATGGCAACATTTATGTTTAAAGGAATATTTTCCAAGGGCGTAGGTTTAGTCTCGACATTGGTAGGGACACAACAACCCACCCCTTACATAATTTGACGTAGCCTCTGGGAGGGCATATCGAAGTTATCTAATATGTCTTCACTCCAAAGATAATACAAATATTGGTAAGGACAATTCTGTCCTCCCAAAATATTGGTAAGGACATGTCCCTACCGTCCATATGCAAACCTACACCCTTATAGGAAACAGGCCTGCTTTCCTTTTGGGGGTGACAAAAGTTGACACCACTCTTTTGTCTGTGCATTAAGTACGGAGCTAGAGCCAGAAGGCGGTTAGCTTAGCTTAGCATAAAAATCAGAAGCAGCGGGAAAAAGTGAAATGATATAAATTATTGATACTATCAACCATGATAATTTGCTTCTTCTTGAACGATTTGGATCCCAAGCTTGAAAATGTATTGTGAAAATGACTGGTGGTCAAAATGAGGATCTCTTTGCTTTCTATGACATTTGTCTGGGAAAATCCTCTTTGGTTATTAAGAGAAGTAAAACCACACGGTACCATCATTGTGAAAGTGCTTAAGGCTGGCACATTGTGATTAATCACTGTATCACTGTCCAGATGTAGACTATTTATAGGTGAAATATGCTTTGTTCATGTAGTTGACAGTTTTTCCACTCAGCCTGTTTGAACATCTTCTGAGCGGAAAAAAAGAAGATAATTCAACTTTAGCAGCCTTGCAACAGAAGATCTTAATTTTTTTTAATTTTTTTTTATCATTTTTCAGTCTGACACTCTTCAGCCAGGATGGCTCACTTAAGTCATGATTTTCCTCAAAGACTTGTCAATGTAATAACAAATGCTGTGAGTATATTTCTGCTGATAGTAATCTTCTACATTGTGCAGTACATATTTGATATGGACTTTGTATGCTCGTGCAGACCAGGTGTACATCTAAATGGTATACTGTACTTGACTGTCCCTCCTCTGATCCTCACCTGGGTTGTCAACATCACTGAGCCTCTCCACCAAAGGAGGATTTTTTCCAGCTGGCAAAGTCTTTGTCCCAACAATTTCTGCAGCATTTTTTTTAAGTTGTTTATAAACTACCTCACTCTGAGTTTTGTATGGGTAGCCACTGTTCTGTTTGATGGAGACTGGTACATTTGCCTGATGACAAACCTCAACGACTCTCAGACTGGAATTCCTTGCAAAACAAATCTGAGCTACGAGGAGTACCGCATTAAAGCCGATTATAAGACTGCGTCTCTTGTAAGTAACAACACACAGCAAGCAAACATGCAAAATTAAACCAAAAACAATTTGGGAAATTACATTGTTTTTTATCTTTATACAAATGCATTTTTTAACACAATACGTTTTGTCATATATTGTTTACACGATGCAGAACACTGTACCCAATATGCAGTATGTATCCAACCCAGGACTTAATATAATGGCTGGCTTTTAAAGAAATGTAATGTTATGTTGTCAGTTATTTTGTAGGAGTAGCTGTCAATCTTCCTGTAGTATCATCTCTAAGAAGTCTTTAACTTACTGATGCAATAACTAATACTAACATTAAATCTTGAATTAATCCAATTAAAGAAACAGCAGTTTTTCAAGTTCTCCATGTGTTTAATATTAGGAATAATGATTCATGAACATGCCACTTCAGAGCCCCCTACGGTCACTAAATCTCAGACCAGAAGAAGTTAAACCTAATTTCTTAATCAGCTTCTATGAGCGATGTGGCTCCACATGAACGCACTATTATCTGCCAAAGTTCTTTCTTTTTGTTTTTGTCTGTGCTCTTGGTTTGAAGTGGGCGGTGCTTAGTTGGAAAATCAGAATCAGAATCAGAAATACTTTATTGATCCCCGTAGGGAAACTCTTTGTTACAGTAGCTCGCCTTTACGTCAGTGCACACAGGAGAAAACGATATTATACACTATAAACAGGTCAGAAATAAATAAATTAAGTAACATGTTGGTATAAGTATAAGATAAACTAAGTGTCGAGTACCAAGTGGGTTTACTGGTAGATGGTGAAGTACAGTATAAATACAATGTCACTAATTATGTAATAAATAATAGTAAAAGCGGAGGTGCATGTACTGTCGAGAGTAATTGAGGTATATCCGTAACAATAAATAAGAAAAACTAACAAGGAAAACTAATATTGCACTTGAGGAGTAAACAGAATATTGCACAATTATTATTAATTATGGCGGAGATGTAATGCTCAATGACCAGTTTAGTGACTTAGGGTCAAACAGACTAATCCTTAGAGGAGGAGTTAAATAGTTTGATGGCCACAGGCAGGAATGACTTCCTGTGGCGCTCTGTGGTGCTCTTTGGTGGGATGAGTCTTCTGCTGAAGGTGCTCCTTTGTTTAGCCAGCACGTCATGGAGCGGGTGGGAGACACTGTCCAAGATGGCGTGTAGTTTGGCCAGCATCCTCCTCTCTGACACCACCGCCAGAGAGTCCAGCTCCACCCCACAATGTTACTGGCCTTACGGATCAGTTTGTTCAGTCTGTTTGCGTCCGCTACCTTTAACCTGCTGCCCCAGCATGCAACAGCATACAGGATAGCACTGGCCACCACAGACTCATGAAACATCTTCAGCATTGTCCGGCAGATGTTGAAGGACCTCAGCCTCCTCAGGAAATAGAGGCGGCTCTGGCCCTTCCTGTAAACAGCCTGAGTGTTCTTGGTCCAGTCCAGTTTGTTATCTAAGTATACTCCCAGGTACTTGTAGTCCTCCACAATGTCCACACTGACCCCCTGGATGGAAACCGGGGTCACTGGTGCCTTGGCCCTCCGTAGATCCACAACCAGCTCCTTAGACTTTGTCGCATTGAGCTGCAGATGGTTCTGCTCACACCATGAGACAAAGTTCCCCACCGCAGCCCTGTACTCCGTCTCATCACCACCGCTGATACATCCCACCACAGCAGAGTCATCAGAAAACTTCTGAAGGTGGCAGGACTCTGTGTGGTGGCTGAAGTCCGTGGTGTAGATGGTGAAGAGGAAGGGAGAGAGGACAGTCCCCTGAGGGGCCCCAGTGTTGCTGACCATGCTGTCTGACACACAGTGCTGCAGCCGCACGTGCTGTGGTCTGCCAGTCAGGTAGTCCACAATCCAGGACACAAGGGGGGCGTCCACCTGCATCGCTGCCAGCTTCTCTCCCAGCAGGGCAGGCCGGATGGTGTTGAAAGCACTGGAGAAGTCAAAAACATTCTCCTCACCGTGCTTGCCGGCCTGTCCAGGTGGGTGTGGATGCGGTTAAGCAGGTAGATGATGGCGTCCTCAACTCCCAGCCGGGCTGGTAGGCAAACTGAAGGGGGTCCAGGAGGGGTCTGACGATGGGCCGCAGCTGTTCCAGCACTAGTCTCTCCAGGGTCTTCATTATGTGGGAGGTCAGTGCCACCGGTCTGTAGTCCTTGGAGCCACTGGGACGTGGCGTCTTCGGCACAGGAACGAGGCAAGATGTCTTCCACAGAATGGGGACCCTTTGAAGACTCAGGCTCAGGTTGAAGACGTGTTGAAGGACTCCACAAAGCTGGGGGCACAGGCTTTTAGCACCCGGGGCTAACGCCATCGGGGCCTGCAGCCTTGTTCGAGTGGAGCCTCATCAGCTGTCCTCTCACCTGGTCAGCAGTCAGGCACACAGCAGAAGTTACAGGTGGGGAGGGGGAGTCGTAGGTCTGGAGAGGGCCGTTAGCCTGATGGGGAGGGGGAGCAGAGTACTCAGAGGAGATTGAGGGCCGACAGCAGCTGAGTTAGAGGGGATGACCAGGAGCCGGTGTGTCGAATCTGTTAAAGAACAGATTCAGTTCGTTGGCCCTGTCCAAGCTGCCTTCAACTCCTCTGCTGCCAGTCGGTCTGAAGCCAGTGATGGTCTTCATGCCGCTCCAGACCTCCCTCATATTGTTCTGCTGGAGTTTCCGCTCCAGCTTCCTCCTGTACTTGTACACTGTAACAGTGATGTCCCGTATTTCTGAGTGCCAATCACAAACATTTAGCAATGTGAATTCAGAATATGATGGCAGTTGGTTGTTTGCTAATGTTGCCAGGCAAGAAGTCCTCAGAGTACCCAAATGACAATATAGTTTGTCATTGTCTTCCAGTGTTTATAAGGACAAAGTGAGTTTTTTTAGTCACATTGGCAGCCGCAGTGAATGGGAAGACCGTCCCTAGCTTGGACAGAGCCAGGCTAGCTGTTTTCAGTATTTCTGCTAAGCTAACTGGTGGCTGTCTCTAGCTTTGTATTTACTATACAAACATGAGTGGTATCAATCTTATTGTCTAATACTCAGCAAGAAAGTGAATAAACGTATTTTCCATTCACTTATTTTCCACAACACTTTGTTAAGTGAAACGGGATAGAAGCCTTAGTTTAGTATCAAAGTCAAATACTTGTACACTCGTCCACCACCGCAAACCTCCACCTTACTTTTCATTGGGTGATACGATCATCACAATACTTCCTGTTTGAACACAATCATTAATTATTTATGTTACCGATGAACAAAAGAGAGAAAGAAAGGTTGTTAAATGAAGGTGCTAACGATGTCTGGTTAGCTGAGCTAATTAATAAATTATTCACTGTTCCAAGCGACCCCTCTCAACAGCACAAAAGTACTTTATGTAGGCCTATGTTTTTTTCTAGATCTCTACTGTTGAATATTCTGTAATGGTAGAAGTGTTGAAACAAATTGGAGCTTGACTGAAACCACAAACATTTTGCTTTCTGTTCCTTGAACTACTAAAGAAATCTCTAAAGATTACTTTTTTTCTTTTCCATGACATTGGCTTTGGTGCAATCTGTGTTCTTTTCATTTTTTGGAGCACTGTTGAAAGCATAAAAGCCTATCATATCAGAAAGAAGACATGGAAAAGAGGCTGCAAGATATTGTGCCCTCCTTACTACAGAGTGGTTTATGAAGGTATTCTGGATGAGCAAGTGAGTAACCATTTGAGAGACGAGCTAACAAAAATAGCATCAGAAAGAGCAAAAGCAATCTGTAAGCCCTTCCTTCGAGTTATTGAGGAAAACGAGCATCCATTTACATGTGATGGCAACGACAACGAAAGCACAGTTTCGGAAGCCTGGGAAAAAATTTCAGCTCCAGATTTCCTCTTGATGGACCATGAGAAGACTCACCTGCTGAAACAGAGACGTTAACACATGAATGTTAATTGGAGAGGATGGACTCTGATGAGCAAGCAGCGTTCATACTGAAAACTTTATTAATCCTGGACAGTTTCATGAGGACGAAACAAGACATCTTTAGGTGGTTTGATGATATAATTATAAATCATTTTCCTTATTATCAGCTGAGTCATGATTTGTAGGTAAAGTACATTTCAGATGCCTTTCCCTCTCTCTAGTCTACAATCCAAACTTTTATTCTTTTAAAAGTTTAATGACAAATCATTCAAGTTCTTTTCGTCCCCTCCAGTTATGATATGGACACAGTCCTCATCCCTGAGTTTGCTCTATGGGGATGTCTTGATACTGCTGTGCGTTTGTATTTTAACAATGTGTCAGCCAGTATTGTCAGGAAGAAATTATAATACAGCTGTTTATGCAGTATTTTTCAATTCTGGGTTATGCCATTCTGTTCAATGGCATCCCTAAAGCTGTGCTTCTCTTAATTATCTGAAATTGTCAAGATCACTTTCTCCTGACTGGAAATGGCAGATAGAAGCCTGATTAAAAAGAACCATGCCACCATCTGGTTGTATTACTGGGTAAGATGTTGTGGTAGAAAAGTGGTAGAGCTGTTTGTTTGAATCATACTGTATATTGTGAGTGAAAATGTGGTCCATCTGATGAATTTCAATTAAACTGTTTATGATCATACTGATTACAGTTATTATATTTGTTGGAAGTTCTGTTCACTGTCAGTCAAACCAATCCAAGCGTGAGTTTCTTCCTTCGTGCAGTTTCATAGGAACTTCTGTTCAATTAAAATAAAGTCAGAGGATTTATATTTTATATTTAATATTATATGTAAATATACTGTATTTACAACGTTAATATAAACAGCGTGAATGTAACTTTGATTCATTAAAATACAATGATTTGTTACAGTAAAAAAACTGATGGTTATTCTGTTTGTGTTTCATTATAAAAAAGGTGTGTTTAGCCTTTGTCAAGGTCCTGCTTTGCTATCAATTTGTAGCCGTGCTAGCGGGATGGCTCTAGGGACTGTGATGCTGGTCTGTCGGCTGATCCACCACTTTGGTCCAGACTGAAATATCTTCACAACTCTTGGATGAATTGCTATGGAATTTTGTGCAGACATTCATGGTGCCCAGAGGATGAATCCTGCTGATTTTGGTGATCCCTGACTTTTTCCCCTTTAGCTCCACCATGAGGTGGACATTTGTGGTTCAGACTGGAATATCTCGACATCTGTTAAATAGATTTCCATGCAATTTATAGATATTATAAATAAACAAATATTCAAGGTCCTTACAGGATACATTCTAACTTATTTGGTGATGATCATTTTTCTTTAGTGCCACCAGCATGCATATCTCAACATATATCCAGTTGACTTGATGATCCTCTGACCTTTCCTGTAGTCACCATGAGGTTGACTTTTTAGTTCTTTATTGAAATATCTCAAGTGGATGAATTGTAATAACTTTGATCCCAGGCTCAGTAGAAAGGAAATAAACTAAACATCCTCCATCCTGCAGGACAAGTTCTTTCTGTAAGAAAAGATGAAACTTTAAAAAAGCAGACAAGACTAAGTGCCAAAGAGACAATATGGAGGTTAAAAACATGTATACCTGTCCATCAATTTATACATGCACATATCTAATTATTCATTGTGGCTGCATCATAGCTTAATATCGCTGCAAGTACAGCAAATATAGTTAGAAAACGTATGTATGTCTCTCTCCTACTTCACTTTATTTCTTTCTCAAACTGTGGGAGGACATGGGCCTAGATTGTTAAGGACAAATTAAAGTATGAAACTACCATTTCATGACAATGCGTCATGTCACATTTGAGTCTTTGAAGGAGAGTTTAAAATAGACAGATAAATTTCTCATGACTAACTTTGTCAACACTTGAAACCTTGTATTACACAAACTTGCGGTTTTCACCACGATTAACAACCCCTACCATCCTGCAACCAGATCATGACTGGATGTGGGCACTCTTGCAATTTAGTTGGAACAGAAATATGACGCAAGACAACAATCGTATTAAAGACAAGAACAAAACTATACTCTAGCTGTAAGCTAGATGCAAATAAGACTAAGGCCTTTAGCTTTTTAGTTTCACTGTGGTAAACTGGTGGTAACAGCAGCAAATGCTGCACCAGTGTTGTCGTGTGGATGTCAATGAATGTCATGGGAGCAGGGAACACAAGGATAGGACCCAAATGCAGACTTAGAGGCAGAGCAGATGCAGTTCATCAGTTTATTACAGGAAAAGGCTTACACGTATAGTCAGGCAGGTAGAGGTCCAAATCAGGAGGGCAGCCTAAGACAGGCAAACAAATCAGACAAGGAGCAGGCAATAAACAAAATCCAAAAATCCAGGCGAGGGCCAAGCAAAAGCAGAAATAAATCCAAGAGACTCGGGAGAAGCACAGGAAACAAGGCTGGGACACCTGACACCTGACATCTAAACCACATACCACTGCTGCTGCAAATGATCACGACAACTAGCTGACACTGTATAACCGAAAAAACCCGGACTAAATACACTTAAGTAGGGGAGACAACGAGACACAGGTGCAATTAATCAAGGCGGGGCCAACAATCTAAACTGGAGGGAAAGCAAACTAAGACAAACCACAAGACACACAAGGAGAGGAGAATACTACAAAATAAGACAGGAAACAGGACAAACTATGACAAGTGTGTCATTAATTACACCTACTTTTCCTGTTATGACCAGTCAAAATGTCTGCTGTGAACAGGGTCTATTAGGCTCCACATATTTGACAACATGCCTGTTAACTGTAGATACATTTTGCAGAACTGAGATCTTGCCACATTTATTTTCACCACATTCTGTAGATGAGAATGTTTCTGTGCATTCCCCACACTTACTCAGCCTGTCCAGCTCTTTAGTCATTTCAATGAGGCTGGCAGCAGGTCTCTCTCTTCAGTCAGGTTGGCTTTGATAGCGGAGAGTTTTGCAGCTGTCATGTTCTAAAATAAACCAAGAGACACTTTTCTGTTTATTAAAGGATCTCGGAATCAGATACCAAATAATTAGAAACAGCATCCTATGAAGTGCATGTGTGGTATATTAAAAGGTGGTTTGGAAGAAATTTGGGTGTATGTTTTTTGTTTTTTAATTAATAACAAAAGTGGCTATTTGGATTTACTACTACACTACTGTGAATCTCCTACTGTAAATTAGTTTTTGTTTTATTAACAATAACAATTGCGATTTTATTCATTAACTGGACCTTCTTCTATGTTACTTCTTCATTATACAGTATATGTAGTACTCCATATCTTTAAAGTAATGGCCCTCTTTTAATGCAGAGGTGCTGTATATACATACAAATATACATATATATATATGGGATTTAGACCCACAGTGGACACCGAGGCTGATGAGCCCAGCCAGCAGGAAAACACTCAGCAGCCCCAGACAGAGAACAGCTCCATGAAACCTCCTCTCTGGGCTCCTGGGACCTGAACACAGAGAAGACCAGTGAATAGTATAATAGTAGTATGCAACAGTAATCAGATGATTACATCCATGCACAGCTCAGTCTGTCAGCCTCTCCGTCTGACTGAACATTTTTACCTGCCTGATATGTTGAAGGTCGACAGGTTTGGCATTGACATAGATTTCCTCCATCGCTCATAAAGTGGCCAACTATTTTCTAAAGGGTCAGCTCCGCAGCGAAGACTGCAGCACATGTAAATGATGAAAATCTTGCTGGTTTCAGTTTCTCACTGCTTTAACTTAGGAAGTCACAAGTTTCAAAGCTGCTAAAAGTAGTTTGTATGACAATGCTCTGCCACTCCCTTGAAGCAGCATTATTATCAGACACACCGTATTACAATTAATATACATGTGTTGTATCTGTCAATTGTCAATATGAAAACTTGGGCTGTGTTATTATGATTGATAGCTTGTGCTACGTACACCCTGTATGTAAGATGTTTGTCTCTGTACCAATCTAACTCATGTAACATCTCAGGCCAGCAGCTGTTCTGCACCATAGACTGCAACTAATTAACAGTTAGATAAGAGAGAGTGGGGGAAGGTACAGTGGATATGATAATCCCATGGTGACATACAGAGGTGATTTGGGGTGACAAAGAGTGGGAGGAAATGTATGCACGTGTTGGCAGGCCGGAGCCGACACCCTGTCGATATGGGTGGTTTGATCATTGCATGGGGGGTGACTCGCACATCCTCACTGACCAGCCGCTCTGATCACACCCGAGAATGGAATGCAGCCGCCTGTGAAGATCAATAGGAAGGGGGGAAGTGTGAACTTAGGCATTTACATAGTATTGTGTACTAGGAGGAGCTCAGGCCATATAACCAACTGTTTTTGTACTGCCTCTTCAGACATAGCGGGGAGATCGCCTGGAGAGGTCTCTGTGTTGTGTCTCCAGATATATCTGTATTGTTTGATTGTTTGTAATATTTGTGGGGATATAAATACTAGTTAAAGACATTTGTAGGTCTCCTGTGGATCCCTTCTCATCAACCAACTCGGAGAGAGGTTAGCATACCTCGACACTATCTATCTACAGTAGATTCAATGCTTGATTGCCATTTCAACATAGTCGATAGGAATGAGGATTGGTGAGCTCGCACAAAAGTAAAACAACAAGAACCCCACCTCACATAAAGTGACCACCTTAGGACTTAAAAATAACTTAAGTAATAATAATAATCCCATGGAGATGCTATCAGTACCACAACCAGCTAGGTTGTATACCATTGCATACATGCCCTTACAGTGTCTTGGGCAAATATCGGGTGAAAAATCTCTGGTATCAAGAATGTTTATATGACCAATAAGGTGTTTGGGCTGATTTACAGCTTTAAGAATAATAAAATTAATTTATTGGCATAGTACTCAATAGGAAATTTGAATAAAGTGAAGAAAAGTGACGATTAGACCCCATCGTGCGCCATATTTTAAGGGGGTAGTGATGCCGTGAGCTGTACGGGAATATCTCCCTGATGGAGGCTAGACACTGGTGGTGGGTTTAATATTTTTATTCCTGTCAGAAGAGAGGGCTTTGAAACAGCACTTAAATCTTCATGTCGGGAAATAAAATGGTAAGGCTATATTTTAGAGGCCAGTAGTTTCCTGATAATTTCTTTCAAGGAAGTTTCCTTGTTTACTCTTGACCTCAGTATTTATTTGTGAAAACTTTGATGACAAATTGATACAATATATCCAGAGACTTAATTTGGATATAAAACCTCAAGCAGCATTCCTTTTCATTAACAACTGAGATCACCTGAGTTGTGCAGGTAAATTATTTCAATGGAAGTGAGACAACCTTGTTTATTGATATTAATGGTTCAGTGCTATGGAGAATGAAGCTGCTCTTTAAATGAAGACGCTTAAAGCATTGAGAATGTATTAAAAAACAAACTGCTTCTCATTCTAGTTGGATATAACTTTAATGCATGATTTTACTGATGGAAATACATTGAATACATATAAAACATCATTAATAAACTCATCAGTGATATCAAAAATACCATGTCTCTTCACAGCTGTTTAAAATGTAATCTGTTAATCAGGAGTCGATCCAATTAGAAAGACAAAAAACCAAAGTAACCTCGCTCTTCACGTGACATATCGGTCTCACATGTTTGGACAGTCAGCCATTGTTTTACAAATCCTTTGTTGAGCCAATTTTTAGGAGGAACTTTTGGGGCACCTTAAAAGGTCTCACAGCAAGGGACTGAATACTCACTTTCCAGAAGACACCAAACCCATATGGATCATTGGTGTACACTGGTGGCAACTGCCACCCCTGGTGTCCCCATGTGCCCTTCCAGTAGAGAAAACGTGATGCTGTGCTATATAGGCTGCCCTACCTGCTAGAACATTAGTTGGCCTCTACGTGCCTCTAAATGGTTAAATAGTTAACAGTTACCTGTGTTTTTATTACAAAGGTGTAGTAGTTATGCATCTGAGTCACATAATAAAACAATTTTAATCTTAATCCAGGAAGTGCTGAACCTGTCAGTGCTCTGGTGAACCAGGTGAAAGCTTGGAACACAAACACAAAAGTTTCCCGATAGCCAAGAGAAGTACATACACGATATAATTCTCTATAAAACCAAGCATATTGTTACGATGCAAAACAGATCAGGTCCCAGGTAAAAGTAAAGTCAAGACCCTAATCAGTTGGAAATATCAGTTGGAGTAATAATATTCTTATATTGCAGCCTTATTGCAGTACAGTAATGTAATAAAATGTCATTTCACGCAATTACTTCTTTCTAATATAACATAGCCTATATGTTTACTATAGAAATACATAATAATGTACTTATACACGCAACTTAAAGATTTAGATTTTATTGTATTTTCAAATAAAGTTTCAATTTTACATGATAAAAGGCTTTGAGGATTAGGATGAACTGATGAGTTTTCAAAGTAACATACATACAATACATATTTACAGTATGATTAATGATTGATGAATTCCAATTTTACATTATTCATGTCTACATACAAGAACGGTTATTACTAAAGACCTTGCGTAATCATACAATGTATAAGCATGATCACATTTATGATCTCAAAACATACACCAATGTTAAGCTATTTTCTTACAGATCCATGGCAGAGACGTTGTACATGACAGGTCATTCCAATTAGTGGTGAAAGGTCTGATATGTGCACAGTCCTCTTCACCCCACTGTGGATCTCCACCACCATTATCAGGCTGATTCTCCTCCCAGTCTCTAACAGGTTAATGAACAAGCGAATCATGAATCTGTACATCTCTGACATACACAAAGTTCCTCAGTGGCACATAATGGTCTGTAGGTGAATACATAATAAATGTATGTCTCCTTCCAATATTTTTTTTTCTTTTAAGGGCATAATGAGCAGGATTTGTCGGTTGCAGTTTATAATCATACGATTCAAAGTTGGCCCCATGCAGAGAGCGAGAGAAAAGTAGTGGTCGAGCGAGCTAGAGAGTGAATGAAGAGAGGGAGAGGCATTAGCGAGAACAAAGTAGTGAATCAGTTAAATAAAACGTTATTTTCTGATTGTTTCACAGCTTGCTACGTCCTGACCTCAGGTTGAAACGTCCCGAACACAGCAAAATAATATGAAAATACAGGCAGAGGGCAGGGTCTCTGCAGATACAGACACCGCCACATATTTGTTTGGTCATGAATGTTTGGTCAGTCACCACTGAAGTGAACTGCACTCATCACAAATCCAAGCAGCCTGCAGCCTCTGCTCTCTATGAAGTTCGAAACAAACTACAAACTTTATACCACCTTCTACAGGGAGTGTGTTTGATACTCAAAACTTAAATTGTTGGTTGACTAAATAATGTTGCAATGCATGCACAAATACTGCCAAAACTACAGTAAATACTAAAAATACCATAACACAATGCAGGGTGATTTTATCATTGAAATTCTGAGTAAGAAATGTTTAAAGAAACAGCAAGTAAATCTAAATACCACATGCAAATACTCCCTGTTTGGACAAATTCTCAAGCTTTTTCAACTCTTTAGCTATTTCAACGAGGCTGGCATTCAGCAGGTCTCTTGCTTCAGTCAGGGAAGAAGACCTGTTATCACTGGCCTGGAGATGCTCAGTCTGGTTGGTTGGTGTGGAGAAATCTGCAGCTGAGCCATGTATTGAGTTATGGTCTGAAATAATCAAGAGACATTTCTCTGAAACACAAGATATCTTCTGCATTCATGTTCTATAGAAACAGCTATTGTATTTCACAAGACTACATATTTCCTTATTTTGTCCCACGATTATCAATGATCATACTTAATGAAACTTATGAAATACTGCCATTCAAAGAGTGTAGTGAAACTCTGGCAGTCTTCAGTAAAGGGAACATATTTGACTGCAGTTTAATTGAACATCAAATGTAATTCAGTGCAGCTGTCAGCAGTAGAAATACAACATGTCACTGCTTTTGTGTCTTGAAAATGATACTCGTGTAATAAGCAATTAAGTTGATACTGGATAAATGCTGAAATGCACCAATTCAATTTGAACACGTCACAAAAATGAAATGAGGCATTGTTATGTTGATTTGGCTGTTTGAGGTTTGATTGTGTACAAAATATTGAAAACAATGCAATCGAAACAAAAAATAAAATTTTTAAAAACAGGTCAGAGTAAATCATGGATGAAAAGTTAAAGTGAATGATGCTCCTATAATCATGAGTTCAGCTTGACTAACTTCTGAATGTGAACCAGACTCACAGAGGACACCGAGGCAGATGAGCAAAGCCAGCAGGAAAACATTCAGCAGCCCCAGAAAGAGAACAACAGCTCCATGAAACCTGCTCTCTGGGCTCCTGGGACCTGAACACAGAGAAGACCAGTGAATACAATCAAGAATACAACAGTAATATGACAGATAATAATACACATTTATGCAGAGCTTAGTTTGTCAGCTTATGTGCTACTCATTCTTACCTGTCTGATTCTGTGACATTTTTGAGTCAGATTTGTCAGATTCAACATTCACATAGATTTCCTCCATCGCTCATAAGAATGCCAGATACTTTGTCGAGGGTCGACTCTGGAGCGCAAGTTTCTCTACATGAAAATGAGAAAACTCTTATTGGGTTCAGTTGTTATAAACTTTAGTTTCAGGAAGTCACATCTCAAAGACAGTAAATATAGTTTGTGCGGTAAGTGGTTGTCACCTCACTTGAAACAGGAACTTTCAGAAGCTAGATTTGCTTAATGTTCAGTCACAAGAACAAGTGTAAAAGGAATAAAGTAACTTAATATTTTACATGTTCCTAAAAACTGTTATAGCCTATACTGTAGACAGAAAACAATGTTATTTCTAAAGAAGAAATAACATTGGTGTCGGCTAGGACGCACTGAGGTTATTTCCTCGACTGAGCCGGTTTGGTATTATACGGCTTGTTTGAGAGGAATTGCTGCTTGCCTCGAAAGTAGACGAGAGTAGCCGTTTGCAGTCGGGGGAGGCAGGCCTATTAAAACGCGTGCCTGGAGTCGAACAGCTTGGAGTTGGCTTGACTCGCCTTCAATTAGCGTTAGTAGCATTAGCGTTATTTGTTGCTGATAAAGTGGTTCCAGTGGAAATCCCAAGTGACTCAAGTGTCTGTTCATTTTAAAACAAATCAATACAGGGGGGTTGAATACTGCATGTAAAAGGCATAACCACTTACTTTTCCAAACGATTTTGGTCAGTGGTTTAGACCAGTTTGCATTTATGGAGAACGCACAAAGGCATTTAATTGTTAGTGTCAGAAATGTACTCATTAAGTACATGTGTTACTGCTTAAGTTCATGTGGACAAATATTGGGGAATAATGATGAAAAACAATAATGGCATTTAACGTCATTTAATTGTGCGTGGTGACGTAAAACTTTTTCGGAGCCAATTGGAGAGTTTCATCAATATCACGGGTAAAAACCTCCAATGAGTGCTCAGCTCGATCTATTGGCAGGTCGTTTCCCATCAAGTATTTCGCTTCTGCAGCTCGTGGAGAGAAACTGTGGCGTCTAGCTCTCAAAACTGCGAGCGTCTTTGTCCCCAGAGATTTCCATGTCTCACGCAGAAAAACATCACTAACCGTCATGCGTTTTGCACTCAGCAAGACGCGATCAAAATTGTGCAGGTCTGCATCGGTCAAACAAGCCTATAGTGATTTGCCGTGGGACACGAGGCGCGGTGCCAATGTGTTGTGCACTGCAGTCTTGGTGGTAAGAGGGAGTGAGTCTCGCAAGATCTGCTGCCCACCTGCTCAGCTCAGCTCATAATGTTTTGGTCATTTTATTTGGGGAAAACACACACTTCCCTTTAATCACACAAACCATTTTACACACGTTTTGTTCGTCTTTCCACTTTTATTCGTTACGTTATTCAACCAGCTGACATGTGATCACACAGAAAAAAAAAAAGTTTTATTCCAGTTATGGCATTCATTGCAGACAGACAGAATACAGATTATTACCAGCTCTGAAATCCACAAGAGTTAGTCGGCAGCCTATACTGAAGGACTTTGCTCTACTCTGGTGATTCTCTTTCTTTCTCTGTTCCACCTGCAGTCTGAGAGATGTTGCGCACTGTTAAGCCACAATTACGCAAGGCAGATCCGGGGTTACATTTTGTGCAACAAGCAAATAACTACAGAAACCTCAAACTTATCGTTTTTGGTTCATCATTCTACACAGTTGTATACTTCAAATCAACAAGGCTTGACACAGTGAAAACAGTTTACATGGTTCTGTGAAAAGTGTGGATTTCCTCAAATGTCCCTCTCCACTAATTACTCCCTCAGGGCAGGTCCTGGCCAGGCCTCCACATTTTGAATTACAATACAGGTGTGGCTGTGATGAGCAACATGATGTGAAAGAGACTGTTCTGTTCAAGTTTATATCAAAAGACTGTTATTTCTAAAATCTGCGGATCATTTCCAGGATAGCGATTATGTGGCAATATGAAGATTTGAATATGTAGCAACAATTTCGTTCACAGATTGAGAGCAATTTAAAACTTTAAGTAAAACACTCAAATCTAACTCAATTAAACTTTAAAAAGAACAAGAACTTGGGAAAAATAAACTAGACTGCATATTGAAGTCTTGTAATGGCTCAGAAAATCCCAAACTTGAACCCAGAAGCTGGACTCAGTGACAGACAGGATAAGACAAATCTTTTCATTTCTTATCTAAACCAGGGTCTAGAAAAGCTGCGCAGGTAAAAATAGAAACGCTCTGTCAAAATGTAATAATTCTTATATTAATAATATAATTCATATAATGATAGTAATTTATAGATATTCTCTACAGCAGACGGGGAGAGTGCGGCAGCAGCATGACAGGGGCCTCCAGAAATTAACAGAGCTTGGACCAAAAGTGCCCTTAAATGCTCGTAGTTTATTTTTGTTGCTGTTCTCACTTGTTATTTTTCCAAATAAAACTAATCTTTGTGCAGCAAATTGAGAATTGAGTGTTTATTTAACAATGTAACATAATAATTATACATTTTTTCAAAGTTTAGTATATGCCCCTAAAAATCAGTTCAAGGGGCAATAGGCTACCTTCTGAAAAAAAAGGCACAAGGGCTGCACCTAAAGATTATTTTTATCGATTAGTTGATTAATCTAACAACTAATTGATCAATTATTCTAATGATTATCTTTTTATTACTTGATTAATAAAACAATTAATTTACCCAAAATAAATGGCAGAATATTAATATTCATTAATACTCATTAATATTTCAATATTTTATTCAATTATTTTCTCTTAAAAACAAATGATAACAAGAAACAAAGTAAGTACTGCAGGGCATTATTCTGCAACAAAAAATATATTTGTCTATTAAAAATATTATAATATTTGAAAGAATAAATTAAAATACTACCCTATTTCTAGTAGGTTATTTTTTTTGTTACCATTTTAATTCTACTTAATTCACCACCTTATTCTAGTGTTTGCTCACAAACTACTTTAATCTGCTCACCTTGCTTTTCCCTTCAGTTCTCTTTTTTCCCCCGCGCACACACACACACACACACGCACACACCCCTACACCTCTGGTCTCTGCACGCACACACACACACACACACACACACCCCTACACCTCTGGTCTCTGCACACACACACACACACACACACACACACCCCTACACTTCTGGTCTCTGCACACACACACACACACACACACACACACACCCCTACACTTCTGGTCTCTCTGCACCTACACCTCTGGTCTCTGCACGCACACACACACACACGCACACACCCCTACACTTCTGGTCTCTGCACACACACACACACACACACACACACACCCCTACACTTCTGGTCTCTGCACACACACACACACACACACCTACACCTCTGGTCTCTGCACGCACACACACACACACACACACACACACACACACACACACACACACACACACCTACACCTCTGGTCTCTGCACACATTCATCGGCTTGCCCCGCCCAAAAAACACAACTCCCGTGTTGGATTTTTTCACCCGCGGTTCCGTTTTCACAGCAGCAGGTGAGCATGGAGGAGGCTGGTTGTAAATGACGTCACTTATCGAAACCAACGTGGCACCGAATGACATCGGCACCAACAGGTGCACTTTCTATGGCAGGCCAGTTGCGCCTTTATTACCAACTTTCTTCTCAGAATATCACCCCCTCCCCCGGCTCCGTATTTTATTTTTTACAGCAATATTATAATCAAAATGTTATTAAAACATACCAGATTACCAGATACCCCGGCATCGGCATGCAACGCCATTCACACCGCCATAACACATCTCCAGACTCAACACCCGAGTGCACTCATATTAATCTCGGGTGACTTCAACCATGCCAGTGTTTCAACAACACTGACTAACTTCACCCAGTATGTGAGCTGTCCTACTAGAGAGGAGAGGACACTGGACCTGCTGTATGCTAACGTTAAGGACGCATACAGCTCCCCCCCCTCCCCCCTGGGTAGGTCAGACCACAACCTGGTTTACCTTAAACCCTGCTATGTGCCTCTGGTTAAAAGGCAGCCTGCGACCATAAGGACAGTGAGGAGATGGTCAGAGGAGGCCTATGAGACACTGCAGGAATGTTTTGAGGTGACAAACTGGGATGTACTCTGTGAGCCTCATGGAGATGACATTGATGGGCACACTGAGTGCATCACTGGCTACATTAACTTCTGTGTGGACTGCAATGTGCCAACCATGGTGGTCCATTGTTATCCAAACAACAAACCGTGGGTAACAAAAGACATCAAAGACATCCTGAATGCCAAGAGGAGGGCCTTTACTGATAATAGGGAGGAGGTGAGTGCAATCCAGGCCGACCTGAAGGTGAAAATCAGGGAAGCCAAGGAGAAGTACAGGAGGAAGCTGGAGCGGAAACTCCAGCAGAACAGCATGAGAGAGGTCTGGAGCGGCATGAAGACCATCACTGGCTTCAGACCGACTGGCAGCAGAGGAGTTGAAGGCGCATTGGAGAGGGCCAACGAACTTAATCTGTTGTTTAACAGATTCGACACACAGGATCCTGCTCATCCCCCCTCTAACTCAGCTGCTGTCGGCCCTCAGACTCCTGAGTACTCTGCTCCCCCCTCAACTGGCTATCAGACTAACGGCCCTCTTCACACTAATGACCCCCCCCCCCCTGCCTGTAACCTCTGCTGTGTGCCTGACTACTGACCAGGTGAGAGGACAGCTGATGAAACTCCACTCAAACAAGGCTGCAGGCCCTGTCGGACAGCGTGGTCAGCAACACTGGGGCCCCTCAGGGGACTTTCATGGTGTGAGCAGAACCATCTGCAGCTCAATGCAACAAAGTCTAAGGAGCTGGTTGTGGATCTACGAAGGGCCAAGGCACCAGTCACCCCAGTTTCCATCCAGGGGGTCAGTGTGGACATTATTGAGGATTACAAGCACCTGGGAGTACACTTGGACAATAAACTGGACTGGGCTAAGAATACTCAAGCTCTGTACAGGAAGGGCCAGAGCCGCCTCTATTTCCTGAGGAGGCTGAGGTCCTTCAACATCTGCCGGACAATGCTGAAGATGTTTCATGAGTCTGTGGTGGCCAGTGCTATCCTGTATGCTGTTGCATGCTGGGGCAGCAGGTTGAGGGTAGCGGACGCCAACAGACTCAACAAACTGATCCGTAAGGCCAGTGACATTGTGGGGGTGGAGCTGGACTCTCTGGCGGTGGTGTCAGAAACGAGGATGCTGACCAAACTACACGCCATCTTGGACAGTGTCTCCCACCTTCAGCGGAAGACTCATCCCCCCAAAAAGCACCACAGAGCGCCACAGGAAGTCATTCCTGCCTGTGGCCATCAAACTCTTTAACTCCTCCCTCTAAGTGTTAGTCTGTATGACCCTAAGTCACTAAACTGGACATAGATCTTTACATCTCTGCAATACTTGAAACAATCGTGCAATATTCTGTGTAATACTCCTGTGCAATATTTTAGTTTTCCCTATTTATTGATATTTATATTTGTTCATACCTCTATTAATGCTGTGCAATATCCACCGTCTCATAATAATCTTAATAAGCTATACTTAACTTGACAGTACATGCACTATTACTTACTACTTATTACATATATTATTACATTGTATTATTATACCGTATTATCATCATCAACCGGTAAACCCACTTGGTACTTTACACTTATTTTATTTTATACTAATACCCACGTGGTACTTAATTTATTTTCTGACCTGTTTTAGAGTGTTTTATATTTTTTGCTAGTACTTTTTCCTGTGTGCACTGACGTAAAAGGCGAGCTGCTGTAACAAAGAGTTTACCTTCGGGGATCAATATTTCTGATTCTGATTTCTGATAAATTGCCTGGTCTGAATCTGATAACGTTAGCCTGTGTGTTTTTTGGCCTTTACATAGTCTGTTGCTTTGCTTGACATTACTGTGTTTATTTCCATAACCTTGAATGCAAAGAATGGACGGAACGCAACATAAACAAAGGCCTATCTGGGTAGGGTCTCACCCACACGGTACCACTAAATGTTACAACCATAATAGTCTGATCAGTGTTACTGAACGCTGGTAGCTTGTCAAAGCAAAGTGAAACCTCCTAACTAACCTTATTTTCTTCTGCTTTGAGCAGCCCCTTCTATTAAATATGAGCAAAACTATACATGTCCCAAAACTCAGTTGGCTATTTGGTGCAACCTTTCTAAAAAAAAAAAAAAAAAAAAAAAAAAAAAAAAAAAAAAAATAGGCCTAGGCTACATCAAAAATTTGAAATATTTGATTGTAAACATAGCTGTGTGTGTGTGTGTGTGTGTGTGTGTGTGTGTGTGTGTGTGTGTGTGTGTGTGTGTGTGTGCTAGTCAGCCAGTCATAACATCACCAACACTAATTGAGTGAGTCCAGAAATGAGAAGTGTGCATAGGTCCTCGGGCTAAACAGTCAAAGTCGACATCCCACACACACATACAAACAAACCCATTGTAACATAATTCACTTCCATGCCATATGATCACTGCCAAATGAAAATTCACTAAAACAGGTTGGAGGCTTGAGTTTTTTCTCTTAAATTTCCGACTTTCTTCTCAGAATATTACCCCCTCCCCCGGCTCCGTATTTTATTTTTTACAGCAATATTATAATCAAAATGTTATTAAAACATGCCAGATTTTTTGGGGTCCTCAGACACGTACAGGTTGGGGCGTCAGGTGAGGGCTTGAGGAGGAGGGTCCCATTAGGGGAATTGTTCCATCCAAACAGAGCAAATGAACATCAGCAGTAAATGCTTCAAGATAAGGATGCTAATGCTAATGATTAGGAAGAAATTTAGTAATAATGGCATCACATGACTGTTACTAGTTTATTAAAACTTCCCTTCTCTGATTGGAAAGCAGGAGAATCTATAATATAACAGAGGACATCACAGTCAGATAACAGTGTTCTGCTGTACTCAGATCTTTATATAATGAATGTCAAACTTTTTATCAGAGCAGCTTCATCATATTATCACAGATGTTCTGACATCGTTTTATATTTGAAATATATATTAAGTGGTTGAACAGCATGTGGGTCAGTTTGTTGAATGATGGGAAATTAACTTTTTAAGATGAGCATCTGCCAGCCACTGACAGATTAATGTTCAAATTCAAAAGCCACTCAATAATAAATCATTATTCTGTGTCTGAACTCTACCAGCCACTTTCATATCTTACCAGCATTTGGCTAGCTGGCTGCTGCTAATTTCCCAATAAAAACAAAATCAACTAGCAGCTGCCTTCGGCTCTGCTGGACTGTTAATTACATATATCTGAGTGATAAAGCCTCATTTTTCTTAGCTCTACGCGGATCATCATGACAGACAATGCAGATAACAGAAAGTAACGTCATCTGAAACACACACCGACCAACTTACAGCTGTGCATTAGCCATGCTATTAGCTTGGCAGTGCTATTAGCTTAGCCGTGCTATTAGCCTAGCCGTGCTATTAGGTTAGCCGTGCTATTAGCCTGGAGTACAGAGTTGAATAAAACGGTTTAAACAGCATGAATTAGCTGGCTAATACAAAGCAATGATAAATAGTTTATATAATAAATTCCTTAGAGTAACATTCAAGTTTGACATTTTAAGACCTAGTTCATAAAGCTCCGGCAATAATGCTAACTTTATGCTGTAACATCGAGCACTCAACTATTTCACAAAGTGCCTTAAAACACCTCGGTTAGCTAACTATAACTAATGTCATTCAGAAATATGAGTGTTTAACGTGTTTCCCACAAATACTTAATAATAATAATTCATGAATATTTGACTTACCAACTCTTCTGCATCAGCTCCGCAGTCGACTGTCCGATGAGAGCGGAGAGACGCTGCGGGAGGTGAGCGGTTCGATCCCCGGCTCGGGCAAAGACGGAGACGCGCTTCAGTGGTTGTAAGGCTGTTTAACTGAGACATAATGGCTGTAGAATAGTGTGGGGTTTTACTAACTGATGTAGTAGATTAGCAAATAGTAAACATAGTATTCAAACAACACTATAAACAGTGAGAACTTCTTCTTCTTTTCCTTTCGGCTGTTCCCTTTCAGGGGTCGCCACACTGAATCATGTGCCTCCATCTAACCCTGTCCTCTGCATCCTCTTCACTCACACCAATTAACTTCATGTCCTCTCTCACTACATCCATAAATCTCCTCTTTGGTCTTCCTCTAGACCTTCTGCCTGGCAGCTCCAACCTCAGCATCCTTCTGCCAATATATTCACAGTCTCTCCTCTGAACATGTCCAAACCACCTCAATCTGGCCGCTCTGACTTTATCTCTGAAACATCTAACATGAGCTGTCCCTCTGATGTCCTCGTTCCTGATCCTGTCCGTTCCTGACCCCAAGCCCCCTATATATATATATATATGTGGCAAACTTAACACTCTGGGCCGATCATATCGGGAGGAAATCAAATGCTACTGCTCTGCGTCAGCAAAAACCAAGGAGCTGATCGTTGATTTTCGGGGAAAAGAGGCAAAAACACCCCCTCCTGTCTACATCAGTGGAGCTGAGGTGGAGCAGGTGAACAGTTTTAGGTTGCTGGGAATCAGCATCACAGAGATTGTGACATGGTCATCTCACATATCCAAAGCTGGTAAAGAAAGCTCAGAAACGGCTGTAAGAAGGCAAAATTCCTGTTAACTTTTACAGAGGAGCAATAGAAAGCATCCTGACTGGAAACATCACAAACTGGCATGGGATGCGCACGGCCCAGGACAGGAGGGCTCTGCAGCGGGTGACTAAAACCGCTCAGCAGATCATTGGTACCGACCTACCGAGCATCAGTGGTATCGGGGAGGTGAGGCGCCTGCTCAGAGCCCAAAGGACACTGAAAGACAGTCCCCAGCCCAGCCACAGCCTGTTCACCCTGCTGCTGTCTGGCAGCCGGACCACCACACTGCAGAGCAGCTTCTTCCCTCAGGCTACGAGACTGCTGAACTCATCCCCAGCACTCCAGCGTGTAAAATATATATATATTTTTACTTATTTATTCACTGCTCTACTGTATATCATTTTTGTATGTGTGAGTTTCTGTGAATAGAAAAAAAGGGAACTGCAACTGAATCTCATTTTACACCCGTGTTGTAAAATGATAAATAAATAAACCTTGAATATGTATGTGGTCATCAGAGCAGGACAGCCTGAGCTTCGTGGTCCACGCCAGCATTCAGCAGAGACACCCTGTCCCAAATATATCCAGAAATGAAGATGCTGCTGATATACAAGCTTCAGCTTAATGTGTATTTATCATATAAAGACTACTAACAGCTGTTTGGAGCATTAAAGCTCTAATAAGATGATTTAATGGTGTATTTTTGGTATAATTTTGCATATATAGATAGAGCTTCAAATTAGTTCTGTTATTAATTTTCATTATTTTACACATTTGACTGCTTAGATTGTGACCTTTGAACCCTTACAGTGTGTCAGCAGCAGCATGAGTCATCCATGTTGTGTTTTATTGACTAGTGTTGCAGTTAAATGTCATGTTTACATGTTAGAAGTTGAGTAAGGCATTACAAATAATAAAGCTTCCAAATAAAGTGCAGACTGCAGAGTTTTTCCTTTTATTTAATAAAAGCTCTAAAAACCCACAGTACAGCTCAACCTCAGACTGACACAGTTAGTGACCAGCTGGTGAACGTAGTGAACATTTAGCAGCTAAAGAGCCAGAAATTCCCCTCAGGAGTTGGTAGAGACCAAAAACAGAGCTAAAAGAGAGAGAATATTGAATTTACATTTATCAGGTGACACAAACATGACTCCACATGCAACAAAAAATGAATAAAAAAAAGTGGTAAAATAAAAAAATATAGATTTTTAAATCATAAAAATGGTATAAAAATAATTAAATTAATGAAGATAGAACAAAATGATAAAATGTCCCTCAGTCCCCCGCTGGCCTCCTCTTCATTTCCTCCCTCCACTCATCCACAGAGAGTGGCCAGTGTCGATCCTCTCGGGCTGGCCACACCTGCTGCAGATCTACTGCGATGTCTGCCGCCAGGTTTGGCTCCCCGGCATCAACCTGGGGCTGGCCAGCACTCCCTCTCTAATGGCCACGTAGTCCGTGAGGATGAGGGACCACTGAGTCCTCCTGATCCCGTCAGAGCTGGCTGCAAATGGGCTCCACCAGGCGGCTGGCACTGGGCCAGTTTGCAGAGCCCAAGTTCAGTCCGAGAAGGCAGCTGAAAGAGGAAGTCATGGAGAGGACAGTGAGGGTTAACGTACAGCAGATATTTACTAGAGAAAATAGCAATATTTGAAATTAATCTTACCGTCAGAGACTCTCCTTCCCAGGACAGGAGGTGTCCTTCCCGTGTGCTTCCTTGAAGGGTAGACAACTCGCTGTTTGTCCTGCTCTGGCAGGCGATGCCAGAGCACGATGAGTGTCCACTCTCCTGTCAGAAAGCCCCTGAAGGCTCCGTGCTTCCAGCAGGGCCTGGGCCGGCTTCAGGACATGCTGATATCCCGGCTGGCCGTCACGACCCTGCATCTCCTCCTGAGAGGAAACACCAGAAAGGAAGAGAAGGAGGGACGAACATCACCATTATCATCATCATTAATTAATTATTATTATTAGTAGTAGTTTCTTAGCGAACTTACCTCAGAGTCAGAGGAGGACTGCTGGGGAGCAGGAGTCTAAACCTCAGGGGCCTCAGAGAGGGGCATATTGGTCAGGGTGACCAGACCGGACGGCTCAGACCTGGGTGCGTCAGCTGGATCACCTGACCGGGCCGCTGTGCTGGTGGGCTCGAAGACAGTAGGGTCCTCAACGTCCTCCTCGATACCCTCATCCACCTCCTCGAGCGACTGGATGGCAGCAGCCTCGTCCGGAGTGCGGCACTTCAGTTGTGCAATCGCCCTCAGATCACAGGACAGCACAAACATTAAATACAGCTTTGTCACCACATAAATACATCAAATTAATATATTCAGCTCACCGATGAGCCGAGGCCTCCCCCAGCTGTCCCTGGTAAACAGCCCGACTGATCCGCTGCTGCTGCTCCGCAGTGAGAGCTGCCCGCCAGGACTCAGGCAGCAGCTGGAGAGAGAACCAGAGGAACATACAGATGGCATAGTACTCCTAGATCTCTGGCCTGGCTGACCATATTTCACCTGTTTTAGCGTCCCTTCATTGGCTCCCTGTTCATGTCAGATCGGACTTTAAGGTGCTTCTGATGACTTATGAAGTTGTAAATGGGCTCGCCCCTTCTCGTCCCTCTGATCTCTTTAAACCTTACGTCCCATCCCGTGCTCTCAGAATACTGGGCTCCTACGTGTCCCCAGAGCTCGCGCCCCCTTTTCTCTGAAATAATCTCACTGCTGACATCAGACAGCCAGATAATGGTATCAAACGCTGCACTGATGTCCAGTAATACAAGTACTGGGGTGGAATTTGAATCAGTGGTAAGCAGAAGATCCTTTACCACTTTAGCCAGTGCAGTTTCAGTGGAAGGACAGGCCCTAAAGGCAGACTGAAAAGGTTTAAAGAGATCGCTGTTACTTATGTGAGCCGAACGTTGCCGAGACACGACTCTTTCTAATCCCTTTGAAAGAACGGAAGGTTAGAGACTGGTCTGCAGTTATTGAGAGATCCTAGATCAAGGTGCGGTTTCTAAAGTGGTGGTTTAACCCCAGCAGTCTTAAAGCTAGTTGGAACAGTGCCACTTATAAATTAACAATATTCAGGTCCCAGAGATGGCCAGAGAAAAGTTCCGCTGGAATAGTTTCAAAATGTGTAAGAACTGAGACTAGCTGGGATTCAGCATGCGAGTATTGTAAGACCGATTCTGCAGAGGTAGCTGGTGATGAGGAAGTCATTTTGTGTCTTATTTCATCAATTTTACCACCGAAAAAACAAAACAAAATCTAAAACATCATGAGCCGTAAAGGATGAGCAGCTGACAGGCTGCTTTTGATAAGTTTAGCTACTGTACCAACAATAAATCTGGGATTGTGCTTATTGTTACTGATTAAACAAGAGAATAGGCTGTTCTTGCAGCAGTAAGAGCACGCCTGTATCTCCCTGTAAACCAGGGTGTTGACCTCTTTGACCGTCTTGTTTTGGTAGAAAGAGGTGCAACTGAATCTAGGAGGGTAGAAAGGGCTGAGTTTAAGTCAACGGGCTCTGTTGCTGACGAGAAAGACTCACTAAGTGCCATTAAAGTTACCAATGTGGTGAGTAGTAAAAACATCAGTGACATTAGAAGGACAGCTTCAAATGTAATTAGAAAGTGGTGCAACACCGTGGATGAGACAGAAGAAACGTCCAGGGCAGACACGTCTATCCCACGGGAGAGATTCAGGTCCAGGCTGTTACCTGTCAGGTGCCCTCCCCATGATAACTCAGAGCCAGAGAAGCTGCCTGTCTGGGCAGCTCAGCTCAGTTCTTCACACACACTAGCTGGAGCTCTAGTTCAAAGTAATTGGGATTATGCTGCCATCTTCTGGTACACCGCATTATCACAACATCTCAAAAACAAAACTACAAAATATTTAAAAATAAAGTGATTATATTAAAAAGTCCATCCACTACACATCTCGATCCTGCACATTTCAAAAAGCTTAACTGGCTGACGGTGGGAAAAAATAACCATTTATATTGAGATGCCGCTCACTTATAAAAGTGTTAAAAATATGGCAGCAAAGTACTTAATTATTTCTCACTACTAAAGAAAAAAAAATTCTAGGTGGTATTTGCATTGTGCCTCTATTTCTATCTATCTATCTATTTATTTATTTATGTTTCATATAAACCAATCATGTCCAGATTCTGCTCAAGAATCAAATCATGGATCAGTATGGCTTTGGTAGATAATATGATTTTCATAAAAACCTATGTTAAAACATTAGATTAGACAATTTCTCTACTAAAATCTAAACACGTAACGTTATAGTTTACATTTAGATGAGACATGGTGAAAATGACAAGTGAAGTTTCAGAAAAATAAAATGTACCTCTGAGTCCTTCTCCTGGCTCTTTTCTCCGGCACAGAGTGAACAAAAAGGCTGTATATCCATACTTGAGTACAGTAGAGTCATAAAAGTCCAGATTTTTTGTTGGTTTTGTTGTAGTTTCCCACAGGGAAAGAGTTTTAAACGGAGACGCTGCGCCACTACCGCTGCAGTACCGCCACCGGCCACGAGGCGCTGTTTCAAACATTAAATAAAAAAAAAAGAAAAATGAGGAACGCTTCACGAATTTGCGTGTCATCCTTGCGCAGGGGCCATGCTAATCTTCTCTGTATCGTTCCAATTTTAGTATATGTGCTACCGGAGTAACACAACAGATCCCTGTCCCTGTGTGCTATTTACAGGGGTCTGTCCCAGGACTAACCTGTCCCAGGGTGGGAGCTCACACAGAGACTGGAAGGGTAAGTAAACTGCCTCTAAATGGCTTTAATCTAGACAGAGCACAACAGTATGCAGGGGTCTGGGGTGTTGTGCTGTGAGCCCTGTACCTATAGTGACCCACCAAGATCCAATCTGACCCATCTGACCCAGTCTGGGTCCTGTTTGTACTGCTGAGGAGCTCGCAAGCTTCATGGGAACTCTGTGCATAAAGCGTTTACGTCAGGCAGCCAGGATTGGTGTGCAGAAGGCGAGATAACAAAAGATTTAGTCACAGCTCCTCCTCCTGCACTCCACCCAGAGGCACTCCTCCCCACCGGAAACCCCTGCCTGAGCTCCAACGGCTGCTGCCCCCTCCCCTGAGGACACACACAGAGAGACAGGGGTGAGGGGTGAGGGGTGAGGAAGACAGAGAGACACGCAGGCTGCAACGCGTGATCCCTTCTTGCACTCTGACAGACGTTCACAGCAGCAACAAGCTACTCAGCTCAGCGCCGCGTGCTTCTGAAGAGCTCAACCCTGAGAAGAAGCAGAGGAAACAAGACCGTATATACACAGCTGAAGCTTTATGTTTCATTCATTATCATGTTGCTTTGTTGCAGGACAGCTGACGTGATCACACACACGCTGGCTTTGGATAATAAAGTCTCGCTCTGATGACGTGAATTTCTCTCTGCTGTTATCACAGAACCTCCCTGAGATGGACTTTACGACAGGGCTTACCAGCTAAACTCTTCCAAACCTAACAGGGTTTATACCTCACATTATCAGGACTGAAGGGGGCAAAAAGGGAGTGCTCTTTCTCCTCATTCAAACCCATTTACATTCAAACTACCAGTGTTCTTTAAAATACAACACAGCATTTCAGAGTAAAGATATTTTTGTAACACAGCCAGGATTGATTTTTATTAAAAGTGATTAAACTGTTCTTTATTTTCACATCTGTTTTAGCTGTGGTTGTTTCTTCCTGCTTCATACTTCCTGTTTCCTGCTTTTGTTTTTAATTTAAAAAATGTCAATGCAGTTTCACAAACTTACCACCAGGTGTCAGCCTATGACCGGTCTATGGCGTGAGGGGCGCTGTTGCGGCTGTAGTCTAACTGCAGAACATGGAGGAAAAACACACACATTATCAAAAATGAGTCACAAGAACTGCATTTATTTATCTACATTTATATGTACTTGATGTGAATTGTTGCATTGTTTAACAATAAATCAACCACGAACAATGCCGTTATTGTAAGTATGCGGTGGGGCAATCGCCAAAACCAAATCCCATTCATAAAATCGGACAATTTATAATCGTCTTGCTTTTGTCACATCGCCAAACTTTAATTAAGATTTATTTTTTAAATCGGGGGTTTCATCTAGTAAATTCGGCATACAACAGATACACCTATGAGCTCTTATGTACATTAGACGGTAACTTTTAGAGCCGTTTTTCCGCTGCTATCCCTACAATCACCTACCAAAATACACGGCACAACCGTACACTGTAGCACAACACATTCTAAAAGTTGTAATTATACTGAAAGAAAGTAAAGTTAAAACAAAGTTACTTTGATAATTACTTGTTTTACCAGAAACGTCGACAGGTGGGGGTCAGCAGGTCTGGACTCTAGCAAGGCCCAAACTTTGGGCACCCACACCGCGACACAATCCGAAACATTTTGGGGGGTGGAAGCCGCCCCCATCACACCGAGACGATCAGCCAATCACACAGCCCTGTCAATCATCACTGTCAATCATCATTAAGCAGGGAAGGTAGTTCAGTGACGCATAATCTTGTGAATAAATACAGATATTTACAGGCTATAGCCTATTATTTAACAACCTTGTGAAAATAAGGCAGCTTTTGAGTGGAAGGAAGGTGTATTTAACTTTTCATGGAGCTCAGCTAGCAGTTTTAACATTTTTCCTTAGCTTAGGTAGCTAAACTACTCCCTGAACTTAACTGGTGCGGCTTGTTGCCATGACAACCTCAAGGTCAAGGTCACTCTTGACCACTCATAATTCAATATTTATTTATATTCATTATGCAGCATGATAAGGTGTTTCAGTTAAACTAAGCTATTGCATTAACTACGGTAAATACATATGAAGTAAAAACAGTACAGTCATGTTGTCCAGGCAGGGAGGAAGAGAAAAGACAAAGCAACAGGTTAGTTTGTGCGTCAGTGAATTGGTCTACACTTTCACAAAGCAATATTTTATTTATGATAATGTAACTAATTACTAAACTAATTACACAAGGCCATTTTAGGACCTAGGTGAAATAACTGTTTAGAGAAAACTGCTTTTAATAGTGGCACACTAAACATTTATGGTGTTACTTTGTAGATGTTACAATACATTTGGCAATGAGAACAATGCTGTTGGAATCTGCTGTTCCAACTCTGGCCAATGGCCTTCTGCGGAGATATCCCGCCCCTTCCAATCACCGCACAGTATTTGTTCCCGTTAGGCAAAACACACAGCCAATCAGATGGCTGAATTTGTTCCAATTGCGAGAATCAATGTTTTTGGCATCCAATGGGAGAAGCGGATTTGTTCCAATTTCTCTCAGTGATCCCGCCTCCTGCAAGCGGACTTTTTACTGCCGCAGAGACAGAAGCAAGTCGGTGAGTGAAGCATTTGTCAGTTATTATGAAGTATTGGACGGAAAACATGTTAAAAACTTATAATTCCGTCTGACATTAGTCATACTGAGCTAACCGAGGTGTTTATATGTTGGGAAATAGTTGAGTGACGGATGAAACAGCGTAAAGTTAGAGCATTATTAGTTCTTACAATGTCAGACTTTAATTTTACTGTAAGGAATTTATTATATAAACGTTTTTATAAATTGCTTTGTTTTAGCCATCTAACGTTCATGCTGTTTAAACCATTTTAAACACTGTACTGCAGGCTGATAGCATGCTAACACACCCACCGCTGTCGGCTGGTCGGTGTGTTTCATACTGCTTATGTGATTAACAGTCCAGCGGAGCTGAAGGCAGCCGGCATGTTTTATGGGGAAACTAGCAGCTGGTCGAGTGGCTGGTGGATTCCTTAAGCCTTCCTGTTCCACCAGGAGAGAAAGTGCAGCTCCTCACCGTATGAATATTCAATTAGCCATGCGGCCAGGAAGGTAAACAGAGGCGGAGCCTGCCATAGGTAACAAGCGGAGAGAAGCAACAGTCAAAAGGTCTCTTTTATTTACAGTTTTTACAATGTACAAAACATCTACTAAGACTCCACACTCTTCTGCAGTAATTCTGCCTCGGTTAAACTGTTTTAATACCCCCTGAAGCGCTTCTCCAGCTTTGCCACAGCCGGGGATCGAACCGCTGACCGCTGAGCCCCCTCCTCTTTTTACTCAGTCAATGAACTGTCGCCTCAACTCGGCCAATGGCCTTCTGCGGAGATGTCCCGCCCCTTCCAATCACCGCACAGTATCTGTTCCCGTTAGGCAGAACACACAGCCAATCCGATGGCTCAATTTGTTCCAATTGCGAGAATCAATGTTTTTGGCATCCAATGGGAGAAGCGGATTTGTTCCAATTTCTCTCAGTGATCCCGCCTCCTGCAAGCGGACTTTTTACTGCCGCAGAGACAGAAGCAAGTCGGTGAGTGAAGCATTTGCCAATTATTATTAAGTATTGGACGGAAAACATGTTAAAAACTTATAATTCTGTCTGACATTAGTCATAATGAGCTAACCGAGGTGTTTGTATGTTGTGAAATTGTTGCCTGATGGATGACACAGCGTAAAGTTAGAGCCGGACCAGAGCGTTATTAGTTCTTACAATCTCAGATTTTAATTTTACTGTAAGGAATTTACTATATAAACGTTTTTATAAATTGCTTTGTTTTAGCCAGCTAACGTTCATGCTGTTTAAACCATTTTAAACACTGTACTGCAGGCTGATAGCATGCTAACACACCCACCGCTGTCGGCTGGTCGGTGTGTTTCATACTGCTTATGTGATTAACAGTCCAGCGGAGCTGAAGGCAGCCGGCATGTTTTATGGGGAAACTAGCAGCTGGTCGAGTGGCTGGTGGATTTAAAAAAGTCAATCTAAATATAGATTCTCCTGCTTTACAGAGTAAAAAACGTAAGTTTTAATAAACTAATAACAGTGACATGATGTCATTACTATGTCATTTCTTCATAATGTTAGCATTTCCCGTTCCTTTCCCTTTAAAAGGAGGGCCCCTAAGGTTTAACTTGTCTTTGTGAACTTGCAGGACGCCTTCACCGCTACTCCTCAGCGTACCCTGACTTTGTGGAGGCAGTCAGGTTCCACCGGGCGTTTGAGGAGGCCCAGCAGAAGTCCCTCCAGCCCGGTCAGGAGGGACAGGCCCTTGTTGGCCGGGGACTTCAAATTCGAGACCCTGCAGAGCCTGTACGAGTCTGAGGACCCCAAAAAGATCCGGTATGTTGTAACAAAATGTGGATTATAATGTAGCTGCTGTACTGACCGGCGGTGATAAGAATGAAATGACAAACTGTCTGATTTACTTAGATTTGTCAACTACCTCCGGAGGAAGGCGCCAGCTCCCGACACGCAGATGGAGAACGCCGTCCGCTACGTCAGGAGCAGAGACAGGCAGAGAGCTGCTGCTGCTGCAACCGCCACCACTACCGCTGCCGCAGCCGTTCCAACCAGCAGCACCACCACCACCACCACAGCTGCAGCCACCGGCAGCAGCACAGCCTCTGTCTCGGCCGCAAGCCAGGGAGCCGGGAGTGCATCACAGTACGTGTTTTATGTTAAAGCGGTCTGAGTTCGAGGAACCTGGAGGACCTTTCTGAAGACATGTCAGTGTTTGTCGTGTTGTTACATTATATATGTTGTGTGTACTTTTGTCTTGTTACAGGTTTGCGGCCTTCGTCTCTGGGCGGCGTTCTCTGTCTGCGGTGGAGATGCAGGCAAAGATCAAGAAGCCGGTGCTGCCTAAGCCTGCGTCTCCAGGTGAGTCCAGCCTGAAGTAAACACACAGTTAAACTTCATCGGATTTCTTGTGCTCACATTTTTTGTTTCTTGTCTCTCGTCGGGTGATTACAGCTTCCTTCAGACCAGCTCCTCCCTCAACACCATCCGAGGAGCCTTCAGATGAAGAGCTGGTCAGGGCGGCAGTTGACGTCGAGCAGTGTAAGTAAAAAGTATTACATATTCATGTAACATGTTGTTAATAACAGAAAGACTTGAATTCATGTTTGACTCCCCTTTTTATTTTGCTTCATAAATGTTTCCGTAATCAGAAGGACAGGAAATGTCAGGGTAAGTTTGGTTAAATGAAAAACCCTGTAGCTTCTGCCTGTCTCTAATCACTAACCCACACGCCGGCCAATCACCTGTCAGAACATCACTAACGAGCGCACCCTGCAGAGTCACAGTTTCTTCATCATCCCGTCACCTGCGTAACTCCTCCAGCTGCTGCCTGCTTCCCTCAGCGAGTCTAATGTGTTTCTCATAATTTTGTCTCACCCTCGCTTTCTCTCTTCGAACCGCCTTCTCTGCTCCTGCGGTGTTCATGCAGCTTGGCTGAGCGTCTGCCCGTCGTTCACTGTTAACACACAAATCTAATTCTTTCCTGTTACCGAAACATTTTATTTCTCTTTAAGCCCCAGATGTACAGCCCCCTCTCTCGCTCCTGCAGCATCCACCTCCCGCCACCACCTCAGCAGCGCCACAGAAGGGGGCCGGTGTCTCTGCTGTGCTGGACGAGCCCACAGACGAGGAGCTTCTGGAGGACACACTGGAGCGAGACCACCCCCTGCGACCTCCAGCAGCCCTCGTCAAGGTCCAGCCTGCAGAGCCACCAGCTCCCTCACTGCAGCTGCCACCGCCTGCTCCTGCCCCGGAGGAATGACGACAGGAGGAGTTGCCCGGGCCAGCCTTCCTCCCTCCCCCGCCACCTGCTGGCAGTGCTGAGGTAAGGCTGTTTGTCTAACAGTAAACTTTACTCATCCGGCCTCAGATGTCACTGCTGCCCTGAGATATTAAAGGACCCTGCGTGTTCCTCTGGTTCTCTCTCCAGCTGCTGCCCGAGTCCTGGCGGGCAGCTCTCACTGTGGAGCAGCAGCAGTGGATCGGTCGGGTGCTGTTTACCAGGGACAGCAGGGGGAGGCCTCGGCTCATCGGTGAGCTGAATCTCTGGTGGTACCCCCCCAAACCCGGCCGATCTACCACCAGCCTCCCACGTCCCCCGACCCCTTCTTTGCATGTCGGCTGTTCTTCTGGATGCCACACCGGATCTGGCATCTGCAGCTGACATGCCCCCAGCCTTTGTCATGGACCCTGTGCACAAAGGCTGGGGGAAAGGAGCACTTAACAAATCCTCTGCTTCCTGTTTTTGCTCTGTGACAGGAGAGCTCATCGGGGTGGAGTTCCTCTACTGGCAGATGGGCAGAGTGCTTGAGGACGTCAGCTTGGACCCTGACACTCCGGACGAGGCTGCTGGCATCCAGTCGCTCGAGGAGGTGGATGGGGGTATCGAGGAGGACGTTGAGGACCCCACCGTCTTCCAGCCCGATACCCCGTCCACCAGCGCAGCGGCGGCACCCTGGTCAGGTGATCCAGCTGACGCACCCAGGTCTGAGCCATCCGGTCCGACCGCCCCTGACCAAGATGCCCCTCCCGAGGCCCCTGAGGTTCAAGCTCCTGCTCCCCAGCAGCCCTCCTCAGACTCTGAGGTAAGTTCACTAAGAAACTACTACTGATGATGATGATGATAATATTGATAATAACAACAATGTTCGTCCCTCTTTCCTTTTCTTTTCCTCGTTTCTGGTGTTTCCTCTCAGGAGGAGATGCAGGGTCGTGACGGCCAGCCGGGATATCAGCATGTCCTGAAGCCGGCCCAGGCCCTGCTGGAAGCACGGAGCCTTCAGGGGCTTTCTGACAGGAGAGTGGACAGACTCATCGCAACGCCTGCCAGAGCAGGACAAACAGAGAGTCGTCTACCCTCCCAGCCCGAGGTTGATGGCTCAGACCGAAATCCAGCTCTTTGAGCTGAACCAGAGGACCCTGTCCCGATGGTGAGTTTAACAGGCAGCTGTGTCGATGTGCTGTAATTGGTACTGTGACTGAACGTTTAATAAAAGCTGAAGAGACTAAAAACGGCCTGTTTGTCTTTCAGGTTCTCTCGACGCCAGAAAGAGAGGGGGAGGGCTGTGCTGGAGCAGGGAACTGGTGTCGTCCCTGCTCCAGCTGTTGCTCTCCAGCCTCTCCTCCAGCGAAAGGGCTGTCCTCTGTGCAGGTGGGACAAGGACAGCCCTTTCACTTTGACGTCCCCGAGGAGCAGCCGGGACTGTCTAATTGGGGTCTGCTTCCTCGCCCTCCCACTCCAGATGAGGAGCTGCCCGGTCCCTCACATGGTGGCCTTCTCCCTCCTCCTCCAGCACCGCTCCACCCACCGACACCGTCACGTCTGCCCCTGCTGCTCAGCCTCCTCCTCTTCCTGCAGCCCAGCGTGTGCCCAGGACCACGGCATACAGGAAGAGAAAGGCGGCCCAAGCGGCTGCTGCGGGGGGGGTCACGCTGCCCGGCAGACGTTACAGTACACCTGCAGCAAGTGTGGCCAGCCCTAGAGGATCGACACTGGCCACACTCGCATTGCAGGTGTGTCTTACTGTGCGGCTGTCGGAGGGAAAACTGTGGAGGACTGTATGGAGGAGATGAAGAGGAGACCAGTAGGGGACAGAGGGGGACTGAGGGACTTTTTAATTATTTTATTTGTTTATTTCATACATTTTATAGGACATTTTTACCTGGTTTCCTTTTTGGTTGGATGTGGAATCATGTGAGTGTTGGTGTCACCTGATGAACGTCAGTCCAGTCTTCTCTCTGTTCAGTTCTGTGGGTTTTTACATATTGTTGTAAATAAACTTTCTGCACAATCTGCACTTTGTTTGGAAGCTTTATTATTTCTGATGCATTACTCGACTTTTGACACGTAAACATGACATTTAACTGCAACACGTCAATAAAACACAACATGGATGACTCACGCTGCTGCTGCTGACACACACTTCACAGGTTCAAAGGTCAAAGCTGTCTAGTGAGTTCTCAAATGTGCAAAGTGATGAAAAGTAAACAAACATGTCATTTATTAACATTAATAACAGAACTCAGTTGACTCTTTCAGCTCATGTGAATTAGAACAAAACACACCATTAAATCTTCTCGTTGTTACACCTTTAATGCTGCAAATATGTTCTTGAAACATGATAAATACACACAGTGACGAAGCCTGTATATGAGCAGCAGAGTCTTTAATTGCTCGGGATTGTCATCAGAAATATATATATAAACTACGGAGGGCCAAGGCACCAGTGACCCCAGTTTCCATCCAGGGGGTCAGTGTGGACATTGTTGAGGAAGTACCTGGGAGTACACTTAGACAACAAACTGGACTGGGCCAAGAACACTCAAGCTCTGTACAGGAAGGGCCAGAGCCGCTTCTATTTCCTGAGGAGGCTGAGGTCCTTCAACATCTGCCAGACAATGCTGAGGATGTTTCATGAGTCTGTGGTGGCCAGTGCTGTCCTGTATGCTGTTGCATGCTGGGGCAGCAGGTTGAGTGTAGCGGACGCCAACAGACTCAACAAACTGATCCGTAAGGCCAGTGACATTGTGGGGGTGGAGCCGGACTCTCTGGCGGTGGTGTCAGAGAGGAGGATGCTGGCCAAACTACATGCCATCTTGGACAGTGTCTCCCACGCACTCCATGACGTGCTGGTCAAGCAAAGGAGCACCTTCAGCGGAAGACTCATCCCCCCACAATGCACCACAGAGCGCCACAGGAAGTCATTCCTGCCTGTGGCCATCAAACTCTTTAACTCCTCCCTCTAAGTGTTAGTCTGTATGACCCTAAGTCACTAAACTGGACATTGATCATTACATCTCTGCAATACTTGAAACAATCGTGCAATATTCTGTGTAATACTCCTGTGCAATATTTAGTTTTTCCTATTTATTATTCATACCTCCATTACTGCTGTTGCACTACTACTTATTACTTATATTATTACATTGCATTATTATACCATATTATCATCATCAACCGGTAAACCCACTTGGTACTGCACACTTATTTTATTTTAGACTTATACCCACCTGGTACTTAATTTATTTTCTGACCTGTTTTTATAGTTTTAGAGTGTATTGTATTATATTTTTTTGCTAGTACTTTCTCCTGTGTGCACTGACGTAAAGGCGAGCTGCTGTAACAAAGACTTTCCCTTGGGGGATCAATAAAGTCTTTCTGATTCTGATTCTGAAAAAGAGCCAACTGAGTCAATGAACTGTCGCCTCAACTCTGGCCAATGGCCTTCTCGGAGATGTCCCGCCCCTTCCAATCACCGCACAGTATTTGTTCCCGTTAGGCAAAACACACAGCCAATCAGATGGCTGAATTTGTTCCAATTGCGAGAATCAATGTTTTTGGCATCCAATGGGAGAAGCGGATTTGTTCCAATTTCTCTCAGTGATCCCGCCTCCTGCAAGCGGACTTTTTACTGCCGCAGAGACAGAAGCAAGTCGGTGAGTGAAGCATTTGTCAATTATTATGAAGTATTGGACGGAAAACATGTTAAAAACTTATAATTCCGTCTGACATTAGTCATACTGAGCTAACCGAGGTGTTTGTATGTTGTGAAATAGTTGAGTGACGGATGACACAGCGTAAAGTTAGAGCATTATTAGTTCTTACAATGTCAGACTTTAATTTTACTGTAAGGAATTTATTATATAAACGTTTTTATAAATTGCTTTGTTTTAGCCAGCTAACGTTCATGCTGTTAAAACCATTTTAAACACTGTACTGCAGGCTGATAGCATGCTAACACACCCACCGCTGTCGGCTGGTCGGTGTGTTTCATACTGCTTATGTGATTAACAGTCCAGCGGAGCTGAAGGCAGCCGGCATGTTTTATGGGGAAACTAGCAGCTGGTCGAGTGGCTGGTGGATTCCTTAAGCCTTTCTGTTCCACCAGGAGAGAAAGTGCAGCTCCTCACCTTATGAATATTCAATTAGCCATGCTGCCAGGAAGGTAAACAGAGGCGGAGCCTGCCATAGGCAACAAGCGGAGAGAAACAACAGTCAAAAGGTCTCTTTTATTTACAGTTTTTACAATGTACAAAACATCTACTAAGACTCCACACTCTTCTGCAGTAATTCTGCCTCGGTTAAACTGTTTTAATACCCCCTGAAGCGCTTCTCCAGCTTTGCCACAGCCGGGGATCGAACCGCTGACCGCTGAGCCCCCTCCTCTTTTTACTCAGTCAATGAACTGTCGCCTCAACTCGGCCAATGGCCTTCTGCGGAGATGTCCCGCCCCTTCCAATCACCGCACAGTATCTGTTCCCGTTAGGCAGAACACACAGCCAATCCGATGGCTCAATTTGTTCCAATTGCGAGAATCAATGTTTTTGGCATCCAATGGGAGAAGCGGATTTGTTCCAATTTCTCTCAGTGATCCCGCCTCCTGCAAGCGGACTATTTACTGCCGCAGAGACAGAAGCAAGTCGGTGAGTGAAGCATTTGCCAATTATTATTAAGTATTGGACGGAAAACATGTTAAAAACTTATAATTCTGTCTGGCATTAGTCATAATGAGCTAACCGAGGTGTTTGTATGTTGTGAAATTGTTGCCTGATGGATGACACAGCGTAAAGTTAGAGCCGGACCAGAGCGTTATTAGTTCTTACAATCTCAGATTTTAATTTTACTGTAAGGAATTTACTATATAAACGTTTTTATAAATTGCTTTGTTTTAGCCTGCTAACGTTCATGCTGTTTAAACCATTTTAAACACTGTACTGCAGGCTGATAGCATGCTAACACACCCACCGCTGTCGGCTGGTCGGTGTGTTTCATACTGCTTATGTGATTAACAGTCCAGCGGAGCTGAAGGCAGCCGGCATGTTTTATGGGGAAACTAGCAGCTGGTCGAGTGGCTGGTGGATTTAAAAAAGTCAATCTAAATATAGATTCTCCTGCTTTACAGAGTAAAAAACGTAAGTTTTAATAAACTAATAACAGTGACATGATGTCATTACTATGTCATTTCTTCATAATGTTAGCATTTCCCGTTCCTTTCCCTTTAAAAGGAGGGCCCTAAGGTTTAACTTGTCTTTGTGAACTTGCAGGACGCCTTCACCCGCTACTCCTCAGCGTACCCTGACTTTGTGGAGGCAGTCAGGTTCCACCGGGCGTTTGAGGAGGCCCAGCAGAAGTCCCTCCAGCCCGGTCAGGAGGGACAGGCCCTTGTTGGCTTCGGGGACTTCAAATTCGAGACCCTGCAGAGCCTGTACGAGTCTGAGGACCCCAAAAAGATCCGGTATGTTGTAACAAAATGTGGATTATAATGTAGCTGCTGTACTGACCGGCGGTGATAAGAATGAAATGACAAACTGTCTGATTTACTTAGATTTGTCAACTACCTCCGGAGGAAGGCGCCAGCTCCCGACACGCAGATGGAGAACGCCGTCCGCCACGTCAGGAGCAGAGACAGGCAGAGAGCTGCTGCTGCTGCAACCGCCACCACTACGCTGCCGCAGCCGTTCCAACCAGCAGCACCACCACCACCACCACAGCTGCAGCCACCGGCAGCAGCACAGCCTCTGTCTCGCCGCAAGCCAGGAGCCGGGAGTGCATCACAGCACGTGTTTTATGTTAAAGCGGTCTGAGTTCGAGGAACCTGGAGGACCTTTCTGAAGACATGTCAGTGTTTGTCGTGTTGTTACATTATATATGTTGTGTGTACTTTTGTCTTGTTACAGGTTTGCGGCCTTCGCCTCTGGGCGGCGTTCTCTGTCTGCGGTGGAGATGCAGGCAAAGATCAAGAAGCCGGTGCTGCCTAAGCCTGCGTCTCCAGGTGAGTCCAGCCTGAAGTAAACACACAGTTAAACTTCATCGGATTTCTTGTGCTCACATTTTTTGTTTCTTGTCTCTCGTCGGGTGATTACAGCTTCCTTCAGACCAGCTCCTCCCTCAACACCATCCGAGGAGCCTTCAGATGAAGAGCTGGTCAGGGCGGCAGTTGACGTCGAGCAGTGTAAGTAAAAAGTATTACATATTCATGTAACATGTTGTTAATAACAGAAAGACTTGAATTCATGTTTGACTCCCCTTTTTATTTTGCTTCATAAATGTTTCCGTAATCAGAAGGACAGGAAATGTCAGGGTAAGTTTGGTTAAATGAAAACCCTGTAGCTTCTGCCTGTCTCTAATCACTAACCCACACGCCGGCCAATCACCTGTCAGAACATCACTAACGAGCGCACCCTGCAGAGTCACAGTTTCTTCATCATCCCGTCACCTGCGTAACTCCTCCAGCTGCTGCCTGCTTCCTCAGCGAGTCTAATGTGTTTCTCATAATTTTGTCTCACCTCGCTTTCTCTCTTGAACCGCCTTCTCTGCTCCTGCGGTGTTCATGCAGCTTGGCTGAGCGTCTGCCCGTCGTTCACTGTTAACACACAAATCTAATTCTTTCCTGTTACCGAAACATTTTATTTCTCTTTAAGCCCCAGATGTACAGCCCCCTCTCTCGCTCCTGCAGCATCCACCTCCCGCCACCACCTCAGCAGCGCCACAGAAGGGGGCCGGTGTCTCTGCTGTGCTGGACGAGCCCACAGACGAGGAGCTTCTGGAGGACACACTGGAGCGAGACCACCCCCTGCGACCTCCAGCAGCCCTCGTCAAGGTCCAGCCTGCAGAGCCACCAGCTCCCTCACTGCAGCTGCCACCGCCTGCTCCTGCCCCGGAGGAATGACGACAGGAGGAGTTGCCCGGGCCAGCCTTCCTCCCTCCCCCGCCACCTGCTGGCAGTGCTGAGGTAAGGCTGTTTGTCTAACAGTAAACTTTACTCATCCGGCCTCAGATGTCACTGCTGCCCTGAGATATTAAAGGACCCTGCGTGTTCCTCTGGTTCTCTCTCCAGCTGCTGCCCGAGTCCTGGCGGGCAGCTCTCACTGTGGAGCAGCAGCAGTGGATCGGTCGGGTGCTGTTTACCAGGGACAGCAGGGGGAGGCCTCGGCTCATCGGTGAGCTGAATCTCTGGTGGTACCCCCCCAAACCCGGCCGATCTACCACCAGCCTCCCACGTCCCCCGACCCCTTCTTTGCATGTCGGCTGTTCTTCTGGATGCCACACCGGATCTGGCATCTGCAGCTGACATGCCCCCAGCCTTTGTCATGGACCCTGTGCACAAAGGCTGGGGGAAAGGAGCACTTAACAAATCCTCTGCTTCCTGTTTTTGCTCTGTGACAGGAGAGCTCATCGGGGTGGAGTTCCTCTACTGGCAGATGGGCAGAGTGCTTGAGGACGTCAGCTTGGACCCTGACACTCCGGACGAGGCTGCTGGCATCCAGTCGCTCGAGGAGGTGGATGGGGGTATCGAGGAGGACGTTGAGGACCCCACCGTCTTCCAGCCCGATACCCCGTCCACCAGCGCAGCGGCGGCACCCTGGTCAGGTGATCCAGCTGACGCACCCAGGTCTGAGCCATCCGGTCCGACCGCCCCTGACCAAGATGCCCCTCCCGAGGCCCCTGAGGTTCAAGCTCCTGCTCCCCAGCAGCCCTCCTCAGACTCTGAGGTAAGTTCACTAAGAAACTACTACTGATGATGATGATGATAATATTGATAATAACAACAATGTTCGTCCCTCTTTCCTTTTCTTTTCCTCGTTTCTGGTGTTTCCTCTCAGGAGGAGATGCAGGGGTCGTGACGGCCAGCCGGGATATCAGCATGTCCTGAAGCCGGCCCAGGCCCTGCTGGAAGCACGGAGCCTTCAGGGGCTTTCTGACAGGAGAGTGGACAGACTCATCGCAACGCCTGCCAGAGCAGGACAAACAGAGAGTCGTCTACCCTCCCAGCCCGAGGTTGATGGCTCAGACCGAAATCCAGCTCTTTGAGCTGAACCAGAGGACCCTGTCCCGATGGTGAGTTTAACAGGCAGCTGTGTCGATGTGCTGTAATTGGTACTGTGACTGAACGTTTAATAAAAGCTGAAGAGACTAAAAACGGCCTGTTTGTCTTTCAGGTTCTCTCGACGCCAGAAAAGAGAGGGGAGGGCTGTGCTGGAGCAGGGAACTGGTGTCGTCCCTGCTCCAGCTGTTGTTGCTCCAGCCTCTCCTCCAGCGAAAGGGCTGTCCTCTGTGCAGGTGGGACAAGGACAGCCCTTTCACTTTGACGCCCCCGAGGAGCAGCCGGGACTGTCTAATTGGGGTCTGCTTCCTCGCCCTCCCACTCCAGATGAGGAGCTGCCCGGTCCCTCACATGGTGGCCTTCTCCCTCCTCCTCCAGCACCGCTCCACCCACCGACACCGTCACGTCTGCCCCTGCTGCTCAGCCTCCTCCTCTTCCTGCAGCCCAGCGTGTGCCCAGGACCACGGCATACAGGAAGAGAAAGGCGGCCCAAGCGGCTGCTGCTGGGGGTCACGCTGCCCGGCAGACGTTACAGTACACCTGCAGCAAGTGTGGCCAGCCCTAGAGGATCGACACTGGCCACACTCGCATTGCAGGTGTGTCTTACTGTGCGGCTGTCGGAGGGAAAACTGTGGAGGACTGTATGGAGGAGATGAAGAGGAGACCAGTAGGGGACAGAGGGGGACTGAGGGACTTTTTAATTATTTTATTTGTTTATTTCATACATTTTATAGGACATTTTTACCTGGTTTCCTTTTTTGGTTGGATGTGGAATCATGTGAGTGTTGGTGTCACCTGATGAACGTCAGTCCAGTCTTCTCTCTGTTCAGTTCTGTGGGTTTTTACATATTGTTGTAAATAAACTTTCTGCACAATCTGCACTTTGTTTGGAAGCTTTATTATTTCTGATGCATTACTCGACTTTTGACACGTAAACATGACATTTAACTGCAACACGTCAATAAAACACAACATGGATGACTCACGCTGCTGCTGCTGACACACACTTCACAGGTTCAAAGGTCAAAGCTGTCTAGTGAGTTCTCAAATGTGCAAAGTGATGAAAAGTAAACAAACATGTCATTTATTAACATTAATAACAGAACTCAGTTGACTCTTTCAGCTCATGTGAATTAGAACAAAACACACCATTAAATCTTCTCGTTGTTACACCTTTAATGCTGCAAATATGTTCTTGAAACATGATAAATACACACAGTGACGAAGCCTGTATATGAGCAGCAGAGTCTTTAATTGCTCGGGATTGTCATCAGAAATATATATATAAACTACGGAGGGCCAAGGCACCAGTGACCCCAGTTTCCATCCAGGGGGTCAGTGTGGACATTGTTGAGGAAGTACCTGGGAGTACACTTAGACAACAAACTGGACTGGGCCAAGAACACTCAAGCTCTGTACAGGAAGGGCCAGAGCCGCTTCTATTTCCTGAGGAGGCTGAGGTCCTTCAACATCTGCCAGACAATGCTGAGGATGTTTCATGAGTCTGTGGTGGCCAGTGCTGTCCTGTATGCTGTTGCATGCTGGGGCAGCAGCAGGTTGAGTGTAGCGGACGCCAACAGACTCAACAAACTGATCCGTAAGGCCAGTGACATTGTGGGGGTGGAGCCGGACTCTCTGGCGGTGGTGTCAGAGAGGAGGATGCTGGCCAAACTACATGCCATCTTGGACAGTGTCTACCACGCACTCCATGACGTGCTGGTCAAGCAAAGGAGTACCTTCAGCGGAAGACTCATCCCCCCACAATGCACCACAGAGCGCCACAGGAAGTCATTCCTGCCTGTGGCCATCAAACTCTTTAACTCCTCCCTCTAAGTGTTAGTCTGTATGACCCTAAGTCACTAAACTGGACATTGATCATTACATCTCTGCAATACTTGAAACAATCGTGCAATATTCTGTGTAATACTCCTGTGCAATATTTAGTTTTTCCTATTTATTATTCATACCTCCATTACTGCTGTTGCACTACTACTTATTACTTATATTATTACATTGCATTATTATACCATATTATCATCATCAACCGGTAAACCCACTTGGTACTGCACACTTATTTTATTTTAGACTTATACCCACCTGGTACTTAATTTATTTTCTGACCTGTTTTATAGTTTTAGAGTGTATTGTATTATATTTTTTTGCTAGTACTTTCTCCTGTGTGCACTGACGTAAAGGCGAGCTGCTGTAACAAAGACTTTCCCTTGGGGGATCAATAAAGTCTTTCTGATTCTGATTCTGAAAAAGAGCCAACTGAGTCAATGAACTGTCGCCTCAACTCTGGCCAATGGCCTTCTCGGAGATGTCCCGCCCCTTCCAATCACCGCACAGTATTTGTTCCCGTTAGGCAAAACACACAGCCAATCAGATGGCTGAATTTGTTCCAATTGCGAGAATCAATGTTTTTGGCATCCAATGGGAGAAGCGGATTTGTTCCAATTTCTCTCAGTGATCCCGCCTCCTGCAAGCGGACTTTTTACTGCCGCAGAGACAGAAGCAAGTCGGTGAGTGAAGCATTTGTCAATTATTATGAAGTATTGGACGGAAAACATGTTAAAAACTTATAATTCCGTCTGACATTAGTCATACTGAGCTAACCGAGGTGTTTGTATGTTGTGAAATAGTTGAGTGACGGATGACACAGCGTAAAGTTAGAGCATTATTAGTTCTTACAATGTCAGACTTTAATTTTACTGTAAGGAATTTATTATATAAACGTTTTTATAAATTGCTTTGTTTTAGCCAGCTAACGTTCATGCTGTTAAAACCATTTTAAACACTGTACTGCAGGCTGATAGCATGCTAACACACCCACCGCTGTCGGCTGGTCGGTGTGTTTCATACTGCTTATGTGATTAACAGTCCAGCGGAGCTGAAGGCAGCCGGCATGTTTTATGGGGAAACTAGCAGCTGGTCGAGTGGCTGGTGGATTCCTTAAGCCTTTCTGTTCCACCAGGAGAGAAAGTGCAGCTCCTCACCTTATGAATATTCAATTAGCCATGCTGCCAGGAAGGTAAACAGAGGCGGAGCCTGCCATAGGCAACAAGCGGAGAGAAACAACAGTCAAAAGGTCTCTTTTATTTACAGTTTTTACAATGTACAAAACATCTACTAAGACTCCACACTCTTCTGCAGTAATTCTGCCTCGGTTAAACTGTTTTAATACCCCCTGAAGCGCTTCTCCAGCTTTGCCACAGCCGGGGATCGAACCGCTGACCGCTGAGCCCCCTCCTCTTTTTACTCAGTCAATGAACTGTCGCCTCAACTCGGCCAATGGCCTTCTGCGGAGATGTCCCGCCCCTTCCAATCACCGCACAGTATCTGTTCCCGTTAGGCAGAACACACAGCCAATCCGATGGCTCAATTTGTTCCAATTGCGAGAATCAATGTTTTTGGCATCCAATGGGAGAAGCGGATTTGTTCCAATTTCTCTCAGTGATCCCGCCTCCTGCAAGCGGACTTTTTACTGCCGCAGAGACAGAAGCAAGTCGGTGAGTGAAGCATTTGCCAATTATTATTAAGTATTGGACGGAAAACATGTTAAAAACTTATAATTCTGTCTGGCATTAGTCATAATGAGCTAACCGAGGTGTTTGTATGTTGTGAAATTGTTGCCTGATGGATGACACAGCGTAAAGTTAGAGCCGGACCAGAGCGTTATTAGTTCTTACAATCTCAGATTTTAATTTTACTGTAAGGAATTTACTATATAAACGTTTTTATAAATTGCTTTGTTTTAGCCTGCTAACGTTCATGCTGTTTAAACCATTTTAAACACTGTACTGCAGGCTGATAGCATGCTAACACACCCACCGCTGTCGGCTGGTCGGTGTGTTTCATACTGCTTATGTGATTAACAGTCCAGCGGAGCTGAAGGCAGCCGGCATGTTTTATGGGGAAACTAGCAGCTGGTCGAGTGGCTGGTGGATTTAAAAAAGTCAATCTAAATATAGATTCTCCTGCTTTACAGAGTAAAAAACGTAAGTTTTAATAAACTAATAACAGTGACATGATGTCATTACTATGTCATTTCTTCATAATGTTAGCATTTCCCGTTCCTTTCCCTTTAAAAGGAGGGCCCCTAAGGTTTAACTTGTCTTTGTGAACTTGCAGGACGCCTTCACCCGCTACTCCTCAGCGTACCCTGACTTTGTGGAGGCAGTCAGGTTCCACCGGGCGTTTGAGGAGGCCCAGCAGAAGTCCCTCCAGCCCGGTCAGGAGGGACAGGCCCTTGTTGGCTTCGGGGACTTCAAATTCGAGACCCTGCAGAGCCTGTACGAGTCTGAGGACCCCAAAAAGATCCGGTATGTTGTAACAAAATGTGGATTATAATGTAGCTGCTGTACTGACCGGCGGTGATAAGAATGAAATGACAAACTGTCTGATTTACTTAGATTTGTCAACTACCTCCGGAGGAAGGCGCCAGCTCCCGACACGCAGATGGAGAACGCCGTCCGCTACGTCAGGAGCAGAGACAGGCAGAGAGCTGCTGCTGCTGCAACCGCCACCACTACCGCTGCCGCAGCCGTTCCAACCATATTCATAAGATAAGTTAGTTAGCTAAGAAGAAACAGTAGTCAAGTCAGGTATGTTAGTGACAGGAGAGAAACAAAGTTTAGTTTGTCTACTTGAATATAACTTTAAAGCATAGCTTTTATGACTAGAATAATTATAACTGTTTAGTACGCTTAACTAAAGTAACTTTAATGTAATTAGAATGTTCAATAGCATTGTGGCAATAAATAGACTGTGAATTGTAGTTCAACTTACATCGCTTATGCGTGAATCCTCATGTGCCCATTCCAATCACCTTTGCAGACATGATGTTCACGTTGCATGCAATCCGCTCCATCAAGAGCATGGATTTTCCGTTGAATACAATGGATCGATGTCTCAATGCGATTGTCAGCAATTCAGACGAATTTGTCATTCTACGATTTGACATGGCGATGTCGCTATGACCAGATTCAGTTATGCATGAAGATCTGTCTAGAGTTAATTAAATTGACTGAATTTATATAGCAAATCAGTAATTTATTTACATTTGAGTATAGTTAACGTGTTGAGTAGTGTTAGTTAACGTAGTTAGATTACTGTACGAAGTTAGATATGTATGAATTACTTGTAGACTTATCATTTATTTAAGATGCTTTTATGTAAATTAATCATGTTTAAGCATTAAGCTGATGACTAAGTTAAACATGTACAGCTACGCGTCGTGATTCACATTGTGTGGTATATAGCAGGACTTATCAGCGAGCTAGCAGCGCTGTTGTGGTAACTGTAATGGCTTGATAACTTAGTCCACTATGATTCAGATGCAGTTCTACCTGTATATTAGTCCTGAGACAGCGATTCATTCCTGTAGCAGGAAGCACAGGTAGGTATCAGTAGCATGCTCACGTACTAAGCTCAGCCTCTAGTCGTCAGGTTACTAGTTTTAATACTACTCAGCCAGTAGCCACAACACTACGCTGACAGCTACCCCTTCGATGTTATTCTAACTGCTTGACCACTGGAGACGTTCGCTCATGACCAGACTTCCTTGACCGATCGAGTTGACCATGCACATGTTTCCAGCTGATGTGCCAATCTTCAGACGCATCGAGCCGACTATCGTAACGCCGTAAGCAGCACATGCATTTCGTAGAAACTAGCAAGTGCCAAGCATGTAATTACTGTTCCATTAGCACAAGCGAATCAGAGTCATATTGTCGATTGCCATATTAATCGTTACAAGTTAGCTGTAAAGCGTTGTTAGTGCTCATGTCATGCAATCATTATAGGTATAGCATTAGTCGCTTCTGCAGTCGCTGAGCATTGACAGCGTTCAATGTGTAACCTGATGAAATTAAGTCTGAACTTGAGACATTGTCATAGTATCGGGTATGACTAGTTAATAGCCACTAACTATAGTTCTATGAATCGATTACAGTATTAAAAGTCAATACTATAGATCTTACTATTAGTTTTAATACTTTCTTTACATGAACTTAGCTTTACTTTCTATATGCTACTGCATTCGACATTCCGCTGCAAGGTGCTCGTGCTGTCGTTTGTTACAGCTACTGCGAGGCAGTCAGGTACTAGCGTCTGTGGTTACGGTATTAGAATCCGTCAGACGTGCTGTAGTCCTGGCTCTATGTCAGGTAAAGAAGTGTTATGAACTATCAAATTAATATGCATTCTACTGTCTCATATAAATAAGTTAGCTAATACGCGTGATTTCTAGTTAAAGTCAGCTTACTATTAGTTAACTTTGAAGCAGTTCATACCACCGCTACTTCGCAGTCAGCCGCTCGTAGCAGCGTGTGCTCATCGGCACGGCCTCTCTGCGGACCACCCAGACAGACACAGGCTGGACGGCCTGTGTCATGACGGTTCAACGGTTAGTGACGCGACGCTGATACTGAGAGCACTAGACGGGTAGCTTGAGACTGCAATGTGGTCTGACGTGTGTTGGCTCATGTCATGATCGTGTCTCTAGCAGAGTCACTAGCGTCGATACGTAGTCAGGTAACAGTCGCTAATGACTGCGCCTACGCTGCAGATGTGAAGTACCGACAGTCTCATCGTAGTTCTAAGCCAGTAGATGCGACTTCTTCAACTGCAGCCTCTCACACCATCTCCGTTCACGTCAGCACTTGTCAGCCTAGATTACAGCGCAGTCAGCCGCGCAGAAGCTTCGACTGCTGAGACAGGATGACAATTCGTTAGCTTCTCAGTGTCCTGATACAGTCGTTACTCACTGCTTGCCTGTTCGAGCTGACCAGTAGTTCGTTCGTAATGGGTAACTGCGTATGCATGCCGGACCTGAGCAGTCGGCGCTGTCGGAATGCTAACGCACCTGTCAAGTCTACTCAACAGCCTCGTCACTAGCTCAAGTCCCATCTACTCCTAGTGACTCAAGTCGCTTCCGATCTGATTACGTGTCTTTAAGTGCCTCAGTCCTCCTGAACGCACTGCCTGCCTACAGCTCACGCATGTACACGCTCATGTGCGCGTGACCATTCACTTTAAGCACAAGAACCTTCCTTATCAGCCTATGACCTGCAGAGTCGCTCCTACGACATGCTCTCGCTCATGGCGATTCAGGCGTAGTTGTTAGCTGAGCGCACTGACGCTCTGCTGCGAGACCACTGTCAAGCCGTCGACCTGCCAGGCACGTCTCAGCTGACGCCAATCCCGTGACTTCCGCTCTAGCGACATGTAATCTGAGTGAGCTTCTGCATGCCTGCTCGTCCTCCTGCATCCTCGCACTGGTCATCGTAGCTGGTTCACTGCGTGCTGCGCTCTCGTCTCAGTAAGTCCCTCGTAAGTCCTGTCTTGTACACCACTGCTAAGCCCTCCTGGTTTCTGGCCTCCTTCAGCCAGCATGCTGCTCCGTAGCACGGACAGGATCGCGGGTTCAGTGCGCGGTACGCTACTCCTGCTCCGAGACCGCCTCACCCAGACCACCCTGCCGCCAGCATGCCTTCTGCAGCGCGAGCTCAGGATGCAATGCATGCTGACAGCCCCAGCTGCAAGTCACCGCAGCTCCACTGCTGTCTGACCAGCTGGACGACTGGCTAGGATTGCGCAGTCGCTGCAGGATGTCTGTGGAGTCTAGGATGCGCGTGTCTCGGTATGTTGATCGCTGACTGCTGTCCATGCGCAGTTAGCGAGCCAGCTCGCGTCGTCCCGTACCGTACGCTCGATGTCTGCACCACTGCATGCAGGCTCCGGCTCGGTACCCTCCCGTGCACGGCCAGCTGACAGTCAGCTCCTTCAGCTGCCCTACAGTCGACCTACTCAGTCCTGTGCAGCTCCCTACTTGCAGCCGTCGTTGAGCTCGTCAGTCTGATGTAATCTCTGCATTACGAAGTTGGTCCACCTGTATCGCGCGTTACTCGACTTGTCTGCCTGGTCCCAGCACGGATCTAGGCTGCCAGCGTGCCCCGGCTTCTCGGACTGCCTGACAGGCCACGAAGCTGCACTCGCTCAGCCTAGCAGTGCGCTCGACAGGTGCACTAGCCTGGAGGCGCCTGCAGATCGCAGTGCTGTCTGCGACTGACGTCTGCTCGCGACGTCTGCCGCGATCAGCTGCGAGACTGAGCGAGCTAGCCAGCTCGCAGCTGACAGACGCAGCCGTGGCGTCCTGCCGAGTCACGGCGACGTTCAGGAGGCTCAGACCCTAAGCAGCCTGGACTGCAACGATCTCTCCGAGGAGCTCACGGCAACTCTGTCATGTCGCCCTCACACTGTTCTGCTACCTCCTACCGAGGACACGTGCTCCAGTCTGCTCCATCGTCTCACTCTCGCCGTGACGTCTGGCAGGCTGCTGGAGCTCCTCGTCTCGCTACGTGCCACGACCAGTCTGTGCGTCCTAGGACAGCCAGTCCAGGCCTCCAGGTCTACGGAAGCAGCGCGACTCCGTGCCCACCATGGCTCGCCTGTCCACCACTGCGAGCTGCGATCTTCTCGCTCGCGTGCGCTAGCGACTGCATGACGTCTGGATCATGGACTGAACGTGTACAGTAGACAAGAGGATCAATCGCATGTTCAGTCATCTCGGCTTGACGTTAGCTGGACTGAGCTTGGACAGGAATGTGCTCCCTGTTCAGTGCTCTACGCGCTCTCGATGTGCTACATTCTTATGGCAGACTTGAGCATTGCTCTGTGACGTCGACTTAGGGAGCTAAGCCTGACAGGCTGAGGCAATGCTCTGCAGTGCTCCGTCCATGTAGTATGGAAGTACGTCTATGGTGCTCTCTCCGACAGCTGTGCCAAGTGACACAACGATGACCTATCACGCTCATGCCGATCAGTAGCCGTTACATGCTCATGTCTAGAACATAACTCAGCCACTCGAGCACTCACCGTTCGAACGTCCAGTATTTCCTAGCGATCAACCGTTGGACGACAGAACGACACTGATGCACTGTAAGCTGTGACTCAGCTCTGCTTGAAACTTGCCTGCCAAGATATCTGTACCTAGAGTCTGCTGAGTCCACAGTCATGGGATACTAGAAGTGACTGCTCAACTCTGAAGCCATACTCCTTCAGACAATTTATCCTAGCATGAATACTGATCGCTTAGGCTGCATTGTATGCAGATGCGTGTAGTGTACCTGTACATATGTTCACGACTGGCAGCTCTGGACGGATCCAGACTGGGCTGCAGTTGCGCATGTGAAGATGGCCAAACTAGCACAATTCTCATGTTCATGACGTGAGGACGTCTGCACTGCTCTGATAGTTTGACACGAGTCTGCAGCTGCACTTGCTACTCCGACATAGCTGTGACAGCTCTAAACTAACTAGTCATCTTCTAGCATCTGAATGCTGATATTTGATAAACTGGCATTTATAGTACAACTATGAGCACGACCTTGCTGTCACTCATTAGTACTAGCGACTTTGCAATATTATCACTACGAACAGTGTGACACTATGTCTTACGTATCACGTGCAATCTGTTTGCAGTGAAGCTTAATGTAAATACGACATTGTACTCGTAAGCTCTGGTAGCAGTTTCAGACCTTAATTCTCATTCTGTCTTGAATGATGAAGCGACGTGCACTGATCTCATGACTTAACAGCATGTCATGCCATCTACCGTCACGTTGCATGCCAATAGTGCATTCCATGTCTATATCATGTGAGCCATCATGAAGTTCCAGATTTTCACTGTCTGGCTAGCGGTCTAAGACTGGACAATTGATCAGATTGCATACTGACTGAGTACTTAACTCGTCGCAGCCTGACAGTTCAGCTGGAGTGTACTCGTCTAGGCGATGCTGCATTGCAGCAGCTCACGAGCTGGTTCAGCAGGAGCATGCAAGTCACTATGACAAATCTGTAAGTCACTTAGCTGACTATCGAATCGTAACTCTCTAGTGAGTCTAGACTCAGCTACTGGCATTCTCACACTGCTTGACGTAATCAACTGATGATTTCTAGGAACTGCATGTGCTGATCTGGTTCCTGGCTGACATGGTATCCAGAGTATGCTAGGATACTCTCATTAACTATTCAGATTAGTCTTCTGACAGTAGTAACATGCTGGTCATTACACGTTTAGACAATAACTTATTTGACAGTTATGACACCTGTAACTATATTCTATTAATCTACGCTCCACGTTACTGCTAAGCTATGTATTACGTCGCTAGCACTGATCATCTATAGACCTTCGATATGATCTCGCTGCTTCTGCATAAACTTACTAGATTCATTCTGACAGAGCAACGTAGCTAATTCCATGGAACTTGGACAATGTACCATGTTGATTAGTTCTTCTATCATATTGTCCAGAAGCATAGCCAGATCTCTTTCAGACATGATGGACTGTATCTAAGCTATTGTCACATTGAAATTCGTCTGTTGTGAAATTTGCTGATATTTGCTGATAGAGCACAGACTTTGACTTAGTACGTTCTACTGAAGCCGAATTGTGATTAGTACGTTTTAATATAAATGTACAAGTAATCATTACTATAATTTCTCGTTACATGCTGAAGTCATGTAATACGCATTCGCTGATCAGTTTTATAGCAATACGTGTGACTGTTGCAACTCATTAGAGTGATAGCAGAGTGAACTAAGGCTGAGTTTAGGCATGAACTGTCTCAAGATTCGAGTTAAAGCAACTTCAGATGTCATAGTGATTGAGATAAAGCATCGTTGAGATCACTGAGAGGCTATTCATTTACTGTAAGACACCGACTTCGTGTAATTTCACTGACCTAAAGCGTACTGCTGGATGCTTGCATTACGACTGAGACTGTAGAGATCTACTGATCGTTCACTGTGCTTGATCTAGCCGGTGAGTGCTCTCACTCGATGACTTTAGCAACGACTGACATTGCGCAGTAGTACCGACGCCTGGTCTATATGTAATCAAGTAAATCTATGTAACTAGCCTGCAGTAGACATTGCATAGACTACACAATGAGACATCTCGATGTCGTATGCAGTCGATAGACTCTCTGAATGAGCCACTACTGTGCTGATACGCATCCATACGCGAGACTCCTACCTGGACTGCAGCAGAGCACCGTGGACTCAGCCACTAGCATCATTCCTGCCAGTAGACGTCATTCGAGAACAGTTAAGCTGCCACTGCTTGGATACTACTGTAATCTAGTATCTGTAGTTACTAATGACTTGTAACGTTTGCTTGAACAACTTACGTGCTACTCTTCGAGTGTCTCCTGACTGATCTAAGCTTCTGTACTGCTGTCTGACTTACTCAAGCCACCCGTACAGCTGGATCTCAGAATGAACTGACAGCTTTCGCATGATGGCGATTTGAGATACAGTTACTAGTCTAATGACAACGCGACTGCATTATGCAGGCTATCGGGGCCGTCTCAGTCACGTAAGTTTCTCAGCTAGTCATCAGCAGAAGTTGCTTATGACTTGTTAGCTACGTCTGGACACATTTACTAAGACTCCCAGCAGATGAGCATGTTCACACATTTTGTGAGATGACAGTCTGCTAGTACCTGCCTCACGGCCAGTGCTAGGCATGTCTCACATCGTCATCTATGTCCTAGTGATTCCAGATCTCGTGTACGTATCACTATTCTTACTCGAAACTTGATCTGTACCAGTTTGTATGACCGATCGGTTGATAAGCTCTGCCTCACACTTCAGGCTGACTGCCAGCCTGTCAGTTGAGCTGACTACGTTGATTTGTACTTAGATTACACTCTACTCTCGTAGAGGTACCTGCTTCACTCACCATGCGCGGTCACCCATGTCTACAGAAGACTCAGGATGCAGGCATAGCTTGCTGAACCTAGATTCTAGCTGTAATTATCGTACTCTAAACTAGTCTCAGTCACTCTCAACCGGTACCTGTCAGGATCTTGGCATGTCTCGTCGACCAGCTGCTGCTGCAGTCGTCCCTCTGACGCAGTTCAGTCAGAACAAGGTCCGACATGTGCCTGACGTCCTGAGTTCTCAAGTCTGACGCCACTCGTAGTACCAGCTCGACTCTTGCATTCAGACGTTCTGGAATTAGACGCAGCATGCTAGTCTACCAGCTCTGTACTTCAGTTCTGTACCAAGCCTTACACACTCCTAGCTCCACCGTGCTGTTTCTGTGATTCCATCTACGCTGTGGCTCTGTAGATCTTGTCCCAGTGTACCTCATACTTAGCGCGTGACACGTCTGAACGTGTGAAGCTACTGTCTCAGTCACAGAGCCCGGTTCCGTAGAGCTCGCCAGCTCACACGCTTGCAGCAGCACTGCGATCTCAGCAGTCCTGATCCTGGCTCAAGCTCTATGCAGATGCTGTATGCCGTGCGACATGCGCAGTTCCAGTGCTCCAGCCTGCCTCATGTGACAAGCTAGTCAGAATCTATCACCGGTGACAGTAGCATGGCCCTAGCAATCTAGCTTATCTGTTACTGTCCCTCGTAACTACGCCGTACGTCGCAGTCATTGCATGTAGCGAGCGTGCTGCGATCTGTACTTCAGCATTGTACAGAGATTCTGAACGTATAATCCTCTTGTCATGACTTAAGCTGTTACGACTCCGCTCCGATCCCTTCTATTCTCGTTCCTGGATCCGATTCTCACGTAGCAGGACAAGCCTGCTAGGACCAACCGCTATGCTTCACCGACGACTGGCGTTGACTAGATGCTCTTCCCTGGTTCTGCTCAGGGATCACCTCGCTAGTCTCAAGCCGAACGCGATCCGTCTGCCTCCATCTGACACGCAGTAGAAGTGCTTGTGACATTCTGTCCGACTAGCCCGACTCTACCGCTTACAGTCCTACAACGGCCCCATGTCAGCTTATCGATTAACCATCCGAGATCCGTAGCGCGCTCAGCAGTCCTGAGCGCTACCCTGTTTCGTTGGTTCTGGTGGTAGTGGGCTGTGACGCTCCAGAGCATGAGCGCATTTTACACCATCAGCCGCTCTCTGCCTGTTCCTTCGGACCAATGAATCAGATTCTGCCAGCTTACTTAGCATTCATCTCTCGTCCTGCCCTACTCGAGACCTCGTGAGCTTCGGGCTAGCGAAGCACTGACTTGAGAAAGGGGCCGGTCAGTGTCCCTGCAGCCGGGAGCCTTCGCAGCCAACGCCGTCAGCGTACGGCCTGTCAGGTCCGTCAGGCCCCGGTCAGGGCTGAAACCCGGGTTTCAACCCATCCCGATCCCTACCCGATCCGACTCTTCCTCAGGTTTTCTCTAATCCGGACTCCGGGACTGCTCCCCTTTGTCTGGCGGAAAGGGCGCCGCCACGGACTAATCTTGAGCCCAAGCTCTTGGCCCCGGGGCTTCTGCCATGGTTAGCCCATCGACCAAGGCTCGCCGCCTGGTGGCCCAGAAGATGGGGGAGAGCTTGACCCCCCCTCCTGCGGCACTCTGCGGCACCAAGAGGCCCGACGGCTGCCTCGCTCCGGACGAGCCGACCATTCCCCGGCCCTGGGCGTGGTGCTTGCGCCACACTCTCCGCCTGAACACCCGGGGTTAAGGAGCCCATTGACTCCCGCGCGCTGTCCAGGGGTTTCTTTTCATTCAAAGGCGGTCTTTTTTAACGCACTCCATGACGTGCTGGTCAAGCAAAGGAGTACCTTCAGCGGAAGACTCATCCCCACAATGCACCACAGAGCGCCACAGGAAGTCATTCCTGCCTGTGGCCATCAAACTCTTTAACTCCTCCTCTAAGTGTTAGTCTGTATGACCCTAAGTCACTAAACTGGACATTGATCATTACATCTCTGCAATACTTGAAACAATCGTGCAATATTCTGTGTAATACTCCTGTGCAATATTTAGTTTTTCCTATTTATTATTCATACCTCCATTACTGCTCTTGCACTACTACTTATTACTTATATTATTACATTGCATTATTATACCATATTATCATCATCAACCGGTAAACCCACTTGGTACTGCACACTTATTTTATTTTAGACTTATACCCACCTGGTACTTAATTTATTTTCTGACCTGTTTTTATAGTTTTAGAGTGTATTGTATTATATTTTTTTGCTAGTACTTTCTCCTGTGTGCACTGACGTAAAGGCGAGCTGCTGTAACAAAGACTTTCTCTTGGGGGATCAATAAAGTCTTTCTGATTCTGATTCTGAAAAAGAGCCAACTGAGTCAAAGAACTGTCGCCTCAACTCTGGCCAATGGCCTTCTCGGAGATGTCCCGCCCCTTCCAATCACCGCACAGTATTTGTTCCCGTTAGACAAAACACACAGCCAATCAGATGGCTGAATTTGTTCCAATTGCGAGAATCAATGTTTTTCGCATCCAATGGGAGAAGCGGATTTGTTCCAATTTCTCTCAGTGATCCCGCCTCCTGCAAGCGGACTTTTTACTGCAGCGGAGACAGAAGCAAGTCGGTGAGTGAAGCATTTGTCAATTATTATGAAGTATTGGACGGAAAACATGTTAAAAACTTATAATTCCGTCTGACAGTCATACTGAGCTAACCGAGGTGTTTGTATGTTGTGAAATAGTTGAGTGACGGATGACACAGCGTAAAGTTAGAGCATTATTAGTTCTTACAATGTCAGACTTTAATTTTACTGTAAGGAATTTATTATATAAACGTTTTTATAAATTGCTTTGTTTTAGCCAGCTAACGTTCATGCTGTTAAAACCATTTTAAACACTGTACTGCAGGCTGATAGCATGCTAACACACCCACCGCTGTCGGCTGGTCGGTGTGTTTCATACTGCTTATGTGATTAACAGTCCAGCGGAGCTGAAGGCAGCCGGCATGTTTTATGGGGAAACTAGCAGCTGGTCGAGTGGCTGGTGGATTCCTTAAGCCTTCCTGTTCCACCAGGAGAGAAAGTGCAGCTCCTCACCGTATGAATATTCAATTAGCCATGCTGCCAGGAAGGTAAACAGAGGCGGAGCCTGCCATAGGCAACAAGCGGAGAGAAGCAACAGTCAAAAGGTCGCTTTTATTTACAGTTTTTACAATGTACAAAACATCTACTAAGACTCCACACTCTTCTGCAGTAATTCTGTCTCGGTTAAACTGCTTTACAACCCCTGAAGCGCTTCTCCAGCTTTGCCACAGCCGGGGATCGAACCGCTGACCGCTGAGCCCCCTCCTCTTTTTACTCAGTCAATGAACTGTCGCCTCAACTCGGCCAATGGCCTTCTCGGAGATGTCCCGCCCCTTCCAATCGCCGCACAGTATTTGTTCCCTTTAGGCAGAACACACAGCCAATCAGATGGCTGAATTTGTTCCAATTGCGAGAATCAATGTTTTTCGCATCCAATGGGAGAAGCGGATTTGTTCCAATTTCTCTCAGTGATCCCGCCTCCTGCAAGCGGACTTTTTACTGCCGCAGAGACAGAAGCAAGTCGGTGAGTGAAGCATTTGTCAATTATTATGAAGTATTGGACGGAAAACATGTCAAAAACTTATAATTCTGTCTGACATTAGTCATAATGAGCTAACCGAGGTGTTTGTATGTTGTGAAATAGTGAGTGATGGATGACACAGCGTAAAGTTAGAGCCGGACCAGACTCCACTCAAGTGGAGACAACATAAAAGGAAGTGGTGCTGCCAGTGTTCCTCCCTTTTTTCCTCAATCATAACATTCTGTCATTTGGTTATTTTAAGTGTTACGATTAGTCAAGCCGGGAAACAGGGAATGCCAGGGAACAGGACCCAAATACTTACTATTTATTAAAAAAAAAAAAAAAAAAAAAAAAAAAAAAAGGCTTACACTGAATTGGCGGGCAAAGCAACTCTCAGTTGGTAAGCAGTCCAAAACAGAAACACAAGTCCCATAGTGAGCAGGCAAAATCTAAAATCCAAAATCTGCAGACAAAATCCACAAGGTCCACAAGATTCAAGGCCAAGCGGAAGATCTCAGGCTGACGACCCAGGGGCAGGACAGAAACGGGGCAGCGAACCTCAGGACGGTCCGGGGGCAGGACAGATAAAGGGCTGGGAGCCTCAGGCGGATGGCTCGAGGACTGAAAAGAAGAGCAGAGCAAGTCAGGGGGGCGCCCAGGAGGCAGGGCTGAAGGGCTGAGCAGGTCTCGGTGATGACCAGATGTACGAAGCAACTCAGGAGGTCGGCGACAAAGGCAAAATCCCTCCGGAGGCCGGACTGGAGACCGGCGGCGAAGGCAGAACCTCTCCGGAGGCCGGCGATGAAGGCGGAACCCTTCCAGAGGAAGGATGTGGCTGCTGCGACCCAACCTGAGGCAGGATGCTTGACAGATGTACAATGACGATCTGACACAGAACAAAGGAAGAACACAGACTAAATACACTCAGGTAGGGGAGACAACGAGCTGAACCAGCTGACACAGGTGAAAACAATGAAAGCAATCAAAGACAGGAAGCCAAACTACCTGACAGAAGAGGGAGGGAGAATATTATAAAACAGGGAAACAGGAAATAACAGGACAAAACCCCAAAACCATTCTTCACATTCAATTGGCAAATCTCATACAAGGCGCTTATTGAAGCCGCTTTAGCCTGCCTACCCTTGTTGCTTCCTCTGCAAGCCGCTTTGCAAGCTACCCCAGAACGACCAGACTAACAGTGTACGTGCTTCAAATTACCCTGCTGCTTGTCATGTCGATTCCTGTCCATGATGAGGATCCATGGCAGATCGACTGGTATTATGGATTCACAGCACCAGCGATCTGAAGCAGAGAGTGCCGTTTCCATCCGCCGGTGCTCTCGTCTGGCAAGTAAACATTAAAATACTCCCAGCATTATTTGAATGACCAGTACCCAGACTCCTGGAAACCTTATTTCGGAAGACCATTACAGCTCCAGTCGGAGCTTTTCATGAAGAGTTTTTCACATTGTTCGAGGAACATTCCTATCGAACTCCCACCTGCAGATATTTTATGATAAAAGTTTTCTTTGACTAAAGTGGTCCTGACTGAAATGTTATTTCCACCGTTGTCATGGTTTTGGGTTTTTGTCCTGCTATTTCCTGTTTTACTTTGTAATATTCTAGCTCCTTCTTGTGTCTGGTAGTTTAGCTTCCTGTCTTTGATTGCTTTCACTGTTTTCACCTATGTCTAATTGTCTCCCCTACCTGAGTGAATTTACTGTAAGTCTGTGTTTTTCCTTTGCTTAGTGTCAGATCGTCGTTGTACCATGTGCCCTGCGTTTGGCCCCAGTTCTGCATTTTTCCTATGCCTCTGTGTCCTCTGTGGATTTACCTTTATTGAACTTCTCAAGGATTAGTCTTTGTTGGATGTTTTACCTGAACTTCTTAGCCGCCCTCAGTTGTTTTTGTCTTCCTTCATAGTAAGTAAATAGTTAAAAGTTATCTTTTGTTCATTTCACCATCTCCGTGTGTATTGTCTACATGTGGGTCCACCTCCTGAACTGAATGCAACAACTGTGTTTCACTCTGGGCAGCAGGTTGAAGCCCCTACAGCCCCCTCTTTCAGCAGCCAAGTATTATGGACACTGGGTAGAGATTTTAATGCCAAATTGATATGTAGTGTAAACATTACAAGTATGAACATTTCACTTATGAGCAGCAACTGAAAAGCCCACTCAAAGAAGCTTCTTTAGAAATAACATTGTTTTCTGTCTACAGTATAGGCTATAACAGTTTTTAGGAACCTGTAAAATATTAAGTTACTTTATTCCTTTTACACTTGTTCTTGTGACTGAACATTAAGCAAATCTAGCTTCTGAAAGTTCCTGTTTCAAGTGAGGTGACAACCACTTACCGCACAAACTATATTTACTGTCTTTGAGATGTGACTTCCTGAATCTAAAGTTCATAACAACTGAACCCAATAAGAGTTTTCTCATTTTCATGTAGAGAAACTTGCGCTCCAGAGTCGACCCTCGACAAAATATCTGGCATTCTTATGAGCGATGGAGGAAATCTATGTGAATGTTGAATATGACAAATCTGACTCAAAAATGTCACAGAATCAGACAGGTAAGAATGAGTAGCACATAAGCTGACAGACTAAGCTCTGCATAAATGTGTATTATTATCTGTCATATTACTGTTGTATACTTGATTGTATTCACTGGTCTTCTCTGTGTTCAGGTCCCAGGAGCCCAGAGAGCAGGTTTCATGGAGCTGTTGTTCTCTTTCTGGGGCTGCTGAATGTTTTCCTGCTGGCTTTGCTCATCTGCCTCGGTGTCCTCTGTGAGTCTGGTTCACATTCAGAAGTTAGTCAAGCTGAACTCATGATTATAGGAACATCATTCACTTTAACTTTTCATCCATGATTTACTCTGACCTGTTTTTAAAATTTTTATTTTTTGTTTCGATTGCATTGTTTTCAATATTTTGTACACAATCAAACCTCAAACAGCCAAATCAACATAACAATGCCTCATTTCATTTTTGTGACGTGTTCAAATTGAATTGGTGCATTTCAGCATTTATCCAGTATCAACTTAATTGCTTATTACACGAGTATCATTTTCAAGACACAAAAGCAGTGACATGTTGTATTTCTACTGCTGACAGCTGCACTGAATTACATTTGATGTTCAATTAAACTGCAGTCAAATATGTTCCCTTTACTGAAGACTGCCAGAGTTTCACTACACTCTTTGAATGGCAGTATTTCATAAGTTTCATTAAGTATGATCATTGATAATCGTGGGACAAAATAAGGAAATATGTAGTCTTGTGAAATACAATAGCTCTTTCTATAGAACATGAATGCAGAAGATATCTTGTGTTTCAGAGAAATGTCTCTTGATTATTTCAGACCATAACTCAATACGTGGCTCAGCTGCAGATTTCTCCACTATCAAAGCCAACCTGACTGAGCGTCTCCAGGCCAGTGATAACAGGTCTTCTTCCCTGACTGAAGCAAGAGACCTGCTGAATGCCAGCCTCGTTGAAATGGCTAAAGAGTTGAAAAAGCTTCAGAATTTGTCCAAACAGGGAGTACCTGCATGTGGTATTTAGATTTACTTGCTGTTTCTTTAAACATTTCTTACTCAGAAATTCCATGATAAAATCACCCTGCATTGTGTTATGGTATTTTTAGTATTTACTCTATGATTTAGTAGCCAGTTTCAGTCCAAAACTAGAAATTTTATTAATGAAATGTGGATAAAACAAAAGTGGTCTCTATCTCTGCATGTTACTGCATTGTGGCAGTAAATCTTTCTCTCTTCACAGATGACAAATTCTAGTTTCATACTGAATGCTAAACTGCGGACACAACAGCTAACTATTCTCTGTTGGCTGCACAAGAGTTACACTGCATGAGATGATCACTAGTAGATGAGACCATTTATATGGTTCATTTTTTAAACTTTCGTCTTGTTCTTGTGAAAAATGTAATAATTACAATCATAATCAATCAAGCAGGTCAAAAGTTTGAAAAAACAAGCAGAAAAATCACAATTTGGAGTCAAGTCTCAAAGTATCCACCAAGGTTACACCAACCAAATGAGCAGCATTAAAGGGTCATTCATTGAAGAAGTTGACATACAGACCTAACTTCACAAATACATTAACATGAGTCTTGTTGATCTGTAGTTTCTCTTGATATATCTTGCAGAGAAAACCTGTCCTGCAGGATGGACGATGTTCAGTTATGCCTGTTATTTCCTCTCTGATGAGTCTGGTTCCTGGGATAAAGGCAGAGAGTACTGCAGAGGCAAAGGAGCAGATCTGGTAGTGATAACCAGCACTGAAGAGCAGGTACTGTGTGCGCGTCTTAGCGTTTCCATTAACCTTCTAGCATGTGTTAACACAACACCTAAAAGCAATGTCTACTTTATGAATTCAATCAATACATATCTGAACATAAATCCCTGCAACAATTCCTCTGTCTGACTGTGGACATCGGACCACACAAAATATCCAGGTGGCCATCTGGCAAAAGGATTTAATGAAACTCTTTTTTGTTTTTTTTGTTTAATTCTAGGTAATTATAATGACCTAGGTTACAACAATTTAACTTTTACTTTTGTTATTCATAGATTCAGATAAATACTTGTAAATGGCACATATTGTGGTTAAAACTAAAATATAATGTGGGTTTCCTTATGTTGAACAGCGTTTTCTCTTGGGGTTAACCAAGAAACCTTCGTGGATTGGTTTGAACGACAGAGATGTGGAGGGGACCTGGAAATGGATAGATGGAACTCCACTGAATCTGACGTAAGGCTTCACTTTGGTTGAATATAGACATGAACATACAACTATCATTTTATATTACTTTATTTGTTTTGGATTGAATTTCCAGCAGAGATTTCTCACAAGCATAGATGCTGTGCATGCATAACATCTTTTGTTGATGGCCATCTTTGGTGAAGCCCATAACCAAACTACCTGGGCACAGGTAGTCAGTTTTTGGCCGCATGGGGGAACTCAAGTTGCTAAACTCAAAGCCCTGATGTATAATCACCTTTTTAAAACATTTTATTGCAAATGTGATGGCAAAAATGTACACATCCAGGAGACACAGACCAACATTTACTTTCATCTGGACTTAATTAATGTAAGTCAAATGGTCCATCTCTAATTAATTAACTTTCTTTCACCACTATCTCCTGAGAAAAATATGACTCTTTAGCTGCTTTTTTTTCTTTCACCAGCTAGTCTGTATCTTCATCAGACATTTGGTGCTGGCAGTGTACAGTGTTTATCTGAAATTATTTTGCTAAAAACAGCTTCCTGCTGCTGGAAATGGAGTTGATGAGTGCAGTAAGACTGAACTATACAGTAAACGTGCCTTAAAAATCAAGAGGTTAAAATGCTGCACAGTTGGGTGATAATTCTCAGCGAGTTCATCACCGTTAGCAGCGACTTTCATCACACGTAGACATTTGATTCATTGTTAACATAAGAATATTGGGCCTCATGCAAGAGCATTTTCATAGTCTTACCCTAAACCTCTTTAGTTTTTTTTTTTTACTCATGTGTTTCAAGTCGAATTCAACAGACTGATAACCTCACAAACTATAAAATTACTCGTTCAGGTGAGGAGGTGCAAGTTTGCGATTTTATCATTATCATAATCAATTTTCCTATAATCAGATCTCTAAGTTTAAAAAACAAAACTAAAATTGACAAACCATAATGAGGACCCCCCATGACTAATGCTGCTTCTTGGAGGACAGTTTCTTTAGAAAACACTACAAATGAGCCATTTCAAAGATATGAGAAATTTCCCAAATTAGGATGATATTGGACCCAGTGTTTCAGAAAAATGACTTGTTCAGCCACTGAAGGGCTGCGTTCATGTAAGAGAAACAGTGTCATGATTCTCTTGTTCACTGACCTGCTAGGTACTGGCACAACAATCAGCCTGATAATGGTGGCGGGAGCCAAAAGTGGGGTGAAGAGGACTGTGCACATATCAGAACGGAGTGGAGCAATCATTGGAATGATTTATCATGTAATGCTGCTCTGCAATGGATCTGTGAAAAAATTGCGTAACACTGTTACATATAAAAGATTTGCGGATCCTTTTACAATGTAAGCTATGATTACGCAAAGCTTTAGTAATAAGTGTTCATGTATGTTTGTAAAATGTATGTATGCGATTGTGCTGAAGACTGTGCTGTACAAATTTAAACACCTCAAAATTGCAGCTGTAGCTAAATAGAAAAATAAAGTAGAACATTGAAATGCACCTAATGATGATGATGATAGACCGTCTGTCTTTTCCAATGCCTCACTTTTCTACTAACTAAAAGTAAATATACACAATTTTTAGAATAATTATCCACAATAATGTTTTTTTTTTTTCTTTTTTAATGAATCCCTTTTTTTCCCAGGGAGTGATTAACAAAAAAAATATTTATTTCTCAGAAGTAATCACTTTAAAACCACAGGAACTATTCTATTCTAATGTGAAATCTATTTTTGTGGTGGTATGTAGCCAGAGACACGGCAATTAATCTGTATAGTGATATTTATGTCAATAAAATTATCATGGGGAATTGGCCGTTTATGCAGTCATGGAAACAGCTCTAATGCTGTGTTCGCCATTGAAGTTTTGCTCAATCGCTTGTGGAAGTAGCATAGCGCCAGTTAACTTAGCTAAATAACACAGTACCACAGCTAGCCATTGTGGTTTAAAAATGCACGTTACATACCTACCGGGTGCTCCCGTAGCCAGGTGCATTAAAGGGTAGGGTTAACAGCAAGAATATGTTTTTCTTCCATTTCTTCAGACGGAACAGAATGGGACCGGTGAAACCAAATCAGATGATTGGTGGACGCTTCAAAGTTGAGGCCAGCTCAACAGTGTCGGGCGTCAGTTTGTAGCTTCATGTCACCGGCTTCCATTGAAAATGACTTGTAGCCTGATGCTTTGTCGCCAGTAGTCTGAACACAGCATAATGCTTCACTCATAGTTGTGGCAGTTTTGTTGCATGTTGGCAGCAGTCTATGATGCATGACAAGAGCCTATCTATGATAACACAATTTAGGTATAGAGTAAATATATATAGAGTATCAAACACATACTACACCCTGTAGAAGGTGGTATAAAGTTTGTAGCTTCGTACTTCACAGAGAGCAAAGTCTGCTTGGATTTGTGATGAGTGCAGTTTACTTCAATGGTGACTGTCACTGGAGAAAAGTATCAAAACATCTTCACGGCTAAATACTACTAGAGGAACTACTAGGTGTTTTTATTTATTATTTTTTTGATCATTGGTTAAATGGGTGGTTTTTGCAGACAAATTGTTAGCAAGCACTTCTTCACCAGCTAATTTTTATATTTCACATTCAAGTGGAGACAACATAAAAGGAGGTGTTGCTGCCAGTGTTACTTCCTCTGTCCTCAATGTACTGTCATTTGGTTATTTTTCCTCTTTGTAGCACAAGTTAGAACTCACATGCATAATACTTAAAGCACAATCCTGCGTTCTTTGATCAACAGTTCACTGCAGATATAACAGATGACCAGATCCTGTGTTTGTTTAAAAAATAAATGCTATTCATAAGTATGGTCATATTAGCAATCTTGTTATCATGCAGGTTTACACTACTGTTACATCTGATACTATCTCTGATAATTTTGCCTATTTTTTTCTTGTCACTAGTAGTCACACCCAGTGGTGAACATTTCATACTGTACTTATTTTGAGGTACTTTTCTTGATACCATTTTCTACTACTTTATACTTCTACTCCACTACATTTTAGAGGCAAATAGTGCACTTTTTATACCACTACATTTATTTAATAACTTTAGTTACTTTGCAGATTCAGATTAATAATACATTATATGATCAACAAATAACTGATGTATTATTACGGGTAAGATAAGACATTAATGAAAAAATATAGAAATTCACAAGCTGCCCAGCAGAATATAAAGTAATTAAAATTTGCCCCACCTTTACCTGCTGCAACACTAAAAGGATGTACACATTTATGCATCAATAATTATTCTGAAACGGGCCATTTTGCATAATTAGTACTTGCTAGTAATAAAATTGCTAGTACGTGCTTTAAATATATTTTGATGCTAATACTTTTGTACATTACTTGAGTAAAGTTTTGAATGTAGGACTTTTACTTGTAACAGATTATTTCTACACTATTGCCAATCACTGGTCACATCATAGCACACCACTAGAATGTGTTATCGTGATGCTGCAGATCACTTTATGCCTATTTTTAAAGAGGTGCAACCTCCTCCCATGATAACAGCTTGCTATTACCACTGTTCTGGAGTAAAAGTAATTAGGGCAAGTCTGGTGGGTTGCAGCTGTATTCACTCCTGTGTGTTGGTCAGGACACATTAGCAGGAGCACAGAGTTACTGATTTCTTTATGAATGTTGACCAGTGGATATTCAAGCAACAGAATCCTCCAAATATGGTCTGGAAAAACACAAAGAAAAATACAGGATATCTCAATCTAAAGCATACCCAACAAACGTAAACAAATGACATAAATAACTTGAAGCGAACAGATTGCATAATGAATACCTGGTTATACTGGAAGTCAGTAATACACCCTGCACAAACTGCACTACAAATGCTGTAGACATTCTGGTAAATAGTTGGCTATGCCACATTAGAAGAGAGCTGACACTACCCTCTAGTAGGCAGGTTTTTTATCTGCAATGTAGCTGGATTTAATTAGAACAAATGGAACTAATGGACTACATTTCTGCAGCTTTCTGCATTTGTCCCCCTTTTAAAATGTAAAAACTTGAATATGGCACCAAAATGAAATGAGGCATTGTTTTATTAATTTGGCTGTTTGGGTTTGATTTCTTTTCTGTGTACATTCACAAAATATTGAACCTACCTAACCCTAACCCTAATGGACACCGAGGCTGATGAGCCCAGCCAGCAGGAAAACACTCAGCAGCCCCAGACAGAGAACAACAGCTCCACGAAACCTCCTCTCTGAGCTCCTGGGACCTGAACACAGAGAAGACCAGTGAATACAGTCAAGTATACAACAGTAATAATGACAGATGATGATAACAATAAACATCTATTCACAGCTCAGTCTGTCAGTCTCTCAGTCTGACTGAACATTCTTACCTGTCTGGGTATTTAAGGGTCTTGGGTCAACAGGTTTGTCGTGTTCCTCCATTGATGCCGACTATTTTATGAAGGGTCACCTCTGCAGCACATGCTACGTTACATGTAAATGACTTAAGTTGTCTGCAGGACAAACTCTCCCAGCTGAGTGTGACTGACTCCACCTGCAGGTGGATCACACACTTCCTGTCCGACAGGAGGCAGCACACAAGGCCGGGGAAACGTGTCTCTGACTCCCGGACCATCAGCACCGGTTCCCCCAAGGCTGCGTTCTTTCGCCTCTGCTCTTCTCCCTGTACGCCAACAGCTGCACCTCCAGTCATCAGTCCGTCAAGCTCCTGAAGTTCACGGATGACACCACCCTCTTGGGCTCATCTCTGATGGGGATGAGTCCGCTTACAGGTGGGAGATTGACCATCTCATGATCTGGTGCAGTCAGAACAACCTGGAGCTCAATGCTCTCAAGACAGTGGATATAGTTGTGGATTACAGGAAGAACCCAGCCCCACCTGCCCCCATCACCCTGTGTGACTCCCCAGGTGACACTGTGGAGTCCTACGCTTCCCGGACACCATCATCACCCAGGAGCTCAAGTGGGAGCTGAACATCAGGTGATTGGCTGCAATCTACCTTCCCTCCAGGACCTGTACGCCTCCAGGACCCCGAGGCTGCAGGAAAGATTGTGGCAGACCCCTCCCACCCTGGACACAATCTGTTTCAGACACTCCCCTCCGGCAGGAGGCTGCGGTCCAAAAGGACCAAAACCTCACGCCACAAAAACAGTTTCTTTCTGTCTACAGTTTCTTTCCGTCAGGACCCCCACTGACACTGACTCCCATAACCACCCAACTCACCCCTTTTAGTACAGACTGTACAACTTTTGCACATTCCCATGTAAATATTTTGCACATCTCTGCACAAACTGTAATTTAAATAAGTCATATTGTACATATACTTTATTATTTTCTTATGCTCTTTTTAAATATTATTTAATATCTTATTGTCAATTTTATCTTATATTTATGATTCTTGACCTGCAGTACTTGCTTTATCTTTCCTCATATTTCTACTATGTTTACTGTTTTGCGCCAAAATACCAAAGCAAATTCCTTGTATGTGTGAACCTACTTTGCAGTAAAGCTGATTCTGATTCTGATTGGAGGAAGCAATCGGAGGAAACAGTCAATTTTATTATCAGATTAATTTACCAAAATCCATCAAAAAGATAATAATGATAAAGTGCATTTCAGGGTAATACTTCATTATAGTATGCAGTATATTCAGTGTAATGTGTTAGCTAACTTTAAGGCAGCTTCGTTTCACTGCATATGGTAGCCATCAGCACAGTATAACACAATAACACTATTAAAGGCCTTTTGTATAATCATAACTTACATTGTTAAAGTATTTTCAAATGTATTATTTCAAATCTCATTAAAATCTAAGCCAGTTTTTCACAGATCCATTGCAGAGAGGCATCACACCGCAGGTCGTTCCAGTTTTTAGTTTCCTTGCTAGCATTGATGTGTGCACAGTCCTCTTCCCCCCACCGTGGATCTCCACGACCATTATCAGGCTGCATGCTCAGCCAGTACCTAGGAGGTTAACAAGAAAGTTCATTTTCACAGGATTGGCCAAAGCCCCCAATAAATGCAGCTTTAAGTTTTCCAGTGAACTAATTTGTGGAGATAAAAAAATTGGATTTGAAGTCAACTTATGAGTTACAAGTAATGTTGCAAATTCAGTTCAGTCTGATTCTGATAACAATTATTTAGACAAGCATACAACAATAAACTTAGTCATGTACAGCAATAGTTGTATATGTGTCTATATTCAAATAAGGTGTAGAACATGTACTGTATGCCTTACTCCAGAGTCAGTGGCGTTTCATCAGTCCACTTCCAGGTGCCCTCACTGTCTCTGTCATTCAAACCAATCCAAACAGAAGATCCTTCCTTGAACTTAGTGAGGAATTCCTGTTCAAGGTAAACGAAAGAAAGCCAGTATTCATACTTTAATTTTAACCATTCTATATATGCAATTTACAGGAATTAATTCAAACACTCCGATAATAATTCAGTTTTATTGGGCTCAAAAATATATTAACTATTATAATTGTAACCTAATCATTATAGCTGATACAGTTAATGTTATTTCAGAATTGTATGTCCACACCTGTATCTACCACATATACATAGAGTAAAAATTCATAACAAAAGATGGGAGGGCATGAGTTAGTTGGTGTTTTCTATATGCAGGCGAGAAACAAAAACATATGTGGATGAGGAAAACTTCAATCTGAAGGAGGCAAAGGGGAAAGATTTGATTTGCCATGTTGCCACCATTATTATCCACTTTTAAAACTAAAGGTGACGTCAGAGTGATATTCAATCCCTATTTATTCCAAGGTTCAAGGTTCAATTTATTCATCCATAAATTTATAGAAATTACATTGCTCCCAATCGAATCAACCAACTCTGATTTCAGAACACAAGAAATAAATACCCATCAAATAAAGACAAACATAAAAAGAACATAAAAACATATTCCACAATAAAAAGTATATATATATATAATAAAAAGCTGAAAAGTGCAGCTTGGTGAAAAGGAGAAAGTGTGGTCAGTGGTGGCAGAAGTACTCAGATCTTTTTCTTAAGTAGAAGTAGCAATAACACAGTGTAGAAATACTCTGTTACAAGTAAAAGTCATGCAGTACAAAGGAACACATTTATAATAATACATGATAGTTTATTTGTTGATAAAATGTTGTATTAATAATCTGAATATGCAAAGTTACTAGTAACTAAAGCTTTAAAACAAATGTAGCGGAGTAAAAAGGACAATATTTGCCTTTGAAATGTAGTGGAGTATATGAATAAAGTAGCATAAAAAAGGAAATACACAAGTACCTCAAAAATGTACTTATGTACAGTTACGTAATTCCAAGGTCTTGGAATTTTTCTTTTTATAGAAAACTGGACAAAAACGTTGTGTACATAAAGCATTTAGGAAGTTGAAGTTGAGTCATTTTTATTTTTAGTCACAAATTTGTCTCAGATGGCTTTACAATCTATACAACACACAGCACCCTCTATATAGAGAGCCCTGATTCGGGTAAGGAAAAACTCCATATAAAAGGGATAAAGTAGCACACACTACCTGTTCTTCATAACTGTCTATTACCACCAGATCTGCTCCTCTGTTTCTACAGTCTTCTCTGCCTTTTTCCCATGATGCATACTCAGTGGAGAGAAGATAACAGGTACAACTGAACATCCTCCATCCTGCAGGACAGGTTTTCTCTGAAATGCATCAAACAAAAGACATTAAAGATCAGAAAAGACCCATGTCTGTCTATCTGAGAGGTTGTGGATTCAATGCATGTTCTGTGGATGGCAATGTTTGAGAAATAACCAAGTAATGTACAAGTACCTAAAAATTTTACTTACGTGCAGTGCTTACAGTACACCCCTACTCCTCACACTCTACTATAAGTCAAATTATTTATTAGATTAAATGACTTATTACTTACAGTACTATTTCTAACTCACATGATGCACATCAGAAAAAAGGAAGGCGATATTAAAATAATTCCTGGGAAGCAAAAATATTGTAACTTGGAAATCACCATATAAAGAAGTTGTACTATCATGAAGCAGATCACAATCGTATGAGGAAGTGAAAGTCTTTCAAATGCAGAACTGAGGATCCGTTCAGTCTGTCAATGACAGCAGCTGCTTGGAATAAAACATCCTGCTGAGGGAAAGTGTTGTAGTCCTGCATGTTTCTTTCCAGTCCAGTTTTTTAGGGAACAGTTTAAGCAAAGAAGTCTGTTCACCTTGGAAGCAAGTTATGACTCAGCTGTTGCATATGACTGTTAATGTAGCTTCACACATACAGTGGCCGCATTTAAAACCTAATATTTGGACTGAAACTCTGGCTTTTAGCTATAAAATTGAGCTGAGAGTAGGATATAACAGTGTCATATAAGCCTGTTCTCTGGATCATGGTGTGGGTCCTGACCTAACCTCATGTTAAGAGACAACTGTGCAGAACCCACACAGGCAAGCACTCACTCTGTTTCGACAAACTCTGCAGCCTGTTCAACTCTTTAGTCGCTTCAGTAAGGTTGGCATTCAGCAGGTCTCTCTCTTCAGAGACGGAGGACAGGTTGGCTTTGATAGTGGAGAGTTCTGAAGATGAATCACGGTCTGATATAAATCAAGATACACGTTTCTTAAACAGCAAATCCTTCATGCATTCATACTGATACTGTCTTAAGTTTCTATACTTTGGTAAAAAAATCAAGTCTATATCATTTTGCTGCTCTAGCTGCTTGAACATGACTTTTTACTATGGGTGGAAAAATTCATATTCATGGAAAATATATTTACAAAACAAGTACTTCATGAGGTCAATGTTTAATTTAATTCATTTCAAACTTATGAAAACCAGACTCACAGAGGACACCGAGGGTGATGAGCCCAGCCAGCAGGAAAACACTCAGCAGCCCCAGAAAGAGAACAACAGCTCCATGAAACCTGCTCTCTGGGCTCCTGGGACCTGAACACAGAGAAGACCAGCGAATACAGTCAATAATACAACAATAATAATGATAGAAAATAATACACATTCATTCACAGCTCAGTCTGAGTTGTTACTTGTCTGATTTGTTGAAGGTCTTGCATCGACAGGTTTGGCATGTTCAACATTGACATAGATTTCCTCCATCGCTCATGAACATGCCAGCTTTTTCCTAGAAGGTCAGCTCTGCAGCATGGACCACATGTAAATGATGAAACGCCTGATGGTTTCAATTTCTCCTTTTTTCAATTTATGAGGAAGTGACAAATTTCAGAGGTGATGAAAATAGGCTGTACCATCCACCACTGAAACTCAAATTGCATGACTTCTGCATGGTGTCACGTGTCTTTTTATCTATAGATGATCTTCACACTGCATCACGTTTGTACTGAGATTGGGAAACTGGCTCTTAAATACTATGCTCTACAGATGTGGAACATTCTGCAGAAGCTTGTGAAATTAGACAAGCTTTTAATCAATTAAAATCTCCTTTGATTGACAGAGCAGTGTGAATGCATGTTTTCTTCGAATTGATCTTGTCCCTTATGTTGATGTCCTTGGCCCTTTTTGTAGTATAATTTGTTGAATGTATACTGTAACTTTTGTGGGCTTTTTCTGCTTTACAGGTACTGTAATCAGGACCAGTTCGATTCTCAGTGCGGATGCGTCGGTGCATGACAGCTTACAGATTGTAATTCCCACGCCGCTATTTTGATTTGTGTAACTTACTGTTACCAGCAGTGCTGTGCGAGAAATGACTGTTGAGAAAGGAAAGGCACGTTTCTATTTGTTACTAGATGTTTATTTCTTTCAGTCCTGGCCACCTGTAATGCCTCCACCAGGCCTGCTACACACAGCATAAACTGTAAGTACCAGTCATGGCTACTTGACTTTAGACGGCTGATTTTACAATGTCTTCAAAGGACAGTAACAAAACATTTAAAGACTGTCATCTATATTTTGAAGTGTTGCTCCCTTGTTCTATTTTCTCCTACAGATGTGACATAATAGTGTTGTAAACATGAAAAACTGAGCCACCCTTTATAGTTAACTTTATATTTTTCATTATCTGAAGCATTTATTACACTCATTTATTTTCCTCCCATGATCACAGTGTGGATCATTGGTGAGAGAGCTGCGGACACCTTGGGAAGCAACCTGTTGGTTTGGCTGGGGTGGACTGTAGTTGGCAGTGGAAAGGCCTTCTCCCATTCTTTTCCCAGTCCCTGTGGCGGCGACGGGAGCTCAGCAGCGTCAAGCTGGTCAACATGATGAAGGAGGACCTGCACCAGCTTCACCTCCAGCACCCGGGCATGAAGATCATGTTTTTGTCTGTGACCCAAAAGGTGCCGGTAGAAGGCTGGTGTCAAACTGGTGAAGCTCGACAAGGCCAGGAAATTTGTCAACAGTGTTACAGCTATATTTGTACGTAGATTAAATGGTGTTATGATAGAGCACCCTCACATGACTGGGCTATTTTTGAAAGATGGAGTTTATTTCACACTTAGAGGAAATGATAATTGCCACTTCCAAACGCAGTGAACGGCTTACAGTCGGCGGTATCACTGCTTTCGAATTTGGCCTTTAGGACCCATTTTGTTACACCTAAACATAGCCCTGACTGTCATGGCTAATGTTGATTATTTTTTATGTTCATTATGGTTGTTAAAAAAACAACATATGTAGCCATAGCTGTTACCACCTCTGCTCTTCCTCATTCCTACAATCCCACCCTTTATAGTTTCTCAGTGAATGTTCCACATTTGTTTTAAAGAAATGTCAAAACAAAACCAGCACATAACATTATCTTTTCATTTTTTTACTTTCTGCTAAGATCTATGCAAAATGTTAACCTATAAATACCATCTTAATATTTTCATTTATAACTATTCAATATTATTTTGTTAAAAGTTTTATATCACTATATTTCCAATTAACATGACACTGATGAATGACAGCTTTTAAGAATGTGTTTTTTTTAAAGTAAATTTAGTCTGATCCATTTTATATACCACTACACAAGCAACAGTTTAACAAATTAAAATCGTATCTTGCATTCATGAAAACATCAATATTAAAAGGTTGAAAATTTCATTGCGCATCACCCATGTCTTGAGCTCACAACCTTTGTCACCAATGGCATGTTGTGATCACGTTGAGCTACCCACAAAAACGGCATAAGGGGATGTGGCTTCACACAAAGACTGATGCAACCACCAGGGTCGCGATAACAGCTTAAAGGCAGATTTCAAACTACTGTCAAAAATACTTTTCACACCTCACAGAGGCTCTGGAGTGAAGCTAAACTCTAATACATTGTGCCAATCAAACACATTATGTTAAATAGAGAGAATGAAGAGTGAGATCATCTTTAAACACACCTTCCACCTGCTGCAGGGCTGCTGTGTGGACAACTAGATTTTTCCTGCAGAATTAACTAAATATGATGATAAACACAAGAAGAGATATTATGGCACTCAAGGAACATTTTAAAAGATTTTAATTCTGTTCATGATTAGACACACAGAAACAATATCAACTACCACCATAACAAAGAACAAGTGACACTTGATAAAGCCAACTACCTAATTAGTGCAAATCTGTTGTGTGTAATTATCTTTTTTCTTTAAAGATAGTCATGAATACATGTAAAAAGACGATTAGTGTACCCAGAAACCCGTATGCATGAAGTTTAAAAAATCAGTTTACTGCAGAAAACCAACTGCATCTTGTTATTTAAGTGCATGTAAACACACTGACAGACACATTCAAATTGCTTTACATAAGGCAAAGAAATCCGTACATATCTATGTAAAAATAAATCAAAAAGATAATCTCATCCACTCAAAAAGGCAAGCAGGTATGCATTTCTCTCACTTCATCTTCTCTTCATGTTCCATCAGTCATGTTGGCCTGCTCAGGGGACCAGTAGAGGGACAGCGGTCCTCTGCAGTTTCAGACCACTGAGAGGTGAGGAGGGAGGGAGGCCTTCGTAACCTAGCAGCTGACGGGTGGAGGATTCCCAGCTCAAACCAAACTCCAGTCGGCTGTAGACACATGGGTACTGCCGGTCAGCCCAGCAAACCCAGTCCACCGCCCTCTTCACCTCCTCCCACCGCTCGGGCCTGGAAGAAAAAGTCAGTTGTTAACAAAAGACGTAGCCACTCTGGATGATTTTACAAACCTAACTGTCAGAGCAGAAAATGACAATAAATTATGAAACTTCTCCAACTGAGGAAAAAACAAACAAAAGAAAAACAAGGTTAAACCAGGAATGTATGATTTTAAGAAGTACTTATAAGGTCATTTTTGAATAAAGTGCTAATAATTGTATAGACTGCTTCCTCTTACAGATGAGTTCCTCTTCTGACAATTCAAGCTTTTATGCTTGATCTTGGATTTATCATATCTTCAGTTGACTTTTTACATCTACTGTAGGTTGTAACCCACATGATTCTAATTTAACCTCATGTGAGTAAGGCTGAGAAAGATTTGCTTCATTACCATAAGACATCACACTTCTTTTGTCCCCACATGTCCTGTTTTGAACATGTATTTTGGTTGCAGTATGTGCCTTCAAGTTTAGTCTCAGTTGATGTGTTTTCACAAATACCAAAAAACGCATTCATTTCACTATCTTCATGTTGGTTTTGTCTGGTTTTGGACAGACCTGGGCTGAGATGAGTCGTCCAGGCAGAAGAGGGTGCGGAGCAATTTGCCTTCCGCCAGCTTCTCCACCCTCATCAGCTGCAGAACCAGAAGAGTCGCCACCAGCTTCAGGATGTCTGCATGGGCCCTCACACCTACACCACACCACACACGCACACACACACACACGTTTTTAACATTGGTAGCAAATGGTGAGATCCAAAGCGCAAATCCTGGCCGAGATATCTGTAACTAGTAGCAAGGACCGGCCACAGTGAGGAAAACCGAGCAGATTTCTTCACTAATACAGAAGTTCCCAATGAAAATTGGCCACAATGACAGGACATTTGGAAAGAGATGTTACTGTTGCATTTTTAAAATGTATTTTTTTAATGGAGCACCACAAAAAAATCCCATTAACCTTCATTGTATTGGGGTGGCAGCGGAGGTCTTACTGGTGAATATCTCAAAACCTGGACAAGGCTAGATAATTCTGGGGGAAAGTTGGAAAATGTTGCTTGTGATTTGGGGGAAATGACCACTTCCTTCACTCCTTACTTGCTGACAATGCTAATAAAGTCTGTTTCAAAGCAGAGCTGTCGCATGAGAACTGACCTGTTTTCCACCATGTTTGTAGTTAATAAAAAAAGGATGTTGTTTTTCAACTCATCCTAATGATCTAAAAACAAGAGAATCTTCATGAATAAAGGTAAGACATTTTCACCTGAAGGGTCAATACAATGCAGTTGAACTCCCCAGTAGTATGCAGACCAACCTGCCCTTGGGCAATTTATGTAATTTCAATACTGTTTACATGATTATGCAATGTACTTGAGAACATTTAATGCTTGTATTTGTTTACTTTTAAGTAAAATGTTACATTTAACTTGTAATGGAGAAATTTTACATTATGGTACTTTTATTTAAGCAAATGATCTGTATATTTCTGTCTCCACTGTATGATCCCAATCTTCTAGACCCAGAAACAGATGTTAGAATTGGTAAAAATGATCTGAAATGACAAAGCGATTTCCACACTGAAGGTATGAAACAGGTTCTGAGAGTTCTCACCTAGAGAATGGATGCCCTTGCTTTTCAGGAACACGTTGGCAAAGAGTTCTACATCGACATTTATGAATTCACCCAGTTCTGTGGTTAACTCCCAGAAGCCCTCCTGCAACACACAGATAAATGTTTCAATTTTTCATTTCCTATGCAAACCAATGTCCCACTTCCCCACGGACTGCTAGTATGAAAAAGCATGCTAATAGTCAAGGACAAAAAAATATGTTTTTTTAAATCCAAGAAAGACAAAAAAACAGTACTGTAAGTTGCTTTGGACAAAAGCGTCTACTAAATGAATGCAATGTAATGCAATATGTTACACGTTATATACAGTATGATGACACTGAAATTGCTTAGTAAGAGATTGTAAGGAAAACCCTGTGGTGAAAGGAATGACATTTAATAAAAATAAACTTTCAAACTATGGCAGAACTTAACTTAAATATTGCTAAAACTGACGCAAAGCAACTGCTTTTGTAGCCCAAATTGGCTCTGCTCATGGACGCATGCTGTCAGAATACATCATTGAAACTGCTGACATTAAATCACTCACAACACTGTCTGTTAAGAAATGGTTCCAGTGTTTGAACAAAGTGCAATGCAGGCTTCGTGACAGATAGTGGTCCTAGAACAATGGGTTACAAAAAAAATAAATCAAAAAATCAAAAGATCAGAATTGATAAACCTTTCTCAAAGAAGACATTTTAACTTTCTGCAGGAAAAGCAAAGGTTTAATTTAGGCACACAAGTAAGCCAGCATACAAAATATTAGGGCCCTGGAATTGCTACACCTGAATGAAATGCAGCCATGATTTATGTTTTTAGTTTAAGCTAAGTTTAGTTTCATCTGTTCATTGGCTACATTCAAGTAGACCCAATGAAGTTTTATCATATCTTACTGAATGCTGCATCTTGAAGATCTTTGTCCATCTGAGCTTCAGTACTTCAGGATCTGCTGCCTCTCTCCTGAAACAACATGATCACAGCAGGACACTCTTAGTGAATATTGACAATGATGTGACAGCTGTTCTATATTAACAACACACATGCATCCAGAAATGTAAACATAAACACACACTTATGCTGACTTTCTTTTCCTTCCACATGCATAGATGCATACATAGGACAAATAACTTTCAGTCCATTAGTCAGTTAACATACAGATGATGTAGTCTGTTTTCATTTTTTCAACCAAAACCTTGCCACCATTTCAAATGAGTAAAGCATTTTGACAACAACAATTGATTCACAAGAATTATTATTAGGGTTTTCTAAGTTGAAGCATATCTAAATAATAATAATAATAATTGTTTTTGGACTTACTCGAAGGGTCGATGAACTGGTAAAAACAGAGGATCAGGGTGCTTCATGCCTGACGCAGGATAAGCCTTCTGCAAAGCTCGGGGGCGACTTAGACTACTATTTAAAATCCCACTCCCGAAAACAGGCTGAGGTACACCTCCATCAGGGGCAAATTCACTCTGGGCCTGACTTGCCCCAAAAGAAAAAAATGTTGGTTGAACTGCTTCAGGCATTCTTAATGAGCCTAGTGCCATCCTTTTCTTACGTGGGAATTTGTTTTCAAGTTGGTGCATCGACGGATGCAATGCATCTTTTGTTGGATAATCCCATTTAAGGGGTTGGACTTGAGGCAGAAGGGGTTCTGAAGTCCCAGAAAATTCCTCTCTAACTTTAGAGCCACTGAAACCAAAACCTGATTGTTGAACTTCAAAACTGTGTTCTCTCCTCCCCACCCCAAAGAGAGGCTTGTGTAAGCAGTGATCTCTTTTTGAATTTCTAGTGAAATCATCTGTAGAAGGTGCAGGTGCAAGTCCTGTGTAAGAGAGGATTTTCATAGAGGCAGGGGAACTATTGTTTGTGCCATAAGACTCAGCAGCCAACTGAGGCATGCCTAGATCACCACTGAGAAGATTCCTGATGTCTCTGAGCGTGGGAATTTCAGGTAAAAAGGAAGCTTGCATCCTTAAGTTCCCTGAACTTATATGTGTCACCACTGACTCACTGACTAGAACTGACTCATCATAATGGAGAGAGGGAGAGGGTTTTCTAGCTACAGGAGGAGGAGATGGGCAAGGAGGAGGAGGAGGAGGAGGAGGAGGAGGATCAAATGAGAGGCCTGGATGAACACTGAAAGTGTGCGACTCGGGTTGCGGAAGTCTGTCGCACAGATAAAATCCCACTTCTTCAGATTCCATCTCTTCATACGCCTCTTCCACACAAACATTTTCCTCATCTCTCATATAAAAAATGTCGTCTTCCTACAACAGAGAGACAAATACAGCTCATAAAAGTGTCAATTAGTAAATCACAACAAGTAAATTGGCTCTTTCCTTCCCCCCCGATTTCACAAAACTCACACACACAGTCAAATCATGGAAACAGCAATATTCAGCCTTGTCTTCATTCATTCCTTCCTCTTCACTATCCTGAGGAGAAATCCAGCTGATGTAGGGGAGGAAGTCCACATCTTCCTCTGCGATCAACTCGGGGATGTCTGTGAAGCCCTTCTCTGTTTGTTCTGAGTCCTAAAACAAGGTAGAGAAGCTTGGTTTGGTTGGGAGCTACAAAACATGATGTTACAAAACCTTAAAATCCAGGGTGTAAAGTGAGTGGGTGAGTGGGTTGGTTGCCCTGGGCAGCTACCAGATATAAATACAAATAACCTTATAAATGTGAAAGAGGCTGAAAAATGCACAAACCCTTTCCTCGATGGCCACAAAACTGGTAAACTGAGATAGGATCGAGAACTCTTTGCTTAACTCGATGATGAAGCTCTTCAACTCTGCTTTCTTCCCCTGGGAAAGAAAAAAATCCAGGTCATCCCACCAGACTGGACGTTGGTGGGTTGTTTTTGGTCTCACTCAATAACACACACAAACACACCTCATGTTCAGCTTCATTGGTATCCAGGCTTCCGTCTTCATAATCCCTGATGAGGGCCCTTGCTGTGAGCTTGTGAAGAAACTGAACACATAGATCAATAGACATCATAATCACTGCCTCATCATCCTCATGATAATGACAATCACCATCAACCTGCATCATCTATCTATCTGTCTATCTATCAGGTACTGTTGAGTCTGTTGAGTGTGAGTACTTACTGTGCCCCTGGTCTTCTGCAGCTCACTGGTTGACACCATGGTTTTGAGCTCCTGACCACTCAGGTTTCCAAGGAGGGTGGCCTGTAGCAAGTTACAAGCAACAATTATTTGAGTCTTTTTTCAAGGAAAAATGCCAAATATTTGCTGGTTTCTAGCTTCTTAAATATGAGGATTTGCTGCTTTACTGAGTTTTATATCATTGTAAATTTAATATTGTGTGTTTTTGACTAATGGTCAAAGAAAACAAGCAATTTGAAGATATCACCTTGAGCTCTGGGAAATTGTGATGGGCATTTTTCACTAGTTTCTGATATTTTATAGACAAAACAACTGATTGAAAATATTTGACATATGAATTGATTAATAATAAAAAATAATCGTTAGTTGCAGCCCTAAGTGAGATTCAGAATAATAGCCTACACACACTCACAAAAATATAAAAATATCGGCAAGCAACACAAGAAAAAATGCAATTCAGCAGTAATTCAGTTTGCAGTCATGTGTATAAAGTGCGTACCTGAGTGCAGTGCGGCACAAAGCCGTAAACCAGGGTGTGACAGTCATTAAATAGAGCATGGAGCTGCTTGGGGGCTTGCACAGGAAGGGGCGCTGTTGGATTGAACTGCTGCCACTTTACAGACACTGAACTGCAACCAGGAGACGCCATACGCTTCACCTGACATGCCACCTGCAGCCAAGACAGACAAAACAAAGGGTAAACAGATGGATCAACAGAGGTTATTTCATTCTATGTGAAAGTGTATTTGTGACATTTTATGAGTGTTGGTTGCATTAGAAATGCATTAGGATTGAAAGGGATGTCACTAAAATGGCATTGAATGCACTTCATTTGAGGGTACAATAGTACAACAATCTCTTGTACGAGGCCTATATGGAAACATCTGTATAAGTGCTGTTACATTAAGTGTGAATCATTTATTTTCATTTAGGTGCAATGGAAATGTAGTTATATCCTAATTTTGGATTCGTTTTTTCAACATAATTCATTAACAAATGAGTGCATGAGAAATTATGCAAAAATGAAAACCACAAAATGGTGACCAGTAGTAAAAACAGTTCACACAATAATTAATAGCAGAAACATAAAATCAGAATATACTGTATGATTATCTGTGATTAATTAAAGGTACGCAGTCTCACCTTCTCTGCCCAGTTGTGTTTGGTTTTTGTGTCGAAGAATTCAAAGGCTCCACCCCCTGCCTGAGACAGGGCTCTCAGCATGTGCCGATTGGCTGTCGGGCTGAAACGACAAAGAAACAGCAACACGCACCGTTAAAAAGTCTGTAATCAAAAAGAGCTCAGTGTGCAGAGTATAGTAGCTTCTACTGTACTGTAGACAAATGCTGTATATGAAAAATGTATAAATGTGTTTGTCCTTAGAGCTCAGAGAGTTTTAACCTGTCTGCACCTTTTCACCTTATAAAAGTGTCTTTCTGACTAGTGACGTTATAGATTTTAAACAGTGTCATCGACTGTAGTAGCACAGCACTCATCAACATAAACAGTAAGCTAAAAGGATGTTCTTGTGATTTGGGGCTCTGTTGGGCATTTCATGAGTGAACCTTTAACTGAGAAAATCAAAAGTCGATTTCCTCACACCAGCCGTGACCAATGACCCCTCCACCCGTTCAGACCTGAGGCCGCAGGTGAAGAGGCGGCTGTGCTGAGCGTTGTCTCTGAGCAGCTGCAAGGTGAGCTCTGGGTTCTGGATGTGGCCATCCGACAGCAGCAGCAGGTTCCTGATGCCGCGGGATGGAGGCAGCAGGCTGAGCGCTCGTAGGGGCCGCCACAGCTCAGTGCTGCCCCCTACAGGAGAGAAGTGCTGGTAGGAGAGGGAGAGGAACAGAGCTTTCAGAACACACAGGCATATGCTGCGTTCAAATCATATCATTAAACCGGAATAACGAGCAACCAAGTGGGAAAAATCATTCACATCAGTCTCCGACTCGTTATTCTGAGTCGGCGATATCTAGTATTTCCGATCTGACAACATCTCCCACTGAAACTACAGATACGTCAACAAACTCTTGGCAGAACCGCTTGCAGTTACATCAAAATCAAATCCTATACAATACACTAATACAATCAATTCAGCTAATTTCATATGAGCTATACACTTTTTGTTTGATTGTATCTGGCTTCACTTTGAAACAAACTGCTACAAAAAAGTAGCTAATTTAGGCTAATTATCTGACGTGAATACAAGGTTAGCACAAGGGCTAACCACCTTGGAATAATGTGTGAACACTCCGAAGTTGAAATAAGGGGTGTTTTTCCTGTTCTTTGGTTGGCGTCTCCCTTTGGGCCGTGGTGTGTAGCCCCCCGCCAATAACAGCGAGCAGGCTGTGAGGTCGGGACTTTATAAAAAAATAGCGACATCGTTGTCTCCTTCTCTCCTCTGTCTGTGTGTAAGTCTGTGTGTCTGTTTGGCCGAGGGGCTGGGGCTGAGCTACACTCACACACAGTGCAGAGAGGGCCACAGAGCGGACAGGATGAAGCCCTATCTTCATTAATTCTCTAGCGTGCCAACTTGTGTTTGCAAACAGCAACTGAAAAATTCTACTTATTCTGCCTTTAAGTCTCCTAAATGACTAATTAACTAAACATGACTTTTAAATTTCTTGTTTTTTTTTTAAAAACCTAGCTTTTGGATGAATTGTCCACACACACTAGGTGTGAAATTCCGATTCCGATTTGATGTTACTTTTAATATTAAATTTAAAAAAATCCTAAAAAAAATTTGCTATGAGAAACATTTTTGTCTGGTTATTTACTTTTTAAATATAATATAGCTTTGTTCAGTATGTTGTTAAAGGAATCCCTAAATTCACATAAGAAATTCACCTTACATTGGCCAGTCCATTGTTTCCTGTTTATTATACAGAATATATAGAGTGAAATAGTAAAGTTTAGTATATCTATGTATCACAGGATTAAGTTCCTTTAATGGCTGCACGGTCAGGTTGGAGCCATTTCACACAGATGAAAAATCTCTTTTGTTTACCACACAAGTGCAAAAAAAGTGTAGCACACTTTTGGTACTGCAGTAAAAATAGCCTATTATTACAGTACAGTAATACAGTAGTAGTGACTTTTGTGTAGTTAAGTTGATAAATTACAGTATATTAACTAAGGTCTGTTACATGTTACACAGTTGAACTTTAGTACTAGGTTAATAATATTAATCAATGGAAATAAACGAAGAAAAAAATAAAACATCTGCAGCCCTCTAATTTGGATTTGAAAAACAATATATGCTTGCTTCATGTCAGAGCTCTGCAGTAACATTATTCAATATTCTCTATAACAATGGCTTCCAGGTTGAACTACAGTATGAAAGAATCTGCCAGTCATAACTCACCTTGATGAACCTCTCGGCTGCCTGACGAGCTTCAACAAGCGGCTGTGCTGTCGGGAAAGTTTCTGTGTGATCTGACAGACAAAACCACAGTAGAAAGTCAGGAAAATGACTACTGACTACTGTAGTCATTAGTTACTTTTGCAAAATATTAGGTAAGATAATGATCTATGAGAAATTGATTGAACAAGTTTAAACTAAAGAGTTTGGTTTATTAAGAGGAAACTTTCATGTAAAAGGAGAGTTTGCATGGTGAAAAGTCGGGTGAAAAGCTTCCTCTTTAATGGTGAGACAGTTTCACTTTGTCTCATCTTGCCAACTTGTACTTCCTCTGTATTTTTTTAGGTCTTATCACTATATACACAAAAACATAAGAAGGATAAAACTGACCTGTGCCAAAGAAAATTACATTGAGTCTGAGGTTGTGGTCGAGGGTTTTGAGGACCTGCAGGGCGATTCTCTGGGCCATGCGGAGAGACTCTCCCTTCATGGACTCAGACGTGTCCAGCAACAGGACGACTTCATCGGATGCTGGACTGGAGTTGACGTCAAAGTCTGGATAGAAAACCAACATGCAGGCCTAGAGGAGAGAGTGACAGATGGTTAAAAAAATAAGTAACACAGAGTGAGAGAAAGAGATGAAGACAGACAGACAGACCTGGCTGTCCTTGTCAGGGTGTTTCTCAACCCACATCCTGGGCAGGTGGACCTCAGACAGAGTGACTGACAGCTGGAAACCTTCTGGACCCATGACCTCTCCTGGCAGCACGCTCACCACTGCCTTACAGTCTGTTCTCTATGGGATCACACACACAGAAAAGAAAAAAGGATAAACATGAAAAAGAGAAAATGGACTAGGGTTGTAAGTAATGATTACTTTTTTATGGATTAAACTATCAAGTATAGTTTCGATGATGTAATGACAAATCTGCATCATATCATAACTCAATCTATAGGCTTAAAATTATTTATGCAGTCTAAGCAGCAGAATAAAATAAATAAAAATAAAATACATCAAATTCTGATATGAAGAAAAGAGAAAAGCAAGCATATTCTATTGAAGCTGTAACAAGCAGATCTTTAGTATTTTGACATGGACAAAAAGATAAATCATTTCGAGATTATGTTAATTAAACATCCTCATAATTACAAATTCTCTGCTGATAAACTTCTCATTTTATCAAGTCATAATTTTAGCAAATGTGAGGTAGACAGTTAAACCCCATTAGTAGAAATATATGAAAGAGAAACATTTTTATCTTTATTTTATGGTACGCAGGTTGTGCAAAGTGACACAGCTTCAGTACCAAAACTCCAAACATTTTCTAGAACTTAATTCCTTGATCCATTTTTATATTAAGGCATTCAACATATTCAACACAATAAATGTTTAAATCAAATTACCTTAATCTTGACTTTGTGAGTGATGCACTTCAGGCTGGAGATCTCATAGGGCATCTCAATTGACATATCCAGGGTGAACTCTCTGAGGGAAAAAAAACAACACATTGAACATAGCCTCTAGCTGCACACGCTGGAGTAGGCATTAGAAAAAACAATATAGAGAAGGACAACACACTTTTTTGTCCAAATGTTTTACTTGACAAATGACAGATGAGCCACAATAGATCCACTGCTTCACCACACTACACCACTGAACATTCAGCATTAAAGGAGTCAGATTTCAGGGATCTAATGGGTTCAAAATTACGTTAAACACAAATTGCATTAAAATAGTCAAAACATAACATAACTCACCTCGTACTTGCTGCCTCATCAGTCACACACACCTTCTCCACAGTGACCTGTTGAGCAATGGAAAACAAACAAAAACACGAGAACACCAGCCATTTTACTTTCAATGCTGAGCCCCTCACATACTATGATATCCTTGCCTTTCCTCTAAACTCCATACGAAATTCAAGCAGGTGGGGACAGTCTAGCACTAGCCAAGACAGAAAGACACAAGCCTGATGCAGCAAAATAAATAAACAAAAACACTTGGCCTCGGTTTATAATTTCTCCTGTGATGAATGGTTCATGCAAAAGTAAGTTAGCTTGGTGATAGCAAACTAAACATTAAATTGAAGACCAAACACTGCAGGCAAGTCCCGCTATGTTTGATATGTGTTGCTACCTAATACATTTCATTGACTAAAAAACACTACCAAAAGGAAAATAAGGAGCAGAAATTAAAGAAATCACAGTGATGCAAATACACTTTGTTTTCTTGCTGTTTTGCTCCTTTTTTTTTTAGGTTTTGTCAGACCTCCTGTCCAGGTTCTCCTTACTTGTGTGGTCTGGTTGAGCGCTGCACTCTCCTGCCATGGAGCCACACTCCCAGGCAGGGAGAAGAGAATACTCCCGTCCCTGACGATCAGCTCAGACACAAAGGTAACTTTAATGAGGACAGTTGCATCAGGTGGCAGATTGCCCACACTGATGGTGAACACATCCTGCAGTGAGTACAAAAATAACATGACAACCAGTGTAGAGAAATAGAGTTGCGAAGAGAGAGGAGCTATTTCAGGCACCCCTGGTTCCACAAGTAAATTTCATTTATTTTTCCCATAGACAATGTATGTGACTCACAGCTGGAGCTCCTCTACGCCTTGGATTGGCATGAAACTCTCCAGGTTAAATCATCAGTCCAAAATTTTAACAACTGCGTTAGAAAATACCTGGTCCTTTGATACAAAGTAGACGGTACAAGCTTGTGTACATAAAAATTTCAGAAGTTAACGAAGTTAACTACGACTCCCACGGTGCATTTCGGCAAGAAACATCCAATCACTAAACATAAAATTCTGTCATGTGCGCCGCCAACAGCGGGTGGAAGCTAACGATTATGCTGTTGAAAAAAATGATTTTATAATCTGCAGCTTAAGTCAGTTCAGTTTCAATTTTGGGGTCAACTTTGGTTGAATTCAGCAACTATGGCGCCGGGTTTTGTTGCAACAACAAAGCGTTTTGAATTGGCCACCGCTCTGATTCGCGCCTCTGACTGGATTCTTCTCCATGGCAATGGCCGCTGAGGCTCATGGGTATTGTAGTATTTCTAGCAAAAGGACAGTAACATTGAAGATATTGTTGAAAGAAAAAAATTAAATGGGAATACAGAATGGAGAAAAACACTTACGGAAGCAGCGGTTTCCACTTCACAACTCTAAACACTTTTATGTATCAATTTAATTATTTGATGACATTAATGAAATGCTGTGAAAAGGGTTATAAAATATTCTGATATACTGATTGTGCAGTCTAATATTTTAGGATTGGAAATAGCTAAACTTAGAGCTTGAATCAGCACAATGATATGTGTTTGGTTGAGTGCAGATTGTGGACATACAGGGGCGTCCTGGTCCATGAGGTAGGCTCCATGACCTTTCTCAATAGCCTGCCTGTACTCCTTGCGAGCCTCCTCTTTTTCCTTCACCTGAGTTCCAAACACACATGAAAAAACAAAGTTAAATTGGTTTAGCAAAGAATCCATAATGTTAGTTTTATCCTTTGTGTTGTACTGGTGGGTGAAAATGTATCCAATCACTGAGCAGTGAATCAGAAAAGAGCAGCCTGTCAAAAGTTGCTCACAATGTGTACAAGCACCAAAGATGAGAAAGAAATCCAAAACTTTGTACTGTACATCTGGATCAAATGGACGCAAATTCCAAATGCAAACTTTTGAATCTGGCTTTCATGAGAATATCAAACTGAACTTTTTCAATTTCCTTTGTGTCATTTACAGAAGGGAGCAAACTGCTGGGAATAAAGATAAATAATAAAGAATAACATATTAGATAATAAAGAAATACTGTAACTGGAGGTAAAAAAAATAGTAAAAAAAAGAAATGTTGATAAGAAAGTAGAGTTAGGTTACCTGTCCCACCACATGTTTCCCATTGATGAAAGCTTCAAATCCACACACTGCTGCAGAATCATCCAACGGGAAGACATACTTTGCCTCAATGGGCGCAGAACTTAGATTGGTGTATTTTTGGAAAATGATGACCTAAAAGAGGACAGAGGAGAGGGCAGATTTCAAGGACGGATGAGAGACATATACTGTCAGCGCTTTATTTGAGATATGAGCCAGTAAACTCAGCAGTCAGTTTTTTTAGGAGGTTGAATAAAATCCCCCATCGAGCTGTCATCAACCTAACACACAAAAAAATAAATAAAGAAAAAACTCAATGAGCTGTCTTTTTTCACCTGAGAGAGCAGATCCATCAGTTTGCACTTCACGTGGACAGCCTGCAGAGGGAGCTGCTGACCGGAGCTGTCCAGCAGTCCAGCTGTCACACCCTCCAGTGGGTTTTTAATGCTTTCAACCCCGTCATCCTCCGAACCGAGCTCTACACACACGCACACACACCAAAACATACACAAAATCCTTGTTTTCTGCATTGCAATCACAACAATACAGGACATCTCTTTAAAATCTCTTTCAAAAACAAGTTTAACAAATTACAAGTAAACTAAAAAAATGTAAAACCAAGTATTTCATTGAATGAATGTGAAAATAAAACCCGAGTCTGTATTACTTAAAGTAATTATCATTGATAAAACATAACACCTTGAAATTATTATTTTTTTTTAAAGTGACTCAAGACTCAAAACACCCCTTAACTGACAGTACATTGTATTCCATTTACTTTCATAATTACCATTTATGTATGCTGATTTTAGTACAGTATGTTTTTTTTTCATGCTTCATAGTGTATATAGTAAAAGCTACGTGGAATCAATAAAGGTTTTCTTATCTTATTCCATAATAATCCACATAATTTACAACATCTAAAGACTTTCAGTCATTCTTGAGGAAGGCTTTAACTTCAGTTACTTCTGCATGGAAATGTGATGAATTATAATGACTTGCTTTGATGTGATGGTTAGCAAGACAAAACGCTGTCTCTGGTGATGATAACTGACTATGTCTTTGGAAATATGGGATTGCCTCCTTAGGCAAATTTCAGGGTGTCATAGTTTTAAATGACACAGTAGACTGTGCTGCAGTAGGTTTGCCACATTTAGGCTTTTAAAGGCCAATAATGATATAGATATCTTGAAACAGAAACCACTGATAGCCAAACCTTGATCATTGCAAGGCCAAAACACTGTGGAGATTCTGTCTCCTTGCCCATGTATTTCCCGTGTGTGTCTCTGCTGTGTGACCCCTGTAATTAAATGTCCCTGTAAATCCCGTATTTTGTATAATTCTGTATAAATTCTGTATGTCTTACTTGTTTGTACTATGTTTGCACTGACTGTGGAAAAGAATTTCGTCATTGAGGACAAATAAACTATCTATCTATCTAATCAGAACGGTCCTCTCATTGGGATGGAAAAGCCTTTGAAACAGCATTTAGACACTAAACACGAAAACTAAAACTCTGCTAAAACGTTTCTGTGGTCTGAAGTAAAGTACTCCACACTTAAGCTGAGTGGACCAGAAAATTGCACTTTGATGGTATTTCAACACAATTTTGACTTCATCAAAGTGCTTTAAGAGCCGAAGAAGTCAGATAATTTTTTCAATCATGTAATCTCTCAACTGAAAAGAAAACACAACAATCGCCACCAACACTATGGTGTGTAACATCAGAATTTCATTTTTAAACTGCTAACTCTTAGGAGAACTATACTTTGAAATATTTTGCAGGTGCTCACCTTGGTCAGAAGATGGCAGACTAGGCTCAGCTGAGGTGTCGATGGCAGGACTGAACTCTTTCAGTTGGTCTCCCTCGATGCTGAACTGAACCACGTACTTCAGTTTCACCTGATCAGGACTGTACACCACATATTCATCATCCTGGAGCACAAGTATAATTATACATGTTAAGAGGCATAGACGAAGAGGCATGTATACAGGCATAGACGTATTGATGTGTTACTGCAACATAATGTAGAACAAGAAAACATTTTTTTTTTTGCCTGTACATACATGCTTTTATTCCAGTTTTTAATGAAGTTAAAACTCTTAACTTTGTGTTCAAGTGTTCCAAATCAGAATTGAAAAATCAATTTGATTGGTCATCATGATAAACAACCGATCTGTGTCCCATATTAGGAATGAAAATCAGTTTAGGGACACTTCGTGTAGAGGAAGGCCCTTGTTCTATTTATCTTTCTATCTACATTCACACTCAAACACTCCTACCTCAAACTCAGAGTGAGTGTTAGGGGTGCGGCGGACCCCGTGCACGCTGTGGTGTCCTTCAGGAGCCTGGGTCAGTGTGAGGTCTTTCTTGTTGACGTCCCTGCACCGTCCCAATGCCACATCACACACCAACAGCAGCCGAGAGCCATCTGTCTCACTGGGCTTGGAGTATTTCAAACTGGTGCTGTGGATGGAGGACAAAAGACATGCTTACTAAAGATGACTGTGTTGTTGCCATCTGGGTTCCCAGATAATGTAACTGAGGACTGCAGGCTCACTAGTGCAATATTAGCTTTCTTAAAATGTATTTTCAAAGACATGCTTTTGAAATTATTTTGGGCTTACTTTGTTTCTTATGATTTAAGGCAATACAAGAGTAACTTGTTAAGTTCAAGTTAAGGACAAGTTAACTCATATGTCTCATGTTAGTGGACCCATTTTTGTATGGGTAAGTTGGTGTTATATGTCAAAACAAGTTGACAATTTTTACAGAATAAACCTTGTCAATTTCAGATTTTCTACTAACCTGATGGCATCACTAAAGTAGATTCCACTGCCCAGATTACCAACATCTGTTCTCTCTATCCCATGATGCTCCACTCCAACACGGGGCAGCAGCAGACCACTGAAGAGAAAGTGAAAATACCGAGTTACAAAATAAAAGTCCATGTAAGATTTCTTAATTGTTCAGTTGAAGATGTAGACCTGCACAATAGTGTAACTGTCAGGCTGTCAGCATTACTATGCAGAATATTGATTAACTGATTTAAATTGTGTATATGCTAAGAAGTGAGCTATTATATAAATCTGTCACTACATCCAGTATTTTTGCAGTCTCAGCTCCAAATAGCACTAGAGGGTTACTACTTGAAAATGTATTTATTCATCCATAATCCCTGTAGAGTGAAAGCTGCACTTAATCAAACTTACAGCCAATGACCTGGGTAGTCTATAACTTAATTTTTTTTTTTAAATAAACCCAAAAGAATATATTATGTTCCTCTGGTGGTGTACTGGCTTTTGAAATCTCAGGATGCTCAATTAGTTAAAATGGGAGGCTCTTCTTCAGTGCAATCCCACTGTGTGTTTTAGGCAAAAAGAAAATAGGTCAATTTTTACCACCAAAATTTTCTATACAATATGTAAACAAATACAGATATTATTAGATACATGATATTACAAATATATATTCAATAAATGGTAAGACATTTTTATCATGAAAATTCTAGTATTCTAGTGTATTTGTGTGTGTGTGATCTCACCGAGACAGGACTCCCACAAAGTTGCGGGGGCTGGAGGAATGGAGGAGGGGCTTAATGTTCCCGAGCTCGCTCTTAAACGTCTGAAGCTCCACCCCTCTGCTGACACGCAGAACCTGTTGGATCTGCACCTTGCTGCAAAGCACAGATGGAAACATGGGCACTAAGGCTTACTACTATTTACAACAAATGGATTGAATGGCACGTCCCTGTGACTTTATATAAAGCCTTTGGTAAATAATGTACTATCTGTATTTCCTATGTCTTGAGAAGAGGAAAGGCTAATTAAGCTAAAACTGCATTATATACCTCCAAACACTCTTTGAACATTTACTGGGTTCTTTATTAGATTGTGTGACAACTGTGGTATTTGCTGGTAGATTTGTGACAATAAATGGCCTTAAATAGGAACACAATTAACAGGTGGTGTGCATTTATACCAGCAACAGGTTTTGTGAAAAGCAGTGTGTGTTATTGGGGTTAGAAGCACTGTATCACTGCAAATGGGTTCTGCTTTCCACCAGAATATCGGACATACAAGCATTTCTGAGGCGGTGCGCTACCTGTCCTGCAGCAGAGAGGTCACAGCCTGAAACTCGGAGCTGCTGGAGGGAACCGTCTCAATGCTGCATCTCAGAGCACGGTACTTCCCCAGACAGGAAGGCATTGGGCTTCTCAGAGTCATCTCACTCACGTTCAGAACATCTCTGATTAACTTGACAAAGAGAAATGATCGTGTATATGTTAACCTGGATATGCGCAGGGGACAGTGGTGACTTGGGTTTATGAATGTGAGTATGTGGGGCCTCAAACAATACATTTTTTGCATTTATCATATATCAATATTTTGTGGTCAAACAGTAAAAGTGTGCTATTGTGCTACACTCTAGAATTGTTTACAACAAAATAAGCCAAATGAGTTCATATCATTTGATAATAACAGAGGTTTTAATTACCATACAATAATTTCAATTAACACAAATCCAAATATTTAAAATTTTAATGCATGTACATTCTCTTAAACTTCAAATGTTGAAGAACTAAATGGCTTTAGAAGCCCAAGAGGTCAGAGAAAATTTTCAAGCATGTCATCCCTCAACTGAAAAGAAAACATGACAATCACCTCAAACAATGTGGTAGTTTAACAATATCAGATTTTAATCTTATCTAAACTGCCACGCCTTAGTGTGTGTTTAAGAGTATTTATCAGCGTTAATCAGACACACCATTCTACCTACTAATTGTATACAGTATATACTATATGCTAATTGTCTTAGTATACTGTTTTTGTAGTTAGTTTACAAAAAACCCAATATACTTAAATGTGTTATACTAAGAAGGAATGATACAATATGTATGAGTATGTTGAGTATGCTTAATTTGGTCATTTTTTCCAGTGTGAACACACCACAGACTCAAAACCCTTAGATTTAGTGTGTAGCATGGATGTAAGATACAGCTAGCGTGTGTGCACATGACAGACCTTTTAAAACATGAGTGTTTGGTTCTTTATGTCTATATGTCTGTTATGTGTATCTGTCATAGTGCATGTACTCGTATCCACGTGTTCGTGTTTGTGCATCTGCGTATGTTGTGTTACCTGACAGAGGTCCAGTTTCTGAGAGATGAGCTTGGCATTGGGAAGAAACTGGGGCGCTTGGTGTGGTAGCAGCGTGTAAACCTCAGCCATGAGAGACGCCGCCTCAGTATGATTTGCCTCCCTCAGCTTCCTCTGAGCTTGAAGCAACAAGCCCTCCACCCTGCTCACCTACACACACACACACAAGACATGGAGCACAAGTGCAATTCGAATGAGATTCATGATTAGAAAGTCTTTCCTGAAAGGTGAAACAAACAACAGGCTGATGGGACAGCTGATGTTGTTTTCAGTAGTTTGACAGCAGACTGAGATTTTGCAGAACAATCCAAAACCTTACATCATTGAGGCTGAGCTTATCGATCGAAACCCTGAGGATGTTGCCAAGGCAGCCCAGGGCCTCGGTCCACAGCAGCTCCACAAATACGCCCACTTCCTGTGATAAGCTTCCTGTGTTCAGCTTCTCCTCCAGCAGCAGCTGCCAGTCAAACAAGGCAAATGAAAATGAACTGATCAGTTCATTAGATTCGGCTAGACAAATGTCCAGCAGCAGTGACTCCTAAGGCTTCAGATATAATAACACAATTTCTAGCTCAAAATCCTGCTAACTAAGATATTATTGATGTGTATCAGAAATACCTCAGAACATGTGTGCAGCGCATACTGTAAACCTTATATTTTTTATTTTAGGGTCAAAGAAACACTGACATTCTGGTATATTTTGATGGGTTGCTTTTAAAGTTGGTGATCTAGTATGTGATGCTTACTAAGGCTACCACAATATCAATATAGTTAGTCACAGATATGCAAACCTCAAGACAATTAGGTAGTGTAATGTATTATTAGAATTTGTATTGTATTTTTTATTACGGTGACTATTATTATATTATATAATAGATCATTATCAACCTTAAATATACACTATATACTATTAATGTGTCATATTATCAGGAAATTTTGTAAATTAACTGACTGGGCATGAATTATTGAAAAAAAAATACAGCTACTTGAACACGTGATGATAAAATTATGCAATTATGCTAAAAAATACAATGCCTTGCAGCAAACCAGGGAACTGCATTCTAAGTTACAGTACAGTACCCTTCTCATAATTGCCTGCAGCTTTATTTTTCTTGCTTTGGAAAAGGACTGTCAGCAAAATGTGTAAACTACTACTATTACTAAAGTAATGTGCAGAGAGTGTGTCGGACCTGCTGGAGGGGGGCGGAACCCAGGTCCTGGGCCTGCGGAGGGATGTTGCTCCTCAGCTGCAGACCAGTAGCCTGCAGGGTCTCTATCAGGGCCTTGTACACCTCCAGAGCTTCCTCTGAGGTGGACAGAAACACCAGCATATCCCTCACCGCCGCCTTCTGTTAGCACAAACACAGGTATGTGTTTTTCTGTTTTCCCAACAAGTTAACCTTCTATCCAAGTCTGACTTGAGTCCCAAATTTTGATTAGTTGTTACTCTGATGGGGCTAAAAATGGATGACTCTTACTTGAGAACCTGGGTGATCTGGTCTCATTGGACAGTTTAGTGTCTTATGATGGTCTAAATGCGGTCTCAGAGGCTTTTTCAAACTGATGAGGAAATTCTGAATACTTGTGCTTACACTATTTTGGTATACAAATTGAAACAAAAACCTTACAATTCCACATGGGTTGAACAATACTGAAAATACCTTTTAACTTCAGTTTACTTCTACAGCATAATACAATGAACATCACAGGAAATTATTACAACAAACACAAACAGCACAATATATATAGACACATATATATATATATATATATATATATATATATATATATATATATATATATATATATATATGACTGAAATTACGTTTTGTTTGTTTTCAAAATCGAGCTCACAAAATTATTATATTTCCCAATTGCTAACATGTCATCTGTGAGCTGACATGCAGTACAAGCAGTAATATACAAAAGACTTCATACCTTGGCTGCTACATCATCCTTCCAGTACCTGACCACACGGTACTGCCGTCCTTTCTCTCCTTTGAAACTCTGCAGCTCCAGCACACACCAGGTGTTGCTATTTATCTTGAGAGAAATGTATATTATTAATAATAGTAATTCTAGTACTACTGTAATGGCAGTGGTAGTAAGCTAAAATTAAATTGCAGCTTTACCTTTTCAAAAATCGAATACTTGGCCACTTGAAAATTATCCGGATACGTTGGAAGATCAGAATCAGTTTCAGTATAATGTCTGTGAAAATTTAACAATTGAAGACAAAAATGCAAAGATCAATGACATTTTATTTATTTTATTTGGGAATACGTTTTTCTGCAGAAATGCTTATGAAAACTAAATGTTGACTTAGTTTTTAAACTCTTGTAGTGTGTTTTCTCCAGTTGTTTCTACCACCATGTGACAAAGGTATGTGATAATATGGTTATTCTACCAGAGGTGTGTGGGTGAAGAAAAGGAAGGAAAATTATCCATTTTCTTTTGAAAATTATTCTTATGGTGGGCTGCCTGTGAGTGTGTGAAAGCTACTCTCTTTAGTATTATAATAAGTCTATAATAAGTCTTATAATACGTCTTTGACTGAAGGAGCAGGGAATACTCAAAGATATACAGGAATAGGCTGTCAATCAGCTTCATAAAGGCCTCATCTGTCTATGCCAAAAGTGTCACACTATATTTACGATGCCAAATAAATGCTTTAACCATCTTTAAAATTAATAAGATTTTGTTGTATGGCATTGTCTCCTAATCCCCAGTGTTAATATAACACACTACTGTGCATGTCCAGGATGATCGTTGTTCACACCTGAACTTTCCCAGGACGTTTCCGCTCCTCTCCGGACTCTTTGCCCTCTGAGGCGCGCCAACTGCTTTGCTTGTTGGTACTTTGGACACTACAATGCACAAGGCAGAACACATATACATTAATAACACACCCAACCTCTGGTATGCATTTAAACACACAGGCTATGTAAGCGAGGTGACATATGGATTCCTGAGAAGGATCATGAGTCACTGTGTTGGAAATGGGTGGAGTTCTGATTTCTGGTTCAGCCTGTCTGTCCTCTGTAACTGGCTGACACAGTACAAACAAAGTGAATGATTAGCATTTTACATTGCCACATCTCTGATTGCACAAACAGTGTACAAACCCACACTGCATAATCTGCACATTTTAAAACAACCCAACTTTAATTTTTAATTTATTTTAAAGTTCGATACATAAAAAGATAAATAACGAGCATTTACAAATATCAGGGTTAGGGGTAGGCGTGCTGCAGTAACAGGGATCAATAAAGCTCGGATTTGCATAGCCCTGTAGCCACCGACAGTTTAGTTTTGGAGCCAGCGTTGGTGATGTCCTTTTCTTTGGAGTTTGGTAAGTTTACTTTGAGTTTGGCGCTATTTTCCTTTGCCTATCCAACCATAGCAGCCATTGCTACTCATGCTAACTAGCCAATTTTTCTATTTACTACAAACAAACGAGAAATGTAAAATTTAAGATGCATCCATTAGTGAATTTTAAAGACTTCCTGGATCGAGATTGATCAATATCTATGTGCTTTTTGGAAACAATTACTGCTTATAAGAATAATACCTTGATGCAAGAGTGGGCTTTGCCTCTGTGAGAAGAGAGGAAGAGGAGGTGAAAAAGTGGAGAGAGAGGAAGTATCCAGCTTGTATTCATCCACAGGCAGAAGAACTCCTCTCTGCAGACAGCTGTACACATAATCCACCCCGACCACGGGCGTTTGGTATTTTTGAATGCTACGCAGCCTGTTGGTGCTCAGGTTGGACACATCACTGGTCACTACCAGAGAGCACTGTGGGAAATGAAGGCAGAAATCAGAAAGCAAGTTGTGATTTTTGTTACTGTATATGAACATATCCAACGCGCAGAAGTGCCCTGGAATCAGACAAAATCTAGGAGGCAGCAGCATGCATTGCTGCCATGGTGTCTTACTGACATACAGAATAATCATGAATGCTGAATCTACATTAATAGTACATTGAAGAAGGATATCACCGCCAGAGAGTCAGCTCCACCCCACAATGTCACTGGCCTGATCCGTAAGGCCAGTGACATTGTGGGGCTGGAGCTGGACTCTCTGGCGGTGGTGTCAGAGAGGAGGATGCTGGCCAAACATGCCATCTTGGACAGTGTCTCCCACCCTCTCCATGACGTGCTGTTCAAGCAAAAGAGCACCTTCAGCGGAAGACTCATCCCCCCACAATGCACCACAGAGCGCCACAGGAAGTCATTCCTGCCTGTGGCCATCAAACTCTTTAACTCCTCCCTCTAAGGGTTAGTCTGTATGACCCTAGGTCACTAAACTGGACATTGATCTTTACATCTCCGCCATAATTGAATAATTGTGCAATATTCTGTGTACTACTCCCATGCAATATTAGTTTTCCCATGTTAGTTTTTCCTATTTATTGTTATTGATATTATATACCTCTATTACTCTCAACAGTACATGCACCTCTGCTTATTACTTATTACTTATTTTGTTACATTGTATTATTATACTGTACTATCATCATCAACCGGTAAGCCCACTTGGTACTCGACACTTAGTTTATCTTATACTTATACCCACCCGGTACCTAATTTATTCTCTGACCTGTTTTTATAGTGTTTTTATAGTGTATCATATTGTTTGCTAGTACTTTCTGCTGTGTGAACTGACGTAAAGGCAAGCTACTGTAACAAAGAGTTTCCCTACGGAGATCAATAAAGTATTTCTGATTCTGATATTTAGTTTTTAATAAAAGGCCTTAACCAGCCTGATATCTCTGCAAACAGTCATGCCTGGTACTAAGGAACATCCTCTGACCTCTTTATTGACCACAAACAAAATGTGGCCTCCATTCTCTGTTACTGCTGACTTCAGCTTCTTCTTCTCCGTGTAGGGCAAATTCCTCAGCTCCAAAAGCACAGAGCAGTTCTCAAACACAGCCATGCCTGTCAGGAGTGGACACACCCAAAGAAGTTAAATTTAAATAAATAATGCACACACCTAAAAGAGGATTGCTGGGAAACAAATACGGAAGTAAATCCACAGAACTACGCTGTACAACAGCCGAAAGGAAAAGAAGAAGACGCTGTACAACAAAAAAAAAAAGTGCAAAACAGGCCACGATGTGAAAGTATCTGAATAAAAATGTAACTTATAACGATACAATCACATCGGGGTGCACTGGAAACAGCATAACTGTACATAGGCCTAAATATAGGCCTATGTACAGTTATGTACATGTTTTCGACGTATATTTTTCATATAACGACTATGGAAAAAAATAAAGACACAAAACAATCAGAATTAAACAATTCAGAAAGTAAGCAAGAAAGTGAAGGTGTCCCAAAATGTCGAATGAAATGTTTGATATGCATTTTAAAAATCATTTGGATAATTGTACAAATTAACAACATAGTAACAGCTATTAGCTAACGTTAGATGAGACGTAAGGTTATCTAACGTCTGGTTAAATAAAGAAACTGAGGTTTACTTTACTGTTAACATTCATGCGATACTTCTGCAGGTTGCTGTCAGAAAGTAAAAGCTGACGTTAGTTCTTGTATCAGACGAAGCACTGAAAAACACAGACTACTTCTGTCAGGTTAGCATAAAGCTAGCAGCGGAATCGTGTCGTCTTCCGGTGCGTGTGTTCATGTTTTCAAAATAAAGGTCGCGACGTCAACGTGAAATGAAGGATCTTTCACAATAAACTCCCTCGCTATCATAATGAACAACCAGTGGTGAAAGAAGTTCTCAGATATTTCACTTAAGTAAAAATAGCGGTGCCAAAGGGTATACATACTCTTCTTCTTTTCCTTTCGGCTGTTCCCTTTCAGGGGTCGCCACAGCGAATCATGTGCCTCCATCTAACCCTGTCCTCTGCATCCTCTTCACTCACACCAGTTAACTTCATGTCCTCTCTCACTACATCCATAAATGTCCTCTTTGGTCTTCCTCTAGACCTCCTGCCTGGCAGCTCCAACCTCAGCATCCTTCTACCAATATATTCACTGTGTCTCCTCTGAACATGTCCAAACCACCTCAATCTGGCCGCTCTGACTTTATCTCCGAAACATCTAACATGAGCTGTCCCTCTGATGTCCTCGTTCCTGATCCTGTCCATCCTCGTCACTCCCAAAGAGAACCTCGACATCTTAAGCTCTGCTACCTCCAGCTCTGCCTCTTGTCTTTTCTTCAGTGCCGCTGTCTCTAAGCTGTACAACATCGCTGGTCTCACCACCGTCTTGAACACCTTTCCTTTCATTCTTGCTGATACTCTTTTATCACACAACACACCTGACACTTTTCTCCACCCGTTCCAACCTGCTTGCACTCGCCTCTTCACCTCTTTTCCAAGGTCTCCATTGCTCTGAACTGTTGACCCTAAGTACTTAAAGTCCTGCACCTTCTTCACCTCTGCTCCCTGTAACCTCACCGTTCCACCTGGGTCCCTCTCATTGACACACATGTATTCTGTCTTACTGCGGCTAAGCTTCATTCCTCTGTTTTCCAGAGCAGACCTCCATCTCTCTAGATTTTCCTCCACCTGCTCCCTGCTCTCACTACAAATCACAATGTCATCCGCAAACATCATAGTCCATGGAGATTCCTGTCTAACCTCATCTGTCAGCCCGTCCATCACCAGAGCAAACAAGAAGGGGCTCAGAAAAGCCATGCATTTAAAAAATTCTACTTAAATAAAAATACAAAAGTATTGGCATCAAAATATACTTGAAGTACCAAAAGTAAAAGTAGAGTGGTCCATTTCAGAATTATTTATATTATATCACTGGATTATAATTATTGATGCATTAAGCATCACTTTAATGATGCAGCTGGTAAACTTATCTTAACCTATAATAATGCATCATAATACATATTTGTTGATTATGTTTTGTATTATTAGAATCTGCAAAGTAACTAGTAACTAAAGTTATCAATTAAATGAAGTGGAGGTAGAAGACAATGTTTGCCTCCGAAATGGAGTAGAAGTATAAAGTAGCATAAAATGGAAATACTCAAGCAAAGTACAAGTATCTCAAAATTATACTTAAGTACAGTACTTGAATAAACGTACTTGAAGTAGTTGAATGCATCAGAAATCCTTCTGTTGTTTGTACTTTAAAACTGAATTAAATTCATTTAACTTTCATAAAGTGTCAAAGTGTCAGTGACACTTTGACACTTTATGAAAGTGTCAGTGACACTTTCATAAAGTGTCAAAATTCTCTACCATCAAGTAAAACAGTGTCTGTCTCCCTTACTGATAACACACTGATGATCCATCACTGCATAATGTCCAAGCGGCTGTTTCAGCAAAAGATAGCCTCCATTAAAATTAAGTAGCATGTCCCAAAAGTTGTGCATCTAGCAGCTAAAGACCCAGATGTTTTTTTCAGGGATTCTTTTTTTGAGGGGTTTGTGGAGTCCAAAACAGAGCCAAAAAGAGCACGATGATTGGACAGCTTTATAAACTTGTGCTATGATGGTGGCTGTGTATCTGTCAGCTTGTTATGATGTTTTCTGTCCTCCAGTGCCCAAAAAGTGATTAATGCAACTTCATATTGCAGAGTTGGATTTTGATTGTCAGCAGTAGTATCTCTTTCATGCTTGGTGAAGTAATTTGATATCTACATGGAAATATTGCTTGATGCAGCTATAAAACTAATAAGGTAAAAAAAAAAAACAGTTTACTGATCTGGGTAACATTGCTAAGTAACCCCTTTTAATTTATTTTAGTTTTGTTTCGATAAGAGTTCAGATTAAACAATGCGTAACTGCCCCTTTGTTGTCATGCAAGCAAAGTTGTGTATATTGAAAAAGAAGGAGTTCTGGTTAGAATATAAATAAAAATATAGATGATGAGATGATGAGAAAGAGAAAAATATAGACTTCTTTTCAAATTTATTCCATCTGAGGACCCTTTTCTGTCTGGCTTTTACATTGAAAGAAAATTCACAAGAGTGGAAGTAGTCTCACTGTCAGTTACATGTGACTTGACAGAGTTAGTCAGTGGCTGACTTCCTGGGTCAAAGCAAACACAAATTGCAGTTATCCACATGGGCTGCTTTATTTATAGCACAGCCAAAGGGCCATGCTGCCCTCCTCTGGATGAAGAGTTGGACTACAAACAAAAACGGTATGGAACCCTAAATATGTATGTATTGCCCAGAATAATTAGTGGTGGACAGTGAGCAGCTGCAGTGAACCAGTTGTATGTGTGTGGTCTGGTATGTAAATTAGAATGCTGCTTCTTGCTATTTGAACCAACATCCTCAGATTTTAAACCAGCACTGGTTCTTATTTGTTTGTTCTTGTTATTTATTTAGACAAAATTTCCCATAAAGATGTGATATTTGGAGTGGATAAATACTTTAACATATTGTAAATAGAAAACAGTAAATACTGGATATACACTGTGTTATACCATTTTTACAACAATACCACACTACATTTTTACCCCAAAGATCTACCCTAAAACAAAAAAAGGAATATTTTAAATGATTCAAAGACAGGTACATGCACCAGTGGAAACTGAAGTTTCCAGTTTGAACGTCTCCTCAAATCTAAAAATCTAATTTTATCTTTCTTTCTAAACAGCGGCAAAAGCACTTTCTCTGTCAGAGACAGGAGACACTGAGGTCATAACCAAACCCAGTTAGTAACACAAAACCAAAGAGCTCTGCGGCAACCTGAACCAGCTGCAGCGGTCTAAAATGAAATAATCTGAAATCCAACGATGGGAACACAAAGTTGGCCAAAGCTTTGATTCAGATACCAAGCAGTCTGGTGACTCTAGAAGTGGCACACTGAGATTACTCAGTAGACAATAGTTACTGTTGTCATCTGGTTTGTTTATTTGGCTAAACATTACAGAAAAAGACTGAAGATCATAAATAGCAAATGCAGACAGAGGAAGTGTTTGGACTTAAAGAGAATGGTAGAGGACCAACACCTCAGAAGGTACTGAAGACTTGAGACTGATGTCCAAAACTGGGACATTTAAGCTTGTATACTGTATCTCTACAATTCAAATCCTCTGTATTGCACCAGAAAACATGTTTAGATATGTTTCACATTCACACATCACAGTTTCTTTTTCTTCTGCAAATGTGAAATCTAACATTTCCTCCCGCACAGCATCCTTTCTGTAAATATAAAGGTGAAAAGGTTGTACCGGGACGTGATGGTGAATTTGTGCTTTGAAATGGGGCTTTAAACAATCCTCCTCTTCACTTGGAAATGGAGCGGCACAATCCCACCTGATATCACATTTCAGTCTCTTTAGATGTTCGGTTGCTTTTTTCATTTTTGAAATTTTAAGCCAAATCACCATTCTGTTTTATGAGCAGACAGTAAATTAAACATTGCACACATACACTACTTTGAAGTACTTTATGATTTAAGTAAAAGAAAAAAAATCATCACTTAATATTTGCAAACATGTTTAAATACTCTGTTTGTAAAAATCTTACTAAATAAAGTTGACTGGTAAAATAAAGGTAAATAGTGCTCTGTAATATTACTATTTCTGCTACTACTATTATTACACAGCTTTTTTATTATATTTATTAGATTTATAACAGACACGTGATAGAAATCATGAACGTAAGCTGCAAATGGTACTTTATGAAGCATACAAGGAGTTCAAACAATGCCAAAGAGTTTAGTTATGTATCACAATTCTTCAGAAATGACAGATGAAATCCACAAGGGGGCATGTGAACTCACGAACTTGTGTTTTCTTCACAGTGTGTGGCTTCAATCATGTGGAGCCATCCAGCTGTCTCAACAGGTTGAATGTGCATAGGTAGACTTTCATACGCTTGTTTCCTGTATGAAATGGCTGTATTCTTATTGCACTGCATTTTTATGAACTATGATAACCTGGTTAAGGGCCCTATCTCTCTGTCTCTCTCTCTCTCTCTCTCTCTCTCTCTCTCACACACACACACACACACACACACACACACACACACACACACACACACACACACACACACACACACACACACACACACAAACAATTTCTCCCTCCTCGTCTCCTTGCAATTTTCCTGCTTGTGTCCAGTCTTCTTGACTGTTGTTGCTATGGCTGCTTTGACATAAAGTATGTTGGTGTTCAGGTTTGCTTTCTGTTGTTCTGCTGTCTAAAAATGTTCTAAAATAGATAGTAAATTATTGTTAATTACTGGTATATCCAGAAAGAAAAGAAAGACTGTTTTCATTCAAATCATCATCATATAAGGTAAGGTATAAGGTTCATCTAAATGAAATAATTAAGTCTTGCTCATGACAAAACATTTTTTTTTAAATCTTGGGATTATTTTAACAGTGCCACATTGTTTTGTGGAGGATTGTGTGATGCTTACTCATGTCTGCAGGATCCTAACATTCCTGCATGAATACTAGAAGTCACACAGATGCCTAGAACAAGCCCAGCTGCCCTTTTCTAACAGAATTACTGTTCTATCCCAAGTGAATTTGTCTGGTTGAGTCAGCTAATTGCATTGACTGAACTGTGAAGCACAACATGGCAGCACCAAAAACAGAAACTGTAACTAGTGTTAATGTATGCTGATGTGTACATCATTCACATCCTAATACAGTTGGACTGTAGGACATAATTTGGCCGAGAAATGAAACACCACCAGCTTGACAAATATTGATAGTGTGAGCTACTGAAGATGTGGGAGTAGCTGTGTGTCCAAGAACATTTCTGAATGACAAATTGGACGATCACCATATGCATCATGCTGGAAAGGAAACGATGGATTGAAATAGAATAGCAGGAAGCAAGTTCTTCCCAATCAGAGCTTCCACTCATCCTGTGATTGTGAAAAGATAACAGAATCAAATCAATACCGAATGCGCGCGCACACACACACACACACACACACACACACACACACGCAGCATCTCAGTGGGGATTTTCCCAGCTGTCATTTCTGCTGCCAGGACTTGCATCATCAGGTACCAGAAACCTCCAAAGCTTCTGAAAAGCTGCAGAGAGATGAGAGGATCACTGATAAAACTGAGAATATTCTGAATTGCCCACAAACCCAGAGACAAAAAGTGAAGGATAGAGCAGGAGGCTCTGTTGGAGGATGTATTCAGATCCTTTACTGAAGTAAAAATACTCCATTACAAGTCAAAGTCTTGCATTGGATTGCATTTACTTAAGTAAAAGTATGTAAGTATAATCAGGAAAATGTAGTTAAAGTATTAAAAGTGAAAGTGCTCAATGAAGAAAAATGGCCCCTATGACTGTTATACTGTTATATATCATTAGATTATTACAAAGGAAATATATTTTCTTCATACAGCCTGTGGGTATTTTCCTGCATATAGATTCAATCTGTCCATGTACCAATCATGCCTTAGCACTCCCTAATAGCAGCTACCTCTCACATCTCCCTTGGTAACTTTTTTCTGACTCCAGCAGTTGCAGACAGCACGTTATCTGAGTCATAACATGTTGTCACTCTGTGTTTAATTGGAGTATTACTTCAGAGAAAGCTGATTGCAGATTGGCTTTGATACTCTGCCCCCCCCCTCACCAACCCACCATCCAGACTGTCTTTGAGTAGCTTTGCAGGTGTGACACAGTGTCAGCTTTATTCAGAGCAAGGGCTGAACAGAGATGTGAGTCAGCTTTCTCATTTCTGTGCACTTCCCTTTGAGTCTGTAGAGCAGTTACCTCGATATATTTACTGAAGCAACTCAGGAACATTGTCACAATATTCATTCATTGTCCAGTTGTAATAGCTTAGCTGAGTACTGTGTACCATGTAGCACTGAGCTACATGGTACACAGCTACATGGTACATGAGTGTTGACTGCTGATTGCCCCTCGCAAATTGTAAAAAGATGTGCGAGTATTTCAGGTCTCTTGCATGCTCATGCATGGGTCGCGAAAAGGGAATTTGTTTTGAACATTAAAATGTGTTAAAATGAACGCAAGAGAAAATGATCTCATGTTGTAAATTGTAGGTTGCATGTTGCAAATTTGGTGAAATGCCCCCCCCCCAGGTCCTCTCACACAAGTCTTTTAGTTGTTCCAAAATGCAGGACGAAAACATTTGATGAGCTTTAAGTTTTTGTGCTTGGAGCCATTAGAACAGCCTGACGGAGGATCTATGAGTAGATGAAAGCACTGATATCTTTAAAGATAAACTTAAGATCTACCTCTCTGGCCTGGCTTTTGCTCAGAGTGTTTTATGGCTATTATTGGATTTTATCTTTTATTATTTACTTTTTAAATCCCCTGAAAACTTGGCTTCAAATCTTAAGTATTTATCTATAACAATGAATAAGCATGACAACTAAATAAGCAACAGTCACAGTAAAAACAAAAACAAAAACAAACACCTTTAGGAGTTATTTTTATTGTAAGTTTAACACTCAAAAACTGTGACCAAGCAACCTACCTACTGTCATTAGATTCTGAGTCAAATTCAAATAAGTTAAATCCTGATTAGTGCACTGGATTATGTGACATCACCATCATCATCATCATCATCAAAAAACAGAAATCACTCATGTGAAATGACCAAAGCTGTTGTAAAAAAGTGTGTTGATCTCATCACTTCTATGGTAAGAAGCAGGTTGAGAAAATAAGTTTTCAGCCTTTAAATGTTTTTTATTGTCTTTCATCTACTATATTTTATTGTTTTTATAATTTCATTTTTATCATTTACATCTTAATTATACATACTCACATGCATTAGTCTCCAATTATTTCACAGTTTATATACAGTTTATATGTCTTATTATCAGCTTGTCAGTCACCTGTAAAGCGCGTGTATGAGATTGATTGATTGATTCAGCTAATTCTGCTGTTAACCTCATAAGCATCAAGATGGAAGAGAAAATCATTACTGCTTCATGGGAGTACAAAGCACTGCAGTGGCTTAGTGTCTGACAAGCCTTCCAACTGGACTTCCAGGATTTCATTTTAACTTCTCGTTGGTACATGTAGCAACATGCCCACACTGACGCATGTGTGTTTTCTGACCAGCTCCCTCCTAAAAGTCTGGGGGCGGCCCAAGGCAATGACACTCATAAGAGAAAGATAAGAAAACTAAATACAAGGAGGGGAAAAAATCATTTAATATATTATTATTATTATTATTATTACATTATGTTCATATATGCGTGTATGTGCACATATGTGTATATTTTGTTTTTCACCACATTTTCTTTTTTAATTTATGTGTTTATTTAATTTATTTATCATCATCATTATTATTATTATTATTATTATTATTATTATTATTATTAATTTACTTATTTATTTCTCTCTCCTCCCCCTCCTCCTCGCACATCCCTCTGGTCACAGTTAGGCATATATGATTACAAGACACACTTACACAACACACTTTTGTTTGTTAGTATACACAAACACGTACAATACTCTCACCAACAAAAACAACAAAACACCTGTACCATATTCAAATCGTAACCACTGTTTGTTATGTCTTGTGTTGATGTCTGTATATTTTGTAACACATTTTCCCTCTAATTTGTCATCTCTTTGGATTATGTCACAGTGAGAAAATGAAAAGGAAAGAAAAACAGCTTCACACATGTGCCTGCACCTCATAGAGTACTGCAGTGCCCAAACCTGCCAGGAGGAGGAGCTCTGGCTCCTATGGTTGACACCAACCATGCTACTCTCTGACACAGTGGATGATGGTTAGAGTGAGGATTTTATCTCACATTCCTTCTTTTGGGAGCCACACATGGTCATAATTTCCCTGAATAGTAGTCATCACCTTACACACCAGACATTTGTCCTCCTGATTGATTCCATTCATGCAAAAAAGTAAAGCACATTAGAGCTCCTCCTCCCTCATCCATCCCTTCTTCCTCCTTCTGCATCCTTCTCTGCCTCCTCTTTTTATACCTCCTGTGTTCACTGCCACCTGTCTACTGTCTTTCCCTCTTCCACTGATGTTATTTACTCATCTAACTCATCTTATTGCACAGTATGTCACATCAGCTGGACATGGATTCCCTCCATCTCTCTCTTTCTCAGCTTCTCCTCCTCATCCTCCTCTTTCTCCTCTTGTGGCTTAGTTAAGCTTGAATGAGAGAACACAGGGAGTGTAGTAATACTGTAGCAGGACTCTGGGTTAAAGTCACACAACTGAAAACCTGACACCTGCGGTGGACTGCATGGTGGTGGATGACAGTGGCTGCCCAAATATCAATATAAGACACACACAGAAATATGAGGAAGCAAAGCATGAGTGTGTGCGTAAGGATACCTGCCCACTTTCTAAGTACACATTTGGGTGTTTTCATCTATTTAATATTCCCTAAAGGAAACATTTATACAATTTCCCTGAAATAATGTTTGTTTTTTTTGCACTGAGCGAATCATGTTACTCAGTTGGCAACAAATATTCGTTGTCAGATTTTTGGGCTTCTGAACTTAATTTTTGTTCAAATATTTTATGATTTGAATCATAATTCTATTAAATATATCCTGTATTTCATTTTGTGTACAGCGGCTTGCGTTTAAACAACATTAAGCACTGATGCATTGTAGAAATACAGCTTATTTAGCTAAATGGAAAAAGTAAAAAGGTGTTTCTGCAAATATTGTTTCGGTATCATGGAAAACTGAGGTATCAGGTCTGCATACTACGGCTAAGAATTTGCAGCCATGCCCTGTGAGGCTGCGCTCAGTGGTACTTGAGCTAAATGCTAACGTCAGCATGCTAACATGCTCACAATGACAAAGCTAACATGCTGATGTTTAGCAGGTGGTGTTCACATTCACCATCTGGCACCTTGTCTACACACAGGCTGCATAGCAAAAGCAGCACATTGGCACATCAGCAGCAGAAGCTTCAGTCCTCTCACTGTCTACACAGGATGCATTCAGGCACGGTACTGCTTTGTAGATCACCCATGTTTCAGCAGCACTCAAAGCAACACACTGTAGTTATGCACGTAAAAGTGAAGTTGAACTTGAAACGTTGAAATATGGGGTAAAGCGTGAGTGAAACAAAAACCATTATAATGGCCCATGTAGACAGCTGTATCGATAAAAAACAGAGGTGAATCTGAACTGTCAGACATGCGAGAGACAGATTATAAAACGTGGCAAAAAAACATCACACACAAGCAAAGTATTGGACAAAATGAAAATATGAAATGATCATGGTGCTGTATGGAAAGTTTGTGGATCATTTAAGTTGGCAATTCACCCAATAGATGTTGAGACATTTCATTTAAACCCCGTCAAACCCATTGTGGCGCCAGATGAAAAGTCAGGGGATCACCAAAAGTAATTAGGATTCATCCTCTGGGGACCATGAATGTCTGTACAAAATTTCATGGCAATCCATCCAGTAGTTGCTGAGATACTTCAGTCTGGACCAAAGTGGTGCTCTGACAGACCGCCTGACTGACGAATGTCCTTGACTTAAAGGCCTTGTAGGTTTGTGCCAATCAATGACACAGTAATCACTTAAATGTAAACTACCCCCACTGATTGGAACAAGAATCAATATAACAGAGTGAGAGAGCTGTTAGGGAGACTGAGTGAGCCATACAACATCTGGAACTTGGACAACAAGCTATGCATTTTCTCCACCTACTGCTCCCACAAATCCACATAGCAAGGCTGGATTTACCAGGTGGGAAAAGTGGGCAACCGCCCTGGCACTCCAGACTCCCAGGTATCCGTGCATGCAATCAATGTACGTCAGCTGGCTTTGGTAATTTGATTAATGGAAATTTTATTAGAGAATCTACACCACAAATGTACAAAATCAACTAAGGTAGGTTTTATATTAGTAGGGCTGGTCACATCAGCATTTAAAATGGCAGAATTTCACGACGAAAATCACTTCATTCCAACGGAATTGTCACAATCAATGGATTCGCTTGCAGCGGAAAAGTAAATTCATGTGAATTTTTTCCATCAAGATCAATGTTGGTGAACTTTGACATGAGAATTTGTGCTGTTGACCATCAGCAAGCCGTCTTGACACTGCTGAACTTTAGGGGTAATGGAGAGCAAGAGAGTCCAAAATGGAGGAAGCTATTAATGTTATTACTTTAGCTTATTAGCTGTGTTGCACCATCCACTTTTATTTAATCTCCTCTGTTGGAGCCATTACTACGAGGCCAGGACAGCGACACTTTTGATTTTGGCATCAAAAATAACATTTTGCATTTAAAACAAAACCTGAACTAAAAAACTGACACACATATTCAAAAAAGTTGTATTGGCACTGAAAGAAGTTCCACTAAAAAATAAAACTCAAGCATAAAAAAAAAAGAGCTAATTTTTTCCCCAGGGCCCCCTAACAGATTTATCCTTCCATGATCCATACAGACATATATAGAAAGACAAACAGTCCCTCTGTTTATTTCTTTCTCCAGGCCTGCAGCAGATTGCTTTGCACAGTACAATGATCATAACAGTCAGCATTAATATTTTTGTGCTTGCTCTTCTCCCAGAGAGAAAGAGACAGAAGAGGTGGTGCAACTAAAAGGGAAACATTTTATGTTTTGAAGTAGGAGGTCATTGTGGGAGCTGGAAACAAGTGCTGCAGGTTCAGTTTTAAATCCTTGTTGACATTCATTTTCATTTCCCAACACAAGTGCTGAATGTGAACAGACACAATGTCCAGTTAAGATAGATGGTGTAAACTGATCCCTACAACCCTCCTACATTTAAACTTTGGCTGAAGCATGAGAGCACAGAATCTGAAAAAAGGCACACATGCCTTTGTAAGGGACTGCTTTTGTGCATATACTGTATGTATGAACAGTATGATCTTCATTTGTCAAAGTGGAGTCTGCATTCATGTTTATTGTCGGTATTGTGAGTCCAGTCTTAGGTCTGTCAAAGTCCAAACTTTGTAGAAGCTGTGACTCTTTTAGTGAATTGGAGATCATTGGGAATTAAAAAGGAAACAGCTGTCAATGATATACTTCATTCTCGGGTTCACTCATGAATAAGCCACTGACTTATTTTGTGAGGGTCCATTGCACAATTCTTTCTTCATCATCTATAGAGTAAATTGACCTTTTCAGTTAAACAGACAGCTGCCATAAGCTGTCTGGCTGTCTTATACTGCATTTTCAGTCATCAGTCGAATAGTTTCACATCATTTTCCTCCAGTTATTTGGTATGTACACCTGATTCAGGTGGAACAAAGTACTATTTATTAGGAAGTTCTCAAGTTCTCAAGGGTGATTAACGATTCAAGACACTGTCATATAAGGCCCATTTTGCTTCTCTAATTCTTTTTGAACAAATTGTTGAGTTGCAGCAATCTAGGTCTTTTGTGTAGGACATCATTAAGATATGTAAGAAGCTGGAATAAATAGCAGAAGAACTGAATAGTGAGCCTTCGACTAAGAAAAGAATATTCAAGTAACTGCCCTCAGTGTTTGACAGCTAATCTCTGGAACATGCAGAGTTAAAACATAAAATAAATGCTAAGCACAAACAAAAGACAAAAACCTGACAAAAAGCAATATGTTGCAGATTACTTTTGCAACTACTTCTTGAAATGCTGGCATTTAACTAACCTTTCTAGACCTTCAACTCTTATTCAACTCTAATTAAATGAAAGAATGTGTACGTGAATGCAGAGCTGAAATCAAGGTTGTTTATAACTGAAAAGTGTTTGACGCAAAACATGTCAGACAATGAGCTTCCTTGTCAGAAAATAGAAAATTATCCAACGCCCACTGCAGTTCTGCATCATGGAGCACTAATGGAAGCATTGTAGATAAAATTAAGGTACAGGTGCAAACACCTCAGGAGAATGAGGTCGAACAAATTCATTTTGGAGATTCCCAGTCAGACAAAAGTCCAGCGAGCAGTGAAATCTGACTCCTCCTGCCAAACAGTATTAAATTGGCTCATTTTGTCTTTGCTCTCACTCGCTTGCCAGGTTTCTGATAACATATTCAATACAAAGCTGGCAGCAAATTAATGGCCCCTGACATAATAAACAGAACTCGATACTGTTTGCGTAGCCTGTGGGTGTGAAAGCAATTCACTTCATAAATGTTGGCAATAGGCATCCAATTAATTTATGGACTGTCAATATCTGTAGTTAACATGGAACAGGAAAGAGATTATATCAACAACCACAATAAGTATTTACATATTTTTTATGTTTAAACAAAAAGATAATTTAAATTCAAACAAGTTAACAAACACAATAACAAAATATTTAATAAAGTATTTCACTTAATGTGTTTTGGGAGACACTAAATTTCAGAGAGAATTATATTGTTTTTTTTCTCCACTACATTGATCTTCAGCTGGTGTTCGCTCAGACCAGGGGCCTGGATCACGAAGCAAGTTCAGTTTAGTCTGGCTTCCTTGAGCCTAACATTGACCGTCCTGGATAACCCGTAGCACAAAGCTGGTTATCAAATAGTTCTGTTAACTCTGGGTTTTCCAATCCAGCTACTTTTACAATGACTAGTTTTACAATATATTGGGATACTTGCTTCCTACTACTTAAGGTGAATTCTGAAGGCAGGACTTTTAGACTTCAGCAGTTTTGTAGATTTCAGTTTCCTTTCAAGACTAACAGCCCATGAAGCAAAAGCCTCAAAAAGATGGCCTCTAGGCGAATACTCCTCGTATTTTTCTCTTCTGCCAGATATTCTGACTGAAGCCAGTCACTTTCACTGGTGCTGCCTCCATGGAATCTAATTTCATGCTGCTCTCACCGTGCACCATCCTCTGGTCACGCTACTGATCTAATATCTCAGCCGTTGGATTGATTTACATTGCTACAGCTTCTATTTGGAATGCTTCTGTCTTAATGTAATAACTGAACCTGCATGCTTTTTATGTCAATGTTGTAGGCCATTTGGGTTCGGACTTCATCACATACCACTGCACTAACTAGATTGACCAACACTGTCTAAAGATTTTCTTAAAACTAACATATGACAGAAAAGAACCTGAAACTGGTTGGACTTAGTTTGAACTGCTTTACATCAATGATTGTTTTTTCTAGAGAACTACTTAATAATTAACTTTAAGGATGAGCCATTGTAAATAAAGATTGTGTTATATTCTGACATCCATGTCAGATAATTAAGTCAAGCTGGGAAACAGGGAATTCAATGGAATAGGACCCAAGCGCAGATAAGCAGGTAGCTGGTGCAGATCAATAGTTTATTAACAAAAAGGCTTACACTGAATTGGCAGGACAAAAAGCAACTCTAAGCAGGTAAGCAGTCCAAAACAGAAAAACAAGTCCAAAGGTGAGCAGGCAAAATCCAAAATCCAAATTCCACAGACAGGCAACAACAAGGGAAGAAACCAGGGCACTAGACAGAGATACAACAACAAACTGACAAATGAACAACCAAGGACAAAGACTGAAATACACTTAGGTTAGGGAGGCAACGAGACACAGGTGAAAACAATCAAAGTAAATCAAAGACAGGATGCAAAACTAAAAGAGACTTGAGGGAAGGAGATGAACACAAACCCCAAAACCATGACATGTGCAATATGTTTAATTCAATTCAATTCAATTTTATTTATATAGCGCCAATTCATAACAGAATTTATCTCATTGCACTTTTCCTATAGAACAGGTCTAGACCGTACTCTTTATAATATTATTGACAGAGACTCAACAAATCCCACCATGAGCAAGCATTTGGTGACAGTGGCAAGGAAAAACTTCCTTTAAGAGGCAGAAACCTTAGACAGAACCAGACTCAAAGGTGGGCGGCCATCTGCCGCTGCCGTGTTTGGTTTTGAGAGAGAGAGAGAGAGAGAGAGAGAGAGAGAGAGACAGAAAGAGAGAGAGAGAGAGAGAGAGAGAGAGAGAGAGAGAGAGAGAGAGAGAGAGAGAGACAGAAAGAGAGAGAGAGAGAGAGAGAGAGAGAGAGAGAGAGAGGTTTGGGGGCAAGCACAATGCAAATACCACCTAGAATATTTACAATAGTAATAATGTAATGGTAGTGGTAACATTAACTGTGTGTTCAGACAAAATATGAGGCCAATTTTGGAGGTGGTGTGACTGACAAAATGACACAAAATCAATGGAAAAATGCAGTTAGATGCGAATTTGCCCAGGCGGCGTGAAATGACGTGAAGACGAGTCCTCGCGAGTTGAATATGTTTTAACATGACCTCTTATCCCGGGGCTTTATGAATCTGCTTCATAAACATACAGAGATGAAAGGAAAAGGGAGAGAAACTTGGGGGAAATAAAACAAAGAACTGAAGTTCCTGCTGAGTTCTGAGATCAGTCAGAAGCTGAACTCAACACCAACACACACAGGCACACTCCCACACAGGGGCAAATGTTTGCAGCTAGCTTGCAGCTAATATCTGTACAGTCTGTAAATTGGCTGTTTGGGGCGAATAAACACAGAGTGCACAAACCGTCCAGTAGTCAAATTTGTGTGAATGACTCATTAAAATATGTTCATATACAGCTAATTTGCAACATCCATTTTGTGTGAAACGTGATGCTGCCCAAAATCCGTTTTTTATCAACATAATGAGAAAACTTAACTTAACAAATCTACCACGTTGCAAAAAGTTGATACTGAATGTATCAGTAAAATATTATCTGACAACCTTTTGAATTTGTTGTAGCAGCTAAAGCCTCAAAAAAACATTTGATGGTTAGGCACGCACAACACTTTAAGGTTAGGTAAAGTTCATGGTTTTGGATTAATATTGAAAAAATACACTGATTTGAAGCAAAAGACAGATGTGCTTACTTAATCAACACTTAGCAGAAACCACAATCTTTCCCTGACCTTAACCAAGGTAACATAATTCAGACACCAATTACATGCAATCCCTGCAAAACATACTTGGCAAAAATGAATTAGTTGCATGTAAACTCAATTTGGCAAAATACAACCTCAACAAATCTGACTGTTTGCCTCTTCGCCAACAAAATGGGGTACAGCAGGATTATTGTTCAATTTGCGAATTCAGTACTGGATTCAGTTTTGAAAAATACTATTGACCTCGAAAGCATGTTCTCTTCTATTTCCTGTTTCATGAACCAAAACAGCACTGAGAGTTAAGAGAGGTCAGGAAGAACACAAAGTAGCCTCATACAGCACAGTATCCTATTTCTCCCCTTTCTCTCCATTAATGACACACCACTTTTCAATGAGGTCCATACTACAGTATGCCTGAAATAAAAGCATTTGAGGGGATTGATCGATACCTATTGATTGCTATAAGATATTTAGTTCATCTATCCACTTAACTCGGGCTGAAATAAAAGCAGCACTCTGGACAAAGTTGTTTTTTGTTCTTTCACAGCTCAAGCTGTATAAACAGACCCTAAAGAATAACCCAGTGGTTTGGTGTGAAAACCGCCTGTCGTTTCAGTTCAGCCGAATCGATTTAGCCTGGATTTCTGTTAAACACATTAGAGCACTTTGATTTTTTCTCTCTCTCTTTCAAACCAAAGTCTCTGCAGACACTCACAGGTCTGTCCCTCCTCTTTCATAAAAAGCATTCTCACTCAGAGTAAATTTAGAAGACAGGTTTAGTTCAGCCTTATGGTGCCCCAAAATATCATGAATTTAAAGTATATTTTGGATGGGTGGATTTTTGAAAGGTAACAGACTTTTGAACATTTTGCAGACAGTTTTTCTAAAGCTATGATCAAAAAGCCAAAAGCTAAAATAAAAACTTACATGATGTCATCTGGCAAATGATAAGAAATGTATAGAGTATCTGAGTATATCTGAGCGATGCTTGTCGAAGGTCCCTTTCACACCTGTAGTTTGGTTCACTTGTTCTGGACCAAGGGGAAAAAAAATACGCATTGTTGTCTTTTAGTTGTAGTCCATTTTGACTTGAACCAAGAGGAGTAAACATGACGTCTAATGGACTGACAGGTAATTCACTGAACAATTTTGATAACATCATTCTGCATCATCATCTTTATTCTTATTCTACACTTTACCATGCTGTTTGGGTTCATTTATTTTCTCTGGTGGCCACAAAAAGCTTGCTAAGAAATAATGTATTATCAAGATTGCAACTGGACCTCATATGTCATAAATAATGACAGAGACGTAAAAGCAGGAAAATAAAAATAGTCATTTGTCGTAAAAGGGTGGGGGGGTGGGGCTGGATGAAACGAGAAGGACACAACACAAGCTGAACACATCTTTATTTTAACTTTTCTAATGCAAAATCCCTGCATGAGATCACATGATCAGCAGATGGATTTAATAGTAGTTAATTGTTGGAAATCCTGCTAAAATCACTTATCCACTATCACACAGTCTTGTGGTTGGTCTGCTCTATTTTTACACCACAAACTAACTGCACCAGAACTCGGTTGGAAGCAGAGCAACACTCACATTTTCATGCAGTCTTGGTCCAGTTGTTTGGTTTGCAATTCGAAAAGACAGCTTTCACAGCAGCCAGAATCAATTAAACTATATGGACAAATGCAACAGAGTTCGGTTGAAGCTTACCAAACTGTTTAGGTGTGAAAGCACCCTTAAGCTACGGTAAATAAACTGATAGCTTCTTCTTTATTGGACTCTCCAGTGTGTCCCACCCCTTATAGGTCAGCCCAGTGAGCAGCGAGTGCTATTCATCATGAGACTGGGCCCTATTAAGCCCATATAGACAGCACTGATGTGCTGTTAATATCAAATACCAAGGTCAACCAGCGAGCACCAGCAATTCCTTACTGACTTAAAACTACAGTATATTGTTTATAATAACAATGAGAGCTGAAGTGAAAAGAAATACATTTTACCAAAGTGCATTATATGGTCAGCAAATGGGAATTCAACAAAACCACATTAAACATTTGTTATTTTCAGCAACTAAACCTCAAAGAGGAGTCCTTTCCTTTTATATATCAGCCTTTTCACCCAGCAGAACCTCTCAGACTGATGAGATGCACAAGAGATACATAGAGAGTGGTGTTCAGCATTCAATGGTCTTTCCCTCTTCATATGCTTTAAAAAGAAAGCGCTAAAAGAAGAAATGCTCTTCACCCATTCACGCCACCCTCACCTACAGAGCATACCTCCTTTAAACAGCCCTCCTACATACTTCAACGAAAAAACCTTTTTACCCTGCGGCGATGGATGTGTATCTGCTATGCAACTGCTTTTAGCACCAAAGCTTACATGGACAGCCGCAGGCATTTTTGTATGAGTTGCCTGCCTTCTGTCTTAACTTGTGTATCTGAAGTGACTTTAAAGTTAGACAAAGTGAAAAATAATTGATCAAATTTCACGTCATTCATAAGTGTTAGCTTAAAGTATGAACTATGATGTTCACCATAGCGTATACGGAGCTTCTGATTAGCCCAAATTCTGACTGAACATACTCACCATGACAATGCTAACATGCTGATGCTAAGCGGGTATAATGTTTACCATGTTCACCATTTTAGATTAGTGTGTTAACATGCTAACATTTCCTAATTAGCACTAACCACAAAGTGTAGCTGAGGCTGATGGCAATGTCATGCAGGTGTTTGGTCATAAACCAAAGTACTGGACAAACTGAAATTTTGACCTATACGACATCCCTGCCTCGTTGCTATATGACAAGGCAGGGGGTCACCAAAGTGAATATATTTCATCCTGCGGTGGACATGAAAGTGTGTATCAAATGTCATGGCAATCTGTTAGTTGTTGAGACATTTCACTTTATAAACCACAAATGTGAACTTCATGGTGGTCCTAGAAAAAAAGTCAGGACCAAAGTCAGTAGGATACATCATCTGGGAACCATGAATGCCTGGACTAAATTTTGTGCCAATTCATCCCGTAGATGTTTAGATACAGTATTTCATTGGATAAGTGAAAAGTTTGACCTGCTGGTGACGCTTGAGGGAAAGTCAGGAGCTCATCAGAGTCATTAGGATTCATCCCCTCGGCACCATGGAGCTCTGTACCAAATTTTAATGGCCATCCATCTAGTATATATCGAGACGTTTCACATTGACATTAGCCTGGCTAAAAATATAAACCTTTTAATATTTTCACAATCCATTTAGATAACAAAATAAACTGTATTCTTTATTTATGTATTTGATTATACTTTTGATTCATCAGTGTAATTTGTTACTCTCAGGCACTGTAAGGCATTGTTATCCAAATTTTCTCTGCATTAAATGAACAAAAAGATGTGTCAGAGGGGATATACATTATTTTTTTTGGTACCAAATACACAATGCATATGAATGAAACCGTTGCAAATTCTGTGTTGTCTCTTCAAAGTGAATAGAAGATCATCGGCTGCTCACTGCCCTTAGAGGACTTATTCAGCCTTTGCTGCCTCAGTAGAGCAGCCAACATACTGAAAGACCCATCCCACCCTGGACACCATCTGTTTGACCTGCTGCCCCCTGGTAGACGCTTCAGGTCCATCAAATCATGGACAAACAGACTCAAGAACAGCTTCTACCCCAGAGCCATAAGAGGAATGAACCCTGCCAAACACTGGCACTGACTGGGACCCGCGTGACTATCAGCACCACAATACTTACAGTTACATTTATATAACACTGCGCAGTTGTCTACATCCCAACTGCACCTTTGCATGTATATTCCTTACCACACTACTTGTACATAGGGCCACTGCAATTCAGCAAATGTACTATATCCAGAAGTGCAATATCTCAGCTATCTTATTGTTTTATAGGTTATAGCAAACACATATATTTTATTTATAATATATTTTAATTTCTCTATTTTGAATTGCTGTTTGATATGTGTGAATGCTCAACCAGGATTGCGACTCAGTTTCATTGTACTCAATGACAATAAAGTAATTCTATTCTCTTCTATTCTATATGAGGCTAAATTCCCTGACTAAAGGCTATCAGTTTTGCAAGTGTTACAAACTGATTTGGGAGCAGTAGACCCCCAGGGTCTCTGTGTGCAGACGCTATTATGACTGTAACTTTGATTTGCCTTTTATAGTAAGTATTACCGACAAATCCCAGGTAAATCTCTCTACAGAGGAATTCGTCCAGTTGATTCCTTTTAATTCTTTTACAAAGGTTTGAGACAAATTGAATAAAGTATGACTAAACCTTGCAGTTTCCAGTGGGATTTTACCTCCAAAGCTTCTTTTCAGCAGAAGCAATGTGAGGTAGAATAAAGACAGTGAAATGCACTTTGATAGTGTTCTTCCGGGCTCATGAAAGGTACACTGTAAAACATTTCAAGCTGGTTCACCTTTGAGACATGAGTTCCCCCGCTGCCTTTAAACAAGAGTAAACTCAACTTGAAGGTAACCTTTTTTCCAACTCAAAAAATAAAGTAGAAAAAGTGCAGTTCCAGTCATGCTCTGTTTACAGTTGGCAGTTTGTTTACTTCGATTCTCATGGTTTTGATTTTTCTGTCCACTTGTACCTGATCTTTTGTCTTTTTTATTTTTTCAGATCAGACAATTTTAAGTCTTTCCCTTTTCAGCAATTCTCTAAAGGAGGCGGTTTGCCTGCTCTGTTTCTTTCTGTACTGTCATTGATTCTGTTTTAAACCATCCTGCTCATTCTGGTTACATCCTTATTTTTCGTAATTCAGTGACTTTCCGTTATGCGGAAACTGGAAGCAACTCTGGTAGAGAGAATCTAAGCTCAAAGGTCCACTTACTACATGTAGCAGCCAGAGCTTTCAAGAAAGACTGTCCTCACAAGACAAAAACAGCATTTGTTATTTGTTCAAAAGCATGTATGAACTATTTTCAGTAAGCGATTTGTTAATTTTTAACAGGGGGGGTGGCTCTATGGAAGAATTCACTAAATACATTAGAGCTTTATTCTGTGAAAATGATTGGCACATTCAACATGAAAAATGGTCTGCTATTAGCAGAAATAAGAGATACTACCATTTATAGACATAGTTCACAGTTAGAGTGAGACAGGCTAGGAGCTCAATGCTACTTGCATTTGATAATTACTTTGGAACACATGATTATATATATTATCATCACATAATTGTAATCATCCCTAGAGCATTTTGTGTTGACATAATAGATTTAAAGTGGTTTAAACTAACGCACATTTTTGATCTTACTTTATAAATCTGTTCATACAGTTTTACAGTCCTTCTTGAATTTAAAATCCATATAGGACCTCATTCCTTTCTCTTTCACTGAATCAGAGAAAATGTGTCAGCTCAGCAGGGCTTCAGCAGTGAGGAATCATAAATGGAAGATATTTTATGGTCCAAATGTACAGTATATCTGCAGATTCAAAACAAGACCATTAGTGAACCTTGCAGTTATTCTTTCTCTCCATATCATAACTAGGAGGGATATGGAAATGTGTGCTCCCCCATCAGCCACACTTGCAGTTATCAAAAATATAATAAACAGACGGAAAACCATAGCAAGCCTGATGAGAAAGAATTAGGAGTTAAACATGTAAGGAATCATGCCCAACTAGGCTCCACTGCTCTGTGTAGATGAAAGCACAAGATTTTCTAAGTCAGATCAATAACTGAACGGATTACTTCAGGGTCGTCTAACACAGTTTAAAAAGCACATTTACTGGAACGCTAAAGCTACAGAGCACAATAGATGATCTGGCAAAGAGCTGAGGGAAAGGAGCTGGTATATATACTGAGTGATTAATGAGAGAATGAGGGGCAGGTGCGCGGGTGGGTGTGGGGATCATGTGACTGGAGATGGTGGGAATACATGGAGGGCAACTACTGAGGTGGAGAAAGGCAATCTCTGCAATGACAGGAGAGGTTTTTGACAGCTGGCATGAGAAATGGACAGAATGTGTAAAACGAGTAAATCTGAGGTTGACGCTTTTTTGGAAACTATAATCAGAAAACATTGAATGTAATGGTTGCCATGTTGCCATGGACTGTTCATGATGTTTTGAGGTTGTTTGAGATTTTCCTTATGGTAGAAATGGTACCCAGTAGTGTTTTTTTTAATTTCTATTCTATTTTTAACATATATTGTTCTTGCTATTATGTTTTAAGTTTACTTGTGCCCCCTCAAATAAAGGTGGTGTATCATACTGAGACGCTATCAGTAATTTTCATTACTTCATGATTTGCCTACCTTACAGTAACACCTGAAGTTTTACTGGGAATCCACACTTAGTTCCACAATTGTAAAAATCAGAGACAGCAGAATTCTCAAAAAAATATTTTAACTATCACATTAAGACCACATTTACATTGATATTCACATCCGTATGTCTAATACAGACACACTAGATGCTAACAAGCTAACTCATAAGCACATCACATATTATTTCAGTATTAATATTATAATGTTATAAAGGAAAGTGAGAAGAAGGAGGGGTTTCAGAGGGAGGACAAGACAGGTGGTGGTCATGGTTTGGGTTAAAATAAGTACTTATATAAGGACAGGGGACCTTTGTCATCATGGTTACAATAATAAATGTGGCTAAGATTAGGGAACGATCATTCTGATGGTTGGAAACACCAAACAGACAGTGGTCTCCTCTGTTAAAGTCTGGTGTTTTTTTTACCCATCCATCCACCGCGATCTCCCATGGACGTATTATAAGAACTCAAAGATGACACCCATTCACCAAAAAAGGCTTGCGGCCCACTGCTCATGCACATTGGTGTTTCTCCCACTGGACCCTCCCACGTGTTCCCACTCGGCCCATAGACTTTACATTGGGATGACATCAAGCAAAAGAAAAATAGGCTCTGAGAAAGTTTAACAAATATTAAACCTAAATGGATTCAATATCCATAATACAAAGAGTCCTGTAAACAGTTTTACAAATGTTTACAAATGGTGGTCTATGGAGAAATAGATTCTTGGGCTGCAGGGGATTTTGTGTTGCAATACCACGAGTGTCCACTGGGATCAATTGGCAGCAAGACTGAGTGGTCACGCCTTAATACATCTAGGCTATGCAACCACTTCCCTACAGGAACTTTGTCGCTCTATAATAACGTCGCCTTACTTCCTATTTTTCTCTCGCCATAAATACCATGGCCGCTAGAGGACGTTGTTAATTGAACATAAACTTGTCTTGGGAGGACCGTCTCAATTACTTTTATCCAGCCAAATGACTGAGCATAATGAAACTGACAAGCAGACAGAATGACAGGATAATGTAAGTGAACCAAACATGATTAGCAAGTTGGATTTACTTTCACACATTCAAACATGAACCCAGAGCAGGATTTTCTTGTCTCTCTGCGGGGGTATGGTGGTTGGCCACTAATGCTTTACTAATTCCTCCCCATTTTCTCCAAGCCAAAGAGTGTAGATGGGAGGTCAGACCAGCTTACTGTCTTCCTTTGTCCTTTCCCTCTTAAACCCCAGTTTCTTCTTTCCATCAGCACTGTCTGCACGTTCCAACTGAAAAGGTTAAACTAAATCTGAATCAAATTTAAAATGGATGCCATTTAAAATATTTCCCTTCTATGCATTTGATGATTCTTATACATAAAAATATGTTTGGATCATTTAATACATTTTCTGTCTGAGTGCCCAATACTTTGCTGGGGATTGTTATAGTTGAGGCAGGTTCATGTTAATCATTCATAGCAATTTGGTCTTTCACTGCATGCACATTTTACATAATGAACTTGACTCATTCTCTTGCGTAATTTGTGCACATCAGCAGTAAATGTTATACATTTAAAAAAAATGTTCATCCGACTTTTAAGATAATTGACTAACTAATAATTGAATACATTTTAATTGACATTATCATTAACTTGCCAGCTAGAATGCTAAGTCCCTGCTATGTCCAGTGTGTAAGGAGACTTTGGGGTCAACCTGGCTTCTTAAAGTGACAAACACACACAGATCTGTACGCCAACTGCAACACAAATAGGTATTGTGCAATTTACAGTTCAAGCAAAGGCATCTTTATCAGGTCAATGCAAAAAAGTTGATGTCAAAATTGAAAGCTGTTAAACTGGAAGCAAAATTTCTTTAAACATATGAATACAAATACTCTTTTGCTCTTTGACTCTACTGTATAACTTAAGTCTATAACCTCATGTTCTACATTAATATACAAATATTGAATCAACATAACCTCATTATATTTTCTCTTGAGCAGAGTCTCAGCAATTAATTTAATCAATGCACTGACATAAGCATAATAATAATAATACAACTTTATTTATAGAGCACTTATAAAAACGTACCAAGTGCTTCACAAAGAGAGAAATAAAATACCACAGTGAATGATAAAAAATAAAATACATAAAAACAATAAAATAAACAGACAGCTCAGGTAAAATGAGGATATGCTTTCCGATAAAAATGTGTTTTGAAAAGAAGACACTGACTTAGACAACCTAATTTCTTTGGGCAAGTTGTTCCAGAGCCTCGGGGCCCTGATAGCAAAAGCTCTGTCCCCCTTAGTTTTCTACCTGGACTCAGGAACAGACAGGAGACCCCTGCCTGAAGATCTCAAACTACGTGAAGGTTCATGAGGGATGAAAAGGTCTAAAATATAGCCTGGAGCCAGGCCAAGGAGAGCTTTAAAAGTAATCAATAAGATCTCAAAATCAATCCTAAAACAAACAGGGAGCCAATGTAAAGAGGCTAAAACAGGAGTGATGTGATCGTACCTCTTGGTCCAGGTTAACCATCATACAGTATATGATCGTAATGACTTGAGACTGCCAAAGAAAGACAAGGAATGTATCATGTGATCATACATTTTTTTACTTTAATGAATAGTTAATTTGCTCTATCACCAAAAAAGTACAATATCAAGTTAACATGTCTTACCATGTTCTTGCTATGTCACAAGACCCATTTTTCTGTCACTACTTTTCATGAATGTAGCTAGGTAGCTAGTTAGCTATATAGAAAGATGACATCACCATTCTCAACCCCACCTACAAAGCTCTGGTTGGTTTGGGGAAACAGACAAGCACAACACCAGATCTTTGAAGTAGTTAGAAAATTGAACAAGTAGCATATTGTGAGTCCATTCACATTGTGCTAGTGAATTTCTCTTCATTCATATGCACCCTTAAATGTCTCACTGGAATTATTCATAATCATTCTTTAATATCTGTGTGATTAATGGGACATACTTTGAACGACTTAGGTATCTTGGAAACTGGTGTTAAGAAAGGTCCTAACTGTGACTCTCAATGATGCAATACTGTGACATCGTACATGTAGTGCTGTGCCACAGGGCTCAGCATGCCTTCCACTACCCCTCCTCCTACACTCACTCACAATACAGAACTGCACACATAGCTTTAAATATCTAACAACATATTGTAGAGGGCAGCTTCTTTAACCAGTTAAGATGAATATCAACTAGTGCACATCACATTAATGCCATAAAAGCCGATAAAAGGAATGGCTTTTAGATGCATTTTGAATTTTGAGTACTCCATCTCTGCCCCCTCCATGACATTTACAAACGCCAAAGTGTTTGAGTAGTCCTAATGTGTTTATCTTTGTGTTTCATCCCTCCAGGTAATGGAAAAGGACAAACCATTGGCACTGATATCAGAGGAGGGGGTCGAGCAAGGTTTCCTTAATAAGGTAACTGACATAATGAATTCAATTCAAGTTTATTTATATAGCGCCAATTCATAACAGAAGTTGTCTCATTGCACTTTTCCTATAGAGCAGGTCTAGGCCGTACTCTTTATAATATTATTTACAGAGACCAAACAAATCCCACCATGAGCAACCATTTGGAGACAGTAGCAATAAAAAACTTCTTTTAAAAGGCAGAAACCTTGGACAGAACCACACTCAATGGTGGGCGCTGCTGTGTTAGGTTTTGCGAGAGAGAGACAGAGAGAAAGAGAGAGAGAGAGAGGGGTTTTGGGGGAGGGGGAGAGGGAAGAACAATGCAAATACCACCTAGAATAAAAAAAAAGTAGAATTGTAATTGTAGTGCTAATATTAATAAATTAATAATAATAGGAATGACAGCGATAGGAAAAATAATGCCACTATTAGTAAAAGAGCCAATAACAACAACTGTAGTAGCAGTTGTCGAGCAGGAACACGGGGGCAGCAGGTAGCCCATAAGCAGAAGCAACACTTTCAGATGATCTGCAGTTCCTAAAGTCCCGGCCATGTTCGTGCGGAGCTGCTCCCCTGCAGCTGGGCATTCCCTGCTCAGTTTGCTTCCCTCATAGAAGGTACTAGCAAATGGAGGAGTGGGCATCGACCGCCTGGATGTACCGTTTATCACCAGTCGAGACTGTTGAGAGCAAGGTTAAATGTTAAGTGAGCCCCAATCCCAAATTGCATGGGGCTATGTCCATGTACAAATTTCCAGAACTAAGACCTGCTAAACCTTTTTCTTGAGACAAATTGTGAGTGAGAGCAAATCATTACGTTATCATCAAATTGTTAACAAAAGACTCAGCAAGATGCATTCAGATTTTGAGGTAGACTAATGTGGCATCAGTCATGAAAACATTCAGTTTAAAATGTTGAACTATTCACTAAATGATGGATAGGTTATGGTGATTCTTTAATTCACAGATGGAACGCACATTAAAAAATTGAAAGGACTTAAATTTCACAGTCATTTATAAATTGGTCATTGAACAAAGAAAATGTTCACAATGACAGTGTTAACATGCTGATGTTTAGCAGGTTGATTTAAAATAGGCCTATGTAAAAAGTAAGACATAACAGAGTAACATTAGAATGAAAAGAACACATACACAATTAAAGAAAAAACTAAATAAATAACTAGGTACCACCAGGTAGTCAAGAAAAGTGCCCCAACATGTTTGAAACAGTTTTATGTGTTTTTATGTTTAAACCAAAACACCTAAACCAAAGTATTGGACAAATTGAAATTTTGACCCGATGATGGCGCATACAAAGTCAGGGGATCACCAAAGTTATTCCAATTTATCTTCACTTCATAGTGAAGCCTAAGGAAAAGCCAGGGTATCACCAAAATCTCGGAACCATGAATGTCTGTACAAAATCTTCAACAGTTGCTGAAATATAAACCAAAGAGGTGAACGGGCCAACTGACAGACCAACATAGCCATCCTTAGAACCATGTAGCTAAGATTTGTTTGATTATTGTATTGGCACACTACAGCCTCCATATACAGTACACACCTGAGGACAGAAGCAGTGATTAATGTGTTAGCATTACAGAACCTTGCACCAACAGTACAGGTTTTTATAACACATAATGGGGGTCTGTAAATAAATAAAACAATAAAATGTTTATTCAAGACTTTTTAGTCCTTTTTCCTCATAGGTCATCACATAGCTGGGGACCCTAACGCCACCCAAATATCACAAAATCTGATGGGAGTGGAAGTCACAGGATCCACTCTGAGAATCCTTGGAATGGGTGTTTTGAATGTCCATTTCTCAGTGGATGCTTACATAAATAAAACATCCTGATGATGTGTGTGGTTGCTTGAATTGACTTCCTCTGGGATGCCTCTAGTCTCACAACCAAAATAGTTGTGTTCAAGATAACATTCAAAATAATGCTGTGCATATGTATAAAAAATAACACTTAAGGACGTTCTTAAAATGAACAGGGCTAACAGTCTATCTGCATTACATTTAGATTTATCCATGCATAGAAATGTGCAGACAAAAACAGGCATGATCTCTGAAACTACCTGTTATGCTATCTGTAAAATTACTGAAGGGTGTTTTCACCAGAAAAATAAAGAAATTGGAAGCCTTATCTCGGACTTATGACTTCCATATCTCATAATCATAAGGAAAGATTATAAGAACCTAGCCTGGATCTGTCCAAAGGTTAAAGAAAATCCATCTACCAGCATCTCTAAAGCTCGCTAATAAACACGTTAAATCTCGTTTGTTCAATCCGTACAAAAACCTAAGTGACTGTTTCTGCTCTTGTTTGCTTTAATGCTGTGCAGGAGTGGTGAAGATGAGAAGGCAGTGGGAGTGAGTTACTGTGAGAGCCTGGATGACCTGCTAAAGAGGTCAGACTTTGTCCTGCTGACACCTGACACAACAGGGCTCATGAAATCCACAGCAACCTGAACCTTTACCAAGGTCTCATCTCAGAATCACTTTATTGTAAAAGTGCAACAAATGTTACTTTAACTGTAAAAAAAACACATCAATTGACAGAAAAACATAGTATGTACAGGCACGAGGCATTCAGGGATCTCACTAATTTAAAATGCGATACAGTTGTTTTCAGCTTGGGGTCAGAAGCCAGTTATGTACTTCTGTTAGACACTATGGTACATGTATATGCTAAACTGCTTTAACCATTTTACTTTAGAGGACTTCACATAATCCATGTTGCGTTTAAGTCTCTCTTTGGCTATGTACCATAGAATTTATGGATATAAAACAAGTGAGACTTGATGAGATGATTTTACAACTATAAAAGATTAAATGCTTTTATCTTTTCACACATTTGTATTCACTATGTTTCAAAGTCATCACTCTTCTGTAAACATAACATATTACAGTAATATGAACTCCATATTTTGTTACAACTGATATGAAACAATGTTAAAGTGTCTTTTATTTTGGACTGGATGATAATAACTGAAGAAAAAGAAAATGAGGCCAAGCATGAAAGTTCATTCTTGACCATGAAAATAGTAGTTTGACAAAACACTCTAACCTTGAGGTACAATTATTAGCTTTGAAATTAGTATTAGAATTAATTTACAGAACAATAAACCAATGTAGTGTAACCCTGTCTCCTAGAAATTGAATTTATACGTATATTACTAAATTATTTTCCCAATTACATTTTACTGACAAACTTTATTGCTGCTTGGATTGTGTTATGTTTTGAGTAAATGCACAGTCTGTGGTTGGGTTTAGGCTGCAAAAGCACTTTGGTTAAGGTTGGGAAAAGATTGTGGTTTTGGTTAAACGTTAATAGACACGCTGTGTCTCAAGTCACTGCAGACATTTTCTGTATTAAACCAAGACCATGATCTTTCCCTAACCTTACCCAAACGCTGCCATGTGCCTAAACATAAGCATGACAAGTTGAATAATGCTTTAGTCACTGAGTGTGTATTGTATTGCAATGTCGGCTATTTTGGCAAAAAAACAAATAAAATATGTTGTCAGTGAACACATTAGTGATACGTTCAGTATCAACGTTATTGCGACTTGCCATATGGGTTAATTAACAACATTTCCTCATTATGTCAATAGAGAACATAATCCGGCCTGCATTATGTTTCCTTCAAAACATGTTTGCTGTTGCAAATTAATTGTACATAAATGAAATTTCTAGGAGACAGGATTGCAACATGATACATACAAAATAAACAAAAAACAAGTTGCAAAATGTACAGCATGAATAAATGCAGCTATGACTATTTTCTGGAGCTTCCAACCGCACCATATGCATCAAACTTCCTCTGCTGATGAAGACTATGTGATATGGCGAAAAGCTCCAGAAAAAAAGCTAGTGGTAAGTGGTGTTTGTTTGGCCAAACAATTTCGCTGTCATCTCAATGCAAATACTCTGCCTTTCAACAACAAAGTAATTTGTTGGAAAGGTTACAGCACATACAGTAACTTGCCAAGTTTCAATCCCTGTCATATCTCATTAGTTAATAACAAACTGAGCCTAACATTCCTCCCCCTGCCACCTCTTTATGCCACAGGGGGAATATGGCACTCAGTTTCTACCTGAAACAGAAGTGTTGAACCTCAAGCTCGGGTTAAAAAGGTGAGTCTTTGACGTAAAACTAACTAAACAAACTTAAATGTAATTTCATAATAAGAGAAAGAACTATGTAATTTGGTGTTATCTGCTAAATCATTTTTCCACAATCATCAACTTGCAAGATCCTTGATGAAGATCCATGAATGGTTGTTGGGCCGACAATGTTAATGTTACTGAAACGCATTCTTAAGAATCCAATACCAAAATATTCTTTTTATATACTTGTTATAGACCTAAGTCTGTGAAGCAGGAAAAGAAACACTACAGTTTTCCTTCTGCTTAAAATGAGTACAGTGCAAACACAAAGTATGTGTTACCACATTGATCATAAATGAGCGCAATGTGACACAGCTGCATCCAGTTATCCCTGTCTCTTAGAAATAACTTCTATATTCTACTAATTTGCAAGAGCAAATATGTTTGTAAAGGAAGGTAATGCTGCCCGGATTAAGCTTTTGATCAACAAGAGGAAACTTTTATAATAAATGTATCTGCCAAGTTGCAAAATGTTGATACTGAAAGTATCTGCAAACTTTCACTGACAACACGTTTCACTGTTTTTCACTACAATGTCCACTCTTGCAATACAATATCTGCTCGTAGCAACTAAAGCATGATTTTGTTATGTTTAGGCACTCACAGCACTTGGTTAATGTCAGGGAAAAGAATGTGTTTTTGGTTAAATATTGAAAAAGCCCACAGTGACATGAAGCATGAGACAAGATGTGTTTACTATATTAACATTTAACTAGTACACTTTTTCCCTAACCTTACAGTGTTTCCCACATTATGACAGTGAATCTGTATATATAAATATTTGAAAGAATATATTAATACATTACCCTATTTCTAGCAGGTTATTTCTTATTTCACTATTTTAATTCTCCTTAATTCTCATTCTTATTTCAGCAGACTGTCCTCACCAGAAAAATGTCTATATAGGCTGTTTTGTGCAAGCAGCTTATTACGACCCATGTTTACGTTTATTGTAGGATGATAGTTATGACAGGAGCAAACCAGGAAGTCAGGTGACGTAGTATAAAGAACTAAAAAGTCTGCTTATGGAAGTGATGTGATGGAATGGATGGACGGCACAAACAAATGGGGGGCTTTCAGCCAGAAGACCGGGGTTCGTTTCCCGTTCTAAAACCAAAAGTCAGCGTTGACTTATTTATGGTTTTAAGTTACATAACGTCACGTATGTGACTTACGTACTTACATTAGTTACAAGACATACGTGACTTACGGAACATACTTAACTTACGTTAGTTGTGTAACTTACGTAACATACTTATTTTAACCAAAACCATCATCTTTTCCTAGGCCTAACCAAGTAGTTTTTTTTTTGCCTAAGCCTAACCAAACTGCGACAGTTTCACAACGTTAACCATGTGTTTAACGTTGACTTATGTATTCTCACCTTACAGCCCGTCCTCAACTGCCACGGTAGGGCCGCTAATTTAGGAAACGCTTCTGTGGGTCGTATTAGAGGGTAGGAACCAACGACCTATGTGGTCGTATGGGTTGGAGGACTTGTTATATTTTAGAGTTTACTCACAAACTACTTTAATCTGCTCACCTTGCTTTTCCTTTCAGTTTTCAATAGCTTGGCCTCCAGTATTGCTGCTTTCTCGAGAACCGCTAATCCAAACTACTTAACACTCGACACTGCACTTCCTTGGGTCCTCAGCAATACGAATGTGAAGTCGATCAGCAACGGTTGTCGAGAAAATCGAAGGACAGACATACAGACAGACAGACAGAGGCTCCTTCCATTTTAGTTAGATGTGGGACTCAGGATGTGTGCGCCCAAATGAGGCTCTTGAGGCCATGTGTGTGAGTGAATGTAGCAATGGTAAGGCTGCCACTCACTCTCTATCTATGATTGTATTTTAAAAAGGGCACGCTGTCTAGAAATGAAGGGCACCCTTTCAGCAGGCAGCCCACACAGGCCTCCCTGAAGCCCACAGAGCGCCTGACTCCGGCTGGCCTTTTCCCTCAAGGCTACTCCTATAAACTGTGAAGGTGATCCTGATGGTGAGAGCTACATTAGTCCAACACTGATGTGACCTCACTGAAAGTGTCCTTGAGATCTTTTGATTGTCCAACACCTCCTTAGTTTAATTTACTCGACAGTCTTTTCCATTTACGCATTAAATCACTATAAGGCTTTGCTCATATAGGCATATTTGCACCTGAACATGGTGGATGGTGTTATAAATTATGTTTGTATTCCATAGCCCTATTCAGACAGGATTAACATGAGGGGAATAAAAAATTCTCTGTGCTCCTCTGTAATTTAACTCATTGTTCAGGACGGCATTTTAACCACTGCGAAATGTGGTCTGTAACAGACTTGGACATTCTGCAGGACTAGCCAAAAGAGAATACCTGTACCTGACATTATGACAGCACACTGGATGAGCTTTTACAGGGTCTGGCTCTGCTGATGGCATTTTTCCATCTTCACATTGGTTCCCAAATAGGCCTAAATGTTGTGCTGGTGGTGTTAACATGTTTCCGTCCATCATTAGCAAAAACATTTTTCATTTCCTCCATTTTCACACAAAAGTAAAATTTTACACTGAAAACAATAAAAAAAATTAAATAAAAGGACAAGAGCTCTTCACACAGAAAAAACTCAGAGATTCGCTTTAAAATACAAGGATGTCGCTCTGGATGATAATTTAAATTATAGGAGGACCAGCGAGATCACTGAAAAACAGCAGGTAATTGCGGCTGTAATTATTATTGGGGTGTGGGTGAAGAATTATCTGCATACACCCTCTGGACCGAATTAAAATCACTGGTAATGTTAAAATCACCCCATTACCCCTAGAGAAATAAATCCAGCCTTAATGGGGCTTTAGTTCAAGTATTGTTTCCAGGTTTTCTGGAATCTCCAATTCCCCATTCGTTGCAGTCTTGTAACAGCTGATTTATTAAATATATTACATTATGGCTCTATATTTCACAAGAGTCTGACTTAGTGGGAGGGTCTTATTTAAGTGTCACAGCAACAGCTTCAGCTTAGTTTATTTTTTCACCTTTCTGACCATTTACAAGGCCTGCCAGTTTTAACACTCTAATTATTCCAGATCCTACGCATCCTGTTTGTCTTCAGCTCCTTTACCTTCCATTACTCACCTGATCAGTGCACACCTGCCTCTCATTCCCCCTAATCAGTCACTCCCTATATATAGCTGCCCTCTAGCCTTAAGGCCCAGTCACACCAGAAAGTGGCACAGTGAAATTTATCTGGGTATCTTTGCAAACTATGTGCTTCTAGAAGCCTGGTGACATAGTGACTACACACAGGGCTAGTTGGTAGGCTAATGAATCTGGTGAGCTAACAACTAAAATGGTAGCCAGCCAGGAACCTGCTAGCGCTTGTCTTTTACAATGGTAAATGCCAGTGGGACCTCACAATGTATTCAAGAGACGTATTTGTACCATCATCTCTTCTCTCATAACTGCCTTGCCTCTTTTGTGGAACAGTTTATAAGTTAAATGCTTCTCCTGATTTGGACTCTCTGGCTTTCTGTTGCCTCAGAGTCCAGCAATGTCAAAACAATTTGCTATTGGTCAAATTTGGGTGTCACCAAAGCTTACCAAAGTTGAACTCAGTGTGAAAGATTCATGCAAATTTATTTTGCCCCTGCAAGAAAATCCACTGATCAGGGCGATTCCATTATAATGAATTGATTTTGCAGGAAAAAATGCTGGTGTGACCGTCTATTGTGCGTCCTAGCCTCAGTGGTCCCGCCCTTGTTCTGACTCTTCTGTTAAAATATTCCTAAATACCAATGCGCAGTTAAAACAGTCCTTTTTTCAATTAATAGGATATAAAATTCCTCATGTCACATTGTGGGGAAACTTTTTCTGTGGTTGGAGACTATCTAAACATGGCGGTTGCAAAAATGTTGATCAGGTTTGATGAGTTGCTCCTGTAATGGCAACTTGATCACTTCTGTCAATATATAGATTTTGGCACGATTACATCCTTCTCACATTAGAGTCAGTTGAATCTGTGTTAATATCCAAAATGTGGATTAATGCAAGGCATTTCTCTTGCTCTCTTTTTTTTGGTACAAATCAACTGAAACATATTTGGTGCAAATAAGTAGACATCATGCTGGTATGTATGTGTGTGTGTGCTTGTGTGTGTGTGAGTGAGAAGGTGGGTGGATAAGTGGGAGGATAGTGTGTGAAGAAAAGCTTAATGAACTGTGCTTCAAGTGTGACTCAGTGCGCAGTGTCCTTCACACATGAAATTAACATAATTTTAACTTTTATCTGTGAAAAAGGATGAAAATAATAAGAACCTACACATCAGAAATATTGAAATCTGGTGGGAATTGAAGCGCTCTCGGTGAGTCACGTATAGGAACTGCCTGAACCAAAAACAGACATCAATCCCTCTCTTCCTGTTTTCTCTCAGGCTCCACTAGATGCTTTTATTTGTTCATGGCTTTGTCAGTGGCCCATCCTCATGTTCCACTTCTATTTTTGCATGTTCAACTACAGTAGATGAAAGCATATCAAGATTTTTTTTTTTGCATCAAAGCTCAAGTTCTTCGGCAAGAGAACTTTTTTGTGAAAACAGCCAACTCTGTATTATTATCCAAATGAGGAGGAGGAATATGCCATTCTTTATTAAAGCATGAGAGCACACAAGAAAGTACAATTAGTGGAAATTTGCCTTTGAATTTTTTTTAATGAAAAAGCTAGAAGCCTTGTCTCATTTGCACAAGGATACTGAAAATACTTGTTTTAAAAATGGGACTCAAAAAGAAAAAAATAGATATAACCTCATGTTTAGACTATTGTGTTCACACCCAAACTCCAACTGTCATCTGTTATAAATGTAAAAACAGAACAGACCTGAATTTTAAAAGATGTTAACACTGTATTAGCTGAACATGCTTTTCTGAAGTGCTGTGCAAAGTAGCTCAGCTCTGCTCTTGACACTTTTTCTCCTCAGAAGTGAGAGAATAATCACTGCCAATTTTCACAAAGAATAAAAAATGCCTGGCTTTAATTATAATATAAAATCCAGGCTATTAGGACTACATTTTTCAGGTCTCCTGGTAATTTTAATTAACACTTTTTTGAAACTATTAACAGTGTGGATGAATGTAAGAGGGCTGTTATTTATGTCACTCCCAAGGGAATTGGTGAGCTTTAAGGGAATTAATCATGAAGTTGACAGAGCTGGTGAGGCAAAAAAGTGCAAAGATGACAAGTTTTCTATTTTCAACTGCAAGCATAATACAGTTACAACATTAAAATAACAAAAGCAGAGTCCAGGTGTAGACAGCAGATCCTGGTAAATGATACGATTCAGCACCAGCCTCTTGAACGTCTTCATGTCGGATGTCTGAAAGCCCCTTCTGGGCAGGCCTTCATCCATGTTGACTAAAAGTTTGTCAACCTTTATATAAATTTTGTAACATACATATTTCAAGCATCCTATTGCCTTCATTCAGGAGTAGCAAACCAAACTGCAATCTGTTCCTGTCTTTCACTGAACCCTGCTATGTTTTCTTTGAGCATCTCCTTGCACACCTTATTGTTTTGATTTACTTTTACGTCCTTAGTGGCATGGTTTTTTTTTTTCCGTGACGGAGGTGTCTCCCTGCTTTGTAGAGTTACACCAAGATGCAGTTAGATGTAGTGAGTAAGACCTTCAGTGTGTCCTCACAGCTGTCAGCTACAGCATGTGCTGACACCAGAATCATACAAAGACCCTCACTGCTACCACAGAGCTCATGCACTGTAGACACCATCCAGACACATAAGCAAAGATTATGTAGTAAATTATAACTTTCACATCAGCACAGTATTTTCATTTCAAGGGGATTTTAAGGTCAAACAGTTAAGGCTATATTTTTAGCTTTAGCTTCATCTGTTTGTTAAACCTTTAAAAGCAGGTGTGTGTTTTAAAAAGGGGTGTGTTGCCACAGATCACCACGAGAATACTGAGGGTTGGTCTGTGAGGAGCCGACGAGTCTCCAGGCAAATGACATTACAGTCACCCCCCTCTCCTCTCCTCTCACCACCCTGCCTCATGTTTCTGTCAGCTCAGATTGTGTAGGAGCCCATCAGTGTTGTGTCTGAGAGGAGAGTCCAAGGAGTCAGACACCTCTTGTTATCTTGGGGACTGAACTTGAGAGAGGAGCGGCTGTCAGAATTCGTTGACAGAGTGCATGAGGCCGCTAAGGTCAGTCTGAGTGGGTAGGGGTTTCTTTTGTCCAAAATCACTTTATAAAGAATGAGGCAGAAGTGCCCCTGCTTTTGCCCCAGCCACTCAGTCCATTTATTATCATTTATCCTGTTATTATAATTATTATTATTATACAGTATTTTATTGTCCAAGGACAACCTCCACCTGCCAACCCAAACTCCTGAGGCTCAGCAGAAATGTCTTCTTGTAAGGATGAGTACTTAAAGATTGATGAAAGAAATTCTGAATTACAGAATTTAATTAATTATCAAGTTACAGAAGCTAGTGGAACAGAGGCCAGCCCAGACATGACGTCATGGGATATCTTAGCTCCGTTGTGTCTAATTTATTTTGATACGGTTTACTAATATTGGGACTTATTTTACTTTGCTAATTGGTGAAGTGCACTGATATATTAAGTTATTGTAATTAATTTCAAACAGGTCTATGTTTTAATAATCATTTCAAATTAGTATGGCACAATATTGTTTGTAAATCCAAACTAAACTGTCAGTAAAACATTCTTTTTATTTATGATGTTGTCTGGGGTCATTTATTGGTTGTGATACTTTCACTTAAAACAGGTAAACCTTGGTGGTAGCATGTGGGTGTGTGAATGTGCATAGGTGTGCAGGTTTGTGTGTGAAGAGAGAGAGAGAGAGAGAGAGAGAGAGAGAGAGAGAGAGAGAGAGAGAGAGAGAGAGAGAGAGAGAGAGAGAGAGAGAGAGAGAGAGAATGCAAGACCATCAGAAAAGACTTGAGAAAAATAGCAAATGAAAAACACTGGAAACCAAACAACCCAGCTTTACGCATTAGGTACAATGACATTTTAAACAAATATAAGCGTACAATTAGGAACAAAAAACTAAATTATACCCACAAGAAACTTGAAGATACTGAGCATGCCATTAATCAAAATCAATTCTGGGATATGTGGAACAACTTCAGCACAAAGTAACAACAAGCACTGCCCATCCAAAATGGTGACATCTGGAGAGCACATTTTGAAAATCTGTACAAAGACAAACCAATAAATCTAATTAATTCAGATCAATGTATTATAAAAGAAAAACTCCAAACATTAGAAGAAACAATTAAAGACAACCAAAACCCCCTTGATTTCCCAATTACATGGGAAGAACTGACCACACAGACAAAGTCTCTCCAGCAATGAAAAGCTTGCGGTCCAGACGGCATTAAAAACGAAATGCTCAAATGCAGCACCCCAGAGACGCAAGGTGCAGTGTTGTAGTTGTTGTACTACAGTGAGGATGTTTTCCCGACATCTGGTGCAAAGGGCTCATTTCTGGAGTGCGCATGCGCCAACATGCATGCTGCCTGTTGCCATAGCTCCGTCTCGTCATTTGAGGGTGGAGCTGGACTCTCTGGCGGTGGTGTCAGAGAGGAGGAGGCTGGCCAAACAAAGGAGCACCTTCAGCGGAAGACTCATCCCCCCAAAAAGCACCACAGAGCGCCACAGGAAGTCATTCCTGCCTGTGGCCATCAAACTCTTGGCCATCTAACTCCTCCCTCTAAGTGTTAGTTTGTATGACCCTAAGTCACTAAACTGGACATTGATCATTAACGTCTCTGCAATACTTGAAACAATTGTGCAATATTCTGTGTTAATACTCCTGTGCAATATACTCTTTTCTGTTTAAAATTGATATTTATTCATACTTCTATTACTGCTGTGCAATATCCACCGTCTCATTATAATCTTAATAGACTACACTTAACTTGACAGTTCATGCACCATTACTTACTACTTGTATTATTACATTGTATTATTATACTGTATTATTATCATCAACCGGTAAACCCACTTTGTACTTTACACTTATTTTAATTTTATACCCACTTGGTACTTAATTTATCTGACCTGTATTATAGTGTATTATATTTTTTGCTTAGTACTTCTATTCCTGTGTGCACTAACATGATAGGGAGCTGCTGTAACAAAAGAGTTTCCCGTCGGGGATCAATAAAGTATTTCTGATTCTGATTTCCCCCGTTCATAAGAGTGGGGACAAATCAGACCCTGGTAACTACCATGGCAACTGTGTCAGCAGTTGTCTAGGTAAACTATTCTGTAGTATTCTAAATACAAGAATACTAGATTTCCTTGAAGAACACTCCATCTTGAATAAAAATGAAATTGGCTTCCTCTCAAAACCACCGACCACGTATACACCCTTCACACTTTAATTTACAAACATGTACACCAAACAAAAAATGGTAAGATATTTGCTTGTTTTATTGACTTCAAGAAAGCTTTTGACTCTATTTGGCATGAAGAGCTCTATTACAGACTTTTACATGGTGGTATTAAATCAATGTATTTGGAAAATAGATGTACTGTAACAATTGGAGACAAACAAACTGAATCCTTCACCCAGAGAAGAGGTGTTCGTCAGGGCTGCAACTGAAGCCCGACTTTATTTAATGTGCAATGTAATATAAATTAACTTGCTGTACAGTTGGATCAGTGTGCTGCTCCTGACCTCTCCCTCTTAGATAGAGAGGTGAAGTCGCTGATGACCTTGTTCTATTTTCTCCTATTGAACAAGGACTATAGCAACAGCTGGACATAGTAGAAAAGTGCTGTCAGAACTGGGCCCTGGCAGTAACTATGAAGAAAACTAATGTCATGTCACGTTTACCATTAATAATCATATCATTGAACACAGTATGAGTTATACCTACCTTGGTATAACCATAACAGCATCAGGGAGTTTCAACATGGCAGTGAATGCACTAAAAGAAAAAGCTTGAAGAGCTCTGAATGCAATTAAGAGAAAATTTTGTAATTTTCAAATTCCAATTGAAATTTGGCTTAAAATATTTGATAGTGTCATCCAGCCCATTGCGCTGTATGGTAGTGCAGTACAGGGTCCACGCAGTCATCATAGCTATATCTGTTGGGACAAACATCCAAGAGAATTGTTACATGCAGAATTCTGCAGATACATTTTACACAGAAAAACACCAATATGTGCATGTAGAGCAGAATAGGCAGATACCCACTGATAATTAACATTCAAAGAGTGCGCTCAAATGTTTTAATCCCCTTAAATCCAGCCCCCTAGACACCCTCCATTCCAAAGCCCTCCAAACCCAAAAGCTGAGCCCAGAAAAGAGTCCCCTATGTCAGTTGGTGCTGAGACTAACTGCCCCCCTCAGACACACTCTGACCAGTCTCACAACAGCTCTGCTTAACAAACACCAATCAGAGTAAACCAAATTATAATGCAATGTAAAGAAAACTATTAGGAACATTGGAAAGAAGAAACTAAAAGCCAAAGTAGCTCAGAATATTATCTGGCCCTAAAAAGAGATTATGAATTGGCAGAATGTCTCTCTACTATCAGAGATAGAAAGCAGAGACAGATCCTGACCAAGTGCAGCCTCGGTGACCACAAACTGACAGTCGAAAAAGGAAGACACAAAAAATCCTGGCAACCAAAAGAAAACAGAACATGTGGTCAGTGTTCGATAGCTGAGGTTGAGACAGAGATGCACTTCCTCCTACAGTGTACAACATTCGATGAAATAAGGAATGTTTACTGTAACAAGTTCAACTCTGTAATCTCAGATTTCAAAGAGCTAAATGATCTCTCAAAATTAAAAATACTCCTAGGAGAAGGAGACAGGGCATATCTTGCTGCACAATATGTATCAACATGCCACAACCTGAAGGACAGTGAATGACCTACACACACACACACACACACACACAAACACACTCTTAAAAAAAATGTTGCAGATGTTTTCACTTTTTGTATTTGTATTTTAACTGCAAGTCTACAATTTATTATTATTATTATTATTATTATTATTATTATTAGTATTATTATTATCCTATCTTAGTTAATCTGTATATAGTTTAATATCACACTTCTTCTGTTTATGTCTTTACACATGCTTTGGCAATGTTAACATCTGTTTCCCATGCCAATAAAGCCCAATTGAATTGAGAGAGAGAGAGAGAGAGAGAGAGAGAGAGAGAGAGAGAGAGAGAGGAACATGTAACAAACAGACTCACTGTATAGACAAATGGTCAAACTAAGGCTTGATTTAATAGTCAAACGAGTTGCTTGAGGAGCATTCGTTAAAGTGCAGACGATGTGCATCTATTAAGGCTTTTCTTGTAACAGATTAGATTAGATATATAGGCCTGTCACAATTATTACCTGATTATTTCAGCTGACTGCGATCATTTTGCATAATCTTTAGTTTCTACAATCAAGGGATGTGTTGCAGTTGAATATTATTTATTATTATTTACATTTTGATGTTGAGTCATATTTGCTTCTTTCCTTAATAACATTTAATCCAGATTTACTCTGAATAATTACAATTATATTTGATTTGCTTGTTGCCTGTAATGCAAAATAAAGAAATACACGCATGTCCCTTCAGCGGCTTCCGACACTTAACGACACTTTGGGGCAGTGAGTAGCTGCAGGTGCACAGTGGAGCTGCTCAACTTTCCGACCGTGTTGTGGAAAAACATGGAATTAAAGAGCTCTGCTGTCTAGACCTTACTGCTATTGGACAGCTTCTTTTGTTTCAGCTATGAAACCATATTTCTTGCTTTCCGAAGCAAGATGATGACAGAGAGGTGCCAATAACGGGTCTCTTTATAGCGGAGAGTCCCCCCCTTGAGTGCAGCAGTGCGTTTGACAGCTCTGGGGAAAGTTATGCTGGAGATCATTTACAGGCAGACCTTTGCTGCTTAATGTCAGTATATTCATTTTGAGTGATATTTTGGTTTTTGATATAAGTTTTGTCAAATTTTATTGCTTCCATCCAGCTTTTCTAATGAGATAATTTGCATAAAAAACATGCAAACATGGCTTTGTGTTTCCCCGTTGCATATTAACTTTTGAAAATAAAAAAGAAGCATCCTTCTACATTAGTTAACTGTCTTGAACCACTTTTTCATTACATTAGGTAGGCCTACACAACATGTTCAGAACAAGCTATTTAAAATAACTGCAGCAGAGCAAGAGGTGAAACCTTGTTTCAGAACACGCATGTGCTCTTTGAAGATTAACTGACACTAGTTTGCCAACTACCGCATAATTTCGACATTGGCATAAAATTATCAGAAAAAGACAATTAAATCATTAATCACAATTATTTACAATTAATCGTCATGACAGCCCTATAGGGGGGCTGTCCTTCTGTCACAGAAGAGTTGTCTGTCAATGTACAATTTGTCAACGGAGATTACAGCTTTTCTTCTTTTTCTTGAGGAACTGTTTTCTTCTTGGCAAAATCATTTTGCATCTTCTATCAGTATTTCCTGAGGGAAGGGGTCATAAATGCAAAAGATGGTTCATCTCAGGTCCTTCCTTTGGGTATAACCAGCTCACTGTGTTTAAAGTGTTAACATTTGATAATAATTGGTGTCTGATGTTTTGTATTTGTGTTGAACCTGATGGAATGGGATTTTATCGATTGGCATCTTAAATGCGATTTTTTTATCTGTTCCTGGCTAAACTCCAAACTCTGTTCAATAGCTTAAAAAGTGAAATCCTTGTATCGAGAGCCAAGAGTTTCTGGCCTACTTGATATCAGAGTGTCACTAACCTCAGGGCAGAAGCCTCTGTCTGGGTGGTGTACAGTTTTATTCCTTCTTGCACAGTGAAAACACCAGCCGAGATACTGTTTGATTGTCAGTGGTAAACAGGAAGATTTATGTCCTTGGCTATTTGCAGAAGGGTGCCCCAATGTTGATTCTTGCCCAAGGGCCACGATGTCATTAATCTGATCACATATTACGAAAAACCCCTGTTTACAGCAGTAGTAATATTTGCTACTTTTCAGTTCATTTTTTCGGTACATCAAGTGGCAATGTCATGCTTTGTCTGCTTTAAACTAAATGTATTCCTTATCAGCACGTGCCACTAGGGTTCACTGTGTTGAATGAGGCTTCCAGTAATGGTTCTTTTTGTTATGCAATTGGCTGGAAAGTGTTGCTGCTTCAGAAACCCTCACTTGAATGTCAGTAGTCAAGAATGGCCATGAGCTGCCCTCTATTCGGGGTCTGATTACTAATGTGAAAGCGTAAATCTTCATAAACTGGTCTCAAATATGTTAGTTTTATGTTTTAAAGAGATGAAATCACTTCCTAAAATAGATGGGCACTGTAATCTTGTAGCAAACATCACTCTAAGGAGTGATCGAGGAGTAAATTGTGCATTTTTGGGGGGGACAATTTTCAAATGCAGATTAATACACATTTGGTGCTCTAGTGACTATTTACCTCAGCAGGATGGTGCATGTGGGTACAACTCAAATAAATCGAAAGTGCACATGTTCACAGTAAAGAAGGGATATCGCACCCAGTGCAACCGTGTGGCTCATTTATGTCTTTTATAGTTTTTGGACAACAATGGAGCTTTATGACACAGAGGAATAAGATATTTTTTTGCCACAAAGACAATACTTGGTAGTAAAATCAATAACTGGTTGTGGTCTTTTCATGAGATTTGTTGACAGTAAGAAAAATATCACTATACTACACTGTTCTTAATTCTCTCCAGTCATGAGTAATTATATTGCAAAGTATTTAATTATAGATGAACATTTATTATTCTTGGGATTCATCACTGAAACCGACCAGCAGTTTTTACCCTTGTAAGTGTCAAGTGTACTTTCTGATGCTACATTTTCATTAGTGCAAAATGTCAACACTTCTGAAAGTTAACTTGACCAGGAGGCTTTTGGGAACATTTTGCTCATATTGTGGGGCTCTCTGTGGAATATTAGGGTGGCTTTTTCCACATGAAGGTGGTGCATTTCAAGTAAAAATATTTCAGTCAGTTCAGCAGTGAGAGCGATGACTTCTAGACCTCATGTGTATTTTAGAGAATAGGCAAATTTACATTGTGGAGGTTAACAGAGGGAGGGCACTGTGCCAGTCCCTCTGAATGTGCCAGCAGGGCTACAATTTATTTCAGCAGAATAGAGACGTCCAGCTGTCATTTTTTATACTTCTGCTTTCAAGTGTAAATAGCTTTCCAATGGCCAAAAAAGTATTTGAATTAAACTTCAGACTGTTCCAGTACAATTTTTCTTTCTTGTTTGTGTTGTGTGCAGGGTGCAAACTACAGGAGATCCAGGGGGAGCTTGGCTCCACTTAATAAGACATGAGTTCCCCTGAAAAGTTTGGTTGGTCACTAAAATACTGACAATATGCTGTTTTCTATTTTTCTGTATCTTCATAATCACGGATCATGAGTAAAATTAGGCTATTGATATATGATTTATGCATGAGGGTGATTCATCACTAATTAACACTAAGAAAGATACCGGCATGCATGCTGTTCTTGCTGAGGTAAGGTAAGGGCTATTCCCAATTAACCGTATTATTCACTGTTAGCACTGTATTTATGTGATGGGTTTTGATGAGGACTGGATCCCTTGTAGGCAGCCTGGACTGTTTTAGTTGGTATTTACAATGCTCATGCATGTGTCTGTTGTTAAAGGCTGGTTTGTTGATACATGACCCCCGTGTTTGATGTCTTAATTGTACTGAGAAATTATTGTGCTCATCTGTATGTGATGAGTAACTTTAACTCCCCCCCCACTCGTAAAAAAAGCGAGCCCCCCGAAAGCCATGGTATAGTTTGCACACTGGTTGTGTGGTAATTGTAAGTGTGCAGAAACATTTGTAGTTGCTGTATGTGCTGTGCAAAAAGATGATGAAAACAGCCCAGTATATTAAGTACAATTGAATTTTAAATCTAAAATAATAAATAATAATAATAATAAAACTTTATTTATAGAGCACTTATCAAAACAAAGTACAAAGTGCTTCACAACAAGAAAAATAAAATAACACAGTGAATGACGAAATATAAAGAAATAAAACACATGAAATACAGAAAAGCAATAAAATAAACAGTAAAATAAACAGCCAGTAAAAACAATGGTGGTGAAAGTACAATGAGATTGTTATATAAGATCATCGTGTTTTTTATGTAAAATCTTAGCAAAGCTAGTAATATAAATGTAGTGAAGTAAAGAGTACAATGTTTCCCTCTGAAATGTAATGGAGTAGAAGTATAAAGTAGCGTGAAATGGAAATACTCAAAGTACTTCAAATTAGTATTTTAAGTACAGTACTTGAGTAAATATACTTTGTTACATTCCACTGGTGTTTACCCAGAAATAATCTGTAGGTACTCTTTCACTGTTTTTTTTAAAATTAGTGATTTGTTAATTTAATTTTTCTGTGACCAGTTTACTGCTAACAAGCTACTGAGGCTAATGTGTTACTAATACAACATTCTCGCTAACTGTTAAATTACTGTTGAGCTATTGTTACTTTTTTCCCCACTTTTACTCTTGTGGACTCTACTGCATGTACTCCATATGTTTACATGTAGTAGCTACTTCCTGCGGGGACTTTGTTTCCTCCTGGCACGAGGAACAGCCAATTAATTTTTACAGTGTGTTTGGTCGAGCTTTTGTTTATGGTATCTCATCTTTTTCTGATTTGTAATCAGTATCATTGAATTTGTTGTTTTATCCAACAACGATGACAATGTTTCCCTAACCTTATCTAAGTGTTTTAATTGCCTAATCACACCCAAACCTTTATTTACCATCTTTGCATAACTTTAACCAGAAGACGCACATTTTAAAAACATTGGATATAAAAAAAACCAACAACAACACTGAACATAATCTGGGATTTGGCAGAAATTAGAAATATTGAGGCTCTTGTCTGGCAATGACCACAAGATCAGGTCAAATGCAGCAGCCACCTTAAATATAAATATTGTACTTAAGTGGTGCAAATTCCCGAACAAATTGGCAATTAGCAAAGTATTAAAACAAACTGACATGCAGTGAACCTGGGGCTTTTTGGGGCCCTTGGGCAGTTGCCAGCTTCGGGCAGTTGGTAATTCAGCCCTCCCTGTAGTACTACTTCTACCACTGCTGCAGCCACTGCACTGCTAATATCAGTAGTAAAGTGCTACCTGTATGGCTAATGGGAGGAGGTAGAGCTGGTCATCCGCTAATCACAGGGTTGGCAGTTTGATACCCAGCTCCTCCTGTCCACATGTTCAAGTGTCCTTGGGCAAGATGCTGAATCCCAAATTGTGGTCACTGCTAACATGAAACCCCTTTGAATAAAAGCTATATAAATGCAGCCATTTACGATTTATTTATTTATGGCTTACATAGCAGCTAGAACAGTAAACAAAAGTCATAAAATAATCTCAGTATGAAACCAACCACAAAGGTTATTCAGTATTGTTTATAATGCTATATTTTTATCTTTTACTGTTTGCTCTAAAATGTGAGAGATACCTGGGTATCTTAGGAGGATGGCACTAAGTCAACAGGAATTGTAGCTTGTGAGAGAGGTTTGGGAACAAAGATAAGGGCCCTGGTAACAGGGTGCATTCTCGAGCAAAGCGCAGTTGTCGATGAGATTTCAAGCTTCCGCTTTGGACTCTTTTGCATTAAAAAAGACACTTACACTACAAGATAAATGTGACAGTACAATTTGTGATGTAGTCTGTTCAAAAATCACATGATCAACCAGGGGCATAAAAACAGACAGTGAGGTTGCACTGGGGACCGTCTAGATTGCTGATCACACAACAACGTGCAGGGACAACGGGGCCCTTAGAGATTTAAATTACCACTGTGGAATCACACCTGTGTTAAAAGAATAAGCAAACCTATCTCCATCATGGTTTTCATTTATTTTGGTAAAATAGTCAGTAGCAATCTAAAACAAAATGATATGCTTATTCTACATAAACTATAAATAAACGTTTGGTGCACTTTGGTTGTACCTGGTTCCTGTTCCCAGTTCCCCGGCATTCTTACCGTGAGTCTGTTTTGGATTTTTTGTCTCCCTTGGGCCGTGTCTGGAGTCTGGATTTTGAACTTTGCCTGCTCCATATTGGACTGGTTAGCCTCATTGGACTTACTTCCCTGTTTCCACCACTGCCAGCCGGTAACCCATTTCCTATTACTTGGACCTGTGTCTGCCTACCGGTCTGTCTGCCTGTACCTGCCTGTAAACCACATCACCCACAATAAACACTGTAGCCATCTTAGCTACTTCACCCTCATACCGCTTCCTGGTCATCTGCATTTGGGTCCACATACCACTACACAGCACATGACAACAAGTGGATTTGGCAAGGGGACAAGGGGATTTGGGGTATCTGATGGGCTGCCCCTATTTGTTATCAGGTTGATATCATTTCGGAGTCAGGTTTTCCGCCTGTTTCATTGTGTATGTGTTTTTCAGTTGTTTTTCATCAGTGTTTTATCACTATTAGTATTAGCTACACTTAAAAAAACTAATAATAATAATTCTTATTATTGTTATTTTACACAAGCTAATTAATGATTTTGCCTGGTGCTTGTAAATTGTATAGGTAGATTATGAGTAGTATAATGTTACAACAGCATGTCCAGGCCCTGTTGGTGACAAACCACAGGCCCAAAGCGGTACTAAAACACAATTTAGAAAAGTCATATTGAGAATTATAAAGGCACTTACCACTGGCCCTGGGTGATACATTGTTAGTCTCGTTATGAATAATAAGAGGGTATTAAGGTGATTTTAGCTGAACTGACAACGAGTGACATTCTGGTGTCTAGACCCTACACACAGTGTACCGGCAGGCTAAATTCATAGATGTCATTAATGCGGAGTATATATGGCAGAAATAAGGCTGTTTGTTGTGCAGTAAAGTCGTCATTTGATGGGATTTATGCAGACTGTGTGTAGCTGGCCAGTTTCCGGGACATGGTGGTGTTTTTTGTTAAATATTGCAGGTCTCTTCTCTCTTGTCGTGCGCTATAGGCTTCATTTCACCATCATCTCTTGACAAATAGGAGTGCACTCGTGAGGTTATTGTTGCACCAAAAAATGCCTTTTGTTAAAGTCAGAGGTCATTTCAGCACCACAGTGACACCGACAGCTCCTCTGCTCTCAGGAGATGATGCTTGTTTTCACGTTTCAGCACTTTCACCTTCAAATAACTCATTCAACTGTAAAATACAACACATTGTTGGTAAAATATATATATATATATTCCATGTGTGTGTGCTTCATAACTAGCGTGCACTAGGGCCCATTGTAAGTACCTTACGCCACTGGAATTTAACCATCATAGAGACCTCTATAGATAACACAGAGACTACCAGATACTGTTACCAGACAAGTAGGATTGATAAATAAGTACATAAAAAATACTGCCATAGGGATTATAATAATAGCTTATAAATGATTTTCTTTGACTATGTTTCAGTTTCCGTACCTCTGCAGCCATTCATTTTACAGCCTTTATCTTTCTGTAACATGTGTTCTCATATTCAGTCTTAGTCTGCAGTTTGAATTGCTTTCAGCTCTGTAGATGAAAAAGCATTGATTGAACTTATATAACTACCATATGAATATGGATGTAGGTACCTCTTATGCATCTCTTTGTCCTTGAATAATAAAGTATTCCCACAGTTATTTAAATTACGATCAAATACTGAATGTTTCTCTACACAGCCAACAATTGTGAAAGAAATGTTCTTATCCCCCTGTGATTTAAATCACAATATTGTAGATGGTCACAAGAATGCGATTGCACAAGGATGTAGAGCCATTTATGATTTCTTTTACAGATAGAAAAATAGAGCTCTTTTTATAATAGGGTGGCCAGATGTAGCAATTGAATTGTAACAGTTTTGATTTGCAAGTTGTCCTGGCATCCTGATAAATTTAATAATTGATTTGATATAAATTATTTGATATTTACTCTGAATGTACGTTTTTTTTTTTGCTTTTCAGGAAAGTAAGAAAGCTTTTAAAAGCACTGGTGTAGAGCTCTGCTGGGAGCAGGAAATGCCATTTTCTTCCTCAAAACTCATCATTGAAAACTATTTTCATCCTTGGAATTTCAGGTTGGTAAAAGGTTTGGACAATTTGTCTGCCTGCTGTCCTCTCAGGAGCTGTGCTGCTGACACGGCAGCTGATTCTCAGGACAGTGACGGCCCGAAGGGAGGGCAGAGTCGGTGTGGACTGAACGGGTGGAAGCTTCAGTGGTGCTTATATGCCACTGATGTCTTGTGTCTGATGTGAAGCTCACAGCCAACATCTGAAAAGAAGGGGACATGTCTGTCTGCAGCCCTATACTACATAAGTGGAAAACTGCATTTGTACACAATACAGGAAGCGTACGCTTTTGGATGACATTAGTGGCCTTTACTGTAATCATGATAAAGCACATCTGCTCTGTTCACAGCTCCATACTTGCAAAACTATTGTTTTATATGTGGCAGACAATTTTTTCCTTTCTTATTCTTTCCCACTGCTCGTCAGAATTTCTAGAGGAAGTCTACTTGTTCTGTTCTTTAATCCTCACCTGCTCACAGTGATGTGTTGCAAAATGTCAGTGCAGATTTTGTATATAAAAAGGATTTGATGGGTCATTTGACCAGGAGACTTAGTGTTTTCATATACATATTGACACGTTTTTAGATATTGATAGTGTGTACACCAGTTATAAAGATGATTTAGGTATGAGATGTGTTCAAATTCATGTGGAATTCCAGTGTAAGTAGATATGGAAACCCAGTATGTATAATTGCAGGGGTGATGCTCAGTAAATCAATCAATTTGTGTCTGTGGGTGGAGGAGTTTGGTTGTACATCTACCTGAGAAGCTTTTCTCTAATCATTTTATGCACAATGACCTGCAGAATAGTCACCAGGAAACAAGCTGCATATTTATTTTGTGTTGCAACAGAGATATAGAAATATTATGCAGTCAGAAGACAATGCTGTTGATGATCCAGGTTGTGAATTTTCTTCTGGGGAGGATTTGGTGGAAGAGTGGTGCAAAGCTTTGCGTACAGTTGAATACACCCCTTTCAGACGTGCGCTTCTCTCAGAATACTGGCAATTTGAAATGTTGGCTCCGTGTTTTTAAACAGATCCAGATTTAATTTTTCTGGAAAAGTCACAATGACAGTCTGACTAGATAGGACCACGTAACATTTCCGTAATTCTTCCAACACACCTCAAGTCTTGACTGAATGCAGTCGCATCAACGGAAAGGCTAGAGTACACACACAAATACACATTAGAGAAAGAGATATTAACTGCACATATGTTCCTTATGACAGTGTAATAAGTACACTTCTCACATAAATATAATTTCTTTTGCGCAAGAAAAAAAAAATCAGTACAGTAAGAAACTTGTTTAGAAAACAATTACTGTGAGTGAGCTGTAAGATGTTCTTCTAGCATTACGTGAGCCTATAAATACATTTTCATCATGATGTTTTTTCCTTGCAATATAATGCAGCAGAAGAAAAAAAAAACCCCATTAATCAGCCATGTCCTTCTAAATTTTCTATTTCCGTTGATGCCCACTTACAAGAAGAAAATCTAGTAAAATAGTTTACTCACAATATCAACATAGGAATGAAAGCCTATATTAATTGTACCTGTTGAAACGGTCTTGTAGTAAAAGCTGCAGGGACAAATCTGTATATGGAGTGATCATTAAATGAGAGGAACAGAGTGGTGCTGTTGAAAAAGCATGAGTAGTCTGACGCTTGAAATCCTATACAAAATGTTATACTATGTCTGATTGAGATGTAAGGAGAAATTCTTCATACAGTCAATACAGAATCAACTAACCTCTTCTCATTAACTTCATATAAATATACTGAACACTGCAAAACTTATAAACATGAGTTGTTCTAACTAAGTCTTTTAACTTAAAATGATTTTGAATGAATATACTCCTGAGTGTTCACTCTACTCATTAAGTGTCTAAAGAAGCTTGATCAGCTTACTAGCAGACTTCCCAGTGTGTATTGTTTGAGACTCTCCAGAGACCCCTCTTTTTGTTTGAAGAAAACACTCATGATGGAAACCTGCTGTGTCTTTACATTTTTTTTACTCTATACGAGTTCGCTTTTTCAAAACTCAGTCACAGTCAGCACAGCACTCGATATGGCGTTTGACCGTTCTCTTCCAGTCACAGAGTGGTTTACAGCCCATCCCAGGATGGTGTCACTTTTCCTTCCACCTGACCTTACTCTCCATTCCACAAACCCGCAGAGCAATTATTTTCCTCATGGAAGTGGAAAGTTTATCACCACCAGCCACATGATCAGATGAAACAATGGCCACATTGAATGCTGGATATCTGGCCATATCTGCAGAAGATTGTCAGGGAATGGATCAAACGTAAAAATTTCCCAGGTGTATTGTAAGAGAGGACATAAGGTGTCATGTGGATGAGAACTTGTGGCCAAATGCAGAAGACAGGGTTGACTAGCACTGTTGTATTTTTGCATCTGTAACTTTTCTATTCAAGTATGTTTAGTGAATTTGTATAGTTTAGTATTGCATAACTGGAATTACTTTAGTTTCATTTTGTGCACTTGGAATTAATTGCTGCAAAAAAAACAAACATTGAAGCATATTCCAGCATTTGATTCATTTCTGTGACATGTTCTGTTAGGAAGCACAATTCAGGCAATAAAGATGTGACCTTATTTGTAATGCTACCTGTTGTTAGTGATTTCTATGATCAATATGAGTGTTACTATTGGCAGACAAATGCTGTCAGTGTTCGGGTAAACTAGTTGCTTTGGTTGCACTAATGCATTCTGGATGTGAGATCTGTTGCGCTGAGCTGCATGTCGGTATAGAGAAATGTGACTTAGCAATTGAAAAAAATGAATACATGTTAAGCAGGCGCGTCATGCCCATTCAAGCTGTGGGGGCATGTGCCCCACCAGATTTTTGATATCTGAATATATTATTTTATTTTACTATTATTGTTTTTATAATATGTAGTTATGATCATTTTAAATTATGAGTCAAACGTATTCTTCTAATTTTATGTCATACATCATACCTCAAAAATCCCCCCGTCTAGTTAGGCCCTATATCAGTGTGTGTAGGTGTGGTTACAGGTTATATGTACTTAGGCTAGTGGTGATGGTGGATCTTTCAAGGAGGCTGAGCAGTTTGGAAAATAAGTTACTGCTGCTCAGTCTGAGCTTTTATTGGCAATGGAGCATCTGTACTCATGCTGCTTCCTATGCATTGTGTTTGAAAATACAGCTATTACCATGTTGGCAGGTTCCTTGTATCTGTGGCTTTATTGTCTCTGTTCTTTAAATCTCTAAATAAAAATCAACAATGTTAACCCTAATATAAAGTGGGAGATTACTGAGCTAAAATGGATTTAGTTAAAGGTTGGGTATGCGGTTCTGGAGAAATCCAATACCGTGACAAATACCATGATAAAGAGCGAACAACGACACAGCAAGTAATGTAATTAACGTTGTAACGCAGCTAGGTTGTGTGTTAGCAAACTGTCCCTACAGTTGCTGCTGCGAAGCTAACAGCCAGAGAGGACGAGGCGGTTTACCAGAGCCAGCACAGCAGCTCCAGACAGCGATGCTCACAACTCTCATGCTACTATAGCTAACATCACAACAGCAGTATATCTTGGTAAACTAGAAAGTAAGCTGAATGTCCACAAGCAAGTCATTTATCATTACCTGACGCAAATCATGGCTGGAATGGCAGGAATAGTGTTGTGTGGCCCGGTCTGAGCCACTGTGTTCATTTCCCATTTACAGAGCCAGGGCTCTGTACAAACACTGGAGTTTTCTATCAGCACACACACTGAATGGACTGCTAGTGGACCGTGAGGAGATATTAGCTGAATCTAATAAAAAGAAGTGTATTGGATTAGAATTGCACACCCCATGTTTAAGTTTAAAAAATAATCCCCTCAAAAGTCTTTGAATATATAGGTTAAATTGCAGAAAATTGCGTAATTATTTTCTTTTTTTTCTGGGGATTGACCCCTTATAATTATATGAAACCCCTGATGTTAAGTCATGCTGGTTTCTTTTCAGAATTGTAGAAACAATGCTAAGCACAATGAAGGTAAGTATCAAATTCAGTCACTACCCAAGTACACTTACAATGTAACAGGGTTAGTAGGAGCAGCCTCACATGCTGACTTTGTATTATCTCTGGTACAAAGTGGCTCTAACAGGAGCAGCGGCAGCTGTAAGTTCTTCTTGTCAAACTAAGAACTGACTCTTTAAACAGAAAATGTAAATTGAAAGCAAATCTGTCCGCAACATGTGTCAGATTGACTGAACAGTTGTTGATTCAACTTAATATCTTGAGTTTATTGAACTTATTTTCTCAGTTTCAGTGAACTAACCTCAGTTGGTTTTATATTTTCAAAACTCATAAGACGACTTTGAGCTTACAAATTTAAGAAAGCAGGGGAACTTTTTTCAGTTGAACAAGCTTAGGGTAAAAGTTAACCTTTAACGACCCTTGGCAGCAGTTGGCAGCAGTGTACTGTCACTGGGGATTTAAGCTTTATTCTCTTACTGGCGCATAAAATCACTGTTGACCAAAGGAAAATAAATACAAGCTACATTCCTTTAAACATTGAACACCGTTTTCAGTGGTAAACTCTTCTGCACATTGTATCTGGATTATTTTTTACAATAGAGTTTTTTTTTTTGGAAAAGACCACGATGATGGAAAAAAAGTCTCATCTATCAATGAATGTATCACATGTTTATATTCATGTAACGTTTCATTGTTCAACCAGTCCATCAAAGTTCGTGTTACAGTGATGCTGGCAGAACAGTGGGTGGAAAAGGGCTTCGCCTCATGGTTTTTGTATTTTGCTGGGATTGTTGAGCAGTGGAGCGGCACAGGAGGAGGATGATCAGCTACGTCCTGCCCAGAAGGAGCTGATGACCCCTGAGTCAACCTCATCTGTTTCCCCCTGTGGACAAACACTGCAGGAGCTCAGAGCAGGCTGCTGCTGAGCTGCTGTTCATGTATCACCAACAAAATCTGCTCACAGCAGCCCGCAGCACTCCACACATCACACTGTAAAGACAGCTGTGGAAACAGCTACTGTGTCATGTACACCTGTAAGATACAGTAAGTCAGGTAAAAAAATACTTAAAACTGATGGAGAAAAAAACCTCAAAACGTGTAGATAAAGTGTAGCTGGGATTTCATTAAACTCTTGACACCATGAACAGCAAGTATGCAGTGTACTGATTTCATAGTCATAGATTACACCTGCTTCTTCGCTGTGTGTGAGTGTGTGTGTGTGCGTGTGTGTGAGAAAGAGAGAGAGAGAGCAAGACTACAGGTTTCCATTTCTCAAAAATAAATAACCAGTCAACATATGAAAAATGATACTCCCTGGATAATATTTTCATAAGAAAATGGCTCATATTTTGTATCATGAATTTGAGAAGGTACATTATTCATAAAAAAAAATTGTGTTTCAAATGATGATCACTCAGTAAAATACTGTTAATAATGCACTCATGCTTCGTAGATCCACCTGACAACACAAAATGAAAAGTACAATGCAACTCTAGTGGTTAATGTTCTGTGGCTGTATGCTAAGATATTATGTGACCTTCAAAGGTTCATGGATGAGCCAGTTTGGCGCCTCTCCATTCTCAGTCCTCTTTTCCTGCATACAGAAGAGCAAGCTCAGCAGACAGCAGAGAGGAATAAAAAAAGAAGAGCAGAAGAGAGATGGAGAACTCATTAAGAGAGAATTGATCAGGTCTGGTTCTACCCAGCACTAATGCCAATATTCTTCCAAGGCTGATGTCTTTGCTAGCACCAAAACAAGTAATCAGTGGCCTTATTACACAGACTACAGAAGTCTACAACAGCCCACTAATGATTTTGTTTACAGACACAAGAATGATAATTATCGTGCACACGAGCAGGCTGCAGTCTTAATTTATTCACAAAGGGAAAAATCTTTTGGTTTAATTTTTTCCCACCCTGCAAAGTAAAATAGGGCGTCACTTAATGTGCTTTGAATTATCTAAAGGACAAAAATAATGTAGACTCTTATAAAGCCTTAGTTTGGGTTTTTGGGGGAACCCGTGGCCCAAATAAGAAACTAACAAGACTTTGCCTGAAATAAAACCACAAAATAAATTACCATAAGTTAAGGTCTCCCGAACTACACACACAAAAAAAACCCCAGGACAACAGAGTGATGGAAACAAAATGGCAGCTGCAGCCTCTACAGAGCTTCCTGGCAAGGAGTTAAGGGTAGGATTTAAAATAATTAAAATAATTAACTGATTAACTGAAAATGGCCAACTGACCCAAAAGTTCAGCTCCTCAGCCTTTTGGTGCCCCCAGATGGTCTGTGATTGCCTGCAGGTCCAACAACTCCTGTAAATTGAAAGACAAAAGAACACATGTGCTTTTTTTTCCTGATCTAACGCCGATCAACACGACAACAATGTCCATGTCTTCCAAAACCGTTACAAAGTACTAGAAAAAGAAAGGTTTTGGCACTAAAACCACTTGGTTAGGTTTAGGGAAACACTATAAGTACTTTGCTAAGGTTAGAAAAAAAAATCAGGTTGAAATTACTACTTTGTTAAGGTTAGGATACATTTGTTGTCATGTTTACAATAATAACCTCTTGGTTAAGATTAGGGAACGATTGTGGTCATGGTTAAAAGAAACCAAAGATGAATGTAGGAAAGGGCAAAGGAACAGCGGTCTCCTGTCCAATCCAACCAACCCGACCTCTGTCTGCGGACTTTGTTACCCTATAATAACATCAAGAGTCATGATTCCTACTGGTGCTAGAGGTCTTTGTCACTTCCACGCAATCATATGTCGTTTTTGGAGATTTACTGAAATGATGCGTTAATACGTTTGAAAATTTACACATCCATCTATGGGAGGATGTAAAAAAAGAAGGAAAGGAAGAAACAAGGAAGGAAAGAAAGTAGTTAAAAACGGAGTGACTAGAGAGAGAGTAGTCACTCTCCCTCTCTACACTGCAGGCAACCCATACAACCCTCTCTATCGCTGATTAAGTCAATAATAGTGTTCTGCATTTTTTTTCCATCAAAAGATTAATTTTACAAAAGGAAAATTGACTAAGACCAATGAGAGACATTTTGAAGTATGAAATATTAAGGCATTATTTACACTCTCAAAGATTTCCTGAGCTTTTGTAAGAAAAGTAAAGGCATTGTGTGGAGTAACTGTGTGATGTCAGTTATAGTGTGTACATATGAAAGATTAACAGTTTATTTAATTATCTGCAGATGAACAGCATCATAGTTGGCAAAAAAGCACAAACAGTGACTCACTATTTACAACAGCAGGCTGTATTTTTTTTATCATATGGCTCCATATGACTCACATGACAAACAGATGAAAAATACAGTAGCTGAGTGACATAACGCATAGAGTCTCAATATCTCAGCTGTGAAAAACATTGCCAATGCTGGTTTTGTGTTTGTGTGGGTGTGTTTCTACAAGTACTGGTGAGGAAGTACAGTTGGAGTATTACGTCCAAGTGTGAAGGCTTAACATGCCAAAACACTGCACTACTCTGGAAAGTTATAACAGCAGAAATCATTTTCTCCTCCGTCTTGACGATTGTGAGGTGCACTAGAATTACCCCGTTACCCCAGGTTCAACTTTTTTGAAGGACGACCCTGTGTTTTGCATACAGTGTATATGCACATTGTTCAGATACCAAAATAAATGAACCAGTCAAGCTTCCAATAGTCCAACCCCACACCCTCGCTGTGGGAGGTGGAAACAAGAAAAGTACCAACAAGTCCTCCAAAGTAAACGACACAGCTGTGATAATTAGCTCTCCCTGACGCTGCTCACCTGAGCCACTCCCCCACCTCTCTCTCTGCTAACCATGCCCACCTCCACACCATGTATCTCCAAATTTGGTGATTTTGAATGTTTGTGAGAAACAGAAGGATTAAGTGTTCCTTTACGGGTTGAGAAAATTTGCCTCCTTCTTAAACTAAATAAACGCTTTAACCCCCCCCCCCGGATTAGTTGGAAAATGCATCATCACAAAGCTGAAAATGGCTGTTTTTCTGAGTTTTCTGACTTTTTAGAGATACGTGGTTCGAACAGGACAGCGACACTACAAACATATGATGATCTTATAGAATATGATCCATTGCTGTAGATTAAACTACCCAACAGTATTTAAAGTAGTTAAAATTAGTACAACCGTAAACATCTACAGCAGTAAAATGCAACATACACACTAATGTACCAGTATCCAAAAACATAATATATAATAGTAAAACACTGACTTCTGCATAATGAGTACTTTTACTTTGGATACTTTAAGTAAATGTTACTGATAATACTTACTTTTACTTAAGTAAGGTTGTCAATGCAGGAGTTTTACTTGTAGTGGAGTATTTGTACAGCGGTGTTAGTACCTTTACTGGCGACACAGCTGGCTCACAGGGCTCTGGTGAATCTTAAATGGGGCCCATTTAATAAGATTATGGCCAATTCAAAAGATTATAGAAGCATCTGTAATGATGTAAGGACCACTGTGGTGGAACTATGCTCCAGTAGATCATCAAAAACAGCACATTCAAATTGTTGCTACAAAAAAACATGTATATTTTCTTTTCTTATACAGTTTTTAATGAATAAAATTAAATAAATAAATAAGGATTAGAATATATAAAAAATATTGGCAGTCTATGTGTGGTTCTATCAATGAATGAATCACTGAAAGGTACATTTAAAGCACAATGGGACAGATTTTTTTTCATCAGTGCTAGAGGCTGGGGGAAAGTTACTGGACTAAGGAGACTTATAAGCCTGATAGGCTGACGGCAAAAATGTATTAATATTTTGGGTGTACTCTTGACCACTTCCATTAACCATGCATGCCAGTGTGTATTTCAAGTTTTGTCTTTATATTAACATCTTTTGTATCTTAAAATTGTTTTTATCTGCATAAATGAATTGTGTGATTTTTTTGTTTGCAAATCTACTTGCCTCAAATTGCATCTTGAGTGGCAAATAAAGTATTTTGAATTCAGTTGAATCTAATTTTTCCAGTAGTATGAATAACTTTGAAATTCAAAGGATTCTGCTGGGCTGCTATTATCATTTAAAAGGCTAAATTATTCAACTGACCCCAGTCTGACAGAGATCCAGCTTTCATTGGGTTAATGAGGGATTTATACATCAACAAACAAGAAATCTGGATACTGCTGATGCTGGAATCAAAGAAACAGCATGCCAATGTGAAAAACAAGGATAGCCCACAGAGGCAAAAACAATTACTTTCTGTTCAAAAGGATGGACTAACATGAGAAATGATCAAAGTGTGAAACCGAAACACATACGTTGGGGCAGGAAAGACTGCAGGGACTGTTGTTGGTTGCAGGGTAACAGATGAAAAAGCCTCTGCAGTTCCAGGCATCTTCTAGCAGCCAGAGGAGGGATGTCACATTACTTCTGTGCTCTCCCAGCTGCTGCAGGGAGAATGTAGCTTGGTCTGTCAACAGCAGCAGCAGCAGTCAATCTGTTTCCAAAGCCCTGCAGCTCAGACAAAGAAAAGGATTTGGAGGGTACAAGTCTGTGTGAAGCACCATCAGTTGTTGTATAAAGGCTGTTCATGCCCAGCATCTTCGCCAAGGATACTTGATATGTTCAAGACTCAAGGTTAGTACACAACTACCAACTGAAGGCCAGTTTACTAAGGCTTTAGCACCTGTTTCTGCTATAAGAGGAGGTTTGAGCAAAAGGTCAATTTCATGTCAAAATGGGTCCCAAAATATGCTGCCTTTTCCTTATGAAAATACCATATTTGCGCTACCACTGACTTAGGGCCGGGTAGGTCAGAATCAGTAAACTTTGAAACAGGAAAAATAAAATAAACTTTTTTACAGAAAGGTAAAGTTGATACAAACATGCATCTGTGGTCTGTAAGAATAAATAACAACAAATTAATATGTGAATTCACAAGAATTGAGCTATTTCAAGCTATTTTAACCCCTGTATAATTATAAAAATAACCTACCCAATTACCCAGTTTTTATGGCACACTTTCTCCTCAGCAGCTACATTAACCTTAGGTAATAGTCAACAGCCTGAGGTATTAAGTGACTATGAGCTCCAAGGTATTAGTAATGAAGTTAGTTTCCATATTATGGATATGAATACTTAACACATTACATTCAAAACTAAAACTAAGTACATTACAGTGACCATAAAAGCAAACACAAATATACATTCACGTAACACACTCTGTTAATTAACAGATTAATGAAAACCAACTATGAATGAAACACATATGCAGTACAATATTCAAGCAAATGCACTAATCAGCCATGACTGATGAGTGGATCACCTTCCCCCTCAGTTCAGTCACTGTTGCTGCATATACTGTAGTAAAAGTGTACACACAAGAAGTGCAGCTAGCTGAGTGCTACTTTGTGCCACTTTGGATCATCGAGTCTGACTCAAGTTCAAATCATGTGACTCAATTCCATACCTTTGGCAACTGTGTGTAAGATCAGTAATGCAGATCAGCAATGTGAGGTTTATATAGTATCACCTTAACCAAGTGATATTGATTCAGTCATTTGTTGTTGCTTCTCCTCACCATATGTTTACCATTCTGTTGCCGTTGCAGATATCGAAGGGATATCCAGTAGACCTTTTTCACAGAACTCGTCACAGTGGGACAAGCAGTAAATAATAAAATTAATGAGGACTGAATTCCATTTAGCTGCTTTGATTTCAGGCTGCTCGTATTTTTGGACACTCATGGCTTACTGGGACACTTGAATAGAATAGAGCCATTGTTAATGTTATTAGTAACACCTGTGCTTTTCCTGCTATAAGTCAAAATGTCTGCTGTGAACGAACAATTCCAGTGTAGTTAAGATCACAGCAGCGACCTCCTATCCAACAGGCATGCAATCTCTCTGAGGTACTGAGCACAGCTCACACGTTTCAGTGGACCCCACTGCACAAACACCCATTTATCATCATCATTATTCTGAAGGGCTGAAGATCAGTGACAGGAGGGCATACAGCCAAATCACATCACAAGTGACATGATAACACAACAGAGAGAGGTCATCACAGTGGGGAATACTGAATCACTGCAATGTGATGGCGCTTACACAGCTGAGAATTAACTCTGTGCAGAAAAAAAATTATGGGGAAGGACAGTTCATCTGATTTATATAAATAAATGAAACACAATTAGATGGAGGGCATTGGTCACCTTGCTTAAATCAAGGATGTCAACGATCTGGCAAAATTGCTTTTTCTTCTCATTTGCAAGGGTCACACATCCCAGGAAAAGCTGGTGCTGGTGGTTAGTGGAACAAATTGAAGTATGATTCTATAACGAGTGGAGTTTTTGTTCGTTTCCTTGTTCCTGTTTTATGTTTATATTAATATGTTGTTTTACAGGTCTTTTATTTAACCCTGTCTTCTTGATATTACGCTTATATACAGCTAACAACAGCAGATACGTTGTGGGAGAAATGTAAGGCTGGCCCAGTTAGAATATTTTATCAACATAATTAGGAAACAGTTTAATATCCCAAGTCGCTAATGTTAATACTGAATGTGTCTGGAAAATGTTCACTGGTAATGTTTTCCCTACAATATTCACTCGCAGCAATTTCAGCATGACTAATGTTTTTCATGGTTATGTTTAGGCACTCACAGTACTTGGTTGAGGTTAGGGGAAGGTCATGGTCTTGGTTAAATATTTGAACAATCAACAGTAACTTGAAGGATGAGACATGCCATAGATACTTGATTAACACTGAATCAAAGTCACAATTTTTCTCTAACCTTAACCAAAGAGCTTTGGTTGCCTAAACCTGACCACACGGGTCTCAAACCCCAGTCTCTGAGGTCAATGCCCTAAGTCTTGTAGACTCACCATCAACATCTTGTACAAAAACGCATCACGTTCTTTATTAGAAAAGTCATTGCCAGTGAACATTATCTAGGCACCAATTATATTTCACTCAAAATGTATTTGGGAAAACAAATAACTGGTGAATAAACATAATTTCTTGGAGACAGGATTGCTTTCATAAACTGAGATGTTCATTGGCAATTTTTCCTCAGACGTTATTCCACAATGAATAGGCCATTTCAGAACATGCACTTTGTAAATATTATTATGTAGGGTACATCCAAAAAAGATGCCAAGCTTTTTGTAAAATATCGCTTTTTTTATATTTTACATCTTGCTTTGTTTTGTGTTGGCTTTACTTGATTGGAATCGGTGGTGATTGTACTGGGGATCTTCAAAAACCAAGCAGCTGCCCCTCTAGTCCGTTATAGGGTGCAGCTGCTTGAAAACCTCTTCAGAAAAATCTGTCACAGTGAATATCTTTGATCTGATATCTTTGATCTCTGATCATGCGTTTTGAGAGTCTGCTGCTGAACAGCGTTGCACTGACAATCTTCCCACAAGATAGCCAGTCAATTAAATGGAACGCAGACTTTTACAACAATGATATCTTGGAACATCCCTGGTCCCCATGGTTTTTGGCATAACAAATTCATCAAGGCATTTATGGTCACTTGAGACAGCATCACAATATTGCTGCCAGTGGTCACACCTTGATCTGAGTGCTTTCTGAAGGCCTCAGTACATCCAACATCCGTCAGCATTCACCATCAGACTGTGACAGCACAGCAGTAATGGTGTAGTGTTTCTATTGTGAAGGTCACATACCAGTTTAAAGTGACAGGGGAAAGTGAGGGGCTTGTGTGTCATTCTGGGCCAATAGCAGTTTGACATCTGCTTCCCTTGACGTTCAATCACTGTGATTTTCTGTTTCCCACTCAGGCTCTGTGATTCTGCAGTCCAGCTCTGCTTAGGCAGGTGGGAAGTGATGAATGTGGCTCAGACTCAGGCAGGTGGAAAATGATGAATGGCAACAATCACGCCTGACCATCAGTGGAGGCTGCAAAAAGCAGCAACACAAAGAAAATGATTACCAGAGGAGTTCTGTTAAATAAGTAACTCCTTTATGATATATATATATATATATTTATAACCATTTAATGGACTTGTCCCTTTGCCCTACCTATGTTGTTTCTTTGACTAGCAAGATCAACGTATAAGCAATGATTTGATGTTGAATGTTCAAATACATAAATTGAGGGATCATTTTAGTGGTTTTGGCCTAATGATTGTATATTTTACAGTGAAAAGCTGCATTAGAAAAAAAATGCAGCTGTTCTTTCAGTCAGAATCCCACATTATCACCCAGTCACATCATGACATCCAATCACCACTAACTGAGATGCCATAGATTCCCTCCTTATACTCCTAATGAAATTCTAGCGTCTTTATGGACACTGACAGGAATTAAGGAAGTGATGGTTTTAAACTAAATTCGCTCTGTCCAGAGAACAGTGAATTCACCACGATCTCTAGCCTCTCTCATTACAGCCAAGAATACCTAAGGAATCGTGATTGTGATATGTGCATTTTCCTGACAATGTCCTGGGGATTTGTAGTAATGCTGTTTTAAATTTAAAATACTTACTACAAAGTTCTTGAACACTTGAATCAAAACTTTTGACTACAAAAAAACAAAACAAATCCTGCATACTATGAACTCATACGTGGGAGTTGAACCAGAACATTACAAATTAAATACATTCAAGAGCTCAATAGTGTGGGAAACTTAAAATGCTAAAAGTAGATTTTTTAGGCACCTTATAATTTGATAGGATACTGACAAGAGCCTTATTAGTAATAGAGCTGAAAATTTTTTTTCTGATAGTGACAGTATAGACTGAATCACTGTGACGTTGCGCTAACAACGACAGTCACTTCCGGCTAGACGATTGGCAGTTGATTTTAATTGCAGCAATATGTAAAATCTGTAAATTTGTTGATTTCTGTTGTCATTTCTAGCCGTAACTGTAACGCTTAAAGATATATATTAAACACGATGATGAATTGTGAATTAATTAAATTGTATGTAAAAACCATATGTGACGCAGGGGTTTTCTACCCGCAAATTATTGTAAACAAACATTGTGATTTGGTCTATAGGAAAGGCCATTTGGTCAAATTCATTTTATCCTGAGGGTGGCGCACCAGAGAAAATGGAGCTAATCCAGTCTTTGCTGGATCTCTATCATTTTAGCCAGATGGTGCCACTGCAGAAAGATCCAGGTGACACCAAGATCATTAGGGTCCATTCTCTAGGTGACAAATATTCACAGCAGATGTCATAGAAACCTGGCTTGTGGTTTAGTAGATACCTTGCTGTGAACCAAAGACAGAAATTTTGGCTAGATGACAATCTGTGTAGCAGTGGTTGAGATATCTCGCTCTCAACCAAAGTGTTCCTTGAGCCCTGGGAAAAATTCTATTGCTATTTCAAGCCAGCAACATGCAAATTTGTCTTCTAAAGCTTTAAGCCTTATTACAGATTGCAGAGCCCTCCTCAAGCAGCTTTGGAGCCTCTTGAAAAAGAGCAATCTGAAAAAGTGAAGTGTGATTATCTCGTCTAGCTACTGCTTAAAATTCCACAGTATGGTCTCAATCTTCACCAACCTGAGATTCATGCTTGCAGCTGGAGAACTGACAGGACTCAGCTAGCCATATTTGTCTGGTATGCAAAGCGATGATTTAATTCCAAGGCTTATATTTTCAAGATTTTACACAGTCAGATAGGTAGTGCATAACAGTACTTCATTTCTATAAAAAAATAGTAAAAGAATTCATGTGGTAAGGAAGAGTGGTGCAAATTACTGTGTAAGAGCCAATTGAAAACTCTCACAAATGGTGCCTTTGAGGGACCAGGTAATTAAACACTGAACCTGAGGAAACATGCAAATATTAATCCTAATTATCATCTAAGAGTTATAATCAATACTGAATAAATGACAAATTAGGCCCCCAAATTAACTGAAATATTTCTGGATTCTAGATAGATAGATAGATAGATAGATAGATAGATAGATAGATAGACAGCAATCCTATCTAACTCCTAGAAATTATGTTTATATATTATAAATTTGCAAATACATTGATAATACACAACACAGTGAGAGAAACGTCATCCCACCTGAATTCTGTTTTTTATTAATATAATGAGAAAACTTTTTTTTACTGAACTTATCTGCAAAATCTTCACTTACAGTATATTTAATTTTTTCAACAATATTCGCTCATAGCACCTAAATATGAACACCTTTTTGTATGGATTGCACTTAAAGCACTTGATTAAGTTTAAGGAGATTAACCTGCGGCCTTGCACTAAAAAGATTCACATTCAACCATTCAACCATCCGCCTCAACCAGCTTCCAGCAACCAGCATGTAATACAAAAACATAACACTTCCTTCACTCAAAAAACATTGCCACTGAATGACAAAGAGAAAAAGGGAAAGAGAAGGAAATAAATAAATAAAAAGGAAGACCAGCTACAGGACTTTAAGTTAGGCACATGATTGGGCCCAAGGTGAATTTTTAAAGGACCCTTAATTGCCATGTGCTTGTTTGGTTAAGCTTGATCCTGTGCTGAATCATTTAGTGTCACTAGCTATGAGTGAACGCCTCCATATTCAGTGCCGAGTTGTGCGTGCAGCAAATTGTAAGTGCCTCTACCTCTTTCATCTTTTAGTTTTGTTCAGTACGGCTAATTTGTTTATTTTGATTCATGCTGTTAGCAATGATGATAGCAATTGCCATGCTAGTTCGATGTGTTTGTCACTTCAATATTTATTTGTCAGCCCTTATGCTTATGGGCCCTTTAAGTTTAACAAAACATAGACCAGACTAGTGATTCAAATATTACAAAATAATAGTCTCTTTTATTTGTAAGTTGCTGCAAATACATTTTTGGTAGCTGTTATTTAAGCTATAGGGGGCTGTGGCTCAGCAAGTTGAACAAGTCACTCGAACAGTTTGTGGACTAGTGTGATGCTCACCACCTTATTGTGAATGTGAAGAAAACTGAGGAGATGATATTCAATCCAAACTAAATTTATGACCATCCAGCAATCATTCACAACGTACCCATAAATCAGGTTTCTTCATATCGAAATCTCGACAGCTCGCTTACATGGCATGCACATGTTGAAAACCTTTGTTCTTGGCTACAACAGAGGATGTATTTTTTTAAGAAGGCTTAGACTCTGTGGTGTAAATAGTAAACTCATGATTTTATTATTTTTTTAATGAAACGATTTTAGAGAGTGTAATTTGATATGGCATACAAGTATGGTATGGTAACCTGTCAGCACAGTTCTTGCACGTCTTACTGAAATGGCCATGAAGATCCTAGGGAAAAAAGAACATCACTATCTTCAGCCTTCATATGAAACATCTGCGTTCAGGGAGGCACAGAAGAATCTGAACAACCCTACACACATTCTAAACCCAGAAGTATTGCCTTTGGGCCGACGGTTCAGAATGCCAAATTGCAGGCTAAACATTTCATTCATTCATTCCATCCTCCATCAAAATATTAAATAGCAACAAGTAGGAGTATTATATGATTTCTTTTGGGGACTAAGATATTGCGATCTGAATATTTATTATCTAGTTTGACTATACCTGGTTTTATTATTTGAAACTATTGCCTTTTATTACCTTGTATTAGTTTAAAGAACTACTGTCTCACACTCAACATGTGAATTTAAGCATGTTTATGCATGAGTGTATGTATGTATGATCTATGTTCTACGCATGTATGTGCATTTTTTGTGTTGGCAAGTGTGTTGTGTGAAGCAGCAGCTTGGAGCCCAAGACAAATTTCCCTGCGGGGCAATAAAGTACATCTTATCTTATTCTCCTGTTCACGACAATACCTTGCATGGTGGCTTGCTGCCATCTGTGTGAGAGTGTATGCATTTATCTATTAGGCTACATGCTAATGGTATATAATAATAATATAATAATAATAAAACTTTATTTATAGAGCACTTATCAAAACAAAGTACAAAGTGCTTCACAACAAGAGAAATAAAATACCACAGTGAATGATGAAATATAAAGAAATAAAATACATAAAATACACAAAAGCAATAAAATAAACAGCCAGTTCAGGTCAAATCAGGATATGCTTGGCAATAAAAATGTTTTTTGAGAAGAGACTTAAACAAAGACACTGACTCAGACAACCTAATTTCTTTGGGCAAGTTGTTCCAGAGCCTCGGGGCCATGATAGCAAAAGCTCTGTCCCCCTTAGTTTTCATCCAGGACTCAGGAACAGATAGGAGACCCCTGCCCGAAGATCTCAAACTACGTGAAGGTTCATAAGGGATTAAAAGGTCTAAAATATAGTCTGGAGCCAGGCCATGAAGGGCCTTAAAAGTAATCAACAAGCTCTTAAAATGAATCCTCAAACCAACAGGGAGCCAATGTAAAGAGGCTAAAACAGGAGTTATGTGGTCGTACTTCTTGGTCCAGGTTAACAGCCGAGCAGCTGGGTTTTGTACAGTCTGCAGTCGTGTCAAAGTTTTTTGATTAAGACAAGTGAACAGGCTGTTACAATAATCAAGGCGTGAGGAGATAAAAGCATGTACATGCAGTTTCTGCATCACTAAGATTTAAAATAGATGGGATTTTTTCAATGTTTCTGAGGTGATAAAAACACGATTGGACAAGCTTAGTGATGTTGCGCAAAACATAAATTGTTATCAAACAGGACACCAAGATTTCTTGCAACAGGCTTGATATGTTGTGACAGGTTACCAGTAGATGGCAGTGTTTGTTTAGTGATGTGTTGGGGCCCAATAACAAGGATTTCAGTTTTATTTGAGTTGAGCTGAAGAAAATTTATCGACATCCAATTTTTTATGTCAGACAGGCAGTCCTGCAGAGAACTCAGCGTACTAAGGTCAGTGGGCTTGACAGGGAGGTACAACTGTGTGTCATACGCATAACAATGAAAAGAAATACCATGTCTGCGGATTACATCACCCAAAGGAAGCATGTAAAAGGAGAACAGTATTGGTCCCAGAATTGAACCTTGAGGCACACCGTACTTGATATGGGAAAAGGATCACATGAAGTTATTAATGCTGACACAGAATTTCCTATTGGACAGATAAGATGAGAACCAGTCTAGTGCAGTGCCAGATATGCCCACCCAGTGCCTCAGTCTATCTAAAAGAATGCCATGCTCAATTGTGTCAAAGGCAGCACTTAAGTCCAATAGCACAAGAATTGAACACATGCCTGCATCTGCATTCATTAAAAGGTCATTGGTGACTTTGAGAAGGGCTGTCTCAGTGCTGTGGTGTTGACGAAAGCCAGATTGGAACTTTTCAAAGGTATTATTGTTTTCCACAGCAGCAAGAAGCTGCTTAGATACAAGTTTTTCGAGAATCTTCCAAATAAAAGGCAATTTGGAGATTGGGCGATAGTTATCCAAGAGGGTGGGATCAAGCCCAGGTTTTTTTAGGACTGGCTGGACACAAGCTGTTTTAAAGTAATCAGGGACGCAGCCAGTAGACAGTGAGCTGTTCAAAAAATAATTTGTAAAAGGGGCGCAATACAATCTATAACTTCCAATAAAAACCTAGTTGGGATTTTGTCCAGAGGACTGGCGGATACTCTCATAAGCTACATGATGTCTGTGTGTTCAGGCAGCATAACAGCAGAAAAATTGCTCAAAGAATCCCCGAGCGGGTGATCCACATCTAAAAAGACATGGTTGGGGGTGACATCAGATCTTATTAACTCCACCTTTCCAGCAAAGTGCAAAACAAACTTTTCACAGTCAGCATCACAATCAGCAGGGGCACAAGGAGAGGCAGGGTTAACTCACTGATCCACAGTCTTAAATAGGAATCTGGGGTTGTGCTGATGGGCAGAAGTAAGTGCAGAGAAATTACATATTCTTGCATCCTTCACCATCCTATTATAAAGGCGTAATAACTCTTTCATATGCTAAAGGAAGGTACATTATAGATTTGACCCAGGGTTGTTGGCAACCAACAACAACATGTATTTACCGGGTGTCTTAGGTATTTTTAAGCCTTTTGCGTTGGTGATGACAGGTGGTCTAAACAGAACTAAAACATAAGCGTAATTTCATTGCATTGCAACTGTGTTTGTGCTACAGCTGACAATACACTGGCATAAAATAGGGCCCAAAAGGTTTCAGTTTTACTTACATCTATCCATCTGTTTCGCCTCTCTGAAATTTCCAAAACCCTCTGCTTGTTGATGTAGACGTTTCTATTTTTGTTTGTTTATGTCTATTTTTTTTTCAAGAAGCTCAGCCACACTGCATAAGGAGGTAAGTCTTGATTAATCTTTGAGTTGCAATGTTTTTAACAAATGGAACGACATTTACTGTTTGAATAAACATAAGTGTAATACCACAGTCTAATCAGAACATTTTAACAACTGCCTACAAAATGAGCTAAATGAGACCAAACCGTTGTATATCACACAAGAACATAACTGCTGGACTGCTGCTAGGATTGGTCTTAACATGTTTTGTGTATGGGATATGAGGGATTCTCTTTTATGAACCAATTATAAGAAATGGAATAAAACATTCCTGAATTAGGCCTGTGGTCCCACAGGTTCAGAAAATACATTTCAGAGGGAAAAACGCCTTCACTCTACTGAATGACTTAAAGCAAACACAGCAACTACAGTAATGTTGCAGCAGATTTTGCCTCGCTGTATACCAGCACTGTAGGATTGCTGTTTCTTGCTAAAATGCTATTACATTTTGTGCTCAGGTAATGCAACTTTCAGTGCTAAGCTCAGGTTTGGTGTGCTATATGATATGATATGATACATGAGCTGAGTAGCCTGGCTGGTTTTGGAGGTTATTGGAGTTTCAGCTCTAATGATACCCTGTTCTCATTGTACTCTTAGATATGCAGCACTCAGAGATTGAAACCGAGAGTCTTACAATCTACCAGCTTTGCAACTTTTTAATAACATTTCCTACTCTGCAAGATGTGCAGTATTGGACAATGTACCACTTGCTTTATCCATAAGAGGATGATTAAAACCTGCTGCCAGGAGCTGATAGCATTAGCCAGTCACCACTATGATAAATGACCTTCGCATCTATCAACGTTATTGTCAAAAAATGAGAAATTATTTAGTAATGATGTGATTACCAAGGCTGAGAGAGAAGAATGAGACAATGCAGGAGGACATCAGAGGGCTTCATTAGCATCATTAGCAGAGATCACTCTTGAAGGTCATTGTTTGAACATTGTATCTACAATTCAGAATAGCCAGATTTGTTCATGTTGACCTTCCCTTCATCATCTTCACACCACTAATCACACTGATCTAAAATGTTGCACAGTGAACTGTGTCTCAGAAAGTACTGACAGTTTAGCGTGCTTTACTGATGATCCTCTCGTCACACATTGCAGGGTTGACTTGAAAATGCCAGATTGGGTTGTAAGGATGAACAAGCTGTGACCTTTGGTGCAACACTTCAATTTCAGATAAGCGTTTCTTACAATGCAACTGTGATGAATGGCCATCTGCCATTTAAAGGAAATATTTCCATGCATGTAATATTGTAAGAAATGAGAATAGTATCAAAGCTGGTGTGACTGCTGTTTACCTCTTCTGTGGGTGTTTCTTTATGTTAACAATAAGTGATCACATCAAAAGCAGTGGGACATATAGTCTTATACTTAACAGTATTAATAGTTCAATACATCAATTATTTTTCAATTTTTCTTAAACGGACAATCCACCAGTTATTCCTGCTTTTTGCAGTGAGTGACCTGGTGTGCAAAAGTTAGAAAATAGGTGAAACTCCAAGTGCTCTATCCATTCCATCGTGTTTATCCCGTGCAGGATTGCAGGAGGCTGGAGCTTATCCCAGCTCATGCCCAGCTTGGGCTAGAGGCTGGGTACACCCTGGACAAATTGCTGGTCTATCACAAGGCTGACACATGTATTAGGCCTTTTCCACTACTGGAACTTAATGACCCCTTAACTTAAGGTGTAGCCATTGTCACAGGTTCTGCTTTTGTTTCCACTGTACTCCCCCTGCTGGGGGGCAAGTTCCTGACCCTAAATTTCAGCACTGCTCAGGAGGCGGTACTAAACGAGGGCAACAGCTGGTTTGAAACACTGCAAACACCACAATTAATAACGTAGGATGTGTTTAGATAAGCACTGCAAAGAAATGGGTTACCCAACATGTGTTTTACTGCAATTTTGTCCATTGTTGTCTCTCCTACAACTGCACTGCACTTCATCAAGCAGCACATAAAAAAGTCAGAATTAAGTCAAGTCTAAGTCAGAATGCAAGCTAAAAAACACTTTGTGTTTCACAGTGCAATGCATTAAGGGAATGGGGGAGCTGCTCACAGCTGCAACAAATTCAAGCTGCAGATGGGGGTGAAACACCTACTGAAAATTCCTTGATCATTTCCTGTTATTACAAAACAGTAAAGTATGTTGAATCTTTTTGTATACAAACTGCAACAGTATACTATGGCTATATAGTACATAGTGTGTACAGTTAATAAGTAGTATGGTACTGGGATACAGATATAATTTAGAGCCACAAGTTAACCTAACTGGCATGACTTTAGAGGATAGGAGGAAATTCACACAGCTGTCCACTTCTGGATTTGGACCCAAGACCTTCTTAATGTGAGGTGACACTGCAAACCACCGAAACACTGTGACATGCACTTAGGCACACTACACCTAATTCATATGAAACAAGTTTATAAAGTTCCTTCGAAAGAAAAATTTAATGGCTCAAGAACTTGAGAAAACAGTATGTCTAAATATACTGCAATCTTGTTTGTAACAGTGTTGTGTAAGTTCACTCTTCACAAGAGCTAGTTCAAAGTTCAGTTCACACAGATTAAAATAACAAAATTTGCAGTACCCAAAAATGAACTAGTTCTTGTTTTTTTTTTCCTTTACGAACTTTGCGGCTGTTGTCTCATCTTACCCTTTGTTAATGATTTCTTGTGATCATCATTCACTCGCAGATATTTTCCAAGACTGGTCGAATGCTTCAGCTCGATGTGTCGTTTCAAATATCTGTGATCCATCAGATTCTGTGACCCAAAACACCAGCATGCGGGGTGTTGTAATTATTGGCAGAATATGGCAAAAATGGAATATAATATTCATGTGTATGTTTTCATTAGTGTATAGTAACCTGAAAATAAGAATCGTTCTATTTTTGTTACCTTAGAATAAGCCGTTTGAATCTACAGAGGGAGTGGTTTTGCGAATACTATATGGCGAAGGCATGACCTGATCAGAGACAGAGTAGGGCAGGTCATGCCTTCGCCATTGTAGGATTCGCAAATTTGCGAGCGGGTCCTCTTCCACGGAGTCCGCCATGTTGCACTGCCATACAGTAGCCCAGAATGGACAAACTCTCAACTTTTGCGGCCACCGTAGGTTCTCCTACACGCTTGGAAGTGGAGGGTGATGCGAGCGGTATTCAGGTGTGTAAGCAATGGAGGAAATGACAATAAACAATAGTTCACGTTCTAACTTTGTATATTAAAAAGTTAAATAAATAATCACATCTACAGTATGCATGGTTAAATTAAGCCCTCATGGTTAAACACCTAATTTCTCACATTTATGTAGTCGGATAGTGTTTGAAATGAAAGCCTATTTTACTGTAATGACTGTCTGTGTTCACGTAATGACCAAACAAAGTCAGTCATATTGCCACTGTACTCTGACAAACAACCACTGAGAAAAAGTATGGGAGTGCAGAGCTCCACTGGCTGATGGGAGCATGCAGTCAGACTGTAAGCAGATGTAGCTGTATGTTGTTGTGTAAACACTGGATTTCTATTTCACAGATAGACTGACAATATTTCAGTTTTAATTGTTATTCACAGAAGCTGAAGTGATTTCGCTGTTAACATGATGTACAACTTCCTTCTTAGGAGCTAATTCAGGCTATGATTGAATCTCTCAGTCCCTGTCTGTGTGTGTGTGTGTGTATACACCTATCTGTGTTTGCATTTTCTTTGCTTTACTTATTCTTCATTTTTTGTTTTGTTTTCCTCACAATACCTGCAGCTATGTAGCAGTTATGTTGACTGCCAATGTAAAGCAATGTGCTCCACTGAGAAGGAAAAACTATGAATTTGAAAAATTGGGTCTTTATCTTGGGAGACCAGACAAAGAAGCAAGCTCAGCTTCGTTCATATTGACACACTCTCCCTATAAACAGAGCGAATTCATAGTAATGGCTTCCTGAGGGACAGATAGGAAACAGATCCTACGGAGGTAGATAGTCCTCCTCTCACAAGTCCCATCTTCTTGTAAATTTGCAACAGTCTCAGTGGGGTGATAAAACAGATTCACAATTTACAAGCTGTGGGACAGCAACAACACACATATGAGTTATTACCATGAGCTCAAAATTGGAGCAGGAGTCATGTTTTATGCAAACAACTAAAATATCCCAGTCTACTTCCAGTATCATTAATATCTGACAATTCAAAGATACTTTATTGTTTGAGGAAATAACACTGAAAAAACGAAGCCTATTATACTGTCTAAAGAAGTCTAAATAAAGAAATACTGTTGATATCAGAGCTTTACTGGTTGTAAATAGGCATAAACTGTGTCCTAAAGGTAGCACTAGAGGAAAGGCAATGGGATCATTAAGATAAAAAAAAAGGGTTTTCCCCCTTCAGAGCATAAATGTGCTTATCGAACTTCACAGCACACTTCATTGAAGACGCTACAGACGAAGCCCCTGTGGCTACCATATTTCATCCAACAAGTTGCAGTGAGAGATAACAGCTGAGAGACAAGCTTTCAATTCTTTCTTTTTTTTAATAAAGAAAATATCTTTTATTAAAAAAACGGGCTTATGGCAGATCATTAAAAAATAAACATTATTATAAAACAGTGTTTAATCAACTCTGATGTGGAAAAAGCATCAACTTCAGTTCTTTTTAAGTGCAACCCTGTCTCCTAGAAATTACTAATATTACTAAATTTTTCTCCCAATAACCCTGTGGTGACAAACGTAATATTTGGCTGGATTATGTTCAGAGGAAATGTTTTTTTGAGTGAATAAAGCAAAGCGCTACATTTATGTACTACACTGTAATAGAAGGAAGGTGGTTGTGGGCGGGGATAAAGCGCAGGACTTTGACACCACAGAACAGGGTGGGCAACCTGAGTCCTATCTGGTTTAGACAACAAAAAGATCTTTGGTGAAGGTTAGTGAAAGAGTGGATATTTTGCCAAAAAACGAATAATATTCAGTATGTTGTCAGTGAACATTTTACTGTTTAAGTTGCCAGATACGTTAACTAACAACATTTCCTCATTATGTAAATAGAAAACCTAATTGGTCGGCATAACATTTTCTTTAAAACATTTGCTGCTGCAGGTTAGTTATATCAAAACATAATTTCTAGCAGACAGGGTTGTTCAGTGTGTACACAAGATGCATTGGGCCACAGTACTATGTGTTGTCACCCACATTTTGGCAGCTCTGACATACCTACAATTACTGTAGGTAGATGCTCCTGGTTGCGGTTATGTGCGTAAAGCACAAGCCATTACACAGATTGATTTAAAATAAAGATGAGCGCCTGGAAAACTCAGCTGAAACGTATCCTTTGTCGACAGGGTATAATAACTGCACTAGCGGCCCAGTGGTGCTTTGAGCTAAATGCTAATGCTGTCAGCATGCTAACTTGCTCGCCATGAAAATGTTAACATACCAATGTTTGTCCATCCAAAATAAAACACATCTCACATCTCTTCTACAATATACACAATGCTTTATTCATCAAAAGTTTTCAGCTATCTTGCCTTCAGGGTGACAATGTTAAGATGCTGATGTTTAGCAGCTAATGGTTGCCATGGTTGCCATCTTAGTTTTGGGTGTTAGCATACTAACCAACTGGCACAAAACACACAGTACAGCTGAGGCAGATGGGGATATTTGGCAGATATTTGGTCTTATACCAAAGTATTAACACATTTTGACCTACATTGTCTGGGAACCATGACTATCTATACCAAACTTCATGGAAATCCATCCAACAGTTGTCGCGATAATTCAGTCTGGACCTAAGTGTTGGACTAACCAACCGACCAACATTGCCATCCCTAGAGCAACACCTCTAGTGTGGCTAAAAACAGTGCCAGCTGTCGTAAGTGTTTAGGGACGAGTGACAAACGTGTGACTTGACATCTGTCGGTTGAAGGGGTGCTGTTTCTGTTATGAACATATGTTGTCCTCCACTCATATCATACCTAGTGTTACTATTCTGCACATGGAATTCCATCAACACTTCTCATTTAGAGACTCTTGTTGAGACAGGGGGGATTGATTAACATTAACTCAATGGAAAGAACCAGACTGGCACCACCACTTCAGCATGCACTTATTGGCTGATTGTATTGACACTCTGATGCTGAGATGAGGTGACTGATTTGGAGTCAGAGTTGCTCTGTCAATTGTCAGTGTGGCTACGTGTCTGAGAGAGTGTTTGAGATTAAATGGTCCACGGGCATGATCCTGGTGCTGTTAGTGTCTTTTAAGCCTATACTGGCTGGGTACCATGTGGTGAAGGGAGACTTAGATAAATCAGTCAATCAATCAAAAAGTCTTGTTCTTTGCAAGGAGCCGATGGGTAAGACAGTAATCTGGGCATGGAAAGAAACAAGCACTCTTAACTAGTACTGCACAGCACTTTCACATTGCCTCCAGTATGTGACGTTCAATATAATTGAACAAAACTTCACCAATGTTGCATATGATTAATACAAACCTAGGGGGACAGATACACTGCTGTAGACTGACCATATTCTAAGTGGGACCCTATGAAGTCCATCAAATCCTCCATCACTCAGGCTTTTACACTGATTATGCATGTGATGTTCTTTAAGGTCTGGGGGTTTAGAACTTAGGGCTTAAAGCAGACATAACAGCAGGTCTCTTCAATGAGAACCCTACTTTTGAGCCCATGTGACGTTTGTTTATAAGCCCTGGCTACAGTAAATAGACTGACTACTAAAATGAAAAAGTCATGTTTAACCCAGTAGTTTGTTCAAAATGAAAAATCCAAAGTGATCCTGAGGGTCTCCAAATGTGTCTTTATCTGTCATTATTTAGGTGTTTTCACATCTGGAATGTTTCTTAAGCTGGTTCCACATGTACAAATCTTAAACAAGTAGCTAATTTTGAGAATGTAGATTATTGTACCCATTGCTCATGTTAATTATGTCTTGGTCTTTTCTGTCTGCCTCTGCAAAGCTGCTTGGAATGAGGTACTGTGCACTGCATGGTGAAGGGGGATTTACTGTAATTGGCTCCCTGTGAGTTTTGTATAGATACCAGCTGAACATGTGCTTTGTCTGCTTGGCTCCATTAGCGTAATGGTCCATTTGTACCTGTGATGTGCTGAGGTGAGCACAGACAAGGTTTATGGAACACAACTATTTTTGGCTTGTAGGAAACAACCCTCCATCCCACTGCTGTCATCAAGGGCTCATATTTATGGTGGCCCTGAAGTGCAAAACACAACAGCAAAACAGAAAACCCAATGGCAAAACAGAAAACACAATAGCAAATTACAAAACACAACAGCATTGGTGAGACTGAAACCGGAAAGGGTCGGTACCTATTCCACAATGCTTCCTCGTCCCTGGTTGGACACACTGTCTCTCTCAATCTGGGAAGCATTTGTGTCTGGCAGCCTACTCTGTCTGCAGTGTTTTACTTAAGGTTCAAGCTGAAGAAAATGGAGCCAAACACCGATTTAAAAAAAAAAAAAGGTTACTTTGATCAAGGCCATACATACTCAGTCATACTTGATATGCTGTCAACTTTGCACAACATTACGAGGAGTTTGCGCACTCTGAAAACCTGGTTACAGTTTTCCTCGATTGCTAAGACACGCTTAATGAATCTGGAACCCACTTGATCTTTATCATCACCTTCTTAGCACAGCAAAAGTCTTCTCTTGCAAATGTGTTAACATATTTTCATTGGTTTCACACATCAACCCTTATCCATTTATAAAAGATGCCACATCTGCGTTGCTATTTGCAAGCAGCCAAAGGCACATAAAGAGTCTAAGAGGTCATGGCAGAGGGGCCTGAGGAAGAGGAGTTTGCATGCGTAGTGAAGGAGCCGCAACAAGAGGAGAAAATAGAAAGTTTCAAATGAAATTCGGGCAACAATTATTGACAATGTCATCAATCATGGCTTGTCCTTGAGAGGCTGGACAAAGGGTCCAGCCCATTCTGAGTCGGAGTCAGCTATTGTCAGACTTTTTCTGAATGAGAATATGTAAGTCACAATGTTACTGTGTACCACTGTGTATTTCAGCTTTACTGTATTGCTCTGTTGGCAGAACAAACTGTGTCTACAGTAATGCAGTTGTTTCATCAATCCCATTTATGTGACTGTCATAATGCCAATTTTGACATGTTTTTGGCATTTACTTTATAGAATCCACAGACTACCACATACTGGTGCCAGAGAAAAGATCTTTAGTGCCGAACAGGTGGCTGCTATTATAGATATGGTCGTTGCAAACAATGCAATCAGACTGTGTGAAATCCAGGCAGCAGTAATTGCAGATCAGAGAGCATTTAGGAATATCAACAGTGTAAGTTTGGCGTCAATTGATCGAGTCCTTACACGAAACCATGCTGGAATGAAGCAGCTGTACAGAGTTACATTCCAAGAATCCAGTATGTGCAGGTAAGGATTTATTATTGTAATGTCTTGTCATACCATACAGTTGCATGCAACTGGAATAATTTGCTTAATGAATTTGCTTTTTTCTTAAAGAATAATGGAGCTTGAAACTGAAGGGGCACATCATATTCATATATGTGCCGGCTTCAAACTCTCTAAAGTGAGGAGACACGAGAGAAACATCACTGGGCAGAGGAACGCTGTTACAGTGCCAGGTCAGAAGGGCGCCAGTATAACCATGTGTGCTGTCATCTCCAATGATGGTCTCCTTTGCCACATACCAACTATCGGCCCATACAATACAGAACGCCTCATCACATTTCTTGATGCACTGAATGAAAGACTGGTTCCACCCAAAAAGAGAAGGTTGTTGAGGCCTGGCACAGGCATATAGCAAAAATTAAGGATGAACCGGTTCATATTATAGCTGTATTTTGTTGGTACTGCCGTAGATTTGTCAGGTGCATGTATTACTCCATCCATGGGTCCAAACTACATATGGCATGTAGCTGGATATGATAAACTCAAAAACATTTGGCGTCACTCTATCAAGCTGTTTAGATTCAACTTCATTGTCATTACACATGTACAAGTACAAGGCAACTAAATGCAGTTTAGGTCTAACCAGAAGTGCAATAAGCAAGTGCAGGATATAAAGTGTGTGCATAAATGCAGGATAGAGCAGTATTATGAAAATATTTTACAAGTGGTACTATGATATTATATACAGATGGCATTACTATAAACAGAAGTATACTGATGGATATGTACAATAAGGAATTGGACTGGGCAGAACAGTACGGCAATGAATATAAAGTAGTGCAATTTATGGAAATAGTTAACTGTGCAGTAGATGAGTTATTGCAGTATTCAGTACAGAGTACTGGAGTGCAAATGATGCAGTACATGTATAAATAAATAGTCCGGTAGTGCAAATGAACATGTGGTACATGTAGCAAAACAATATAGCAGCAATTAAGTTAAGGTATATGAGGGGACAGTGGAAGCGGGGGGTGGTAGCAGCAGAGTTCAGTAGGAAGACAGCTCTGGGGAAAAAAGCTGTTTCTCAGTCTGTTGGTCCCTGTCCAGAAGCACCTGAGGCGCCTGCCGGAAGGCAGGGGAGAAAACAGTCTCTGGGTGGGGTGAGAGGAGTCTGGAGAGGAGATGGATTTTCAAGACGAATTATGTTCGGCTTGTTTGTGAACCTACAAACAAAAATGCGTCCGATTACATAAATCGTGTGTAGAATCTTGATGTAGTCCCTTAACGGACTGATTACGGGACAGAAAATGGGATAATGGCAGCTATACAGTGTACTCTTCACCATTATCATAACGACTATTATGCAGGTCTGTCAAGCCACAATTAGGCTCATCAGAGAGCAATCAACTCATTGAGTCGTGTTGGTCCCTTTTCAGAAAAGGGAGGTAGGCTAAGTAATCCCTCTTGTTACTTGTTCTTAAAACATTTTTATATTTGAAGTAACTAGTGTAACATGGCAGGTGTTACATTAAACGTATTTTCTCTATGTGGTGACCTTTTCTCCATGTGGTGATCCAGCCATTCAGGAATATCTAGAGCATGCAATGGTGCAAAATGGATTCCAATGGCCAGAGCATTGGGAGGCAGAATCAGAACTGTACTTTTAACTCAAGGAAATAGCTGGACTATAAATAAAAAATAGCTTCTACTGAGATGCAGGACACTAATGTCAGCAAAGTACACCTGTATTACTGGGATTCTGTTTAAGCACGATACAGGCTCAGATTGCTAGACTATAAATGTGGGTTTGTCTTTGAAGTGCAACTTAAACCTTGAAGGACACAACAGCCAATCAGCATAAATAAGACCTTAGTGTCAATAAAAGGTGCAATATTCCTAAATCTAAGAACAAGGCATTCCTATATTGTTGCTCTGATAGCCTAGGGAAAAATCTGTTTTTTTTTTTGTATTAGAGCAAACACGTTTACAGCAAAGGTGAGGCTCTTAAGCCATTTTTTTTTCATTGTAGTAGTTTACATACTGATTGTACCTATTCTACATCTATTCTGCTACATTGTTTGCAAATAACACAGATATGGTAATTAAAACTTGGGACACTAGCACTATTTGCTGTCTATGGGGAGAGAGAACATGGTAAAGAGTAGTTAACATTTGCTTAAATGTAAACAGAAACACGTTCTTTTGGCATAAGGTTTAAGGACACAAGTTAAAAGAAAAAACAAGCAAACACCCAACCCGCTCCATTTAGTGATTGAAATTACTACATGGTAAATCAACCAAATGAAATAATGCATTACATGCACCCAAATCCTAGAGAATTATGGATTCCAAAATCCATGTTTGTTTTGAAGAGACAGTATGAGTATGTATTTGCCATTACGAATGGTGAATTGTTAATGAATTCAATGCATGGCACTGGTTTTATCCCTGCTGATGGTATTGATGGTAACCCTGTAGCAAAAATCAGCACATCTTCCAGGGACACTGTAGTCTGTTTTTGTGCAACATAAAGTTAGTCACATTTGTAGTGCTTTAGTAATCGTTGTGCATTAACTTAAAAACACGTAATTATACATTTGTCATACTCGATAGATTTATGTTAAAATCCCAGCATTTTGCCTTCCTCCTGCCTCCTGTTGCTTCCTGCTGGACTTAGTTCTGGTTTGAAGAGGGCCTCCATGTCTGCAGAAATTAGCTTGTTGACCGAGTAGCATAAGACAGGGGCTAATTATACACCGAAATCTGTGACCCATCAGATTCTGTGACCCAAAAGGAAGTTAACGTAAGTCCAGTAGACGATTTGAGGGGGAATGCAATCCCTGTTAGCAAAATGACCAAAATCCGCCTCTCTTAAAAATTAACCAATCGCCTAAGCCCTCAGGGCTTTTTGCCAGAAAGGCTTTCTAACATGTGGTTAATGTTGTGTAACGGTCGCAGTTTGGTTAGGTTTAGGCACCAAAACTACTTTAGGTTTAGGAAAAGAGCTCATGGTTTGGGTTTAGACTCAGACTTGCAAGTCAGTCTTTGAATCTATTAGGAAGAATGGTCAGGTAACACATAGTTTTAATTTTATTTTCAAAGGAGACATTTAGTACATGAAAAGGCAAACATTCAAATGATTGAATACCATTCAATACCATTCAATGCAAAGGGCTTTATTGGCATGAAAGAACAATGTTGAAAAAGCATCAAAATATAATTTGTCCAAATATTTGGACAGCACACAACAACAGTAATATGAACATTAACACAACATTAAGATCGATAATTATATATATATACAGTATATCCTATGCAAGTATATCCTATGCATGTATTTGTGTGTGTGTGTGTGTGTGTGTGTGTGTGTGTGCATGTGCTGATGAAAGGTTTACATGTAGGGAAGGATAAAGGGGTACATTAGCCATGTTGAAATGAATCCCCAGTTAACAGTAATGTATTACGTGAATGTATTATTTGATGAAAACTAAGGGGGACAGAGCTTTTGCTATCAGGGCCCCGAGGCTCTGGAACAACTTGCCCGAAGAAATTAGGTTGTCTGAGTCAGTGTCTTCATTTATGTCTCTTCTCAAAACACATTTTTATTGGAAAGCATATCCTGATTTTACCTGACGCGGGACGCGAACATGATGGATTATTAAATTCAGATACTTGTGATTATGGAGGCAGTGAATAGATATTTCAAAATATTACCTTTCAATAACACTCCCATTTCTTGGGAGAATGTACCATCTGAGGTACTCCTCCACAATATCATGCTTCTCCGCCAGGTCCTTCACACGTTTGAAACATCCAGCAGTGTGGAACATGGTGCTGTTCTGCAAAATAGGATCTTGCAGAGACTCAGAGATTTTGCATTCTGAACCTGAAAAATTAAACTTAATAAGACCAAACAATGACTACTGGTTCTGATAAATGTTTCAAACTTATCTTCTCTCCAATAAACATTTTTAAAGCAATACTGAACTTTGGTAGAACTTTTGACTTTTTAGCTATTTAGCCATGATAAATATGTTTCTTCTGTGAGAAGGTTATGGAGAATATTTTTCTCTCTCCATTCACTCACTCCCAATGTTAGCTAAAACTCTTACAACACTTTTAGCACAACACAAAGGGAATTTTGCTAACATATAAAAAACATGATTCGCTAGCAATGGAAGTGAATCGCGAGAGAGAGGAACCATTCCAGTGGTTGCCAGTTTGTTACACCTGCATATTTCGTGGTGGGAGTGACACTCAGACTTATTGTACTCCTATCAAGTGATGAATCTTTTGTGATATGAATTCATTAAGCAACATATACTTTGGCTATCGATTGAGGTTATTTTGTGCAGTAGTGTTTCATGTAATGTTATCTATGGTCCATCTTAGGATATGGCTAGCTATCTTTAGGTGACCCTTTTTCCCCCATCATTTAAATGTAAATATTTACATTTTAATCCAATCAAAGAGTACAGTATATTATAGGGATGCTATTAATACCCACAGTGCTCCACATTAGACAGACAGCTACAGTAAAAGTTGATGTTAGCTAGCGCATAGTGTTGACCTAACATTAGTCAGTGTTTTCCTGCTGAAAACAAATCTCATAGATAGATTATAAAAAAACAGCTGAGCGCCACACAACAACAATGGCTACAGGGAGAAAGGACGACTGTATGACCATGTCATTATTTTCAGATTTTTATATTAACGTGAGTATCGTAGCTGTTGAGCATAATGCAGCAGGCTACATGGCTAGCTAGCCACAAGTACCTCAGCGAAGTGCGTCATAAAAGGGCTAACGTTAGACTGCTAAATGAGATGACACCCTCAATAACAGTCACGTTTTGGGTCTAAACAATATAATGAGCAGATTTACAGTAGTTCTGAACTTTAATTTACCTTCGACATGCCACACTGGTAATATATTGGGATCCCACGTCCACTCCGCTCTTAAAGAAGAGCGACCGTCTTTTCATAAGCGGACCAGTCCGCCACAATCAAGTTACCCTGCACAAACTTGTAAGGGCCCCGGGCCATCGGTTATGTCAGATCCTGGCCCTATTTTTATAATTCTATTTTTTTTAGGAAAAGTGATTTTATTTTACTTTTATTTCGCACCTTTCTAAAGGCTCTGTGGATGTATTAAAAAAAAACATTTGTCCACATAAAAATTTTATCAATATAACCTTATAACACGGGAGGCTACATTTTGATTCCCATTTCCAACCGACAGTCAACGTTGTTTTTTAAAAACCATGGTCGCCATTGTTCCCTAATCATAACCACATGATTATTATTGTAAACATGATAACAATGGTCCCCTACTGTTAAAAAAAGTAGGGATTTTGACCCAAACCACAATTTTTCACTATATTTAACCAAGTCATTTTTGTGCCTAATCAAACCTTAACCATGGCGTGGTTATATCATAAAACTAATTTACTTTTCAGCAGTGATTTGTAATGGTTTTATAAGGTTGACAAATTGTATTAGAAACAGTGCTTTTGCTAGCAGTGATGGAGGGTGGATTTAGGTGAAAAAAATACTGCTTAAAATGATTGACTGAGAAAAGAATTTGATGGGAGACTGAGTTACTGCGACACTTGACCTGCGTCCAGGTAAAAAAGGGGAAGAGTCGGCATACAAAGGAGAGAGGTAGACACTTGCCAAAATATTTAAATCTGTGGTGGAAGAACTCAAGTCTATTGGGAAATTTTATGACGGGATTGTCTGTGGCTTCCCTGATGACATAGTATGAACATAAAGATGAGATTATGCTTGTAATGGGGAAAAATGTAATGTACTTTGTTTGGCTTAATGTAGTTGAATGTAGAAGTTTGTGCTGTATTATGTCACTTTATGCTCTCCACAGACAGACATTCAGCACCATGGACAGTTCCAGCTGGGGCTTCGAACCAATTTGGAAACTCTCAAGTTCACATTTATTTGTTTTCAAGTCACCAATTTTGTCGTGTGTGATTTGTGTTTATTTGTAGATGTGCAGAAGTCAGCAATCTTTGCCCCTAGTGTACGTTGTGCTTTATGATGAGTTGTAATGATAATATTGTATTTGTAGGAATAGTGAATGTAGGCTATTCATATTTTTCATATACAGTATATGAGGGGTGTGTAAGTTATGAATTTTATACATGCATTGATATATTTTGATGTGAGCTTTAGTGTTTTATATGTAATCTGTTGGACAGTTGTCATGTAATTGTATCATATGAGAGATGTTTAATTTGGATTTGACATAAATCTGTTATGTAAATGTCATCCTGAGGTTTAATCAAATATGTTGTTTGAAAATGCCTCAAATAAAAAAGTGCCTTTTTAAAAGGCTTCATCATAGTTTTTCCCATGTTGTGCCACTTCTGATCAGTGGTCTGAATAATAATAAGTATCTACTGACAGTCCGTTCACCCCTCCATGAGCTGAATTTTGCTTGCTCATACACATATACACTTATTCCATTTTTTGTTATGATTCAATTTTCTTAAACCTGTGTTGTACAAGTGCCTGTATTATACTTGAGGTCTTGAGGTAACTGTTGTGTAAAACTTGAGTATCATTTAGGCTGCTCTTACAGTACACCAGTCTGTTGCTGGCTGGGAGTGGCAAACTAGGTCTGATCATTGGTGTACCGAGGCACTGTTGAAATACATGTGAACACAATAATTGTGATACTACGGTCAGTTTTGGCTGTGGGAGGTAAATTTGTCTACTTCTTCTGGTCACTTGGCTGTAACATCCATTATTTAGGAGACATGCGCCTCAGTGGAACTCTATTTTGCTGCTGAAGTAGTTCAACTGAAAAGGGGTGAATTATGGCATTTAGGAGCCACTGTGGCCTGTACTGTACATTGTAATCTAGTTGTCTGACTGTGTGAAGGTGTGAGGAACAGTGTGGGAATCATTCAGTTGGTTTAATCAAGCAATCACACTATATTTTTTTTGTTTTTTCTTTTGTCAAGTGTCATCATCATTAATGTCTTATCAAAAATGAAGGCTTTTATTTATGGATAAGTTGATGTAATTTGATATTATCACTGGCTTTTTCCACTAAACATACTTGCCCAGGATGAGACCTAGGTTGTGTTAAGCCCCATTTGGACAGGATTAACATTATACAGGGAGGTGGGGAATGAAATGTAATTTAACTCATCGTTGTGGGTGGCATTTTAAACATCACCTTGGTATGTGTAAATACAAGAAGAGCTGGAACACAGTGAAATAATCTATGTTAATATCCGTAAATGTCCTAATTTCTGGTTGTACTTGAATAACATATTCCATATATTTCCAGTAGTTCAACACTTCTCTCTGATCACTTTTGCACATAAATATGATAACAAAATACAAACATAAATAATGTGACTGCAGCAAATTATCCAAAGGTCTAAGTTAGAAACCCTGTGATTTCCACTCAGTCTTTGGCCTTCAGTTACACCCTTCTTCACCTTGTGAGGTTCCATTCAGTTTGACTTATTTTATTCTGTGAGTTCAGATCATTGAAACAGTGTTAGATCCTGCTGTTTCCCCTTGAGGTTTCAGGGGTTAGAGAGGCAGTGGAGAGTCCCTCTGATCCAGGAAGGCGGCTCACCATGGGGATCTGACAGACTGACCTGCCTGGCAGCTATGATAGATACACTGGGACTGGTCTGACCTTTCTGGCTGACATCCACAAGCTTGCTGTTGGCCCCGGCCATCATCTCTGGGTTGAAGTGCAGGTTTGGGAATAGTGGGGCTGCTCCAGTATATTCTGCACCATTTCTGCTGGACTCCTGAATCACCTCTTTGTGTGTCAGAAAACGATATTTGCTGTGAGGATTTCAAAGTGACTGAGTATCTATGCGCTCAACGGCCACAGAGAAGCAATATGTCCTTTCCACTTCTGTGCATCTGAGGGTTAAATGATCAATAACCAGGAAAAGAATCAAAATATACTCTTGAAAAAGATGGTAAGACTAGACCAGACCTCAAGTAGAGCCAGTGGGGAACATAGAGAACCAGAAACCTTTGAACCATGACTTTCTTGCCATAAATGTCACTTTGGTTTATGACTAAATACCTGTAAAGCTTCTAACAAAACTAAACTAAGATGGTGAACATGGAAAACATTATACCTTAATCAGCATGTCAGCATTGTCATTTGAGCATGTTAGCTCAACGCAGTGTCCCCTGCACGAGGGTGCGCGCTCTAAACATTTTTAGAGCGTGCACCCTCGTGACGTATCATGACGTATCTTGCCTCGACTGTGAAGGCTCCACAGGTCGTGGAACTCTGAAATTTTGTAACTAGGCTTTTCATTTCAAGATGGAAGTGTTTGAAATAGTAGTTACTGGATGTAACTCCAGTTCTATGAGTACGTGCGTAGCCCTCTAACGGGCTTCACTATTGGTTTTGCACACTTTTTTCAAACACTGTACTGTTCAATAGTCACTAGCGTTGCTTTAGTCTTTTTAGCCATAAACAGATCAATGCATCCTCAGCATTGAGGAGCTGTAGGGCAGTGCACATAGCCATGTTGGATAATAAAGTTCTTCCGGTAACACTCTTTAACTTCTTGCTTATTCACAGAATATTTTGTTTGTATGTTCCCTGGCATTTCTGAGAAGACTGCAAAGACCCACGCGTGGAGCATGAACACTGCCGTGCATGCTCATAGCTCGTGCCATCAGCGGAGGCCACAGTTTCTCGCTTGAGTGTAAACAAAGCTTTAGTCTTGTTAAGTAAACCACAAATCAACAATGAGCAACTCCACCATCTAAACATCTTAACATTTTAGATTCTGACCCGCATCAACAGTGTTACAAAACATTGCCAAATGTGGATCCTTCCTGAACTGTAATGATGAAAAAAAAACATATTCATGCCTTCATTTCAAGCAGACTAGACTATTGTAATGCATTATTCATTCACAGGCTTTCTGAAAAACTCTTGACAGACTTCAGTTGAATCAAAACTCTGCTGCTAGATTGCTTACTAAAACAAAAAAAAGGGAACATGTCATGCCAGTTTTGACCAGGCTCCACTGGCTTCCAGTATCTTTAAGGATTGAGAAGCTATTTTACTCAAAATACAAAGCACTAAAGCTCAGTTATTATTTCCCATTCTTATTTATGCCCCATCATGCACTCTCAGATCATCTCTGCCAATTTACTGGACATATCTACTGCCCTAAGAGGAAAATTGGAATGTAGGTTCTTTATATATATATACAATCTTGAATACAACGTGTATTTCCCTATTCTTGGATGTTTCCTATTTAATTAACTTCTTAGATGAAATTTTAAGTGGTTTGAAGTTTATTATTATATTCTGTGTTGTATTCACTTATTTCTTATTTGTATGTGTATGTGTATGTAGAGCACATTGAGCTGAATTCAATGCATTAATTATGTTCTATAAATAAAATGTATTATTGTAATAATTGTGAATAAATTATAGCTCAGTTTTCATCTCTGCAAAGAGAATTTGCTCCCCCGCTTTGTCTTTGTCGCCTTGACAACCACTTTCTGCTCTGTAGGACAAAGTGAAAATGATTGAAAAGTCAACACTGGCTTTCTACAGCATGTATTCAGGTATACTGAACACCCACCGGTCAGTCAAAAGCTTTGTTCTGCAGCAGACTCCCACCTGCTGTCTGTGCAAGAAACACTTGAAAAACATTATAGGAAATAATACAGAAAGACTGCTAGACACTCCTCCAACCACAGGAACCCAAAGACCCTGAAGATATCGGAGCTTGTTTGCTGCACACCTCATCTGACACATGCACAATCAAGTATTGATTTAGTCAGTCAATAAAAGACAGTCAGTTCTTCTGCCCTCATTCACTTAGCTGTCAGAAAACGTTACTGCTGCTATGCTGAAATTTAAGTGCAAATTTAAATGTACTTGTGTGAACATTTATCTAAAAGTAAACAATGGAGGGGGGATAAACAGGCTAAACACCTCTCCTGCTGAAGACCTATGTGATGCCAGGCCATAGACAAGATTTAAAAAATACAACTGCAAGCAACCTACATCATTTTAAAGGAACAGTTCGACATTTTGGGAAGTACATTTCTTTTGCAGAGTTAGATGAGAAGATTGATACCACTCTCATTTTTGTCTGTAAAATATGGTGCTACAGCCAGGAGCAGATTAGCCTAGCTTAGCATAAAGTCTGGAAACGGGGATTCACCTGCCTGGCAGTGTATCGCAAAATGTTAAGCTATTGATGAAAATCTTGTTTTTATTTTAGTTTTTTCAATGTTTACTTCATTCAACTGTACTGTTACAGTTTCTCTTTTCATTCATTTAATCACAGCTGTACGTACTACTTTACATGGTCTAAAAGCCGGTAAAATAGTAAGTAAATTAATAAAACTTTATTTGTATAGCACTTTTTAAAACACGCAGTTACAAAGTGCTTCACACACACACACACACACACGGAAAATCTAAGAGCTTTACCCACTCCACATGGAATTAAATTCTAGTGAGGTAAATTGTTGAATGGTTGTATGTAATCAATGTATATCTTAATATCTTTTATTGGCCTGAAAATAATGGAATTGAATTTCCCTACATATGGCCTAAATATGCCTTTTAAAAAATCACTGTGTAACAAAAGTTACACACACACACACACACACACACACACACACACACACACCAAAACAATATCTATGTGCTAAATGGTCTCTTTACATAACAGAAAGGATCAATAAAAATGTAGACACGAAGCAGTCTGAGGAAGAGTCTCTGTCTGAACAGGACTGTGAAGGTCTTATCCTCAGCTGCTGCGTATTTATTTCCTGCCTGAGATAATATCAGCCATGCTGTCGTTCTGTCTGCCTCCTCTAATTCTCATTTCCCACATTTTGGAAGACATCCAAAGTGGAAATAATCCTTATAATCCAGCAAAGCAGATGTGAAAGCAGTTTCTGGAAAATCCACTGCAGAAATGTATTTGACACCTGCACAGCATCAGCAATTAATATCAATTTATTAGGTACAATTACCATAATTTCGCTGCAAACTTCATCTGTGTGGTAAAAAAAAATACAGGTATTCAAAGGAGTATTCTTAACTGTATGTCAATGGGATCAGTACATTTTGATTCAAACATGGTACTGACATACAAAGCTATTTCATTTATCTTGTCTATGATTTGAGTTGAACCCTTAATATCTAATAAAACTGATGCTGGTCCTACAAGTCATTAGGGAGGGCCACTGTCAGCATGGGTGGGCAATTTCTTAATGGACTGCAGAAAGACCAGATTAGTTTACTGACATACCTTACTTGCTCTCTTAAATTCTATTATCCTCTCTCTTGAATTTAATTATTACCTGCTTGGACAGATGTATTGCTGTTGTAGATGGAGAAGGTAAAGTGTAATTAGATGTACTGAATGTGTCTGTGTGCATGGGGGCGGGTGTTAGACCTATTAACAGTTGGAACAAATTAGAACAAATTGGAACGTTTTTCAGCCATTATTTGGAGACTGATATCTAGATGAACATGAGAGATGCCTTTATTCAGCTCTACAGTTAAATATTTCAATGAGTCTGGGTTTAGGCAATATTTGCTTAAGACGTGGGCCATCAAAATTTCCTGCATAATTAATTCTGTGTAATGTAGGCTATTTTTTATGGCGGTGACATTTGCATTTTGTCATTTTCTGCCATGGAGCGCCATAAAGATTGACATTTGAGCAGCTGTGATGCTTTGGGCAGTGATGGAGTGGAGCCATTTGTCTCTTACTGCAGGGACAGTTCACAGCCTGAGCCTCTTCCTAATCTCATATATCCTCTATAAACTTGTAGCCATAAATTGTATAAATTTTGTATAAAATTGTATACATTTTAGCATCTATTTCTCATCATATTCAAATACCTAGACTCAATTTTACCATTGTATCATGGGAGCAAGGGTGGTAAATAGATTAAATAGCCAAAAAGCTTCCTCAAGTCTTTGAAGACTGTGAGATATAGAAACATAAAGTGTATAATTTTGCTATTATTCTAAAGGAAACACAACAGTCAGACTTCTGGACTCCACAGTAAATTCAGTTTACCACCGCCACTGTGTAGTTTTACCATATTTAAAGAGTCAACAAACTTTTAAATATTGGAAGTTTTAGCCCACAATACAAATCACATAAACTTGACATTACTGCTGACTGCCTTTGGTTTCTATTCATTTCAGTGTATATAAATCAATTTGCAAAAACTTTGTCAAGATGGTAATACATCACGTCTGCTTTTTTCCTGTCAAAAAAATCTCTAGGCCTAATCATAGTTGCACAGTGGTGCAGTACAGAGTTTTCAAATTAATCTGCACTCAACTTGGCAATAACACAATAACAACTCCGACAAAAGTAAAAGCTCCCTTAAACACTCCCTTTAAAAGACAAATTTCAATCTAAAAGCAGTAATTAAATAGACATGTATTTATATTCTTATTTGCCTTATTGTGACAGTCAAGGGCTGGAGATTACCCATCTTCAACACAACAACCAATATATACCAATAAGCAAAAAAATGTTTTAGAGTAGTCATGTATTTATATCTCAACTCACTAACAGGCTGGTGGCAGAAAGGTTGACATGAGCACATAAAATAGAGAGAAAAAAAAGTTGTTGGCAGGAAATGAGTTGCCACAACTGTCTGCCTTGCACCAGTGATTTATGTCTCAGGATATCACTGAGCCACACGATGAATCTTCATTTGATGGAGGACTTTATGACTCTCCAGTGTTTTACATAGATACCCAAACATACTGTAGGCTTGGGAGAGTGCTGGTCTATGGAGTCTGGCAAGTATCATAGGAAAACAATGTATACTTGAATTTCTTAATTCAGACCAGTTGTTTTTATTTTTAATTCACTGCGTTATGGTATTAACAATTTAGCACTATGTTTAAGGCATGTTGAAGATTGCATAATATTGTTTTACAAGCAAAATCCTAAGTATATCCACATATCGCTGTCCAAAATAAAAAAAACCTCTGCATTCTGAGACCCACATTAAGACCTTCCCGTTTTTGCATATTTTCGTGTTTTGCCTTATAAAGTTGTAATTTTTCACAGTATTGTCAAGTTATAACATTCCCAGAGTCAGCACAACCTCAGATGATCATATATGTCACTCAATGCAGACTTCTATTCACTGTAATAGGGGATATTAGCCCATAAAACAAACAAAAAAACATACAACAGACTAACAAACTTGAATTTTGTTTTAAATTAAGAAGCACTGAAAATCATAATAATGAAATAACCCTTCTCCCCCCATCAATACACACCTTCTGGAGGGATTGAAATGACTAAAATAATAATAATACGTTTATTTATATAGGCTATCTATATACTGTAAAGTAGTTTATTTGGTTTATTTCACATATTATTTACATCATGACTTACATCACCAACAAAGACGGTGGATGAGAACTGATCGATATAAACATAGAAAGAATGAGCAAAGCGTTGGGCAGACCTGGGTGAGATTATCCACATTTTTTACAACTTTTCATATTGGTTTTACAAATGGAAGTAAATTACTCACATGCACAAATAGGGGCTCCCCGGTTAGCTTAATTTCTGTAGTTTAACGGGGAAAAAAAGCATGTCTCTAGCTCAAACTGTTGAGGAGTAATGATGCTCTAAAGACAACATGATATTTGGGAGCGTATACGCCCCTGTGGGTTTCAGAGGGTTAAATCCAAGCTGCTCATATAGATTAGATTGCCCATGTCCTCACATCTTTCACTGTTGATTTTTCTCAGCATCAGGATACACAGTGATATATGCACACATTACTGAGAGCTGCTGAAGTTGGCAAGCATAGGTGAAACAACATCCAGTACTGCATCATAACTGCATGAAAAAAGGTCAGAATCTGTAGGCACCTCAATACCAAGGAAAGTTTCTACCGTAAAATCCAATAGTAGAACTGAAACTTGAGTTTTGAAAATTGAAATTGTTGTCTGTGTTACTTTGTCATTGTATTGCAATGTAGTTGCAGGTGCAGATTGATCTGAAAAGTCAATATAATATGGCCTCTACATGTTGATGCTCGTATTATAGTAAAACAAATGTAAATCAATGGCTTCAATCAATCAAAATTTAAAACACCAAGGTATACCTTGGAAAATGGCCGTATACAATAGTAATGTAAAACACTGGTATGATCTTTTAAGTGAGATGTATAACAGATTAGTAAAGTGTAAAATGTGCTAAACACTATCCACACTTTGATACACACACACTGCTAGCATGCAATTTATTATGTTAAGTGCATCCCAGAAGCTTATTTAAATTTTACTTTTTGCCTCCTGCCTCTAGCTCTCTTAGTCTCTGTTAGTGTTTTTTTTCCAGAGATTTTTGTTCTCTGTCATGTATTTTGTGCAGAGAGATATTGGAATAGTAATAGCTGATGTTTTTGTGTTGTTGTTGTTTTTTTTTTTAAATAAAGAAAAAGTGAAAGTGGAGAGCAGACAGTGCCATGGTGTGCTGAGCTTGTTCAAATTACATAGAAGGTTTCAAAGAGGGGGTTGGATCCACTGATGAAAATTTCTCAAACATTCAGCCTGTGGCTTCAATGCATTTTTTGTCTATTAAGGCTGCTGCTGGTTGAGAGATTGGCAACTCTGCCTCTTTGACTGTGGATTTCTCCCCTGTGTGATTGAGTGCCGATGTAAGATGACAAGTCAAGAATGAAGCCTTTGTTCTTAGAAATATTTACCAATAATTTATACCAAACAATGAAATATAGACAAGTGCATCACTAGGAGCTGTTTTAGCGTAAGTTTTTCTTCAAAGCAGAATACAAAGAGATTGGAAATATTAATTGAGTTAATTAATTAATAAAAGACTGTATCAATATAAGGGCTCTTGAACTCTATGAGGAGGGAGCACGAAACTGTTCTAAGTTAGGTTTTTGGACTGAATGGGTCATTGTCAAATGAAAAAGTTTTCTATTTGGTGAGACTGTGGTTGCTGAGTGCAGTCCAGGAGAATATCACTATTTGTTGTGTGGATGGGGTTATGGCTCTGAATCAGTGTCTTCCTTTTTATTGCTAAAAGGTCGCACCGTTTATGACATTCATCACGGCATCAGCTGTAAAATGGAACTGAACAATAGTGAATCTCGAGCAGAACAGCAGGAAAAGGGTGAATGGACTCTAAATAGGTAGATTTGTCAAATTGAAGAATGGCTTTGGCAGACAAAGATGTTGTGAAATATCTCCTGCAGCAGTGCAGTGACACTGCACAATTTGTAGTTGTTTAAATAAGAGTAAAGTCTAAATGCAGCTCTGTATGTATACTTTACATCTTTTCTGGTGATGCAGAGACAGTGCAAAGGGACTTTGTGAAGCAACCAAAAGACCCATCAAGCTAAAATGTGCTGTCTATGCAGATTTGAAGGAAAACTTGTTTGAAGTATCAATCCAATCTCCTTTAGAATGAGCTCTTGAATTTCACAGCCCATGATTTAAATCCAGTGCTAACATTCAGTGCCAGTGCAAGAGGTAGAGTGCCCTTTATTAGCGAGGCTAAAAGTAAGGGGTGGTGGGTAATAGATGTGTGTAGTGTAATGACTTTTACACCAGAGACCATCAATTCATGTTGGGTTTTACAAGCATAACCATAACCTTCCCCACCCTTTCCCTCTCTGTAGTTGCAAATATCAACATCATGTCTGGTGGTAGGGTTTGTTCAAATTGTGGTCCTTCTTTTCCCTTCTTTACTTTTTGTTTGTTTGTTTGAAACATAGCAATGTGCCAGCAAAATACAGGGATGAAGAAGACTGCTAGCTAGCTAGCAAACATAGATGTAAACTATCTAACTAAATATTCAACAAATCAACTTTGCAAATGTTTAATGAGGAAGGAAATGCATTAAACATGTTTGTTATGCCTCGAGGATAGACACAATGAGTTTTGGTGAGTAACACTGAATGTAAACGTTTGTTTAGAAGAAAACTCCAGCAGGTACCTTTTTAATTTGATTTATTTGGACAGATGCCAGTTACACTAGCTCCACTGAATAAGCAACCACAGAAAATGTAACAACAGCAAAATGCCCAACAACAGAAGAGTTTACAGGTCGATGGGGACAGATTGTTATAAGCGATGGCCAACAGATGATAGAAGGCTGAGCACAACACAGTGAAGCCAGGACTAACTTAGTTCATCTCAAACCTACTAAACGTCATGAGACTATTATCAAATAGGTTTATTTACTGCCCATGCTTTTGTTTTTGTTGCTATTTTATTCATTTTATGCTGATGTTATAGTTACTGTATCATATTTCCTTTCTTTGCTTTTTTCCTGATTTCTTCCCTTGTTCCTTTCTTTTATTTGTCTTTGAAATTTCTTCCTCTCTTTCAGATTCCTCCTCCACTCTTCCTACTGTTCATACTATCCCTGCTGCTTGTAATTTCCCAGATAATAAAACGACAAGTCGGTGCTCTCAGCAATTATGTGTTTTCTTCAAAAAATGTCCTTTTCAAGTTATTATTATTTAACTTTTGCAACTTTGCTCAATAAACAAACTCAATTTTAGCATCTGTTTACAAGCCCTGGAAATTTGTTCATGTGAATCCAGATTTGACCAAATCAAACACACTGTTGGTATAATCATAGTCTCACAGACACTGCTGTCAAGTTATCAGGAGTTCCTGGTGCACTAAGCTATCGAACCTCACTGTTTACAGTACCTGCATCAGTAAAATACAGTATATAGAGAGGCGATCAGGGGAAACAATCCTTACTGGTGCAGTTTTGTTTTCCCACCATCTCCTGCAGGACAAAATGATTCTTTTTCTCTTTTTTTCTCTAGATTTTAATTATTTAGCTACATTTCTTTTGACACGCTGTGCCTCTCCTTGTTACAGTAAATTCATGAATGATTAATAACAATAAAATAATTATAGGGTTCTATTTTAGTCTTTCAGTTAGTCTCCCTACTCAGATCACTGAACTGTTATCTCAGTTTCTTTACATCTTTAGCGGGTATACATTTGATGTAATTATATACAGTAGTTGCCATGGTCACTGAAACACACATGGAAAACACCGTTAAAATGGTAAAGAGCCACTGAGCAATCTTTCCACCTGTCTCCGTACCGTAGGAAATGACCAAAGCAGCTTCGAGATGCTTTTCTTTCTTGGAAGCTTTGTCCAAGGAAACACAAGAGTATGGGTGTCAGGATGGCTGTTAATTCAGTGTTTGCATGCCGGTTTTAGAGAGCTGCGTTAACATCCCCTGTGGATGAAAGTAATTGCATTTCATCGGCTGAAAACACAGAAGAGTTTCCATCCAAACACAACCATACTTCCAAACACAAACACACAACCATAAATCCTCTAACAGCCACAAGGTCCACCCCCAAGGGGAAATCAATTACCGTGCTTACAATCCACACAGAAAATGTTGAAGTTGTACTTGTGGTGAGAGTACTCATACTAATAGTATACACATACTAATGTATGTACAGGGCACTGGCTAAACTCTGGAATAATGTCATTTAAGTGGAAATGTTTTGTTTCTCTTTCTCTGGACTTGATTGAACTGTAATGTGAAGCATAAAATCAATGTTTCGTCTGTATAGACAACATTCAGCACTGCACAAAGGACAGCGGAGTGATCTATGTAAGTTGACGTCACTGTTGCTGTGCTTTCTCACTGAAGAGTATTTGTCAAAAAGCAGGGTTCATGAAGTTGAGAGTGAAACTTTACATTGGCATAGCATGAAGCTCACTTGCAGGTGACATCGTGATTTCAGTTCTAAATTACGGACTCACATATCTCTTGTTGAAAACCCCACATGGCCCCACTCACAGCACTGTTGCTGAAAATAGCACAGTGCCGTTAAGGGCTTGGTCAGGATGGTGTGCTTTGCGATAAGAATCTTTAATATGTATAACAATTTCTAGAGTCCGATTGCAAAAAATATTACTTAGTATACTATATTTAATGCATTTTCGTAGTAAAAGCCTTTGAATGTATCTAGTTTTGTCATTAAAATGATTGAAATTTGATGTTGAAGTTATCTTTTCACAGTCAGACCAGTCCACTATGGCTGTTACTGCTTAGTGTTTATATTCACTCTGGGCATTAATGTGTGTGATATTAAAAGTTTTTGACCATTAGTAACACTATGAAGCATACATATATATATTTGTTGTTTGTATCATGCACATGCAGGAAGATGCCAGTTATATGCTGTTCCATTTATAAACAGTTGGTGGCGTAAACATGCCAGGAAGTGTAGCAATGCTGCTGCAAAGGCAGAGAAAAAGAAGACTGCAAGATTGCAAACATGAATTTAAACAATACACAATTTGAAATAATCAAAAAATTCAAATATGTTTTATGAGGAAAAAATATATTTCCTCATTGATACACGCAATGGGTTTTGCTGAGGGACAGTAAATGTAAACATTACTTTGTTTACAAACAAAAATCTCCACAGGATACCTTTAATGACTCTTATGGACCATGTTAGCATGCCTTTGCTATTAGCATCACAGAGAAACAGTTAGAATGGGATATGTACAGGATTAGAGGCCTTTATCTTCCTGAAAACGTAATTTAAGTGACAGTCTCTTAAAATATGAAATTCCCTCTTTGCAATGGACAGTGTTTCCTTGCTGACCCATGGTGGAGGGATACGTCTTGGCATTCACAAGCATGTTTTTCACATGGACACAACACGGAAAAAACCTTCTGCCAGGACAAAGAATACCCACTTGATTTGGATATCTGAGACTGCTAAAGCCTCATATTAGCTTTGGGTTAACTTTACAATGCATTTTCACAGGGAATGAGCACTGTGGATTTGGTCACCCATTTTTGACTGTATTCGCACTAGAAGGGATCACTTGATGGTCAGTATGCCAATGTCTTAAGTCATTTTGCGTGCTATCACGACACCTTTTTAGCTTTTCGCATGTCATTTCACGCCATTTAGTCTGTATTGACTCATATTGTGCAAAGACGACGTGTCATTTTTCAGAGATAAAGTCCTCACAGGGACAAGGTCGGAGTGGATGGATGGGTAGAAAAAAACAGGAATATTACCCAGGAGGCCACTGTTCATGTCCCGTCTGAAACCAAAAGTCAACGTTGACTTGTTTTAACTTACATACATAAGTTCACTTACGTAATGTATATAACTTATGTAACATACATAACGTAACTTAACTTACATTTGTACGTAACTTACCTGACTAATGTAACTAATGTACTTACCTACTGGTCGATTAAGAGGAGTGAGGAGTCAGCAGTCGATGGCGGTATAAAACAGAGCCATCAATAAAATAGGTTTTTCATTGCGAATCACTGCAACCACAAGAGGTCCTTGAGCATACAGTCATAAATGTGCACAAAAAATACACACACACCCAAATGCATGATCCCCTCCAGGCTTACAATCTGGTGGAGAAAATAACTCTTTCAACGTATACATGGCATGTAAATATTGTTTAAAGACAGAGCTTTAACTGAAAAGATAACACATTATATATGAAAAAAGTAACATATCCCCCAAATGCCAAAATTACCTGTACCACCGTGTTCTTAAGAAAATATTCGACCTATCACAAGCCATTTTTACCTGTAGTGTTATACTTGCTAATTATGTTTATCTCAATTTTCCTAATAAAATAAATAGCTACATTAGTGTTTGATGCAGTGTCTGTCCTTCATGCTAAATATGTTTACAGTTAAGGTGGTCGAGCCTTCCAGTAATGTCCACATTTGAGAAATGCTTATAACAATAATGAGCCAAACAGAGGTACTGAACGACATCAGGAAGCAACCCACAGTGAAGCCTTTGAAAACAGTAATGCAGCTGTTTAAGACAAACAAGCCTGGCTGAGCTGGTGAGCTGCTCTAAGATGAAAAAGAACAAAGTACCAAACAGGCAACTTTGTTTTGATAAATGAGAGAATTAAACTCCAGTAATCTGTGAAATAACTTACTTGGGTCATTAATAAAATATGTGAATTAGTTAAATGAACAGAAAAGTCACCTTAAAAAATGACCATATATGCTGTGAAACTAAGAGAGACCATATGGATGAATGTGCATTACAATATTGTTCACTGCTCCTTGAGCTGCTTTAGAAAGGAAAGCTAATGCTCTTTTTAAAATTGGTTTCTCTTTGTACTGTTACAGTGTATTGGAATATTTAAAAATGATAGAATAACATAGATTCCTAATTACTATTAAATGTTATTTTCTAATTATAATTAATATGTTAACTTTGTAAATGCAGGAAAATGAATCTTGTATTGCAAGAACTGTTCATTAATTGATCGTTTTTTGCAAGTCTTAACTCTTGCAATGGCTAATAGAGATAAAACATTTAGCCCAACACAAGCCCACATCTTAACCAAGTGACAGAATTTGAATTTCTCCAGTGTGCCTGTTTGTATCTTAATGATAATTTAGGTTGAGTGCATTTTTCAGTGATGCCACTTGGGTAGGCAGGCACCTGACACAGTAATCAGAGATTATGGGTTGCTATTTTCAGAGTGTAGTGTGTAATGCACCAAGGGCATGCTGATGCACTTTTGGTATTTTTGTTGCCACAGAGTTAGGGTTAGGCTACAGGGTGGGATCCTGCATCCATTATCATACATTATACAGTAAGTGGGTATGCAGCTGGTTACATGTAGTGACAATTTGTTGATGGAGTAGTGAGTCTTTACCAGCTCTTCTTAAGAGAAAATTTGGAATGTGCAGAAGTCAAATTTCTGGACATGATGAAAACCCAGCGGTCAGTGGAAGTTCGTGACCCACAGATGGGTTAAACATTGAGCATAGAGTGAAATTGACCAACACAAAAAATTAGGACGACTTTATTGTGCAATAGACCCAAGTCTACAATTGATTCTGAACAAAATATAACATTTGAGAACAGCTTGTTATGCAGCTCATTACGTTTGCTTATGTCATTGTTGTGTGGGTTTTTCAGTATTATGCCTGATTCATTTCTGCCAGTTATTCTGCAGGGCATTTTATACTGCAAAAGTGAAATGCACTTAGCTTCAAACATTCTGTAGTTTTTATCAAGCTAAAACTCTGTCCCCTCACATGGGCAAAGACCCTGTCACTATTCTATTTTGGTGACAAACGGGACATGCACCAACACACCATCTGTGCTGCATTAAAGCGCTGTAGAGGCTGTCATGATTGACAAAACTGGTAACGGCGACACCCATTCCAAACTCCTGTCTGGCTCTGGGTCGCTGGAGATGAAGAGTGATGGCCTGTCACTTGGGCTCTCAGCGTATGACTGGGGGACGGCTTCAGACGGGAGGAAACAAGCTCATCTCTGGTGTGGATGAGGATGACACCGTGCCACATGCTTGATAATAGCCCCCTCAGTTTAGGGAATAAACAGAGGGATGTTTATAATGAGATTGTGCTGCCGGGCCTCTGATGGTCCCACACTCCAGGAGTCTGAACACACCATTTAGTTTGCATGCTTGCACTATAATATACAGGCCTGAATCCTTTTGAAGCTCTTTATTTATCTGCACAGAGAGGAATTACAGGGAAAATGGGAGAAAGTATCAGGGGATAACATCAATCAAGGTGTGTAGGTAAATACAGACACATGGTTACAAGTACTGAATGTCCAATGCAGAATCCCAGCTTTGGCATTTAACTATCGTCATGCTGGGAAAATGTTTTTAAAACATCTATAAAGTTTACTGAGAGAGAAGAGAGTTTGTAGAACTAGGAGAGTAATTGCAACAGGAGCAATGGGAATTTTAAACATTTAAAACTTAATGGGGTATTATTTGAGATCACAGTTTTTTCTTCCAAATTACCAGAAATGTTGGACGGTGTAGTCCCTCATTCGTCCAGGAGTGTTCTAACGTAGAAAAGGTTTCAGTCGTAGTCATCTGGACACTGTTTTCAGAATCAAGACGTTTGGCTCCCATCCGGAAGTCGAATTGTCCAATTGAGAATGACTTCCGGATGGGAGCCGAAACGTCTTGATTCTGAAAACAGTGTCCAGATGACTACGACTGAAACCTTTTCTACGTTATACCAGAAATGTTAAACGTCTGTTAGATGCCACAACATAGGACTCTTATAATCATTTAACTTTGCCTGAAATATCAAAGCAAAACAAATCAATGATTCACACTCCTTATATTTCTAAGATTATTTGGGGCCATAAATTATGATTAGAATGGAAATTTCAGGACATTAAAATTGATAAATTTATTTACTACTGCATCTTGCTTGCTACATTTGGGCTCTGGTGTCGTTACATGATCTCTGATCTCTGCAGTGATGTTGGAAATTATATGTTATCAAAATTAAAGAGACTGTTTCCCAAAGAAAAACACAGTTTCAGCAAATGCCCCAAAACAATATATTTGCACAATCAGGTGACACTGGGTTGATTGGATGGTTCAACAAAACATTCCTGTTTGTTGGTTCCCCTTAACCATTACTTTTTATTATCATTCCCAACCTTAACCAAGTATTTTAAGCTTAAGGCGAAAATTGGAGGACTTGTTGGAATTGAAAGGAATGAAAATAAACGTGTTTTCTGCCTTCAGGCTTTGGGAAAACATTAACAATTTGTATTCTCTGAACTGGCTGCATTTCAACATCCACAGATCACGTACTGTTCGATACATAGTACTTCATTGTTGATTCTTACCCTTTCAGACCAGTCATGTTTGTCTTTCCACTCAGTGGAGGTCTTTGTATTGAAGAGCCACACTCACAGATGAGCATGGCTGCCATCTGATGACTGATATAACAGGAAGTGTAGTCACAGTTTGCAGGTCTCCAGTGTTTCAAATCTTGTTGTGAAAAATGCCATATGCACATCTGTCTGCATATGAATAATGGGAAAACATGTAATTACATCACTGAGGCGCCTTGGGATATACACTGCTCTAGTGTTTAAATTAATTCCTCAGATGCCCTCTGCTTGACATTTCTGTGAGGAGGCTGGAACCCCATCAAGCTATCGCTGTTGAACTCTCCCCCAGCGGGCAGAACAAGCCCAAAGCAGAACTTTTTTCCACTGGCTCATACCTGCTTTTTCCTGTACCATACCTGTATCAGCACAACCCCCCCAAGGTGTCCTTCTCCCTGTTTACTGACAGACCGGAGGCCTAAGATGATTAATCACTGCTGAGACACACTAGTTCACTAGTTAAAACAACGGCAGCTCCCAGCTCCTTCACCTCTACCAAGGTTAATTAGCATCAGTGTCTCACTCTTAATTACATTACCAGTTTCCAAGGAGCAGATAAGAATAATCATAAAGATCTCTGACAGAGCCAATTGCTTTTTACTCATTTACAAATCAGGATTGGCTTAAGAAAACACTTGATTATTAAGCATGATTATGGAAATGTTGGTTGATGGGTCCATCACTTTAGTCCAGACTGACTATTCAATGCAACTACTGCATGGATTGCCATTCAGTTTTGCACAGACATTCATAGTCCCCAGAGGAATAATCCTAATGTCTCCGATGGTCCCCTGACTTTTCCTCTAGCACCACTAGCAGGTTGGTATGTGCAATTCATAGTGAATTGTCTCAACAACTGCTGGACTGGATTACTATGCAATTTGGTGCAGACTTCAAACTGCAATTTGTCCAATTCTGTGGACACATATCTTACAGTTTGGTTTTCTTTACAATGAGCATTACAGCTTCACAGAGGTGCTGGCGTGACTCGAGACTCTTAGTGTTGTTTTGACTGTAACAACAAGCCTTGATGGGAAAGACCCATTTCAGCCATCAAGGAATTCCTAACATGCCCACTTCACCTACTGTGAGGAGCAGTGGAGGAAAAAGGGAAACCATATTCAAACTAAAAAAACTCATTCTCATTTACTTTGATAACTCAGTAAGTCTACTATTGACATTCATCATACTGAACTTAATTGTCTGGAAACTGTAATTACGACTGGATTCAGTTAATTGCCCATTAATTAGAGTATCATTGCTACCACCAACCCTCTCTCCCTACGTTCACATGACCCCTGAGGGTTGTTAGGCTGGAATAGATTATAAAATAACTTCACTCTGATCAGAAACAGCCGACAGAGCCGACTTCTGCCACCTAGTTCAGGAATCTCAACTGAATGTGACTCCTGGCAGCCGCCTGCTCTAAAAATAAGCCTTGCTTGTTCCTGCACTGTGAATATGAGATCATATCACTACCTCTTCCCATAACAATTAATCAAGTGTAGCTGAGCTATCCTCAAATGATGTTAGCCTTTCCCCAGGAATCAGAATGGCTGACGCTATTGTGAGGAAATTGCCTTTTGAGAAATGGCTGTATTCCCTGCTACAATATCCGAGTTTGTCCTCAGAGAACTAGAGAATCGTTTTCTTTCTGCAACAGGATTGTGCCAACAGATTCTGGGAGCATTTTTAATAGAGGAGGCCTGGTCATCCAGAATGGTGTTATTTCAGGCTGAGGGATACATGTGTGCAGGCAGCTTGTTCCCAATCAGTAGAGAGGAAAAAGCCCCAATGAATCAGTACTCAATACCACCGTGAACGGATGGAAATAGTGAACCCAAATGCTTGCTTTGATCCACAGAATCAATTTGGTCTAAATTGAAATGTCCCAGCAGTCATGTCCATAAAGATCTCAACCATAGTTTACACAATAATATTTTTTTCTACAAAATTACTTGTGAGAAAAACATTCTGAGGTCATTCTGTGCAAGAGTCTCACAAAATAGATGGAAGATGGATAGAATGGAAACTACAAAATGTCAGTCGTTCATTGGAAATCATTGTTGCTTTTAGAACCAGAAAATAGCAACACTCAACAAAACATAAAACTATGCCCTTTATAGGAATGTTTTGTTCTGACAAGCAACTACATATAATCACTATCATTCAATGCTTTTCTGAACCCTGTGTCTGTTGATGTTTTAAAACATAAACAGCAGCTAAACATCAAACCGCGCAGCGTTACCATACCGAGGGTCATAAACGTCTATGCTCGAGTGATGCTTCCTGACTCAAACCAAAGTATCTGTGTTAATTTAGCTGTGTGTCTATTTATTTCTTTTAATTAACCGCTGTCCTTAAACTGTCCTCCCAAGAGGAACGACAGCATCAGTTGTTTTGAGCAAGTGCCCCAAAACGACACGTATACGTTCAAGTGACAAAGCCTGCTACCAAACACTTTTGTGTTGTTGTAGAGGGCATGGACAAACAACTTGTTTGATTTGGACTTTTTGGTTGTTCCACTTGCCTCTACAACTAAATGCAATCTCTCATTGAGGGTTTTTTCATTAGTCTCTCTGCAAAAGTGAAATGTGTTCCTGGGGTTTACTATTCACATTCTAAGGTAAAGGTGTATCTACTACAGCACTTGCATTTAGAATTTGGAGCCTTCACGATTTTAACACAGTTAAAGGATAAGGCTGGTGTTAATTTCTTTTTGTATTGTCAACAAATCCCATAAGAAGACCAAAACTAACAATGCGTTAGGCCGTCTCTCAATACTTTCATAGACTTAAATAGACTGTCTAATGTAAAAATTGAAAAACGGGTCACAAAAATGTAAGTTCATGTTATTTTAAAAGGCAAAATAATGTACTAAAAAAGGTTGGTACTGTAGTTTATAGCAAATGTTACTCAAACAGCAGTAAATAACATATGTGTCTGGGACTATTTTTAGCTGCAGATTCAGCGCGCTGTAGTTAGTACTTACGGCAGGAGGAACATGTCACCCAGTGCTATGTGTGGCTCGTTGATGTGTTTTAAATAATCATTGGACAAAATGGAGGTTTATAGCAGAAAAGAATAAGATATATCAGGCTTTGGTCACATAGACAATACTCCAATCGATCAATTAATTGTTGTTTACTTTCTTCATGGGTTTTGTTGACCATAAGTAAAATATAGAATATCGCCAGCCTAATCCTTTAAATGACTGAATTAATTTGTTGTCTTAGAAAGGAATCGTTCGACCTTTCTGGAAATATTCTTATTCACTTTCTTGCCAAGAGTTAGATAAGAAGAACCACACCACTCTCGTGTCTTAATGGTAAATATGAAACTACAGCCAGCAGCCCGTTAGCTTTGCACAAAGACTGGAGGAGAACGGTGGGAAACAGCTAGTCCAACAAAATCAGCGTACCTGCACCTCTATCATCGGCTCTCGTTGGTTTAATCAATACACGAATGGAAGTGTAAAAACGACATGTTGCCGTTTTAAGGGAGTTTATGTGTTAGACTATTTCTTGGCGGGATGCAGTGACTTCCTAAAGGAACCGCATCACTCTGAGGTTGCCAGGCAACCAGCGGAGAATCCAGGAAGTCACTGTGCCTGGCAAACAAGATATAACTTAAGTAGAGAGCTTTAGAGGTGTTTCCCCTTTTCCAGTCTTAATGCTAAGCAAAACTAAAGGGGTCCTGGCTGTAGCTTCATATTTACCGTGCAGACATGAGAGTGGTATCCATCATCTAATCTAACTGTCTGCAAGAAAGCAAAGAAGTGTATTTTCCAAAATCTCAATTCCTTTTTAAGAACTACAGCTCCCATGAAGTTTTACCTGCACAACAGTGCATCATTGTAATTTGTCAAAAAATCTTAACTCAAGGTCAGCTTACGTGCTTTTTCCAGAGCATTCAGTTGCATCTCGCTTTCTTCATCAGCAGATGGAGTTTGGAGTTGTCAAGAAGGGGGTTCAAATGGCTGAGCTGTCGTCACATAATGTGACTAAGCCATCTTCATGACAATTCAGCAAACTCTACCAAGTGATGAAGACCATGAGATGCCTTTGAAAGCTCCAGAATAAGCTATTAAGTGGGCTTTCAGTTAAATTGGACATTTGAATTTAATTACAAAGATTTTCTTCTTCTCTTATTGCACCTCCTGCTGCCTTAAACAGCCCTAACTAAGAATAAGTTATAATTATACACTAATGTGCAGGGCTAATGCACATTTAGCATTTCCACACTTAAGAATATAACTGACAGCAAAAAGGAAATAATGCAGTGAGGAAACCAAATCAAAGAAAACATGAGAGGCTGTCAGCAACCCAGATCGCTTGAGTAAACAGTGGCACTGATGGTAATTGAGATGCATCAAGATGGCTCTGGAAATGATCTGTCAGAGATGGGATATGGAGGTATATGTATCACAAAGGGAAACAGTGAAATCCACATTACCTCCTGGTTTGGTTTGTGAATGCATGTAGATGTCTTGGCAGTCAGCAATATTCCATCTAAATGAGTTTGCTCTTCTCTCTGGGAAGCCAAATCTATAAAGCAGCTACTTTGGCATTTAGAAAATCCATTTACCATGATTGAAACTATCCAGCTGAAACCACTACAGTCAGTCTTTTTATTCTCAAGAGCCAGTACATCTCACATATGATTTTTTTTCAAATACGTTGAAAAGAAAAGCAATCTCCATGTCAATACAAAAAATGCCATCCTTACTAGTAAGCCAACAGAGTACTGAATCATTGATACAGGCATGGGACTTTAAGAGTGACAGCAAGGTTTTAAGCACATGAAATAGCGGACTCTATGATGACAATTTTTTATGTTTCATCACTTTATTATTGGTAGTGGTTTAGTAGCAGATTCTCTCCAGACTGCTTGCTTTCAACCCCAGATTATCAGAAACTTGAAACTATAGTTATGGCTCACTGTTTGTTTTGTTTTTTTCCCAATTTTTGCCGAAACATACTAGTTTGTTTTTAAAGGCAGGTCAGTTTAAACTGAGCTTTGCCTGGATTTTACGTTCCCATGCTGGAGTAGTGTGTTTAATGGTATACTGGTATTAGTGAGCGTACAGACACAGAGAGTGTTTGAGTAGATGAAATATAAAGAATGCAGTCAGACTGCCAATGTACCCACCTCTTTCTCTTCGTGCATCTGATTTAACTTTTACATGCAAAATTGCGAGGTTCTCCAATTTCCAGCCAGTTTAAGGTGGGTGGGGGTTTATAGAATTGCACATGTAGTAGGTTGGAAATGCTACATGTTTTATTTAAATTAGTTTCACATTTCAGGTCACTTGTTAACATGTCATGGTTGCGCCATATTGCTAAGCGCTGCAGTTAAGTGAAAGTGTGTGAGAGAGAGTAATGTGTAAGAATGTTGTCGAAGGCTTTGTGTGTCCTTTGCTAGAGTTAAATGAGTGTTAGCAGAACTGTGTTAAGATATGAATTACTGTAGGAATTAGATTAAAGTGAATGTGTGTATTTTTTTATTGTTGTTTTGTTTATTTAATTTGTGAAACATTTTGGTATTCATTTAATATGCACTTATGCATCAGAGAGCTTAGAGATAAAGTGACTAGGAACTGTATGCAGTTGCATTTAGAAATGAAAAGACTCTGGCCTGAGCAAGACGGTAACTTTGGTCTTCTCTCTATCAGTCCACAGACACTTTTTTTGGCTACAGAGTGCTGCCTAACCTGTGTAAGCCTTGCTGCCGGTCCAGATTTCCCCTAGGTCTATAAAAGTTCCGGGCTCTTTGGGTGGAAACGCGGCTTAAGTTATTCTCATCTTCATCAAGTGTTTACCTCTTACAAAAGAAAGTGCAACAAACAAGGTCCTCTGACTATGAGTACAGCTCAAAATGTAATGTAAACTAGTGGTAAATTAACAAATTATGATCTGCAGCATGATCAACATGTTTTTGCTCCAAGTCACTAAAAGACAATAGCGATTGTAATGTAATTTTTATCACTTGTTTCAGTTAGCTAGCAGTTAAACCGACTGTTACTAGGTGTGAATATTTAGTAACAACTTCTATCTCTTCGTAAGAACTAGTTTGTGTGGTGCAACCTGTTTTAATGGATTGTTGCATACATCTCCACTTAGTAAACACTTAAGGTATAACTAGGCTGAGTTTGAACTCAGGTGCAGCTGGCACCAGCCCAGTAGCAAGTACTCCTTGCTCGATATTGCCTAGCAACACAAACACAGGAACTAAATTATGTGATGTTTAAAACACACACTGATTTGTAATCACTATCACTGAGTTTGTTGTGTTATATCCATTTATCTATATACAGTATATTTTCAGTTTCACTAAACGAATTCCAGACTTCAGCTGTGCACCTACATGTAAAGTCAGGGCAGAACTGGAATAATTATTTAGGCCGGAAACATCCACAGATTCACCACGGACCACACTGTAACCGTTTTGTGGAAATATTTTTTCTGTTTATTGTCAATGTCAGAAACATATCTTTTAGTTTTATTACTACACGCAAAAACTGCTTCAGTTTTTCAAATGCACTGCCATATTTAAGGCTACAGGAATAAATATTCATATATGTACTTTTTGTGCAGTTTTGGAGTGTTTGTTTTGCATCTGACATTTCCTCAGAGCTCTGACTGGACTTGTGTTGATCATCATGAAGCTCTGGTAGCTCTGAGTAACTGGAGGCACTTCCACCTGACACAAAAGTGTACACATGTCTTTATTTTCAACACTATTTTTATGCATACACATCTCTTGCTTTCCTACATAGCATGATTAAGTGCTGATGCCATTTATTGTTTTTTTAAAACACAGAATCAACTCGTGAAGGATAGTTGTGACGTGCTGAAAGCAGCCCTGCTAGCATGTTGGACATGTCTGTAATTTTGCAACATTTGGCTGCACTCCACCCAATAATGTAATAACTCGTCCTGACTGATATTGTAATAACATTTTTACAGATAATGTAATACCTTTCAGGTGGGTCATTAAAAAAAATACAACTGATGATGTAATAATTTTGACAGCTAACTTTATAATGTAAAAAAATGTGCTTTTTTTGTCTTGGAAAAAGTGTGCAAGTATATAAAATTTATAATACTGTTAGTGTCATGTTAGCCTACTGAAAACACTAACTGATTCGACACTGATTTCATGTTTGGAAATGCAAACTCTAGGCTTTATATAGAATTTGAAACAGATGGCAAGTGGTACGTTGTTATCAGATGCATTAAACTAAAATTCCTATCAATGGACAATGAACCCGTCCATACCCATGCTGATTGGTTGTTGCAAGGACCATCCATTAGACCAGAGTGGATCTTAAATTAAACACCGTCAGAAGATGACAAAAGCTGCAGAAGATGGCTAACGTTACACAAGCGATTATTATTGAATGAAGTGTCTCCTTTGCTTCGCTTAACGTTACCTGCCACACCAATCACGGCTGGAATAGTGTTGTGTGGCTCACTTTGTTTATTTCCTATTTACAGAGCCAGGGCTGTGTACAAAAACCTGTTTTTTTTTTTTTCAGCGCACACACTGAATGGACCATGAGGAGATATTCGCTGAGTTTGACAAAAAGACATGTATTTGATTAAAATCACATATCCCATCTTTAAGTGCAAATTTTGTTACATTTTTGGGTGCTAAACTGTTAATTGTGTATTACAGTACAAGCTTACTTGAAATTAGTCCGTTTCAAGCAATTGGATCCACAGCCTTGTATGAAAACAATGAGAGGAGCCATTGTTGGCTGGTTTTGTGAGTTTGTCAAATACCATCTTACACAGAAAAAAAAATCACACCAACTACACAGAGCCAAAATACACAGTTATTACTCAGCATCTATCAAATTACAAAATAATGCACTAGGATTATCTGTCCTTGCAAGTAAACATGGTAACAGGCATATAATTCCACAAAGCATGAATCTCCCTCTGACACCAAACAAACCAACTTTAAATGAGATGCTGTTTTTAGGGGGCGTACTAGACTGCATGGTTAAACCCAGAAGAGTTAAATACATGACATACTTGTGCCTTTACTAGTAATTATTTCCATTTTCAGTTATGAATGAATGATAATTGTTTGATTTATTAAAAGCCAATATGAAATGAATATAGCTAAATCAGCTAGAAGTGAACTGTCTGTTCAGTGAACAGACATTTTGAGAGGCAGTGCCTCCTGTTTCTGTGATAAAACGTAGTTCCAATAAAAAATTGTCACGATGAGGATTAGCCGAAAATAAGGAGGCTATTGTTACTTGAAAGACAAGTTGCTGTCAGTTGCTGTCAAGTTTTTCCAACGTCATTTTCTTTGAGCAGCACAAATAAATTTCCTTACACCTCCATGGTATTAGGATGGTGGCAGAAATCTCACAGACAAAACAACAACAAAAACAAACCCCAGCAGATAAAACTGTATACCACTAGCCTAGGCGGAACTGAGAAAATGTGTTGTTCGTTATGAGTTAAGTAACCCTTATAGGCAAGGGGAGCAAGAGCCCAAACAGCTGTCGCAACCAGATTAACAAACATTCAGTACATGACTTCTGCTGCTAAATTGGATTAGCAATTGCAACTTTCTCTGACAGGAAAAGTACATGACAGCACCGAGCCCCTAATAACCTCTAAAAGTGCCCTCAGTGGATTAAGTGGTAAATATGGCAGATGAAACGGAAGCTGACAGCCTCCTTTTTTAAATTGGCCGATGAGAAATGATCATTCATCCTTTTGTTACATATACAGGAACTTCCTGTAGCAGAGACCAATTTAGTGTGTCACTTGTGGTATTTTATATTTATTATGCTGGATTTCTTTTTTTTTTTTTTTTTCAGTGCCATCACTTGCATGTGTGGTACAGACTCTACGGACTATGTAAACTTAAAGGGACCTTAGCAAAACTCTAGGCTGACTCTTTCATTAACCACAAATCCAAAATAAACCACAGGCACATCTGAACTATACTCATGCAATTATAACTGTTACTGGACCTTCAGTGGAGCTGTGATGAGATGATTGTCATACAGGAAAGTCAAACTAGTGCGTTTGTAACTGAAGAGTTGTAACTAAAAGTGTGGTACTGGTCTTGCTATCAGATCTTAGAAATGTCATCAATTACAGTAATGTTAACTGCTCTCATTACAATTACACATTGATGTTTGATTGACAGGCGCTAAGGCTAATTAGCTAGTGAGAGTTGAGAGAATACATCTGGTCAACTGCTGTGTAGTATTGAATGGTTAAGACTATTAACTGTACATTCAGCTGGATCCGTAGCTATCTCAAGAAATGTATTCAAACTGAGGAAGAAAAAAATTGTTTGTGTGCAGTGTGAATTTCAGCAGAACTGGAAACAAAACAAACCGGGCAGGTAAACAGGATTTAGTGCAGGAGGCGGGATGGTGGCTCTGTTGTTGGCATTTTGTGGAGCTCAGCAACAAGCGTGTTTTCCCAAACGAATTGTGAATTGCCACTATTCCAGTTGGTATTTGTTACCTACACATATTTCAATAAGGAGGGATTGATTGGAAGTGTATAACAATACAACACTATTAATTGAGGTTAGAAACAGAGAAAGACTTTGGCAATTAGACTTCATCAATGTGAAGCTTCTTCATTAATCATAGACCTATATGAAGATAGAAGATAGGACAGGAACCCCCAGAGTCTAGACGCTGGTGGTGGCGGAGTGAAGCCAGCAGGTTGATTCAGCTGAATTTCCCTGGACATCCTCGGGGTAAAGGTGGTGATGTGGCAATGGTAGGTGTGAAAGACTGAATGACAGGACAGCATCCAGAGACTGTTTGGCTGGAAGAACGTGGGCAGAAAGATCAGCGGTCCGGTATGGCAACATCAGAGTTGTGAATGTAGGGACTTTGACAGCGTGGAGACGTGGAAGGGATGGAGAAAATTAGAACAGGAGGAAATATCAGACATTCACACATAGGAATAAAGCCAGAACGTGAGGGAAAAGATCTCCTTTACTTGAACTTTCACCAGAGCCTCATTTTACTGTTACAGCTGTAGCTGTAGGCATTAAACAGCTTGTTGGCATCTTTAAATCAACGCATTTCTCTCTTTGCCTTAAATGCACACAGAGAAATGCTCACCTTTTTTGCCATTCATCAGTAGTTAAATTTATTTTGTGCATGAATGCATAGGCTGGTCTAATTCCTCAGGTGTATTGATATTCCATCAGTGTTCAGCTCCAACAAACTTTGTATTTCCATTTGTTTTCTTGTTGGGTTAAACATGGCTCTGTGGTATTTTTGGTTCAGGTTGTTAAAAGCTCATCTGGCTCAAACATAAAGTTTATGGTTTGATTGACCAAAAATTAAAAGGTATATTGACACAAAGAGTAAGGCATGGAAAATCAGCAATTTGTACTTTACTCAATTAATCAATATTAAAATATACTACAAAGCAAACGCAGCTATAAACACATATAATAATAATATAATATGAATAAATAAGCAATTATCAAGCTAAAGGCAGACAGATGGAGAAATTGCAGATCGTTTCCCACTAATACCACTTCCAGTAATGGCAGAGAGCCAGACACAGACTGGGATTTAATGCTCAGGATGAAATTCTGGGCTCCTGGTGTGACGTTCTGCCTCATCTATTCTGTGATGAATCCATCATCCATTTCCTGGCTCGGTGCTGTCATCTGAATTCATAAAAAGACAACATTAGCATAAATATGCATAGTAACTTTAAAGAACTCTGACAGAACAGTCTACCCTCCACCACTGAAACCCCCCTCCCACAACATTTCTCCACAGTGATCATCAGATCTCCAAATCGCCATAAAACATCATAGAGAGTATGGACACTGATATTTTTGTTCCGTTTCAGTAAATGAGCTATTAATAATAACTTTTCATGCTTTATATGAATCCAACTTGATGGCAAGACATCTATAGGCTCTATCAGCTGACACAATGTGGGAGCATTCGTAACACTGGTGCTGGATTTCTCTTGGTTCGTTTTTTTTGCATTTGTGATGAGACCTCCCACTGGTTCTCTTTAAAGCTGCATTTCCCAACCATGAAGTCGCTCTCAGTTGGAAAAGTCTTTTCCAAATCCACAGTGGAGCTCAGTAAAGATTTGAAGGATGGTTATTTCATGTCCTTTATCGTCAGTTTTCAGGCTGCTGATGCCCTGACATTCAAGATGTTTACTATTTGAGGGTGTGAAACATGTTATCTGGCAGCCTAATGGAGCAGTATGCAATTACTCAGTGTCCCAGCGCACTCATCTTCCCCTGTTTTCTAAATGCAAGATGCTTTAAAAGTTGTGTAAGAACCCTGTGCTGCCTCCTGAGCTGCAGCAGGACAGATCAGGTTGCTATAATGGGGCAGAGAGGCTGAAGACAGCAACCCTTTGTTATCTCTGAGCATGAGGACATTGTCCTCTGAGAGGATGTGGCTGCTGTTATCTTTGTCACCTGACACACACAAACCAGCTGTGATACATCACCCTGCTTTTATCATTGTGCTTTTCGAACATAGTGGCCAAATGTGGCCCATCGCAGCTGTGAACAACACATTATTGTTTTCACAACCAAACAGAATCAGATAGCAGAGGCCGCCAGTTAGTGATTCATTACAAAAACATGGAAGCTTATCACCAAAAACAAAAACATGCAAGCTTATCAGCGACAACAAAGAAAATTGGAAAAGAGAAAATATGTCAGTGTTTACATGAATTCATTGACCTGATCTTGATCTGAGTATTCATCAGATTGCAGAATACATAGACTTTTTTGCATGTGGCACATGGATAAAACAGCAGCGCGAAAGCAGCTGTGTAGCTCAGGCATGTATTAAAAAACAAAAAAAGATTTTCCATTTTTGTCCAGGAGCCATTGCTGTGGAGGTTATAGTGTGTCCGTGAGATGATGAGTCATTAACGGCGGCTTCTTTGATGCAGGCTGATGGCAGCCTCCATCTTCACTGCCAGGAAAACAACAGCGTCCTTCACTGTGGCCTCCACCCTCTAAAGCTCCTAGACAATGTTTCTGACTTTCACTGTAAGAGAAGGAGACAAAGCATTTCATATTTTTTTTTACAATGGCATACAGCTGCACTAAAAACCAAAGCCACAGTGTCATTCCCATTGAAATTGGTGCCACGACTGACAATGTAATCAACCATGTCCTACCCATGACAGAGGCTATCTGAAGATGTCAGGTCCACAATTTTCAGTAATCATACAATAATCCTGTAAATTCAGCCAGTGCATGTTTGTGAATTATCATTGTTACTGTATAGGATTTAACAACTACACCATTCTGGTGGCAGAGCAAAAGTATTGACACCTCGGGTGTGAAAGGACTAGAGGAAGGAGTAAAAATATCTGCAGCGTGGTGCTTGCAAACAATACCATCAGGCTGATAACGAAGACATCTTTCACAACATTAACTGTGAAGATAACTCACATAAGACTTAAACAACTCTACAATGCACCGTTAGAAGGGAATGATGAATGAATTAGTGCGAATTAGTATGTACGGGTCACACTATGCAGTACGTTACTGTAACGAAGCTTCCTTTCACTATTGCCAGGTGTGTCTTAATACATCTGAGTCACATCTGAGACATGAGAGTGTTCTTCACTGTAATTATGACTCTTTTTTTTTTGGGAAAGTTTTCTTATTGTTGCATGGTGGCAGGTTCTCTGTGAATAAAGTAGCTGGTTCATGGTTCATGCACCTCCACAATGTGTCGCATTACTTGCTCCAACCTGATTGGACACAGCTGTGCAAGCAGATGTTCATACTGGGGATATATATATATATATATATATATACAGTGATACAAATTAACAGTAATGCCTCATATATAAAGCACTATAAGCCATTGAGTATTACAGTAACAATGTTTGCTATTTATCACCTGATACTACTGTACAGCAAAGCAATCATTAATAGAACAACTGTGTTGGAGACAAAATACAGACTGGCTGTGGCTCCAGGACAGCTACATAGATGAACACACATGAAAAATCACACTGACAATCTGTCCGGTCAATATGGCCACATAAATAGCAGGGAAGTATAGATCAAAAGATCATACACAAAACATTTAAAGTGCATTTTTGTAGAATCATGTCTTTTTTTCACAACTTTTGTTGTCTGCTTTCCTAAAACAGTCCCTTACATTTTTCCTACACCGACTATTTTTCCCTTTTTGCAGATAAAAAGAAAAAAGTGACACAAACAGTTTACCTTTATACATTTTTATAACTGAACAAAACATTTTCTTTGAGTGTAATTTACTCCTATGAACGGCTGTTTGCATGTGACATTAACTTTTTACTTGGGAAAAAAACAAGTATTGATAATGACAGAAACTGTTCACATGCTTTGGTGTACTTTTCATAGGCCTGCTTTATGGTTTGGGCTAGGCTCCTTTGTTCCAGTGAAGGGGAATCTTAATGCTACAGCATATGACGATAGATTAGAAAATAATGTGTTTCCAACTTTGTGGCAACAGTTCTGGCAACAGCCAGGTTCATAAAGAAATGTTTTTCCCAGTTTGGTGTGGAAGAACTTGACTGGCCCGCACAGAGCCCTACACGTCAGTGTTCTCTAACCCTAACCCATTGATATTATGCTGCAGCACAATTTTTAATGTCCCTAAATTTGTACTGAGCGTGATAATCAGAAGCTGAAGATGAGCCAGCTGCCGTCAGATCTTGAGTGATTTACAAGACTGCAGTGATGTGTCAGCAAGCTTAATGTATTTCAAGATACAGTAATTGGCTTTTACACATAAAATGTGTTAATAGAAATAACAACTTTGCAGGCAGGATTTATCACTCATTTGCATTACTTCAGCAGTGAAAACTGTTTTCTATGTAAGTTTATGCATAAGTTGATATTTTGATATAGTTGATGACAGAGGATATATATGATTTTTTGACAGTTCTCACGTGTCTTCAAATTCTTCTGAATGAAGTACATATATGCAACACAAAAATAAATGATTGCATGAGTATACCCATTTCAACAATTCATTTTTCCCCATTCTTCTTTAAGTCAAGTATAATGAGGGCTGTGACTGAACAATTTAAGCCTTGCGACTGAGTTGAATTGAGGTCTGGGCTTTGACTTGGCCTCTCCAAGGCACTGAATTTGTTGTTTTGGAACCATTTCTTTGTGGCTTTCTTTTCGGGCTCGTTGTCTTGCTATAAAAATAAATCTTCTCCCAAGTGGCAGATCTCAGTGTCAGACTGCAGGAGGTTTTCCTCCAGTTTTTTTGTTGATATTTTGCTGCATTCATTCACCCAACTTTACAATCCCTCCAGGTCTTCCAGCAGGTAAGCATCAGCACAGCATGATGCTGCCTTTATCAGGTTTCATTGTGGGGATTTTGTTTTTCTTTTAAGGCTTCAATATGCTTTACACAAACTAGGTCGTCAGCATGTTAGCATCCAACCAAGTCTAAGGGCAAAAGTGTTTAAACCTGTTTTGAATGGCCATATTTGAAGGAGCGGGAAAAGTATGCTGTCAAAAGTGGTGAGAGACAAAGAATCGTAAACATGGGGATAATGGTGCACACTTTTGGACAGTTTATCCTCGAAGGCTTTCATGGTGTACTAGTCAGTTGTACACACACACACACAACGTGATAGAAGTAGTTCTGTAAAGAATGAAAAAAGGCACTTTGAGAAATGCACTTCATAAATTTGCTGGCAATTACATGTCTGCATCATGTTAAAAGAAACCGTAAGAAACCTTTTTCCATTTAATCAATTGTGTTTTTGAGAGAGAGAGAGAGAGAGAGAGAGAGAGAGAGAGAGGATGCAAATCTGTCAAAACACCTTAGAAAGCGCTATCAGTGTTTTGTCAGTTATGCTTTGGACTGAACCATTGCATTAAACAATGCTGTTCTCAGCAGCGCTCCCTCTTTTGTACCAGATGCCAAATATAATGCGAGCATAGTGGCTCTATCAATAACAGTCCTATCATGTTTGAATAGAGCCATTATAACTTAGACCTGTGGTGTAAAAGGCCAAAAGTCATGACTTTGACACACAGATGAAGCTTTAATTCACACAGATTATCGCCATACAACATGTTATGGGACTTTTAAAACAGGTGGCTCCACCTGTGATGATTTAGCCTAACCCATAGAAAAGGGGGAACGTTCTTCTAAAAATGTCAATACAATCATTTATTGATTTTTGTTACCTCTGCCAAGGATGGTATGTTTTTAGTCCCATTTGTCAGGTAATCACAAAAACAACTAAATATATCTTAGTGAAATTTACCCAGGAAGAACAACACAACACACCCCCTGAGATAACTTCCTGGATTAACGTACTTATTTTAACCCAGACCATGATCTTTAAACCCAACCAAGTAGTTTTGGTGCCTAAACATAACCAAACTGCAACCGTTTCAAGGGTGTATCATGTAGTAGGCGTGTCCTGTAGTACTGTGCACCCGCAGATAGACCTACTGGCTCTGTGGTGCCAATAGCTCTGCCCTGTGTCCACTCACACAGCACTTTCCATTTTGGCTCCTAGATCCTGAATATTTAGCAACCCAGCGACCACTAGGTGTGAAAACAATCTATGTTCTTCCACACAACAAATCAAAATGGTTAATATTAGTCTCTCCATGTCGTCCCTTAAAATAAACTCTTAGATAAGCATTGTGACATTGCACAGCATACCTGTGTTCAAATAGTGCACAGATTAGTCAAACCATAATGGTGTTCATGACTGCTTAGACACTATATGAGCCATTTTCACTGGCAGCAAATAATCTTTCAATGTATTATTTAAATCTGCATTTTTTGGTATCACTCTTGAACATTTTGAGAACCCAGATTATGATTAGCCTTAACGTTTTAAGAAAAATGGAAATTATGAAATGACAGCTCATATTAAAATTGTTTCTCCATGACATTCAGTGATTAATTTGCAGCAGTTGTGAAAATGGCCGCCAACCCTAAGGGGACCTGCGCATAAAAACAAGTTAAAAACGAGAACAAAGAAACAAAGCTGTCAAGCCAAGATTTATTTGTAAAGTAGAGGCCTTCATCATAAGGCATATCTCAAAGGACTTCAGAGAGAACAAGCCTACCTAGATCTGATTACAGTTGTGAAACAGTGAATGAACAATAAAGGAAAAAAAGGACACCAGAAAGTTCCCCTCTGAAGGACATAATGTCTAACTACGTTTAGTAAGACAGATTTTGTATATAAGTTTATATTCAAATGATTCTCTCCAACAATTTATTTCATATTCAAATGAGAAGCCCATCAACATCTATTACAAACAGAAATTTTAGACTCTTCAACAAAAAGGATTTCCTCAATGATTTCTATCCCTCCGTTGGTAAAAGACACTATATTATACTAATATATTACCTTCACTGCTGACAAAACATTTTGAATAAAAATAGATCAAATCCCTGCTTTTCTCCTGAACCTGTTCTTGCCATTTGTCAAAGAAATAAACTACAGTATGGTCCACTGCATAAACACTGACTAACATAATTTATGACAGCCGAGGAGCCATGTCCTTACCTTGAAAAGGAAAGCAAAACCACCAAACCAAACTATTACGCATCCTCAAAATGCAGTGCTAATGGAACCACATCTGGAATACTGAAATCTTAAAAGCACAAGTCCTCCACACTGCTTCCACTGATAATGCTGGAAACCGGCCTATTCTTAATACATGCGATATGGTTGAAGCTTGCATCATATGAACTGTTTAATAATTAAGATATACACAGCGTCAAAGGTAACACTCCCAGCTTATTGCCATGAGATCACAGTAATAACTGAAGGTGACCTAGATGAGTGTCACCATCTCTATCAACTCAGATCTTCTCTATTAGGGTGGTTGGACAGTAAGTGAATAATGTTCAGAGAGACTTGAGTAAGAAAATCAATCTGAAGCTATAAAAAAGGAGACAAAATTAGGATTTTGGGAAGTGAGGGGGACATGTTCGCCCCTCACCCCCAGTGGAAATGACTGCCTTGCTTAAACAACTATCTGCCAATATCTAAGTTGTCCAGTTTGTCTCTAATCCTAGAATCACTTGTCATCTCATAAATTCCTTTCTGGAGCATAATAATATCCTTTAGCCACAGCAGACGGGCTTTTAGACATTACATGTACATACATATTACAATAACAGCTGCAACTGCTTTTGTAAATGGCATTGTTAATAACTAACTTGGTAAAAGGCAACATTGTAATGATTCTGATAACATCAATGACAACATTGTGTCAAATAAGCTGCTCTCCACTGGTTTTGATGATTCTGGTTTCCTGCCTCCATTAGGCTGTGCTACCAGCTCATCAGCTGTCCTTTCAGCAGCACAGTTCTATCTTAGTGTTAAAAACAGCAGCTGGCTTTGACCACAGTGTCCTTGCCAGGATGATCTCAGAAATGCCATCAAAATGATTGATCGGTGCAGTGGGCATAACTGTTTTGTAACAACTAAGTTAATATGTTAGAAGTCTTTAGTTTAATGCTTGAAATCTACTGAGTAACTTTTGCTAATGGCTACACTGTTCCTAGGCCATTGGAAGTTCATATAAGTATAATTACAAATAACTAAATGACAAATAATTGATTACGTTAAAATTATTATGTTAAAATATGATGCCATATATTACATTTGAAGTTAAATATACAATAAATGCATACAACTTGTAACAGTAAAAAACAAGGGGATTTAATTGATATTAAAGATTCAGTTGGTATATTTACATTGTGTATATCAAAAGCAAGCACAGTGTTGATTATGCTTTTTGTATGATTTAGGTTCACCTTTCCTTGCAATGTACAATAAACCTGTGGACATGGGGACAACTGTCTTCAGAGTCTTGATGTTAGGAAGGCGTTTATCTGACTGTCAAGTTATATGCAGCACATTTACTGAGGGCAGCACAATAATAGTGGAGTACACAGGCAGGAAACGGGTGTTGTTTTTATTCACTGAGTTCACCACCTGAAGCTTTATGTCAATAAACTGGAACGCTCTTAGTGAAACAGTGGAAACTTTGATCAATCACTGTAGATATAGATAATTAGGAAAATAGAGAATGGGAGCGTATCTGTTCTGTGAGACGAGTGACAGAAATAAAATATTACTCCAGAGCAACCCTGTCTCCTAAAAATTATATTTATACTATATATTTTTTAAATAGGTTTTGGAGGGAGCATAATTGCTGCATGGATTATGTTCACTGGCAACAATTTTTCATTGGAGGAAGTGTTACGTTGTAGGAAGCTGTTTGTGGAGGTGGATGGTGGGGAACAAAGTGCAGGACTTCGACACTGGAGACCGGAGTTTGTGTCCTGCCCACATGTGGTGAAGTTCAGACTACTAAAACACTTTAAGGCTAGGGATTTGGATAAATATTGAAAAGTAAATATGTCCTGCCTTGTTTGAAGTTCAAACCTAAATATATCCATGCCTAAACATAACCATAAAAATGTTCATTATAGTGGCAAAATCAAACTTAAATAATAAATCCCCTTTGAAAGAAAGTCAAGTAGAATCTTTTGATTTTTATTCCAATATTCAGTAATAATCTGTTGTTAATAACGCACAAATCCAAGGTGGAGGTCCGATCTGGTTTTGACAGTTTATTAACATCCATATCCAATAAAGTTTTCAATTTCCATCCACAAGGCAAATCCAACTGAGGTTTACTCAAAAAGGGAACATTTGGAAGAATCCAACCTGTCCTCATTAAATTATGAGTTATACGTGTCCTTGTTATGGTGATAATAAACGTAATCTGGCCATTTCTTTCAAAATGCATTTTCTGTTGCAAAATATAACTGTCACGTATAATTGTCATTTTTTTGGAAACATGGTTGCAGAAACACTTAAAAAAACATTGGTGGTGGAGAATGTCTTTTGGAATTAATACAAGCTGTACTCTAGTAACAGCCAAAACCAGCAGCATTTCTAATATGAGTATTAATTTCGAACACTGATAAGGATGCTAAATTGGAGCTGTGAGGACGTCTGTAAATAACGCACACCTTCAACTAATCATTAATCCAGTCAACTCTGCTGCCATGGTATAAATTCATATAAGTCATAAGAATATATATTTACGAAGCAGGCCTTGCATAAGAAAAGTATCACTCTGTGGCTGAATTATTGCTGCTCTCTCTATACTGTCTCCAGTTCTATAGTATCACAGCTCTTTAGAACAAAGTGCTGTCTGTGGCTGCTGTTGATTGGCAGACTCTCTCCTCCCCGCAGTTATCTGATCTCACAGGCCAGGCTCTAACCGACAGCCAGTCAGCAGCAGCTGAGGAGGAATCGGCAAAAACCCAACCACTTTGTCATCCAAGACGCCTCTCTCAAGTTCTTCATCTTAATCACATCTTGTAGCTGGCGTTTGCGCTTCTGATAGCACATTAAGGATTCTACACACATTCTCAGCCATTTAGTGTACAACGAAACACACAAAGATCAGACCATTGGTCAAGTCAAGTCATCTTTGCAGAAAAAACATACAATACTTTAGCCTACCTTGATGAGGAAATGTAATCATTAAGTGTGTTTATGCAAATGAAGCTGCTTTGTTAGAGTAATGGCAGGCAGGGATCTGCAGCAGCATAATCAGGCATGGAAGGTCATGAGAAGTGATGGAGCAGCAATTTTCTCTCTCTCTCCTCAACCGGGGGATGGAGTGTGCCACCTGGCTCATCTATCACAGCTGGAACTGCTGAGACGGTGAGGGCTGCCAATAAACAATCCTCACAAAAATGGAGCACACAGAAAATCCACTTACAAGCAGAGAGAGGGCCTCTGTGGATCCCAACTATGAATACGCTGCAGTAAATAACAGGTATTTTAATGCATTGCAGTGGTTGTGTTTTAGGTATCTCAAATAATGGACATATGTAGATTTAAAAATATACACTGTATGGCCAATAATGTGGACATTCATGTTTTTTACTTGTGAGGCTGTGTTTTGGGTTTGGCACCTTTGTTGTACTTAAGAGAAACCTTAACGCTACAGCTGATATTTTAGACAATAGTGTGCTGTCTTTGTGGCAAATGTTGGGGAAGGCTCTTCCCTGTTTCCACATGACAGTACGCAAAAAGCGAGGTTATAAATGGTTTTCTGAGTTTGGTGTGGAAGAACTTAAATGGCCTCAAAGAGCCCTGATCTGAAGCCTATTGAAAACCAAGCCTTATCACCCAACACCAGTGCCCAACCTCACTAATGCTCTTGTGGCTGAATGAGAGCAAATCCCTGCAGCCTCCAAAATCCCAGAAGAGTGGAGACTGTTGTAGCTGCAGATTAATTCCCTTGGTTTTGAAATGAGATGTTAAACAGTCACATACAGTATGGGTGTAATGCTTGGGTGCCAACATACTTATGGCCATGTTGGGTAGATTCCATTATGTATTGAAGTTGCCAGTTATTACAAATAATTATTTGAGGGATATTCTGTCGTAATCCGTTGTAATTATTACAATTAAATGATATTACAGATTAACCTTGCATTTCAAATACTGATAATTACTTACTTCAGTTACTTACTTAAACTTTTAAACTTTTTCAACAACAGAAATATGCTTTCCAGAATGTAGCCTATTCCAAACTTATTCCCAAACTTGAAATGACTTGAGGGTTAAAAACAAGATGGAAGTAAGGCACATGTTCATGATAATGAGATTTTAGTTTTTTAATCTTAAAGTGGAATAATGCTTCTCCGTGGTTGCTTGGATACATTTGCGTGGCTGTTTCATTTATGCTTGTATGTAATACATTTACATTTGTTTTCGTCTTTGTTTTGAACTCGCGCCGACAAGTTCCTGTTCGGCTCCTCTGTGGGCCTCTGCCACCTACCGTTACCTGTGCCCGTCACCAAGGGGGGCATCGGGGTGCAATGTCAGCCCATGACGCAACGCGTGCCCCCCCAATACGCACCTCTCAACCTCCCAAAATTCATTTTCAAGTGAATAAAAAACATTAAAAAAAGAAAAACAAAACAATTCTACGTGGTCTTTGCATTGTGCCTTGCATTGAAAATTGAATAGAAAAAAATTAGACTTGATTAACAATTGCTGCATCCACTGCAATGTGTGGAAAGTGTTCACTGACAGCTGTTGATTGATGCAACATGCACGTAAGGCGAGGCAGGTCCTAAGGAGATTCCGCACAGACACGTCGCCCTCAGACACAGCCGTGGGAAGGAGAGGTGCTGAAGGGGTCTGCAGCAACCCCCCACTCCCAGGTAGGTTTGGTATATTGTGTGCATTGTGTTTTCTTCTGTCACATTACACCCCACCTCCTCCCTCTGCAGGTCCCTGTCACCTGCGATATCTTTTGTTTTAATTATTGCGAGGAGCGCAAGCTTTCCAGATGGTTTCCTGTCATATTTTGCATAATGCGCTGTAGTAATTCTTCGCTTGGCCCATTGATCTGTTGTGGCAGGAAGGTTTGGACCGGATTCAGACAGCCACTCTAGCGTGGACAAAACATAGTTCAAATACAGCTTTCAGCTAACAGCAGCAAAATGTGGTTTTGTCATGAGTCACAACTCTGTGCTGTCATTTTAGTTATACTAATGACTAAAGCAGCCTACATTTCTAAACTGTATGGTTTTCATACTGTCATATTGTTTCGCTGACCAAACGTCATGTGGTGCTGTCAAAATGATTTACAATGTTGCAGAAGAATTATGAAGTCTTGCACAAAAGTGTAATGAAGTGTAACTGTAATGCTGTGGTTTTATTGGCTAAATTACAAATGCATTGCATGCATAAATTTAAGAAATCACATCGTATCGAAAAAATACTGAGTCTTGCATAAGGATCACAATGCAACAGCCTCTCACAAAATTAAACTAATCAATTCCCCCCTGAATTACTTGCAACAATATATATAAAATTAAATATATTAAACAAAATGTAAATATTGACAATAATTGCATTATTGTTTTAATGAACACTTTAAAAAATGTGGGTAATCTGACTACGGGACTGCAGTTACCCACATCACCCTTCTCTGCGTTGGCTCATAGAGCCGTCAAAATGCATCTTTGGAAAAGCACAATGTGTGAATCACACCAATTCAACAAACATCTCCATCTCACCTTGAAATATCCAAATGTTATCTCCATTGTCATTGTGGTCTGCAAGCCAGTATGAAGTAGCCTGTTGCCATATTCTCAGGAGAAGGTTTCAGTAAACATGGAAGTAATAGATATGCTGTGTTCAGTAACAACATAACAGGAACATCCATCCCATCAGAACACAATGAAATAGAGGGACATTTTGCACCACATGCATCCTGTCCCAGAAATCCACTTCCACTGTCCAGTGTCCAAGAATAACTGATTGCAGTGATATGTGGGATTTGTCCATTTTTTGTTGAACTGTAGACATTTTTAAGAAGCTTTTCTCACATTTGTTGATCCGTTATATTATGCATAAAAATGACAAGTCTCATTTTGTCAGGGGAAATGTAAGGGTGGCTACCATTTTTCATCAACAGAAATACCAGTTACTGAAGCTTTTAACACTTTTAACACAATGCTTATCAGTTGTGTCTCAACAGTAGGTGTCTGAAGATGCTGCATATTCAGTGAATGTTCATTTATAAATGATCCAGAGAATAAGGAATTTGCCTCCACAGCCTTAGTATGACAAACCATATAGAACAAACACTGTATTGCACTAGGCTTTTTCCTGCACTACGAGTAGCAAAGCTCCTGCTGCAGGTCAATGCTTTTAAATTATAGATGACCTCGTTAATTGATTTTGCAGGAGTGTCAGGAGTGTGTCTGGTTACGTCTGACATTCAGGTACTTCTTAGGTGTATCATTTATTTATGTTTATATATATATATCATTTATTTTATATATATAATGTGCTCTACTACATATGTATTACTGCATTATACACAATAATGCTTCTAAAAGACATAAATTGACCTAAGATGCACCATTTGTATTTTTTTACAACAAAGAAACAAAAAGTAAAAAGCTGAACTATTTAATTATTTTATTTTGTAAATAACTGAGCTGATAAGTGAAGCGTGCACACATTCAGATTTACATGCAAATATGTTTTAGCAACAAAAGTGATTTGAAAAGTCAAGAGATAAACCATACATTCTTTAAGCTTTTAAAGGAGGACTTCAAATGAAGCTTTGGTGAATGTACAGTAAGAAAGACAAGTACATTTTTCTTCATTCTCAGGGTCTCTATCACTGTCATACACTTTACCGGGCTGTTAGAGATTCTCCCCTTCACAAATGCCTCCCACATCATATCTGGCCAATCACCTTATTCTCATGTTCCATGAACCAATCAGTTCTTGGGTGCTGCTCTATAAATATCTCTGCGATTGTGTCTCTCAGACCTACTGTAGCACAACCTCTACCTCCCCCATAACCACCATGATCTTCAAGTTTCCACCTACTGGCTTTACTCCACCACCTTTTTTATCTTCATGGGCTGACAATTTAAAGATGGTATGCGTTAACAAAGTATAATTGCCCAAACCTTTATTTGCCACATTAGTAATCATTTTATATACATTTCCAATTGATCTCTCTTTATTGAATTGATTTAGAAATCAATTAATCTGTCAGACTGAGATTTCACTAAAGATTATTCTTCTTGAAGATAGCTCTAAGACTCACAGACATCAACTAAAACTTAATTTCTAGGTTAGGTTTAGTTTCTGAACATTTTTTCATCCTGTTATTGTTCTGCCAGCAGCAAGCCCATACATTGGGCAACTCCTGGCCAGATTTCCATGAATTTTAGTATGGATATTCAGAGTTCCCCAAAATGTATACTAATGACTACTACTAGACTAATACTAGATTAATACTAATGAAGCTTTTAGTTCAAGAAAGAAGACAATTATCATTCTATTTCATCATCACACTGAAACTCCATCTCTGAGTTATTATCCAATGATTTCACTGGGATTTGTTTGTAGGATTTGTTTACAATTCGCAAAACTCTACTTTACGTTCAATGACAATGTTTTTTTAATGTCCATTGCCAAAGTTCACAATAGCCACACATAGCAACTATGGTCAAGGTTAAGGAAAGAATGTAGTTATGGCAAATAAACAAAGGTATGGTTAAGTTTAGATCCGAGGCGTTGTTAGGATCTTGAAACATTGGGACCTTAACCCAGCCCAGAAATCTTCAGATTTTCACCAGATAATTGCACCATTTTCATGTTATTTCAGAGTAAAATGCATATAAGATGTGAGACACTGTGCTCTACCAAAGTTCCCGTCACGCCTCTAAATATCATCTTTGAATGGCACACTAATGTGTAGGGGGAAATTACTGCGGTAAGCATGTTTGTTGCTGCTGTAAAATTAGGCATGTTAACATGGGGGTTTTGGGGGATTGACTCGCTTTTGGAGCCAGCCTCAAGTGGCCATTTGAGGAACTGCAGCTTTCGGCACCTCATCGTTGGCTTCATTTTTTCAGCCCCAGAGGTTGCCGCTTGGTCCTGACTCATCTGCTACAGCAACGGGAGATAACTCCCTACCTCCTCTAGCCTTGCCTGCACCTTGTTGCCTTCCCCCAGCGCTTTCTTTTGGAAAAAGCTTCTTATATCCATAGCCTTAAAGTCTTGCCTTACTGAATTAGCTAGCTAGCTACCACCTGATGCCAACAATGACAAGCCCTGTAACCGGTGCGCTCTGTCGATCTCTCTCGCTTACACTAAATGCATGCATAAATGCATGCGTGCCGAGTAGCGTGAAGTACCTCTGCTGCTTGAATGACACACAGCATTATCATATTATTTTTGAGGGTGATGCCACTGGTTTAGATGCCTTTTAAATCCTCCACACCAACCTCTGCAAGCTTACTTTTAGCCCTACCACATTGTGGGCACACTACTTCCTCCCAGGTTGTCACTGAACGTACGCTGAGGTGTGGAATTGTACTGGGCTGGTTGTATTTGGTCCTGACATATTCCACCAAGCTAATGTGAGGTGTCATTTCGGCATTTACACAATGTCTACTGAGGCTTAAAGCTGCCAGTTTCTGTTTTTACCATCTGTCTTCGCCAATGGGAGACAAGTTACAAACAAGCTAGAAAATAAAACCGAGAAGAGGAGAGGGACCAAATATTATCCAATGACCAGCTCTAGCTGCGTTTTGTATGATTCCAGAGGGGACGATTATCCACCCCCAATGAGCCAACCCTACTCAAAGCCATGCCCAGTTCCTTGGCAAAGACAAACTACAGTGATATAGCCCCACAGAGGGTTGAAAAGCTAAAGACACATTCTGCTCCACAACCCCAGAGGGCTGAAGCTGTAGTAAATTAATTACAGAAGGGGTTTCTCTCTGTGGACACTGTTGAGCTAGGTTGCAACCAAACAGCCACTGGTCTTGATTTGAGTCCAATTAATTAAAAAATATGCCGGGATGCCCTGGTTTTAAACTTCTTGGGTAATTGGATGACACTTATATCACAAGTTAATTTCACAGACAGAAACACAGCAAAACAAACCAAGTCATTTGGAAACCTTTTATCAGAGCTACAATTCTGAGGCTCAATAAGTTCTGCCCTAGTTTCCACAATTGGCAATGTTTTTCTGTTGCTTCATTTAGCCGATCCTTTGAAAAGAAATTCTCATTGCTGTTTGATTTGACATATCTTAATATTTAGCAGCCAGGCGTTTCCATCTTTAAGCCGTTTCCTTCAAAATGTCAGTTTTACCTAGTAAACATGGAAGTAATGCAGAAAGAGGAGATGGGATTTTTGAAAGTGACAATTTGGCAGATGAAAACAGACTGACTGCCAAATAGAACTTACTTTTACTTTTAAAGATTGCAGGGTTTCAATTAGTGCTGTGGTTTATTTGAAACAGCTTGTGGTGAAAAGAGATGGTCCTCACTAGAAAAGTGTTTTTATCAATCTTTTTTATACTCTTAGTTTTAATTGTGTAAATGTATCCAGACCTCAACCATAGAGGTGGCAGATCAGAAAATACACATTTAAGTTGTAATTTGCAAGGCTAAATGGGTCTTTATGGAAGGCATCTAAAACATTTAGTTTAGTTTTGTTGTTAAGCTATGAAAACATGTTTTTCATATTTTAATGTAAAAAAGACATCAGATCAATATTATTATTCCCTAATAATGAAAAACCATCAGCAGTCACATTAAGTTCAGTCAATACTGTATGTGACGGCAGAGCATGGAGCTCATTAAATCATGTTTCATGATTGAACTCCCTCCAGGAGTCAGAATTACCTGCATAGACAATAATTATCTTTAGCAGCCTACTAATGAATGGGACACATGAATATTGTGAACTTTTATAATGTAGCGTCTGTTAACTGAATCATATAGATATTTTTTTTGTGAATGTTATAAGAGGCCTACTAGTGCACATAATTTTTTTGAAACATAAGACCAATATATCACAGGCATGCCAATCTGAAAAAAATACAATAAACCTGCTTAACTCTGCCTTAGCTGCTAAAACACCAAACGTATCTTTTGTAGTATAGTTCTCATTGGAAACATTATCCCATGGTCAAAATGCTGTTTCGGCAGTTTGTCGACACTGACAAGATACAAATTCTGAGGATAAAAGCAAAAAGCTTATCCTAAAGGAAATGATCAAATTTAAGTATAAACAAAATTAGTACAAGCTTAAAAAAATTGTGAATGTGCTGCACGGTCTCTGCCACCAGGTGGTGTCTTTAAGAAAGCTGAGTGGGTTTTGAACTAGAAGTAGCAGAAAATGAACAACATTCTCCGTTGTGTACAGTACTGTGTACGTACTGTTGTGTACAGTATGAGTCATTAGTCTAATAAAGTCACTGCAAGTTAAACTAGGTCCCAGCATCCACTTCTGTCTCTAGCTGCAACGTTTGGGCTAAAAATGTAAGAGTTTGTTCTGAGCGTGGTGACAAAGGAAAGGTAATGAATTGTTAACATGAATATTTATCCCATTATTTTATCCTGTGTACAAAGTTGAGATTTTTGCTTGAGCATGGCACAAGAGGAAGGCTCAAAATGAAAAGGGTTCATCCTCTGAGGAGCATTAAGGTGCTCAGTCAGTTTCTTGACAATCTGCCCATTGGATTTTTTATGTTTCTTGTCTACAAGTGAACAATTTGAGATATAAGAAAGGTCACAGGCTCACCAAAAACATTAGGAGTCATCTGTCTGGGGACCATGAATATAAGTATCCATCTGTCAGATGTGAAGGATGATGATAGACGTGACTGGCGTTGCTATTCTTCTGTCTGGGAAAGCTGAATTTGCAAATAATGGCGCTCTGTGCCACAACAATGACAAAACATGGACCGGAATTACTTTTTTACAGTCAAGTTCGGATAAAAAAAAGGTGTACTTAACAGTGCTAGAATCTGTTGAGCAGCACATACTGTACTTGTAGCAAGAACACCCCACCTACAGCCTTACACTTCAGTGGAGAGGAGTATAGCTCCGCTTTCTCCACAGCACTTGGCACATTTATTTTCATCTACAGGAACGTTGCAGTGAAAGAGCAGGAAATAAGTCCAAAGAAACAGTAATTTCTTAGTTAATTTCTAAGCATCTCATTACTATTTTGAGTAGACAAAATGAAGAATATTTATTTCGAGAATATGTTCAGACTTTTCATCTACAGCGCGATTTGAAGCATTATATATTCACTTGAATAATAGTCAGCGCCTGGCTTCACTGTAAAAGAGTGCAGAGGTGCATCCTGGGGGCCCATTCATGCCTGACTGACACTACTATCCATCATCCGGTTTATCAGAGTCCAAGTGGCAGTGCTGTGAGTGTCCTACAGCTGTCCATTATGTAAAGAAATGGCCCTCAGTTCTGATAGTGGAACCAGACTACTTAAGAAGCACAGGAGCTGTTGACCTTTAAAACTGACAAACTTCAGAGAACAGATGAACTCTCACTGGAGTTCATCCAAATTCAGCAAAGGCATTCCACATCAATCTCCCAGGCTATTTTGTGATGTCCTTTAATCATTGAAAACATAAAAAAAATAACTTTAGAGACATTTTAAGCCCATTGTACCCTCCTTGCTTGCATTCTGTATACACTAGACTGTATTCAATTTAAGTTTTTTCATTTGAAATAATGAAATTGTAGGCTAACATCTGACCGCATGAAGATAAATTCAGAGACCTGTGATTGATACTCAATCAGAAAACAAATATAACAAAGGGACCAATATCTGAGTCATCTTGTTCCTAATGAATAAAAATCTCCTTTCGGCTGTCAGTCACAAAAGCTCAAGTTTTGTCTTAAAATTGTCACAAATGTACCTTTAGTTGTACAAAATGATGTACACATGACATTCAGAACTGCAGAGGATATTACATATAATTAACAATTTGTAACAAATAATGACAAGAAAGTTTAATAAAAGCTAGAGAAGATTCTAACAGTTGGCAACCATATCATGTTTTAGTTTTAGTAAAAAACCCAACATTATAATGAAAAATAACACTAACACTGGGTTAAAGCAAACCCTTATTTTGGGTGGTTTTCCACCAATGGGTACTGTGTAAAGTTAACCCAGTATTGCGTTGGTGTTTTACTGACACCAAATTGAACAAAGCGCTTTACAATTTACATCGGGAGCAATTTGGGCTTCAATGTTGTACTCAAAGACACTTCGCCATCCGGACAGAAGGAGCCACCAACCTGCTCCATCTCCTGAGGCGCAGTCGCCACACAAGAAAAGGGACACACCTGGCTGGTCAGCTGCTGTGTGTTGTAATACCTGAAGCAGAGAAAGTAGGAAATGCAGCTGTGAAACTTAGGAGTGTGTGAATGTAATGTGGGAAAATCTGTGGAGTCAACGATTGCGGACACTGTGAGGTTTTATTATATTGTAGAGCAGCAGTGGTTTAAGAGCTTCTAAAGCTTTTTTTGTTTTTTAAATAAAAACAAAAGAGAATTAGAGAGAATAAGAGAGAATTATTTTATCAATTATATTTTCAGTTTTGTTTATTACCACTAAATGACTGCATGCACAAATTTCTATTTGATGCATTGTGTCTTTGATGAGGAGATTTATTGTAATACATTTTCTTTGTAGGCACAATGATGCATACTTTTGTTGATTTCATTAGGAGTTTTGACTACAAAACACTATTTCATGCTCTTTGTATGTTGTGTCACCTAGTCTCAAAACAAGGCCTTGTGTCTTTAACAATGCATCCTGATGATAAAGGGAAAAAAGTAATTTCATTTTTAAAATCATCGTTAAATGACTAGTGTGCAGGTGTGACCACGATGATCTTTGTGGCAAAGAAGGTTCATTTTGTAGTCTTTAATAGTTCTTTTTTAGACAACTTTATGTACATTTGTGGATTGTATCAAATGTTTTTTTTTAGAACACATCAACATTTTGAGTTTTGGTATTTGTGTCACTGTTTCTCAATAAGCTGCTGCTTACTTCCTGTTTTTTACAGGATGCATAATGACTGATTGCATCCATCATGTCTGGGCAGGGAAGAGTGTCAATTATCTCTGCTGAGCCAGTGATTGAACATGGTGGGGGAGCAAATGCAAAACCAGTCCAGACTCAGTTAAGCTTAGCATGATATTTTCACTCAAGTAGCTCTTGCTATTCACATGTTAAAGAAGTGCCTCATTGTTCTTATTGGCCCGCTGCACCTTACTTTGAGTCCCCTCCAACCTTAATTTCAGCTGCAACACATTTTTCCAAACAGCCTGTTTGTGTTTATGCATCAGGAGTTGTGATGAGATATGTATGAACATGCTATGTTTTTGTCTTTGAAATTCTCATGATGTGAGAAACCTCATAATAGATACAGCTACAGTATGTCATTTTTATGTTCTCATGAGTGACTTATGAAGCAGTAAAACTGATAAATCTCCATCTGCATACAATGTGTTGAGCTACTGTCCTCCAGTCTGTGCTGAAATCTTTATAACAATCTTTAGAGAAGGCACTAAAAGATTATGTCTTAAAGGTTGGGCTCTTCCATTTATAGAGCATCCTTAGCAAACTTTAAGCAGAGTCATTGCTGATAGATAGAAGTGCCTGTAATTACACAATTAATCAATTGTATTGCTTTGCAGATGCAACACATTATGGAGAATAGCCAATTTAGCATGTGTGAAGATAAATTGCCCTATTTTCTATAACAAGGGTATTCCGAAATCAGTTTTAATGCATCAAGTGCTTACTTGAGCTCACTTGATCAGTTGAGTTGCAATTACAAAGGACTGATCAATATGTTATTTAGCTACGGTGAATATGACAAAAGGACATTGGCTTTAATCATGTGCTTCAAGCACCATTTGTCACTGGCACTCTGTTTGTGAGAGAATCAGCTGCAATGCATCACTCCCTTTGTCTTGTTTTAGAATAAAAAAAGCTACATAAGGTGCCAAGAACCAGCATTAGTCAGTGGTTAACATGATTCACAGATGGAGCAACAGATGGATGCATCGTGATTTAGAAAAGTTGTTAAACTGACAGTTACACTTTGTTGTCTTGCTTGCTTCAAATGATCTAGTGTCTGCCTCCTATGCTCTTCTTTAGACTTTCAGATCATATTGCAACCAGTACAACTCTGTTTCAAAGTGCAAACCCTATCAGATAAGATTAGAGCAGAGTCTGTCTTGATTTACTCTTAAACTGTGCTAGCTGCCCTGCTCACCTCCATCCTTAACCACCCTTGTATAAGACTAACATCCTACACTGTAATGACTGTCTGCTCCCAAGGATAAGGCGTATTTCCTCAGTTGCTGCATCCAATTTTTACCTCATATCAAACCCTTCCTTTTCTGATTGCATGTTCGTGGGAAATGTACTGCTGTCCCAATTCACTCTTTCAAGTGACTGTTTCCCTCTCCCCATCTTCCTCCAAATGGGGACTTTTGGCACTTGGCAACTGCAATGTTAAATCTGAAGAAAACGTTTTGCACATTCAAACTGCAGCAAAGATGATGGAGCATCTAGTGTCATCAACCAACCAAGTAACCCTGTAAATGTACCTGTATTGTGAACTGATAAATAGATAGATGGCACTGACATAATTAACCAGGACAGAATGATGTGCTGTTTTCAGTTATTAGACACTCCTTTGTACAAATAAAGTTAATGACAATATATTTTGTAAAGACCTTCTGGGTTTCAGAACCAGAATCTGATGTCTGACGTGCTGTCCCAACCCATAGCATGGTTATTTTTACCACCATGTCTCAGGGTTCTATTTCTGGAGGGGCCACAAATTCGATGGCAATTTCAAAATAATGGAAAAAGATTAACAGGAAGCAGTAAGAAGTGAGCACCCTCAAACATAACTAAACCTTCCCCTGGAATTGGGCTTCCTTAAATTGGTTCAAATCCACCACTTCTTGGCCCCTCACCTCACTACAGTCAATAAAGATGCCATTTAAAGGAAAGAAGTGACCAATCTCATGTCCGGGTGTGCCAATAACAAGTGAAAGCTAAAAAAAAAAAAATAAAACAATTCCTAACTCTTGAGATTGAATTTAATTGCTCCGCTTCAAAAAAATCAATGTCTCATTTGTGACCTGAACTGAGTTACTGAACAGTTTCTGGAGAATACTGTCAAGAACACTTTTAGCAAGAACACCTGCTCCCTCATGAATATGGCTCCAACAGGGAAAGGAAGTGCCCTTCACAAGCAATTATCATTCAATTTTATAAGACTATCACAAAAAATCTCTCTTTATTGTCTAATGACAAGTTCCAGCTGGTTACTTAGTGGGCCATTGACCCTGAGCATGTCCATGGAGGAAGTGCATGAAACAAGGGCGAAGGAACGGTCAGCTGGGATTGCATGTGTTCCACACAGCCTCTTCTGTAGAACTTTCACTCCACTTTCTACACACCAACACATTGTCCTCATCACTATCCACGGGAACAGATCTTTGGCTGGAGGTGAGGGAAATCCATGTGGAGCTGACAGGCAAATTTGCGCTGTTGTCCAGTTTCCCCAAAAATGTAACAAATCTCTGCACACATGTGAAAGGTGCGTTGGACAAAAGCGCAACTTGAATAAAAATAAAAACAACACATTATAATTCATATATTCATTCATTTAAGACCAGACCAAAATGTTGTAAATTAATAAATATATAAGCAGCAAGCGAGACAGTGTGCCGTTGACCAATTTGAAATCACCTTGAGAGCGCTGACCTTTGAGCGACTAGAAAATCAGAGTCTAAAATAGAGAAAGGTATCGTATTAGCTCTGCGACTCCATCCAATTTTATATGACCCTGCTCTGCCAGAGTATAACCTGCCTCATAAAAGAGATGCAGCATTGTCTGCACTGTGAGATTGTGTTTCAAACTATATTTGAGATGTCCTGACAGTTTTAACAGACACCTGCCAGCCACGTATTTCCTGTGGACATGCTGTCAGGGATGTTTACATGATGACTTGTTAGCTTTGGCATGCATGGAGGATGCTGGTATCCTGTAATTTGCTATTAGCATTCAGGCTATGACTAAAAAGAGTTATGAATCCACTGGGGCTCAAATTGTTATCTTACCCTTCTGCCTAATGCTAGAAACGGCTGTTGAGTTCAGTGACCTAATTCAACGAGACATTTGTGACAAGAGGTGCCCACTTGATAACCCCAAGTGAGATATCAGTAGCAGAGCTGTACACATACAGTATTCAATCCTGCACTGTTTATATTGGGTAGCGGTTGACTGATGCTGCCTGTCTGATGGTCTTATAGATTTATGACAACATGTCCTGATGTTCTTTACAGTCATTTATGGTTTTGTCATCCGTCTGACATTTGAATTGGGGCTCTGTATAAATGCATTTAGGGCAGTGAAATTCCCACATGGGACAGGGGGAGCATAAAAAGTTTCAATTAGGGTTAGCTGCTAAAATGTTTTATACAGTAGTCTCACTCAGGGGCATTTCAGTGGGGGGGAAAGTGGGACTGACTACCCAGAGCCCCAATGGGGTAAGGGCCCTCGAAAAATCTGGAATGAAAGTAAGTAATTAGTGTCATAGCTGCATTAAAAATGGCTGACTAAATCGGTTGAGAGACTGAACTTTGTATCCCTTACAAAAGGTGCAAAATTGTCTCTGAAAGCAGCTAATCAGTGGCTGCTGATGCTGGAGCACCTGCGCTGTAAGGCATGTCTTTCCCCAAGAAAGGGAAATCAGGGTATCAACTAATTTCTTTCAAAAGAAAGGTGAGCACAACTAACACAGTTTAAGAATGGTTTATGATAAACTCAGCAGTTGTTTTGATTGAAGGCAGTCAGCCAGGAATCTAGCTTGGAGCATATTTGCATTGTATAACATGAATCAATCAGTATCATAAATTAATCAGCATCATAGCTACAATGTCATATGACATTATATCTACCAACATTACCTAGCAAAGCTTAACATCATGAAACACATGGCCCTCAGTTTCAGAAATGGCCACCGAGAGTGGAGCAGCAGCAGGTGAGACAGGTACCGAGGACGTGAGACATGGTGAGCTCATGAAGAAGCTACTAAAAGTTACTACAAGCAATCATTCGACAATGAGGTGTGGCGGACCTCGTGGTAAAGACAGTTCAACTTTGGAGCGATATTTAGCCCCTACCTAGCTTAAAAACTGCCTTCAAAAGACAGTAATGTGCCAGATGGCCTATTCAAACAACATCATTTGATTTAAAAGATATATATCTGCTTACCTTGTTTTTTTTTTCAATGTGTTACTGTTACTGGTGCATTCTGGTCAGATTTATGTCTTTTCTTTATAAAAACAAGATTTGATCTTCAAAAAATCTTTTTCAAAATTGAAGAAAATGTTCTCTTAAGCGTGATACTCCATGCAAACCTCATTTAACCATAGTAAAGGTATCACACACTCATTGTAGGCTAATGTGGTGAGATTTCAGACACAGATTTAAGCACATATCACAGGTTATTATTACTTGTTTAAATGTGGTATGAACAGTTCATTAATAATCACTACAGATGCATGTTTACAGTTTATTTATAAAAATGTTTCAAAAGATGCATCAGAGACATGGATCAGGAGAGGAAGGGGGCCCACAGGGACTGCTTATGTACAGAGCCCAGAATTTTGTGCTACACCCCTGGCCTTACTACTCAGCCGGTCACACGAACTGATAAAACTACATATTCAGGTTTGTGGATTATCCACTGGTTAACTGTCACATTAAAAGCTTCATGGTGAAGTTTTCTTGAGTTCTTCTTAAATTGCTTTTGCTGGGATGAGCATCATATAATACCAATCATGACCTTCTTGATTTTGATTGGTGGAGCCAGTTTGGAGACAGCGTGGCAGGAGGCCAGACAGTGCTCCTAAGTGCTATTATTATTATTATTAATGTTATTTGTATATGTAATATTTTTAGCATTTTCCTATTGTCTTTGTTATATTCTTTGAAGCTAATATGTTTTCAAATGGATTGAAGCAGCAGCATCTTCCTCTAATGCATTTATGCTTTGTCAACTCCAGTTATCATTTTAGCTGATAATAAATCACATCAGGATCTCTGCACCACTCATTATCACAGGGAATTATTCAAGGACTAGATTACAATACTTATGGTTAGGTGATAATGCAGTTTTCAATGTGCTATTATTCAAATAAGAAGGTGACACCATAAATCATTGCTTGGATCACAACAAGCAGATCATCAGACCTGCAATAGGAATACACTAAAATCCACAATAGTCCACAATAATACAAAAGTCCACATATAGTATTTTAAGAGAATATGCTTCAATATATAAAACAGGGTACACCTAAAAACATCTGGCAGAAGTTTTAACATTCCTTTTCCTGCATAAAACATAAGTTAAAAATAATTACACATTCTTATATGAATAATAAATCAAAGGCTATGCAGCAGTACTTACCTATCAAAGCTCTGGTGCCTAACATTGACTTAAGAACACACTGCAGGTAGAGCGGGTATGCAAATAATTATTTTAAGGCTTTATAATGGCGGCTTAGCTGTTATTTAGGTAACATGGCATAAGAAAAACTTACGGACATACTTATGGGATGGACGTAGCAACTCCATCTTTATACGTTACTAAGGATAAATTCTTGACAAAATGCAGCACTCTGATTTGACTGGCCCTATGTTGCTACCACAAGTGATAATGCTACAAAGCGCTTAATGGACTCCCATCACACACAATCCTGCCCTTCAGGTGTGGCCAACCAGTCAGACACTGAGAGCCAAAAAAGCACTTTAATTGCTTTAAAGAGTCACATCACGTACAAACAGATTGAGTTACGAATAGCAATTTCATTTAATGTCATTGAACTTTAAACTACATTTCTGTAACCAACTACACAACTTGTCAAAAATGATTAAGAGCAAGAGAGAGAGTAAAAGAAAAAGTAAGTGGGTGAAAGACAGTTAGAGAGACAAAACTAAACTGAAAGTTCACATTATTTGGTATTGTACTGGAAGACAAAGATGTGTAGTTTAACACCACAGCAAACATTGTTTTAGCAGCTGCTTTATCAGAAATACAACAGAACAGCAATCAGTGTATTTGTTTACAGTGCAGCCAAAGAAACTCAGTCAAGTCAGTCAAAATAATTGCATTTCGTGCTGCCCACGGTGCGAGTAGTTTTCAACACAACAGCATTCCATAGTAAAGTTGGTTGAAGGTGTGCAGCCTGTCCCCTTCATCTAACAGCTCACTCTGGCTGCTCCTTCGTGTTTCATTAATTCCTGCAATATTTAGAAATGATCCACATTCCAAAAACACAGACAATGATCATTGTCTTGTTTTGTAGAGACATTTTGATGAACGATCACAGTTATCACTAACCGTTGTGACAAATACATCAAGTTTCCTGTGACTGCTTCACAATAAAAGCCACCCAGTGTTTCACCAGTTGAATGCTTTTAATGTGAAGCAGCAGCGGTACGAAATGTTCGGTTTGCATTAGCAGTAACCTAACACAACCGTGATACAGCATTAAGCTGATATTAAATTAAAAACAATAATGCTGCATAACATGCTGGATTGTTTCCTGTGAGTCCTTTGTGTGTAGATAGGTAATTTCAATCTAGGGCGGGAATGGCGGGAGTTTTCCACAAACAATAACAATTAATACATAAAGAGGTAATTACAGAATGTAAATACATTTAATGGAAATCCCTGATAAAATGCTGACCATAAATAACATAAAAAACAGGGTTGGACTACATGAAAATCTTAAGGATTATAACTTCATGGTTGATAATAACAGCCGCTGGTATTCTCATATGTCATCCTGCAAAGATGATGCTGACCGCCTGCTGCTGTCGGCATTACTGTAAATATATGCAGCTCACAAGATTTGTGTTGCATCCCATGAGAGCTTCAGGATCCCACTCTCATTGCACACCTCTACGCAACATGTTCACACATATATGCACACTAAAAATGTGAAAAAGGAAGAGGGTAGAGAATAAACAATACATTGTTAAGTTGTATACTATACATATACTAACATGTTGATACGCCCTATTATATGGATAACACTGACTTCAAATATAAGCTCCACAAAAAAAAACAATAAAAATTGAACACTTTTGTACAGACATTATATTATGTTCCTCTCCTGTCCCTATGAGCTTTCTTGCTTGATGCTGGTCTGTGGTCCTGCTGGCATTGTCCCCAGACTCCTCTGTACTTTCTACTGTATATGCAATACATGCTTCAAAATGTCAACATGTCACATTCGCAATGATCAAAGCCAGAACTGACTTCTCAAAGCTGTAAGGCTGGTAGAAACTCAGGGTCCTTTTCACACGGACCAAGGACCAAGGTCTTTACAGTTGGACTATTTCATTACCTTCTAAACCAATCAGAGTGAATGTAATTACACTGTAGTGTGCCATATATGTGACCACAGTATGGCTGTGTTTTAATCACATGACACTAGGTCCATTTCGTACATACAAATCAAGCTGCTCTTCTGCTCTCTCTGCATTTGTGAGAGCCAATTTAAAATTCACACCTTGACACTATACATGTTTCAGCAAGGCAGGATTATGACTGCAATGAAGCAAGTTTGTAATATGAAAAGAAATTACGAAATAATCTTACTTTACTAGCAGCTAACATTTTTCTTGCTTTAAGAAAATGGCTGGATATTTTGGACTCCAGTTAAGATGGAAATTTCTGTTCTTTTCATTGAAGTGGCCAAGGTATTAAATAATTCAATTAGACATTGAAGCTGGCGTGGTGGAGAACCTTAACAGTGATTTAGGAACAAAATAGCATTTTGAAAGCTAAACAAAACTTCTTATTATAAAGATGATATTGAGCCCAGTGTTTCCATCAGGTTGCTTTCAGAAGATATATTTTCAGTTAAATATCCTTTGTTTTTTTCTGGAGGCTGATGGATCTTAGTGCTGAACTGAAATTTTCCGGCTCTGAAACATCACTATGCTGATGCATTTACATACACGCAGGACTGAGGCTGGACAAATTATTTTCCTCTTTTGGTTTTTCTCTCTCCAGAGACTCTTGAATCAAAATATGCTGAAATGTATTCAGCATACAGATGAACTTCCAAGCAGTAGATAGCAGAAGGCCCATTAAGGTAGTAAAGAATTAGGCAGAGCCAAGATCTCTCAGGTCCCTTTACCCTTTCTCCATGTTCTTAAGTGATAACAGCAACAGACAATGTTCACGCCTCATTTAATTTCATTATCGCGTCCCATTCGCCTCATCGCCTCAGTTCCCGGACTAGTCTTTCATCTCAGCATGCGGGCAATCACTCATAGACAGCAAACATAATGGAAGTTGGGGGGATTGTCGAATCAAAGGTTTGTGAAACCAATTTACCATGCTCTAGAAAGGGTACTCTAGAGAGAATTCGTCCACAAACTACTGTAGATGGGAAACTGTGCATGATACTGTGCGAGAGGCTTCAATTTCAGTTATGGTATAGACTCTCAACAACCGTAGGAGATTGTTTATTAGCAAGCTAAGTGTGATGCACTCAATTCCTATTGCACACAGCTTGTTATTTGTGGATGCATAAAAACATGAGTGAAGGCTCTCTGCTGTTTGCACACAAGAAACAGTGATTCATAGTATGCAGTGCGACTACATGTTCAGCTTTCATTGGGTATGCCTGAGCATTGTTTTTTTTTTTTTTTTCTCGAGGGAGAAAAGAAAAAGAGAGAAAGTATCAGCGGGTAGTGTGACCTGTGAAGGTCAGTTTTTACTCGCCATCTCATATCTCTTCATTTGGAGGATTCACAGAGTATCACCTGGTCAGATGGATCATGGAAAGATGAATGGTCCAGCACTGATATTTATAACATTTATCTAAACACATCATCCTGTATACTTGCAGTCCTTGACTTCAACCCATACAGAAACTGCACTAGTCATTTCTTTTTCATTATGTGAGCGACATTTTGTTAGTCAACACATATTTACAGATCTGTAGACATTTTTTCCATCATATATTTTGACAATCACTGTGTTAAAACCTAATTTAATCCTTAGTGAATCTGTGGATTTAGTGTGTTTTCATTGTTCGAAAATGGGCTGAGAAATTCCTCTTAAGAAAACTGTGAAATTGATCTGGCACCCACTGAAAGGAATGTGAAGAGTCCACTGATTAAAGGTGACATCCCATCCCTTCCCCTGACCAATGCCAACCTCCGAGCTCTAGACTAATAGCCATCACTGCCACTTTTCTAACAAAGAATGGCTTTGTCCACTATGGTTCTTTACCTTTATTAGTCACACTCATGCACAACAACTTTAACTTTGTAAACAACTCAGAGCAACTTGCTCCATGATTATGATTCAGTGGCTGTGTCCGAATCGATCAGGAGTGCAAGATTATCAGCCTGCAGGATTGATGGAAGTTATGAATTATTAGGTGGAGAGGAAAGTAATATTGGAGGGCTGGGGATTGAAGACCTGCAGCAGAAATGACCAATGACTGCGGTGATGTGGTATAAAACAGACATTCATATGATTTATAAAGTGAAGGGAGGCCCTTGGAGAAAGGCCAAGGCTTATGCAATTAGACCAGACTAGTCAAGCCCAACCTTTTCACAACACTTGGCCACTTTTAAGTCCTTCAGTCACAGAGACATTTGCTCCATTTTACTTTGATGGATTATTTTTCAGCTGCTGTCTCAACTGCGTCAGAGCATGCAACCTCACTGCGTCACAGCATGCAGCCTCAACCTCACGGCTCTGCTAAAACAGTTAGCCTCATACTCTAATCCTGTCTCCTAGAGAATAGGTTTGTACTAATTTGTTTGGCAGACTACATTTTGAAGGAAACATAACTGCTGCCTGGATTTTGTTCAAAGTATTTTTCCAGTCAAATCATTTCTGTGTTCTTGTACCACGCAAAGAGGTGGATGATGGGCATACACATTGCAGGACTTTGACACCGAAGACTGGGGTTCACATCCTGCATCCTGCGTGGAGTTAGGTTTAAAAAAACAATGAAATATGTTGTTGTCAGTCAAGGTATTGCTGATACTATCTGTATAAACATTTTGCAACTTTGCAGATACATTAAATAATATGTTTCCTCATCATGTTGATGAAAAAGATCCATACAGCAATACTTTTCTCTTAAAGACATATTTGCTTTCAAAAATTAGTTGAATATAAAAGTTATTTCTGGGAGACACTCAGGGCAGTGGGTGGCTTGCTCACTCAATTTTCCTAGAGCCATGTTGCTAGTGTGGATAAAAATAAATGTGTTACATGTTTCACAAGGCACATGATTTCTCCTATAAGATAATTAAGCATACCACGTTTATGAATTAGATGCAACATCTGATGTTGACCATACATAGGAATTTCTATGATCTTTTAATTACATAAAACCCACAGCCCAGTGACAGAAACATAAGACTGCTGGATTAAATTCCAGCGGCACATACATATACATTTTCACAGAAAGTGAATCAGAAAAGAAATAAAAAATCTAAATGCACACTCCTTTTTTAGACTGTCAGAGTACAGTGGGAAAATAATACAGTTCAAGATAAACCTTTTATCAAGCTCTGGACAGTCTCCTCCGTCTAGTAATCTGACAGAAAACTGTCATGTCATTTCAGGAAAAAGTCTACTTTGACCACCTTTGAGGAGGTACTTTATTTAAACCAACTGAGTCTAAATCAATTGTATGATTATGTATGGTTATGTTAAAGCCAAGAATGTGGTCTGACTGTACAATTTGTGTCATGGTGGGCCGTTGAGGGTGAGGAAAGAGACTCTTGTCTGCTTCTCTGAACTGAAGCAACCTCTGTCACGGGAGCTACTGGTAAAAAGATTTCTTTTTAGGTCTAGGGGGATTTAATTACCACTAAGCCTTATGGCGGTACCAGCTACTAACAGGCCATACTGTACGTACAAGAAACCTCCACCGTCACTCAACACTGGCAGGCTCATATTAGGTAAGACCGGCAACTCTGCAGGGGGCATGAGGTAAGTGACTGTTTTTTAATTTTTTTTTTCAACTCAGGGAGGTGTCTGATTGAAGTCTTATGGGTTAGGATGTATAATAGGGTAGTGGGCTCTGCATAGCTGTCTCATGGCCTCCCGGGGGCTGTGCAGAGAGGGTTTCCTTGTCCCAATGGTCCTGCCCGCTCTAATAGACCTGCCTTCCGGAACGACATGGGATCTTCGGACACCCTCTTACCACTCCAATCTTCTCCGGATGGGAGGGGTAAGGAGGGAAACAGAGAAGCCTAGACCGGCGGGGGAGGGTGTGGCTGCAGACACACCACCCCTCTCTACCTCTGTTTCACTCACACTCAACGTGTCAAGGTTCATACGGCTGGACTGGCTTCGAGTGACATGCGCTGGGCTGTGCCTTAGTTAGCCTAGGATCTCTATCCTATGGCGAAGTTGACAGACAGTGAGGGACTGGAAACTCCCATCCCCCATCCCTTATTTTTTCTTTCTCCCCCCCTCTCTCTTTTTTCTCCCTCCCTCTCTCTCTAACCCTAGGGGACTAGTTATTTCCCCATTCTCACCACTGGTTCTCTCTCTCCCTCTCTCTGACCTTAGGGAACTACATCATGTTCTCACCCTTAACCCTCGACATGGGAAGACCGGAAGGGTGGACAGAAAGTCCCTAACCGTATTTGTCAAAAATAATTAAATGATTATTATATTAATTATACAAACCATATGATATTTGAAACTAGGAAGCATTTGAAAGACAGTGATGCATAGGGGAAGGCCAAATCAACTCCCTCAACGAAGCAGGTTCATCTTCAAACCAAAATAATCAGAAACTGCATGCAGATTTTCATCACACATTTCGATTTTATGGCCTGGTACTGTTTCAGATTACAACACATTTTGCTGAGACTGCAGACAACATGGAACCTGTCGTGCTGACCATATCTGTTCACGTTAGTCACATTTCCACATTTCTGTTTGACAAACTGAATAAGTCAGAGTCATTGTAATGAAGTATTGCTCTTAAGACTTGTTAAGATGTGAAGAGGATTCCTACAACATAGTGTGAGCTACCCAAGAGGAAGAACAAAATATAAATAATGAATATAGCCGTGGTTGTGATTGTGTTTGAAGCACAAGGCGTGGAGCTCTGTGCTGTGCACTGTGCTGACATGACAGATTTGCATGGTTCCTCTCTGGTTTCCATCTTTTGAAGAACCTACCCATAGTTTCTGTAAATATATGGTAACCACATACAGACTGCAGGTTTCTCTTGAAAAAAAAAAAACATGTTGCAAGCACAGATATGATCCCAAGCACATGAAAAATAGTGCTCAAGATTGTTACTTTTACTTTTATTAAACTCAGCCAATCTCCAGCTCCCTCACCACTGACTCCACCATTGATACACTCAGTAAAATTGAATCTGTGTTGAACATTTCTCAGTTACACTCTGTCAGGCTGAAACTCAGAATAGCTCAGACAACTTCTAAATACAGTGTTATCACAATGAAAGAGTTCATATCAACATTAACTCCATTTGACACTCATAGTGTAAATATAGTATTTGAGTAGTATTTCAACTCCCAGGAGAGTTCAGTCTCAATTTTTTGGAGGAAGTTAGAAGATCAATGCTATGACAAGGAACAAAGGATCACTTGAACTCTGCATTAGAGTCTGATCGATAGTCAGGCATGTACATTCAACCTGATTTGATGGTACTGTGGTTTATTCCAAAGGCCAGAATTTGCTGTAACATTCTGATAGTGTCAACTATCTGCTCAGAAAATTAGCCACATTTGTGAACAGTCTTTCAAAAAGAGGGCCTCTTCCACTGCACTCAAATTATTTGAGAAAAAATGTCATGTTGATCTGGTGTACAGCCAGTATTCAAGGTGATGCTTTTACTTCCTTTTGAAGTCATCGCTAAAGTTTTACTCTTGTCTCTGGGTTTCTCCACTGGGAGACAGTGAAACATGGTTTTATTAGTGTAGTTTGCTCTACTTTCAGCTACTGTATTATTCCAAAAGCTTCAAGAGATTTAAGATATAAAGACATACATAATGCATGAGTCCACTAAATCATTTTTCTATTTATTTTGTATTCTTTATGTATCCCAGATTTTATACCTGAAGTTAACACAAAGTTGCGTCTTACATTTTCTGGTTTCAGGCTTTGGCAGAGCATTGATTAATGATTATCCCGACAATGGCCAGAGGCCAGTGGTCAAAGGAAACCTATACCTGTACGCTTACAATAGGGCACTTAAATTAAACTACCATACTCCAGTCATTTTATCCACATCTGTCAGTATCAGCATTACGATAAAAACAAAAGATAGAAAACATTTTTCAACATGCAATGTGTCATTGTTTTTCACATCTATTTTGTCAAAGTGGATAAATGTGGTGATTGTTTAGAATTTGTTGACAAAGTTTCTCCTAAACTTTCCACAGAAATCAGTTTTTCAAACAATCTAAGCTGAGAAATTGAGTTGCTGAGTCATGGTTGATGAAGTTTGGGAGTTTTAAGAGACTGTTGTCACCATCTAAACATAGTCTTCTGATTTGGCCTGCTACTTTATTTCCATGTTGTTTTTGATTCTCAGTGGATGTGTTTAAGACCTAAATCTCATAAGGAAAATTGAAGTTTGTAAAATTCAGTGTAGCTTTAAGGCCAAACTCAAGGCGGAGAAGATTAAGGCTATAATTTTTCCCAGTCATTGTATGGAATGGTGGCAACTACAAAGATGTTCATCAGACACCTTTTTTTTTTGCTATTTCAATGTTTTTGATATAAATTTGCTTTAGTGAGTTCACAAAGCAAAACAAGAAACCTCAGAACATAATGTGACCAAAATGAAGACATAAAACAAGTGGTAAAACCATAAAATAACCTGTGACAGAACCTGGCTATCCTAGTTCTTTTTAGCATTTTAATATCAATTAAAATAAATTTGGGCAGTATTGGTATCTTTGATTAATGTTTTATTCAAGCAAACATTAATTAATTAATTAATTAACTGTAAATAAAAATATTGATTCTATTAAGTTATTTTCCCCAAAAACATGCAGAGGAGGTGGAAGTACTTTATCAGCCATGCGTAGTGTCTGTAGATATTCCTTTCAGGCTGCATACAGACCTAACCAACCAACAAGTTAGGGCATCCTGTATGTAGCCTCAGACGTGAAACCCAGCGCAAAACAAGCTCAACCACTCGCTGCTGCTCTTAAGCTTATTGCTCTGAGTGCACTGTAATAATTGGTCTCATTTGGACTATGGTGGCTGTAAGAGGACAATGTTAGGAGAGATATTAGTTTAAAAAAAATCAACCTGAAACAATAAAAATGAGGGGGACAGAAATAGGATTTTGAAAAGTGAGGGGGACATGTCCCCTCACCACCCGTGGAAATTATGCCCCTGTACAACGTTGTCAGCCAATCCATAGTAGATGTTGAGATATTTCAGTCTGGACCAAGGTGGTGGACCGACCGACAGACAGACCTTGCCATCCCTAGAGCCATCTCGTTAGATTGCCAGAAATCACTCTAATAACTGTAACCGTAACCTGTACCATAGTCAGTATTAGTGAGTATTAGTCAGTCTGTGGTGTAGTAGTGCCAGTATCACAAGTTCAGAGCAGCTTTAGACACATATTGACAGATACTGTGGCTTATGTAGAGGCGGGGTATTAGTAAATGTGATTAAGCCTGTGCTGAGGTGTTTGAAATGTTCTGTCACACATATGCCATGGCAAATCACTGAATGCAGCTTGGTAGAAACCGATAAATGCAAATTTGCAAATATGTGTATCTGCTGTCCCATGTGTATGATTTGGCTCTTTTCCAGTCATGGTAGAGCACCATTTAGCCAGGCGAGATCTAGGTCATTCTTTTATGCAAGTCCTGGGCTGTATAGGGCTCTGTGGGTCTGTTCAAGTCGTGGAGCAATATTGACGCTGAAAAGCTTCTTTAAAAGCTCACTTGCATAGGCAGTAAGTAGGGTTGAGTTCCTCTTTCCTTTCAGGTAGTTCAATTATGGGAAAATTGCATCTCTGAGAGTGTCCTTCAAGTGTTTCACATTTTTCTTCACAGATTTGACAGGTGCAGCGAGATGTTTGACATTCTTCTGAAGCAAGCTTATAAGGTCTGATGTTTCAATGACCCCACAATTGGGACTTTTATAGTCTTTCTATGGCTGTCCATGGTGATGACTTGAATGGGGATTATGGGTCTCCAGCTGGACCACTGATGCACATACTGTATTTCTTCTTGGACTTCTTGGATGTTCCGCATTGTCACCTCAATTCTCACTTTCCTCTCTTTAATAGTCCAAGCAGAACAAAATGTTTTGAATAGAAAACAATACAAATGAAGCGTCTTAAAAAATACTATATACAATGTTGCAGGAACTTCCCAAACTACCACCTTAACTGTTCGCTGCTGGCTGGCACTGTATCACCACTGTCTTGATGTTGTTTCATCGTTCTTCCTGGTCATTGATCTTTGCTTGAAGTTTGTTTTTTCCCTCTTTAATATCTGTAAGGCAGTTGTCCAGAATTATGGTCAGAGGATCGATCCTCTGCTGCAAACATTTCTCTCTGTCAGGCTTTGCTGTGAATTCATACGTTTTTCGAAGATCTGTTCAAGCAAGTCAAATAATTTATTGATAGATCTTTTAAGATTTAAAATCCTTTTGGATCTTCATTCCCACATGTTCCTCCAAATAAGGCCCGTGAGGAGACATACTGTATCCAGTTATTTGTTTTGCTCAGTCTTGGTCCTTGTGTGTCAGGTATCTTTGTGGATCAAGGGTAATATTCACACTACTGCCACTGCCGAAGTTAGTAGTAAATGTTAACCAATAGACTTAATATAGCTCTTAAAGACCCCTGTTCCGTGTGCATCACCCTTGCAGTCTCATCAGTAATTCTAATGTTATGTTGATATCATGATCACTATACAGTATGTGAAATCATTTTAATCATCAGCAGAAGTGATTTGTCAAAAAATGTTTTTTTTTTTCACTATGAAACATGGGGGCACACAGACGGAGCAATGTCAGAAATGTGGCTTGTTAAAAGTAATGAGTTACTTCACAAGACACAAGCAGCCCAATCAACTTTACTCTATTCAGTTTGCCTATGCCTTTTCCATGATTACCAATTAGCACTTTACAAAGAGTTAATTATTAAGTGGTTCACGATAATAGCATACTAGGTGGGAAGCTGTTTGCTGGCAAATTGAAAAAAAGTGGTTAGTGACATCATGTGCACATGCCAATTTCTTTAATTGTATCCACATCCAGACTTCATCTTTTCCTCGTGTATTAAGGTGCATCCCAAGTCTCTTAATTGCATCACGTTTCTCTCACCTGTGTTTTTTCCTTTGGGTCCCTCCCGCCGGGGATGCATGGAGAGACGCAAGGAAACCATGTGAGGAGAGAAGAAAGGAGGACATTTTTAGAGAAATGAGACATTCTTTCCTCTGAAGCGTCACGTGAAGCGGCGTCACTTTCTGATGACGGCGGCAGCTGATCACAGCTGGATCAGCTGTCAGTCGGCTTTAACAGCTGTAGAGACTTTTGATGAAGTTTGTGTCTGCACACATGTGTACTGTGCTAATACTAATAAAGGCACATCTTTATCACTGCCAGAGCAGCATTGTTTTCTCTCTGTAGCCTGTTACCTGTTTAACAAACACCTGCACATGAATAACAACCTGCATTCTGTATTTATACTGTGACTGTGTCCTGCTCAGAGACACCAGAATCATTTCTACTGGCAGAATGCCTTTATATTATTTATTCATTATTTGCATCTGTTTTATTTATATTCTGATTGTGAATTCATTATTGAATAAACCAGAATATGATTATGGTGTCTTTTGAACACTGGAAATTATTTATTAGGCTTATTATGTTTCAGGGAAAATTGAAATCATGTAACTCCTATCAACCCAGATGCTCAGGAATTATCAGCCTCACATGTGACTGAATGGAAATGACATTAAATGAATCATGAAAGAGATGAGATCAGATCATGAAAAGAATAAATGAAGAAAGTTGTTTGTGTTCCTTTTGTTGTTTAGACCTACAATTAACACAGATTTTTAATCAGATGGTGAATCAGAAAACAAATCAAATGTAACATTTGGGAGCGATACACAGTGATGTTGTGATATATCAGATCAGTCCGATCAGCTGCAGTTTCATGACGGCTGCTCTCATGTATCCTCGCTCATCGCTCCTCAGAGATCCCTCCTCGCTCCTCGGAGCACAAATAAGAGACTTGGGATGCACCCATTGACTGGATGTTGCAACTGATCTGATCTGATTTTACTTTCATGATCTGTTATTTATTTCCCCCATTAACTTTTATTATGGATACAATCAAAGTCAGAGAGAGTAGGAGAATCTGTCTGTCAGCAAGAAACACTTTTTCATCATTTATCATCATTTCCATTCAGTCACATGTGAGGCTGATAATTCCTGAGCATCGGGTTTGATATCAGTTACACCTTGGAGGGTCCGAATGCGATGCGAGCCAGCGCCAGCGACAAAATCAGTTTGATTGCATAGTTTTCTATTGGAGTGTCCTAACTGGCCGCAAGCGACGCATCTTCATGTCAAAAACCTAAATAAGGTGGCAGCTGGCTGGAGGGAGATCACCAGGGAGCTCAAGGTAAATGACCACCGCTAATAAAATCCTACTTGCATTTCTAGTAAAGAAACATCTAAATATCACAATATAAAATGTGTTTTCTATTCAAAAAGTACAAACATAAACAGCGAGTAGCCTACTCACCCATCTTTTACTTGAGTGGTTAAAGCCTCCAGTCTGATCTCGAGCGCACAGCTGATAGGTACAGGGTTTGTTTGCATGACAACTGACATGCATATTATATGGATTCAGCAATTGTCGGACGCTCGCATTCAGTTAGGACACGGTGTTACATAATTTAAATTTTCCATGAAACATTTAGCCTAATAAATAATTTCCAGTGTTCAAAAGACACCATATTCTGGGTTATTCAATAATGAATTCACAATCAGAATATCAATAAAACAGATGCAAATAATGAATAAATAATATAAAGGCATTCTGCCAGTAGAAATGATTCTGGTGTCACTGAGCAGGACACAGTCACAGTATAAATACAGAATGCAGGTTGTTATTCATGTGCAGGTGTTTGTTAAACAGGTAACAGGCTACAGAGAGAACACACTGCTGCTCTGGCAGTAATAAAGATGTGCCTTTATTAGTATTAGCACAGTGCACATGTGTGCAAACACAAACTTCATCAAAAGTCTCTACAGCTGTTAAAGCCGACTGACAGCTGATCCAGCTGTGATCAGCTGCCGCCGTCATCAGAAACTGACGCCGCTTCACGTGACGCTTCAGAGGAAAGAATGTCTCATTTCTCTAAAAAAACATTTCCTCCTTTCCTTGATCCTTGCATGATTTCTCTCCCATGCATCCCTGGTGGGAGGGACTAAGATGCAAGGAAAAGACGCAAGTGAGGGAAACGTGGATGCAATTAAGATACTTGGGATGCACCCTATGACTTACGTCCATTAGCGGGGTGTGTCGGACAGTAAAAGACTTCTGTGAAAGCTGCTCTCGTGTCTCCTCGCTCATCGCTCCTCAGAGACAGCCTGCAAGATGGCGGACCAGAACAGCTTCCGGTTCAATTGAGGATTGAGTGAGGAAATATGAAATAAAATACTTGGGATGCACCCTTAGTCTCTCCCACTTAAGACATGAGAAAGAGATGCAGGGCAAAGAGTTGAGAAACAAGGAATCAAGGAAGTTACTATTAGAATGTCTCCCAATGTAGAGAAATAATTCAGAAGCCTAAATGTTTTAGGGGGGAAAAAGCAATTACGTAGCGCACGTTAATAGTTTCTGCCTGACACACAGTCATTGATTAGGTGTATCACACACTGAATGGAAATGACACAGATTAACAATTAAAATGTGAGTATTGCTGAAAGACAACAGGCGCAAGCGATGAGAAATGTTGCAAAAATGAACAGGTTGACGACTCTACTCTCCCTGAGAGCCAGGATGCAGGTTAAAAGGGGAAAATGACATATCTAGATTTTTTAAATTACATTTTCGCTCTCTTTCTCTCTCTTCATTGGCTTTTTCTATGCAGAACGTGAAGCCCTGAACACTTCTCTGCACTTCGGGTGGACCAACATTCATAAATCATACTCAGATTTTAAAATGGCTCCATTTATGAGTTGTGTGGTGCAGCTGCTTTGCTGTGAGAGGCTTGAGCTGTTCTGTGCAGGAGCCAGACAATAACGGTTTCAGTGTCAAAGTGCAAGTGAGATAAATGACTCACGAGCATCTGTTGTTGAGCTGTCCTCTGACTGTCACTGGGTCAGAGACATTTCCTCTGGTCTGGTCATATCCAGTGATGAGGCAAATAGGCTTCACTACTGTCTTTGATACTCTGCTAACAGCATACCAGAGCTCTCTCTCAGGTAAAAGTTACTTAGTTGCTTAATTCACTTTTAATACTATAATTTAGCGGCTTATTTGTGTACTTCTTTGAAACTAGTCACTGCCAGAGGTGGCTGTCTTCTATGTAAGATGTTGGTAAGCAATTTGATGATTGCTGATTGATGAATTCTAATGTTGCTCCGTGTCCACTGGATGTGTAAAAGAGCAATTGTTCGCTGCCGGGCTCGACTGGGACAAAAAAATCGGCCCATTTTCAGCCCAGGCCAGCCACCCACAATTCGTCGAACACCACCCGCCAGTACACCATCCTTGTGGTCACCTTAAATATGCGTACTGTACTATTCCCCCAAACCACTGCAAAGCTGAGTAGTAAGTACCAAGGACAGGTGCACCAGTGTAAGTGGACCAGTGTACTCAAACGCATCTTTATCAAGGGAACCCTGAGCCTAATAATTTTAATAATATTATGATCAGTGGTGGAACGTAACTAAGTACATTTACACAAGTACTGTACTGCAACTTTCTGCTTTTATTCCACTACATCTCAGAGGCAAATATTGTACTTTTTATTCCCCTACATTTGTCTGACAGCTTTAGTCACTAGTTACCTTTCAGATTACAATTTTCCATACCCTTCATGTGCACTTAAAACAATGTATCTCCAATCTTGGCTTCTTAAGCTAAATATACTTTAAACCCCCCCCCCCTGGATCAGCTGGAAAGTGTATCGCAACAGGGCTGTTTTTCTGAGCTTATGAAAAGTTGACTTTTTAGAGATACGTGGTTCTCACAGGCATGGTTGGATTAGTACCCCCAGGGGCCCCGGGGCACTGAAGCTCATAGACTCACTAAGTGAGCAAGGCACCTTCACACAGAACTGCAAAAGCCAACAAATAATGAACTTGACAAACCGACTCCAACATATACCTGTATAGCAGCATACCACCACAGTGATGCATAAGTGATGCACGAATCGCAGTTAGGGCCGTGGATAATCTGCAGTTCGGGTGGAACGGGTCATAAAAATGAACATTCTGATTAATAGCGGATGGGTCGCGTGGGTGGGTGAAGCCTCTCCCCAGCATAACTTCATTGATTATTTAAATCTCCCGACATGCCGACAGGATCGGTCAGGATCTAATGCTAATTAATGTTCTATGCTCTTCTACACATCCAAAAGGTCACACACACAGTCCAGGTTCATACAGTGAAATTGTTTGTAGTAGAACAGCCATTCTCCTGATAAATCCTGAGCTCCTTCAGAGCTGTCTAAAAAAAATTTTCAGGAGCTAAAAGTTTTATTCTGTGTCCTCAGGAGAATGTCCTCTGTCCTGTCAAATTTATAATTACAGTTTTTAGTTTTTCTGTATAAAATGTCACGATATTTGCGGTGACGCACATGGAAACGTTTAAAATGACTGACAGCAGCCTCTCTAATCATTAAAGTAAATCGTTAAAGAAAACACTCATACATCAATACAACACACAACAAATAAATCACCTGGAAAGCTTGCACTGCTCAACAAATAATTTAAAAGGTAATGGGACCGGTATAGGTGGAGAGAAATGTCCATGCGGGTGCGGGTCTCTAAATCAGAGAAAATTATTCCTTTGGATTCGGGTGGGTGGCGGGTGGATGATTAATGCGTACATGCTGATTCAGAGCAGAGTAACATCAGAGCCGATCCGAACATCACTAACAGTATATTAAATTAACTCCATTTTTTTCTCCCCTCACAGAAGGCCCTTAAGCGCTTAGGGGCCCCTGGGCACATGCCCAGATTGCCCATATTGTAGATACGGGCCAGCTCGTAGGACCGCAACGCTACAAACGTATGACGATCTTATAGAATGTGATAAATTAATGTAGATTAAACTACCCAACAGTATATAAAGTAGTTAACATTTGCTCAACCTTAAACATCTACAGTAGTAAAAAGCAACATACACATTAATGCAAATATTAATCCAGAAACATCAGATATGATAGGAAAACACTGACAGGGAACATTTTACTGCACAATGAGTACTTTTACTTTTACTTTGAATGGTTTTGAATGCAGGACTTTTACTTGTAGTGGAGTATTTTTACCACAGAGTGGTATTAGTATTTTTAGTTAAATAAAGAATCTGAATACTTCTTCCACCACTGATTATGATACGATATGTACCTAGGTCACTCACTGCTTAGCCAGCCGAAGTTGCAACAGCATTAGTGAACTATGGTAGACTACAAAAACAATGTCTCAATGCCAAATAGCTTATGCTTTGCTATTTGGCATTGACCAGCAGTACTCCCTGCTTATAGCTTCAACTACACTCTCCTCCTGCTCACTCAGTTCCTCTGCTTCCCCGTCACACTGCTCCTCACATGGCCAGCCACCTGTCTTTCCACCTGTTGCTGCATAAAGATGAATAACATTACTGCTGTTGCCGTAGATGTTGAAGTACTGCTGCAGCCCCTGAAACAAACATATCTGTGATTTGTGCATCCGCATCTAGATTCTTAGATTTTTTTGACCCGCAACTTTTCTGCACCCTCCACCCACCCATCTTTAGTTTTTGCTTATCCATCTTGACATTTGACAAAGCCCTCCTTCATCCGCAGATGCCGCCAGAGCACCACAGCATCTGACACGAGAAACTGAGAGGACAGAGGGGGAGGGGTGGGACCAACCCAGTAAGAGACGTGATTGGCCCAGTCTAGTGTCATCAAAGAATATTAACCAATAGGCTGCTGCCCTTGCTTTATGGGCCAGTCATTAGCAAAAAATCTAAATATTTTGCTTGGGACCGGCCTCCAAGGTGCGTTAGCCCTTTGGGAAAATGCCTGGTACATCCTACATTCACTGTCCTGCTGCCGTAACAAGCATTGAATGTTTTTCACTCCTCATAAAACATTTGCAAAGCCGAATTTTTAAAACCTACATTGTTTATATCCATGTTTGTTGGCTAGCAGTCTTCTTCTCTGCCTTTTTTTTTTGGCACATTGCTGCAAATTTATTTTGGCTCCTTAATGTGAATCTATCCTTGTTATTTTTGTCTCAATTTTAGGTCTACACTACTATAGCAAAACACGAAACACAGAAACATATTTGCTGAAATCATCCAAAATTGACCCAGAATCTGCAAAATAATTTTAAGCTTGGTGATTAAATGTTCCTCACTGAAATGCTGACTTTGCTCTTTAAAGAGATACAAAGCGAGCACTCCCTAGAAATCTTGTTTTTGCTGACCTTCAGAATTGAACTTCTCACCTTGCTGCAGTGATGAACAGGTGGAGTCCAGGACAGGACAATAGAGGACAGTGAAAACACTGCTTTTCAGCCTGGTGTTAAGTTACTCCTTGCATTTTTATCTAAATAGTCCTGTATCTTTAACTGTGCCAAACATTTTCCAACACATTTGCTTTTTTTTGTGCTGATGGCTCAACCAGGAGAGTTTTATGTTCATCCAAGAATTGGAAAACTACTTCAACTGACTTTTACTTCTAAAACCCTGGAAACCCAAAATAACACTCCATTCTTCATTACTCTACTGGGCACTGCTGTGTAAGAAATTCACAAAGTATGAATTCAGATTGTAATTGGTATTTTGGAAAAGTTCCCAGACCTGTAGCTTGGTAGGATTTCCCCCCGTTAAAGGTCAGTTTAAAGGTTGGAACAGTTGCTGTAAATGTCACCTACGCCAAATACTCAACGTGTTCTCATTCCCAGGTCGTCAAAAACCGACGTTTTGTCACGCCCCTTGGCGTCTCATACAGACGCACAAGGTACCTTTTAGCATCTGTATGAGACGCACCAGGCTTTCAATTAATGCCAATGTAAAAATAAGATGCTGTGAGCATCAGTCCCATTGGAGATCCGAGGACCCGCCACCCGGAAGTATTTTTCTCACTGTTAATTCCCATGTTAAGGTTTTTTTTCAATGATATCCTTAACATTTCTCCACACAAAAGCACAAAAGTGTCCTTCAACAATAAGAACTAATAACAATAACTACTTTAACAATAAGATGGGTTAATGTTGCGGCTATCAGTTTAGATTATTTCTCCTTCGATTCTGAGAAATAAAGTTTTTTGTTGTCAGTTTTGGATAGCGAAAGGATTTCGAAAGGTTTAATGCAATGCACAATATAAAGTCCAGTTTGATGATAAATATGAATGTGAGGGGGATTAAATGAGGGATGTGAAAGGTACAGTCCAGTTTGATAACCCCTTCTTCAGAAAGGTGATTTCATAATTAAATATCCTCAACCACATATTCTTGGAAAAATGAAATAAACAGGCTATAAAACGCCTTTTCACAACAGAGATAGTGGCGTTTGGTTTTCAGGCTACAGCCGACCGGCAGCAACTTGAAATGGAATGAAGCCCACTGACGGCAGACAGCCCAAAACAGGAGTCCAACGCTCCAAGTCCACCCACAATTCCCTACGTACGCGTAACAGTGTCCATAGTGTGACCCCCCCTCCCTCTCTTGGAGTCTCTCCTGGCAACCTCAGCAGGCAACTGGCTGACATGGGAGGGTCGTCAGCTGATTAAGCTCACCTGGGCCCTTGGGCTATAAAAGCTGGCCCATGTGTTCACTCTGTCTATAGCAGGCCAATAGAAAAGAATAGGACAAAGAAACTTTATTTCTCAGAATTGAAGGAGAAATCATTAAAACTGATGGCTGTAACATTGACTTATCATATTGTTGAATTATCAAGGACACTTTCTTGTTTTTGTGTGGAGAAATGTTTAGAATAAAATCCATAGAAATAGAATAGAAAAAAGAAAAAAATCCATAACATGGGAATACTTCCGGGCAGCGGGTCCTCGTTTCTCCAATGGAACTGATGCGCACAGCGTCTTATAGCGCCACAGTCAGGTTAATATGGACGGCCGGAGCAGTTGCTCTGAGCGTCTGATATTGTCACGGATGGTTTTACATTGGAGTTAACTGAAAGCCCAGTGCATCTCATACAGACAATAAGGGGTACCTTGTGTGTCTGTATGATATGCCAAGGGGCGTGACAAAACGTCGATATTTGACGACCTGGGAATGAGAACAGGTTGAAATACTACCTCAAGAGGTAGTGTGTTTGCATGTCATAACATGACATTTGTTTCCCAAATATGACAAAATGGTGCTGCCAGTTTTCAACAGGACTTTATGTTGTGGTGGTTTTCATTTATTGCAAGAGTAACACAGCGCGGTAGTGCACTTAGAGCCAGTTGTAGTGTCTATTGTCAAAGGTCTGAGGAAAATAGAGTAAGGTCAGATTCCCTGTGACAGACAATATGCTGAATACTGACTCCTGAGAGCTCACAGAGTACAGAAAGTCAAGAAATTAGCTCTAACAGAGGCAACAGTGAGAGAAGGTCAGTCAGTTTTTAAAAGGTTGCTTCAGATCAGGACCATGTAAAGAAAAATGTACTAAGAGGGCCGTAGGTTAAAAGAAAAAGCTGGACACATTCCATGTTTTGTCAACAAATCCCATGAAAAGACCCACACCAACATTGTGTTAATCCGTCTCTCAAAACTTTCTCACTTCTCTACCCTGTCTGTGGATCTCAGCCCCCATTTGTTCTTGCTGAAGATGTAAATCTTAGGGGAACAAAAGGGTCATAAATATATGGCATAGGTAATTGTCCTAAATCAGCAGGGAATTGTGGCTATTAGCAAACATTATTCCAATAGAAAGAAATTGTGCATTTGTTGGGGACTATTTTCAGCTGTGGAACAATATCCACAAATGAGTATTTATGGCAGCAGGATGGTGGATGTGACACTGATTCAGAATAAACTACAGTGCCTGTGTTTAACATCATAATGAAGGAACATGTCAGCCAGTGCAACAGTGTGGCTCATGTGTTTGTAATAGTTCTTGGACAACAATGGAGCTCTAAGGCACAGAGGAATAAGATATATTAGGCTTTGGATACACAAGCATGAGTAAGAGAAAGACATTGTTGGTTTTGGTCTTTTTAATGGGATTTGTTGACAGTAAGAACAATATAGAATATTACCAGCCTTATTCTTTAAGGAGGAACTAATGAGGGGGCACATTTGTTTATGTCTGTACAAATAAATGTACTGTGGAGCTGTATACACAAGGCTCCCTAGTACTAAATGTTACTCATAGCGGTGAAATGTAAAGAAAATTCTCGTTGTTTTTCCTGGACAAAAAAGACGAAAGCTAATTGCAAATAATCTCAGCCCTTCTGCTTTAAGAAGCATTGAAAATGGGGGACATTTCTACAGTTTGCTGAAAGCTAAAATTTCTTAAGCAGAGGAGATACTATGGCCTTGTTCAAACTGCCAGCCCAAATCCGTTTTTTGGCATATTCAGATTGTATCCAGATTGATTTTAGAAAGTCTGGACAGCCAAAAACTACATGAAATGCGATTTTTGCAAATCGGATCCAAGCCACATTTGGAGGTGGTTTGAAATGCGATTCCAATCAGATTTCTACAGATGTGTCTCAGTCCGAACGCTCTGGCCACTCAAAAGGATTTCAAAGTGTCTTTTGTGTCACTCGCAATGCGGCAAACATCGACGATGTATAATCCAGAGTGATGGAACTGCATCAGAGCGGATCATGGATGCTCCTAAAATACATCCATGGAGCGGCTGAGCAGAATCCATGCTGCGTGCTTTCAAGTTGATGTACCTTCATCGTTGAGTTTGTCTTGTGTGACGGAGGAGTTCTGCACCACGACTTGACAGCGACCTGATCACTTGCAAATAACAATGCGGACAGTCTGTCTTAAAGATCTGATTTGAGAAAGAAATCTGATTTGCCTGCAGTCTGAACAAAGCCTAAATGGCTGCAAGAAGTGGAGGGAGGAGAAAGTGTCATCAAATGCTAAATAACAGTAAATTAATCACATGCTACAGATTAATTTGTACAAGACAAGCTGATCTAAATCATAGCTGTGTTTCTCACCCAATGTGACAAATTAAGCATTTAACACTTTGTCACTGTCTTAAAGTTGATATTTCATTTCAATGACACATACGCACATTGTGAGCCAACAGAAAAGCATTAATGGATATAGTGATCTTCTTCAGTATTGTTGGTGTCAAACAAACCAAACAGCAGGCAGACACAGTTAGAGACCAGCTGGTGAACATAGTGGAGCATTTATCAGCTAAAGAGCCAGATATTTCCTTCAGGAGTTGGTGGAGACCAAAAACAGAACTAAAAGAGAGAGAATATTGGACATCCGCCAGGTGCCCAGAAACAAAACTGCAAATGAATGATAATGTTTCTCTGTAACTGCTGGATGTGTAAATAAGCAACTGATTGCTAACAAGTTCACCCTATCAACTTAAAAGGTGATATGTCAATGTTGTGTTTACAGCTTGTTTCTGCTGCCTCCAAGTGGCCAAAAAATCAGTTCTTTCAGGTTTAAACAACTAGTTTTGCACAGACTCGATAGTTACACGTACTCTCATACCACTTTAACAACGTCTTATGGTCCAAGTAATAATATTCTCATATGCTTTACCACCAATAGGACCAATAGGGGATGTTTTCAATGATTGTCAACATCGCTGGTTACTCTTGTTGGTTCATTAAACCACATTTTAATAAGCCATACGAGTGAACTGTGGAGTCTGGTTCCCTCTGTGCATGAGACTGATTGACTGATGACAGTGTATAAAAGACAGTGTCATACCCAGTTGCGGGGCCAAACTGCAGACTGAGATCATATTTTTTTCCATTTCTCACTCTGAGACCTTTGCTGAATAACTCCCAAGCTGGGACTGTTTTTTGTGAATACACCCACAGGTCTTCATGATGGGTGTCTGTATATTTTCTGTGTGTGGGAGCTGCCTGGATGGATTCACTACTGGTAACTTACAGAATCCTGACCACACTAAATCTGACAAAACATGAACTCCTGCAATTTACAAGAGGACCACATATCCCGAGCTCAAAAACAAGTCCACTGCACAGATCCAGTAAATTTACTTCGAAAACTTAAATAAACTCTCTCTAGCATTTAATTATAGTCACCAGAGATGCTGGCTTAAGGTCCTGTTGTATTAAGCTGTCAAGATTTTGAGGTCACAGACACTACAGACAGGGAGACTGATTTATATTTAATCTTGCAAATGAATTTAGTTGACAGAAGGATTGAATTAAGTGAGCGCACAGACAGATCAGTCACAATATTGAACCTGATTAGCTGACTCTTCCTCTAATTAAGATACTGGGCGGAAGCTTTCTAATGCAAATGAAGCAAACCAGCTGAATGAAATTAAGATTCAATTAGGACCACTTATGATGATATTGACTGAAGATCTATAAAGCTGTGGGTTTTTACAAATTCAACAAAATCTATCTTCAATAATATGTTCATTAACAGTATCTAATTACATCCTGCAGGACCCAGCACAAACCTGGTTTTGCACTTTTATTATTTATGTCGTCTAGTGTCAGGTTTTGGTGGGTTTTTTAGTCTCTGTAACTCATGTCAGGTCTCCACTGATCAGAGGAACAATAATAGAAAAAAAAACATACATTTTAAAAATCAACATAGAGAAAATACTTCAGAAATATTTTTTCTTTCTCAAGAATCCAAAGTTACAGCTCAGTGTCAATACAAATTAAGACCATGGCATATCACGTCTCATAACATGATTTTAAACGACCAAAACTTTTCTGCCTTTTCCAGGATGTTTTAAAATCATTTTATGCAATCAAATGAAACAAAATATTCTAGAAATGTTATAGTTAATGCTCACAAAGGATACTCATAGATGGAATAAAAACATTAAAATGAATTTGACATGTGAAAGCTTTTTATATGGTTGCACAATTTATCATAATTTACTGAATATTAATTTAAATTACAACACAGATCAGATTGTATAGATAGCATGTGCAACAGTGCAGCTCATGACTGATTAAGTTTGATTTTATGACGTTGCAAGAGAACCAATGTGAAGTTATGTTGATTTAAAAATGTTTAGAAGCACAACAAAGTAATTTAACAACATCTAGTGACTTGTTTTTTGGTTATTACGCCACAGTACAGTGTAGAATATAAATAGAAATGTTATGAAAGATAGTTACTATTACACTAGTCAGAATTGTAACTAAACAGCAAGCATAACAGACATCAGGACATAAATTGATGCTGATAAACACGAGTTTTATTTTTATGTCTTGATGTCTGTACTGCTATAACTCCACAACACACTGTAACAGCAAGGATAGCACACAACATGAGGGCTGTCAGAAATATAAAACATGGTCGAAAACAATCCAGGCATCCAAGATGTGCCCACAAGCTCGATGCAAGTGACATGGGGTGGTGATCCTCTCACTACCGGGAGGTTACTAGGCTCCCAGTGACCATGCAAAGCCTACATGCTTAAAATTAGGATGGCTAAACTGGTAACATGCAAGCCGGCATCAAGGGATTCTTACAAACATCTGCTTATCGATATTAAACAAAGTTATCACTACATTTCTATGCCAACTAAATGTCTGCAACTTATTTGAACATTACTACAATGTTCACATCATCCAAGTCAGGCTCACACAAAAAAAATGATTTTGTCACTGTGCAATGCATTTTGTTTAATTATGCCTTCTGTACGAAATAAATACTTGCATGAAAAAAATATAAAATGTGAGTCATCCAGCCAGGCTGCAGGAGTTATAGTGGTTATTATAGTTGAGAAAACCATCTTTCAGTGTTACAGAATGGCTATACAGGAGTTGAATAGCTGGTTCACCCTTCATCTAATTATGACAAAAACAATTTCTCACTTCCCTCTGGTAGACTCTGTCCAGCCAAGATAATTTTGGTTTTATTTGTCCAAGTTCGGAGATATCTGTCTCTGAGATTTCTGCCTCCACAATGGAGGTGAATGAAATTTAGTTTGTGCTGCTCACTTTGAAACATGACATTTAAAACAATCACCAGTAACACATCTTTCAGAAACAGTGTTCTTGTGACTCTGTATAATCCACAAACACACTCAACATCCAGAGTAACAGGGATACTAATTCTAGAAAAAGATGATAATGCTGAATGCTTTAAATTTCACTTTCAAAGCTGTGAGCATCACAAACTATTGTATTGAGGTGGAGTCAGAAATCTCAGAATGGAGAAGAATCTCAAAATTTGGTTGCATAACACCAAAGCTATCTGTATGAAAAGGTACCACTAGAAGGAATTGAAAATATACTGTATGTTGTTTTGGATTTTGGGTGAACCCACTCAATCCAGGATATTTTTTAATGTACAACCCTTCAACATGGTACGTTGACATGCCAATGGCCGTTGAAACTTGCATATATTCCTTAATCAGGTCATTTGCATCTTCTCCCAGAAGGAGCACAAGAGCTTTCAGGACACACACTCTCTAATCATGACATGTAATCAGTCTAGGATGAAGTATTCTTGATTCATTTTGATATTCCAAATTTCAGAAGACAGACATGCTCACTCTTACATACAGCTTACCAAATTGTAGGCTGCTCTCACTTTTATTCAAAAATAGAGGGACAATGAAGAAAAAGCATAGAAGCTTCAGCTTTTGAGTAGCTGGAAACACGTACTGGATTATTAACAAGTATATAAAGTAGTTAAAATTAGCTCCACCTTAAACAACTACAGCTAAATTGATAATACTTACATGCTTTTGGATGCAGGAATTTTACTTGTAGTGGAGTATTTTCACTGTGTGGTATTATTACTTTTAGTTAAGTACTTAAGTAAAGGATGTGAATACTGCGTCTACAACTGCTCATATAGATAATACCTGCACGTCAATACAGAAATGACAGAGACTTTCTGTGATGTTGAGGCGTCAGAGACACTCCTGCACAGATGCTCAGTAACCTGGATAATAGACTCATACAAGGAAATGAATAACCAGGTTTAAGTTCCACATCATATCCTGAATATTAAAACCTGATTAAAACCAGGATAAGACATGACAGGGACCATTGTTCTTGTAATAGACCTTTTTCACAGCAGACATTTTTACTTGTCATAGCAGGAAAAGCACAGGTGATACACATTTCGTTAATGATGGCTCAGTTCCATCAAGTGTCCCAGTCAGCCATATCAGTGAGCCGGCATACACAATACCAGAATATTTAATACCAGGATCAATATTATTATAAGTCACTGCCAGTCTGATAATTTGCCTGTTAATGTCTACCATAGGCTGCAGAATATTTATATTATTGACTAATCTGCTGATTATTTCTACAAAATGTCAGAAAAATGTTTCCTAAAGGTCAAAGTGAGGTTTTCAAATTTCTTGTTTTGTTTGACCAGAAGTCCAAAAGACAAAGATTTTCAGTTTACTAATTAGTGATGGGAATTATCGCTCTTTGAAGGGAGCGACATATCATGGCTCCGTTCCTTTCCGAGAGCCATTCAAAAGAACGGCTCATTGTTCTTTTGTTTTTTGTTTTTTTAGGGGGCAGGAGTTACTAGGTTTATCAGTGAAATAATCACTAGGATAATGATTGGGTAACATTTGGATCAGATTCAACTTAGACATCCCGCCAATATAATTTCATTTCCCATGTGTGGACTATGTTTAGCAGCACTAAATTACTTGTATTGTCAGACCTAATGTCGATCTGTGATGCCATATCCCTCTGCTTTGTCAGTGAATTCACTACTTTAAACAACTACTACTTAACTCCGCCCAGCTGATGCGACACCAGCGTACTCCGGGATAGTAATCAAGTGGACCTACTATCGCGCTGTGAGTCGCAGACAGTTTGTGACTAGAGTGGTAACGTTACTGGTGCACTGTTCACGTAAAGGGGAGGGATTTACGGCAGGCAGTGAAATATGGGCACAACAATAACAAGTACGACTCGGGTTCCCTTCATTCGAAGCAAAGAGTCGTTGAAAAGAATCGGATCGTTCGTGAACGTAACATCACTATTTACCATCACATTAGACAAAGAAAAGCAGCACATCCTCACAATTAAGAAGTTGGAACCAGGGAATATTTGTTATTTTTGCTTGATTTAAATGGTTGATTGAAAGAGATGCAGATTCATTTTCTGTTGATTTACAAATCTAATTCTTTCAGCACTAATGGGTAATGCAGATAAACAAAGACAGCCCACTTAGCTACCAAAGCAATCAAGCAGGCTCTGTTTGGGTACATTTCAATCGGTTACCTGATCCAAAGTGTCTATGATATCAGCAGCCTTTTCACATGTCGCTCCTCTTTTGACATGGATGACTCTGACCAGCTCACTTGAGTGCAGGTCTAACTGGGCCATGAACTTCTCTTCAAGGGGAACAGCCATGAGCCTCAGGAACTCTGCACTGATCTGAAATGACAAATAAAATAAGCCTATGGTTTCCTGAACAGCTGGAAATATGACATATGGTATCTAGGTCAGTGCACAACGTAAGATAACACAAAGGTTTATTACCATTCTAACAAATATAAAATATTAATTCTATAAAAACACAGTGTACTACTTCATCTCAATTTTGGATTATCATGGCCAATGCATCACTGCCCACTGTAACTTAACCCAGACTTTATTTCCATTACTACCTCTTTCTGTTCGAACACCACTGACTATCTGTGCATGAGGTTGTTGATCATGGGTTCTTGTTTTCACCTTCTCATGTCGTCTGTAGGCAAATGCCTGAGCCATTTTGTCTGCGATGACCCTTCAATTGTTCCCCTTCCCTTTCTCTGTCAGAATCCTGCCAGAAGGAGTCGGCTGTGTCGAGGCCTGAAGTAACCACCTAAAAGTCCAAAAAAATCTAAGTTCTTTAAGAGCAGGGACAGCACAGATTATTCTCTAGCCTCCAGTTTGGCATTTTGGCCGTCGCCATCTTGTTTTTTTTGGCAGCCAGAATGGGCCATATTTGGACGAGAGGTTGGAGCTGGGGAGGATACCTGACAGGTCGCTGTGATAGCGACTACTCTAAATGGGAGCATCGTTTACAAAATGAACATCATGCTGTATTGAAGAAGACTTGAAACTAGGAACTGAGACCGTAAACTCATTAGGAAAATGTTTACTCAGGTAATAAATCAAGTGAGGAGTAGGGTCATTTTCTAATAGACTGCTATACAATCGGATTTCTTTTTGCAACCAGTGGAGTCGCCCCCTGCTGGCCATTAGAAAGAATGCAGGTTTAAGGCACTTCTGCATTGGCATCACTTTTCAAACCCGGATGCTACTTCACTTCTTTTATACAGTCTATGCGTAACACTCATCACTACCGGTGCCCTTCCAGTATATTGTGAAATACAGAGCGATTTACCAGGTGGTGACTTAATCAGCATTGTGTGAACTAATTTGGCAATGGCTTGAATGTAACGGACATTCATTTACATGTAAAAGTCACGGCAGTATTACTTTTTATTGACATTTATAACTCGGTTTGTGCCTAATAGTTACCCTGGTAACTGCGCTAATGTGCTAATAAACAGCTACAGGAGTCCATGGATTCCCACAGTGTATTATGGTGGAGGTGTGCCACCTCGCCTGAAGTACAGAGCCTCTCCACTAACGTAAGAACAAATTAATACACTTTTAGAAAATACAAAGTTACTATTTACCTTCAGGAAAAACAAACAGAGGCCTACATGACACACCAAAGGACAAGTATTTAATGAGTAAGGCCATTGTTGAAACTGTCATCTTGTAACTAATGTTAGCTACGTTGATAAGGAGACAGGGAGCCAGGATCCATCTGATGCAAGAGACACTGACTGATTGATCACATTGAAACTTTATGTACACTTTGCTGTACTTAATCAGAGCAGCACGTTGCTATGTGGGAAAAAAGAATCCAATCAGAGTCTTTACAAGTTGAGAAAAGTAGACAGGCAGTCACTATCAGGTGCTTTTGTGTGGGTAAAAAAAAAACTCACCATGGTGCTGCTGGTCAGACACCAGGCTGAAGTGGGTTTGATAACTGCTTGTTGGGGAAATGGGCCGTGAAAGTGCCTCCCGCAAATATGCACGAGGCAAATAATTTCATAACTTTACTTGGTAACTGGTGAACTACAGACCAGCTAAGGAGCCAGGGAAAAAAATAAAATAAATAATCATAAGACTATTATGACACATTTAGCATATTGCACAGGAATATTACACTTGAAATATTGTGCAATATTATCTGTGTAATACTCCTGTGCAATATACTCTGTTTTCAGATTAATATTCCCTGTTTATTGATATTCATACTTCTATTACTGCTGTGCAATGGTTAATCTGCTACACTTAATTTGACAGTACTCATTATTGCACTATTACTTATTACTTATATTATACCGTACATTCTTATCAACCTCTAAATCCACTTTTGCACTTACACTTATTTTAGCTTTTATACTTTATATCCTCTTTGTACTTAATTTATCTTAGCTGTATTATTGTGTATTATATTTTGATTTGCTTAGTACTTCTATTCCTTCTATTCTCAAGTGTGCACTGACGTGACAGTGAGCAGCTGTAACGAAAGAGTTTCACCTCGGGGATCAATAAAGTATTTCTGATTCTGATACTAACAACTTTAAGTATCAGGGACTTGAACATAAGTTTTGTAACGTTAGCATGACTTAATGTTAGCTAATCAACATTGGCTGGTCACGCTCAGTCAATTAAATAATTGTTTCAGCAATAACATTTTACCACTTCCGTCAAGTAACATTAAGTTAACTTTACATCTTACGTAGCTAAGTCAAATACATCAATTAACAAAATGTCCAAACCTACCTTTCTCTCCAAATCTCTGGAGCAAAAGAAAATGGCAACTGAGTTTCAGTAGAAAACTCTGGAAAGGGTGTCATGACGTCTGATGCACAATGTTAGGGGAAAACTCAAATTACAATGTCAGGTTGAGGCAACAAAGTGGGTTTTTAAGTAGACTAGTGCAGTGCCCATTCAAAACGTGCCTGTTCGGAATGGCTGATTGCTTGTAAAATCTAAATAAGACAATCAACAACTAGTCAAGTGGCCTGTTAATTAGACTGAATTGCCATTTCTTTTCAATTGATTATGATTTGTTGATTCATTGAGATATTTATTATACAAACGACCGCAAAAATTCAGATGTAGGCAGTGATTCAGAGGTCTGGAACCCGGCTGTATAGATTATCCCCATCACTACATCATGCTGTGTGGTGTTATATTTCAGACCACTCACATCACCGCTCTACAGTAGCAGGGACTGCTCCTTTCTCTCAGCCACGGTGAAGCCAGGAGTCACTATGTGGTAACTTTCCCAGCATGATCAGGGTTTGACAGTATAATTTCCCTGGTGAAAAAAAAAAAACATGGATTTGATCACAATGCAGAAAGCATGTAATTACCAGGACTAAAAGCAGTAGGACATGGTCAGAGTGGCCATAATGTTCATTATATCAGCTAGGTAGTAGATTATAGGGTAGATGTGAAGTACTGGATCATTTAAAGGCTTTGCTTGAAATGTGTAATATTGAAAAGGCAGAACATAGACAATCTGAAAACTCCATGGTGGGCATGAGTTAGTTTCAATTTGGTATTCAGGTTTAATTGTATTTGCGTATGTGGCAATGATCTAAAGCACAACCGCTATTTGCATTCATAGCACAGTGGTCAAAATGCAAAACACAGGCTGTCGACATTAGCATATTAACCAGGCTGCATATTTTCAAAAACATTCCATGAAAATGTGACAAGAGCATTCAGCAGAGTTCAGGACAATAGCAGAGTAATAGAATAAATAATAGATTACTCAAAGCTGACTTTTAAACTGGGCTAACCATTTAAAGCATACAGAGTAGACACAACGCTGACAGGTTTGCATTATTCATGGTCCACACACACATGCTGCTGCATGCCTCAGAAACAGAGATGAAGAGCAGCTGGGTTGGATGTTTTTTGTTATTCGTAAAGACAAGAAATGGAAAGATATTTCTGATATTTGAAGAATGATTCATGTGAATGAGAAGAAGCTAGCAGCTAGTTAGTCATCATTTTTAATGGAAAGTATCACCTCAGAGTCACCTACATTTCAAAAGGTTATGTCTTTGTGTTGTCCTCGTGACTGAAGGTCTAAATTCAGATGCTTCTATGACTAAATGACAACATTAAATATTCTGGTATTGACAGCATCTGTTTAGGTATAGAAAACCCCCAGTTAAATTGTCTGCATGTTGATGTACTGCAGGATAAAGGGAAGTCGTTATATTTCTGTAATGTTGCTTAACTGTGTAGTGCAGAGAACACACCACACGTGTCATTTCTGACTGCAAACTTTATTTATTTTTTTTTACGTTTCTTTGTTCAGGTCAATACTAAAGAAGAAAATCTACAGCCAGAATGGGTGAGGTAAACACAAACTGAACTGGCCACATGCACTGAACTAAGTGAAAAACTCTGTTAATGTGAGAAATGACTAGAGCAGAGGGAGCTTGGCATTGGCATTTCCAAGACTCAGCCACCAGGATCTGGAACACCAAGGTATATATAGTGAGCTTACCAGGTGATGCAAATGATTCGTGCTGGTGTGAATGTCAAGGAGCGTCCAGGACAGGTCCCGATTCAGTACCCTGGACAGCAGTCACGACAGTCTCAGAGAGTATTCTGAGAATCTGATATTTTGATTGCTTTTTAGTGTTTTATTCTAAATGTTGTATCAAGATTGACAATAACAAAAATCATACAATAGCATACTAGTATTATTATGAAATCTCAGTATACTCTGTTTATAAAGGGCACATTTGCAAGTGATAATGATTTCCACTGATACAGAAATCCAAAGTAGACATGTCTTTTTAAATTGTTATGTTTCCTGTGATAACTTCAAATGTATTGTTTAAATTTATCTCCAAATTATATTAAGTCCCTGAAATCAAACATCAAAATACATTGTTTGTAATTGTCACGTGTGACACGTGTGTTTTCTGATCTGATGTGCCCAAAAACAGCGTGGTTAGGGAAACATTGTGGATTGGGTTAAATTGACTACTTTGTTAAGGTGAGGGAACGAACATGGTCATGGTTAAAATAAGCATTGGCTGTGAGTAGGAAATGGAAAGTGAACAGCAATCTCCTGTGTCAAAACTTTGTTGACCACACTGACGTCACATTTTAATTTTTGGGCATTTGCTTAAAGGACTGATGTGGTAGTTTTTCTTGGGAGGACACTCTTGTTTATTCTTGACCTTGACAACAGTATGTGTGACAAAATAATCTAATCTCAAAGGTCCACACTTTTCCAGAGCTGTCAACCGCATCTCATGGCCTTCTTCAATAAATGGAGACGGTGCCATCACTCTGTTGTCCATGCTTAGGTCACATGATGACACCTGGGCTCGCTCCATTTGCTGATGAACACTATGAGATGCAGCTGAAAGTGGGTCTTTAAGATGAAATTCTATGGCCATACATATATAATATTAATTTTTCATCACGCCTTTCAAGCTAAATCAATTTGCAACCCTTTGTTCTTTCTTCGACCATAAAGATTACAAGTATATTCACATTCACATATATAATTTCACCTCCAGGTGAGAGATCAGTGTTTTTGAGTTATGACTAAAAATATTGTGTTATTTCCTGTATAAACATTACTGATGTAAACAAACATTTATCGGTGTTACAAGAGATAATTTAGATTTAGTTGTTAGCGTTAGTCCCTGTATAAAAGGATCGTTTTGACGTTGTGTGGCTACTGTTTTGTTTACATTCAGACCACAGACTGGGCATTAAAACTGAGATAATGAGCTTCTGTGTTTCATGGTTTATTCAAGTCAGTTACATAATGGAGTCATTCCTCTGCGCCTTGAGAGAGTTATCCCTCGAGAGAAGTCTAGAGAGGAGTCTAAAGAAGCAAGGTCTATACGTAGCTGTACACAATAATTAACACATATCCTGAGATTTTGAGGTAATTAATTGACAGCACCATGATCATGAGGAAATGTTTGTCAGGACAAGATAAGATAAATTATTATTTAAAATTAAAGCTATAAAACATAAATGAATTTGTTGTTTTGAGATGCAGAGACAATTATGTTAAAACCATTTAATTTAGGTGGCATATTCCTTCATTCAGCTAAACAATGCCAACATATATTCTTCAAATGAAAAGACATTTTGGGAAATACAATTATTCAATTTCTTGCCGAGAGTTAGATGAGAGGATTGATACCACTCTTGAATCTATATGATAAATATGAAGCTACCGCCAGCAGCTGGCTAATTTAGCTTAGCACAAAGACTGGAAACAGGGGGAAACAGCTAGCCTGGCTCGGGGTCAAAAGTAACAAAATTCACCTACCAGCCGCTCTAAAGCTCTCTTACAACATTGTCTCTTTTTAAAATCCATAATAAATCTTAAGTGTAAAAATGACAAATTGCAATTTATGCAATTTGTGTGCTGGAGTATTTCTTGGTCAGGACCAGTTGCCCGGCAACCAATGGAAACTCCAGGAAGATACTGATCCCAACCAAGAAATACAATATTTTTCCTTTTATCATTGGTTTGTTATGTTTTGTCATTGATAAAGTTTTGAGTCACAACACAAAAACCACAACCCACACTATCTGCTAAATCATCCCATCCTATTTCTGAAAGTCTGTCACTGTTGCAAATGTGGCTCTTGTCTGATGTCTCTAACCAGGATGGATTGAACAGGTGCCTGAAAAACTTTCTGCAGCCAATTTATTCTCCCAGACATCTGCTCATTGGTGCAGCAGTGCCAGTTTCTTCCAAGACGTTTCGCACATGAACAGAGAAGCTTGAATTTAGCCTGACAGCGTTCACAAATCCAGGTCATGGAGGACACAGGAAAGTAGAGTTGTGCTGAAGTAATGGACTAGATAAGATGTGTGAGATTAACCCCTTAAACTCTATAGAATTCAACCCAAGTCTCTTTAAGATTAAATTTGAACTTTTATGACAGACATCACATATATATTCACATATACTTCATTGAAGCTATATGATACTTACAGAGATAAAACACCCAGCATTACATCATGTGGACATTTTCTGCACATACTCCCATGTCATTGTTAAAAGGAAGTTATTTATTATGAAGAAGTTAAATGTTTCATATATGTTTACCAGAATTTGTTTTTGTCTGGTTTGCCAATTAGCTAATCCGTTCAGCTAAAATCTGTGGTTATTTGTCTCTGCCTGGCCATGTAGACATGCACAAATTGTCCTCACTTGGCATATATGGAGAAGTCTCTCTGTATGACCAGCATGCAGTGTCAGCTCAGGAGACTTCCCTAACAAAGTTACATATATGAGCTGAGCGTAGTAGGAGAGTGCAGTAGTCCCCTCGGTGTGCAGACACTCTGATAAATATTGATGATGGAAGGCAGGCCTGTTGACATAGCAAGTGGTTGTGACACAGTTACAGCTGGCAGTGAGCTGGGGAGAGCTGCACTTTTGGCACTCATCATTCTCACTGAATTCTGCGTGTGCTGAGCTCTGCAACAAACTCCTCCATTAGATCACAGTAAGTCATAATGAAATCAATCTCAATTTCTGCCTACAATGTCGGCATTTTTTTATACATGTAATGCACTTGGAAATGTACATACAGTATGTCTGCATAACATGTAGTCCCTTTAACTTTGTTTTATATTACAATCCTGGTGAATCATGTGTAACTGCTTTAAAAAACAGAGAGATAGGCCTAAATAGTAGAAACTGAACTATTAATTTTATCCATTTATTTTAAAACTGTAAATGTCATACAAATGTCAGGCATTTTAAAAGGTCTGTTTTTCATTCAATAATTAATTCAATTATTTAAAAAGCTGAAAAAATCAGAGATGTGGGTGACAATTCAGAGGTCTGGAACCAGGCTACGAACCTGGCCTGGACAGGAAGATGATGTCATTGTCATCTTTTATTTCAATTTGTTTTTTTCATTGATTGAGCCTTTATTTGGTGCTGACATTAAAGGTGTTAGTGGTCTTTTGCACAAGGACCATTTATACACAAGCCAGTAAAAGCATAACTATTACATTTACATGTATAATTACAAACACAATGAGAAACAGACACTGAAATATGCAAGACTGAAACAAGAAATACAAGATAAAAAGGTAAAAGGATACAAAAGACATCAAAGCAGCAGAAAATAATTTGAAAACAAGAGTAAAAGCCTAGTTAACCCCAAAAGAACTACTGTAGAATCACTCTGATCTAACCATTGTGGCTCTAGGTATAGCAGATGAGGTCTGCAAAAAACATGTTCAATAATACACTGAAAAGAAAAAAACACAGCGTCAACCTCTGAGAGGGTTATTGATAATTTTCACTATAATGAAGAGTTACCTATACTTATACATGGTAACATACAACAAAATCAAAAAGAACCAAACCAAAAGTAGTTTGGGATACTGTGATTAGACTTATGAATGAATCTATTGCCCCAGTGCATGCTGGGAGGGTTCCCAACACACCTACCTCAGGTAACTGCAATCACATGATCAGCACTCAGCCAATCATTCTGATCATGGTTTCAACTTTGTACTGATTTTATCTTTATTTCAAAATAAGTGTGCAGTATTATTCATGATAACTGCTTTCAAAGAACCAAATTAGCTGGATGAGAATTATAACATTATTTTAGTCTAACAACAGCCTAATTATGTTTTTTTGACGAAACATTTGCTATTCAGATTCACTTTTCTCCTACTTATGTTGCTCAGGCTTGTATCAGTAGAAAATGTGTGTACTTTTTTCAAGTAACAGTAAATGCTAAGTAACCCTGTCTACAAAAAACGAGCACACACTCATTTCCATGTCTGTCATATGCACAAACCTGGGTTTCTTTCTCACAAAACAGTCAAGTACACACATCATATCAAGAAAATAACTGTATAGGAAGTACAAGTCCATGACTGACAAAATGATGGTAATTGTGTTATCTACAGGCTGATAAATGTGCAGTCACATGAGCAGTGGATCTGCAAAAAGGCACAACTGACACGTTCCAGAGTTTAATACAGTGTTGCTCAAGTCAAACATCTAATAATTAAATTATAACATTGTTGTTATTAAACCAGCTTACTGATAAGGAAACAACAATACCATGTGTTCCTGCAGGACAGTGGAGGTTCCTTGTGTGATCCAGCTCAGCATCAGCGACCCTGCAAATGCAGCCTCATCCACTCGAGGGAACAGCTTGTTTACAAAAGCACTGCCTCTCTGTGCCTTTGGTGTTGTTACGCTGAGATTCGATTTTTTTTATTGTTCAAAGAGGTCTGTTATTGCCATCAGGGTTTATATCTCATCCCAGAAAGACATCAAAGGGAGATGAAGCATTCTTGTGATTCTTTAGAATTTGCCTTCTGGAGGAAACCAGCCCCATCTCTTGGGTAAGAGGGACTCCTGAAGATCCCCTTCTTCTATGCACCACGTTTTTTCTTTGCCTGTTTGGGACGGCTTTCGTTTGATTGCTTTTGTGCTGTATCACTGCATGCAAGGGAGAACACAAGTTGTACGAACATTAAACTGAAATAGCCACGGTATTTCAGCATGATGTACCAGCTGCACATTGTGCATTTCAATTTTTGATTGTGATGTTGATGTGGATAGAAACTGTTGTCTCACAGTACAGTGCACAGTGGAAATGTGGGAGCTACTCATGGATGGAAAACCATCTAAACACTGGTGAAAATAAAGATGTTATGCAACAAAAAGGGTTTGGCCTCACAGAGCTGCATGGCGGTAGACTCTTGTTTACCTCCATTTGTGATCTACGTGTAAGCAGTGCTCGCAAATATCTTATGTGAAATGGGCACTAGGTTTGGATTGCAGCCTCCAGAACCAAAAAGGTTGAAGTCCTCTGAAGTAATGGGCAGATTGTGATGAAACTTACTGAGCAAATTCACTGTCAGTTTCTAAATAACACTGCTGCCTCTGGGGGGCTTCTAGGGGGGCTTTAGGCTTTAGTCTGCTTAAATTAGTATGTAGTATATTGTTTCTGAAGACTGAGACTGATTCCCAGGAGTTTAGTGGAAGCAGGGTGCTTGTTTTTTACCTCTTTGCAGCTCATGTGGAGTCGTGCCCACATTGGCTCCACCTGTCCTTTAAATGTTCTCCATTTTCTTTGTGTACATCAGAATCAGTGCGGACATTCTTCCTTGCTTTGGGGTAAACACCTTAGGAAAGCATTATGCAAACATACCACAGACTAGAAGGTCAATAGACAAGTGTGAAAGAAGACAGAGGGCTTAGGGGAGAGAGGAGAAATCAAACTCGGATTTGGACAGACAAGTGAAGTCAGTGTGACACCAGACTGAATTACATGAATTACAATACCAGCGATAACCCCAATTTTTGACCGTCTGTGTTAGTTTCATTTACATCTGCGTTCATTTCTGCTGCTCTTTATCAAATGTATGGCAGTAAATTAAACGGAAGCTTTGTCTTTTGTAAAAACTCATTTGAACATCTTCACTCAATGAATGTTGTCTTTGTCTTGCACTGAAAATAGAAAGACGTTTGCTGTTATGAGGACAGCATCCATTTGGGCATGTTGTATAAAAGTTACACAGATCAGATGCTCCTTGTGCTTCTGTGTGGCTCTCTTTCAGAAAGCAACACACAGATAGAGACAGGAAGTCAATGATGATGTTGGTAGTGTATAATCACACTTGGGCTTAAACTATTTGTCTACACAGAGCTGTTATTGGTAATATCACAGTTCTAAACATTTACAGTCAACACCATCTATTGTGGGGATGAGCTTTTGCTTTCTCCAGCATTAACAAATTGCAGGAGGTAAGGTATCAGATTAGAGATTCCCTCAGGGAGCCAAAACACACATTAATCCTGTAATGACCCGCTGTGCTGAAGTGAAAATCAGTTTCTCAGATGACATGGAGCAAAAGTTGGCAAAGTTGAAGATTTTCCTTCAAATTCACATCAAAACTCAAAAACTTTCATAAAACATTTCACACAAATTAAACAATCTTTTCAGCCACAACTTCACACCAGTGCTGACAGCTCTCCAAGAGGACCTAACAACATGAAACAAATTAGCACTTTCGCTGATCGGCTCCATTTAAAAATTAAAGTCCTTCCAGAAGTCAACTGCTTATTTATTATGTCACCAGTCTTATCAACAACACAATTGTTTAATAATCCAAACGATATTACAGAATGCAGCTGAAAGATAAAACAAAGATCAGACACTGCAAAAGTCAAAGTTAGAAGCCCTGCATTTTCTCCACCTGTAATGGATAAGGCCATATGAAACCACATACTACACATGTCTGGACACAGAACAGCCACAGAAGTTGCATTTTTGCTAAAAGATCTACCATTTGTTGACAACTCAAGTACAACCAACCCACTGTTTGAAACTAGGGAACATTTTCGAGACACAGGATATTTTCCCAGTGCATCCATGAAGTTCTTCAGGCCTCCCAGATGTTTGTAAAGACAAAAATGGATGAGCCCCCGGCTCCACACGCACACACAAACCAACATAACTAAATGGTTAGAATTATCCTGGTTCATTGTATTTGAATGAGAATTCACACCTTATCTCATCAATACAGTTCAAGGTGGTGAACCTGTTGATCTGTGAGATATGTGAGAGGTAGACCTACAGACAGGAACATTTGCCAGGGGCAATGTATACATTGGCTGAAGCCTCAACGAGTATATTTCATGCTGTATTCATGAGGGACACAGCAGGTGTCAATGCCTAACAGTAAATCTGGTCTTGATCAAGATACATTTAAAGAAAAAGAATGCCTGGTAAAATGTCCATCTTCATGTCTCTTGATTTGGTCATTCGTTTCTTCTCATGTTTCCTTTTGCCCTTGCCTAGCTTGAATTCTATGTTGTAGGAGAAAGTTGGAATCAGAAATGGTGAAGGTCACTCAAAGCAGGAAATTCCAGAGAAAAACTGAAGGACTCTGAGGTGAAACTCTGGAGAATAAACTGGCTGTGCAAGTGCAAGGGTCTGATCTCAAAGAATGTGCAAAATGACACATTCAGCTGGCAGCTCAGAAATATCAAATTATAGAGAGCTATTTTCACAAAGAATATTTTGCAGATGCTTAACTGTCACTTGAGGAAACACCACTTTTCGAGACAGCCTTGGGTAGAATTTCACCAGTAGTAATTAACCTTGTGTTAGATGAGAAAAGAAGAGAGGAGGTTTAGGTTACAGAAGGCACAAAATCAAAAATTGCATTAGGAAACCAGATAACATAGCCAAGTTTAAAACTGAACAAAACAGCGGGGAAATAATCATGTCAGTATTGCATGCAAAGCATGGTAATGTTGATGGATGAAAACCAAAACTTACAGACCAGGAAAAACAGGTGCCTGCGGGGAAGAGAGTGTGAGTAATGTGACCAGTGTACGGCCTTCAGGGCCAATACTGCACAGGTGAGCCACATCAGCTGATAACGCTCCCACCCCGGACTGTTCGCATCCTAAACTAGGAGACTGGTAACTAAACTACAGCAGCCAGGGCAGTCCTCAGTGTTTTTGCATTATGTAGAATGCTAAATTTAAAGGACTGAATCATTGTTGAACTTTTCGTCATTTAGACACGTTAGTATCTTGTCAGACTGAAGTTTTCATGATATCATGTAAAGATTGGCACAGCAAACTATTTTAAATGTTTGAGTTTCTTTCATTGCTTGATGAAAAGACACATTTAAAAAAAATATCCATAAGGTATGCAATGCTAGATAATCATGTGTTCACTGCATTGTACTTTTCTCTAAATGCAAGTATATGTTAAGGACTTTGTATAATTATGCGTCTGTTTAATAGTTGTCTATATTTATGTCAATGATGCCAATTATAGCACTTGAAACATGGTAGGGCTAAACCTCCAAATTCCACTGGATATTGGCAGTTTTATTGATGCGACTAATTTTTCCTATAAGACAAAAAAAAAAAATCTGAAAAAACTGGCTAGGGGATAAAAATGTGCCGATTTCAAAATAAGACAATGCCAGTGTGGTTTGTAGCAGCACAGCAGTTTCTCAGTTTCGGAGACGTTCAGAGGGGAATAATTATCGTGGTGATGAGAGAGAAGAATGTAGTTGTAACTATCAACTCAGTTTATTGTCTCAGCAAAAAGAGAGCTTCAGTTATAACAAGGTGGTATGATTTGCCAGTGTCAGCTGGCCGTGGTGTAGAATCCCCAGTTGGGAGCTTAGCCGCCCTCAATTAAATCCACAACCGAGCACTTTGATGGTGGAGGGCTGCACTGTGAATTAGCCTCTATGTGAAGCTTTTGTAGCTCTGCCACAGGCTGAGTGCACTCACATTGACCTCTTTTCTGTCCTCAAGCAGAGACAGAGGAAATTATAATAAAAAAGCAGCATTGTCACTGAAAAAGTATTTCATTATACACCTCTATAACAGAAGACTGTAAAAGTAAAGTAAATTTTAGGACACTGCGTTCCTTTGTAAAGTCAAAATGCCATCTGAAAAGTTGTCATCAGCAAGTGGGTTTTAGAGCACACTGGTGAATTTTCTTAATTACCATTTTGAGATCTCAGGGCGCTCAACCATCCTGTACATTAGTTAGATATACAAAATGCTTTTGGACTCCAGATTTAATCTACAAGGCGTCATGTTCTATGATAATCATGTTTTTGCTATAATGACCTTTTCTCTGCTTGTTGTCTTCCAGGCATGCTGGATTCCTTGCTTATGCCTAGTTTGTCGATTGGTGCTGACAGTTGGTCAGTGGTGAGTGATTATACCATCTTTTGTGGAGGGGAAAATCCATAAAAAGTACCCCGATGAGAATGGGGAATATACCTCCCAGGACTAACAGTAAAGGTGATTATTTTTTTGTCTGTCTCAAATGTATTCCAATTTCAGTAAGTCATTTTAAACAATGCACAAGGATTTGCCTCTGCATTATCCAAATATCATGGAGGAAACTTACAGTAGGCTACTCTCAAGGAATATTAATAAAGTTTCTGTACTTTGTTGGATTGAGTTTGGGACCGACGTTGAATGATTGTTGATAATCTGGCCTTGCAGATAATCACACTGAGATAGTTCCAGCCCAGCTACACTGCTGCCACTGTGACCCGGAGCCTGATAAGCAGCAGAAAATAGATGGATGGGTGGGTGGATATTCAAATAAGCCATCAAGTATAAATGCTAGGCTCTGGTCCGAGTACCTTGGGATTCCCTCCACTTTTAAACACATATGCATGATGATTTGCAAACAAAAAAATATGGAAATGCCCAAAATTGCATGGAGAAAGGGTTTTTACACTTAGCTGAGGTGCAAAGTTGGCATGTCAATAAAGGGAAAGCAGATTTTTGAATAAAACCGCCATACATTTGCTGGACCTTTTTCAGCTTCTTTTTTATTTCCTTTATTTTTTGCTTCCACCCCACCTTTCAATTTAACACCACCTAACTATATTGTTAAAATTCAAAGTTGTATCAACAAAAACAAACATTTGAAGCTTTACAAAGTATTGCAGGGCCGTTACAGTTCAGCTACAATAAATGTTGATTGCAGATAACTTTTAAACTATTTATGAAAACAGTGGTAAACACTTGCAATGTTGCATCAATGATCAACAGTAACACAGGGACAAACTCATCAAAGAAACTAAAAAGAATTTCTAAATAGACCAGAATACAATGCAAGCCACCTGGCTCTTTGTGAGTGTAGACACTGTCGGTCTGCACCACAGAGAGAACACATCAGAACACATCACACACATTAAGAGAAACCCCTAAAAAATATTGCATGTCAGTCCTAACTATAAGACTCCTTGGACTAAGTACTTCACAAAGCATTTCAACACTAAAACTTGCTCCTATTTGAGAAGTTGGAGATAAATCAGCTGCTGGTACAGTAGTTATTAAGATTTATAGAGCTTTTTAAAAGGTACCGACGCAATCACAAAGGGTATTTTGACGGTGGTGGATCTGGTAGGGAGACAATCACTTTACCAACAAACTGAAACAATCTAGTACCACTGGTGATCAAGGTTTGCATAACGCTTCACTACTTGTCTGAAAAAAATTAAAGTTTTTTTCAGTGCAAATGACCTTTTGTTCCAGCTGTTTGTCAGAATTATTCATTAAATCACAAATATCTATCTATCTATCTATCTATCTATCTATCTATCTATCTATCTATCTATCTATCTATCTATCTATCTATCTATCTATCTATCTATCTATCTATCTATCTATCTATCTATCTATCTATCTATCTATCTATCTATCTATCTATCTATCTATCTATCTATCTATCTATCTATCTATCTATGTATGTTACTAGCTGGCAACATGATTTGTAACTCCCACTTCTGTAGCCTATATTAATGAACGTTTTATTTCCCCTGTCGACCAACCACTGTGAATAAAAGCTCTTAGCTTAGCAGTTCTCTCCATTCCACAATTAAATCTGCTTTCAGCAGCTTTAAGTTTTAAGAGGAGACTCTTAGCTAAGACAAGATACAACCACTGATTCACAGAGCGTTTGTTTGTCTTCTCCTCCCCACAATGTAGGACCACACACACTCATTCACTCACACACATACACTTAGTTGCACAGGCTAAATCTGCAGCTCCGACTTGTCAGCTGTGTGATTTTCAGCCAAGGTCTTTCCATTCCCTCCCTCTCTGTAATGTAAGATGCTGAGACCCCAAGTATGACAAAGAGTATATGTTTCTGTGTTTGACAGGGTGACCCAGTGGGCGAGGAAAAGCTTCTACGACTGGGGGAACGCATCTGGCCAACTTGGTATTATGACAAATCTCCTTCAAAATGAGAGTATGCTTGCAATATATTACAATGCTGGATAGGAGCCTCGTGGCCCAGAATGATTCCAGCAGTGGCGTCCACCTGCCTCTTCCATTATCTGCTTGAGAAAATGACAATTTCTCCTGAAGTGAAGAGGTCACACAGTATGAATAAAATATTTATTTTGAATCTTAAAAAAGGAGGTGGAAAGCAAGCCAATAAAGCAAAATGAAAATTGGATTGTAATTCATTTTTTAATTGAGGGACTGCTCTGCAGCATAATCACAAGCCCTTTTTCTCTTTTTGTTAGTGGAATGAAACATGACCCTGAACTACTGATGTGGACCTGGCTGTTCTGATCAACTGTGCTGAACACTGTCCCCAAACATTACAACTTGCTGTTACCTTGGAAGTTTAAATCAAATACAGGTGAAACAGGTTTAAACTAATCTACTCCCTTTTATTCCATTTCAAATCTGGGTATTTTGGTAAAAACTACCTTTTAGATTGAGAGTGAATAACAAACCTTGCAAACAAGGGTCTTTATTTAACATCCAGCCTCAGGTCATACCCCGTATGAGTAAAGTGCCACGTTTTGCTTTGTGGCTTTGTAACAGCGTCAAACTACTTCCTCCTTTGCTTCAGGTGAACGAGAGTCATAATTCATACAGCTGCTAGAGCTTTGTCACTTGAACGTAAACACATGTCATTTTTGGGCACTCGCTGAAACGGCTGATGCTGTCGTTTAGGTTGAAACTATCTACTGCCTATGTTTCTGCTGCTTGAGAAAGTTAAATGCTGAGGATAATTTTTGTGTTCATTATATTCTGTGTTTCAAACTACTATGTTCTGCGATGGTGCCTAAAATGTTCTTTAAGATTATGGAGGATGAGGAACACCCGGGAGATGTGGCCACACCTGACGTTGCGCAACGTCCTCCGTAAGGTTCTTCCTAAGTTCTTAATAACTACTAGTTAGTTTCAAATTAAGGATTTACTAAATTCAAGTTAGAATTCATGGGATGTCTAAGGAAGTTAAGACCTTAGTCATGTCATGTGTTGTTAGGAAACATCTGTTCACCATACAATCAAATGCAATCAACTGAAACATCCCAAGCTGTAACATAACTTCCTCTGATAACAGTTTTAGGCACCAAGCAATATATAAAACCTAACTGATGATCCTTTGTAAATGTAGGCATTACGTTGTTTTTGTTTTATATCCATACATGGAGAAATATGTGTTGAAAAATGAGTAGACCCATTCATGTAGTTTAAAATGAATGAATGAAATATCCGATTACACAACCTAACAACCTTACTTATTATTGGCGTAATGTTTTAGAATCTGAGGTATATTGTGATATTTTTGTGAACTATAATTTAAAATCTTCCCAGTTTGTATTATTATTAAACAGAATTTCAAGTGTCAGGTCAGAAATATCAACCAAACTTTTTTATTCTTAACTTTAAACAGGTCATATATTAACAAGCTAGTTTTGTCAGTTGGTTCAGTCCGTCAGTTACTATGAGTAAACATTTAGCAACAACTCATCTTTTACGTTAGAACTGGTTTGTGTTTTAATTTGGTGATACGCAAACCTCTACTTAGTAAACACTAAACAATTATACAATTATAACTATATTAAGTTTGACCTCACAGACAGCTGGTGCAGGGGTTTGAACAGTACAACAACGAGTTTGTAAGGATGAAAAAAACTGTTGTTGTTTTTATGTTATTTTTATCTCTGGTTTCATTTTACCTGTATTTATGTCTTATGTTTTGTAATCAGTGTTGGTAGATTAGGATTGAAGTGTAATTTCCATCATTTTATGGAAGAGTAAATTGAACCTTGAGCCTTGCGTGGAGTTTTTCCATTAACCCTGCATTATGTTTTTTTCTTTCCCCAGCCACAATTAGGAACTTATATCAGGTATTTATTCTAGTGTGATGACATTTATGCAGCTTTTAGTTTGCAAAATAACTGATCTTATCACACAGCCTGTTAGAGCCGTTCACTGCTGCTTATGAGATATGGAAGTGATGCATGTATCTGAGTCTGCTACAATTCCAGGCCAAAGAACCAGAAAATATTTTTTAAATGACAGATATTGTTTTTGTTTTTTTCATATGAGCCAGATTTACCACTTGTGACTCCTTTGTCACAGCTTTGCAAGTATTAAGTCCTGCATTCTGTAAATGCCAATTAGCATAAAAACAAATAACGTGCTGATTGTCAACCAAAGCAGACAAAAAACAGGGACGTGCAATACAATAAGTGGTTGAAAACCCCGTGAATATCTGTTCCATAAAATTGAGAGTGAGGTGTACTGTGAGTCCATTTAATTAGCTGCTTTGTGAATGCACTGCAGTCATTATATGTGTTAGACTGTGTGTGACGTGAATGTCCAACGTTCTGCTTATAGTTCTGCTTATATTTTTCCTAGCAAGTAGGAAAGAAATGAGAATGAACGGAGAGAAGCACAAATACAGCACACTCGTAGATTATTAAATATTTGAAATGAAATTCTTTGACTTTTATAAACTGAGCCCACAGTACAATGTTATGAAAAAACCCACACCCAGTTACTTCAGCAAATCCCCTGCCAAATATGATTCTTCTGCCATGTACGGCAGTATATTGTTGTGTGTACAATGTGACATGAAGGAATATACCGGAATACAGCAGCAATGCAGGTGCTTAAGTGGAAAGCATGTTAGTGTACACAGCCCAGTGCGGACACACATTTAATGATATATTTTCACAAAATAAACCTGTCTTGAGCTTGTTATAACTACTGTCCTTATTTCAGGCATTCTACCAAAATGTACATTGAAACCATGATACTTTACAGTGGAGGGAACTCAGGCATGTCTTACAGTAACTGTACGTGGCACTGAATGAAGATGCTGCTTTAGTTGTTCCTTCCAAGTTCCATGTTTCTTGATTTAGGTAAGCCTTGTTTTTGCTATGTTGTAATGCATATTGTAAAATGGTGAATACTGCTGAAAGGACAAAAGTCTAAGCGTTATGATAGGCTCAGTCAATAGGTTTCAAAAATTGTGAATCACCACAACCACGAGAGGTCCTTGAGCATACAGTCATAAATGTGCACAAAAAATATTAGGCTCATGGGTCCAGTAGTATGCAAATTAGCTGTCGACAGATCATAGACTCCCCAAACGTGAAGAAACCCCGCCCCCTCCATGTTAGCGGATGGGACATGAGCCAAACTAAAAACTCAAAGTACACAGCAAATACATTTTTCCCAAAGTGTTTTGATAAGTTTGGTTTTAACTAGTTATTTGATGCTATAAAAAGGGGGTTACACGTCATGATTGACAGCTGAGGCCGGCTCGCGATTGGGTCGGCCTTGTGTATGGGTGGGACCTCGATCGTTTCCGGGATATTTTGGCTTCACTTTTGTAAAGTGTAAGGAAGTGGAGATGCATCGTCCATCTTTATATACAGTCTATGGGACAGAGACACACACACGCACACACGACCAAACACATGATCCCCTCCAGGCGTATAAGCCTGGAGGGCGATGATAATTGGACAGTAGTTCTATCTCTCCATGCTTCTAATAATATTAAAATTAAACAATCTGAGAGGTGCAAAACTCTAAAACTCTTTGATTTAACATATGCAGCCTGTGAAAAGGTGTTGACATTGCTTTGATTTAACATTTGAAACCACTGATCTAATTTATCCTCAGCTGATTGGTGGAGGATTTTATTTTCAACTTAACCCACCCAGTTGAAAATGGGATGCTATCTTGTTAGAGATGACATGCTCGCTTTTGTTTTATTACGTTGCATAATGTGTTGCAGCTTTTATCTCTGTGTGTGATTGCTGGATTAGTTGGTTTTCTCTAAAGTTGCTTTTGTGACTGTAGAGCAAGTCTTAACTTGATATGCTTTTCAAACACTTGTAGAGGCTATTTTCTGCTGTCCTTGGATTGACAATTCATATTGTCTCCACCAGAAAATAAAATCAAAGTTTATTTAGACAAGACAGTTTTGTCAGGTTCCAACAGAGGAACAAGGAACTTCTGTCAATGCCGAGACCAGGAGACCATGTGATCAATGTGACAAGAGAGTAGCTATTGTACAAGGTTTAAAAGAACTTGAATTTTTCTAATTATTTCATCTAGGTTTTTGTAGGAAAGAGAGATTGTTCTGCTAACTCCTCAGTGGATTCTAGTTCACTGACTAGAGGTTATGACGACCTCTTCCACATTTCCCATGTGGGCATTTTTCTTGGGGTGGACAAAAATGTGATTCAAATGAAAGCATGAAGGGACTTAATTGGCTTTTCAGTGGAAAGAAAAGCTATGAGAGAGCAATAAAGCAGGGAGGAACGTGAAAGGCAATGAAACAAGAAACATTAGCTTTGGAAACGAGCTCCATAATCCATGCAATTAAAATGAAGTGGCCGACAATGTCAGTTGGCCATTTCCATTTGCTATTGTAGCATTGCTCGTGTTCAGGTCCTCGCAGCGACATGCTCCTTTGATCATGACTCTCTGGAGCTCAGTACAGAGGAGGGGAACATTTTGGAACATTTGGTTCAATGACTACAGCTGTAGGCTATTTGAATATGAGCAACTATGTTTGCATTATGTGGACACAAAAGCCCACTTAAAGATACAGGAACACATTACGACCATTCAAGCTGAGTCTAATTCCCCTTCTGACGCTAGAATTGCAGGGCTTCTGTCCACTTGGCAGCTGTGAAATGGTGTTGCTAAGGCTATCTGGGGGAGAAGTATAGGCTTCCCTTTTTGGGGCTCACAGATCACCTGAATCTGTGACACCTTTCTGATTGCAGCTTTGTCAGGATCCTCTATCTGGCACAAAACTACTGAGTGAATCGTCCTCTGATGCAGCCACTGTGGAGAATTTAATTTGGGAAACACAGACACTGCTGAGAGTTTCACTCTTACAGATGATGGATGAGCAGGAGTTTTCAGATGCAAAGAACTCTCACATTTAGGCCTGAGCACTTCTGTTGATAGTGTCCTTGAGGGAAGTGTTCTCCTTCACAATCAGTGTCCAACTAACCAGAAAACAGGTGGAAGTAAGTTACAATTACACTTCCCAGTTGTGATGAAAATCTCTTCCTGAGTTCAAGGGGGGATTTTACCATCAGGCAAGGTAAGCAACTGCCTGAGACCCCCAGCTATGAGGCTGATGATGTTTAGACACCATACATATAAAATTGTAAATCATGCCCCCTCCACACGTGTTGCTAAGGGAGCTAAAAATCTATTAGATACAGCATCAAACAATGAAATGAGTAATGAAATTAGTTTATCTCAGTGGGCACTCCAGTCACAGTAACAGGATAATGGTATGCTAAAATGGAAATGTAGCTTTACAGTACCATGAGTAGCAAAGAGTCATAAAGTCAGCAGCAAACTGACTCACTAATGCCACTTACATAGTGATATCAATCTAAAGATTGCTAACATTAGCCACCACAAGCTGCTGGTCATACCAGACCGAGTAAAGCTGTAGTATAGTAAAACCTATTTTTTTAATTGAGCAAGGGTGTGTTTTATTGCTTATGAGTTCAACTAATTATTTATATAAGGACAAATATATTATTTCCTCTTTCAAAAGTTGCACCCCCTGAAATCACTAGTAGAGTTACTAATGTTAGTTTTACCTAACCTTAATGACTACATGACTAGAGTCGAGAGAATTTGTTGTCAGTACAGCATGGAAACAAGGCTCGGCTCACTGTGTCAGCAGCACATACACAAGACAGACATAAATATGACATATTGCACAACAAATACAAATTCACAGTATTCCTAGGAAGCAGAGAGTAGCATGTTCAGAGCAAGATGCATAAATGCAAGGGAACATTCTGGTGTTTCCCTGCTCCACCGACTCACTTGTTAGATGAGAGCACCACGGACTCAACTTTCCTTGAGCCTAATTAAAGGGGTCGAGATAATGCAAGAAATGAAAACTGCATTCAAGATAGAGGGAAAGAGAGAAAGAAAAGAAGCAGCAACATGATGTGTGTGTGTGGTGGAAGATGTTTTCACATCCTTTATTTAAAGCTGCTTTAAAAAAATTATTACACAGTATCACAGCAGTTCGTGAAAATAGTCACAAAATGTAATCTATACTTATAATCTACCTTTGGTCCAGTCTCATCACTATGATCAGCAACATTTTTCGCCACAACAAGCAGGTGTTTTCAGCTAAAAAGCTCCAAAAACCCACTGCATGCCTGGCCACCACCCAACAGCAGACACAGTTAGCAGCTAGCTACTGAACATAGAGGAGCCTTTAGCTGCTAAAGAACCAGATATTTCCCTCAAAATCAGAGCTAAAGAGGGTGAATTTTGGACTTACATTCACCAGATGGACACAAACATGACTCCAAATGAATTCTAATGGATCTCTGTGTCTTCTTGATAAATGTTTGCTAACACATTAGCCATATCAACTTTGTAAGGTGATAACATGTCACTGTTGTGGTTACAGTTTATTCAGCTGCTCCAAAGTGGTACAAATAATCAATAAATACAGGTTTAAGTAAAAGTAAAAATACTACAATATATAAATACTGCATTACAAGTAAAAGTCCTATACTTTTACCATGTACTACAATGAACATTAGTATAGTACATACTGTATACTAATAATATTGTAATAGGGGTTAACACTTTGGTGTTCCTCATGTAGTAGTTGATTTCCAGAGAAATGTCTCTGAAACATTATTCTTCATGTTGAATTTGCACTTGCCCTTAAAAAAACATAATATTTTTCCATGTTCAGCTGACCCGCTGTGCACCGAATGAAGACTCTCCTGGTTACACTGGAGTTAATTGAAACTAATTTGCTGGAAGTGCACCAATTACAAGTACACTCTCACTTATCCCATTATATTCTTTTTTATTTTATTATATTCAAATGTTAATCTGCCGTATATCTCATCTCATAATATCTTTTTTAGGTTATGTTTGCAATCATTTGTTTATCTTTCATTATTATCTGCTATGTAGTATAATGATGTAGTTGTATACCAGGAAATGCCACAAATTCGACACTCTCAGACCAAAACAAAATTCAAAACTTACTTGGGGAATAAACTGCCATTACCAGGGAAGCAGCAATATGTGTCAGAGCCTGAGGGAAAACACATTAAATGTGTTGAGCTTCTTCAAAAATCTGCCCCCTCTCCTTTTTTAAAATTTATTTTATTTGTATTTCTTTCTATGGCTCTAACCATAGAACAACCATTGTTAAAGTATATTTCATCTTATCATATATATTCTTTCTATAGATTTATTGTGTGTTTTTCCTTCATTATAATGGACTAGTAACAGTTGTATAGTGCAGTATAGCATATGTTACGTATGTATGTATACATGGTGTTGAACAATGTATCTTGTATAGTAATATGAAAACATTTGTCTATTATTATTTAACATTAGTATTACTCTGTAAACCTTGTACAACACACAATACTGTACTTAAATATGGTCATGCCAAAAAGCTCATTTGAACTGAATTAAGGGGGTAAACAGACCATTTTTCTGCTATTTGTGTGAAAAACGTGACTAGATGAAATCATGACAATATAAAAACCCTTTTACCAATCTGAGCAAATGCTTCACTTTTACAAAAGTTACCAACTGTCCTGGTGAGAACAAAGACATTACCAACACTACTCCAAGCTTATTTTGTTGTATTTGTTATTTCAAAGTTAGAGGAAACTTTTACCAAACTGAACCGAGCTAAAAAATAATCAAATCCATAACCAAACTAAAATGTTATTATATGGTAGTCAAGTGTGGGGCCCACAAAAATGCAACAGTGGATGTTGTACTATTACAATGCTCTGTGTTGCCAAAAGAAGAAGATGGAGAGAGTTTCAACCAGCTGGTCATGAGGCTCAGCCCAGCCTAACAGCAGATGGCCTACAGAAAAAGAAAAGTGCATCAGCCCCTGGTCATCTACAACAAGAACTCAAAGCAAACTTTAATGCTATTTAGCAGTGAACAGACAACACAGAGTGGGGCAGCGTGAGCAATCAGAAACTGAGAAATGAAGTAATCAAAAAAGACTGGGTGACTACACAAGTGAGCACAAATTGGCCACTGAGATTCGTTGCCACAGAAAAACCTGGCAACCCAAAGAAAACAGACTGAGTCGGTTCTGCCAACAAAATGTAGAGACAGAGCTCTTCCTGATACACTGCAGCCTGTATAAAGACATTAGAATCAAGTTCTTTAGCAAAATAAATCTCCAATACCAAGAATACGACCCCTCAGATTAAAAAACGGACTATGCCATACTTGCAGAGACATAGCGAGAGGGAAAACCAGCAGAACGCCTTCAAAATCTCCTTCCTCTTCTGATTTTTATTATCTCTGTTATTCTCTGGTTCTCACTATTACCATCACATTTAATTGTTATTATTGTTATTTATTCTATTTTCTTTGATTTGTTTATTATAGTATATTATTATTATATATAGTAATGTAATTGCATAGTGTAGTAATGTGCAAACCATTGGTGGTCTCTTTTTTTGTTATATTCAGATTTTGACCCATGCTAGAGTCATGGCTCTAAAGATGGCAGTGTTGGGTGGTCCACCACTTTGGTTCAGACTGAAATATGTCAGCAACAGTTGAATGGATTGCCATAAAATTATGTGCAGATATTCATGGTCCCCAGAGGATGAATCCTACTGATTTTGGTGATCCCCTGACCTTCCTCCTAGTGCCACCAGCAGGTTGACATTTATGGTTTTCAGTGAAATTTCTCGACAACTATTGGATGGATTGTCATGCAATTTGGTGCAGACATTCATGTCCTCCTCAGGATGAATTGTACCAACTCTGATGATCCCTTAACTTTCCATCTGGCACCATCAGCCATGAAGTTAGACATGAAATAAAAGAATAAAAAAATGAAAAGAACACACAAGATTTGCAAAAGGAAAAAAAAGTTCTCTGCTTCAATATATATGTGCACCAGAGTTTAGTTTTCTTTCAATTTTTGCCTTCACTTATCCCTTGTAGATTGTAACAGTGGAACCAACTATCTCTGGAAAAAAAAAACTGCCACCGCTAATTTAAAACATCACACAGATTTATGTCAGATGCATTCTACAACACATAACTGACTCATTTATGTCAAACTAAATTAATTAAAACATCAAGCATTTTTGAAAAACTTTTTCACACACTGTTTTAAAAATTTATTTAAAGACAAACAAAACAGCAAAGCAAAATGAAGGTCATTGGGGGGCCCTTCAAGGGGTACCAGACAGACAACACTGTAGGAATACGACAATGCCAGCAGATGCATGGCCCACTGGATTATATGACATCTGGCATTTTTTAAAATGTATTGCACATATATATTTTCTGGCTTACAGAATACAGGTTTTTTTTTAAATCAGTAAAAAAAAAAAAAAAAAAACTGCACGCTCCCTAAAGAACCTGTTATTGCTGTAGACTCAGAGTCTTTTTCACACATTCTGTATATTCTAAACCTTGTCCCACATTGTTTGGCAATTCTGTACTTAATTATGGTCATGCCAATAAAACAAATTTTAATTTTAGACAGATAGTCCGAGATTTTCTGCTCTTTGCACAAAACATGACAAGATGGAAAACCTCCCTCCAAGCTGATGCTTCACAATGATGCTTCCCCACCACACATGCAAAAGCTATAATAGTCATTTCCCCAGCCTGCCAGAACACTCTGCTACACCAAGCTCAAACCACACTTATTATTTTACAGTAAAGTTATCCGAATTCACTGAAGCCTAATATACTGTGGCACACAGCTTTTTTTTTTTTTTTCCTGTGGCTCTTTGCCATTGTTCTGCATTTTTATAGCAGTGCTTGGGCATCACAGTGCAGTGCTCTTGTTCTGCCAATAAAGACTGGGAGAGAGAGAGAGAGAGAGAGAGAGAGAGGGAGGGAGAGAGAGAGAGATGGGCTGTACCTCACAGTGAGAAAGTGTCGTCGTGGGAGCGGTTTGCTCTTCCAAATCAGACTCCTTCTATCCCTCCGTGCTGGAGGAGCGAGGAGGAACCTCTCCTCTGTTTTTCCTCTCTGCGGATACACGGATAATACCACACCACGGCTGGGAAGATGGTTTTTCTGCTGCATATGGTTACCCTTTATACTCTGAGCGTCTTTAGCGGAGCATCCGCCGCCACTCACTGTGAGTATTTCACCTAAGCTCACCTGTAAGCTCCTCTCCTCTCCAGTCTGTCAAGTTAAAGCTGACGGCGGGGCTGATGGATAAAATCAGACAGAAGCTGTTCAAACCGGCCAAGTTTTTACGCCTGGCTGGTACCTGCGTCCTCCTATTGTTGCAGAAGGACTCGGGAGCATCGTGACTATAAAAATATAGATGTGCTGGTGTTGATTTGAAGTCTACTTTGAAGAGTAGCCTACTTTAAGACGGTTTCCTTTGTGCCAGTATCATGCAGATGAACAAGTTGTTGTTATTTCCTCGCCTGTGTTTCCTCTCCTCTCGGTGTGCGATGAAGGTCAAGCAAACAGGTTCATTTCTTTTCATTCACAAGTCAGACCGGGCTGCATGTGCACACTCTGCAGCCCGGGGTTACTCGGTACACCTCGGGTTATTTAGCACACAAAGCCTTCATGTGATGTATTGTCTTACTGTCTACAAATGTCATTGTTGTTGTTTTTATATAGGCTATATAGGTCCTATATATATACTTTATATATAGGTCTATATACTTATACTATATATATCTATATAAACATGTACATATATACTGTGTATATACTGTGTGTGTGTGTGTGTGTGTGTGTGTATATATATATATATTTAGATCTGCATAATAGTTTATTGTTTATGTTTACCCTGTCCAGCTTGTTGTCCTTGATTTTAGCTGTATGTAAGTACACTGAGAGCAATGAAAAAAAACAGTCAAATTCCTTGTATGTGGAGCCACATACCTGGCCGGTAAAGGTGATTTTGAGTCTGGTATTTTTAAGAGTCGATCTTTGGACATGTTTTGCTGATGTGTATTGGGGAACAGAAGCTGCTGACGGCCACAGCTGTACAGCTGCTGTTATCGGTCGACTCCTACGTGAAAACACCACACACTGTAGGCTGCGGAAGCTTCCACTAAAGACAGATTGCTTTTCCCCATGGGCTTTTCATGTTAAATTTGAAGCTGTACAGTTTGGGCTTTGTATTTAATTGCATGAGTGGTGCCAATAATATGTGGAGATTAGAACAATTTTGATAAATCATCAATCATTTCAAGCAAATAACCAAACAAAACAAAAAAATTCTGCTTCTCAAATGTGAAGGCTTCTACTTTCCATAGTAAACTGCATATCATTGGGTTTTGAATATTGTTGGTTGGACAGGACAACCTATTTGAAGTCAAATTTGGTATTCTTTTACCATTTTTTTATATACCAAACGATTAATCAAGAAAATGATCAGCAGAAAAATAGTAAATAAATAAAGAATAGTCTTTATTTATCTTGAACCCATGCTGCAGTAATTCATTTAGAAATCTGCAGTGGGAACAATGAGCAGAGCTAACATCCAGGTTAAAACTCTTCATACCCAAACTAAAGAGAAATCCTGCAGACATAGGTCGCTGTTAATACAAAAAGTGTGTTAAATGGTGCACATACTGTACACTTACTTGCCACACACCTAGCTGAGCTGTGTCTAATATTTAGTCTCCCCTCAGTCATATACTGTAAGTGGGATGGTCAAAATATTAGAAACGCCTCTCAACAGTTATAAAATACAAAACAATACAAAATTAACGTTATAACCTTCATGAATGTAGGATTTATTGCAGGGTTGTTTTGTTAGACTGCATTGGTTTTTACAGTAGCTAAGTGGACCTAGTAAACTGGCAACTGAGTGGACTTATATTGTTGATTTTACAGATGTTCATAAAACACTGCCCCAGTGGAATTTCATGAACAGTAACGTGCATTAATGTAATTGATTCGTGTTATTTTGACAACATTCTACAATAAGAGTTTCAGTTTCCATTTGCTTTATTTATCACATACTATGGTATCTCTGTTGTCAAAGCATATTAAGGAAAATAGTGGATAAAAAAGCAATAGTAATTAAAATCCCAACTGCCAACATAAGAACAGCCATAAGACATATAGCAGTGATTATAAGAGCTCATTCTGTCAGTGGTGAACCTGGATGCCACAATAGGTTTTATTACCAGACCAGGACCCTGTCCTTCAAAGTCAGGCTAACATGCTGTTATCAGGCTAAAATAATCCTGTTTATTCTCATCCAGCTAATTTGGTTCTTTGAAAGCAGTTCGAGGATTAATTTGTTAATTATGGATGAAGTTATCTTGAGTAACAGTGTGTGCTTATTTCGAAATAAAGACAAAATGAGTACATTGTTGAAATCATGATCAGCTTTCATATGATTGGTTGAGTGCTAATCATGTGATTGCAGTTACACGAGGTGGGTGTGTTGGGAACCCTCCCAGCATGCACTGGGGCAGTGGATTAATTCATAAGTCTCATTTTATGTGTGTTCCTTCATTTTGTTCCACAGTGTTTCCACACTGTGATCCCTGTTAAACATGAGATATTACCAGTGAATGTGGTCAGACAACAAGTGATGTTGGGGCATGATTGGTGAGGTTCTCCCCGATGGACGCGCAGAGACTTTTAAGTGATAATCATAAGCCTGCTATGAAAATGAAACTTTACTAAAAATGTCTTTAAAAAAGCAGCTTTAATTGCATTAACAATTTTAAGTAAAGTGAGTTCTGCAGTTAATAATTTAATAAGTTTCAGTGCTGAAATGACAAATTTTAATTTCAAATCAAATGCCACATGTTCTGGCTTCTTTGGTCTTTTAACAGTCAGAATCTTTTATGTGAGTTTATGTATTTTTGCTCACAGTATCTCAAACTACATTTGGATTGGGTTTTTTTTATAATGTACAAAACTTTTATTTTGTTGTATTGTATATTTGATCATGTTTAAGTATAGGTAACTCTTCATTATGAAAATTATATTGTGATAATTACATCAACAGATTATAATGATTTCTTAATAACCTGCATGTTATCTTTTAAAATCATTATTATATCAACACTCTTTCATTCTAAATCAAAGAAAGCAAGCCTTTTGAATTTGAAAATGACTTCATGTATGGGGTTCACCATAAAAAATCTTGGTCATGATCCAGATAACTGTCAATAAGCCTGCATTTTAGCAGGTTTGGGTTTAAGGACTAGTTACTCCGACAACCAGCCCAGATGAATTTTAAGAAAGTTTAGAAGAACCAAAAAATCCAGACTCGTGTCAAATGGTCAACATTCTAATACTGATAACTCGGTTATCCACGTACGACGAACAGGGCCCAGGTTGGAATATTCTGACATTTTATATTAGTATGTTTTGTGCTCCTGCCTTTTCTCTGATTAATATTTCAATCTGGTTTCCCACATGTCCCTGGTATTGGTACTGGTTCTTTACCTGGAAGAAAACGGTGGCACAAAGGAAGTTATGTGTTTTAACATAAAATTCGTATTTTTGTTTTAATAATGAAATGAGGTAGATAGCTGAAATTATGACCAACTCAACCCTTTGTTCCATGGGTTACATGTCAGATTTTCATGAAGTTTCCTGTGGATATTCATGCCAATATCTCCACTTTTACACAAAATCTAATGGGCAAATTTACTGATTTAAATTGCATTCATTCTCCCCAGAAGATGAACCTTTCCATTTATTTCCATTTTGGACTTTCTGTGAGTTTTGTTCTAGCTCCACTTTCATTCATTTATTCACACAATAATATAATCTAATTTAAAATTATAATCTTATGGTCAGATTTAAATGTGTTTTGGTGAGCACATTTTAATGACCCCCGTGACGTATGTACTACTAAGAATAACAAAATCATCAGTATAGTGTTCATTTCACATAACATTTTTGTGTCAGTTGTATTTTTTGCCCCCTCTGTTTAAGCTTTATGTATCTATAGAAAGATAGCAAAAATAACAAAATGATTGGCCGAGATACACGTGACTATCGCTTAGCTGTTGTTTCAGAGCCATGGACAGCGCTGTTTTGCTGTCTCTACGCGCCTCCCCCTGCTGATTTGACAGAGAATCGTTCATAAATTCAAAACATATATAGCGCTCTGCTAGTGCTACATTCTTATTTGAGTGCTCTGATTAATAAAAGTATTCTTTGATTTTGAAACAGTAGCCTTATGTTGTTGTTATTTAGCCTTTCTGAGGCAATTAATTTTATTTTATGAAAAAAAATTACCCCCTCGCAATTTTTAACATCCCCCTCAGTCACTTCATCCTGGCCTGAAATCTTGTCATGTAAAAAGTGATTCCCAACAGTAAATGAATACACCAGAGGCATGACATCAGTTGATCTTTTTGTTTATGCTCTCTGAGGGCGAGTGTGACACCAGGCTTGTGTTGGGGTTTTAGCAGTTTATGTTAAGATGAGCTAACTGAGCTAAATTGACAGCTGCATTACTCATTTATGACAGTCCTTTGGTTCTCGAACGTGTGCAGTGATCAGGTCTGACATACTGTGCTGAGATGAAATGGAGAGATGCTCCTGGAGGTCAAAGAGCTGCTCTCATATTTAAAACTGAGAAATAAAAGGAGGGGAGCAGAGATGTGTCATGGCTGGTTTGTGTGGCCTTGTGTGGCAGCCACTTCCTCTCAGAAGTCTCTCCGCACTTTGGCTTTACAAATCGACAATAACAAGTAATTAATTCGATACATCAACACTCCATCTGTCATTTTTCAGCAGGAGTTAATTGATAATGTATTGGTGTGACCTTTACAGTAATTGCCAAATGACTGGCAACAGAGGAGCTATTCACAAATGTATTGAAACAATGATTTTTTGCCTTTATCAATTATTTTATTAACACAGTACAATACAACTTTATTGTCCACTAGTGAAAATTTGTCTTGAAAACAGCAAACCTCTCCAGCAATTATATCAGTAAAAGTAAAAGTGAGAAAACTGCTGAGTGCTTTCTTTTAAAATACATGGAGTTTTGTATTCAGTTCCATGCACAATTCCCCTGCTGGTTCTAAAGTTATTTTAATTACTTTACTACTAGAGTGGTTTTATATTTACAACTAAGATGTCCATGCCAGGATGCTGAATTGTTTTTTACTAGTGCCTTGTCCAGAATATTCTGGCTGACACCAAAGCCATGTGCATTACTACAATACTGAGTAACAAGTAGTGTAAGGGATAACAATTTAAAGCTCCATTACGCAGACATTTTTTGGATGGGAGGGTTGGTGTCAGTTTTGTCTTGCAATCAGTGAACAGACTCGAACTTAGCTTAGCTTAGCTCGGCGTTGGGGCTAGAGGCTGCCTCCCCCCAAAAGAGGAGGAAATACGCCTTCTTATAACTCCCAAGTTGTCCTATTTATAACCTACGTTGAGTTTTGTTTAGAGTCGGAAGGTATGTGAACAGAAGACGTGGCAGTGTGTGTTTTGGGCAGCTTTGGAGCTGTTGTGAGGCAACGTTGGCAGAGTGGGCTAAATAACAGATAGTAATTTAATAAGTAATGCAACTAAATGCTTTTGCTGTTGAGTAATGTAATCATTTTTTCAATGAGTATTACATTATGAGTAATAGATTACAGCAATTTATACAAATATGTATCTTAGGTGTACAACCAATGATTCTTTTCCTTAACAATTAGTCTGTTGATTATTTTCTTGATTAATCAATTAATCATTAATTGTCAATATCAAACATCGAAAAAACAACATCAACAAATCCTCACACTGGAGAAGCTGTTTGGCATTTTTACTTGACAGTTTCAATGCTAATGTATTTAGATATTTTTATTAGATAACTTCAGCATGTTACACATTTATCAGCACAGGGGTGATTGTCATATCCTGTTTGGTATAGCTGAGACGTTTTTTTTGTTTTCCCAATGTTATTTTCCAATACACTGTTGTTGCACCATTCTTGTAGTGCTGTGGCACAATTCATATAATCTGCTTCACCCAGCACATCACCTTTTTGTATAGAGCCTACCTAGGCCTTGTCATAGGCCAATGTGAAGCTTTCCTTTAAGGGAATGCTTCCTGCTATGAGTGGAAACACGAGTTTTTTAAAGTTTGCTTTTGGCTGGAAAAAGCGAAGGCTTTTATTACCAGATAATATGACACTCTTCACCACAGGTCTGTGGGAGGAATATTGCTACACTGTCAGTGATTCCCTCGCAGCAGGTGGAGACTGCTGCACCAGGCATCCATCTTTCATGAGCTAGAATCTCTTTCCGGTGTGGCAAAGCACCACACACATATATTTACTTAAAATTTCATGCTTCAAGTTAGCTCATTGAGCAGATACTTCACAACTAATTATTTCCCATCTGAAGCACCTGGAACATGCTGGAGAAGAGCTGGCATTCAGCATCACAGCAGAAGTGACGGTGTGTGTGATGGAGACGATGCAGCTGCAGATTCTTGCTAATGAATGAGAAGTAGGCACTCAAGGAACACCTACTGCTGTACATATTCAAGGCCTGATGAATTTATCAAAAGGTAAATGAGGCAGAACACTGCTGTGTGACAGTGCAGGCACTTTTCCTCATGTTTAAACATACAGTACATTTCATCTTAGAGATAAAACGAACTAGGAGCAATGTGCAGTTCACCCAGATATACTGGCTTCACAATGTGATATAATTGTCATTATATTGCATGACATATGATGCAATGTAATGACAGTATATACAGAAATAGTATATGAGCCTCATCACCCTGATCCCACAGCGATTGTGAACTATATGTACAAAATGTCAATTATTTATTTAAAATTTTATCTTGTTAGGTCATATTAAAACTAAAACTGGTATTAAAGTAATTATTAAACTGGCTATTGCTGCCCCTCTGGTTCGTCTTTTACTATGGATTTTATAGACATTGTGAATTCTTTTAATCTTGCTCAGTCAGTTGTGTGTCCCAGGCACTTCTTTACAAACAAAATATATGAAATCATACTCCAGGTCCTTTCTTTACACTGCGACCCCTCTGCTTTACGCCATCATTTTGAGGCCCTTTCATTGTGCACTTTAAGGGACACAAGTGCCAAACTAAAGCCTTCATCAAGTCCTGTAGATGTTTTGCCTGTCAGATTTCTGAAGGAGGTTTTTACCAGCGTTGGTCCCACTATTTTATCCATTGTAAATATCTCTCATTTACATCTTTTAAATCTCTTTTCAAAACTTATCTTTTTAAGAAAAGCGTTTTATTAGTGCTAGCACACTGTTTTATTTACAACATGTCTTATCTTTTCATTGTTTCATTATTATTGTTATTGTTTTTATCTTATATCATTGTTGGGTATTTTATTCCATTTTCATTTTTGTATTATTTCTAATTGTCTGCTTTTATTTGCCTGATTGCCTCCTGAATTTATTTTAAACTGGTTCAACTATGTAAAGCACTTTGTAACTTTGTTTTGAAAAGGGCTGAATAAATAAAGTATATTATTATTATTATTAGAATTATTATTATTAGTGCAGCTGCTACGTTCCTATAATATTTTGTTTGGTTCTGGATAGATTACTGGGTTTACGTCATGTGATAAATCCACAAGATTATATTTCCTTCCCGATTAATCTCCATCAGTGTGACTTGATTTTCAAAGCTAAAGTTGAATAAAGAGCACTGCTGCCGAGGACTGTTTATTCGGTTAAATTGAGTAAATACAGCATTTTGAGCTCTCTGCATGTTCTCTGACTAACTGCAGCTCTGCAGAGACATGAAGAAACTTTACAGTTTTTATTTTATCTTGGCCAAAGTATTTGCTTTCTTCTGATCCATTTCTATTGAATTATTTGGCTGTGTGGTGTGGAGACGATACACAGACAGATGCTGCTGTCTTCACGCTGATATTTCAGGTTTTCAACTCAATATCTGAGTGCGTGAAATGTTGCTGGTAAAGTAATTTATTCTACTTCTACACTACAGTCAGTGTGGTATCACAGCATATGTAATGTTTATATGTTATCAAAATATATTCAAGAGATATTAGATATTAAAGGGATAGATACCATTTTGTGGCAAAATCTTTGACAGTAGACCAATTTATATCATGTCATGATATTCATCATTATATCACCCACCCTTACTGGACAAGAAGCAGTTAAAATGCCATGCTGTATGTGTGTTTTTACTGTCTTCAGAAAGCTAATGGTACAAGGAAGCTTTTATACTATTGTCCTCTGCAGATTCAGTGTAACAGAACAAAATGCTTTTTGATTGTAATGAGAAAGAAGAAAATACAATGGACACATGATATAAGACTATTTAGAGAAATAATTTCTGCCTGGTCCCTCAGGAGCAGAAAAAATCTATTGTGATGAATGTGGCGCCAGTGGAGGCCTTTCCATTTCCAGCTGTATTGGTCACACACTGACGCTGCACCAATTCCCAATCTATAGAGTGCAATGAATATGCTTCAAACAGCTGTAGACTCTGTAAGTTTCATCCTCTATTTATTTTCAGTGTTACTGGCAGAGGGTTTGAAAGGATTATCAACACCCACTTTCTATTGACTGTGCCAATAAGACTGATGCAATAATCAGCAAGGGACGGTTACGGTGGTGAAAAATGAGACAAAAAAAAAGATGTTTTGAACATTCAGTCTCAAAAATGAAAAAATTAGGTGTTAAATTAAAAGGAAAAAAGTGCCAAGGCCTGCTCATACGTGCCTAGCCAGATTTCACATTCCGTATAGCGCAGTTTATTATATTATGTAATTATATTGTGTGATTATCTATGAATCAGACACAGGCCTGCATGTTCACACTATGATTTGATATTGATTGTGATGGATTCAAAAGGAACTGAAATAAACACTTATTATCTGGACGTGCTGGTTCACAGGATCAACAGCACGCAGAGTTAAAGAAAAGGAAGCTGCACTTTCGGGACTATGGTGCAGTGTTTCAGTTCATTTCAGCAAAAATTGAAAATAGTCACCTTTCAAATATGTACAACAGTGTCCCCAATCAAAATATTACATTGCAATACAAACATAAAAACTGATTGCCTATTGCCTTACATTGGTCTAGATATTTACATACTAGAAATCAATGTATTTTTTGGTTCAGTATATCTTCTGTTCACTATTTAGACATTGGCCATTAGGAAGAGCCCACTTGTTTTTAATCAGCTAATATGTACCTGTTGTCACTCAGACTCCAGACATGTTCAGGAGTGCATGGAACGACAATGTATTTTAATTTGGAGGACGTGTAGCCATTTATAGGTAACCAGCAGTCTACATTCTTACAGTGCGTAAATATGGTTTTACTGTGTGTTGTTTTTGTTGTGGCTCATTCAGCCTGTTGCAGCAGCTTTGAGACAGACTGAAGGTAGCACAGTGACACAGGCACCATATCTATAAATGTTTCTTGAGTTACTGCCCATGCACCACCACACTCACGTACAAAATGCTATGTAACGCTATAAGACCGAAACTCAAAGCCTCTTTTTTTTAATCTATACCACTCCATGGGACCCACTCTCTCCAAATATGTTTTCCTCTTGTCTCAACTAAAATCCAGCTACTTAATCAATATAGTGTGTTTTTACTCAAAAGTAAATGGAGCTTCTATAGAGATCTTTATACTCAAATGATACCTGGAGGATATGATTTCAATGAAACCTCATTTTAGTTTAAGATTATTTTAAAGCAAACTGCCCACTTTTAGACAAAGGCACGAGCAATCAAATCATGCAATAAACACAGTTAAAGACAAACATTATTATGATGTTATTCTCCCCCCTAATATTACCCTATTACTTAAACCCAACCCTAATATCACAAATATATCATAAATGTATTACCAAGGTATTAGCCACTAATGGTTACTACCTTTGTAATTACCACAGCAGTACACATTATTACCCCTTTGTTAATCAGACATTATCCCATTATTACCTCGTCGTTACCAAGCTGTTATGTAAAATGCTCCCCGGCAATCCTACAAAAAATTAACACAAACGCTGTTTCACTACATTCCTGAATGAGGGTTGAATAATTAATGTTTGACAGATGAGATGTGTATAATTACTGAAGCTGTCGATAGCCCAGTAAAACATCCTGCATGCTGCCTGTAAATGCTTAAAGGTCCCTTTAGATTATATGCAGTGTTCAGAGAAATGAAGTGCTACAGTAAACCAGGCCGTGTTTCTCAATCATTTGTATTGATGTGTGCTTCCTTGAATTCAGCCAGCATTTGGGACTAATTGTCAACCGATACCTCAGCTCTACTCAGGCTATTGCTGAGCAGAGGTCACTGAGCCCCAAAGCCTGTTAGTCCATGTGAGGTATCATATGAAGCTTCATCAATACCACACAGAGGTCTGAGGTTGCTCTGCTACCAGATATCTCTGTACCCTTTGATATTATTGACCCTGTGGTCTGTGTTTGCTCTTGTGGGGTTTATCACTGCTATAAAGGTGCTATATATGGTTTTAAGTGTTTCACTGCCCCATAGCAGAACATGCTCATGATATAATATATGGACATGTGTGTTATGTCTAGGTGGTTTTGACATAGGTTGTTTATGTTATGACAGTAAAACGAAATCATTAGCATAATAGTGTATATCTTGTTGAGCAATACCAGTGAAGTAATGGTTGAGACCGCTCCAGAGGTGGATAATAACTGAGTAATTAATATCTTGCTTTTAATAATCTCTTTCTAGCCTGTATATTTTCTTCTGTGTCAAAATAACTCACAGAACATTAATAGATGACAACTTTGTTCTATTTCATGGCTTTGCGATTTAAGGCTTTGAGTTTTTTTGGACTGTGTGTCAGAAAAGTTTAGCAACTTGAAAACATAGGCTGTGGTAACTTGTAACAGGCATCTGACCTTTTATAGACAAATAATTTATCCCAAACTGTTGCATTTTAGATTTTTGCAGTTTTTCTATATGTTGGATTTTTGCTTTTGCTTTAATTGTCCTGTGTACACAAGGCAATCATGCAAAACAGGGGGAACTGCTCTCATTGGACCACCCTGTATACATTTGTACAGTACATACTCTCATATAAAAAATCCAGTTCCATCACTGCTACTCGATGTCGTATTTGGTCAAAGTGGCAATAATTGTGAATATTTTTCTGTATATACTGATTACAATTAATCAAATCGCATCGTATTTTTTAATCTGATCATATATTTTGTATGTAAAATCCAAATCTACGAAGTAATTAGGAACTTTAGCTGTCAAATAAATGTAGTGGAGTAAAAAGTACCACGTTTTCCTCCGAAAAATAGTGTAGTAGAATTATGAAGATGCATAAAATGAAAATACTCAAGTAAAGTACAAACACCTCAGAATTGTACTTAAGTGCTGTACTTAAATGCTCTCAGTTACATTCCACCACTTGTTATTAGCATCACTTACTCTGATTAATTGGCAGAAGTCAAATATCTGTCCACTATCATTGCTACTGCTCACCTCTGTGTACAGTGACTTTATTGTTTGTGTCAGTTACAGGCTGCTGAGACCAGTTGATGTCACAATTGTTTGGTTTGGAAGCTCATTAAATTTGTACAATATTGTCTCTTTGAGCTATGTGTGTGAGTTGCACTCTGAGTTTGCAGCTGCAACTTTAATCATATGGGTTTGATCCACCCTGAGAAGAGGATCGGGTCAGATTGAGAAGCCTGCTATGCTATGCTCTGCCCTTTGCCTATCTCTATTGCATGTTCTATTTTTAGAAAATCCCTTTGGCATTTTTTCATATTCAACTGTTTGTACATTTCCTGAGACTCGATATCCAAGAGGAAACTCAGGCTTACTTATATCTGGTGAGCCATGTTTATTTGATTTGGTGTATAGTCGTCTTCAGGTGAGATTATGCCTCTGCAACTAGAGCTTCAAATATTCAGGCCGTGTGTGCTACACAGGGCACTTTGTTGTGATAATTGAGTTTGATTGAAACATCATCTCTTTTGAGCACTCAGGTTAAGGCGGGCTTGCTAATGAGCAGAGGAAAGCATTGGAAAGAGGGCTGTATGTACAGTATGGCTGAGTTACTATCAAACAATGAATCTCACAATGAAGAGGATGAGTGGGAAGTTTCAAAGATCTCATGTTATCCCAGCTTAAAGTGAAACCTATAGCCAAACAGCATTTCTGCTTCACTTCTTAGACGCCTGATGTCCTTGAGTTGAAAAGGTTATTTGTTATTTACATTCAATATGACAACAGGCCAAAGAGCAGAGTGAGAGCTCACTGAATCTACAGTATACGTGTTTGCAGTCATTCATTGGGGAATAAATGGCTAAGAGTGTTGGAGATATTGGCTGTAGAGATGTGTGCGTTTTTTGAATATAATAGGAGTACATGGTACTGTTGCTCAAAGCGGCAAAAAAATACATTTGAAAAACTCAACAGCAATGTCTCATTCCAGAAATCATGACCGGGATACTCAAGAGAATCCACAGATTTGTTGTGAGCAGTTTCACGTAGGAACTATTTTCTTTCTACCGAGTAACCGGGTCATGATTAGAGGAAAGAGACATTGCTGTTGATTTTTCAAAAGTATTTTTTGGCGCTTTGAGCACCACAAGCCGAGTGCCATATAGTTCAATTATATTCAAAAAAATGCAGACATTTCTATGGCTGATATCTCCAAAACTCGGCATCTCACACCAGAACAATCTAGATGGATAAATTTAACTACAGGAAAGAGGAAAAATTTGTCTTTGATTTTGGGGTGAACTGTCCCTTTAACCTTTAATGAAACTGCACACTGACTCCAAACCACAAATGTATTTAAGTAGACAACATTTTGGTTTCAGTCAGAACTACATCAGGTCAAGTTTGACCCAAATAAATTTGCAGCTTGCAGGCACTACTCTTTTTCATCTATTATTTTTATCTCTGGTGTGCTTCAAACCCAAGAGCGTCAACATGACACTTTCTGTGCTGGCCTTCTGTTGGTCTGTAGAGAAAAATATCATCCTAGCAAACTGAAACTGAAAGCTCTTGCTCTATAGCAGTTGATGTACTTGTGATTTCAAGAGAGATTAAGTGTTCCCTCTTGTCTTGCAGTTGTGTGCATGTGTTTATGTCTATGTGTGCAGATGCACGTCTGGGTTCATTTGGCTATGACATTCAAGCCCCTGAGCCTTGCATAGAGATCGTGAGTCAGCTTCAGAGGATTTTCAGTTATCCCACAGGCCAAGGAGCAGCTTTGCAGACAAATCATCCTCCATCCATAAGTCTTCCTGACTGACAGCCAGGCATTTGGCTCAAGACCAAATCTGTAAACAACAACAGGGTCATTTTGCACATAGAGAAACTTTCTCTGCACTTGCACAGCAGCTCATATCACCTGTCAATATGAGAACATACACCATCGAAATATTGTTGGTTTGTTTCACCTTTTCTAAGCTGTCAAGGTCTCATTGTTGTATATGATGGTGTAAAGGGTGGATTGAGTGAAGGAGCAAAGCATTTGTCCGGGCTTTGGATGTGTAACCTCACATCGGAGAGGTTTTGTCAGCTCTTCAACCAGAGATGCATCATGACAGAAAGGATGCATGGATACAGATTGAAAAAAAGATAGGAGGAGTGAGAGTTACCCTTTAGGGATCAAAGTAGCATCTGGGAGACTTTTGACAGATTAACAGTGCTGTGCTTGCATAATAACCGCAGTTCCAGTAGTGGTGTGTTAAGATTGCATGCCACTGTTCTCATTCCCCCAATGAACATCTGCAACTGCAGCTCTGCCATAATTTGAGTCTTGGACAAAACAGCTTGATCCACTTTAGTCACACTTGAAATCAGGATTAGAGAAATCTCTTGGCTACCGATCTGAGAGCAGTCAAATCAGGTCAGTCGAAATTCAGGGGGACGCCCAAAAGCAGAACGAGCTCATGCTGTCAGTTCTGCTGTGCTCTTGTCTAGCAGATGGATGGCCAATTGCCACTCCAGATGTGCTCAGAATCCATCTGAACTCGAAGTAGAAAGGCATCCAAAAACAAAAAGCCTCACGCACTCAGGAGTGAACTGCACTCTGATGGAGAGAGTACAGGGATAATTGTAATCAGGCTGGTGCCAGTTTTCATTACGTTCTCAGATACAGGCCTTAATGTAGCTCTGCACTAAAGTAAAGCCAAACAGCAGAGAGGCTGTTGTTGTGCGACTCGCTGCTCTTATTGTGGCAGGCAGGGTGGATCAGAGGAAGATGAGACTGACAGGTTTAGATTACTGGACTCTTAATCTGCTCCTGCCTGTTGGACGTGATGTAATCTCATACTATGGGATTAGAAAGAACACACACATACACCCACATGCACACAAAGGGAGCCGTAGTGTTTTCTGTGCTATTTTCAAGGGTCACTGCATGTGTTAATAGACAGTTTGAGGTGTCTGAGAACTGGATAAGTGAGCCAGCCCTGTTATTTTCCCCGGTTCTTTCTTTAAAACTCTACCGCCGACAGGTAAAGATGCACTTTGAACCAACATGTTTAACTTCTCAAGGATGCATTTTCTATTATTTCTGTCAGCTGAAAAAATCCAAGTATGGCAAGCAGTGAAACCCTTCAGGACCATTCTTCAAATAGTCAGATTCACATGTGAAATACATTATATGAACTATATGCAACAAGATTTAAAAAAACACAAATTGTTGAAGTTAATGGCCTCTGAATTATCTATGTTTTCTTTTTGTTTTCTTCCACAGATAGTTGCAATGGTCCTCTGCTATCCACATTACCCCATTCATCTTTTCAGAGCTCCTCTCAGTCCTCAGTCAGTTATGCTGCTCACAACGCCAAGCTCAACAGAAGAGATGGTGAGTACTCGCATGGATTCAATATTTCCACATGCTTCAGATACGCACCACCCACCTGCTCTCCCAGCCGTTACCAGTCTAACTAAACCATAGACGTAGCAGGACATAAAACACTCATATGACCCCTTTTTGTAATGGTCAAATGGGTTGTCTTTGAAGGCAATGACAAATGAGGTATGAGGACTTGCTGCATTTCCACATGTTGCAATTCAAAGGGGTGCTGTTTCATTAAAATGTACTGTGAAACAGTAAACTGGCTTGTCATCATCTCTTGCTCCTTTAGTCTCAGTCACTCCTCTGATACAATTTATAGCCTCTGAGGTAAAAAGGGAACTGCTGTTGAATAAGTAGCATTCAACAACTACAGCTCCCATGAGCTTTGGACATACTTCATGTATGTCATCTAAACCTAATTAGAATTACAGTTGGTGAATACAAAGATAATCATTTTTAGATTGTAGAAAAGGTACTAAAATATTACTAGCAGGTGCATTAATGGATGGCTTATAATATGAACAGACTAACATTTCATGTTTCAGTCTCCAGAAAGACAAATGACAGACACGCTCAATATTGTGGAATACATTGTGGAACAGAGGCTAGCTTGTTGAGCTAGCAGGATTCTGCTCTCTATACGTTTTCAAGCTAGGTTGTACACATTTCAAAATGAATCAGCTATCAGCGAAGAACTGAGGACCTCCACTGTGGCGGCTGGAGTGTAACTTCACCTTGAAGCCTTCCATATGCAAACACTCCCTGTGTACAAATCAGGACTTTATACATTTTTGCAATCTGAGCCCAGCGGCGACTGAGAATAAACCACAACAATCCTCTGTTAGTCAACAAAATCAATGTTTAATGGATCCCCTCTGCCTGTATTTCTCTGCCCTCCTTCAGGAGCAGGAGGCTGGTCTCCCATGGTGACCGACCAAGACCCCTGGCTCCAGGTGGACCTCAGGGAGCAGATGGAGGTGACGGCTGTGGCTACACAAGGACGGTATGACAGCTGGGACTGGGTCAGCAGTTACCTGCTGCTCTACAGTGACACAGGCCATGCCTGGAAACAGTACAGGCATGAGGACAGTGTAGGGGTGAGTCTACACACAGATGTTTAATTTGATCAGCTTTCTGTATGACTGATACATCGCTGATTTGCTGTTTACTGTTTACAACTGTGAATTTGTGCCAGAAGCGAATAAGCATATTTCGCAAACTATTGGGGTTTTTTTCATTTACAAATGTTGAACAAACAAGAAAAGCAAATAATATACAGTAAGTAGGCTGTGACAGTAGTGTATATATATATATATATATAATATATATATATATATATATGTATATATATATATATATGCAATGTTTTTGCAGGAGTTATTCTCATCATGAACACGGACAGTAAGAATTACATTTAGCCTTCTGTCACATGAGATATCTCTTTTTCATGCTCTGTTCTTCGGGACCAATCTTTTGATGACATTGCAGGTCAAGGTCAGATAGCACATCCTCTCACTTTTTCTGACACATTTCAAGGTGTGGGAAGTGTTTGGTGTCAACGCAATTATTCTAGAGCTTTTTTTGTCCTCCATGTAATGCCAGTCACAAGTTGTTATGCCAGCCTTTATAAGGACTCAGGGTCTAAGAAAATAGCCTAATGTTGGCACATGTCATTAAGTCTTTATTGTGCTTGCCCCAGTTATGTCAAGGGCTGCTGACAAGATGTTAAATTGGTTTTTTGTGAGTTTTTCTACTTGGCAGTCCAATTAACAGACTGTTTAGTTGCCCACTGGCATGTCACTGCTGCAAAGTGGGTCTTTTTTCATTGTGTTGAAATGTGTTGTGTGTTGTTTTAATTATTCATCTTCCTCTATCTTTTTAAAAATGCATTATCTACTGGAATGAATTAGAAATGAAATGAAAAATCACTAAGACAATAATAAGACGGTTCTAACTCTGAGACAGGTCAACTCTTTTTTGAAGCCAAGTCAGAATCTCCCTCCACAAGCCCTGTAAAAATTTCACACAAAATGTGTTCAATCCAAGGCTGACAATAGTCCCCAACAAACGAACACACTATTTTACTTCTGTTTGAGTAACGTTTACTAAAAACTACAGTGCCCAGCTTTTTTTTTTAGAAAAGTATATAGCCTTTTTTAAGTCAGCATACAAGGAATTTATGATGGGTAGTTTTCAACTTCAAAAGAAATTGCTTAAACAAAGTTAAATTGCAATGATTAACTCCAGCTATACTTCCTTCTTTATTATGGAGGGTTGAAATATAACAAAAAATAGTACTTAAACACTTAAATTATGAGCAGAGGTTTTTTGTGTGGTTAAGCAGCAGCTCAGTCTGGTCATGACACAAGCTTTGCATCATTCGCTGTCGTTTTAGATATTTAACCAGAGGTTTTTTTGTTTATTTAAACAAGAACAAAGTAAGAGTAAGAACTCAATTTTGAATTAGTGTCAAAATATAAATAAAAGTGTACAGTTCCCCACAAATAATATGAAATATTTACAGACATTTTCTTTATGTGTGAGCCAATGATTGACCGGTTGAAATATCATGATAAATAGCTCAGTTTCTTCCACACACTGTCAGTCCTCATATCATTATGTTTGAGAAGGAAAATAAAGCTGCCGTGTAGTGAAAAGAGAAGACCTTATGTACAGATATCACCAACATGACCTGCAGCTATCACCCTTTATAAGTGACTCATGAGAGTCAAATTTTTAAATTCATATAGCACTCAACCATGGCATTCAGTGGCCTGTCATACGAGTCAAAACAGGCATCATCATCCTCTGAAACTTGGCAAGCATTAAAACCAGGTGTGACTGGTCTTTGTATTTACTGATGTGTATTAAATGCACACACACAGACAATTTAAATCCCACGCCTCCCCCTTTTTTGGGGGGGAGGGGGGGTGTTCATGTGAACTTAACTTAAAATAGTGCAGGATGAATGGCAGCCAATTAGTCTGCAATCTCTAATGAAACTCTCACCCAAGCTGACTAACTACAGCTTTCACCAAGACCTTGCTGATACTAACTCACATCCGTCTGGCATTTTAACAAGTGAAACTCAAAGGTAACGGCTCACTGCCAGAAACTGAACTGAGGGGCACTAATGAGAGAGCAGCAGCTGCTGATATGAATGCTAGCTCTCAGCCACTCTGAGCTAATGCCGAACCAAATTAGCTCCATAGAAAAATTACCTCTGTAAAAAACAGGGCTAAAGGTCGACTCTCCTGCTGGCATTTCCATCTCCTGCAATGTTTAAAAACAAAATGGTATGGAACAAACAAGTACTGATAATTTTGATATTTCTAAAGTCCCTACAGTAGTCTGTCTTAAAATATATAATGATATATAACATAATATAATATTTAGTTTGTCCTGAGGGTGGCGCTAGATTTTTAGTTTAATCCTCTTGAGCATAAATTACATTCTTAATAGATTATTAGATACTGTATTTTGTGTGCAAAGTTGACATTTTTGTCTCGTTTCACTTAAATCTGGCGAGCAGTTTTTGAGATTAGTTTTGGGGGAAATTTCTCCTTGATGATGGCTCTAGAGAAAAAGTCGAAGAGTCACCAAAATCAATGGCAGCTGTCCTCTGAGGACCATTTTATGGCAATCTGAACATATGGACATATCTTTCCCTAGATCAAAGTGTTGGCAGGAATTACTGACTTCATCAGGAATTACTCACTTCATCCTTAAAGGGACAGTTCACCCCAAAATCCAAAAATGCACATTTTTCCTCTTACCTGTAGTGTTATTTATCCATCTAGATTGTTTTGATGTGAGTTGCCAAGTTTTGGAGATATTGGCCATAGAGATGTGTGCATTTTTCTGATTATAATGGGAGTATATGGTACTGTTGTTCAAAGTGCAAAAATAAAAAATACATTTGAAAAACTCAACAGCAATGTCTTTTTCCAGAAATCATGACCCGGATACTCAAGATAATCCACAGATTTGTTGTTAGCAGTTTAATGTAGGAACTATTTTCTTTCCATAGATCGTTCCCTTGTATTTTTGATTTTGGGGTGAACTGTCCCTTTAAGCTGCACCACTCAGTATTAATACACTCAAAATCAAGTAAAAACAGTGACAATGGAAATTAAATCGCATATAGCCTTTGACATATAACAAAACATAAATGCATATAATCTCTTCTTCCTGTGCAAACATTAAGTTTCCATAGTTTCTCCCTTTTTTAACTTCTTTGTCTCACTTTAATGATTCACTAGCCTGTTTTTTCTCTGACCTCAGTAACAGTGTTGACATCACCGTGTGTTCCTGAGCAAAGCCTGTTGTTTCACAAGAGAAACATGTGAAACAACAGGATCACACTACTCTACAAGCTGATAATAACCTAATTAGTGCAAGCCAGGGGAGAAAATCTGTGGAAACGTTGATGAAACTTGTATCACCTTGTGCTGTGAAAAAACTACTGACTTACAAAGATTTACTCTTGAAAGTGTGAAAAAATAGGTTTGTGCTTGATGGTACTTTTTAAAAGTAAACTCTTTAAAAATGGCAGAGCCCCTGATTTAAATCCTGCTTTAACCTAATTCCCTGTATAACATTTGCAATCTACTCCACGGTGAATTAGCTGGATGCTCTTTGCAAATATTCACAGGTGGGAAGAGGAATGTTTTCTAGCAGGGGGTTCCAGATTACCTTCATTATCCTTGAAAAGCCTTATTTAAAAATCTATTTTTACTGCAGTTGTGAATAAATGTGTGAAACAAATTCTATTCCTTAAGGGGAAGATTTAAGCATTAATGTTCATGCTTGTTAGTTGTTCAGGTAGATGGGGATCTAACAAGGATTAAAATTTGTTTGCCTGAGTGCTAATTTGTCTTTTATCTGAGTAATTTTCTGCTCCCAATTTAATTTCTTCTAATAACACATAACAATAACACCTCTGATTGGACTTGTATGATGATTGTGCCTGTAATATTATACAGCCGTATCTCATAGGAAATTCAAACATAAATATGTATACAAAAATGTGATCTCTGTGTGTGTTTCTTGTTTCTTTGGTCCAGACTGAAATATCTCGACAACTGTAGAATCGATTGCCATGAAATGTACAGATATTCTAGGTTCCCAGAGCTTGAATTATAATAACCTTGGTGTGATGGCCTGACTTTTCATTTAGCACTATCATCATAATCTAAGTTTTTCCAATACTTTGGTTTATGACTAAATATAGCCTCAGCTCTACCTTGTGTTTAGTGCTAACTAGCAAACGTTAGCATGCTAAGACCCTAAACTAAGATGGTGAACATTGTCAACACAACCTGTTATACATCAGCATGTTAACCTTGCCGTTGTTTAACACAAAAACAAAAACAGCTTATGTGCCACATGTAATCATATAAGGTACAATCACAGTAAAATGTAATCTCGCCAGTTCCTTCAATTTGTGCATTAAAAAGAATAGGAATAGTAATAAATATGTGTGAAGGGTGGGGGGCAGTCTTAGGCAGTGACCTCATTTAGGATCCTAGTGGCCTGAGGTCAGAAGCTCTTCCTGAGCCTTTCAGTGCTGGGCTGGAGTATCTGGTACCTTCTTCCAGACCGCAGCAGGGAGAAAAGGCTGTTATCCGGGTGGTTGGGATCTTTAATGATTCTACTAGCCTTATTCTTGCAGCGCCTGGTGTAAATATCCTTTAGACAGGGTAGAAGGATCCACAGAAGGATCCACATGCACAGTGAGGTGTTAATCCCAGGTCCTTGAGCTGTGTGACTAGCCTGGAGGGAACTATGGTGTTAAATGTTGAACTGTAATCAATGAACAGCAATCTCACATTGCTCTCCTTGTTGTCCAGGTGAGTTAGGGTCGTGTGGAGGATGTGTGCTATGGCGTCTTCCGTTGATCGGTTGGGACAGTAAGCAAACTGTAGTGGGTCCAGTGTGCTTAGTAGTGAGGAGCAGATGTAATCCTTGACCAGCCGTTCAAAGCACTTCATCAGTACAGAGGTGAGTGCCACTGAGCGATAGTCATTCAGGCAGGCTGGTCTTGTTTTCTTGGGCACAGGAATGATGATGGACTTCTTAATGCACGTGGGTATGACAGACTGAGCCAGGGAAAGGTTGAATATCGTTGTGAACACCGGCGCTAGTTGGTCAGCACATAGTTTGAGGATTTGTAATTTGTCATAGTTCTTAGATCTTGCCACATGCTTCTGGGATTCTGGAATTGTATTTTCACTTTCTTCTTCTTGTCCATGTTTCCAGACTGTAGCCCTAAGTTGTAGGCTGCAGTGCATATGTTTCTGGCATCCCGCATAGTTCTGGTAATCCATGGTTTCTGGTTGTGGAATGGTTTAACTGTAGTTGTGGGTACAGGGTTGTGATGTGTTGGTTTACAAATTAAATCCACCACAGACTCACTGAATCCATTGATCTCATCTGTGACGTCGACAGTGGTGTCCTGGATCATGCTCTAGACTGTGTCATCTAGTGCAAACTGTAGAGCGGCCTCTGATATGGGTGTGCATATGTTACATACATTACATGTTTCACATAATTTGACCTCAACACAGTGGCGATTCTACAGTCTGTTTGGGCCCTAGGCAACAACTAAATAACTTCAGGAACTGATATAACAAAAAACAGGGTTATATTGTCATAAAGAAACTAGGGTATGTGTTTTCAATAAAAGTGAAATGTATTGAACTCACAGTTATATGAACAGTTAGATCAGCACTGATCTGACTGTGTTGGTGTATCTTCCTGCTCATGACAGGCAGTAGGTTGGGTGGCCATCATCCCACTGGAGGTGGACGTTGAACTGATATGACAAAAAAACAACAGGGTATATACTGTCATGAAGAATCTTAAGAGGGCATGGTATATTTTATCAATTAAAGTGGAATACTAAACTTACAGTTTTCATTATCAGCATTTGGAAGGGGCACTTTATCCTCCTCTTTTGTTGCGGTCAGAAACTTCAATAATGATCTTGAGAATGACTTCCGGATGGGAGCCGAAATGTCTTGATTCTGAAAACAGTGTCCAGATGACTATGACTGAAACCTTTGCTACGATCTTGAGGAGAGATAAGAAAGTGATATAGTAGCCTATATGATACTTAGTAGCATGTCAATTCAAAATGCTTTCACACTATATAATTAATTCCTCAAGTACAACTTTCAAATGTTCTCTTTGGACAGCTTTCATTATTCATAGCTTTTACAGGATTCATAACTTAGCTTGGACACAGCTTTCATCAGTGAAGTTGCAGAAAAAGCTATTGACAGTTAGCTGTTTTTTTCCCTCCGAATCACTCCATTGTTTCATACAAAAGGTCTACTCTAGGAATGCCAGAGAAAATGTTAATGGTTGAATGGTTGTGTGAAGTTTCAATACTGTAGCTTATTCGCTTTCTTCCATCCTGCTAGATAGCAATTTAGTGGAGTGCTGCACTTAACGGCGGACCTGGACCCACAGTCCAGGCTGGAGTCTCCAGCTCCGCTAGCTAGGTTAACTAACAGAAAACATGAAAGAATAAACACCATTAGTCTAACGCAAGCTGAAGTTATTCAAGTGTGACGGGCAGAGGAGCTGGTTAACTATCAAAAAACGTGATAGAATAAACACCATTAGTCTAATGCTAGTTGAAGTTATTCAAGTGTCTTCCCCATAGTTAAGGCTAACGTTAGGCTAAATAACATCATTCAGACAGTTATTTACTGTTATATAACTTGTCATTATCTGCTCCACTTACCACTTACTACCTTCTTTTTTCACTTCATTTTCATTGACTTTCAGTTCAAACTTTATGTATCATGCAAGTTTGACGGGAATGACATGGGGCCCCTTCAGGGAGGTTTTCTAAACAGATGTAATTTCAAAAAGTCCAGTGTTTAAGGGGGATGTGTTCACGGTGTTAGCCACATTTTGAGACACTGCTGTGGAGTAAAGTTTGTCAGCCCTCGGTGGCCTCGTAACGGCCTGGGGCCCCAAGCAGTTGCCTGCCTTGCCTGTTTTCTTCCTGAACGCTTTGTGCTATTGCAACCACATTTGGTGGACATGTGTAGATATGATGTCTGAGTGGCCATGCTTTAAGCAATCAGCCTGTTCCAAACGGGCATGTGCTCCTAACGGCCATGCCCTGAATGGGCACTGCACTAGTTAAAGAAAAACCTTGACAGTACCTTATTACTGTAACTCTAACTTTTACCCAAAATTTTACTCAATAGGTGTATTAGACATTAGACAAAGAAATATCTAAGACCCCCCTCTTTTACTACCTATAATATTGAAAAAATATATAAGGCATTTTTAATCCTGGTCAGTGGACTTCTGGCTAACTGGCAATCAGGGAATGCTGTAGTATTTTCACAAGGTCATGTAGCAAACTGTAGCTTTCTCTTCACTATGTGTTCCCTTAGGCTGTTTAACTGGCCAATGACCTTTTGGAACATACTGTAGCGTCTTCATCGCCGGAAGCAGGATTTATCCCCCAGTGAATTAATTAAAATAAACTTTTGTGCCTGTGCTGTATGCAACACAAAGGAAAACTGACACAAGGGAGCTCATCACTGGAGAGGACGCATAAAGAGTCTTAATGAATGGAGAGGGAAACAGTTCCACACAGACAGAAACATACATAGAAATAATGATGTCACTGTGGGGTGAGGACTGTTTATGTGGATAAGGACCGACCTCGGTCCTCTGGACCTCTGGAAAATCTTCTGCACCCTCAGGCCTTTATTCCAAGACTTTACTTCATCTCCCAGCTGGAACACACAGGATGTTCTGTTGCAAGTTTATCCACAGAGGAAAAAAACAAACGTCATAGCTCAGGACAGCCTCAGTGGTGTTCTTGTAGTGGTATTGCTCTTGAATACTAATAACTCATGCTGATGTGAGTTTTTCTTAGCTAATGAACAGTTAGAATGACGGCACTGCAGCCTCAATCAGAGTTCATTTGGTTTATTAGATTTTCCAGACGTTCAGCTGGGAATCAAGCGGAAAGACTGGATTAACTAGAGAAGCAATTTGTGTGTGAATGCTGGCTGTTGAATGATACATGTTGAATAATACCAATAATGTCTGAAAAATGTGGAATATTTTAAGGTTTGTTGAAAAGCTGACGTCAAACTGAATTGCTGGCTTTAAAAGTTGAATAGTAGCAATAATGTATCAAAGATGTGGAACATAAGGTTTGAATGGAGGTCTTCACCATCTTGGGCTTTTATTTTGAAAATCTGAAATGACACTGTGTGTGTGTGTGTGTGACAGAGGTAGATTCGAATTATGAATTAGGATTTTTTATTTCTGTCCAGTACATCTGCGAGGTAAAATTATTGTTTTTCTCAATGGAGTCTGGTGGGCTGTAGCTACCTTTTGTTTTGGTCTGAGATACCGGTTCTTTAGTGCGACATTTAGTGGCAGTGATTGTCGTTTACAGCAGTGGTTCCCAACCTTTTTTGTCAGCCATACCCACACAGCCCTATCAGATGGGCCTAAGTACCCCTTTGATGGATGGGATGACTTTATGATATTGTTCAATGGTATTTTTCAGTAGTTTTGGCCAAGTTTACAATTGTACTACTGCCATTTGGAATAACAGAAACTGGTTGTTTCAACCATTTACTTTACTTTTAGCTATCTTTTTAAGTAGACTTTCTGCAGTCTTAATCAACTTGCAATTGACTCAGGTTAGTGGAAAATGGAGGCATGTCTTGTACAGACTACCATAGTTGGTAAGTTATTGTGACAATAACTATAAAGATCACCATCACATAAATTTGTAATCTTACATGTGTGTTGATTTTTCTCCTAAACAAAAATATGTGGATATATATCATCAAATCAAAATTTCTATATTTTCAAATTAGCTGAGCTGCACAATTTTTCCACATACCCCCTGGTAACTGCAGAAGTACCCATTGGAGGAATCACTGGCTTACAGGACCAAAGGTTGAAAATAGCTGAACCATAGCATAAATGTCATTAAAAAGCTGAACATTTTGATATTTGTATGGTTTCTGTAGCTAAATAGATGCAGGGGTTGCAGAAATTGAGTTTATTGAAGAGAGACAGGCAGACAGACAGACAGAGAGTGAGTGACAGATAAGCAGACAGACAGACAGACAGACAGGAAGTGTGAGAGATGGACAGAGACAGACAGACAGACAGACAGACAGACTGAAAAAGATGAGGGAGACAGTCAGACCGAGAGAGACAGAAAGAGGTGTGTGTGTGTGTGTGTTTGTGTGTGTGTGTGTGTGTGTGTCAAACTGCACTAATTAGCAGTCAATCAGCTGTGACTTCCCTGAGATCCAAGGTTGCCATGGTGATGCTAACTGCTGTGTGTGACTTCTGACTGAATGAGTTCATTTCATAGACATAGCTGAGGCGCACCTCTCATATTCCTGCTTCTAGCTCAAAGACCGTAACTCCTTTCGCCAAAGTTAAAACAGCGTAAGAGAGAGGAAAACCTGCTGCAGAGGCTGTGTGAGATTTGTGCGTGTAGTGTCAAAAATGTGGGAATGAGAGCAGGTTAGAAAAGTCAGTTTTTCTGCCTCCCTCCCTCCTGAGTTTGTTTGACTCCATAGTTACATGTTTGCGACCGGCACACATTTTCAAATTGTGGGAATGACAGCAAGTTGAAGAGAAGAGTTTTTCCTTTGCACTCTGACAGTTTGGTCCTTCACTCTAACTCTGAACATCTCACCCAATACACACTCATGGTAAACTCTTTTTGTTCTGTTTTGAACTGTGATTGTGTAAAAGGTATGAAAGATATGAAAAGGTTGAATTAATGTGAGTAAGTCCCAAGGATTGTGAACGTTTTAAAGTTTGAATGGAGTTTCTACGTTAATGTATGTTTTAGTGGTAAAAGCTTGAAGATGATTGAGTTTGAAGGCGTTTCTCATTGACTGCCATTGTAACTTTACTTCAAACAAAAAAAAAACAATAACTTTTTAAAAGATTTAATGGGATTTGAAAGGTTGAATAATACTGTTGAAGAAAAACTTGCACTGAAGAGATGGCCTCAGTTGATTAAAGGAATAACTCGAGGCCCAGTTGCCCATAAGCCCCAGTTGGCATTACATGAATATATGTTTATTACAAACAAATCCGTCGACAGAGAAGCACTGTGGCAGCGTGTACACATAGGCACAGCCAACACAAAACTCAGCCTTACATCCAAATACATTCAGTACTTATAGGAAAAGAGGGAGGTACATACAGATCATAAATCAGGAGACAACTGTAAAGCAGAGACTGATTCAATATGTGCAACTAATCAGAACAGTAGGAGTCTAGGCGATTACCCCAAGGCCCACCTTATCAACAACCTCAGACAGCCGGCTCCTGTTGACCCAAAATTACATAAACATACGACCTTAGTGTCTCTCTTGTGGAAACCATTTGTCAGACCAAGTACCACGCATTCTATTAGACCCCTTATAAATTCTATTACACCCATAAACCTTTATGTCAAGTTTTTCTCCCACAAATACCCAGAAAGTACAGAAGATGTGTGACATTTTGATGTTTGAATGGAGTTTCTAGTTGAAAGTATGAACGAATAGAGAAGAGTTGAAAAACATTGAAAAACATTCTGTCCATTCATTTGAATGGGGAAAATTTCCTGGAAAACCTTACATATTTTGGAAATTATGAAAGTTATCAAAAATCTGAATAATAGCTCACCATTCCTAATTGAGCTGAATATTTTGATGTTTGAATGAAGTTTCTATGTTGAAAAATGTAGAAGGAGTTAATTGTTATCATTATTAATCATAATAATAATAATAATAATAATAATGACATTATATGTAGAAGAACATAGGCTGTGAATGCTTGTTTGACTAATAAATAATTACTAAAGATTGTTTTATTCCGAACTTTAATTCTGATTGTTGCTTATCTAGTCATGAATATTTTATATGAATATGTTATAAGGAAAAACGTAAGATTTTAAATCCCATCTTCAGGGGCTTTAAATTACAGCTGTTGTATGCAGAGCAATCAAATAGTCTACTGCAGTGTGTTTTACACAAATCCTGAAAATAACATGGTCATGGCGCCCTGTATGACAGGCACAGCAGCATGTTTTCATCAGCCTCATTCCTGATAAAACGCTAAAGACTACATTTGATTTTTTGGCTTTTAGAAAACCGAAGTGTCATGAATATGTAGGTCTTGTTTTTTTCGAGGTGTCTCTTATTTCGGTTGCTCTAAAAGCTGTTTGCAGCACTGAAGTAATAAATTTGCTTTGACCAAATGTATAAGCCCCGGTGCCATTTGTTAATCCTTCCTGTGCAGACGTGAATTACTGTGCATGTGGAAATAAGCCTAGCTTGTACATGTGTTAAGATTCAGCCACAAGGCTCCACTCAGCAAACAGCTCAAAATGGGAAAGCACTGGCATAAATCACAATAACAGCCTTAACAGTCGCACTGTTGCCTTGATTATCTACCAAGAGGCAGGATCCTGGTGCATTTAATGATGCTTCTGCTTTGCAGCGTTCTAAAAGCATCGGACGGTCATTTGTGCCGCTGGTCATTGTGTTTCTGTTGTTAAAGAAAGCTGAATTATTGGCCTTGTCTGACTGTGTTGAACTATTCACAAAAGCCTGGAGCTCCACTGCCAATGATCCATATGTTTGGTTCTTTATAGTACGAGTACTTATTGATTTGATATGTCACCTGCCTAGAATCGGTTATGAAGAAGCTGGTAATCAGTCATTTGAGAGGAGAGGTTGTTTGTCTCTGTTTCTGTCTCCATCTTTCACACGTTCTCTGTTTCTCTGTCCATGTCCCCTGGCTTTAGAGGAGGGGCGTAAAGGAAAAACAAAGAATGACATCTCACAATTGTACTCAGAGGTTTTTGTTTTTAGCTCTGCAGGGAGAAAACACAATACGCAAGCCCTTATTTTGCCCCTGGCTGCCTCAGTGGTGATTTTTCCTCTGTCTCACATGGACCTGTTCGAATGGATATTCTCATATTTCTACACCACACGATGATTCTCATCAGTTCACATCAAATAGTATGTTCAAGGATAGGAAGAAGACATTGCCTTTGGGTTTGCTTTGTCAGCACTTTGTTGTTGTCTGCACTATTCAAGGATTTTGATTTTTATTCTGCTTACATTTCAAGTATTCAGCTAAACTTTTCTACTCATTATTCATTTCGGATCTGAGGTCATTTGTTGTTTCTCAGTGGAGCCTTGGTCACTGGTTTTATGCTGCCATTATAACCACAATCTTTCTCCGTCTGTGGTCTTACAGAGATTTGTCGGGAATGTGAATTCAGAGACTGTTGTCCAGAACAAGCTGTCCCACCCAGTGAGAACGCGATTCCTGCGTTTCGTCCCTCTTGGCTGGAACCCCAGTGGCTGGATGGGCCTCAGAGTGGAGGTGTACGGCTGCTCCTACAGTGAGTCACACACACCCTACAGTTAATACCACACTCTGAAAGCACTCAGTCTACACATCAAACCTCTGTAGTTACACCACCTAGAAGGAATTTCTTCATTTATACATCCGGCTTTGCAGCTAAACTCTTGATGGAGAGTAATGAGGCCTATTTTCTCTTTACTTGGTTTTAACATGCTGTTTGATACTCCAGACAGCTGTGTCATGATGAATCAAAAACCAGACACCCAGGGTGTGAAACATTCAGTATTTGCACATCACCTCTTCTGTTCCAGAAATAAAAACTTACTACTACTGTGGCTCTGGATTTCAGTTGTTAGCAAAATACTAGTACAATAAACAACAATATCATCTTGACCGTGAAAGGGAATATTATTTTGAACATGTATGTAGCTTTATAGACTTTATGTGCTAAACAGCAAACTGAAAAAACTCCAAAATACTCCAAAACAAGCTATTTCTATTTCTATCTATTTCCCAATTTTTATGCTCTGTCTGACGTCTGACCAGTCTGTGCTAGTTTAGATAGCAGGCTACCTGTTATTTTATAGCTTTGTTTACCCTGTAGCAGCTACAAATACAACAAAGTGTTGAGTGGACCTGATTTTCTTGCAAAGTACAGTATGATTAGTAAGAACTATAATGACCTAAAAAAACACAAAGTAGAGATGGATACTGTAAAAACCTGCCCAGTGCAGCTTAGATCATTACATTGCTGATACTAATATTGATGCCTTTACTGCTTACACTTACGCCGATTAATACTAAAATCATAATTTTGTTTGCTTGTTTGTCTTTCCCAATATTTAATTATCTCCTTGTCTCATGATGTGAAATGCTGTTTATATTCAAAATTTACCAATTTCATTGTAAAAATATCTTGAGATGTTAAACATTGTTTTCTGGTTGTCACAACTTAAATGCCTCTTTATCTCAGGATAACATGCTTTTATACTTCGGAGTCTATCCAGGCATGTGGGTTTCATCATTGCTCTCTGCCATGACAGAAAAAAATGTGTCCCACATAAAGGACACAGTAAAATGACAAAGGAGTAACTAATTGGGGCTATTCATAAAGTGCAACACATACCGGCTGGCTTCAAGTAGTGAAGCACACAACAGATGTGCCAGTCCTGGGAGCAAATGTGAAAACTGCTGCTTTTCTGGAGCATCAGCTTGTGAAGACGCATGCCAAGACACCGCTGGTGTGTGGGCTTAGATAGTAAACAATGTCTACAGATACATATTTTGCCTCTTTCCTGTAGTGCTATTTATCCATCTAAATAATCCACAGATTTGTGGTGAGCAGTTTCATGTAGGAACTATTTACAATCTAGATGGATAAATAGCACTACAGGTAAGAGGAGAAATTTGTATTTTTGATTTTGGGGTGAACTGTCCCTTTAATGCTTGGCTTTATGACTACCATTAATTATCTTAAGACAATTAAATAATTCAATTATTTTAATTCTCAAAATTACATAATTCAATTATTATTTGGGAATAACAGTCTTAAAAGATTAAATCATAAAAGAGTACATTAAAATAATTCCATACTTGTAATTGTAGTAAGATGCAAAAACCAACTGGCCCACTGTGAAAAAAATTCTGTTCAGACTCACAGTAACATTTATATCCTGAGCAATCCTCAATAAAATACATATAATGGGGTTTCACTGACACACCTCTCCCACGCATTGTGAAGCAGCACTAACTAGATGAGCCAGTGAATTAATGCACTGTGAAACACAGTCAGAATATCCCACACTGATCAGTTTTATGATGCCCAACCACCACACAATAGTGAAGTGTGTTACCGTTGAATAAGAAGGCATAAAACTAAAGCTGCCTCATATACCCCTTGTTCCTTTTTTTTTCATTTTTGGATTCATGTGTCTGCCTATGTATATAGACTACTGAAAATACCATATAAATTACAATATAACTGATGAATGACTTTAATTACACAAACTACTAATCAGGCAAGACAGACAGAGAAAGAGACACATGGAGGTTACATTGTTATGCAGCTCGTTCTGCTGCATTACAGACTGTAATCTATGCAGGAGTGTCTCTCTGAAGCAGGATTATATAGAGGTGACACTGAAAATGCCCCCATACTATTAACTGATCGCAGATATATTCTTCAGGACTCCCTGAAATCAATTGTATATGGATGAGGAAGGTGAAACAGGGAGAGTGTAATAGAGACTGAGATTCTCTCCATTTTGACCGCTGGTTTGGGTGCCATGAGCAAAGACATTTGTAAACAAACGCATCATCATGAGTACAGCTCTCTTTTCCTTTCTCACTCAGATTACTGTATAACAGCCAGGCTCCCAGCACTGCTGCGGTGTGACAACACAAAGCCAGACCACTTTCAAACAGTGATCAACAGAACTGCACGTCTGATAAACCTGTGCACTTATTTGGTATTGACTGTGGAAAGACTGTGTTGACTGTTACTGCTACTTAATTACATTTTTAATTTTTGATTCTTTGATACTGGTAATGCTGAATGGATTATTGTGGTGTGTTAAATTGATTTTGTTACATATTATTGCAGCCAGTGGCTATGTTATGCCTTAAATTAAATGGCTTATCACTAGGGGTGGGCAGATTGATCCCCAAAGTATGGATACTAACGATACTTAATCTTGTTTTGAGTATAGACACTAGCGTCAATAGGATCGATGCCCAAAAAATGAATCCATCTCATGTTAGATTACCTTCTGAACACATGAAATAGATGCACTCTTTGCCTCCTTAGTTCAGAGAAGTCACACAATAAACATTTATTTACCATTAGAAATTGTCTTGTGTTTTATCATGCATGTGATTCAGTAATTAACAGTTAAAAGTAAAATGAAATGGCTACGTTTGGCAAATTATTTGGAAGTAATTAAAATATTTCCTGAAGTAGCCAATTAATGACGCGTTCAGTTCATAAATCATGACACATTTGTTCAGTCAAGCCTTCCTTTAATGTTAAAGCGCCATATTTGCAGAATGGTCGTCTCATCCGATCCATCAGACTAAATTGTGAGAGCAATTTTCCAAAACGTGACACTATAGCAACTACATTTAATTCCAGTTTTTTACAAGCATGTAGAATTTTTATTAAATAATTAATTGAAATTTCAGTGTGCCATACTGATTTAAGAGTTATTCTGATTTTCTTTTAGAGTCATATGTGGCAGACTTTGACGGCAGAAGCTCATTGCTGTATCGGTTCAACCAGAAGTCCATGTCAACAGTGAAGGACGTGATCTCTCTGCGGTTCAAAAGCCATCAGGCCGAGGGTGTTTTACTGCATGGAGAGGGGCAGAGAGGAGATTACATCACCCTGGAGCTTCACAGGGGACGATTGGACCTCTACCTCAACTTGGGTGAACTATGCTTTCATTTGTCATTTGTACATCCTTGTACATCCCACCTCATTTCCACCCAGTAATGACAATAGTCTATTCACAGCATACCAAAGACCAAAGTTATGTCTTCAAATTGTTACATTTGTCAGACCAAAAGTAAAAAAAACAAACAAAGGATGTAGAGGTATAAGTATATTCAAGTCAGATTACTGTTTCCCAAGCTAAGCATTTGAATCACAACAATATGAGAGAGAGATAATAAGAAACTGGCAACATTTGAAAAGTTTAACCCAGCAAAATGTTTAACATTTTTAGATGATAAATGAATTAAACAATTCCTCGAGTATCAGAATGGTAATTGATTATCACTGTTGTTGACAGAGTAATTCATTGTCCAAATAACTATTTAAGCAGAACATATCTACCTTCACACCAATTTACCTGTTTCTATTCTAGTATATATCATATGAATGTATACATCAGTGAAGGGATAGGACATCGTTGTGTGTGTATGTGGGTTTTTGAGCTCAGCCTGTCTGCTCTCACACGTTTACAGGTTCACTGTGGAAGATGTAAAGCTACTCACTGTGTTCCTGCTGTTTTCTTTGTGTTGCTCCAGACGACAGCAGGCTGAGGTTCAGCAGCGGTCGCGTTGCCGTCACTGTGGGCAGTCTGCTGGATGACCAGCACTGGCACTCTGTTCATATAGAGCGCTTCAACAAGCAGGTTAACCTCACAGTGGACTCCCACACACAGCACTTCCAGACCAAAGGAGAAGGACACTCACTGGAGGTGGACTATGAGGTGAGTACATGGAATGATAAAACTACATCAATTGGAGGTGACATAGCAAGAACAGCTTTGTAAATGTGAGTGTATCACTTAGTGAATTTATCCAGCAAGGGCCAGACAACCCTATCATTAATAACACAGTGATGAGCAGTGGAGTTAGTAATGAGCTGTGGAGCACTATGGTAAACAGAGTCTAGTGTATGTTGGCCCTCAGGAGGGGGCATGTTTTGAAATGATGTCTCCGTAATGAATGATAGAAAAGAAAGAAACAGAAAAGTAGCAGACAAGTTATTTTTGTTGTCTCAAAGGATCGCATGCTGTGGAAACTTAGCCATTTTGCTTTAAGCCAAGAAAAATAGGAATCATTTGCAATTTGCATTATTGTTTTTTATTCCAGCTTCAATATTCTAAACATATTCAATTTTCTAAACATATTGAAACCATATTCTAACAAAAGAGATTACGAGATATGCCCTCTTCAGTAATTTAGTAATTAATGATCATTAATTGATCATTCACTAAAACCCTCCCCCTGGACAGCTATTGTCCAATCATAGTTTAGCAACTGCAAGGCAGGCCTGTCAAGCTTTGGATTTCTCCACATAAGTGGTGTGCATGGGGCTCTAAGAACAAAACTCTATTTATAAAAAGTTTAAAGGATGGCTTTTTTTAGCGTTTCCAAAACCAAAAAATTCAAGAGGATACCTTTAGCCTCAGTCTTTTAGCATTATATAATTTATGTAGCCATCAAGTGCATATTTAACACTGTTTTACAGGGTTCTCCTTTTAAATGAATCAGCCTGAGAGAGTGTTTTCCACCAACTCAGGGAGCTAAGGTTAATTAGCAAGCTAGCTAGAGCTGAAAAAATATTCTAGCTATGGTCAATTCCTAAAAATATCAACTTCAAAGATGCAGTTTGAATTTGCACAATTGCAGCCAATGTTTAAATACAACATACATACTTACTGGATGGACTACATGTGGACACCCGAGCATTACACCAACATGTGATTGACAATAATGTTATTCCAAACGGGCATTAATGTGCTCCTACAACAGCCTCCACTCTGCTGGGAAGGCTTTCAAAAAGATTTTGGAACCAAGCTGCAGGGATTTGCTCCCATTCAGCCACACAAGCATTAGTGAGGTCCAACACTGATGTTGGGCGATAAGGTCTGGCTCACAGTCAGAGTTCCAGTTCATCCCAAAGGTGTTTGATAGGGTGGAGGCCAAGGCTCTCTGCAGCCCAGCCAAGTTCTTCCATACTAAAATCAGAAAACAATTTCTTTAAGGACCACGCTTTGTCCATGCGGGCATTGTCATGTTAAAAAAGGAAAGGGGTTTCCCAAACTGCTGTAGCATTAAGATTTTCCTTTGTTGGAACTAAACGACATGCACCAAGCCATGAAAAACAGCCCTAGATTGGAAGTACACGTACTGTATCCATATAGTTGCTCTGCAGTGTATGTTTGGATCCAGTGAGTGAGTGTTGTTTTCTCACATGCTGAATCACTGGCTGACTAGTTGTTCATGCAGTAACTGGTGTGTGCATTTAAATATACATTTACAATGGTGATGGTTTAACATGCAGTAAAATACAGAACAGAATGTGACTTTCATTTTCTATATTTCTTTATGAAAATAGCATAAATGAATATGCATTTTGTACTTGTTTATATTGGATCAATTTCTGCATCTAGTGCTAAGGGGTCTATCTCTTTTTCCCTTCATCAAAGCTGAGTTTTGGAGGCATCCCACTGCCTGGTAAACCTGGCACCTTTTTGAGGAAGAACTTCCACGGTTGCATGGAAAACCTCTACTACAACGGAATCAATATCATAGACCTGGCAAAGAGACGCAAGCCACAGATACACAGCGTGGTGAGTTGCATAGTGTTTCATTCAGAGTCCCGACTTTTAGACAGTGCTGCATACCGCATGCACTTTTAGGGAGTCAGCTGCTTGTCCACCTGCAATCAATGCACATGCACTGTAAAATGCGTCAGATCTTCTTTTTGAAGATGTGTTCTGAAGAGCTTGAGTTGAATGAATAGAGCCAGACTGATACTGGATTTTTGAGGCAAATACAGATATCAATGCTTGAGATTTTTAAAATCTGATAATATGGCCCATATTCAGTTTTTTACATTAGCACTTAACTTAAAAGATGTCTTAAATTTGATGTTTTTTGCATTTCTGTATAATGATTTCTTTTTTCTTAACAAGCTAATATCTGCCAATCTATTGCTGATAAAGACCAGGTCAGGAAAAATCTTTACCTTCCCCTGTAGATCCAGGTTGCGTCTGTTCAAATGACTTCCTGGAGCTCAGTATAGTCCTTTGCTTCTCTTCCAAGAACAGATTTACTGCATTTAAAAAGTTCAGAGATGTGAGAAAGCACTTTTGCCATCTGATAGTGAAGTCTTATAGAGCAGAGCATCTCTATTAAGGATGGAAATTGATTCAGTGATATTTAGAGAGAGAAAAAGAAACAGAAGGAGCACATGTGTGGGCGAGCAAGAGAAAGTGGGAGAGCATACTGAGAGGAGAAAAGTAAAACTGTAACTTAGCTTAATTTGGTAATGCTATATTGCATACTAGAGTCTCTGCTAAGAGTGACAACCAGAGATTAACCTATGACGGGTTAATAATCATATATGTGTGTTGAATGTACATTCATATACGTCTCCTGTATGACAGCCGTATATAAGAGTTGTTGTTTCATTAACTCAAGAGGTCAACTCTCTTCGGGTAATGATTTATATATATAGGCTGTGATATAAATAAAGTGATTTAGAATTAAATAAAAAAGAAAACAGTATATGAATAAAAGAGCCATATATATGCAGGAAAATATCCAAATGCAGCTTGCGAGCTGTGAGTTAACTGTAAATGCCCTTTAGATTATTGCAAAATCTCTTCCTGGCTCAACTTTGTTCTACTATATAGATTTTACAATTCAGTCTGTAATATTGCATGTTTCATTTTCAATTCCAACATGTTTTGGTTAAACTAAATTGGTTGTGGTTAAACACTGGCCAAAGCTATAAAACAATAAGACACATGCAGTAAATTGTCCTTCACCACTCAGCGCAAAAAGATTAATTCTAACAAGCGTACCATGCTAGCGGCCCTGTGAGGCTGTACTTAGGCACAACGGTGCTTTGAGCTAAATGCTAGCATCAGCATGCTAACATGTGATAATGCTAACATGCTAATGTTTAGCATTAAACATTAAACATTAGCACTAAACACAAGGTACTGCTGAGGCTGATGGGAATGCTATTCATTTTGCAGGTATTTTGTCATAAACCACAGTATTGGACAACTTAAAAATTTGACCTGATGATGGCGCTAGTTGAAAAGTCAGGATCACCTAAGTTGTTACAATTTATCCAGGGGGGACATGAATGTTTGTACCAAATGTCCTGGCAATCCATCCAAAAGTTGTTGTGAAATGTTATTCAAAGCCACAAATGTCAGGCTCATGGTGATTCTAGAGGAAAAGTCAAGGGCTCTCCAAAGTCATTAGGATTCATCATCTTGGGACCCTGTAAGTCTCTACCAAATGTCCTGGCAATCCATTTCTGTCTGGACTAAAATGGTGGACCGACCGACCAACAGACATGCATTGCCATTCCCAGAGCCATGCCGCTAGTGGAGTTAAAATTGATGTTTTATATTATTTCTCATTGCTGTGAGGTTTCACATTTTTCTCTCAGCTGATTTGTGACGATATTTGACCAGTCAGATTTAAGGCAGCATTCTGGTCAGACGTTGGAAAAAACACACAGAATAACGTGAAAACAATCATGACATCCATTATGATCCTAACTACTATAGGAGAGAATAACGTGAAAACAATCATGACATCCATTTGTGATCCTAACTAACATATCATTAAGTCCAAGTGTGTGAATGGATACATCTGTAGAGTCAACCTCCCACACAAATCAGAGTGGTCGCCCAAAGATCCACATGCCACATCTCATCTGAGACACCCTCTGCCTTTAAAGTGTGATTGCTGCATTAAAAGGTCTTTACTGACAACAGAAGCAGAGAGGTGGAGACAGACTGTCATGATGGAAGCTGTAATGGAATTTCAATGGGACTATCTCCCTGAGGTTGATAGGAAAGAATCACATTGAGAGTCAAAGAGCTGTGATTGCTCTGTGCTGCCCTGCAGGCACCGGGACTGATAGGACTCTGACCTTAGCAGACATGACCAGTCTGTGTTTAAATGTACCTAACACAACCTCTGCACTGCACAGAATTAAACTGAACTGTAAACTTAATGTTTTATTATCTTGGCTGCTCTACCATATTGGTTTGGAGCAAATACACAGATGGATTTATTTGGATGGATGTTAATTTAGACAGCCTCTGAACGACATGGACTTCATCTTTATTGCAGGGAACATCTGTCTTTAATTCACAAAGAAGTAATAAATGACAAGAAATGGAAATATTCAAATTATTATCCATATGACATTCTTACAGGAATAGTTCAACATTTTGGGAAATATGCTTATTCACTTTCTTGTCAAGAGTTATATGAGAAGATTGATACCACTCTCGTATCTGGACAGTAAATGTGAAGCTACAGCCAGCAGCCAGTTATCTTAGCTTAGCATAAAGACTGGAAACAGGGGGTAACCGCTAGCCTTGCTCTGTCCAAGTTAAAATCAGCTTAAAGCTCACTAACACATTATATGTTTAGAGGTGCTGGTAGGCTGATTTTGTTACCTTGAGACTGAGCCAGGCTAGCTGTTTCCCCCTGTTTCCAGTCTTTATGCTAAGCTAAGCAAATCATCCCCTGGATAATATGAAATGGAGAGGTATCGATCTTCTCATCTAACTCTCAGCAAGACACATTTAAGCATACTTCCCAAAATGTCAAACTATCCCTTTAATCATGATGGGTTTTTTTTACTGAAATTGTTTAAATTTCCTTCCCATGCACTACATTGTATCATTATTATGAATTTATATTTTCATCTAAGTAGAACAAGTTGCTGCTGATGATAAATTGACAACTGATTAAAGGTTACATTTAATTATTTTGGTTGGGGTTAGGGCTTTGCTCGTGGTTCTTTAACCACCTGTTCCATTTTTGTGCATATCACCATGACATTCATTTCCAGACATGTCACAATGAATTTCCCATGAGACCAACTTACCTCAACAAGTAGCTGAAGAGACGTTTAAATCTGTGTCCGTGGGTTTGTCGTCCTCCAGGGCAATGTGACCTTCTCATGTTCCCAGCCCCAGCTGGTGGCCTGCACCTTTCTGAGCTCCAGCAGCAGCTTCCTGACACTTCCATCAGCAGCATCTGCCACAGGGGGTTTCTCTGTTCGCTTCCAGTTCAGGACGTGGAATCTGGACGGGCTGCTGCTCGCTGTGCAGCTGAACCCGGAGACCCAGAGACTGGAGCTGCAGATCAGCAACAGCCGGCTGCACCTGACCCTCCACAGCTCAGGACGACCGAAATCAGAGGTCTCTGCTGGTGAGTCCACAAGCCATGCATACAAAAAACACACATGAAAGACATTTTGTGCATATACTGTAAGTGGATTTGATCATCTCCACAGATCAGTTCACTTTTAAACTACACAAGCTCTTAAATTACATTCTGTGTACATCTTCAAAATTACATTTGAAATATTAAAGGGTGTACTTTATGTAGTAGGATGAAACTAGTACGTTTTTTGGCTTAAAGGTGGCGTCCCTGTGGCGTTTCTGACCTTTCTGACACGATACACAGTCCTACTAATCGTGTCACACTATTCCACTGATCTACAGATGGTGGTAACACGCCAAGATATGCTGCAATGTGCCAGCAAAGGCAGGGAAGAAGAAGACCGCAAGCAAGTAAACATGGATTTAAACAATGCTGAATTTGAAATACTTAAAAAGCTTTGTAAATGTTTTAGGAGGAAGGAAATGCATTCAATTGTTTGTTTACAAGAAAACTCCACAGGGGACCTTTAACTGAACCACTGACTTTATCTTCTGTATTAATTAAAAAACTTTGGTGAATCTGGTGAAGGAACCACACCTCAAATACATCTGGGCTGTAATGTAATCTTAATGCTAAATTTAAGACCTATAACCTTAAACTTGACCTTAGAGATGAGTGCGTTGGGTCATATTTTTCATCTTACTTTGACACACACATCCACACGATCATGCTGACCCCAAAATGCCCCGTTTGTGATATGGACTACACCAACTCCACCTGACTGCTTGTTTGTGTGCTTCCCTCTACTAAGACAAAGTAGAAAGAAAGACAGAGCTTGAGCAAGTAATTTCATCCGACTTACTTTTATCACCTTTGTACTCAATAAACTTGGAATTACTTGGTGAAAAATATCATTCAATCATCTGTATTGGATTGCTTAGCAAAGATAATACAGATAACCATGATTGTTTGGGGAAGCCAGACTTTCAGCAGATGGTGGGCTGCAGGGAAATATAGATGGAGAAGACAACCACAGCAGGAACAATATTCCCTTTTATATAGTTTACCTCAAGCTGCATTAAATTACCTATCTGCACTTGGGACTATCAGCCTTAGAGCTGCAGCACATGAGGAGCATGACCTGGAGTGCTCTTGTTGTTTACAATAACAATGTGTAAGTAAAACTTTCACTGCAAATTAATTTAGCAGAGTAAAGAGAGTCTGAGAGAGAGAGAGAGTCTGATATTAGTTTGATATGAGCTGACTTCTCAGAAATTTGGGGTATTTATCTATTATTTACCCACTTGTTTTCTTTAGGATTCCTAGTTTTTTCTTCCTGGGTGGATCTTTGGAGGTCACAGCTGAAATTATTATTGAGCAAGAACTCCGATAGGATCTTGCTTACAAATTGAGGGGGCTCATCTAGCTACTCAGCACAGAGACCGGTAACATTTTAAACGTACGAGAGATAATCCCTGGGATCTAGTCTGTAAATGTGTGTAAATTGCAGATTTGCTGCATCAAACACAGACATGGGGGGTAAATTCCTTAGTTTCATTCGGAAGTAATATTAGTCCAGTGTGAAAAGGGTGCATGATACTAGGAGATCCAAGCAGAGAAAAACTGGACTCACTGCTGATGAATCTTTATCGTTCCTGTGGTGCTTGAAGATCGGCTGGGTCAGTGCGCATGAGCGTGTTGTGAAGGGTTAGGGTTATTTTAAGTTAAAAAAAAGTTACCTGTTGCTGCCATTTGGAGCCTCAATACTGTGTGACATTATCTTCAGCTGCAAAATCATCAGAATTATTAATAACATGAAATTGTTGCTCCAGTAGAGAAAATTCATGCATTTCTATATGTATTCCAAGCTCTGTTAACACCCAGGAAAGAGGGAAGATATGAACTTCAAACTGTGGATTTTAATTAAAAGTAAGTCAAGTTCATAGATTTACAGAATATTCTCACCGTTCCCACCACTTTCCTCCCAACAGTATCACATACCTCATAGCAATGTCAAATGTTGCGCAGCAGAGATGTCTCAGTGCGATCATTAAGCTGAGCTGCAGGGCTCACCAAAGTTGTTGCAAATCATTTAACTTTTTGAAATTTAACCTTATGTTGTTCTCACTTTTCAGTTTATTAGAAATGTCACTTCATTCTTTAAAACTGTTTCTTTTTCAGTTTGACAAGTAGACAGTAGAATCGCTTAAGGAGAAATGCAATTGGCCCTGCTTGATAAAGTGCTACTTGAGCTAAGTGCTCAAGAGCGTTAATGTGGAAATATTGATCTGTATCTTCTTCTGTTCAGCCCAGAAATGATCTGCACCAACAGTATGGGCTTGATTTTCACACAAGCAAAGCTTTTGTTTCATTCACCTCACTCTGCATCTACTGCCAGTTGGGGTTGTCAAGGACTTGAGGCAGCTGCCACTGCAGCCTGGTACAGTAATGACATGAAACTGTCATATGAAACTGTGTATTTCCTGGAGGCAGCGGTGGGGCTCAGAGATGTCGTCTCAGAAAGAGGAAACATAGGCAAATGTTTTATTTTTATTAACAGTTGAGCAACAGTAATGCAGATCACTGATGTGATACAAAAAGTATTAGAGCTGTGTCTTAGATAATACTTTGACACTTCAAGCTTGGTCAGCAGCAGGGCAGCATGGAGATGATGTATATATATATATATATATATATATATATATATATATATATATATATATATATATGAGCTGAAAAGGGGGAAGGGAAACTTCCACTGATGCTCGACAGCAGTCCCTCATGGCTACACTGCTTATTCCATGAAACAGTCAATGGAGTGGAGAAAAAACACCCATGGCTCACAGTCTTCTGGGATAAAAGGTTTTTCTGTAAACGACAGGCATCATTGCATGGATTGTGAGTGAAATTCTCAAGTTTTCCCCAAGAGCCTGGATGGATCTGATTTTAGACTAACTAAAATAACTCCCAGTGTGCACTCTGCATGACCGTCTTGTCCCCTCTGAGCTCCCAAGCTACAGCACAGCTCAATCTGGATGCTAATTAAGTCTGGGACCAACACAGTCAAAATGGAGGTGTGGCTCAGTAATTTCCATTCACAGCTGTGATTGGGGCATTGTCCTCTTGAAAGCTACAGCTCTGTGAGATGAGCCGTCACTGTCAATTTAAAAGCAATGGTTTGTGGATCAAGCTGAGTTGCCTTATTACTCATCTTTTACGGTTGACAGATTTTTTAAAGATTGAATGGGTTTAAACTGATTTTTAGTTGGATTTTTAGGTATTAAAATTTGGGGTTAAGCAAACAGTAAAAAGTGTGTAAAAAGCAAACATCAGGTTTTGGCTATTTTAACAGAAGGTCCCCTCCCTCCCCCCAATGGCACTCGAAGGGAAAATGTATGATTTATAATTTATAATAAGAATATTTGAGCCAGTTTTATGCCTTTTTGATGGTGATTATATGTGAGAGGTTAATGGTTAAAAGTGATTTGGTTCGTGCACATTTATGGCACCAGGTAAGAATGCGTGTCATGGCTAAAAAATGCAAACACACAGTGCACTTACTATATCCTACACCTAATGGACATTTATCCAAAAATATCTTCCACACCAGTCTAGTTGTTGGCTGTAATCAGTGGTGGAGGAGGTATTCAGATCCTTTACTTTTATAAAAAAGTAAAAGTCCTGCATTCCATTGTTTTCTTGAATAAAAGAAAATAAAGAAGTATTATCTTGAAAATGTACCAAACGTATCAAAAGTGCAAGCAAAATAGCTTATCACAGTGCTATTTTATATTATATTATCAGATTATTATTACTGAGAGATAAACATGTAAGCAGCATTGTAATGTTACAGCTGGTCAAGGTGGAGCTAATTTTAAATATTTTATATACTACATATTTGATATGCTCATAGGCTTCCAAAATCTTAATCTATGAAGTAACTAATAACTATAGCTCTCAAAAAAACTGCAGTGAAGAAAAAAGTACAAGAATTCCCTCTGCAATGTACAGTGTAGAAGTATAAAATACAGTACAGTACTTGGTACTGGTAGTAATGCACGTACGGTATTTGTTGACAATAATTAATGAACACAAAGAAGCTGATTTTACAGCTTTGTTGACAAGTGACACAGCGGAGGGAGGTATTTTTGTTCTCTTGTTTCAGTGTCAACTGAACTGTGTGAAGGAACTGTGCTGAGAGGAAATTTGGGGATTTGTCGGCAGTATTGGCAACTATTACAAAATTAAAAGTATATAAGAAGTGTATCTTCAACTAATCCCAAACAAAGGTGAAATTAATAATAAACTATCATCTTTTTCTGTTGCCACTGTTTGTGCTGCCCTGATAACACAGGTACTGGTGGCTGCTGTGGAAACACTACCACTGACAATATCACACTCAGATGAACCAGAATGCAGTGGTAGAAATTCTTCACAGCCTCCAGGTCTACAGGAAAATGGACACAACAAATATCTCTTTCTGTGCTACAGACCACTGTTTGCCATTTCAGCGAGGCTTAATGTGAAATGTTCTTCTTTAGGTCACAGAGTCAACGATGGTCTGTGGCACTCTGTGAGTCTCAACACGAGGAATCTACAGATCACTTTGACTGTGGATGGTGAGTCATCCTCCGCAATTGAGCTGTGGGAACAACTGGAATCAAGAGGCAACTTTTACTTTGGAGGTTAGTCGATTCTCACAATGCAAGATTACTTAATTTTTTCTCTTTAACACACACTGCAACAGTATATTTCTTGAAATCTTCTATCATGTGTTATTTCCATCCAGGCTGTCCCACCATGGACTGTCAGCACCTGACTCCGGCCTTCCAGGGGTGTATGCGGCTCATTTTCATCAACAGCCAGCCAATGAATCTCAGTCATGTACAGCAAGGATTGCTGGGAAATTCTAATGAGCTTCAGTTTGACACCTGTAATATAAGAGACAGGTAAAGTAGTTTGAATTTCTTATTTACACCTTTATTTAATTAGAAACAGTTCTCACAGATATCTCACAGAAAACCTTGACATTCAACAGTCAAAATGTGTCAAACAATAAATGTGTCAAACATTATCCAAGTTGGCAGCAGAGAGATATTCATGCCCACATTGTTAATTTGTGGATCGCAGTGTGTTGTCTGCAGAGCTGCCTGAAAGTCACTGACATCTTGTCCTATAGAGACAAACGCTGACAGGATCATCCAATTAAATTGTAACAAACTCGGCAACACCTTCTCTGGCAAAGGACTATGCTAACAATCTGCTCCCTACTGTCCTGTGTGGCATCCCTCCCTATCCCTAGCCCTCATTACCCTGCACAGTTGTGGGCCCTGTGAATGGGACTGGCAGACCTATGAGCTCCTGAATGACTGCATGTGGCTCTGAACATTTATAGGAACGAGACAAACATGCAAACTGCAGTTTTTCCTTGTATTTGCCCTGAGGAGAGTCTCTCCTTTGTCAGATTTCAAACTACCTGCTTCTTGTCTAGATTGTTCGCTGTCAGAGGATATGCAAACACAACAGCGTTGCCAGTTATGTCAGTGGCCGAAGTGATGCACTGTAGGAAATGAACGATGGAATGAGATGTTTTCTTTTCCCAAGCTAAGATGCATTCATCTTTTTCATGTGTAAATGTTTTGGGTTTTTTCCAAAAAATGTATACTGTATATAGATGGATAAGCGCAAAAGTGGTGTGGCAATTGGGGTAAAATGTTTTTATATTTTAAATAGCTCTTGGTGAACTCTTTCTGATGGATAAAAAAAAACACATTTCTAAACATTCTAATCAAGAAATATCCTTAAAGCTACACTGATCACTTTTTGGCCACTAGGGGGCAGAATAACTCCAAAACAAGCTGACAGACACAGCCCCGAAATATTATTTCATATAAAATTGTTATGGCCAACATGTTAGCAAACAGTTCAACAATTGCCTCCATACCTACACCAGAGACAGGGGTTTAAATCTGCATTAATTGATTCTTTGAACATTTTTGAGGGAGTAGCTGGATGTAAACACATATTATCATCTTGTAAAGTTGATATGGCAAACGTGTTGCCTATTTACACATTAACAGACACAGACCAACATAATCATTAAGTCCAATATTCACTCACCTTTTAGCTCTGGTGTGGTCTCCACCAACTCCTGAGGGAAATATCTGGCTCTTTAGCTGCTAAATGTTCTAGTTTCTTCACCAGCTAGATGCTAACTTTGGTTGTCATTTGGTGCTGGGCAGATACTATACAGTGGGTTTATCAGAGCTTTTTGCTGAAAACAGCTGTCTTCTGGTGCTGGAAACAAGGTTGATAAGGACAGTGAGTCTGAACTACAACTGTAAATGTGTCATAAAACCAAACCGATAAGCAAAAGAGGTTAAAAAGCTCCTTAGAGCTGCAGAAGTGATTGATAATTCTCTTTGTGTTTGTCACTTCAAATGGCTGCTTTTGCAAAACATGTAGTCATTTCACTTATTGTTCATATAAACAGTATTGATTATGGAGCTTTAAGAGTTGTGAAAAACTCTACTGTAGTGTAGTTTTTCTTAATTTTTGAAAAATATTAATAGTCACTGCATAATTTATTTCGTAAAAAAATGCGAGCATAGAAAGTTTGTGATGTATCCTATAAATGAAGCAACCAATCTTCATGCATTATGCAGTATATGTATATATAGCAACAAAGAAAGGTATGCACGTATGTGAGCGGGTGTCATTATCCACACATTATCTCTGATGTCTTTGCAACATCCTGTGCTATAATCTGTTGACATGACGTGTGAGGCTGCTGTACTCAGCTTTGCAAATGTTTATTCGGTAGTGTGATTTAACTTACTGTGGCCTATTTAATGACCCTGAATATGACAAAATTAACGTTTATCAGAATTATTCTCCTTTTCTCTTTGTCTAATTAAATCTTGTGACTCAGTTTATAGTCACTGTGCACTTAGATGTGCTGGCTACTGTAATTCCATAACCTGTAAGGGCACCCATGAACACAACAGAAAATAGCTTGATGGTAATTAAACCAATGGCTGCAACCTTATCCATGTGCGACTGGCCGCTCCGCTGCAGTTAATAGGTGGGAGATGAAAGTGTATGAAATTATAGATGCATGCTCGAAAGGCTGGCAATTATGTGAAACTGAAGGAGGCTTGAGGAAGGGACTATTAATCAGAAGAGTGTGGTTTGAAATTTCTGTGAAGCGCTCATTGTGTCAAAATCCCATTAACAGGCATTCTAGTCTGAAGGTGACAGTAATGCTTTTATTTTTAGAGAAACGCTGCAGCGTGTCAGTTCTTTCAAATTCAGACAAGGGCACAGTATGAGACACCATCATTTCACAGTTGTTTGGGATTTTTAATGAAACATGAATAAACAGCAAATTTGTCTTTTGGGTGAGTTCCAAAGCGTGTGTTCATAATTGCATACAAAAGAATAAAGAGAACAGTGAGCAGGGGTCTTGCTTACCTGATAAATAAAAGATCAGGTTTGCAAAGCCTAACAAAAGAAGTGTCTCTATTAGTACCTAATACAAATGCCTGAGAGGTTTGTATGATCTTTTGTTTTGCTGTCAAGAAATTGTTATTGTTTTGTGCTGCTCCTAATATGAAACAGTTCTCACAGATATCTCACAGAAAACCTTGACATTCAACAGTCAAAATGTGTCAAACAATAAATGTGTCAAACATTATCCAAGTTGGCAGCAGAGAGATATTCATGCCCACATTGTTAATTTGTGGATCGCAGTGTGTTGTCTGCAGAGCTGCCTGAAAGTCACTGACATCTTGTCCTATAGAGACAAACGCTGACAGGATCATCCAATTAAATTGTAACAAACTCGGCAACACCTTCTCTGGCAAAGGACTATGCTAACAATCTGCTCCCTACTGTCCTGTGTGGCATCCCTCCCTATCCCTAGCCCTCATTACCCTGCACAGTTGTGGGCCCTGTGAATGGGACTGGCAGACCTATGAGCTCCTGAATGACTGCATGTGGCTCTGAACATTTATAGGAACGAGACAAACATGCAAACTGCAGTTTTTCCTTGTATTTGCCCTGAGGAGAGTCTCTCCTTTGTCAGATTTCAAACTACCTGCTTCTTGTCTAGATTGTTCGCTGTCAGAGGATATGCAAACACAACAGCGTTGCCAGTTATGTCAGTGGCCGAAGTGATGCACTGTAGGAAATGAACGATGGAATGAGATGTTTTCTTTTCCCAAGCTAAGATGCATTCATCTTTTTCATGTGTAAATGTTTTGGGTTTTTTCCAAAAAATGTATACTGTATATAGATGGATAAGCGCAAAAGTGGTGTGGCAATTGGGGTAAAATGTTTTTATATTTTAAATAGCTCTTGGTGAACTCTTTCTGATGGATAAAAAAAAACACATTTCTAAACATTCTAATCAAGAAATATCCTTAAAGCTACACTGATCACTTTTTGGCCACTAGGGGCAGAATAACTCCAAAACAAGCTGACAGACACAGCCCGAAATATTATTTCATATAAAATTGTTATGGCCAACATGTTAGCAAACAGTTCAACAATTGCCTCCATACCTACACCAGAGACAGGGGTTTAAATCTGCATTAATTGATTCTTTGAACATTTTTGAGGGAGTAGCTGGATGTAAACACATATTATCATCTTGTAAAGTTGATATGGCAAACGTGTTGCCTATTTACACATTAACAGACACAGACCAACATAATCATTAAGTCCAATATTCACTCACCTTTTAGCTCTGGTGTGGTCTCCACCAACTCCTGAGGGAAATATCTGGCTCTTTAGCTGCTAAATGTTCTAGTTTCTTCACCAGCTAGATGCTAACTTTGGTTGTCATTTGGTGCTGGGCAGATACTATACAGTGGGTTTATCAGAGCTTTTTTTGCTGAAAACAGCTGTCTTCTGGTGCTGGAAACAAGGTTGATAAGGACAGTGAGTCTGAACTACAACTGTAAATGTGTCATAAAACCAAACCGATAAGCAAAAAGAGGTTAAAAAGCTCCTTAGAGCTGCAGAAGTGATTGATAATTCTCTTTGTGTTTGTCACTTCAAATGGCTGCTTTTGCAAAACATGTAGTCATTTCACTTATTGTTCATATAAACAGTATTGATTATGGAGCTTTAAGAGTTGTGAAAAACTCTACTGTAGTGTAGTTTTTTCTTAATTTTTGAAAAATATTAATAGTCACTGCATAATTTATTTCGTAAAAAAATGCGAGCATAGAAAGTTTGTGATGTATCCTATAAATGAAGCAACCAATCTTCATGCATTATGCAGTATATGTATATATAGCAACAAAGAAAGGTATGCACGTATGTGAGCGGGTGTCATTATCCACACATTATCTCTGATGTCTTTGCAACATCCTGTGCTATAATCTGTTGACATGACGTGTGAGGCTGCTGTACTCAGCTTTGCAAATGTTTATTCCGGTAGTGTGATTTAACTTACTGTGGCCTATTTAATGACCCCTGAATATGACAAAATTAACGTTTATCAGAATTATTCTCCTTTTCTCTTTGTCTAATTAAATCTTGTGACTCAGTTTATAGTCACTGTGCACTTAGATGTGCTGGCTACTGTAATTCCATAACCTGTAAGGGCACCCATGAACACAACAGAAAATAGCTTGATGGTAATTAAACCAATGGCTGCAACCTTATCCATGTTGCGACTGGCCCGCTCCGCTGCAGTTAATAGGTGGGAGATGAAAGTGTATGAAATTATAGATGCATGCTCGAAAGGCTGGCAATTATGTGAAACTGAAGGAGGCTTGAGGAAGGGACTATTAATCAGAAGAGTGTGGTTTGAAATTTCTGTGAAGCGCTCATTGTGTCAAAATCCCATTAACAGGCATTCTAGTCTGAAGGTGACAGTAATGCTTTTATTTTTAGAGAAACGCTGCAGCGTGTCAGTTCTTTCAAATTCAGACAAGGGCACAGTATGAGACACCATCATTTCACAGTTGTTTGGGATTTTTAATGAAACATGAATAAACAGCAAATTTGTCTTTTGGGTGAGTTCCAAAGCGTGTGTTCATAATTGCATACAAAAGAATAAAGAGAACAGTGAGCAGGGGTCTTGCTTACCTGATAAATAAAAGATCAGGTTTGCAAAGCCTAACAAAAGAAGTGTCTCTATTAGTACCTAATACAAATGCCTGAGAGGTTTGTATGATCTTTTGTTTTGCTGTCAAGAAATTGTTATTGTTTTGTGCTGCTCCTAATATTTGTTCTGAAAGTATCAAAGCGCTGGAAATTGGGCAAACTTTGAAGATAAAAGTGTATTAGCAGTAAACAGCTGAAACAATGATTTGATTAGTTAACCGACATAATTAGCATCTATTAGCAACTATTTTGATAATCAATTCTCTTGTTCCAGCTTTTTAAATGTGATCATTTGCCTCTCTTTTCTGTTTTATATCATTGTAAATTAAATATCTTTCAATTTTCGACTGCTGGTTAGACAGAACAAGCATGTATATTGTTTTATTTATTCTCTGACATTCTATAGACAAAACAATTAATTGAATAATCAAGAAAGTAATGACCAGATTAATCAATAATGAAAATAATCTCCTGATAGTTAATGGTCGTGTAAAAACTTCTTTTTTCAGATGCCTTCCTAACTTGTGTGAGCATGGAGGCCGCTGCTCTCAGACATGGAGCTCCTTCTCCTGCGACTGTTCAGGAACAGGATACTCTGGAGCAACCTGTCACAACTGTGAGCAGTTCGTCTCACTTTCATTTCTTCACCTAGTCTCAAACCTGCTATTATACCCTCTGCACCTCCCTATGTATTCTAGGTCTACTGAGCTGTGTCATTTGATTCGACACACACATCTTTACCTGTCTTGCTCAGAGCTTTCTTCGCTTTGTGCAACTGAGAGGCAAAGCAAAAACTTGTCCTGCTTCAACCTGACATGACCTTACAATCATTGCTGCTATTCTCACTTTCAAATGTCTGAGAATCTGATTTTTACTATTTCTTTAAATAGCTTTAGACTTGCTTACTTTAGACTGACTCTACATGTAGGAGTATTTCCTTACGGGTGTCATTTTTTGACATCCTGCAACATCGCCTTGATATTTGCTGTGGAGACGGCTGTTGGAAACTGTGTGAAATTCCCCTGTCCCAGAATACTGATTTCTTGCTTATATACAGGCAAACACAGTTTTCTTTGCAAGTCAGAGGGAACATGACAGATGAGAGCATCTGCTGAGTTCAAAATATTTATAATTTCTTTTCACCACAACAGTCATCAACTTCCCCAAAAAACACATAAAATCAACTTTTTTCATCTACAGCTTAAACCTGAATATATGAAACTTGAGTATTTGAAACCATTTGCCAATTGACCATTGGCTGTAGTAGGAGCAATACTCTTTATGTAAAGCGTGTGAGGTGGTGTCTTCTTTAGCCTTTCCAAAACCAGAAAATACAAGAGCAAAAGTGTAAGGAATGGATTAAACAGTGTGTTTTTCTGCTCTGCTGTGAGCTGCAAATGTTAGCATAGCTAACCATCTTACTACCTATAGTAGGGTTACATTAAAAAAACAAAATGCAATAGCACATCCACTGCGTAGTATTTCCCCACAGTTTGGAAGCTGATCCTGGATGCTGCTATATCACAGTGTCGGGTAATGTTAGCGGCTCTGTCCTTCTCTTTACTTCATTTGGGCAAGTTTCCACTACAGCACCTCCAGTCGAACTCATTATCCAAGATAGCATTACATTCCCCAAACTTTTGTAAGCCTGGTACGTTCAAACTGAAACATATTTTAAAATACAAACAAAGTATGTAGAAGCCAAGTTATAATGAAATACAACTCTGATCTTTCCTCATCATATTTATGATACTGGTACTAACTAGCTCCATGCTGCATTACAAGAGCAACGCTGCTTCTTTATTTACATGTCTACATGGATCATCAACTGGTGAGGATGTTGACTTTTTGCCTGGGACCGGTTAGCTTTAGCCTCAGTCTTCTAGCATGGTGTATATAGTCATCAAATGCATGTTCAAGACCCTTTTACAGGGTTCTCATTTTAGAACGAGTCAGCTGGAAACATAAAAAAGTCAACCAAATCATGGAGCTAACATTAGCTTAAGTATTGAGCTAGCTACAGCTAACAGATAAAATCTGCTAGATGTCATTTCAGCCAACAAAAATGACAGTCGCCAGCTAAATATCTGAAGTCTGCTTTTGTCTACCTCTGTCTGAAATCAAGGAGCCATTGTTTCAATGAAGAGAGAGAATTTCAAAGTGGTAAATCTGCCACCGTTACAACTGTAAACTGCTGTACACGAACACAAAGCGACAGGCATAGCAACAGTAACTGGGTCATTATACGAAAACGTGCCATTTTGTGTCCCTCAGAAAAAAAAAGCTCTGTAAATCTTAATAAACCATGAAACAAATAAAATATTTTATAATTTAGTTTCCATAATATGTCTCAAAATATAAGAATAAATTAATTTCTGTTTCTTTTGTTTTTAAAGGATTTTAATCACATTTTTGTGCAAAGCATCTTGCAGAAATGTTGAAAATGGCCTGTCCTCTGTAGGATTTTTCTACTTCTACTTGCTATCGAGGCCAAAAAGTCAAACTCATCATAAAAACATATACTTCTATAAACCCTTAAGTGTCAGTTCATTAGTCATGAATGGATTTTATTCTTAACATGTGTCAAATTTAAAAAAATACAATTTAGTCGGGTCCCTAGGTTCTCGTCAACCCTGTTACTTTTTATGAAAACCCTCTTTAAAGATAATGGACTTTTCCAAAAGTTGCATCAGTTCCAGGAAGTGACATCATCTGCCTTTCATGAAGTTGATGGTAGAAGACAAGGAAGTGTTCTCTTCTTTTAATGAATTTTCTTTGAGTTTATGTAATGTCTGAAAGACAGGGACACGCTCATTGTGTCAGCCCTGTTACCAGAAAAGCATACGTTAAAAGTTATTTGTACATATTTAAAAATTTACATATATAACAACATTTAAGCCTCTCATTAAGGCACATAATGTGGTGTCATTACCTATACCTCATGGCTAGTAATGGCCGCCAATAACCTTTTCGTCAACCCTGTTACCGTCAACCCTGTTACCATTCCAGGGTAACAGGGTTGACGCAAGTATGCTTTTGTGTGTCTTACCCATGTTGTATACCCAAGAAGGATTAAATCAAGGGCAACTGGACTTGGTACTTCCATATTTGAAGATATTGCCTCTCATCCAAGGGTTTTCTTTAGTTCTAAATGACTGAAAAAGTACCGCATGCAGAAATATGGACAGAGTGCCATTGGTCTTCCAAGAAGAAGGTGGAAGACTTTAGATGGAAATACACTTTCTTTCTCTCGAAAGAAAAGCTCCGCATTCCAACACATATAAAATCAAGTATCAGAGCATTCTATGACCGGGATGATGTCAGTCGGGTCACCACTGGGAGAAAACAGACAATAACGCTAAACAAAGTAAAAAAACAGAAGAGATTTCTTGTTGATACACTGTTAAACCTTCACAGAAAGCACGGCACGTAGAAATACGGAAAGACATCTGGTCAAAACTTGTTGGGTAGGCAGACAGGAATGTTACATTAAGTGATCATTAGTGATCATTGACTTTTGTTTATTCTGTTAAGGCCAAACATGTTCAACAGTTAGCTTTTCCTTTGCTCCGGTCCTGAGCGCCAGTACTTAAAACGTTGTTGTGGACGTAGTTGAGGACTAACGACTGTCTACTGGGCGGGAATGGTTAACAAAAGAAATCACTGCATCACCATTCACCTTCAGGATAGAATCAGGAAATGGCCACTCTGAAATGTCGATATGTGTCTAATCTTGAAACCCAATTTCTCTAGACATAAGATTTTTCACCAGTTTACTTCCTCCATGTTACAACACACTTGATCTATGATCTGCATTTTGTTTTTTATACTTTTTTATAGTGGCCTTTAGTAAGTGATCGTTAGTGGTTTTTGCTTATTCTGTTAAGGCCAAACATGTTCAATTGGTCATTTAATTGCAATGTAATGTTAATGTTTTAATGTTAATGTTTTAATAAAACAATTGATTTACATTTACATCCGCAGAATCATCATAATTTTTCATAATTTTTATGCTAAAATATCTCAATAGAGCATTCTACAAAATATGCTAATTAGTCATGTTGAATTAAAGGTTTATGAATGTCCAATTAAGACTCCATTACAACCATAACTGTAACCAATACAGTAACTGTTGTCAACCCTGTTACTGATGTGTCAACCCTGTTACTTGTATAATATTCTAATATCATTTAAAAATGAAAATAAAAATGTAACCAACTAATTGTAAATGTTTAGTAAGGGAGACTAATAATCCACTCAAAATTGAATTGAGGCGTTTTATTTTTGTTTCCATACATTTTTCTTAAAACAGAAGATGCTGGGAGAGTGTCATTTGTAAATGAATATATTCATCCACTAAAAAAGATAAAACTTTCAATATTCTCAATTCACAAACACTCTTAATGTAACAATGGGGATTGTCTTTCACAGTATATCAGATTTGTTCTATATATGTATTTAAAACCTTTTCAAAAAGTAATTAATATGTCGGTAACAGGGTTGACCAAACACACACATTTATGTTGGTATATGAAAAAATTATAAAAATAAGATAGCCTGAGATGGCACGGCACATTTCCCTGAGAGGTAAGGATCTACTTCATCCAAAAAGGGGCTTAAAGATTTTCAAAACAGTACTTTGAAAATCAAACATTAAAAGTGGGAAATGGCACGTTTTCGTATAATGACCCAACTAACGGGGGTGGGAATCAGCAAACATTCAGTTTGGTGATTGATTTCAGATACTTTAGTGTGGCGGATTACATGTCCTTTAAGCAATGATAAAATTACATTTCTTTCATAAATCCTGTTCAAAGAGATTTTTAATTGGACAGTGAATACACCTCAAAATTATATAGTGAATAAATTCTGTTCAGGCCTTTCAGTAGTCATATATACAGCTGTAGTATCCAAAAAGGCTATAGAAAGAGCAGAAACATATGTCACCAACAGCCACTTATTCACAAGTATGAAAACAATAACTTATGAACAGTTCATAAATAAAGATCACAGCCAGTAGAAAGCTGTTGGAGCGTGGGCTGATTCTTGGAGGAATAACTGATTTCTGTCCCCACTCCGCTTCTTCCAGCCATCTACGAGTCGTCTTGCGAGGCCTACAAGCTGATTGGCAGCTCCTCGGGCTTCTACTCCATTGATCCAGATGGGAGTGGTCCCCTGGGGCCCACACAGGTATACTGCAACATGACAGGTGAGATCATTGGAGTTCATATGTTGTCACCTTTGCTCTTTTTGAGTTCCACTGAGAACTGGCAGAAAGCACAGAGTAAAGAGTCCACTCACTCACAGAGATGCACTGCATCGATCCATACCACAACGGCTATCTGACAATTTACCATCCAGTAAGAAATCATTACGGCCACGTGGAAGTTCCTGAGAGTTTAGAACATATCTGTGGGAAATCAATATTGTAACCGTCCATGTGGTTACACTGCAACAATTCAGCATCTCAGGGTGCTTTCACACCTAACCTGTTTGGTTCAGTTAAAACAAACCCTGGTACATTTGCCCAGTTAGACCAGTTAATTTGGGCCGGTGTAAAAGCTGTCAATCGAACCCTGGTGCGGCCCAAAGAATCGGGCCGAGACCTCTTGAACAGCAGGGTCTCACTTCGCTTCCAAGCGGACTCTGGTGCGGTTTGTTTGTGGTGTGAAAGCAAACGGACCAACCACAATATTTTTTGATAGTAGATATGAGATTTTAACATGATTTCAAAAGCTAAACTACTATTAAATCCATCTTCTGATTGTGAGCTGTTGAGGAAGCGATCCTATAATCAATCTGTATAAGCAATGTATGTAAATCTTTTGATAACCATGGTAACATGTATGCGCGTCAGCAAGTGAGTATGGGGATTTTCCCTGATCAAACAGACAGTCAAAAGTGGTTAAAATTGCAGTGTGTTGTGCTTCTATCCTACTCCGTGTACTTTGCCAGTTCATTAGGTCCATTAAAAAGTAAGAGAATATTTCTGTACGCCTCTTTTCTGTCCTGTCTCTATCTGTTTGTCATTGCAGTCGATTTGCAGCCTACTAATGTAATGTTAGCCTACTAACTAACATTAGAATCATTGCATGACCTGCTGTCAGTCGCCGGAATTTGATTTCCCCACGTGGGTCCTGATGATAAGCTGATGATACAGGATAATAACAATAAGCAAAACTGTCCAATCAGTAAGTTACCTGTCATGTTTACTCCCCTTGGTTTGTGAACACGACCCAGACCAGAACTTAAATGCAACAATGTATAATATTTTCCCTTGGTCTGGCTAAATGAACCAAACTACAGATGTGAAAGCACCCTCTAATGGTCCTAAACACTTATTTTCTTAAAATAAGAGAAAACAACCTTCCAGATAAAGTGTGACAAGTCATTATGTTTATACAACACCCTGCCTTTTCCTGTCTTAAACTTTAATTAAAAGGGAAAACAAGTTATCTTAGTTCCCCCAACAATGCAAGCACCCTTCGGTTCAAGAAGCATCTTGTGCTTTTCAGGTTTCACTGAAATCAGCCATGTAGAAGTTTTGGCTTCTCAAATTAAAAAGAGTCATGAAAAGATTACAACTGAACAAGCTTGCAAGTCTAAAGCTCCCATAGTGGCCTCTAGAGGCTGCAGTTTTCATTAGAGCATGGGGTCATTAAAATCAAAAGGGTTAATCCCCTGAGCATTAATCTGCTCAGTAAATTTCACGGCTGTCTGCCATTAAATTATGAGATAGTTTGTGTGCAAGACTGACATGTTGAACTAAGGGTGGTCCTGTAGAAAAGTGTCCAAAATGGAAATACATTGATATATACAATATATATATATATATATATATACAATACATTTCTCAATGAATTCCACAACAGACTACCCATTAGATTTGGATTTCCCTGTGTACAACTGGGACCATGAATATCCACATCAAATTTCACAGAAATTTGCCCATTGATTTTTGAAATACCATGAATGTGTTCCTCAAGGAGAAGCGGTTAACGTTAAGGGTAAGGAGTCAATAAAATCATAACAAAACATGCTCTGGGCAGCACAAATATCCATACTAAATTTCATGGCAATCTGTTGAGTTTTGGAGACGAGGAATTCCCATTTGACCTTTAATTATTTACAGAATACAATTAGTATAATTTGGCAGGACAGTTGGATTTGTGTAACTAGTTTTATGTTGACAGTCTAAAAGCAATGGTCTTTTGAATTTGGAAACTTGGACCTTACATTTTATCATCCCATTAGACCTGCTGTATCAGTGTGATTTTTGATGGCAAGAACACAATGTGCTCCGTATCACCTGAACTGTCACCTGAAATGTGACATTTGACAGACAGGGAGAGGGACACAACCTGATCCGTGGTCCTCATGACATATAGGACAAAACATATTCAGTTAAGTTTTGACACTGTGGAGACAGTATTCATCACCGAGCTGTCACAACTTTCTCAGCTACTTTGTCCTTTCCAAGGTTAATGTCCCGGTGATGTTACAGAGGAGAGCGCTGCTACCACTCGCTGTCTGGTTCTGGCATTTTGTGTTTTCAGTCTCCTCCTCACAGATCTGAATTGTTCGGCAGCAGATGTGCCTCAACTTGACCTCTATTAAGGAATCTATTAGAAATGTAAATAACTCTAAGCCTGACAACCTGATGTGAATAATCACAAAGTGGAGAGGGATTTTCTCTAAGGCTGAGTAAACACATAAAATCCACATAATGGAAATCGAGTGGGGATGGAAATAGGATGGATTCCTCGTCTGATTTTATTGTACAAACTCTTAACTCCCCTTTGTATGTAAATTGATATAAAATCAGTCAGTTCACAATCAACAAGAGTTAGAAATTCAAAGTCAAGTGTCTCATACTATAATGCACAAATGCTGCTGGCAAAAAAAAAGAAGAGTTCTTCTGCTGTGATAAGATGGTGTCATGTGGAACTGTAAGGTTTATTTTCAGGATGATGGAGGTTTTAGGTTCATAGATTGGGGTTAGAGAAGGTTGGCAAATTGTTGCTTGGAAACAAGTGCATTCATTGGGTTTTCAGTGATGCAAAACTGCAAAGATTTGTGAAATCTCACCAGCAACACAGATGGTTTATCCAACAACACCGAATCACTGTCAATAGCAATTGCGTAGCAACATGATAAATCAAAACACCTACTGTATTAAATGATTTAGTTTTAATCAGTTCATTAATGCCCTTATTTGTGGACTTTAAACAGCAGCTTCTAACTTGACTGTTTAGTTCAATTCAACCATTCTTATTAAGTATGGGTCTATATTTTGTTTTATGTTTTATATGTTCTATTACTTGAAAGCATATATTTTTCATTTAGTCTTTAATTTGTTTTTATTTCTTAAAAGCGCACCTGTCCACCAAACTTACCCCAGTGGCCCCGTCTCATCCAAATGAATGCACATTTTTTTGTGATGGTGGTGCTACATCGATTACCTGAATTTCGAAATGCGAATTTTCTGTCAACCCTGGATGTGAGATTTAATGATTTAATGTAACAGCAATGAGTGCTGAAAATTATAAATCACGTTTTCCCGTCATGACAATTGAGATTGTGTCATTTGCGCTAGGAAATAAACCTAAAAAAATATGTGTTTAGAGGAAATGGTACGCATGAAGCGTTGATGCTAACAGGTTTTCGCAGTTCTTCTGTATGAGGTGTGGGCAGTATGCTAACAGAGTGACATGTTTTTTGTATTCAGAGGCTAACAGTTTTCATTTTAAAGGACATAATAAGGACATTAGGTTCATGTTACCAGGCTAACGCCCAGGCCACACCTGGCCTACCTCTACCTGTGCGTGACGGCTACCTTGCTGCTGCCGCCAGCCCTGTCTTTCTAGGAAGTGTGAAAAAAAGTTATTTTTCATGTCTGTGACATATTCTACAGATATAGACATCGAAACGTTAGTGAAAGCTGTAATGCTGCTGTTTAATATGACAACAGTGAAAGGTGTGAACTGTTGGTGAGCACAGTGGGATCATGCTAACAGGCTAACGCATATTTGTTTTTGTTTGCAGATGAAAAGTGTTAGAGCATGCTAACAATCTAACTGTATCTGTGTATACAGTGGGTTCATGCTAACACAATAAGACGTTTTTCATTTAGAGGAGAAGGTGTGGACGGTGTTGACGCACAACAGCACAGCTCCAGTTACAGTCCAGGGCTCCTCTTTTCGCAAACCTCACATCCTGAAGTTCAACTACAGCACGTCACCTGAACAACTTCGTGCCATCGTATCAGGGTCAGAGCAGTGCCAACAGGAAGTGGTTTACAACTGCAAGAAGTCCCGTCTCTTTAATACAAAAGGTGAGTATTATTTTCCTTTGAATGTGAAACTTGCACAGAGCTGTAGGATTTATGAGCTGAGATCACATCATTGTTTTATGCTGACAAAAACTGTAAAATATGTGAAAATAAAATATGGTGTGGCTGCATTAAAACCCGAAGGTTGAAAGCCAGAAATGGAAATTAGAATGTCTTTATGTTCTCTAATGAAGATATTGCTCTGCAAGCTGCTACAACTCACAAGCCAACAGTCAAGTTGGGTTTTATATGATGGGCGGGGTCTTTTTTTTTTCTTTTTTTTTTTCACATATATTTCGGATCTACCAAGAGATAACTAAACAGGGATACGGGATTAGATCTAGAAATTAAAATGTTTTTTTGATTTCACTTTAAACAGCTGAGATTTGAGTAACCAGGCTGTCAGTCCCACCCTTGACCACACATTGGCGACGATGCACACTTTTGTAGTTTGCCGACCAACAGAGGAGAAGAAAGACGAGATTTTGCTGCTGTCCTTTTGTTTTGGAGACCTAAAGATTTAGCCGACTTAGTTGGTGTTCAGACTGAAAACTGAAAAACTAAAAAATGCAAAGGCCTGCGTTAGTGGAGGAGTGTTGAGACATGAAATACGAACAGGAAGTGTATTTTGAGTAACAGATGAATGCGTTTGAAGGCTTATCAGACGCCAAAACACTGCAAAATGGCTTACAATACTGTGAGACAGGATTTTCTTTACTGTTTTATCATCAGTCGTGACGATCGCAACTTAAACAGTAGAAATACAGCATTCCTGTTACAGTGTTCTACCAGAAATGTCCACTTGCACGTCAATGCAGCACCTTGCCAGATGACGTTGCATTGTGTTGGGGCAAAAGTTGAGGCAGGTTTTTCACACACAGTTAAAGTCAATCTGAACATGGCCACAGTGTGGACGTTGTGTGTATTGAATGTTCTGTTCTTTGCAGCATCAGGGGAGTGTTTGAAAGTCAGGCCGTCTGTGTTTTGTCACATTAGGAGCTGCTGCCCCTTCAACCCCCTGCCTTCTGCTTCGCTCTTCTTGTTATATTCATACAATAACTAGAAAGGCGCTCTCCAATCTTTTTGTGTGCATTCATCTTGAACTCCTCTGGCACCTATGGTGTCGCAAACATCCAAACATTTGCTCTTAAATCATGAAACATTCATGAAGTCCCAGATTCCGCCATTCCCCTGGTGCCATGCGTGTGCAAACAAACAAGTTCATTATCACACCAGACATCAAAGAGAGACAGAAATCTGGCTATTTTATAGCTGCATGAACACTTTCAGAAACAGTTGTTGTGTGAGCGCAGACATCTCCTGTGGAAGAAGGTGAAACGTCTCTTTATGCTTCACTTGTCGACACAAACAATATCACTCTTGACAACAAACGTACTTTACAGCATATTAAAATTAATTATTGGACAAAATTGCACTTATGCTAATTTACAGATAAAAAAACAACAACCGCAGCTGTTCGAAGTAGCCTACTGGGATTACAGAGGCAGGCATGTGCCAAGAAGTTCTGAAGTTCACCTCCAGTTGTAGAGTTTAGCTGTACAAACTCCCAGAAAACTGCAGGTCCGCTGCAACTCTCAGTTCTTTTAAATCAAGGCTGAAGACCTTTCTGTGTGCCGCTGCCTTATATTAAATCAAATAATTATTCATTTCTTACACTGCACTGTAACTTCTGTTGTTGTATTTTATGCTATTTTAGTTTCTATTTTATCTTGTTTTTATTTTCTATTCTCTTGGCTCTTTAATGACATTTAGATGTCCTTTTGTGGTGTGTTTCTTTTGCACTTAGTCACAATGCTTTTGATGTTTTGTGCGAAGCGCTTTGAATTGCCTTGTTGCTGAAGTATTCTATATAAATAAACTTGCCTTACATTGTAATGATTTGCATTGTTAAACACTTGTTTTTTTTTCTTATTCAATACCTGTAATGAATTAAGTTTGCTTTGAGGCAACTCTGTGGCTTTTAACATGATAGTGAAGAAACAAACATTCACAGCAGCAATTTAGTGACTGCTCTTCTCGCTGTCCTATTCTTCAGTCCTGCTTGTTATTTTCACATTCTTATCCAGCAATATTGTTTCAGTGTTGCTACATTTGTTTAGGTATTTGTTTGTGTGGGTATACTGTATGAGGCAACTTGGCATTTAGAAAACCTTAATTAAAGCCTACAACACACTCATCTTTGTCCACCTGACTGCTCTGGCTGGTTGTGGGGCTTTATGCAGCAGTTGTCAGAAGTTTGATTTCCAGTCATTCCAGTAAAGGAGAGAGTAAGATGCATTTGCTTTCTTGCTGGGAACAAGTCCTGTCAATATCCAGCCAATCTGAGGCAGAGGGTGAGACTCACCTTTCCTTCAGGAAGTATTGATTGTTGCCTTTTCTTATTTGTGTACCTGTTCAGGGTCTGGATAGTGTTTTAAAAACAAGCTGCAGAATAGGAGGAAAAGGGATGCGGTATGTCTGCGGTGAGTGACAGAGATAGAGGGTAAAGACAATAAAGCAGGTGTTATTATCAACCTTTGTAATGCAAATTGAGGCTGTCTAGCCACCATTGTTCTAGCCCACATGATCTTATCCTGTCTGTGTTTCAGCATTGCATACAACCAACTTTTGTCTTTCCAATTTTGGTCAGACTGTGGCATTGTTAGTCGAAGGCCATCAGATCCTGTTTGGAGAAGATTTGAGTGTTATCTACACAAGAGCAGAATTTCACATGGGCAAACAGAGTGAACTGATGGAGATGGAACATTCTTTGCTGTCTCAGACTGACCTGGTGACTTAGATTAATACGACATGTGTATCCATATATAAAAATGTTGCCTAATACAGCTATAATGTATGCTGGGAAGAAAGAAATCGCAGCAGAAGCGTGACACTTGATTAAGTATTGTGACACGTAGCTTAATGGGCTTTTTCTCGCTTTCTGGCCTCATCTCCAATGCAGGGTCACACTGTGTGACAGATGATTGAAGCTGGACCACTTGACCCCATAGTGGAATTAACAAATTGTGCCTTTATGGCTTCACTGTGGCCTCATTGACATTCACATCGTGTCATGAAATGTCAGCAAAAAAATCAAAACAAATAAATTCATGCAATGAAATAACATTTGCACGATTCATGAGGTAATTGTACATTTAAAAAGAATGTATCAGAAATGAACTGTTTTGACTTGAAAGCTCTGTAACTAAGTCACGTTTTTTTTCTTTAGTTGTTAATTCCTGTTTTACCCTGTTTGTCCTGTAATTTACTTTCCATCCCATATTATTCTTATTTATATTTAAAGCAATGTGTTTATGTTGGTTTGAGTTTTGCGGAAAGGTCTCTGTATAAGCACAGGTTTTTTATTTATTTGTTTGTTTGTTAGTTTATTTAACAGGGACCATTCAGATAAACATTGTTACATACAAATGCAACACTCTAGTTGCAATGCAACAGATGCAACGTATACGGGGCGTCTAGCTGTGGCTGATTTGCAGCCCCGTCCCCGGTTCGGCTCTGGGTTAAAACAGCCGAACAATCTACACATCTATATGCATGTGTGTATGTATTGCATATGACTGCAAACAGTGACATCTAGGTGTGTGTGTGTGTGTGACTTTAAGTATGAATACAGTATGTGAAATGTATTATGTATGTGTGTACAGTATATGTAGCTGTGTTTGTGTATGTGAATATCTTGATGTGTATATTATATCTTGCATATTGCTCTATTTTTAAGTGCAAACAAATAGACAAATTAAGTGTGCTTGAATAGTTTTTTTTGTCTTTCCCAGTGTTTGAACACTTGATGCGCTGACTTTTGACCAAAATCTTCTAATTATCTGAAACCTGTGTTTTTTGTTTATGTTGTGAGGTTTGGTTACTTACCTTTAGTCCCAGTTTTATTTGCTTGATTTTATTCTCATTATAACGTCTCGTGTTATGTAAGCCTCTCGGCACAGCTGCCTCTGACAGAACAGGATTTCTGTAGCATGCTTATCTACAAATTTTTCATTTTTGTTTGGTGTATTTGTTAATCTTTTTTTTTTTCCCAGTGCACTTCCATACATATTTTTTTTTGCATTTTAAGATAAAGCCATTGAAGCAAAAGCAATACAATCTTTCAAATATAACCCATGACCTTGACCTACTTGAGCTTGAGCTCTGGGATCTGGCAGGCATCAGGCTGCTGCAGTGGTCGCTGACTGTCTGGTGTATTGTTGCAGATGGCAGTCCGCTCTCCTGGTGGCTGGACCGGGAAGGAGAGAGACGAAGCTACTGGGGAGGCTTCCTGTCTGGAGTTCAGCAGTGTTCCTGCAGCTTGGAGGGGAACTGCATCGACATGAACTACTTCTGCAACTGTGATGCTGATACAGACGCATGGTACATAGTGCAAACACTATTATTTTGTGCACCCCTTTCATATCAATGAGGGTAGGCTAAATAACAGAAACACCTCTCTGTATAATGCAGTTCAACAGCACCACAAACTACATCCTCCACAGTGATCATGAAGTTGAATCAACACCTCTCGAAATAGTTTAAACAAAAACTGAACATTTAGTTTAAAAAATGTATTGCAGGACTGTTGTATTAGACTGCATTAGTTTTAGCTAGGTGTACCTAATAAACTGGCAACTGAGTGTATGTCTAACCCACACCTATAGGATCCCCATCCTGCTCTAAATATGAGGATCCAAATATGTATAATTAACAAACATGAAAAAAAAAAAGAAATAGAGACAAGACCACTAGAGAAAAAAACTACATATGATAATATCAGTGATCTCTCATAATTGCTCTGTGGTTGACCATAAACTACCATCCTGAGATACTTAAGCCTAATTAGTTAGGCTTTTAACAAAAATCTATTCAGAGAGAATATTCCTAAATCGCTAAAACCACTCACAGAGCACCAAGAGCAGCTCAGAGTCCAGAATATGTTCAGTGTTTTTCTTCTGCATCTTTCTACATAAATATTCAGTTTCTTGAAAATGAATGTATATGTAAAAAATATTCATGTCATTTTTGGAGCTCATTATCTGCCTTAGATGGTGTCTGAATTTCTTCAACAATTTCATATACCAGTAGGTACTCTGAAATGATTAATTACAGCTCATTCATAATATACAGTTATGATCAAACTAATCAGATTAATTTCTAAGCACTGAATGAAGAAACAAAGGCTGCATTATAGTTTTGTATTATACGTTTTCTGAATGTCTTTGTTTACAATATGTTAATCTATTCCAAAGCTTCTCTCGATTCAGCTCAGTTTGCATATTTCCAGAGGCAGTTGTCTGTATTGTGATAGATTGCTGCCTTTTTAATGTGTTTACTCTGCATTCTGTGCTAATGCAGAGGAATGGATGCCTTTATCTGGACCCCATAAAGGCATCCAGTCCCAAGGGCTCTGTGTTACTATTTATTTTTTGTGTCACAGGGCTAATGACACAGGAATCCTCTCCTATAAAGACCACCTACCAGTGAGCCAGATAGTGATTGGAGACACCAACAGAACGGGCTCGCAGGCCGTCTACCACATCGGCCCTCTGCGTTGTTATGGAGACAGTAGGTGATCACCTCAGTGAGGAAGCTATTGTGCCAGATTTGGTTGCAGATGGAGACCTTGATTTACAGGCTTAGTGTTGATCAGAGACAAAACATTCTCAGATGATGTCGTTATGCCTCATGTGTTTATTCACGGATAGAGAGTAGAACATCATCTGTTCTGTTACAAGTTGGACACCTGGCTGTGTGGACTATAACCTCTTAAAATCAGCTGGAACTACCAGTGGGTCCATCTTTACAAACTCATGTTGTGCAGCCAGGCAGGGGTGCCAAAATGGGGGGTCAAAGATGGACAGCAGCACTGGAACATGAAAGAGATTGTAGACATTTACAGCTTCATGTCCCAGAGTGAGCTGTGGACATAGGGCAGGGAATTTTTAGTAGCTCATTTGCAGTCAAATGTAGTTCAAACCCCCATGATTTAAACTTTAAATCCAAGTGGAGATACCAATGTTTCCTAAAGACATCAAATATGTCAGGCTGAAGTATGTCTAAAATGTATTATTATCAAGAATATTTCCAGGAACAATACCTGTGATGTGTATGAGACATTCTTATCATAATCTGGACTATTATGAATATATGAACATGAACTGTAAATGAATTTGTTTTTATATAAAAGCAGATGCAAATAATTGTATGGCAAACACTTTTCTGAGAGTAGAAATAGGTTAGGCAGTTTGCATTTAGTTTCTAGTAATGCAGCAAAACGAAAGCCAGTATTTTTTACCTTGAAATAGTCCTTTGCTGCTTAATAAAAAACAAAAATCTCAAACATAATGGAAACTGTTACTCTTATGGTATTTTTTGACATCATTTAACTCTGGTACCACAGCATCCCATAACAATGAGTTCTCCTAAAAAAAAAAAAAAAAAGTTAAATTTTTTTATGTGCTCCAATAAAACAGCTCATTGAAAAGCTGGCACCTGGTGGAAATCGTCATACGTTGTGAAATACAAAGACTGTCTCACCACAAAATCAACAGCATTGGTTGTTGTTTCAAATGCTTAAAATGCTTAAAACTATCTATTATGATGTTTTCCTGACAATGGACCTCTTGCAATTCTGCAAATGGCTGTGTTCCTCCATTAGAACAGTGATTGTTATACAATTGCAAAACCTCTCAGAGAGGAGATTGAGACTGTCGAGTGTACAAAGTGTGTGACACCAGAAACCAGAAGTCAACATTAGAAACATTTTGACAGATCAGATGTCATGTTTCATTAAATCCCTCCTGTCTTGTATTTCTTCATTGTGAATGTGAGGAAAGAATGCAAGTGAGGGAGACAATTTAGACAAATGAGACTCACCTTATTTGGTACATTTCTCCTACCTCCACTTTACGGTCATCTTTTCTTTCCTTCTTCTTTCAGAGTCTATATGGAATGCAGCGTCTTTCTACCAGGAGTCCTCCTACCTCTACTTCCCCACCCTGCAGGGCGAGCTCGCCTCTGATATCGCCTTCTACTTCAAGACTAGCACTCCTTCAGGAGTGTTTCTGGAGAACCTGGGCCTCAAGGACTTCATCAGAATGGAGCTCAGCTGTGAGTCAACCAGAATAAGAGAAGTGCAGCATGTACAAAGAACATGACAAGGTCATGCACACAGAATGCAAAAAAAGGAACAGCCATACATTAGAACACCCACAAAAGCTGTCAGCGACTTATTTTTTTCTCACATGGAAATGCTAGCTGTACTGTAGTTGATTTCAGCAAGAAGCAGGCTGTCAGGTCTGCACAGCATGAACCTAATGACACAGTCAACAGCAATGTCAGGCTGTCATAGTATACATTAAATGCATTTCCTTGCTACCCATGTAATGAATCTGAAATCCTTAAAGGGAAATTTCACCGCTGGAAAGGTGGTATTTTCATAAAACTGGGCTGTCTATGCAGTAGAAAGATATTATAAAATATTTTTTAAATTGGTAATACATGACCAGAGAAAAGGGGCTGTGGTATTCCCTGTTGTTCAAAAGGTAGAAAAACTACAACAACCAGAATGCACTGGGCCCATTGCCTTCCAAGGGCACTCCCACTCCCAAACTTCCCCAACTACTACAAACAGCAGGTCAGAGCTCTTACGTTAGGCTAAACTCTGATAGCACCGCCAGGCAACAAACTGGGGCAGTGTATGTGCTAAGCCTCATAAAAACTGTGTATTGTATGTTTTCACACTGCTACGTTGCCATGCTAATAACAAAACACTGTCGCTATTGCACTTAGTCTATGCTCATAAGTCCGTTTTGCCCCTCAGGCAAAATCTTTCTTGCATTAAAGAATTAAGGGACATGAGCTTGTACTTACCAAACAGCATGTTTAATAAGCACAGGTTACATGTCCAGTCCTCAGAGAGGTGGTTCAAGAATCAGTGGATTAGTTTATTTATTATAGGTGTTAAAAATATGTGGAATTTTTTTATTACATTGTGTTTTCTTTACAAACCTGAATGAGGAGTTCTCAGGATATCTGGAGCCACTATGTATTACTGCAGCATCAGAGATATTGTGAAATATTGACGAGCTGTCAGCTGAGCCCCCTCATGAATCTATTCAGGTCATCAAGTTTTCCCAGCAGCATTGTATCACATTGCATCAGAGAGGGAGGATAGAGTAGCACATAAAAAACCTAATATCACATTCAGTCTGACCTGGCTGTCATGTGTGTGTGTGTATGATTCCCCACGGGCCTCCCAGCTCCCTCAGTGGTGACTTTCTCTTTTGATGTGGGAAACGGTCCGGTGGTCCTGTCCGTGAAGTCCCACCTCCCTCTGAATGACAGACAGTGGCACTACGTGAGGGCAGAGCGCAATGTGAAGGAGGCATCCCTGCAGGTCGACCAGCTTCCCCTCCGCTTCCTGGAGGCTCCAGCTGACGGACACCCCCGCTTACGGCTCAGCAGCCAGCTGTTTGTAGGTAGGCTCGTCATCAGATTGACTAAACCTCCACCAGAGATGGGTTTATATAAACCTGCATTCATTCATTTTTTTGTGCATTTTGGGGGAGCAGTGCAGCAAGCCGTAAACGCAACATTGACATATTATCACCTTATAAAACTGATATGGTTAACAAGCTAGCAAACAGTTGCCTATTTACCCATCTAGTAGACACAGAGTAACATCTGCAGTAATTTGGCTCTGTTATTGGTCTCCACCAACTCCTGAGGGAAATATCTGGCCCTTTAGCTGCAAAATGCTCCACACTGTTCACCTGCTAGCTGCTAACTTCTAGCAGGAGCAAAAAAAAGTGACTAGTGGAGAACCCTGCTGGAAATTAGGTTGATGAGAGTGGGGAGAATGAAACCAGTACAGTAAATTTTAGGGCAATTAAAAGCAAAACAGTGAGCTGAAAGACAGTAAGACGCTCCGGAGAGCCGAAGGGAACTGCAGAGTCGGGGGATTATTCTCTGTGGGTTTATCACAAGGAGCGACACTTTTCACATTGCACGTAATCATTTTTTTTCATTGTTAATATAAAAACAATTAATGATAGTGCTGCTTTAGAGGAAAGGTTCAGATTTCAGTCTCAGTCTGTCTCAGCACAACACTCACATGCCATAGCCTATGTGCTTTGACTTTGAAAGAGTTATTGGTCGCTGTAATCATTCCTCCTCTCCAAACTGGCCTTGAAGTCATCCTTTTGTAGCACAGTGTAACTACACTGAAAGAAATGTGACATGTAAGTCCTCCAGGCTTGCTGTTTAATGACGATGAGGCTTCCAAATCAAGTGGGCGTTATAGTTTTTGTAGTACAAATGTTCCTCTTTGTGTTTTCCTCTTCTGTATGCACAACTACCAGGACAAAGATACTTGATTTGGCTAACTCAGACTACAGAAGTCTCATATTAGCTTTGGCTAAACTTTAAAGTGCATTTTTACACAGAGAAAGGACTGTGGATTTTGTCCTCTATCTCTTACAATGTAGTCGTACTACAAAGGTGTCTCTTCACAGCCAGAACGGAGAGAAGTGATTACAGATAACAATAACTCTTTAAACGTACATTTGTCCTGTGAGTACTGTATTAATATAGACTTGAAAAAATGCAAACCTGTCCTGTAAGCTACTGTGAAGAACTAATGTATTTTATTATTATTTCATTATTGCTCTGGTTCAGGAGCATGGCTGCTCTCTTTCTCCTCTCACATTTCTCCAGCAGCCTTTCCCCCTCTGACATTTTAATGTGTCTCCTTAATAATACACCAGCCCTTTGGAGGAGACAGAGACACCATTTAAAAAAGTGGGGTTTTTTTCACGTGTTCTCCATTTTAGGCCTCAGTTCATGCACTTCATGGATCGTTTACTTTAAGAAATAATTTATCAGAGGAGTGAAATGACAAATGGAAGCAATAATCCTCTGTGGACCTCAGAAGAACTTGTCATTAGATGAAAGGACGCATCCATTCTCTCAGAATACAAAGTTAATACGAATGTGTGATTATGTCGGTTCTAAAGGCTTTCCGGCCATTTTAAAACTGATTGCTAGTTTGAAACAGTAGATAAAAAAAAAATTACTAACGTTTTATAAAATAAGAAGTGGGAAGATAACAAAAAACACAGTTTTATTGATTGTTTTAAAACATTTTCAATATAAAAAATATGTCTACAAGTACATACCATATATTTGCTGAAACAAACAAAATAACATTATGTGATTTTGCCTACATAGTACTCTAAATCTGTATTATACAAAACTTATCTTGATGTAACCAGAAAGGTTAAAAAATAACATTGTATTAGTTTCTGTCGTATTTTATCCAAGACGTTTAACACTAGCACTATTCGACAGAAGACAGATGTAGCTCGTTGGTCACAAACAACTCTTGTGATGGATAATGGAACACCGAGGCGCACTATACTGACATGAATGTTGAATTTCTCACTTACTCCACATAGGATTATAACTGTGAAAATGTTTTAAATATACAGTAGCTCTACAGTATATTATGTAACACAGTAGGGCTTTTAATTATTTATTTAAAAGCTCCTTCCATTTTTTATAGATTTTAGTAAACAGTGACAGATACATCCTGTTCTTTAAGTAACACAAGATTTGTACTAAATAATGTTTCTGTCTAATTACATTGTAATTACACTGTAAAAGGCTGCAACCCCAAGCTGTATTAAATGCCTTGATTCTGATAGTCGACCTGAACACATATAGACAGTTTTCAAGTTTGCAAACAACCGAGGACGAATGTAGTTCTGGGGCAGAAAACATGTTTAGCTTATATACCGACATTTTTAGCATGTACAGTAGGAATAATGCAATTTGACAGAAACAAGTACAATTACATTTTAGACGTACATTTATATGTGGTTCTCATCTTAGCATTTCAAACAGGTTTTTACAACATACCACAGTGTGATAGGCATCTGAAGGCTAAACATGACAAATGTAATTTCAGTGAGAAACGGCTAGTAGCATTATAACGCTAACTCAAATGACACAAAGTTGGCTCTTTCAGGTAGTGAGAAATGGTGTGCGTGTGTCCCAGGACCCAGACCATCAACAGGCAGCACAGTTAGATAGCATGAAAGCCACCTCACATAATATATAACTACCAGTGACATTAGCATGTATGATATGTCCAGAGCACAGAGACCCCCTCCCGATAGACGCGCCTCTCCTGCTAGATATTACCAGTAATAACATTAGTATGTATGGAAGCACTGCTGTGTCACCAACCCTTGTCATCAAAATATACCAAACACTGAATTAAAGTCACCAAACGTATAATAAATGCCTGAAATATAAACAAGCAAAGTTTCACTCCGTATGAAATAGTACAGGATTTAACAAGTATTATCAGCCTCAGGGGATCATGAAAGGAGATTATACCCACCTGTTTGTATGTTTTTTCTCACATAAATTATAGGCATAACAATTTGATACATTTCCCACATCTCACAGGGACATCTCTTGGAAACTTGTCTAGTCCATTGCATTGTATATTTAGTCTTAATGAGGTTTCATAAGCTTAAGTGGCTACAGAGTTGCACACTGGAATTAAGTAAATGTCTGTCGTAAATCCTCATCAGCCTTAAAGGGAATCGTGGTTATAAAGTCATCAAAGATGCTTCTTAGCACAGCCAGAAAGCATTAGATGTGACTAACGGCTGTCCTCGTCTCAGGAGGAACAGCGACCCAGCAGAGGGGCTTCCTGGGCTGCATCAGGACTTTGACCATCAACGGCGTGAGCTTCGATCTGGAGGAGAGGGCCAAGATGACGCCGGGGGTGAGCTCTGGTTGTCCCGGCTACTGCAGCGGCTCCAGCAGCCTCTGCCACAACAGAGGGAGGTGTATCGAGAAGAGCAATGGCTACGTGTGCGACTGCTCCCAGTCCGCATATGGGGGAACCACCTGTAACCAAGGTGAGTGCTGATCAATCTCAAAAGCTTCACACTTAATGTAATTCTTTTAATAGATTAATGTTGATTACAGCAAACAAATAATCGATCATTGTCAAGGTTATTCCATTACAGCGCATCAATACAAATGCGAGTAATGCAAGAGGCAATTAATACTTGTCCTGACTCCAGACTCCAAGAACATTTAAAATGCATTAGACCAAATTATCTCCTGCAAAATGTGAGCACAGAACAGAGCACAGACGGCAACTGAAACCCACCGACACAGAGATAGAATAGCAGTAGGCTGAGCAAACAGCCGTGTAGACATGGTAGAGAGAAACAGTTTGAAGGCGCGTTCTGAACAACGAGAGATGAGAATTCTGGCTGTGAATGTGGCTAACCACACTGCACTATTTACACTGTTTCCTCCTGCTCACTGTGTTAAATATGAAAGTGGCACCCATGCCAGGATGCTGCTAATCCGACTGCTGTTCAAAGATATTTCTAGTTTCTTACAACTTAGATCTTGCCACAGTTAGTTGTGTTATTGTGGTTGAAGAGCCTATCAGATATGTCACCTGTAGGTTATAGACTCCATGTCTCTCTCATGAGTTAAACGTCATGAAATTTCAGGAATAAAATGCAGTTAAAAAGATAAATGCTTTCAGTTGGATGATAGTATAATGGCAGATTTTCAATGCTCTGTGTTGTTCAAGTTTTGACTCCACATGATGAACGTTGCCACTTTGCAAAGCAGTTTTGTTTTCTGGTATTTATTTAGTGTATAAATACATTAGTACTTTTGTGAAAAACAAGGCACCCAGCAATGATATGCAGCTGAACAGCAGTAGCCTAGAGATTACGTGTTACTAGCAGAGACTGTGGTACTACTGAGGCACTGTCATTGTAAATGTGTTATTGCAGCAGTGTGAAACAAGAGAGTGTTGTAATGGCATCTTAGTAAGTTGGCATACTGTGGCTTCCATCCCTTCCACCATCCCCTACTCCAGGAGCTATGTATTTATTTTGAAATTTGGCTTTTTCACACACCAAAACACAGAGGAGTAAGTAACGTTATTTATATAGCTATCTTTCGAGAGCAGATATGTCAAGTGCTTCACAAAAGATATAAAGCATCCAACATACATACAGACATAAAACACCATAAAATATAAATAAGAGGATACACAGGCTTGCTTAAGGGAGTTTTAAATGTCAGCACCTGTTGAGGTAACATTGGTCTGAATGGCATTGATCGACAACACTTGAGTCCCTGTGGTGCTGTTGCAGCCACTGGTTTGTTGTCAACATTTTATCTGTGTCATCGTCTCCTCATGGAGATGCGCCTCCTGCTAGCTTGTTTCTGGGTTGTTTTTCTTCTTTTTAATGAAGTTTAAGAATGTGCTTTGGTGTGTTCGCTTCTTAATTGTAGTAGTGCGTGTGCATAATTAGCTAGCTACTCCCCTCCACCAAGTTTGTAGATTACAGAAAGACAGCCAGCGGGATGGGCTTTTGTACCTCAAGTTTATCCTTAAGACAACACTTTTATTCAGGCTTGGTGCCACTTATGGTGGTACACTGTTGCCTGGCAGGAAGGACTGCCTTAAAAGTCAGGGAACGAAAGTTTCCTGTGTGCAGAAAACACCACAGAGTACACAAAATATTGTAACATGTTTTGCTGCAGCCTTGCTCTGCAAGATGGACACTAATGCATATTTCTTTTTAAGAAGGTATACAGTAAATCCACCTGCGCAGAGATTTCCCATGTACCTGTATATACACACTGCTGCACCTCTGAAGGAAGACATTGCTTTTGGACATATTTTCATTCAGAACAGTGCCTTCCGTCTAGTTGTACCCATTGGGTAAACAAGATTTTTTACCCCACTTTTGATAAGGTTGTGTTGATTTTTCGCTTTCATGTTATGTGGAATAATGAACATTGCAGCCTCTGGAGGCCGTGAGCTGGGTTTTAGTCTTTTAATCTTGTTTCAGAAAGAGCCCTAAAAGAGCTCCCTGCACTGAAACCTTTTTTTCTCTGTGTACCTGTGTGTGCAGAAGTGTCAGTGTCCTTTGACATGGAGTCCTCAGTGACCTACACCTTCCAGGAGCCCTTCTCAGTGATGCAGAACAGAAGCTCGCAGGCCTCCAGTGTTTCCACAGAAAGCAGCAGCAGGGCCAGAGAGGACGTGGCCTTCAGCTTCGTCACCTCCCAGAGGCCCACCATGCTGCTGACTGTCAGCACCTTCAACCAGCAGTACATCACTGTCATCCTGGCCAAGAACGGTACATACAGGTTTACATTTATACATACATATCAAAGAAAAACTACCTGCTACACAGTAATAACTTATGGCAATGATATATATACTGTAGTTAAGTGATTATATACTTCTTTGAATATGATCTTTAGCCTTCATCACAGACATGGAGAAAACAGTAATTAGCCTATGCAGGCAGCCAGATAACTTTAGCAGCTGCATTGTTAGCAAACACATCTTCCACTTAATTACATACATCAAAGCAATGTTGCTAAACAGTCCCTTTATGCACTGGATATTTTATGCATTTATATTCTGTTATGTTCATATGAAAATATCATATCTGTGAAAATATCATATCTGTGCCGTTTGTCCACGGCTATTTGAAACCATTTCGAATCCTGTCGGATAAAATGTTGTATAGTTTGCATCATAATATGGCAGCAAAAACGTGGATGGAAACATACTGTTTGATATGTGAAGCCCTCAGCGTTGCCCACAGGCCTTCAGCCCTCAGTTGAAATGACAGTGATGGGATTTAACGCGATGACTGTGATTTCAAAGTTCTTTTTTTCCGGGTACATGGGATGAGCAGTCATGGAATCAAAACTTTTTCCAGTTAAGTAGCTCAGTGACCAAACCAGGTGTAAAGCTCAATTATGCTCAGTTATTTCGAATTTTTGTAACCCACTAGGCCTTAAATCCTTTTAAAAACAAAAACTAAAGACATGGTCCTGATTTTGTTGCAAAACAAAATCAATTCATTCCAATGGAATTTCCCCAATTAGTGGATTCGTGGGTGAAGTAAATCAGTGCAATTATTTTTTCTAATCATGGAATCAGTGCAAACTTTGGCGTCCTTTGACCCGCAAATTTGCGCCGTTGACCAATAGCAAGCTGGCTTGACTGTGCTGACCTTCGAGGGAACAGAGAGCCGGAAAGTCCAAAATGGAGGAAGCTATTGTAGCTTATTAGCTGCGTGGCACCATCCAGTCGTTTTTAACCTCCTCTGTCTGACTTTCAAGATGCACGGATTCATTTTGCTGTGCCATTTTCTGGTGTGACCAGGCCGTAAAGATGTTGTCACACCTGTAGTTTGGTTCACTTTCGAACCAAAGAAAAACAAAACAAAAACAAACACTGACTTATTACGAACCTTACTTCATTGGAAGGTAACCTAGAAACTGGACCAAAACAGGGCATGGGAGTAGGACACAAGCTCAGCACACCTCTGTTCTCTGTTTTAACCCCTGTTCATGTAAATGATATTCAGGAAAATCCCTGTACTCACAGGCTGACATAAATGTGTTCCCATGGTTACCAAATGACCTTGCATAATTACATAGGAGATTGCTTCCTTGACAGTGTGCTGGTCCACTTTACATTCACACCACAAATGAGATAAACCAGAGTTCACCTGGAAGCGGACAGAGATACTCCTTTTTAGGCCAAAAAAAAAAAGCAATCCACTTAAATAAAAATTATTCAGTCATAATCAAATTGCACTCCAGTTACACCTAACACCCTGAAAACCTAGAAATCTCAAGTTTATTTGCATGTTGAAAGGAGTTGAGCAGAACAGAAAATGAGGCTGACAGTGAACAGGCAGTTAATATGTATTTTACTGGTGCCACAGCTGCCAGCATGAATATAATACCGGAGCCACCCCCACACCTTTGCACAAACTGATTATAGGCTAATGAATAGATTTAACCTTCGCGGTTCTGCTCCTCCTCTGCATCTTTGGAAAGTCCAATAAACTTAAACTAGTCCATATGTAAAATAAAAGCACTCGTTTATCCAAAAGAAAACAATTTTTAAAAAGACCATGGACAGTTCTCACTAAACAAAACAATAAAAGAATAAAAACAAAAATACCCAAAAGCGCTTGGTCTTTACTGTTTCACTATAAGTCTGGAGAAAATTTCAGAAAAAGTCCTCACATTTGTAACACTTTACAGGGTATTTCCTGCTGTCATCGCACTTCTTAGTATTTTCAGCTTCTGACACAAGAAAGGCCTCAAAGCTTTAAGCTGACAGCCTTTAAGCTGTATCCAAACTTTAGAGTATCATATTGAGTGACACCTATGTGCAGTTGTTAGAGTCGGCCTTTTGTGTTAAATCACAACGCCCATGTTTCTCAGGTCTCTGTAAACACTGAAGGGCAGAGGAGACACTTCAGCGACAGTGACCTTCATCCATAGGAGCACTCTTAGGATTTGAAATGAAACACAACACAAAGCCATCACCTACAGACCGGGAATTGTAATATAGACCCAGCTCCACTTGACAATGCATATCTTTCTGACTCTTTGATCTGGTAGCAATTGTGTGTGTGGGAGGAACACTGAGAACATATTGACTTATTCAGTGTGGGAGCGAAGAGCTATGAGATAAATATCTCAAAAGGCAATTGAAGAAGTTTGGATATAGCGGCCTATTTATAAATAAGCAGCCACATCATTATATATTTTATAATGCAATGTACACATATTTGAAGCCTAAGTAGGATATGTTTAATATAAAATATGGTTTTCATGTCAGTGGACTGGACTTGAGTCTGTGGCTTTAAAATTCGCATTGAGCAGTGAGCACAATAGTGAATCAATGATCATAAAGTGCTCCGATGAGGATTTTTACAGAGGTTTGTTTAAAGGAGATGTCTTTTCATGCTTTGTGTCCAGGGAGTCTGCAGATCTGGTATCACCTTCAGAGAGACAGGAGTCCAGATGTATTCAGCCCCACCCTCAGTAACCTGGCAGATGGACGACTCCATCGAATCAGAATCCACCGAGTGGGAAAAAACCTCTATGTACAGGTGAGCAGTACGGAGCCCCGGAAAGGTCACGGTGGCAATTTCTTTGCTGAAATTTTTGCTTGATGATGCTTTCTTGGCTAATGTTAATAGGAGCGGTAAATTGTAGTCACAATACAGCTACTGCAAGCACAAATGCAGCCGTAGACCGAGCAATGACCATATCCACAGTCGCAGCTTCAACCAGCGCAGCCAGGCAGAGCAGCTGCAGATGTGTTCACAGCCAGTGGGTGTGTATGATCGGAGCTCGGCCTTTTGAAAGAAGTATTGACCAATAAATGCATCATGTAAAGTTTCACATCATCTCTCCTCTGTAGTTTCCCTAAACTGGCACTGCATCTGGACGACAATATGCTTTTCCCCAAACTGTCTTTCCAATGCAAAAAAGTTATAGTTCTGTCAATCTTGAGTCAGCCAATCAAAACAAAAAGTTTTGTGATTGCGAGGATTACAATCTCCCCCTTGTATGATTGTTATCGCATGTCTGAAGTTCCACACTTACAACACGTGATGACTAAAGCAAACTCCATCTGGTGATGAAGACTGACCATCTGATTCTCTGTGGTTGAAAGGAAGTGGATCTTGAGTAAACATGATTTCGTCAATCTCAAAGCCAGATTACATTTATATTTGATTCATCATTGCCAGTTTGCCTGCTATAAAATACTAGAAAGGCCTACTATAAGCTAGTATAATAAGCCACCAAACGATGTGCAACACATATATTAATTAATCTAATTCTGTACAATGACAACTCATATAAGGAAGGAACAAGAATACAATTTTCTACCTGCTATCCAAACACTTAACAATAGAGAGATGGTGTTAAAAATCAATTTTCCACTGCAATGAAATCTATTCTTAGCTGGGTCATCGGCTGGTCTGTAGATGTACCACTGTAGGCATTTTAGAAACAGCAATGGACGTCATCAAAATCCTGCACTGTTTTATTGCAGATCATCAAGTTAAGTGATGCAACTGAGTCAGCATGGTAGTGCAGAAGTGAAAGGTCTAAACCACTTTAAAGCTAACTGTGGGCGGCTATGGTTTTGTGTGAAGCTGTAGAGAACACAATTCGCAATCTATAATGTATTGAAATGCGCTCCCTGCTGCTGCTGCTGGTGTTTCCTCGGTTTAGATTTCTTGTAATCAGCTTGTTATTTGATTTCTCTCCACTCAACCAGATCGACCAGGACATCCACACAAAGTACACACTGTCATCTGATGCAGAGCTGATCTTAATCAGATCCTTGACATTGGGCAAAGTCACCAGTAAGTCCTCCCATGATGTTCAGAAAATTGCTGAAAAACTCCCACGTCATCCCTCTATTGTTTTTCTGTGCTCTTTTGTTCTAACCAGTCACAATTTCCTGTCACCATTCTTTTGTCATTCTTGACTTGGCTACTCAGAAATTACTGTAATTAAAAAAAATCAAACATGTCTCCAACAGTAACAACATATATGTTTACCTATCGACTGTATCTCTGTAGGGATGGAGAACTTCAATGAGGAAGTAATGCAAGCAGCTTCTAAAGGTTTCATTGGCTGCCTCTCCTCGGTCCAGTTCAATCACGTGGCGCCGCTAAAGGCAGCACTGACGAATCGAGGAAGTTCATTAGTCACCATCCGTGGTCCATTGGTCCAGTCAAATTGTGGAGCACTGGCAGAGTCCACCTCGCACACACTGCAAGGTAAAACACTCACACAATCTGCTGTGGAACTCATCCACGTACACTGGCACTAAATAGTAGTTTTCAGGTTGAGCTACATGCAAAGCAACAAATACTGGGAATCACACAAGCTGGTAACTGTTACACAGACACAAACATTTGAATGTTTGTATTCGAAACTGTCAGTCAATTAGTTGATGACAAAAAAATCTATTCATCTTTCCAGTTATTTATTTAGCAAAAACTCAACAGCAATGTCTCTTTCCAGAAATTATGATACTGATGATTACTGAAGATAATCCACAGATTTGTTGTGAGCAGTTTCATGTAGGAACTATAGTCCCATATACATATAGTCCCATTATATTCAAAAACTGCAGACATCTCTATGGCTGATATTTCCAAAACTCGGCAACTCACACCAAAATAATAAATAGCAGTACAGGTAAGAGGAAAAATATGTATTTTTTGATTATGGGGTGAACTGTCCCTTTAAATCGTTGTATATTAAATATCTGTAAACTGAATGAGTGAATGTCACCACCATGGGCAATTAATTAATGAGGATGATTTTCACAATTAACTATCATTTCATAGACTAACGATTAAAAAAACTGACACTTTAATCGACAACAAAAAAGCTGCAGACCTAATTAATCTCTCTTCCTTTTGGCCTTTACCAAGACTTCAAGTGCCTGTTGTTGCTGCTGCTTAGCTATTTGGCTCTTTCTTGCCGCTTCTCTCCTTCTCCCTGCTTCACTTGAGGGCGGCTGCAGTGAAACTCTACTCACGGCATCGTGTAGTGTCACGTCGTTTAACGCCTGTAGCACACACTGGACACACCATACAGACAGAAGTCAAGGCAGAGTCTTGTGTGTGGGATTTTACACAGAAAACAATAGGTGTGGGTGTTTTGACGCGCATCCAACACAAGTAGTTTGCAGCTATTTCTTGGAGACAGCATCTAGTGTCTATTGAAGGAACTGCTGCCAATAGAGCCACTTGTTTGTCCATGTCAGGATCCTGCGGAAATGATCTAATTACTTTGGAAAAGGTAGATAGTTTACACATTTTGAACTGATCCTCTGAACTGAACCGCCTTTTAAGCAGGTTAGCTTTATGCAGCATGAGATACTATGGTGATCTATCTTGGTTAAAAGTGATATAGTTTAGTGATACCAAGGAGTTAAGCCTCAAAAATAGCTGCTAACCCACTCATTTGTATGACTCCGCATCGGCGATAGCTGTGGCCGGAGGCATTGTGTTTTCAGGTTGTCGTTAACGTTTTAAAGTATTAACGTTTTTGGCCATAACTCAAGAATTGATGCGGTAATTATGACATTTCACACTGATCGATGAAGTGATGACATTTTTTACCCAAAAGGTCAAAGGTCAACTTCACTGTGACATCATAATGTCCAGGAAAAATACTTTTTTTGATCATTATTCAACACTATAACTCAGGAACAGAAGGCAAAATTGTGACCAGCTTTCACAGTTGGTTGGACACTGAATAGGTGACACGCTTGACTCAAAGGTCAAAGGTCATTGTGACCTCAAAATAGGTTTTTAGCCATAATTTATTTATTTTATTAATTGGGCAGTTCCGGATTTCACACACATGTTGACTGGGACGACGCAATGAGTAAACAATAACTAGCACAGTACGGCTTTTCCTCCATCTCGTCCGTTCTGCCTTTCACTTCCTGCCTCATTCTGAATTTCGGATTCATCAGAATCATGTGACTGCAAACAACGTATTGGAGTGCGCCCAGCTAATCGTGATCCAGTGAGTGAGTTTCACCTACATCTCATAGAGAAGCTTAGTATCTAAAAATGCCTGTTAAACTGTTGCAGCTTTTAAAACTGACTTGTAACTAGTGACTTGTGAATATAGCTAATAAAAATCTGTCTAAACCAGACACCAGCTGTGTTTTCAGTCGTCTCTCTGACAGAACAGATGTAATTCCTCTTTTACCAATGGAGCTGTCTACACCAGCCTCTTAACAGTGACACAATTGTCAAATCTTATTTTTTTCCAATTATGGGAAGGGATGCAGTATAATGGAGCACACAGTTGCGGTTAGTGCTTCATGTTGAAACATTAGTTGCTGTACCTTATTAAAAAGCTTTAAGTCTTCATCAGAGTAAGCAGTGCCAGTGACTCTCATAGGACGGACAGGTTCTGGAAGTTGCTTACATCTAGCCAATGCCATTTTGCCACGACATATATAAATATACATCATAAAATATCCTAGAAAAATTAGTTAAAACGATTACGACCATTAATAGTCTCTATTAGGGATTGAAACTGAAAGTCGATGATATTGAGATGAGATGATGTCGATGATATTTAAGTCATTTAACCAACCAGAGAGATCTATAGATATGTTGGTGCTTACACAGAGAGAAACTGAAACTAATTTGGTTATCATGTAATATAATTCTGTGTAATTCTAGAGCCAGGCAGTGAGGTGTAACAAACAACACTTCACGGGTAAAGATGACATACATGCATCTCCTATATGATAGGACCATTAATGAGGGGTATTTGTCTGTTTCTCATCTCTGCTTCTCCAGATCAAACTGTAACAGCAAATAAAGATAAGGAGCAGCATGGCATCGGCACCCAGAAGGATTTGGCTGTAATAGCAGGTCTGTTTTTCTCTCTTCTGTGCTGGTTTATTTGTCTTTGGTTAATCGAAAATGAGTTCCAGCTGTTTGCTATTTGTCATTCTCTCACTTTTAGCTCAAGCTCATTGTCATTACTGTCACACTGTTTTGTTTGAAATTAAATTTAAGTTGAAGATGATAATGTTAAAGGATGTGTGCTTTCTAAACCTTTGCTCTGCATTTGACTTCTCCTTACTTTTGAACTGTATTGTTGTTGAAAATAGAGATGCCCCAAGCTGATCTGCAAGATCAGTATTAGACCAATAAAATCAAGGAATAGTTCGACATTTTGGGAAATACTTTAGATTCAATTCACTTCAGTTCAATTTTATTTATATAGCGGCAATTCATAGCAGTTATCTCATTGCACTTTTCCAATAGAGCAGGTCTAGACGGTACTCTTTATAATATTATTTACACAGACAGACCAATTCCCACCAAGAGCAAGCACTTTGGCGACAGTGGAGAGAGAGAGAGAGAGAGAGAGAGAGAGAGAAGAGGAAACAGTAGCACAATGCAAATTCCACATAGGATTTTAAAATAACAATAATAATAATGATGCAATGGTAGTGGTAGTAATAATATTAATAAAATAATAATAGGAATAATAATGATAATAATAATAAGACTAATAATAATTGTAGTAGCGGTTGTCGAGCAGGAACATGGAGGCAGTAGGTGGCCCTCAATCAAAGATCCAGACTCTGCAGCTCTGGAAGCAGAAATACCTGCTGAAAGTGACAGAAGGAGAGAGGAGAGAGACGAGAAAGCACAGAACTACGGGACAGAGACGATGTTGAGTTAGTAACATGCATTAATGGGATAAGAATGCATACAGATGGAGAGGGAGAGGAGGAGAGAGGAGCTCAGTGCATCATGGGAAGTCTCCCGGCAGTCTAGGTCTGGTCTATAGCAGCATAAACAAGGATGGTTCAGGACTCACTTGACCCAGCCCTAACTATAAGCTTTATCAAAGAGGAAGGTCTTAAGCCTACTCTTAAATGTGGAGATGGTGTCTGCCTCCCGAACCCAAACTGGGACCTGATTCCACAGGAGAGGAGCTTGATAACTGAAGGCTCTGGCTCCCATTCTACTTTTGGAGAATGTAGGAACCACAAGTAACCCTGTATTCTGGAAGCGCAGTGTTCTAGTCGGGTAATAAGGTACTGTGAGCTCTTTAAGATACGATGGTGCCAGACCATTAAGAGCTTTGTAGGTGAGGAGAAGGATTTTAAATTCTAGTCTGGATTTTACAGGGAGCCAGTGCAGAGAAGCTAATATTGGAGAAATATGATCTCTTTTCCTAGTTTTTGTCAGTACACGTGCCGCAGCATTCTGGATCAACTGGAGAATCCAGCCTAGAAGTAACAAATGTATGGACTAGTTTTTCTGCATCATTTTGAGACAGGATGTGCCTGATTTTTGCAATGTTACGTTGGTGAAAAAGGCAGTCCTTGAAGTATATTTCATGTGGGAGTTAAAGGACAAATCCAGATCAAAGATAACTCTGAGGTTCCTTACGGTGGTGCCGGAATCCAGGTCAATTCCAGCTAGAGTAACTATATCTTTAGATAATGTCTTTCGATAAGGCGTTTTAGGCCAAGTACAATAACTTCAGTTTTGTCAGAGTTTAACGTCAGAAAGTTGCAGATCGTTTGATTGCAGATTGTAGACTAAACCCAAATGTAACAATACAGTTATATAAAGGAATAATAGCTTTCTGGGGGAGTTTGGGGGAGGAAAATAGAGCTAACTAATGAACTGGTGTCTAGAGAACTCGTGTCTGTGTAAAATTTAGTTTGGATTAAACAGGAGTTTAGTTTGGATTAAACAGGAGTCAAAAAGAGGCTGATCAACACGCTGCTGCTTTTGTCAGCAAATCAAAACACACAATAAATAACTGGGTGAACTGTCTCTTTAATGTAACATTGCGTTTTAGATAAAAGCAATAGTTTTTCATTTTGGAAAACATGCTTATTCGCTTTCTTGCTGAGAGTTAGATGAGATGATCGATAACACTCTCATGTCTGTACTGTGAACATGAAGCTAGAGCCAGGAGATTGTTAGCTTAGCTTAGCATAAAGACTGGAGGCAGTGGGAAACAGCTAGCCTGGCTCTGTCCAAAGGTAACAAAATCTGCCTCCCAGCACCTCTAAAGCTCCTTAATTAACACATTCTATCTTGTTTGTTTAATTACAAAAACGGAAGCAAAAAAACATAAATTTTCCGTTTTATGTGGGGTTATGCGCAGGACTGTTTCTTGGCCGGGACCAGTTGCCCGGCAACCGGCGGAGACTCCGGGAAGTCACTGGTCCCTAATATTTACAATAGAGACATGAGAGTGGTATCCGTCTTCTAATCTTCTAATCTAACAAGAAAAGGAATAAGGATATTTCAAAATGTCAAACTTTTCCTTTAGGATTGAGGATTAGATGAAGGCATTTTTTAATTTGTCAAAAGCACCTCTATAAAGCCTGTTTAATTTCTGGACCTTTTATTATAGCAACATGTGTTTCAGTTTAAACCTGCAAAATAATGTGGATCTTAATCAACTTTATTGGTGGTGTGCATTACTGTGTCCCATGTTTGCACTGTGTACACTTGTTTGTATGAATTGTCAAATAAAGCTAACTAACTATTTTAAAATGCAAAATTCTCATTTAGCATGAGAATTTAAACAGTTATATCAAATGAGGTAATGCATACATACTTGCATCTAATTCTGATCAAAGCAAAGTACTCATTGGTCATTTCATGTTTAGATTACACAAAAAGCGATTAGATATTTACTTAATACTTTCATGTGATGTTGTATAATGATTCCTTCCACCTTATTATTATTATTGCTTTCTGGTAATACATACATGACGATTTTCCTGCAGTAAATCCTACATATTACCCTTGTTAATATCATGATTTTCATGGTACTTCAATGCATCAAATTATGTTCTACACCTTCAACAAAGTTGTTGTTTTTTATACCGAACATTAGATATTTCAATCACTTCTAGGTTTGCTGTAATCATCTGAAATACAATACGTAAATACTTGAATGCTGGCAAACACAAAACAATCAAGGACACTGCAATTACATTGTTAGCATAAAAAATAAACCACAATTTAAATGCAAAGAACCTCAGTACAGCTGTGGTGAAATAACTACCGATTATGCTTCTCAGCTGGGCAGTGTTATCAAAGTACAAGACACTGAATTAATGATCTCTATGTCCAGTAATAAACACCTAAACACTGTGCTAATATTGGTTTGCTGTATTCTTACAAGTGAGCGTGTGGTGTAGGGTTTTGTACTTTGTATCTAAGCATAGCATTTTGTGTTTAAAGGTAAGAATTCTCTGACAACTGAGTCAAAGCAAATGGACATTACTGTAACCAATTTATATCAGGATCAGAAGAGACTTTATGAGAACAGCCCTGGTTGACAGCATTGTCAAGTCAAGTCAGTTTTATTTATATAGCCCAATATCACAAATTTGCCTCAAGGGGCTTTACAATCTGTCCTTAGACCCTCGATTCGGATGTACCCTGGTACCTACTAAACCATCTTCCTTGCTGTGTTCTCAGGTGTGGTCACAGCGGTGGTCTTCATCGCAGTGTGTGCTCTGGCTGTGATAAGCCGCCTCCTCTACCAGCAGCGGCGGGCCCAGAGGAGCAGCAGCATCAAAGAGGAGAACAGACACAGCATGTACACAGACTACAGGACAGAGCTGCACCTCCACAACTCAGTCAGGGACAACATGAAGGAATACTACATCTGACCACAGTGTGCAATCTGTGGACCTAAGCCACAAACTTACCTCTCTCTTATAAAGGACTAACAGGTGGATGTGCTGCTGCAGGATTTCTTACAACAAAACATCTCTGTGCCCTGGAAGTCTCTCAGGAACACTGCAAAAGCCTGTAGCCTGTACTCCACTCCTATAATGCTCCAGTACAAGCAAGTGGCTGAATCTTTACAGCTGTTAGTGTATTTGATGTTGGTGAAACTGTCAGAATCAAGCTCCTGTGGTTTCTGTCATTGCAAAATGTGTAAAGCAAAAGATGAATGTTCTGCAGGGGTGGACAGAGGAACACCATGAGTGCAGTGAGCGTAAAGCGGCTGTCCATCCTGAATGCGCACAACTTAAAACATTTTGTTGGAAACCCTCATATGCTGAATATTTCCAAATTTCAGTGGAACTCACTAAATTGTACTTGCAAGGCAGGAAATGTAAGCCAGGCCTGTCAGATCTGCGTGCATTTGCTGCTGTCTTTGTTTTTTCCAGTGGTGGTGAATGTTGTAGAAGAAGAAAAGGGGACAATACTGCCTATACTGTATGAGTGCCTAATTTGCATACAAGTTTTTATTTTAACATTTCAGAAGTTATTCATGTGAGTTGCACAAAAGCAGTCACATTCACACAGAGATGAGCTTATTGTCATTCACTTCTGCACCCCGCACTACAAAGAATAAAAAGGAAATTTGAATTTCCCAGTCATGCACAACATCTGCCAGTTGACCATTAGTAATGGGTGACTCTCAGTCATGTTTCACTGAGTTGTTTTCCACTGCACCATTTGAATGGAAATTGACAAACCTAAAAAGTCCATTAAATCCAGGAAGTTGTAATCTTTTGTTAACTGGATACATACCAGGTCTGTAACTCTCAACAATTGTGTTTCAGGTGTTTCAGGGTTTCAAGTTTTGTCCCTAAGAAAGCATTGTACACCATTCAGGCCACATATATTTAGTTGTAGGAAATATTTAAATGATAACTTATGAAATCATGGATTTTTTATATTTATTTGTGTAAATTTTACTTGTGTATTACATAAAATCCAAAAACACTTGTGTATATTGTATCATCAGAGTAGCAGAAATAAGAAATTAATGGAGAGGATTACTGTATTTAAATAAATACAGTCATTTACACAAACACGTACAGGAAGGGGTGTAACTATCAACCAAATTGCAGTCGAGAATCTCGCCAAACTTTGCATATAGCCAGTAATAGCATCTACAGGCTGAAAACCACTGCGTATAGTGATACTTCTGGTATAAAATCTGGTAAACCACAAAGCTCCCAAGTGGTATCTTTGGTGTTCTTTGGCAGATGGGCATCAATTTGATACAGCAAGTGTTGAGTCCAGCAAGTACTTACGGAAGCTGGTTTAACAAGCATGCAAGTCGAGTCAAGTTTGCTGTAGGATGAAACAATGACAGCAGAAAGTTTATTGGGGCTTGTACAGCTACTTTAAGTTCCGGTGTAAAATGTGTCAGTCACAACATACTCTACTACACTTCTGTCACAGTACTTGAGTGAGTTTGTACCACTGTTTAAGGTTGTAATGCTTTTATCTCAGTTGCTAGCTTGGCAAGAGAAGGTGGGCCGTGTTAAGACTGTGAGGCTGTGATATTTCTGGGAAGTATTACGTACCAGTATAGACCCGGTGTGTACCAACCTCAACAAGTACTGGTACAAAAGTTTAGTGTGTCCATTATTTTTGCAATGCTAGCCAGCAGTGCTTAGAGCTTTTTGCAACCAAGAAAAGGACCACTATGTTACCTTGTTTATTTATATATTATTTCAATTACAGGGATAAGTGGTGTTTTCTATATATTTCAGTCAGAATACTTTTTATATACATCTTTCACTGGTTGATCCAAGTAAAAATCCATACACACACACAAACCAAGCCAACGTAGTGGTCCTGCGAGCCTGTAATACACATAAAAATGACAGCAAAAATAAAGCATGGATGAAAAATGGAGATGACTTTGCTTTTTTTTAGATCCTTACCACTAGTAGGACAAAAAATATAAAGTTTGACCTGAAGATGGTGCCAGAGGAAAAGCGATGTTACCTAAATTTTAAAAATCAGCTTGTCAGGCTCAGCTCTGCATTATCAGATTTAGCTCATTATCCATTGGCTTCAGCTGCTCTTGCTAATGCTAAACATAAGGGTGAAGCCCAAAGAAAAGCTGAATCTAATTCCGACAGGAATGCAGTAGCCTAATTGTTTTTTTTTTCTTGAGTATCCTGTCATGAACTAAAGTGTTGGTCATTATAATTCATCCTCTTGGGATCATGAATGTCTGTACAACATTTCAAGGAAAGCAATCCAACAATTATGAAGATATTTGATTCCAATTTTTGGACTAATGCACTGATGGATGGACAGCTGGATGGAAAGACTGACAAACAATATCACCCTTACTGGAGCCTGACCGCTACCATGGCTAAAGATTACGTGACTGAAAGTGACACAGGAGAGTGGCATGGTCAAAAGATAGGGTCTTGATCCTTTGGACCCCATCTGTGCATGTCCTTGTTATCTAAGTATGTCTCAAGATGTGATAGTTTGCAGATCTCCAGTGTCAGTGAATGAAAACATACCTCTCAGAGTGTTTTGGTTTTATTGCAATGGGTAATATCACGTAGTTACTTCTTCTTAATGATTTGTATAGCTGCAGTTTTATTAAGGATCTATTGTATAGATGTATAATTTAATAATAAAAGTGAATATATTGTTAATCATCTTTTGTTAAATGGCTTGTATTCTTTCCTGTGGCAGCACAGCAGTAATTTCAATCAAAAGTCCAACATTGTTCACGGTGTTTGTGGGTGGGAAGCCAGTGAGGGACGTAATCCCTTGTTGCTGCACTACTTGGATAGACCTGCAGGGGGTGGGATCTGGAGATGGATTGAATGAACCTCCTATGTTGTGCCCAACCAAGGTCCTTGCTGGCAGGTGAAAAGATGTATTGCTTGTTTAGTTTTTCAAATATAGCTGCTAAAGGGGTTTAAAAATGTAAGAAATGTAGCAGCAAAGTTTCTAATTTGGAAGCAATTACACCTTTTGAAGATTAGACTTTTCACTATATATATATATATGTTCATTATCATTGTGCCAAACGGTTGGTATTTAGGAAATTCAGATTTGCATCAAAATATACATACTGATAGACAATTATGACCTAAATCATGTCCAGAAATAAAAAGATGAATTCTGCAAAAGTTTGAGTCAGACTCTTAACCACTGGCATTTAAATGTATCATGTTGCTATAAATTACTTAAGCAGTTTATGTCAAATACACCACGCCTATGCTAATTTGACAATTACATGGAAAACATTATGGAATATTATATTGCCATTGGTGACAAAAGTTGTAAGTTCAAAACCAGGGTGATGCACAATGAACATCTTATATCAGTAGTAATCAACCCTGCTCCTGGAGAGCTACTGCCATGCATGTTTTAGGTAGCTCCCCACTCTAACACACCTGATTCTAATTATTAACTCATTATCCAGCCCCAGACAAGCTTCAGCTGCTTCCTCTCACATTTTTGCTCAGTTGACACTAAACTAAAAAATGGTTTCTTGCTTGGTAGGTAGCTCAGCAAGATCATGACTTGCCCTTACTGTGTTGTGAGCTCAAGTCCTGGGTGTTACAGAATAAACATGCTAATGTCTAATGAGGCATTGTGTTGTGTGGATTAGAGAAGCCTGACTTTAAGGTTTGATAACTTTGGTCCGGGATGTTCTGCTGATGAACTGTATTTTTCATCTTCCTCCTGCTTCTTCTTCTTCTTCTTCCTCCTCCTCAAAATGCCCGCCCCGACTCACAGCTGCACAGCAGCTATAATTATAATTGGATCTGATTTCATAAAAAGTCATACATCAATCTCAACATCATGCTTTTACATTTTTAGTTACAGTAAACAAAACACAGCTCAATGTGCCATATCATGAGACTGGTGTACACTGCAGCAGCTGGCCACATGTAAATTACTTTGTTACTCCTAATGGAGAAAGAAGTGAGGTAATGTGCACAGACTCAGATCACTAGTGCAGATGTTAGAGCAATCCATTTGCATTTACTTCCTTTCAGTGCTTGTGAACTTACTTACAAGTCAGCAAATGACTGCAATTTCATATATAATTTTCCTGACCACTCTTGAAATAAATGATAATGATTATATAAAATATCCTGTAGTGAGGGGCACTTTATTATTTAGTAAAAGCAGCTACAACACAATGTTTATCACATTCAATAGTTTATAACATTAGAGTCAAAGTCAACCAATGCCCTCTGAGTACACATGAAGGACTGGAGAATAATCTAATGACCTTTAAAAAGCAGCTATCACAAACATTTGTTTACACAAACTGTATCTTTTGCTAACACAGGATGTAAGGAGCTAAATGTACAGAGGGACTTTGAAAAGCATCCAACAGTCTAAACCAGAAACAATTTGTAGCTTATGTAAATGTATTTATTTTGTACTGCTTATCCATTCAAAACTACCTGTACAGATATTTTCAAAGAAAATTATTTGGTATGTGGTGCTGCTGAGTATCTGCTACTCTAAGCCTCCTTTTTATGTTCTGTATGCCTCTTAGTGTCTGTGTTGTGCATTACCTTTGAAATGCAAGCACATGTTCTGCTGTGCAGTCAGTTAAATTTTATTTATATAGCGCCAATTCGTAACAGAAGTTATCATATTGCACTTTTCCTATAGAACAGGTCTAGACCGTACTCTTTATAATATTATTTACAGAGACCCAACAATTCCCACCATGAGCAAGCACTTGGTGACAGCGGCAAGGAAAAACCTCGAGCAGAACCAGACTCAGGGTGGGTGGCCATCTGCCGCTGCCAGTTGGGTTGAAAGAGACAGAGCCTTTGGCGCAAGCAGCGCACTGTGCATCAACGAAAAGCTGTTGTTGCGTGGCTCAAGCCATTGGAAATAATGGATTCAGAGCGCAGTGGTGTTGTCGCGTTGTGTCTGAAAGGACCTTTACAGTGAAAGACCCACTGGCACAACAAATGACGCAACGCTGTTGCCTCCACTTCTCACTCATTGCTGTGGGCATGTCAGCTACCAACCATTTACATGAAGTTATGCCAAGTAGCACTGTTGTTTTGTTTTGTATCTGTAATCCTGGAGGCCAGGGACATAGAAAAGAGGGATTCCAGAAAGTACAGTAATCATCTTCTCTTTCACAGACACATCAGGTAAAAACTAAACTTGCTGGCCCACCACTGCATTGCTTTTTGTTGTCAGTTTTTCAGAAAAACACTGCGTAACCACACAAATTTTGCCCTCATTTGAATAAAGTTTAGATTTTTCAACATGAGCTTACGAGAGGAAAGAGGAGACTTGCCATATCAAGGACCTCACATGTACTGCAGCCACTGGACACATCGTCATGATTCCATAACTCCTAATGGTAATCTTTCTACTTGGGTGAAGTAGTTATTTTGTCTGGCCATATAGCATTGCTGGGGTTTGAAGAGAAAGAATGGAGGGAGTGTCAGTGGATTTAAGTCTGTCAGTATTTTTCTTTAATGATATGTAATTCCCAACAATTGCTGTTTTTCAGCACACATGAACTTACTTCATTGCAAGACTACAAATGGCTGCAATTTTACACCAAATAATTATCTTGATCACTCTTGACATAAGTTATAGTGATTTGGGCACTTTGTTACTCAGCAGGGGTAAAAGCAGCTACAAATCCTAACTTGCCACAATCAGCAGTTTATACCATCAGTGTCACTAGCAATTATACTAGAACCAACCAGTGCCCTCTGACTGCACATGGGGGACTACAACTAATCTAATGACCTTTTTGAAAGCAGCTCTCATGATTGTTTTTTTTTTTTTTTTTACATATATCTCCTGCTGACACAGGATGTTAGGGCTGTTACATACATAAACCACTGGGATTTCAGTTTGACTGAGAGGACGGTAGTTAAATTCAAACTTTAAGAATAAGTAAGTAAGTATAAATAACTTTATTATATAGCACCTTTCAAGAGCAGAACATCACAAAGTGCTTCATAAAGGAAACAAGGCAACCGACATAAATGCAGACATAACTACAGAAGAATAAAACACCAAAAAAAGAGACCTAAATTAAAATAAGAGTATAACAGGTCCATGGTTCTTGAGCTGCTTTTTAAAGGTGTCCACAGAAGTCCAAAGGGAGCGAGTTCCAAAGTTTAGAAACCACAACCTCAGAAACAGTCTCCTTTAGTTTTAAGCCTGGATCAAGGAATGAAAAGCAACTCTAAAAATCACATAAATTGCTCTATTGTAACAGCACAATAACAACAACAGGCACACAGCTCTAGGTCTTGTGTGCACAGACAGTGAGGCCAGTGAAGGTGTGTACACCATTAAGCAAATTCATGGCAAACTTGCATTTGTACTTGGTGCATATGACTTCACATTTTCTATTTTACACATCAATTTCCTAACCACTCTTGAGGTGAGTTATGTTTTGTTTTTGTTTTTTTTTAAGTATTCAGTGTCAGTACACTGGCATTGCTTAATATTGCTGCCACATAATTCACTGGCTTATACCATTAGTGTACATGAGGGACAGGCAAATACTTTAATGGCCTTCTTAAATCAAGCAGGTTGGAAAACATCCAATGGTCTAAACCAGTGGGAATTCAACTTCATTCAAAATTGAGAGGATGGTAGTTTTATAGTTTAAACTTGAGACTGGAGTCAAATCAAGTCTACAAATAGCCGCTGCACCTCCAGAAGGAGTGATCATCATGACTGGGGGGTTCAATTGATGGCTTCTCCCTGTTCCTGTTCCCATCATTGTTGATTTTTGAGCTCCTGGAACAATTAAACAAGGGTTTACAGTGAGAAGTGGGTTCAATTGATTTAGTGTGCTGCATTGTCTAACATGACAAAACTCTCAAACTCTCATTACATAAAACATTATGGAAACATTGCATGCACATTCCTTCCACATTTTTAATAATTCATGGCAGTTTGGCATTGGCTGCAAAATGCAAAACTATGCACATCATAGAATCTTTCAATATTTATTGATCCGAGGTCAAGTCTCAGATTTTTGCCCTCAAGACAAGCTGAGTCTTCAAGGCAAAAGAGTCAAAAAAAGTCGCAAGTCTTCAGTTTCACAACTCGAATCCAACTCGAGACCAAGTCCCAAGTCTCATGGCTACAGCTCTGCAGCACAGTACAGAAAAAATGGGAAAAAAGATAACTATTTGACACTAGGTTTTTGAATATACATTAATAGTTACATCAGACCAGCACTAATATCTGTGAACCTACATACACATGCATGCATATACAGTAGGCAGACATACAAATGTATACATAGACTCATGTGGTAACACTTGAGGTGAGCTTTGTTGTGTTTTGTCTAAAAGTTAGAATAAAGTAGAAACAGTTCTGTATTCCAGAGTCAATCCTCTTAGCAGCATAGATATTCTTGAAGTTGCTATGGTAACAAAAATGTAGCCCATGTGTGACACTATGTAACATGCAATTATACATTTCAACTCTTATACTTATACATCTATAACAGCTTTGTGTCAACAGGCTGGTACATGTAGGTGTGAGAGGTTTTCTGTGTGGTTTTATTCTGCCTCTGATGTCATGCTGTGCTTTTCACCTGCTGCTCTACACAGGTGTTGATGGGCTGTGGAGGCTGTACTGTCAAGTAACAGTCTCTCACCTAGTGTCTAACCAGTATCCCCTTTTGGTCCACAGTTCAGTAAAATGCTATGGATACCGAACAACCTTGTGCTCTACAAATTACGTTTGTATGCAGCTATTCTGCAGTAGCAATGGTATTTAATGTGTGAAAGTCGAGGTGAGGAATGGGTCAAGTGTTTGCGTCTGACACTGCCACAGCAGGTTAACATCCAATCACAAAGGTGTCATCGTTGAAAGTTTTATCATTTAACCAGGACCCTCATAACCTTGACCAAGAGGTTTAAGTATCCTTTCCATGCTAACTCTCTGCAGTAACTATGTCCCCTAGTTACTGTTGCTACACCTGTCAAGCTTTGCACTCTTGCACACTTAGCATGGCATCTACGCAGTTTATAATGATAACGATGACGACCTGCAGTTCTTTTTTTCTCTTTATTCTCCCATTAATCATCTCACAACCCCTCACATTTATCTTGGGGCCCCTTTGGAGGGGCACACCCATAGGTTGGGAACCCCTGGACTAAACTACTTGATACATAAAGCAGTCAAAACTAGCTCCATTACAACCACTAGCAGTAAAATGCTGCTTATGCATTGATGCATCAGTATTAACAATCTAATAATGTCATATGTAATATATGGGTCATAAGGCCTATATTCTTCTGCAGAACAAGTACTTTTACTTCTGATACTTTAAGTACATTTTGCTGTAGGATTTTGAATGAAGTACTTTAACTTGTAACAGAGTATTCTTACATTATTGTATTGGTACTTTTACTTACATTGAGTAAAATATCTCAGAACTTCTGCCACCACTGGTAGCTAATAATATGCTACCCACTGGCTTTGGAAGTAATGCTACGTTATTACTCTGGGTAGCATGGTAAGATAGTTAGCTAGGCATGCTAATGTTAGCAACTAAGATTAAAACAGACAAACACACTGTTTTGAGCTTTTGGTTTTGGAAAGTTGAAAAAAACTGCTATCAATTTTACTTCAACATGGTGAAAACTCCAAAGCTTGACCTACAAGCCTCACTAACCTATATTGGACAATCACGGTCAATTAATGTGGCCTTACAGTCAAGCCACATCTCTGAATGATCATGCTAGTCATAGAACCTTTTGGTATGTTAATTTCAGCACTCATCTTTGCAAAGATGAACTGTGCAGACTATTGAGCTCTATGAGAGGGCTCCCATCTGTGTTAATAGAGGTTACTATGCATAATTAGCCATACCAATCATGCCAAATTGGGCAGAAAATATACAGTACCAGGCACAAGTTGTGATTGGTGAACATCTATCAGTTTGATGTAATGAAATGATAGATGTGATGACTCCATGTAGGGAACGGCCTTGCAGCTGGTATTCATTTTAAATCACCCCAGATGGTTTCACATGTATCCCATTCACCAACTGTTGGCCTTCATGTATTTGAATTTCTCCCTCCTTTGTCCCTGAGACACTAATACACACACAGACACACACACATATACAACAGGAAATGAGATGAAGTGGTTAGAATCACCTCCACTGCTTATTCATTAGATTCAGCACTTTCTGTTTTGACTTCAGGGCCACCTACACAAACTCCTGGGAGCACAGGTACTGTTTTTAGCATTAAGAAAACTTGAAGTTTCTTTCCCCTAAACTTCCAAGTTAATGAGCTGTGGTGTATGGGATGCTCTTTTAAGCACACTTTTAACTTCCTGTGTGGGAGCTACTTGACTGAGTTTGCAAACTAAAATATTAGAGGATTCAATGTAAAGATGTGCATAATGATTGCAATGCTGCAGTATTTTTGCAGCATGAACTTCTCCATAAGCCAACACACATATAATGCAGCTGCACTATATTTGTGGCGGTACATATGGAGAGGTTTGTGACTCACAGAGGCAAGCAGTATCTCAGAGATTGCTGCTGTTCTACAATTATTTCAGGTACTCATTGTACGTCTAATGACAGCCTGCAGATACTGTGCCAGCAGGGTTGAGAGGCAGACTTTCGAAAACGAATTAGAATACATTAAAAACATGCAACAGTAAGTACTAAGTCAGGCTTATTTAGGCTTCTAAAACGTCAAATACTGGACACAGCAGAAAACCGCAAGAACATATTTCAGCTTTTCAGGGAGAATGACAAAAGAAACCTTCTATACACTGATGCAGGTTTAACTGAGTCTAGCCAAGTGACAGGGTGGGACTTCAGTACAGCCTGCCTGCAGACGTCCACTGATGAAATGCTTCCTGTGGAGGCTCCATACTCCTGGTAGAAATACACAGAACACTGCGCGGCCACCATGAACCTCCGACAACTCCCACACTTAGCTGTCCATCGAGTTGTCAATCCAAAAACAGTTCACTGCTACTTCCACTGTTGTTTTTCAGCCCACAGTGAAAACAGATTAATGCAGGAGCTGCATCTGATAGGAGTTTTTTAGGGCGTAAAATACTGAGCTGAAAATTACAATTACTTAAACTAAAATATATGAGAATCTTCTGCCCTTATTATGTGCGTAGGTACCAACAACAGTTAGACAAAAGGCATTGTTAAAATGAATTAGGACAGAAACAAGGAAAGTGGATTTACTAAAGAATATACTAGCTGTCAAATTACATGCATTGCCCCTCATGCCACGAAGAAACAAAGTATCACCAGTCAAGATTAACATTAAGTCCCCATGGGAAGTATGACAGTAATCTAGTAAACATTCACATAGAGTACACAAGAGTAAGAGTAAAAGAGCTAAATAAGTTAGCCCACCAGTAAATTAACACTTAGAATGTTGTATTAGAAACATGTTAGCATCCGGCAGCTAGTATAATGGCTAGCTTGGTTAGCCTTTCTGGTATTTTCAGCACTGCATATAAACAGTGCAAGCTTCCGTCCATGTTTTTTTTTTTTTTTGGTACAAGAATACGCGACTGTTGGCGTTCTCGCAGGATTTGCGGGTCATCACTGACCAGTCATTCAGTGTGTGGTTTAGGAGAAGAATGATAGTTGTACCACAACTATTTTCAGTTCCACTTCTCTGACTTTTACATCATCACTTGTAAAGGTTTTGGTGATTATATGAGTAGGTCATACCTTCTAGCTTCGATGTCACATGACGAGGTGTCTTGAATGTTCCTATTGTTGCTCATTTGTGGCTTTCTTGCAGACCAATAAAGTTATTCCATTGCATCTCCACTGCTCCCAGAGTGTGTTGGCCAGCCTTTGGATTTTTGCTCCACTGCTATCTAAATAAGTCACTGTCATCAAATGGAACAGGAGGGGCAGCAAAAGAAGAAATGTGGCTGCATTAAAAGACAAAAGACTGATCTGTTGTCTGAACTTCATGTGTGAGTTTAGCAGCGGTTTGGGGAGTAGATAAAAGACGGATGTCGATATTTGCTTTGCTACTAGCATCCAACTGATGTGATTTTCCACCCCTTCCAGGTCATAGTTCATTTGAACTTTGCCTTCCGCGCTGCCTGCCCAGATCAACAAAAAGATTAGAGATCTTCCCAGAGTTTGTTGTCCTTTGCCTTTCTTTCTTTTTCTTTTTCATATGGTTGAAAGTAGTAAAGAAAATGACTTGTTCTTTGAGGAAGATGAGAAAGTTTGGAGTTGTCTTCAAAAGCTTTGCTTTGTGGATAAAACACTTCTCTACTCTCAGGATATTTTATTTATTATTTTAATATTCAATGGAGGCTCCACACTCAGGACACCTCCACTGTTATTACAAGTAACACCATCTGTACCAGTATTCCTGATGCTGCGAATATTAATTACTTTTTACATGATTGCTGTTGATAGTGTTGAAAGTATTTTTAGTAATGTATTCATTGACATTACTGTGAACAACATTCTGTGAATTGATGTGAAGAATTCAACATAGTAAAATGTCCCCATATATGATGTGCGTGACATGTTCAGGAATAGATAAAAAGTACCTTTATTTTAGGTGAAAACACCTGTGTAGTTATGTCTGTGACTATGTAGGCCTCTGGGACTGTCTTTGAAATCTGTTCACACTTGTGTGCTGTACTACATATTAATCATACAAAATGTTTAACATTAAGAATTAGTGTGAGCCAGGAAAAAAAAGGAAAAACCAAAGAAAGAAGAAAGAAGAAAGGAAATTAAAATCCTAATTTGTGCCAGATTTTATTCATTCTCCATCACAGTGTGTGCACTCCTCCAAGGAAGAGTGGGGTTATTTAAAAAAGCAATTTTTTATTTATTGCTCTCTTTGCATGAAAGCCTTTTATGTACCCTCATACGCTCTGCTTCTTCAAAAAATTAGGAAATTAACGCAAGAGTCTTCTCCTTACCATCATGCATTCTTGAGTTCAGTGTCAGAGGGAGCTGCACATCATGCAGGCTCTCAGCCACAACCAGAACATGAGTCACAGAGATTGAGCTACAAGGTTTTAACACAACATCAGCAAACATGATGAGTTTATTATTAAGTGTTAATGTTCATTTGCACATGTATGCGCAGCACTGAAAGGTAACACTAAAAGTGCTTGAGGTGACTGATACACCTGCTGGTCATATTTACAGTATAATCAGTGGTGTTAATGGTTCTGGCTCTCCAACCTGCTTTCTCTCACACTCAGATTTACATCAACCCCTTATCAACTCCATCATCATAATGATAGTAATTACAAGTACAGAGTGGAGTGTAGCAATGATAATTAGCATATTCTCAAAGCCAAATACTAATGGATCTGGTATGCATTGTGTGTGTGTGTGTGTGTGTTTGTGTGTGCCCTACCCCTGTCACAAGCCTGCATGTCTCCTCTTGCTCGCCAAAGAAAACAAAATTCCAATTAACCAACAACTTGCTCTGAAGTGGAAATGAGAGATTGAGAAACTCAGACAAAAGCACAGGCACATACCAGACTGGAATAACAATACAGATCATTGACTGCAGGAGCTACAACACATTCCTATAACAAATAACCTAGAATTTACTAGGATGAACTAAAAATAACCTCACCTGTACTCAGAATGGGTGTGGTTACATGTGCATAATAATCACAGTATAGTCAGTAAAGCTGCACTAATGTATATTTGTATATCAGCAATCGAAAAAAAAAACTGGTGTAACTAGGTGTAACTGGGTCACTTGTACTGACAAACCTACAGAAAATGTCCACCCAACTCTGCAGTTCCTTTTCATCTTCATGGAGTGTATCAGCATCTTTCAGCTCATTGGTTGGGTTTTACAGCCCACAAGTTTACTGTTTGGTTCACGGCATATAGACAAAGTTATCGACTAGCTGGTGGACATAGCGGAGCATGTAGCAACTACACAGCCAGATATTTCCCTCGGTAGCTGGTGGAGACCACGAATAAAGCTATAAAGGACACTACTCCAAATGAATGATGATATTGCTCCATGTCAGCTGGATGTGTAAACCATAGGGATGTTAAGAAGAACTGGATACTGTGTTCACAGATGATGCCCCATTCATTCTTATGAAAGTTTCTCACTGGGCGCATTCGCCGAAAAAGCCTCCCTGGGCTTCCTCACGCTTCACTGTTTTGGGGCCCACAGAGTCCTCTAATTGAGAGCATGCGGATCTGAGAATTCTGCTAGCCGAGCTGGCTGATTTCCTGTTGGCTCTCCGCACACATGAATGGGTTAAAATAATCTAATCATACGGTTCTTCTAAACTTTCCAAAGGTTATTGGACCAAATTGATCAAATTCGGATAATAAAAATAGTCATTCAGGGTATTTGTGGCGCTAAGAAAAATGTATTCACTGTTTTACAGCCACTCCTTTTCCAATGATTGGGTGTGGAAAAAATGTTGTTGGGCCAGTGTACATCACGTGATGACCCCGGAAGTTGCAATACTCCTACTGCTACCAAGATCAGTTAATGAAGAGAAGAGTCCAGGTACTTCAGTTCAGATGTGAAGTTGTGACGTCACGTCCGAGCACCTCTGTTCCACTAGCCTCTGTAACTGCAATCTCTCATTCAGCATTTCTTTCATTGGCCTTTCTGAAAAAATGAAACGTGTTCCTAGGGCTTACTTTCCATATTCTAAGACAAATCGGCATCCATTATAGCAGTTGCTCTTAGACACTGAAACCTTGGTTACATCATTGTAACTTGGTTTTGTCCATATCCATAAAATTCACCAACGCTGTCTTCTAAAGTCATATTTCCAACTTTCTAGCCATACTCTCTGCTGTCTTCTACACCGTTTGCTCCTCTCTGTCCTGCTGTTATTACAGACATGTCCGAACTAGCCGTGGCTTCTTGACTCTCTCATGGACTTGATTCTTTTGTTGAGCCCTTACATTTAACCTGCGGTCTAGGGCATATGGGAAATGGTGTTCAATAAAGGCAGCTAAAAACAGAACCATGTGACATACTGCTGAGAACAGCTAGGTTTCAAGGCTGGATTTTTAGTAATTTACAAATATCAATGGGATTTTGAATGAGGTTTTCAAACTTCTGTAACAGAACCCGGAAGTTATGATTTCACTTCGGCCCTCTATGGCTGTGTCTGAAAACACTCCCTAGGTACTATATAGTGCTCTACATATACTGTCCACAATTTTATTTGAGTGTCTGAATCTGAAAGTGTGAAAATTGATCCACTATATAGTGTCCTCAAAAAAGCCATAATGAATGAAAAGAGTACCATGGCATGTACACTACTTTCTACTAACAATCCTACAATTCAATGCGCTACATTTTATAGATGTGAAAATTACAGTTGTGCAACTCAACAGCTGTTAGTGCTGAAAAATGATGATGATAAGTAAGTGTCTTTACTGCTCACTAGTGAGTAAACTACTGATTGTCCATTATATAAAGAGTAGGGAATGACTGAGCAAGGGAGGGATTTCGGACACAGCCTACATGGGTTGTTTATGGGACTGTTACTTTAATATTTGTCATTTCCATTTTAACAGAATATAATTCAATTCAAGGCAGAAGACATTCGTTCCACATGTTACAAAGCCCTCTCAATCTGACCATTACATTTTTTTTTTCGCAGCGCACATTTTGACTTGAGAAAAGCACAGGTTATACTAATAACATTAACAATGACTCCATTCTATTAAAGTGTGTCAGTAAGCCATGACAGTGTGACAGTGAACCAACATGACTAACACCAGGACCCTAGAACTGAAGCTAAAATAAAATGAAATTCAGCCATAATTAATTTTAATAATTACACCGTGTTTTTCCTACTGTGACATGTCAAGATGTCTGCCTATTGTTTGCAATGGGCAGTTGGTCTTGTTCAAGTAATGCAGAAATCAGTGACAACCTATATGCAAATTGTAACAATGAGCTCAGCTTGAGTTTAGATTGGCTGTGAATAGGTTTTTTACCACTTGTCCTAACACGTGTGAGGCAGATTCTTTCATTCCCTTACAAATCAAGTGAAAAGCCCTTTTATTCAGTAGCTTAGTTTGACATGTTTTTTACTTTTTTACTATGTAATATGTATTTAGCATATCAATTCTGGATCCACTTTAGTTAATTAATGTATCTGCTTTAGTCAGGATGTTTTCATTCGATTATTGTTTATTTGGTTTCTTGTTTGCTGTTATTTCTAACCATTGCTTCCTCAGAGTTTCACTTCCTGGTTGAGAATGATGCTCTCATGAACACGCACACCTGAATGCTGAATCCATGTCCAAAGCTAAAAAAACAGCAGGCTGCAAAAAATGGCAACAAGCATGGATGAGATTGACACAGCTGTACAGGTTGTTTCAAATCAATTTACAGAAATAAGAACTCTTAAATCTGCATACTTCCTCAATCGACATGAGAAACATTAACTGCTCCTAAAAACCACTACTGCAGGTTTTGTGTCAACTGTAAATGATGTCAGTGGGAAAAATACATCAGTCACTACTACTAATTGGTCGCGGCAAAATAACACCACCACCAAAACAGAAAACGACTAACACGAACAGAACATTATGAACTAAATAATGAAGAGAAATAAAATGGCAAATCATATATGATTATCAGGACAGGATTGTGCAGCCTTATTAGAGATATTTGCTCTTTGAGTGTTTCTCAGTTTCATTTTGTGTCAGTAATGTTTTGTTAATTTCTGTGGGAAAGCACAATGCAAGTTCCACATACCTGTATGATGTTTAAGTAATAATAATGTAATGGTAGTGGTTATATTAATATTAATAAAATAATAATAAAAGGAATGATAGTGATAGGAATAATAATGATAGTAAAAGTAATAAGACTAATAATAATAATTGCAGCAGCAGTCGTCGAGCAGGGGGGCAGCAGGTGGCCCGCAATCATAGATCCAGACTCTGCAGCTCTGGAGGCAGAAATGCCCGATGAAAGCGACAGAAAGAGAGAGGAGAGAGACAAGAAAGCACAAAACTACGGGAGAGAGAAGATGTCGTGTTAGTAACATGCATTAATTGGGATAAGAATGCATACAGATGGAGAGGGAGAGGAGGAGAGAGGAGCTCAGTGCATCATGGGAAGTCTCTAGGTCTATAGCAGCATAACTAAGGGATGGTTCAGGACTCACCTGAGCCAGCCCTAACTATAAGCTTTATCAAAGAGGAAAGTCTTAAGCCTACTTATAAATGTGGCGATGGTGTCTGCCTCCCGAACCCAAACTGGGACCTGATTCCACAGGAGAGGAGCTTGATAACTGAAGGCTCTGGCTCCCAATCTACCTTTGTAGACTGTAGGAACCACAAGTAACCCTGTATTCTGGAAGCGCAGTGTTCTAGTGGGGTAATAAGGTACTGTGAGCTCTTTAAGATACGATGGTGCCAGACTATTAAGAGCTTTGTAGGTGAGGTGAAGGATTTTAAATTCTATTCTGGGTTTTACAGGGAGCCAGTGCAGAGAAGCTAATATTGGAAAAATAAGATCTCTTTTCCTAGTTCTTGTCAGTACACGTGCCGCAGCATTCTGGATCAAGTGGAGAGTCTTAAGGGACTTATTTGGGCAGCCTGATAATAAGGAATTGCAATAATCCAGCCTAGAAGTAACAAATGCATGGACCAGTTTTTCTGCATCATTTTGAGACAGGATGTGCCTGATTTTTGCAATGTTACGTTGGTGAAAAAAGGCAGTCCTTGAAGTTTATTTCATGTGGGAGTTAAAGGACAAATCCAGATCAAAGATAACTCTAGGTTCCTTACGGTGGTGCTGGAGGCCAGGACAATGCCAGCTAGAGTAACTATATCTTTAGATAATGTGTCTCAGAGGTTTTTTTTAACCATAACAAAATAAAATCCAGATAGTAAGTGTTTGCAATGCCACAGATTAAAGATATAAGATATAGATAGTTATACTGGTTAAACAAATAAACAGCAAGCATGATTAGAAACACATAAAGGTGCACATGGGACAAATGGTGTGCTCTCACCACTTTGTCACAACGATTATTTGCTTTAGATGAGGAGATCGATACCACTGTCAGCCAAGCTAGCTGTTTCCCCGTTTTCAGTCTTTATGCTAAGCTAAGTAATCGTCTCCTGGCTGTAGCTTCATATTCATAGTACAGACATGAGAGTGGTATCGATCTTCTCATCTAAGTCTCTGCACGAAAGCAAATAAGCATATTTCCTAAAATGACGTCACAATTTGATACTATGTTGATTGGCGCTTTCTTAAAGCAGCACATGCCATCTCTTAACATGTTTAAGTTTTTATTGTGTTTGGATTTGCTCACTAAAGATGCAGTGTGTGTTTATCAGCCTCTTTTTGACAGCTTGAAGACCTCTTTCCACCCCAATCTTCCCCAGAAAGCTATTATCCCTTCCCCTTTACCTAACTGTATTGTTACATTTTGGTTTAAATCTAGATTGAAGGAAATTGTAGGTAAATTCAGCCCAACTTTGTTATTTAGACGGATGAGATTTCACCTAAAATTCTTCCCTTGTGCCGCTTAAACATGATGAAGCACGTCCTTGTGCTGTCTAATTCCCAAAGTTGACTTCTTATTCTTAGTGAAAGGGCAGTAGGTCCAGCAAGATAATTCCAGCACTCACAGGGGAAGATTAACAACCCCACAGAGGGCTTGGCTGTAGCTTGTCAATCAGGCAACTCACTGCTCCTTTTCAGTGCTTTGTTCTTTGAGCTCATGCAAAGGGCACCTACTCGTGTCCATCACTTGGAACTTCTTCAGAATATCCTTGCTGAAGTGCTCCAAGAGAAAGAATTGAGAATGAAAAAACACCACCACAATTGTAAGATGAAACAAAGGGATAGTTGTCATTCATCTCATGTTCGTATTCCTCTACAATATAAGAAGCAATGCTTTTATAAGGGAAAGCAAGGCAAAGATAAGGAAATGGCTTGGAAATTACATTTGCTATACAACCATTTGTACCAGTCACGAGATAACAAAGGAAATTTCTATTCACATTATCATCCTCTGCAGACTTATCAAGAACCAATTGTAAATATATTCTGCAAGCCTATATCACACACATTAATTAGCAGAAGATTCATACACTTTGTGCTCAGGACATAGAGTACAAAGTGTATAGGACCATTTGTCAGATAGATGCTGTGCAACTAATGCAATCAAATTTTCTTTACTTCAACTGTTATGAGGAAAAATCAAAGCCGACAAAGAAGAGGAAGTCTTCACTTGAGCCCAATATTCTTTGAAAACGCTCAGATGACATATTGTCGAGATATCTTTTGAAAGTGTGTCAAAAGAAGTGTCACAATGCACTGCCTGAAGCAGCTCAGGGACAGATAATTACAGGTGGCAATTACAGTTTGAAAAAGGCACACAGGTTGGTGTTTTGCACAAAAGACAAGATACATTTACCCATTCTTCATCCTATGTATTGTACATCCTGCAGAGCCACTTGGACACTCTGCTCCTTTCCTGCTGCCACATGTCCACAGCAGGCAGGAAGTCAACAACAGTGAGAGATACAGAAAGAAAAGTGTTGTAACACTTATTAATTTATGGTCTCGGTTTAAATGTTTTTACTCAGGAACTGGCAGCAGATGCACACAGGAAAAAACACTGATTTTGTGAAAATAGACTCCTTAAAAGTTTTGACGTGCAAGTAATAAAAGCCAGAATATAGAACACAGCAACAAAAGAAAATAAAAGCTGTTGGCTCCGCGTCCGCAGCTCATCTTCCCTAATCAATCCATATCTGGTTATGGTTAAGGTTACACTTTGCTCCTATCAGAGATTTTACTGATGTCTGGCCAAGTAGCTGGCCCTTTTTTAGATACCAATAGTAAGCCCACATACCTCTCAGGCACATATATTATAGAGAAAAATATTGCTTACACTTTTGGGAATCAGATAGAATGAAAATAACAGGTCAGATCAATGGTGCACGGCATCAATAAAGTGTACAGTTGAATGCCGGTGGAAACATCCATGAGTACGGGAGGCTCTTTCACTCAGACTTGAACCACAGCAACACATAAAGTACCGGAGGTGACAGATTATCAATAACCCTATTATATGACTTGCCAGGGGATGTGACAGTGAACCCTGCCACCATGTCACGTCACAACAGCCTGCAAAAATCATTTGTTGTTAGTTCTTCTGCAGCTAGCAACCTAAATGGATGGCTCATGTTGTTACATTCACACATTCTGTGTGAGCTTTCTGCCATGACAAGGTGAAGCGTGAAGCCCCTTAACCAGGTGCAGGTGCCTTTACTACACGTGTCAAAAATACACCCATATAGAGATGCAAAGTGGAAGGTTATTTTGCTCATCAGAGTTATGGAAGTAAACGTTCCATTCATTTTCTGCATAGACAATGGTAAGTGCCTTACAATCAGAACACTCCCAATGCTTGGATGAACATAAAACTCATCGGTACAAAAGATAAGCAACAGTGCCACAAAACTTCAGGTTCTGTGATAAAAAAGTAAAAGGCACAAGCTGCGAATATAAAAAGTGCCTGCTACAAATATTGTCTTTGTATCCAGAGCCTGATTTAGCTTAGTGCTCTGTGCCATAGGCCCTGATGTCCAAAACGTATTAAAAACACATCGATAAGTCACACTGTTGCACTGGGTGACATGTTCTTGCATAACCATGAACATGGGCAAGGTAGTTTATGTTTTAGTCAATCCCACATAAACCATCCTGGTTTTCACTATTGCACCAAATCTGTATTCTTGTTATATTATACAGCTGAAAACAGAAATGAAACTTCTATGCGAGACATTTTTTTTTATAGATTTCCATCTTAAGTAGGAAAGAATGGGCTTACAGATGAGTGCCACAGACAGAGTAGGGAAGTTGGAAAACGCATTGTTGGTTTTGGTCTTTTTGTGAGATTTATTGACAAAAGGCAAAATATAGAAAAACACCAGCATCATCCTTTAAGGAGAGTCAAAGTCACCTACGACTCCCAACGAGCATTTCTGTTAGAAACAACCAATCACCAAGCTTAAGATTCAGTTGCGTGCAATGCTAACAGCGAGCGAGAGCTAAAGCTTATGCTTTGTAGAAACCAGATACAACATTTAGCAGTTTAAATCAATTAACATATCATTTCAGATATTGGGTCAATTTTGGATGAAGTCAGCAACTATGCTGCAGCGTTTTTTTGTTACCAACTGAAACAACCATCCGCCATAAGAATAAAAAAAACAATGATTTCTCAGAACCAAAGCTGAAATTATTTAGACTGATGGACAACATATACCGGTAGTATTGTTAATCATTCAAGACATCCCCTGTGCTTCTGTCTATCCATCCATCCATTTTCTATACCCACGTATCCTGTGATTCTATCTTTTATTGATGAATATTGAGGATATCAGTAAAACAACTTACAATTGGAATATGCAGTGAATGCAGGAAATATTTCTCACTTTGCAACTCTACCCACCTACAATGCAAACAACATCCAATGTGAGGAGAGAAAGGTGTTCACACAAATTTCACACAGTAACTCACGTTTCTGAGAGCGTGTATTTTGCCATTCAGTCATGTTACTCAGAGGCACATATACCCAGAGCTACATACATACTGTAAAAACAATACCTTCTCAAGACACTGCCTTCAGACCGCATGCTTCCAGATAGCAACACTGCCATCTGCTGCCTCCAGACTAAAGCCTAATGGGTTATCATCAGACCAGCTTCCTTTTTTGCCTTTCACAGACACCCTGAAAAAGACATGAAGAAATAATTTTACAAAGCAGTTATGTTCAAGTGCTTAATGAATGGTAATTAGCCCTGTTGATTGCGATGACTTAACCTTCCTTTTCTCTCCTGCTCTGGTTTTCTGTTCCAGGCTCAGGGGCTCCCATGATACAGAGCAGCAGCCTGCAGCTCACTGCAGCTGAGAAATGAACCCCAGCACCAATAATCTTCCCTCAGTTTCATCACTGATTCATTGCAAAGCTTCCCAAGGCATTATTATGGAACGAATATTTGCTTTCTGGTGCAACACATTCAATATCAGTCTGCTGTATAGCGTTAAATTAGTTTTAATCCTGGAAGCTGTGAGTTATAGATGAAAGTTTAAAGAAGGCTTTTAGTGGAGTGCTCTGCAGGGATGTCAATTCCCAAATCCCTAATACATGACAAAGCTCCTGTAGCCATCATTTGCCTCCAAAATCTATAAACACGTTCAGTTTCTTGGTACAAACTCAGGCCACTGATTAATGACAGGATTTTCTTAAAATCTCCAAAATTCTAATCTTCATTTGTATTTAACTGTAAATCGCTGAATCTCTTGGGCCAAGGCAAGGCACGGTGGGATTAGATCAAGTACAGTATTATTTGTTCAAAGTGAAACAAATAATTGGAATAATAATTGGACTGGCATCATGGTTTTAACCAATGAGATTCTATGAAGTCAGAAATGACTTAAACCTCAACGAATGGACCCATGACCCTCAAGGAAGGATGGATGGATGGATCAATGAATGGAGCTACAGACATAACTGGCAAATATAAATATTGAATTGGGTATTACATTTTAAAAACAATATCAGTCATTTAAATTAGATTAGAATTTGATTTTTTTGGCCACTTGGTGGCAGGGAAACAAGCTGAATCGCCTTTTAAAGTTGTTATGAATGTGTTAACAAACAGTTGCATTTACTTGGAGTGGTATCGCTGGCCACCTGATGAATGTAAGTCCAATATTCACTCTGTTTGTTCTCTTTAAGTCTCCACCCATGAAATATCTGGGTCTTTAGCTTCTAAATGCTCCACTATGTTGTTCACCAGCTAGTTGCTAACTTTGTCTGCTGTTTGGTGCTGAGCAGGTACAGCGTGCTGTGGGCTGAAAACAGCTATCTGCTGCAACTGGAAACAAGGTCGACGAGAGTGGTGAAACTGAACCCAAACAGTGAAGTTGCAGGCTGCGGACTGGCTTTATTATAATGTCACTGACTTCTTGCCTTTTGCATTGGGCTTCTGCTTAGAAACATTTTTGTTCTTGTGGAATGCTTTTTGAGGTTTTAAGTGTCACACCACCACGAGAAACACTGTTCCAGTAAATATTAGTTCTTAACGACTTGTGGCTTCTTGAAGTACAGGTATCTGACTGCTGGTTGCCTGTCCCACCCAGGCCCTCTCCACAAAATTAGGTTTTTCTGCTAAAAAAAAAACAAACTCCAGGCCCTAAAATGTCCCCTGACAGACGTATAAAGTGACATCATTGGTGCTGCATTTATTTTCTCTCCAGACTGTGGGTTTCACTCCACCACTAAGTTGTTTCTGCTTCCAGATCAGTCCCACTTCAGAAATGTCTGTAGAGTTACAACTCTGTTCTACAAAAAAATCCACCTTTTCCCCTGCCTGAAAAGACCTCTGTGTTACATTATACCAGACAGGATACGGTGCCAGCTTCCCTTCTCCAGAGGTCATGTTTTCTATCCTCCATTAGCTCAATGTGACGGCTACAGGCTGCTGTGCTGTCAATTATTCACACTCCCTTTGTCTGAGTAGCCCTGATGCTCTGGCACTGGGAGTGCAAGTAGACAACCTCTTTTCAGCTCCTGGCAGTCATCTGGCCTCCACTGTCTGCTGACTAGTAAGAGTAGATTTTTTACTTTGTTACACTTTGAGTGACCTGCAAAGTACTTTTTTTGTTTTGTTCACACTTAACTTTTTTGTTGATGTAATCAGTCAATTTGCATGGGAAGTACAGTAATGTAGGTCTTTAGATACATGTAGCTTTGTGTAATAAGTTTTTTATATACTGTATGCTAACTTATAACAGTATAACAGATTAGGAAACTTTGTAAGACGACATATATTTCTTTTTTTCCCTTCTGCCTTTAGGTGACTTTTCCTTCACTATCATTTCTCGCCTCTTCGGTTCTTCTGGGAGTTTAAGCTTGTTAAAAGGGATGTTAAGTGTCTCCCAGACCTGAAATATAGCAACTGCTCAGACAGAAATTTCTTCACTGCTCTGAGCAACTTCCCATTCAACACAACGTATTTGGATCTGTTCAAGGAACCTTCTGACAGAGCTCCCCTGGGGCTCCTTTTGGGCACTTTGAGGTCTGAAGTGTTGGAAAGAGAATAACATCACTTCTGTAGGAGGCAGAACTTTCATCAACCTCCAAAGTTTACAGAGGCTGAACCAGACTTCTCTCTGGGAGCTTCCTCACAGAGCTTGTCCTGGCTCAAAACTACTCCGCTGTCCTGGAAAGCAGAACTTTTGAGAACCTGGACCATCTTGTGAAGCTGCCTACGTCATACAGCATGTCAAGTCCAGCAGCCCTCAGCAGCATGTTTTGTGCCAGAGGAGTGTGGGGCTGGAGGCTTACTGTGAACATTAGGAGCTAGTCATTTTTATGACAGGATAATGAAGGGGCTGAAGTTAATCACCACTTCTTCTTTTCAATGTCCATGATTGCTCTTTGAATATTCTTAGGCCTATAATTCAAAAGAACAGATCCCTATTTCTTTATGTTGAAAACTAATTTCTGGTGAGATAATAGATATAATTTTCAATTAACTGCAGGTGGCAGAGTTTTGTTTCAGACGGCAGTCATTATCGCAATCAGCATGGCCTTCTTGTCAGCGGGTCCTGTCCCTACATCATACAGGAATTCAGAGGAAAAGGTTGCTTGAGTCGTTTTGATGATAAGGTTTTGGACTGTTTGGGCAGCACATATTTTCTTACAGAGCTTTTGTCTGCTCTGTCAGCATAATACAAATGGAGGATTGCGACAGTAGCTTTATTGTCTTCTCTTTTCCTCCCAGGTGGCCATGCTGGAGAACATCAGGGCAAGACAAGAACAGCTTGGTTTGGTTCATCCATGTCTGGCCTGCTAGAGATCTACGAAAAAACTCCTGATGATGGAGAGACGCGGCGCAGACCACTGTCTCTGGTCAGGATTCGGCTCATCATACAACAGGTACAGAATATGTGGTTTTAATCATTCTCTTAGCAGACTCATGGTAACATATTGAGCCGCATTTAATACTCATTAATAAAAGCAGTACGCAAACTGCTTCCACGGCAGCAAAAGGAAAACTACACTCTCTACATGTGCTCAGGGCTTTTGATGTCTTGGGGACCTTTCAGGTCAAACTAATCCACCATCATGTGACCATTCAAGTCAGAGCCAAGCAAGGCATCATAATTCAGCCTCTAGGTTTCAGGTCGTTTCAACATGGCAAGCCAAACGAATGACAGATATATAATTTTTTCACACATCCAGCTTAACATTGCAATTCACATCTGGTTATATAGTGTGATTCTGTGTGTCCTGTTGTATTCTCTGCCTCATATTTCGCTCTTCTTTTCATCCTCAGGGCTCCAGAGGGTGTCTTGGAGAGCTGGAGACATATTGTGGGGTCTTGGATGTGCTGCAACCTGTTCACTATCCACTGGTGAGCAATCTAATATAGCTAGATTAGTTTGTATAGTCTGGGCGCTGTACCAGATTGTTGTGGTGAAGAGGGAGCTGAGCCAGAGGATGAAGGTATAATTGAGTGATATCTTTGCTAAGAACTGGCAGCAGGAAGCAAGTTAATGGAGATTTCCCCACATCTCTCCTGTATACTCTGATATTGAACGCAGTTTATCCTTGTATCTGTGCTGGTGATCAATTCTTGATTAGAACAAGAGCCTCCGCCAGCAAATAGGAACACAAACTAATAATCTCTCTCAAAGAGGGGAGCGCTGACCCAGTCCTTCAGAATACAAGACCAAATAAGTAGACTTAACAGAACACAGACGTTAAGCTTTGAAGGAGGCTGTGATTGGCTAAGTGATAAGGGAGCGGTGATTGGTGACTGGCGATTGGAAAAATGCTTATTAGGAAATAAATGTCAAAGGAAAATCATCATTATGAAATAAAACTTTTTAAAAAGAACAGCATTTTGCACTTTATTGGATCAGTTATTTATTTAATATTGGCACTTTATTTAATAATACAGCAGTGTTAGAAACAAAACCACCTGAAATACAGCTGTGTTTAAATACGGCTGGAGTCTGACTTTCCACTGCTCCGTTCATTTTAAAATAACGGACTGTTCAAGCTGTCTCCCAGTTCTTCTCTCATTATGGCAGTGACGCACCCTCTTTTCATGATTCCATGTAAGAAAGTAGAATTTCTACCTTTCCTTCATCTCTGGCATGCAGTCACAACAGAAGACAACACATTTTGTAGATTCAAAATTTATTCTTTTAATACATACATATTATTTAGGATGTACAACAGAAGACAGCTGGATCAATAATGGACAAGTGGCCCAGGGTTCACTCAGGGAGCTGATCAGCCAGTGGCAGGGGCTGAATTAGTGACAGGCCTGTGGACTCACTTCAGCCAGATGTATTTGTCTCCGACGTCTGCATTATAACCAGGGGCATACTTCTTCCCAGGGAGCTACAAGGACAAACACAAATGAACAATTCAAGTAAAAAGGAACAAGACTGAACATTCAAAACAGCAGAATCACATACAAGTTACAAAAAACAACTTAGGCATGTTGGAAAATTAAGTATAATTCTGTATTTCAAATGAACTGGTTCTAATTGAAATAGCTGAAAGATAACTGGGTTACCTGTTAAATTTATTTGATTAATTTTTTGATACTTTTAACACTAAATATAAAAGACATTTAATTTACAAGTGCAGGAAGGTTGTTTATTTGATCAGCAGAAAATGACTCAATTATGACAGCTGATTAATAAGTTAAATCATGCGAGTAAAAAACAACAACCAACCATTTTCTTGTTACACCTTTAAATGTAATACCTTCAGGTTTTTTTAAACAATACTTTTTCATAAAATGTACAATGGAAGCTGCAATACATCAGTGTCGCAAACGTCCTTCCATGACTTTACTTTGTCATCTGAAATGTGCTGAGGGAGATTACGCCACCACAGTTCTCATTCTCTCCACTGAGATCCAGGCTCAGAACAAAATGTCAGGTCACAGCCTCCTGTAGCATTATGCAGCCTGATTTTTGCAGCAGGGGGAGACAAAAAAGTCTCCAGTCAATAAACAGAAAAGGTCAGACCCAAATGTTTCCCTGCAAGACTGATGATACCAAAAGCCTTGTAGAATATTCCACATCTGGCATTTGCCTTCTCTGTAACTATGAGTTGTTCGATATTTTAGCGGAAGGAAATGAGTGTCATTAGGCTGACAGTACAGCACAGGCTTCATATGGCAAAGGGTAGAGAAATAGAAGTATTTAATATAAACAGTGAGGATTTAGACAGAGGCAGGGCTCCTCAATATGATTTGGTAGGTTTCATTAAACACAATAATGCAACTTATCCTCAGATAATAACAAAACATAAAACCAACCCTTCCTCCTGCCACACAACTGAACACAACACAGCAAGCAATGTCTCATTACGGATGTCCCCAGCTGATCAGGGCAGAAAAAAAAGAAAATTGGCTAATAAACAAGGAAACATTTCTTATTCTTTGTGTACTGTGAACGAGACGCAGGCTAATATATCAGCCAATATTAGCTTATCAAAGATACAGTACATCTGTATTTGCGTATGTCAGCCAACGTGCTGACGCGCGGACGTTCGCGGTGCTCTGAGCGGAGTGGGGGGGTCCTCAAGGCATCTTGGTTGCATTTTTTTATTGACCAGATAAAAAAAAAAAAGATTAAAAAAAGAAGGCACCCCGTGGAGTTTTCTTGTACACAAATTAAGTCTTGTTTACGTTCAGTTTTCCAATCCAAGATGCTTTGTGTGTATCCTTGAAGCCTGCGACCACAAAACAAACGGGGACTTGCTCGTAAAAATTTTGCTGCATAGCACCATAAGCAGTCAAAAAATCCACAGGGTACATTTAAGGGATCCAGCTTGTTCCTCAGTCCTCTAACTTCACAATTACATTGGCCGATGTATCATTATCAGATTTTCACAGAAGTCACATATCTATTGTACCAGCCTAAATTTAGTATCAGTTGGGCTATATTGTGAGCCATTGTGTTCAAACACCACAAACTGTGTCACTACGCTCTCTCGAAATATTAACACACAACGCTGATACAAAGAACTGCAAAATGAACCATAAAAATAAATACCATTGTTTGCTTCGTTTACTGCAGTAAAAAAACAAAAAAAATAAATAAACACACACTTTGTGTCAATTTCAGCATTTCTCAGATCATGCCTCTAACGTGCTGCTGTTTTTTTTCATGCTGAGGACGAAGAGAGAACCTTCCTGCCACAACAGAGCCACATTCCTCTCCACAGATATTATACGCAACACTATATAGAGCACAAACCTATAGAGGACACATACTGCCACAGGACACCCCACAATAACCTTACTGGACACTACAGAGGAAACTGACATGATTATACAAAACACTATAAAAAAAGATACCATACAAGTAACTACAGGACACCACACAAAACCCAAATTAAAGGAAAACATTCAAATAAAGCTGTGATGCAGGTTGCATTTTCCTGATGCTGAGCTTTTCTCCTGTTAGAAATATACATCTCAACTGGATTGGCTCAATGCAAGTAAATCATTTAGGATTTTCACTCATTCCACTGCTGTTCTGCTTCATGCAGCAGCCATCTAACATGGCATGTGTGCAACTTGAAGAGAGACATCTCTGTGTAGAATCTATCTAATATATCTCTATCTTTAGATAGAGATAGAAAGAGAGATGGGGAATGACATGCAGCAAAGCCACCAGGCCAGACCGGCAAGTGAGAAAGAACATCTTATCTGTACATACCGATTTATAGGCATAGTATTTTTCATCGTACTCGTGGGCCCCGATGGTTATCTCTGGTAGAAACCTTGGTATGTGGGTCAGGGTTGCCACCTTCTGTTTGTCTTCCACGCTGTCAAACATGGAGAAAAAAAAAAATCAGCTTATAGCAAAGTGTTGGTAGAAGCTGATGTATGAATGGCGTACAGTATAAAAAAAGGCAATCAGAACAAATCTGCATTTTCAGTTCCCCGTGTGATTCATTTCAGGTACTTTGCATATTTACCCATAATGAGTGTGACATGGCTGAGGCTGTGATATGTTGGTGTGAATCTGACTTCACCTGTTGAAGATGTTTCTCTGTGTAATTTGCATTTCAGTTAGGAAGCTTATAACACTAAGAACTCACAACATCCTCATGTGGTGGTAGGTGACATCATCCTGCTCCAGCCACGGCCCCTTTTCAAACTTCAAATACTCGATGTCTTCTGCCACCTGTGAACAGCACACAATTAATAAGCTGTCTACAGAAATAGTAAATAGTTTTTAGGGGTCGAAATAACTCAACCCAAAAATGATTCACCAGCTACTGTCCACTATAGCCTTACCCTTTCAACATCTTGGGCTTGGGTTGCATCGTATGCGAGCACTTCTGATGTTTCGCTAAAAGACAAACACAGAAACCTCGCTTTAGGCACACACTCACACAAAAGACACATATGTAATTTGACAGTGGTCAGAGATCTATTACACAGTCTTTTTTCACAAGTTTAACTACTAACCTGATTTTGGGCAGGAACGACTTCTTGTAGCTATCCTCAATGCTCTTCAGATATGTCAGCGGCACATTCTGAAGATAAGACTGAGAATAAACAGATTCCCTCTTAATAAATGATTAACATGAAGCTTAAAAAGCCTGATTAGAACATCCCACTTTATACTGTCCTTTTTATATAAACATTTTATTTGGAATCAGCGTATCCAATCCTCTGAGGTGTTTTTGTTGTTCCAACTGAAAATGGAAGATTATGCCCTCTATTGAGAGTGAATGAGTGAGACTGAAATATTTTGACATAATTAGAGTATCCTAAAGAGATGGCAGTATCCTGTGGTTTCAGTGAGTGTGTCTCGCTACCTTGCTGCTCTGTTTTAGCTTCTTCTGCACCTCCTCAGCTGGCAGGTCAACATAGATGGCGAGGTGCGGCGGCAGGAACTCACAGATGCTAATGCCTTTGATCTCATTGTAGTGCTGCACACCTGCAAGCCACAGGACATTTCTTTAAGAAATGTGTCATGTGTGGACCGCAATTTGTTTTTGCAATACACATCATGCCCACATTTTACATGTATTTTTATGATTTTATCATTTTGTCTGACCAAATGAAACCAAATGAGATGAAAACAGAACTGAACTGGGAAATCCCTGTCAATACTTTTGATGGTTGTGCTTGCTATGTGCTGTCATATTTCAGTGGGAGGTTAAATCAAGACCATTTGCCTGCATCTTTAGTGACACTGAATACTCACACTCCTTCCGGATGTATCCCTGCTTGAACATAGCGTCTAGGAAGACCACGTCACTGAAGGGAGAACGCTCCAGGATTACTCCTTGGCCTTGAACACAGAAGATCAGGATACAGATGAGTAATTCCGTTAATACACTGTAAATCCTGTCATACATACACCCATTTCTAAATATTATTACTGAAATATAATATTATTATTATTACTACTGATATCACAAGGGCTGCAAACTTAATTGTATATTTGTATATGACACACAAACATGATTTTCAAAATACGTACAAACCCGCTGTTTACCATGTAAGTGACCTAACAGGCCACTGAGGTGCAAGTCTTAATCCCAAGTCTGACTCCCATGTTAGCATAGCAGAGGAAACAACAGTGCATCGGAGTCAGTGATACCTGTGGTGAGCAGGTGTTCGATGGCGTCAGAGTACTGAAGCAGCCTCATGGTGTACATCCACAGCTGCAGTCTGTAGCTGTTTCCATCAGCAGCTTTGGGGTCTGTGTAGAACTTCTCCAGGCTGCACATCCCGTTGAAGTCAACAGGAAGTGGCTCCTTCTCCGCGGTCATCTTGTCCAAGTAGTAGGTGTCGGGCTCGGGCATGTAGAGCATCCCTGTAGATACAGACTTATAAGTTATAGTTTTCAAAACGAATACTGTCCACATTGTTGTCCCATAGAGTTATCCAAGCAGCTCAGACACTGGCTGTGTTTACATGTGAACCAACAATCCAATCGTATACCTCCCACTTAGACAACAAGCAAGCATATTTCCCAAAATATCAAGAGTTATGACAAGTTTATTTTTCAACAGTAAAATGTCCCACTCAGTCCATTTCTTGGTCACAATTTTTAATAACCAGATTTAAAGGCTCAAAAATGTTTAAGCTGTGCGTTTATGATTAAAAATAAAAAATAAAAACAAATATTCCCTACAGTGAGATAATTACCCAGCTTGTCAGCCAGCTTCTGGGCCAGTGCTCCTTTCCCTGAGGCCAAGTTTCCATCCACGGAGATGATTTTGCTGTACTGGTTTAATCGTGGCGTCGTCCTCTCGCCCAGTGCATAGGTCCACCAGCCATACCGTAGGCCTCTAACTGAGCTTGTGTGTACACCTGCCTGGATGACAAAATACACACCACCTTTAATTGATAACATGGGGTTAATACAGACCAGAGCCAGGTTAATCCACTAATGGGCCCATACTTTTGCCCAAAGTCACAAAAACCAACCAACTAAGTATTCCTACACAGGAACACTACCCCGCCCCAGGTTTACTGTAAGTAAGTTAGTTTGTGAAAATTTCAACTCAAATTTGTTTGAGAATATACACTATGTAAACATCATTTCAACTGACTTATTACAGGTACTAAAACCAGATATGACACAAGGCCCCTCTACAAGACAAGGGCCTCAACATTAGGTAAAATGCACAAACCACCACAGGGCCCTTGCCACTTCAATTTTGATTGTGTTTTAGGGGTACATATTATCAAACAAATTTGCAATTAATGATAATTACCACAAAGTAATTGGTTCACTCACAACCTGGGGCCTAGCACATTTGCCCGCTTTACTCAGCTGGTAGTCCAGACAAGACTATGGAAAACACATCTTACTGGCTGTCATGGTTTCACTGTTCTCCCTGTGGAAAGCGATTTGGAGTGCCAACAACAAACCACACAGCAATACAGCTCACTGATAATGTGACGATTTCTCCTTAATCTCGATAATGTTAGGACTACTTAGTCTCCGGGCACACATCGAGATTCACATTTTGTAGAAACACTGGATTTAAACGTTGATTTCGCCCCGAGCAAACATTTAATCACTGGGAGAGAGCTGACCTCTGTAAGATCACGTAAACAAGTTACATCTGAAGACGCAGCTCTTCGTTTGGATAACAGGTTAAAGAAAGAGCCTTTCCCACCGCGGGTTTGCATTGGGAACGCTATATGTGACCCAATCAGTGTTGATGTAACAAATGCGGCTAAAGACAACTTTAAACACTCGGGGTTTTTTTTTTTTTTTTTGGTCGAAACTCTGCATTTGGCAACATCGGGACCGGCTAGCTTAACCAAATAGCATCACTGCACGGTGGTATGTCGACATGCTTGAATGGGAACGTCATGTATGCGTCGATAAAAAAAAATAGTTTGCATTTGCTTAATGTACGGTCAGCTTGTTTTAACCCACTTGGCTCTCTACTGCCAACAACATCATAAACAAACCAGCAGGTTAAGTTAGCATGTTAGCGACCGACTGTGATGACAGCTAGGCTAGGAAGCTGGCTAGCAAATTTAGCTTGCCCTTGTAAACTTGAAACGTTTTGCAGAACAAATAATGGTCCGTGTCTGTGTGTTTCCTGTCCTTACCTTCTGTGCAACGTTCGCCGCTTTAAAGGCATTTGCTCCCGATGGGATGACCAGTCGGATCACCCGCAGGGACATGATTAACTGTCCTCCAAAAACCCTCCGACCTGACCCGAAAAATCACCGCAACCCTGCGCCTGAATAATACGTCAGAGGCAGGAAGGGCCTTTGCTTAATGTTGTCTCATACATTATACGTTTGACTATGTCTCGTTGTTGCCTGATCATTATTATTATTATTATTATTTTTTTATTTTTTTTTTTTTTTTTTTTTTGATGAACCAAACAACATGTATGAAACTGCACAAATCTATCATATAATACATAGCGGATAAAAGTATATAGATAGAAAAAGTCAAAATGAATAAATTATGTTTCACAAAACAACCAATTTAAAAGCCCTCCTACAGTGTATAATAAATTGTTGTTAACAGATCATTTGTTTTGCCTATAAAGTGTCAGAAAACACTGAAAAATGCCAGAGGTGACATATTCAAGTTGCTAGTTTTATCTGACCAACAGTCCAAAACTCAGAGATATTCCTTTTATTACAAAGAAAAGCTTTAAATCCTCGCATTTGATAAGGTGCAACCAGCTAATGGCATATTTTACAGATTGTCAAAATAGTTGACAATTCATTTTATGTTGATCTACAAATCGCTTAATTGGCTTATCATTTGAGTTTTATAATCAAATATGTGTGTACTAACATGCAATTTTTTCCCCATAAGAATGACTAATCATTCTTGTAATTATATTTTATTCTGATCATAGACTCCACTTTAATGTATCCTTGTGAGGGCCCACTAGGACTACTACCATGACTCCATGGTAGCAGTCCTAGTGGGCCCTCACAAGGATACTAAATCCGATACTAAATCCATGCCTGGTGTGTTTCTCTGTGTTTTTACCAACAGGTGGCAGTATTGATTTGTTTTCAATAAACCTGCCTCACTTCTGATGTCAGTAAATCCCAAATGCGTCTACTCATAAAAAACGTTTTCATTGCAGTGTGACCATCTGAAATGAAAAAGTAGGCTGGAATACAAATTGGCCCCTTCTTTGACGGGCCCCTGTAGGTTTTCATCCCCGAGGTTAGCAGGAACAGTTAAAAGTTGGAGCACTGGCTTGGACGAAGCTCATGAGACAAACGAGATTAACAATTTAGCTCGGTCTGTTTTCCCTTGACAGAAATGTAAATGGTTGTAACACTACACTGACTGTCAAACAAAACTAATTTCAAAAAGGTGCTCTGTATCTCTGAGGTTTTGTATGTGATGGTGTGAACAGCAGGATTTAAACCACATTACGGCAGGGTAATGTGGTGCAGATACAAACACAGTGTGTATCTGGGGGAGGTAATGCCCCCCCCCCCGTGTGGAACCTGAAGCAACATGATGTCAGAGAATCATACCCAAACAAATGATTATAAATAATTCTGTTCTCTGGTTTCACACTGATAGTGATGACTTCACACAAATGCAATCACCTTCTGTTTTGGTTAGGCTCATCTTTCCCTGCACTCTCCCTTGCAGCTACAACCTCACTATGCTTACACCTGAAATGCTCAATACTTTACATAACCCCTCCAGCCTGTAAGCATACAAGTGTGACTCACTGGCTGTTTCCTCTGTAGGCTAGGAAACCACCAATGTAAACATGGCTGACAGTCAGCTTCACCACTTCTTATTTCATAGGCCATTCAGTATGAGCACCAGCGCTTCAGCTTTGCACGGCCAAGTCTGCTCGTACAGACCCACTGGCAGATCGAAATCCAATTAAATAATAACACCAATAACAGCCATCTCCTTTTTGCATCTATTTCTGTTTCCCAGCTTTTCTTTTTCCCAGAGTCCTCTTCCTCCCTAGATTTTGTCAAATACACACCTTGGATCTTACATCATGTTCTAAGTGGCCATCTTTTTTGATCTATTTGAGACATAACACGTTTTAGATAAACAATTTTCACAATGTAGGCTAGCTGTACCTGTAAAACTAAAAGTCTAAAGCCTCAGTAGTGGCCCCTAGAGGCTATAATGTTTATTACACCCCACAACATGAAAGGGCATAAACACTAGTGGGATTAAACTGAGGATAGCTAGAGAAACTCTGTCTCCTAGTGTTTATCAACATAATAAGGATCTGTTAATGATCTGCAAAGTTGCATTATGTTCATACAGAATTTATCTGCAAAACGTTCAATGGCAGCATATGTTATTTGTTTTCCCGACAATATCCACTTGTAATAATAATAATAATAATAAAACTTTATTTATAGAGCACTTATCAAAACAAAGTACAAAGTGCTTCACAAAAAGAGAAATAGAATACCACAGTTAATGATGAAATATAAAAGAAAATACATAAAATAAGCAGCCAGTTCAGGTCAAATCAGGAGACTTAAAAGAAGCCACTGACTCAGACAACCTAATTTCTTCAGGCAAGTTGTTCCAGAGCCTCGGGGCCCTGATAGCAAAAGCTCTGTCCCCCTTAGTTTTCATCCCGGACTCAGGAACAGACAGGAGACCCCTGCCTGAAGATCTCAAACTACGTGAAGGTTCATGAGGGATTACAAGGTCTAAAATATAATCTGGAGCCAGGCCATGAAGAGCCTTAAAAGTCATCAATAAGATCTCAAAATCAATCCTAAAACCAACAGGGAGCCGATGTAAAGAGGCTGAAACAGGTGTGATGAGGTCGTACCTCTCGGTCCTGGTTAACAGCCGAGCAGCTGGGTTCTGTACAGTCTGCAGTCGTTTCTGAGTTGTGGCAGCTAAAGGATGATTACGTTTTTTAAGGTTATGTTTAGGAAACTTAAAGCGCTTGGTTAAGATTTTGGGAAAGCTTGTGGTTTTGGTTGGACACGAGACATGTACTTTTTAAATATTGAACCAAAACCACGAGCTTTCCCTAACCCTAACTAAGCGCTGTACTTTGTACCATCCATAACTTCTGCACGGTACAAGAACATAGCAGCTTGAGGGCTGGAAAAACTTTGCCATGAAATGTATCCACACATGAATTCTGTTTTCTCCAAAACATTATTAGGCAAAACTATTTAGTAGTATATAAACATAAGTTTTAGGAGACAGGGTAGCCAGGGAGGTCATCATAAACCAAAGGGGTTTGGAGAACATACTCAGCAAATTTCATGAACTGAGATATCTTTTGTGCAAGCAGAAATTTTAACCTGATGTTGACACTAGAGGAAAGGCCTGGGACCAATAACACTTCATCTTCATCTTCTGGGGGCTATGAAGCTCCAAAGCAACTTTCACGGCTGTGGGGCCGATAGCAGCTGTAATGTGCGGGGAAAGCGGAGGAACACTGTGAGGGGAACGTTCTGTATGCATGCAATAGATCATTGCAGCCAACGTTGAGAGATGAACACACACACACACACTCACACACATACACACTGTTACAGTACAGTACCAACACTTTCCTGTGTACCCATCCTGACACACAAAGACACACACACACACACACACACACACAGGAACCAGAGTAATTAGTCAACAGTAAAACAACAATACTCCACATTCAGGTCTCACGGCTGAAGCCCTGTGAGGCCAGCAGAGGGGTTTGGCAGATCTTTCTCTGCCAAATTTCCCCTGGTTTTACAGCAGTTTTATTTCGCTCCTCTGCAGTTTGGACTGGCTTTAACGGTGCCAGCAGGGAGGAGGTTTGCCTGCATTGTTTTTCATTAAAACAACTCAAAAGCATGGCAACGAAAACAGTAGCGTACATTTTCTGCTCCACTCGACACCTGCCTCAAACCGTGCAAAGAAACCTACAGCAGTAGTAACATGCTTCATCTTGACTTTACAGTGATTATAAAACATAAGATCCTGTGTTCCAGTGGTTCTGATTGTGTTTTGTATCTGTAGTGCATCTCTCAATTGAAAGAAATTGACTAACTGACATTAAAATGTCAGCATGGATTTAAAGTGTTATGTTAATGGACACTGTTTTAAATTGTAGACTGTGGTGCAACCGCTTAGAAAACAATATAATACAATAATACTGGTCAGATCAGACAGTTAACCCGGTGTTGTTGTTTTACAAAGCGTTCACAACGTTTTGCTACAGTTTTTCTGATGTGGGTTATATTGACTAAAGCTGAAATGATTAGTCGAATAATTTTTTAGTCTAGTAACAGAAAACAATTGGCAACTGTTTAGATAATTTATTCATCGTTTAAGTCATTTATCAAGCAGAAATGTCAAACATTCTCTAGTTCCAGCTTCTCAATTTAATAGATTTGCAGTTTGTCATTGTCTTTAGAGTAAACTCATTATTTTTAGGTTTTGAAGTGCAAGTTGATGACATTAGAATTGTGATTTTTCACTATTTCCTGACATTTTATAGACTAAACAATTAATTGATCGAGAAAATTATCCGCAGATCAATCAATAATGAAAATTAGTTAGTCGCAGCCACAATATTGACCCTACCAAAATGTGTCAAAATCTTACAGGCAAAGTGTTTTTGTTAGTGTTGTCACATGAAAAGAAGCAGCTGGTGACTCGGTGTCAATCAGAGGACCCACGTGGCTGTCTCCTAAACATATACAACTAATTTGCATTGGCTAATACATTTCAGATTAAACATAATGCCTCCCAGATTTTTTTTCTCATCACAATGAAACATTTATGTCAGTGTTCGCTGCCAGTGCAAAATGAAAATGTTTACTTTGAAGATATCTGTAACTGTGAATGCCTTTCATTTCTTTCCCCTACAAGCATACTGATGGCCATTTTATGCAGCTTACACTACAGCACTTGAGATCTTGGTAAGACATTTAATAAGTTCATGCCCATGCTTCGGCATCATGTTTCAGCACTGAAACAGGAGTTTAAGTAGCATACAGTAAGCCTAACCACATATGGGACTCAGGATGAAAACCCATGATTACTGTATGTGTACTTGTATTATGTACTTCCTGCCCCAGTGACACGATTTTGTACTCAAAAAGGTACAATTCTCTGCTTTTTCCTGACAGTGGGGTCTCTCACACAGTAGTAGCTTCCATACCTAACTAATAATATCACACTTGAAACTATCTGACCACACAAGTGCAAATGAAAAGAAATAATGACACTCACAGGGTGCTTTATACAACCTGATGTTCATTTTAATGGAGCTGTGGTTGAGGGTATAATGGATCTCAGTTACATCCCACTGTGTTAAAAACTGCCCTCCTGTCCTTCACACGCGATCCTTCCCCTCCCAGAAGGCAGCAGTCCTGCTTCTTGTCAAGCCTCTGTCTGTGTGAAAAGGACTGTGCAGTTCAGAGAGAGCTGATGGCCAACAGAATATCTGATGGGCGATGCAGAGTGGTTTACTTTCCCACTTATTACTTCAGCATCAAATTTTATGGAAACCCATTCCTACCACCAAAACAAATACACTAATAAAGTTTGAAAGGCGAAAAATGAAAACTCTCATCAGTATGTATGTTATAGTAAATCAGAATTAAGACTCAAATAAATGCCTGATTATTTTTATGATACTGACTTGAAAATTATGAGGTAGAATCTCAAATTATGAGACAGAATTTCATTTCTTTTTTACACTTAATGCATTCAATGCCCCGCTCAATACTCACACTTCCGTGCTAGTTATGACTTAGTGAGTCATAATTATGAGATAATATCTCATAATTACTTCCTAGTAAGCCACAGTCTTCCCCTATTTATGACTCTGTATCTTAAAACTATAATTGAGTATCTCATAATTATGACTTATGTCATATGTATTTGATACAGTTTTAACTATGAGATAAGAAGTCATAAATTTGACTTTGAGAGTTATCATTATTCTAAGACTAATTTTGACTTTGATACCTCATTTTGTCAAATGAGAATTTGTATTTTTATCATAAATCATTCTTTAAAAATGTGTTTATTTACCTGGTGGGAATGAGCTTCCATACATCTTGCTCAGAGCAAAGGAAAGAATTCATCACAGAGGATTTCTAACACATCCCTGAAAGCGTCCAAGCCTCATTGCCTCAGCCTCAAATACTTTGTCTCTGAGCGCAACAGACCCCAGGACAAGACTGAACTGTTCAAATGATGAAATCAAAACAGTAAAAAGCAGTGCTGTAATAAGTTTGAGGGAAGTTATGCAATGGGTGGAGAACAATAAAAGGCAGTGAGGTGGCTGGCCTTCCTAAATGAAAACCACTGCTGGGCTGAAGAAAACATTGCTCTAAAGTTAGTGTGAAATAAAGACATTGAGCCTGGTGTTGATGGCCATGCACTGGTGGCTGTCACACAGGAATGCACAGAGGCCAAATAAACAAGCACACAGAGTGGGTTAAACGCATGGGAACCGTTGCATGGCGCTCACCAGCAACCACACGCCAAATTCTGTGGTACGGCAGCTGCCATATTCACATTTGCCATTTTCCTCAGTGCTTGGCTGCCTTGTTATCCTGCTCAGTGTGGGGGTCTCTGCCACTGCACACAGCCTGCGGGTGGCTAGGTTAGCTTTGACTTGCCCTCAGGGGAGCGGCCCGGATGGAGGTACCATCGTCAATATAAGATGAATTGACGGCGCGGAAGAAACTCGATTTACCCTTTTGTTTTTCAGAGGCAGCGTTAGAAATGTCAGGAAAAAAGATATTTCAGAAAATACAACAGCATTATTGTGACAGTTATATTCGCGCTGTCTTGTTGAGAATTTGACATTTTCTGCACTATCTAGCCTGACTCTCTTCATTTCTCCCAGTGTTGCTGCTGCACAGCCCCTCCAAATCTAATCTTAGCTCGTTCAGCAGGGGCTGGTCTCACACAGATGGACTTTGACTACGGCTTCGATCAAAGTAGTCGGACTTCAGATAGACGTCTAAATTCATCCGTTGCACAAAGCTGTCTAGCTCTTAAGTATCTTAAGTAGGACTAATTTGCCATGAATTCTGGGTAAATTAAGACTTTTTTCACAAACAATAGTCCAACAGGTTACTGCGGTCTCTAAACAGTCTTTCCCTTCTCATTGCTCGCTCCACAACATTGTTAGCAAACCACAAATTACGAGTCATTTTTTGTCTGCCTGCCTGCAGACCTTTGACTCTGCCCACTCCACCATGATGGAAGTGGAAATGGAGTGTAACGAGTTGACAATTCTGTCTCATATCAGGCACATTTTTTTGCTTTGTCATTTGATGTAACTGATTGTTACCAAGGAAACACTAGTCAGCCACTGTCACTGATTGTTACCATGGAAACATGGCTTTTTGTTCCGAGTTAGCCTGTGGGTAGGGTGGTAAACGTTTTCGGCTTAAAAGAGGTCAGTCTTCATTTTTGTTAAACACTACTGCATTAGACTAATCTGAGAGCAGAATGAAGACTGGTCTGACACTACAGACAGGTCTGTCTTTGTGGAACCGGCCCCAGGACTTGAGGTATTCTCACCATTATACTAGCAGGAAGTGGCTCTTTTTCCACCACCCCTGCCGTGAGCATGTTTTCTCACGAGGCGCTGATAGTTTGTGGAGTTTGCAGCCGTGGGCCGATGATTTATCCCCTATGAAGTTATATTTAATATTATTATATTTTACATTGTCTGATAATAATCCTTGCAGAGATCTTGGGGGTGGGGGTGGGGGGTGGGGGTACGTACTCTGTGAGACAAAGCTTTACAAAAGGACTTCAACACCAGTGATCAGACAGGTTTAAAGTCTGCAGCTTAACCAACCCACCAACAAACCAACAAGTCCATCAGTTAAAATAACCAACAACTAAAAACAATTCCTTCAAGTCAAGTTATTTACTATGTTTGCCCACTGTTTATAAAAATGTACCGTCTATACAGTTGATGCCAGACCTCAAAATCATGACTCTGATCATGTCCTTTTCAGATTGTTGATACCTACAGAATGCTGCAGGAATGAGTCCTAAAACCCGGAAATGAGTTCGCATTTTTGCACTTCCAGTTCCCTCGTCTCGAAGTCAATGGGGGTTTTTAATGGGTTTTTGGTGAGATGCCTGAAATAAGATCTGTGGTTGACCCGAGCTTTAGAGATTTTCCACGTTTTCTTCCACAACATAAAATATGTCAGTAAATATCCCACTTGCGAATTTACACTTCAAAAATCATAAAGTGGTGTTCATTTGTGAAGATTATCTTGCTGAGCAAAATGTGTAAGTATCATAAACTTTTGTTTGCCATAGAGCTTAGTTTCTGCAATAATCCAACATGCAATGGAAAAATCCCATAGGTTTTTTTGTCGAGGGAGCCAGGGCAATGCTAACTTCCGGGCTGGCCTACAAAAATATGTCATCCCTGCGGCACTCTATTGCCTGAAGGCAAAGAGTATCCTTGCTCAGAGACAGAGACAGAGACATGGCAGAGCTTCCACGTCAAAGCCTCCACCTCGGGTGTCTCTCTCTCATCCAGCAGTCAGACTCTCAGTTGTCAAAGATATGCTGCAAACTCTGCTAAAGTGCCTAATGAAAGCATGAAATGCCTGCTTTCCTCTCTTTTAGATGTATTGCACTTTGAGGTTTGCTGCTGTGCGTGTGTGTGTGTTACAGTTTTTCTGTTTATTCAAAGGGCAATACGGAAACAACACTGCACTGTTTTGACAATAGTGACACAAACAATAAAGCTGTGTCTGTAAAAACACTAAACACCCGCTTACTAAAGGCAGCAAAACAAAAACTCTCTTGTTTCAAAATAGCGAATCAGATCATGCATTTAGAGGTGAAATAATTTAGTTGTGACACAAAAGTGAAATCATGCAGTCAGGATTTTCTACAATGTCAGCCTGTCATGATCAAAAGCTAAAGTGCTTTCTTTTGTGCCATCAAGAAAACAGAGTTTAGTACTTGAACCAGTGACAAACTTCGAGCAGGGAATGTGAACATGACAGACAGCTCTTATGAGGAAGTACAGTGTGCCCAAGATAAACACTGCTGTTTACAGAGGCGGGCTGGGGAAAGCTTAGGGTGTGAATGGTCTCCATGGGAACTGTCGGCAACATGTCTCTAGCTGTCACTGATGTGTGGTGAGGTAAATCACCTTTTCAACAACTTGTGTCAAATGTTAGAAAGCTGCTTTTCAAATAACTGAGGAAATCAAAACATCAAACAGGTATGCAGAGAGGCGTTTCTGTTATCCAGCCTGCCCTCATTGATATAAATGGGCGAGCAAAATAATAGAAGCAAAGTTGAAATCAACACCTCTAAAAAAAAAAAAAAACCATTATAATCTTCATGAAGGTAAGATCTCTAGCAGGACTGTTGTATTAGACTGCATTAGTTTTAGCTAGGTGCACCTAATAAACTGGCAACTGAGTGTATGTCTGAATTTTTTGAAGCAGTAAGCAGCTCCATTTCCTTTGTGCACTGCATCGTTGGCTAATAGCGGGTGACACTTTACATCCCCCGATTATCATTTATAAGCGGTACATAAACAGTTAATAAATGGTTTATAACACACTATAATGTAGCTGTAAGCAGATATAAGTGTTTATTAATGTATTTGTTAACAATTATAACTCCCCCTGTGGACACTCATAAGTGGAAGCTGCTGTATAAACATATTATGAATGACAATATAGTAAAAACACAGTTGTAATAATATTGAATGTCTTCATGTCATAACTGTCGACAAATACTGTACATTAATAAACACTTAAAGATGTCTTTATATCTGCTCACAACTACATTAGAGGCTGTTATAAACCATTCGTTAAATGTTTAAACGCTGCTTAGAAATGCTCAGTGTTACCAAATAGCATCCTAAATGTAAGTGGATAGTGGACACATCTGTCCACGTACATCAGAGTACTTTTGGTCTAGGGCTTTTTTCAGTGGTTTGGGCGAGGCTCCTTAGTTCCAAGACATTTAAAAGGAAGTCTTAATGCTACAGCATTTTAATTTGGACAATAGTGTGCTTCCATTGTTGTGGCACCAGTTTGGGGAAAGCCCTTTCCTGTTTCAACACGACAATGCCCCCTATGCACAAAGCCGGGTCCATGAAGAAATGGTTTTTACAGTTCAGCGTGGAAGAGATTCAAGCCCGTTGGAGAGGAAACGTCGGCCAACATCACTGGCCGATCTCACTAATGCTCTTGCGGCTGAATAGGAGCAAATTGCTGCAGCCGAGGTCCAAAATCTTGTGGAAGGCATTTCCAGAAAGAGTGGAGGTTGATGTTAGCATACTAATGCCCATTGTTTTGGAATGAGATGCTAAATCACATATGGGTGTAATGATTAGTTTGATTGAGTGTTAACATAGTTTTAGCCATGCAATAAAATATGTAGTATGAAATACGGGCATAGTTTACAAGTTACTTTTATTTATTTATTTTTTTACTTACCCTGTACTAGAACAATCGTCACCTTTGTATAAAACCTGAAGCAGCCAGTGGCCATACTGGACATTGTATTGCTTGATGCTCTGTGCCAACCACAGGTGCTGAGATGTAATTCATTAATTCATAAATATATATAGAACCGAACCTAATCCTAATTATTTCTAATAAGAGTCCATTGGATTTTGTTTGTTTGTGTTGTTATGTCTTTTATTTGTTTAAATAAATCATGAATGTGTAAGCATTAGTTTATTCTATCTAGCAGAGAATAAAGTACATGGGTTCTGTATCTTAATATATGATTACAACAGCACACAGTAATATAGTGGCTAAATGATGATGATGCTTCTAAAGTAGTTGTAGCGAGTTACAAACGATGATATGTGTGCATCAGATATTATGTTAGTTATTAGGGAAACTTTTCTGTGATATTTCCTGCTGTGGTGAGAAAACTCAGCCAAAGAACATATTTTCCCGACTAAGTTTTAAAACACACACACACACACACACACACACATTCGGGATATTGCAAAAGCAGAAACAGCCTACTTGACAGTCACATAGAGTCCAGTCCACCTTAAAACACAGCTCTGACAGACTGTACATACACATTTCCTGAAAACGCCCCGTGCAAGAAAAAGAAGGAAAACTCAAGTGACTGAATAATAGCAATAAGCCTGCTTTGTTTATCCAAAGACGGCGGGTTGGACATAGGCTGAATTCTGCGCCAAACTTCCCTAAAAAATTTCCCTTTCTTCCCTCTCACAAAACTTACCAGCAGCATTCAGTCTACTGCCTCAATCTCACCCGCACCGCACCGCCGACCAAGGTCAGCGACAGTGACCGCCCACCGGATTTGTCTACGCGGCACCAAACCTGCGCGTGCCCCGGCAGCTTTTTAAATTGGGAGTTTTGGACTCACTGGCTGAATAAACGACGGACCACCGACTGTCGCCATATGGATAGAGGAGGCCTTGGTAGCGAAGGAGTGGATGAGTGAAGCGACTGTTAGCCTAACGTCAAGTTAGTGAGCATTAAACGAAGTGACACCATGTTGGGGAACCCAGGGTCTTATGCCAACAAGAAGAGGAAGAAGCCTGTTCTCAAACAGTAAGACTTGTCGGAAACTGTTGTGCTGAACAGATTTATGTGATTTAAGAGCTCTTCTCTTTATGCATTCAGATGGCCGTTTTTGTGGCTACTCCGATTATATCTACGTGAAACTGCAACGTTACGCACGCAAGTCCAAGATAAAGTTTAAGTACGTTTCACGTTGGCCAGTGCAGCAAATGCACCAGCTAGAGCCAGAGCCCACCTAACTTTCAGTGTACTTAACAATGCTGAGAGTTATAGAAAGGTGGGTAAAGAATTTAATTAGTGCTTTCATTTTGAAAAGTTGTTATAAATTAGACTGGCTCATATTCGGCAAGTTATGAAAACCAATTAGAGATTCACCGAATTAACCGCATCCTCTTGTAAACTCCTATCATCGATATGTCAACTAAATATCTATAACTCAAAGGTAAAACTTAGAGAGAAAACTTAGCCAGAATAACGAGTAAGACCCGGTAATGTGTGGTTTTGTGTTGACGGTTATGGTCTCTTCTGGTTTTGTTTTCCACTTGTTGCGGACTACCTTAAGAATGTGTCTAGCTTGGATCTGGCATGGATATCTTGTCCTCGCACATTAATCACAATCAAGTTGGAGAGTCGGCTGCTGCTCTCACGCGATGCTCCGAGGAAGGCGGAGGGGGGGGGCTCCGAGTATGTTATTGTAATCTGATACGGCCTCGAGCTTCATGGTGTGTGTGTGTGTGTGTGTGTGTGTGTGTGTGTGTGTGAGCTGTAGTGCCTGTTCCTCGCTTTTCCTCCCCTCTTGTTTCTTTTTCTTATCTTTTCTTAAAGTTTATTTCACGGCAAACCGTGACATTACAGTTAGTTAGAAGTACGCAAATGCTGTACTTAAGTAAACGTATCAATACAACAACAGAGAAATAGTAGCAGTAGTGGTTTTAGTTTCTTACTCCGGCATCAAAATGTACTCAAACAATAGTCGAAGAGTTGCTCCTTTTCAGTGTTGAATTATTGATGCATTGACATACAAGCAGCATTTTAATGTTGGGGCTTGTCCACCTGTAGTCTGACTACTGCATTGTGGGACTTCTTAAAACGCATTATATGTAGGATTGCAACAAACAAATATTTTTATTGTCGATTCATCTGCACATTACTTTCTCAGTTAATTAAATAATGGGTTGGTTTCTGAAATGTCCATTAGGGCTGAACAATTAATCCAAATATTATCGAAATGCAATATGGCCAAGTGCAATATTCAAATCGCAGGAGCTGCAATTTTTTGATAAAGGTTAAATGTGTCACAACATAACATTCTAAATGAAGCATGGTGGTGCTACAGAGACGCCCCGGCCTACAAATCATATTCTCCAGAGGTAAGGGAACATACTTGTTTGGTACAGACCCCAGCAAAAATCACATCATCATCATATATCTGTCAAAATAATCACAATATGATTTATTTATTTTTTATTTTTTGCATATCATTCATCCCAAATGTCCATCACATTCTCAGAGGACAAGTTGACAAACACTTCTGATTTGCACTGCGCGCTACCTGCCCGGCACCAAACGACAGACAGACAAAGTTAGCGACTAGCTAGTGAGCACAGTGGAGCACTTAGTTGCTGAAAAGCCAGATATTTTTCTCAGGAGTTGGTGGAGACCAAAATAGAGCTAAAAGGAGAGGGAATATTGGACATTCGTCAGCTGACCCCAAATGTTATTCTTAGCAATAGTGTATAGTTACAGTTAATTAAAGGCACCTTTTCTGGTCCAATTGTAAACAAAAGGCCTTGCCCTCCACAAATCAAAACACAGGACTGTTTCCTGCTATTACTTTTGAATTGATTGATGTCTCTTTTAATACAGGGTTAACAATAGACAACAAACTAAATCCAAGTAGAGGTTTGTTTACATAAGCAGTATTTGTGTATCATGTAGCGGTTACAACTACCATTTTACAATTATTTTAAATCATATTGATAAACACAGATGCACTATGAGTCAACAGAGTGTAGTAGGCTATAGATATGTTTTATAGTGATCTGGCAAATTGCGTATAGGCTGTTCCCAGTGAAAAACCCAAAATAAAAAGGTGGCCTGTGTGCAGACGTCTGTGTTTCTGAAGATGTGGGTCTGTGCAATGAGGACTGAGGTTTCCTGGACGGCCAGCTGGGCTCAGCTGCACAAAGGCACCATTGAGCCTGATTGTAAAAAGCTGTGGTCACTACACAGGGGCATTCCATGGCAGATATGGCCGTCCAAATTCTCTGTTTTATTACCCGGACCCCTTTGCCACGCGTCCTACTATATTATAAAAAACTACCCATGTAATGTATTCGACGTAGCGTTTTTCAAAAGAGAACAAGCCTTCCACTCTTAAAGCAGCCACTTTGAATCAATTTGCAAGCAACTTTGTTCTCATGCATTTAAAGGAGCTGTAAGTGACATTCACTGCCACTAAATGTCGCACTAGAGCACCAGCATCTCAGATCAAAACAAGTGGGCGCTACGGCCCACCAGACTCCATTGAGAAAAACAGTCATTTTACCGCAGATAATCATAAAACACACTTCATTCAAACTGGAAAGACACAAAATAAAACTCACCAAAACCGTTTTTGTTAGTCTTTCCACTGTTCCAACAACCACCGACTCAGGTTCGTTCGAAATAAATCCTTGATTCACCGTGTTAGTTGAGAAAAGAAACAGCCGTTATATCGCTCTCCTCACGGACGGACCGTTTCACAGAGGGACTCACGTGCACGCGCTGCCGATGCAGACGTATAAACAAAGCACAGAGAGGCTGCCGTAACAACACAGGCAGAGGGAGTGTGACGTCATTCTCTGCTCAGGACGCCATTAATTCACTATATCTTTACATAGCAAAGAGTTGTTTGCCGCTATGTTATTGTTCAGAATCTCATTTACAGAACCTTTAACTACCACTGGGTCATGTACTTAACTTCCAATGTCAAAAATGCCCCCCTGAGAGTACAGTGGTAATGTGTGTGTGAGTGCGTACTTAAAACTAAGTGGATTATAAATTAAACACTTTATAATGTGACTATGTATTTATTTTAGCAAGTGTATCCTTAATAAGAATGCATAATATGCTTCACCAATGCAAATATTTTTTGCACAGTAATCTAAAGGGATTGTGAGAAACACTCACAGGCAGACATGCTGATAAGAGGTTTGGCAGAACACCAGAACACGCCCGGTGAACAGCAACAAAGTTGCTCTTTGTTCTTTGCCCTTTGTTTCATTTTCAAAGAGGAATCCTCACAAACGCCCGTTAAACACTTTTTATCGCTGTCTAGCACTCTTACAGGAAAAATGTCTCCATTTATGACAGAGCTTGAAATTAAACCTAAATGGTGAGTGTACATAGCTAACAGCTAACAATAGAATAACAAATACTATAGCTGTGTAAGAATATCAATTCATGTAGCTTAAACTCATTTTTTTATTGTTATATTATCATTATCTCATTAAAATTTGAAAGCTGTGATGTTTCTCGATCAGTCATATATCATTATGTTGTGTTTGCATGGTGGAGCAAGGTAAAACAAATAAGGCTGTTGCTCAGGTGGTAGAGCTGGTAGGCCATTAAAAGTAGGGTTGGAGGTTTGATCCCTGGTTATTCCTGTCCACATGTTAAAGTGCCCTAAAGGACACTGAACCCCAAATTGCTCCTGATGTGTGTAGGGAAAAAAATTTAGTTTTGAACAGATGTGTCTTTGACTCCTTGTAACAGATTGGGATTTTTTCCAGACACGAGTACTGTCTGAGTACTGTGGAGCAGCATCTCTAAAAGTAAAAAAAAATTACAATAAGAGAAGCAACCAGCATGCCTCCCTCCCTTCCCTACTGGACAACAGAAGAGGCTGCGTCCCAGAGTACTACCCAGGCCAGAAGTTTTAGCCCAAACCAGTCCCAACCCAAGAGCTTATAAAAACTTTTGGTGCAAACCTGAGCTGAAGCCAGTGTTTGAAAGAGTATGTGGCTTGTTCCCTCCCGGAGGATGGTACTTTCAATGGACTTCTCACTTCTCATAGAAACTTCTGCATCCAGTTCTCCACTGTTTCCACATGTTTCAAACACTCTTCCACATCCATAGTTTCTCCAGAACATAGCTGAATATTGAATATTCCGTGTCACGCTATTGCCTCTACATAGCTCTGAAGCTGGTCTGGGAATTTAGCAATTTCTTGGCAAAGTGGTGCCTCGGATTGTATCTGTCCTTGGTTTTTGTGCGCATTCATGCCGCTTCTTAATTTTGTTTTGTGTTGTATGATGCAACTGGAGAGCAGTATTCACCACATTTTCTGTGGAGTGGTTTTTCTCTCAGTATGAGCATAAAGTAACAGAAAACCTTGCTCTACTCTGTAGGATATTGTTAAATAGAACTACTTTTGTTGTAACCCATTCATCATCTTTGCTCTTGTACATTTATGTACAAAATATGTTATTTTGTGGGAGTTCTCTATTCTATTTTTTACCTCTCTGTCTGGAAAGCTCTTTGTAGACTAGAGCCTGCTTGTGTAAACTATCCTCCTTCCAAATTTGCAGTCTGTGTTTGCCAAACATGTGTATAGAAAGCATGCTTTCCATGTTTTTGAGCCACTGAGTCATCCTTCTGGATCTGGCAGTGTTGCCTGCTTTGAGCAAATGTGTGTCAGTTTCATTACAGCAGACTAAGTACAACATGGGCTGCCTTGACTCTGAGACAGATGTGCTTGAGTTCTGTCTCTCTTTTGTCCTTGAGATAAGGAATCCAAATAGAACTCGAGGGATGAGGTAAAACATTCCTCTTTCCTACAATGAACGCCCTGATGTCTGCTGATCAACCCCGAGATCTATAGCAAATCAAGGTGGAAAAATGGTTCTGAATGCTGGCTTTTGTCTCTGCTAGGCATTTCTTGAGAGTGAGATCAGTCCTGCTCCATTTCTGAGAAGGTACAGCTCGGGTCTGAAGCCAGCAATCAAGTTCAGGCTGCATTCCCTGCAGACTATTCAGTGGCAGTGGAGGAAATTTTATAGCCTATCATTAACCAAAGTTTCGGTAAAGAGAGAAATTTAGGGAAAGTTATAGCATTTACAGCCTGAAACTGCAGACATGCTTTGGTAATTGACCTGGATAAGTTGTTGACGCTAAGGATACTCTGATGTGTTTTAGGGCTGAAACCAACTGATAATGTGATTAGAATTAGATAGAGTCTGATAGAGATCACCGATTGGTTCCTCTTCCTAAATATTTACAGAGAAAACTCCTGCTTAAAGGTCCAGTGTGTAACATTTAGGAGGATCTATTGGCAGAAATGGAATATAATATTTGTAAGTATGTTTTCATTAGTGTGTAATCGCCTGAAAATAAAAATAGTTGTGTTTTAATTACCTTAGAATAAGCCGTTTTTATCTACATAGGGAGCAGATCCCCTTCCACGGAGGTCGCCCTGTTACACCGCCATGTTTCTACAGTAGCCCAGAACGGACAAACCAAACACTAACTAAATAGGGCCGTTTGCGTTTTTCGCAGGTTTCGCGGCCACCGTAGTTTCTCCTACTCACTTGGAGGGGGAGGGTGAGGCGAGCGGTATTCATATGGTTGCCAACTGCAATTTCACTGCTAGATCCCCCTAAATCCTACACGCTGGACCTTTTAAGAAAATCTAAAAGAGCTACTGAGATCAGTAACCATGACAGATCAGGCAATGAAAACGCTGTTTGGGGGATGTTTATTTACTTGCCTTATCATATTTTTTTTCCAACCAAAGGGTAATCTGTAATGAAAATCAGATGATTTTCAATCAGAGCATACTTAGTTGACACCCATAAATTCAATACCATCAATAATAATACTTTTACAGTGCAAGGGTCTTTAATGTAACAGATCAAATGTATACAGTTTTATTCTGGTTAGGTCTTGATCATCATTGCTTGCTGCTTTTAGTGCAATCTCTACCACACATAGATTTGTCACAGCTCAGCTGTCACTCAGAGGGATGCAATGATTGGGTGTCTCATGCTACATCATATACATGTATGTGATTGGACAGGACACAGCAACAGCCTGCTGCTATCAGCTGGGTCTCAGTCAGTTTAAACAGCTGTAGACTCTGGCTTTAATAAAAAAATAAAAAAACAGTGACTAGAGTCCACAATCAGTCTCCCGCTCAAGATGTGTATGGTAGTTGTTACAGTAGCTTAGTAAGTGTAAGGTCTGATCATAAAATGACAAATGAAGCATTGCGTTAGTTCATGCAGGACACTGAAGTCATACGCCCCAGCTGTAATCAGCTGACTGCCAGCTGGTTGAATCCTTGTTTCTAATCAGTCACACACCAATCACAGCCCATTCTCATAACAAGGCGGCCCATTTAAACATGACTCCTTCCTCACTGATCTCTGCTACACTAATGCTGCCTCACTGACCGCTGCTGCTGGCAAAGCTTTGCCTCCACCACCAGAGCCTCCACCTTTTTAGTCAAAGTCCTAACCTGGCTCTAAGGGAAATGGTATTGTGTCTTTCTTAGGCCCACTCTTGTATACCGGGGGGTTGCATTGCATTTCTGTGATGAGAGTGTTCCTGACTGATCAACAGTTAATAACTTAACTTATAATAATAACTTAATAATAATTAAGTTAATTAACC